>NC_092142.1:66077328-67292328 GCF_043159975.1 Macaca nemestrina | reverse complement strand
AAAAAAAAAAAGAAAAAAAAATAGAACAAAATAGAAGATGGCAGGCTGCGTTTCCTCTAATAAAGGTTAAGAATTGGTTTGTGAGACTTTAACACTAGCTGCATATGTATATATTTTTTGTGTACTGGGTCACAACATAAACCTTGTTTTTTATTGTACGCAGTTGTCAAAAATGTTTGAAAGTCACTACACCAGCCGGGCGCGGTGGCTCAAGCCTGTAATCCCAGCACTTTGGGAGGCCGAGACGGGCGGATCACGAGGTCAGGAGATCGAGACCATCCTGGCTAACATGGTGAAACCCCGTCTCTACTAAAAAATACAAAAAACTAACCGGGCGAGGTGGCGGGCGCCTGTAGTCCCAGCTACTCAGGAGGCTGAGGCAGGAGAATGGTGTAAACCCGGGAGGCGGAGCTTGCAGTGAGCTGAGATCCGGCCACTGCACTCCAGCCTGGGCAACAGCGAGACTCCGTCTCAAAAAAAAAAACAAAAGGAAAGTCACTACACAAAAGAAGAGTCACCACTGGTCAGTTCTGCAGTACTGGCTAAAGCATTCAGATGCCCCAAGAGTCTAAAACACAATAACGAAATAGGCAAACTCTCATCTTTTTGCCTGTAAGGAATTATTCTTGGCCTCTGTTGTACAACTTCAAGCAAAAGGACCTAACCTTCTTAGAAGGGAAAAATCTGCATGTAGTCTCTATGAACACTAACTAAAATGAAGCCAGAATTTACTCTGACACCAAAGCCGGAAAAACATACTATAAGAAAAGGCTGCATGTAGTGGCTCACACCTGTAATCCTAACACTTTAGGAGGCCAAGGTGGGTGGATCACGAGGTCAGGAGTTCGAGACCAGCCCAGCCAATATGGTGAAACCCCATCTCTACTAAAAATACAAAAAAATTAGCTGGGCACGGTGGTGCGCGCTTGTAGTCCCAGCTACTCGGGAGGCTAAAGCAGAAGATTTGCTTGAACTGGGGAGGCAGAGGTTGCAGTGAGCCGAGATTGTACCGCTGCATTCCAGCCTGGGCAACAGAGCAAGACTCCATCTCAAAAAAAAAAAAGAAAGAAAGAAACAAAACTACAGAATATTCTTTATTCACATAGATGCAAAAATCAACAAAACACTAACACAATTCAGCAGCATATTAAAAGGACGATACATTAAGACCAAGGGAGTTTTATTCCCAGAATGCAAGGATGATTCAACAAGTGAAAATCAATTAAAGTAATATGTCAAATTAATTGAACAACAACAACAACAAAAAACCCATATTCCTGATCAGCATGGGCAAGATGGCAAGACCCTGCCTCTACAAAAATTAATTTAAAAACCACATGATCATCTCAACAGATGCAGAAAAGCATTTGTAAAAAAAATTTTTTTTGAGACAAGGTCTCACTCTGTCACCAAGGCTGGTGTGCAGTGGCACAATAATGGCTCACTGCAGCCTCTACCTCCCAGGCTCAAGCAATCCTCCCACTTCAGCTTCCCAAGTATCTGGGACCACAGCACCTGGCTAATTTTTTGTATTCTTAGCAGAGATGGGATTTTATCATGTTGCCCAGGCTGGACTTGAACTCTAGGGCTCAAGCAGTCTGCCCACCTCAGCCTCCCAAAGTGCTAGGACTACAGGATTGAACCATCGTGCCAGATTGTGTGACTGTGAGTGTGTGTGTGTGTGTGTGTGTGTGTGTGTGTGTGTGTGTGTGTGTTGGGGGAGAGGGGGGTAAGCCAGAGTTCTATTTGTTCATTTCTTGCATTTGAAGTACCCTTCAACTACTACGCAACTGCAACCAACCACTTTATGGGGTTTTCCCTTTCTATCAATTTTACAGAGACCTAACTATTCCCCCTAGTTTCTTGCCATCAACCTTAATTAGGTTGATTTGGTGTTCAGCACAAAGAACCTTTATGAACTTGACATAGGCTCATCACAGTTGGATGCAAACACACAAAAGATGGGCCTGACGCTTCAGCAGCTTCGCGAATTCCACGTGCCAGGCCATCATGGGTGAGAACAGTCTTCAACACCTTTTGTAAAGCAGTATTAACATCCACTACACCTCCAGCAACAACGCCTTCCTTGGCCATGGTGGTGGTCTACGGGTGAAGTCGAATCGTGAACACACCCAAGCCTCTGCCTCCACTTGACTTGGCAGTGGCAGGGAAAGAACTCTTTTTCGAGACAGGGTCTCACTCTGTTGCCCAGGCTGGAGTACAGTGGCATCCCAATCACGGCTCACTGCAGCCTCCCCCTCCTGGGTTCTAGCTATCTGCCTGCCTCACCCTCCCAAAGTGCTGGTATCACAGGTGTGAGCCACCGCGCCCAACCCATTTATCAAAATTCAATGCTCTTTCAAGATGAAAACATTCAATAAACGAAGAATAGAAGGAATTTCCTCAATATGAAAAAGGCCATATATGAAAAACCGTTAGTTCCTGTCATTATCAACAAAGAACAAAAGTTTTCCCCCTAAGATCACAAAGCAAAGATGCTCACTCTTTCACCACTTCTACCAGCCTACCACTAGAAGTTCTAGCCAGAGCAATTAGGTTAGAAAAATAAACAAACAAATAAATAAAGGCCATCCAAATTAAAAAGGAAGAAATAAAATTATCTCTGTTCACGAATGGCATGATAGTATAAATATAAAACTCTAAAGAATCCACACAAACAAAAAAATGTTAGCACTAACAAAGTCATCAAAGTTGCAAAATATAGAATCAACACACAATATTCAGTTGTACTTCTATATACTTGGAATAAAAGGTCCAAGAAAACAAGTCTTGTTTTTGGGTTTTTTTTTTCTTTTCGTTTGTCTGTTTTTGAGACGGAGTCTCAGGCTGGAGTGCAGTGCCATGATCTCGGTTCACTGCAATCTCCGCCTCCGGGTTCAAGCGATTCTCCTGCCTCAGCCCCCCGAATAGGCTGGGATTATAAGCATATGCCACCACGCCCAGCTAATTTTTGTATTTTTAGTAGAGACAGGGTTTCCCCTTGTTGGCCAGGCAGGCCCATGTTAGCCAGGCTGGTCTTGAACTCCTGACCTCAGGTGATCCGCCTGCCTCGGCCTCCCAAAGTACTGGGATTACAAGTGTGAGCCCCCACGGCTGACCGTAAGAAAAACAATTATATTTACAGTAGCATCAAAAATAATAAAATACTTAGGAATTAATCAAAGAGGTATAAGATTTCTACATTGAAAACTAAGCCGGGCGTGGTGGCTCATGCCTGTAATCCCTGCACTTGGGGAGGCTGCGGCGGGTGGCTCACCTGAGGTCAGGAGTTCAAGACCAGCCTGGCCAACATGGCAAAACCCCATCGCTAATAAAGATACAAAAAATTAGCCAGGCATGGTGGTGTGCTCCTATAATCCCAGCTACTTGGGAGGCTGAGACAGGAGAATCGCTTGAACTCGGGAGGTGGAGGCTGCAGTGAGCCGAGATCACACCACTATACTCCAGCCTGGGTGACAGAACCAGACTCTGTCTCAAAAAAAAAAAAAAAAAAAAAAGAATAAAGGATTTGGATAGACAAGCAAATATACAAATGGACAACAGGCACATGAAAAGATGCTCAACATCATTAGTAGAGAAATGCAAATCAAAATTATAATGAGATATCACTTAATACCCAGTAGAATGGCTATTATTTTAAAAATGGAAAATAACATGTGTTGGCAAGGGTATAAAGAAACTGAAAGCCTTATACATTATAAATGTAAAATGGTGTGACTGCTGTAGGATAAAAAAAAAAATTCAGTAGTTCCTCAAAAAGTTGAACATGGAGGCTGGGCTCGGTGGCTCACGCCTGTAATCCCAGCGCTTTGGGAGGCTGAGGAGGGCGGGTGACCTAAGGTCAGAAGATTGAGACCAGCCTGGCCAACATGGTGAAACCCCGTTTTTACTAAAAATACAAAATTAGCTGGGCTCGATGGCACACGCCTGTAATCCCAGCTACTCAGGAGGCTGAGGCATGAGAATCGCTTGAACCCAGGAGGCAGAGACTTCAGTGAGCCCAGATCGTACCACTGCACTCCAGCCTGGGTGACAGAGCGAGACTCCATCTCAAAAAGAAAGCCGAACACAGAATTACCATAGGACTCAGCAATTCCACTCTTATGTAAACACCCAAAAGTACTGGAAAGAGAGACTCAAACAGTATGTATGCCAGTGTTCACGGCAGCATTATTCACAACAGCCAAGGGAGGGAAATAACACAAATTATCTTTTTTATTGAGATAGAGTCTTGCTCTTGTTGCCCAGGCTGGAATGCAATGGCGTGGTCTCAGCTCACTGCAACCTTTGCCTCCTGGGCTCAAGCAATTCTCCTGCCTCAGTCTCCCGAGTAGCTGAGATTACAGGTGCCTATCACCATGCCCAACTAATTTTTATATTTTTAGTAGAGATGGGGTTTCACCATGTTGGTCAGGCTGGTCTCGAACTCCTGACCTCAGGTGATCCACCTGCCTCAGCCTCCCAAGTGCTGGGATTACAGACGTAAGCCACCAAGCCCCGTCCATCTTTTTTTTTTTTTTAAATATGTGTGTGTTCATCAACTGTTTTTTTGAGACAGGGTCTCTGTTGCCCAGGTTGGAGTGCATGGTGCAATCTCAGCTCACTGCAACCTCCGTCTCCTAAGCTCATGGCGATCCTCTCATCTCAGCCTCCTGAGTAGCTGGAACTACAGGTGCACAGCACCACATTCAGCTCATTTTTTAATTTTTTATAGACATGGGGTCTCACCATGTTGCCCAGGCTGGTCCTGAACTCCTGGGCTCAGGGAATCCACCCACCTCAGCTTCCCAACGTGCTGGGATTAGAGACGTGAGCTACTGTGCCTAGCCCCAAATTATTTTTCGCCAGATGAGTGGATAAATAAAATGTGGTGTACACACACAATTGAATATTATTCCTCCATACGGAATATTATATATAAATAATATGCTACATAAAAATATTCTAATAGATTATTCCTCCATATGCTTACAATATGGATGAGCCTTGAAAACATTATGCTAAGTGAAATAAGCCACAGAAGAAAGGAAAAATATTGTGTAATCCCACTTATATCAAGTATCTAGAGTAGGGAAATCATAGAGACAGAAAGCAGAGTAGTGGTTACCAGGGGCTGGGAGTCAGGAAGGAAATGAGTAGTTATTACCTAATGGTTATAGAGTTGTAATGTTTGGGTGATGAAAAAGTTCTGGAAACAGATAGTGGTGGTGGTTATACAATATTGTGAATGTATTTAATGCCACTTAACTATATACTTAAAATGATTAAAGTGGTAAATTTTAAATTTTAAACAAACTTTGGCTTTTCTCATGAGAGAACATTGTATGAAATGACTTAATTAGGTTTTCACAGCTCTAACCATTAACTCAAAGCAAGACTTGGAGGACTTTTGTAAATTCCTCTTTTAAAATAATCTGGGTACATTTAACTCACACCTCAATGAGCTAATGAACCTAACAAAGGGTTTCTATAAATCAGTAAGAGGATGGATCAACAATCTAATAGAAAAGTAAGCAAATATGAACAGAGATCACAGATTTGGGAGGTGGGGGTTGCAGTGAGCCGATATGGTGCCACTGTACTCCAGCCTGGGCAGCAGAGCGAGAATTCATCTCTAAATAAATAAATTAATTAATTAATTAATTAACAGTGGTACAAATATTCACAGCAGTATTTTATAGAATATTTAATGGAATATGCTATTTTAAGAATATCTTTCAAGGAAGCTCTTTTATGTTACACTATAGAAAAATCTCCCAAGATTCTATATTACATGGGAAATGCAAAGTATAAACTAGTATACATAATATGCTAGTAAAAATAAGGAAAAAAATATGCAACTGTTTATAAATGCACAGAATGACAACCAAGAAACTAGTAAACTCCAATTCTCCCTACAGAGGACAACGGAGTATCTACCTAGAAGACAGATTTCTTTTTTTACTATGTATAATTTGTAATTTTAGCATTTTGAACCATATGAATGTATTACTTGTTCAAAAAAATTATTATATTAAGAAACACAGGCCAGGCATGGTGGCTCACGCCTGTAATCCTAGCACTTTGGGAGGCCGAGACCAACCTGAGCAACATAGTGAGAGCCCACCTCTACAAAAAAATTTAAAAATTAGCTGGACGTGGTGGTAGGCACCTGTAGTCCCAGCTACTAGGGAGGCTGAGGTGGGAGAATTGCGGGAGCCTGGGAGATCGAGGCTGCAGTGAGCCATGATTGTCACATTGCACTCCAGCCTGATCAACACAGCAAACTCCTGTCTCTGCTACCTCATCAAAGAAATAAACACAAATAAAATGTTAAAATTTCCATTCTACATAAAATCATCTATAGATGTTTTTAAATATACAACATGATTATCAAGAACTTAATCTGTACCACATTCTTGTAGATGTAAAGTTAAAATGCTTGTAACCATCACTCTCAACTCTACCCTATTTTCCAGCATAAATGAGACTTTCACACTTTTTCTATTGCCCAGATAGAGAGGCTAACCATAGGCTTTAGAAATGTCTTAAAAAAAAAAAAAAAAACAATAAAACAACAAAAAAAACAGAGCCAGGCATCTTCAAGCAGAGAAAAGCTGTTTGAACACATTTATCTAAGTCTAACAAATGCTATGATTGTTGGCAAGAGGAAACCTTGTAATGCCAAGGCAGAAAACTGCCACCAAACCACAAAAAGCTTGTTTAACTGCTGAACCTAAAATTAAACAATTTATCTCTCAATTAAAAAAATTTTTTGTTCCTGTGAATAATCCATCTTCGAAGGAACTCGAAAAAAGGATATCAATTTTAAAATAGAATACATCTTTAAGACAGGTTTTGCTATCTTACACATGGCAGCACATTAGAAAGTTACAATGCTAGCCGGGCGTGGTGGCTCACGCCTGTAATCCCAGCACTTTGGGAGGCTGAGGCGGGCGGATCACAAGGTCAGGAGATCGAGACCTTCCTGGCTAACACGGTGAAACCTCGTCTCTACTAAAAATACAAAAAATTAGCCGGGTGTGGTGGCGGGCACCTGTGGTCCCAGCTACTCGGGAGGCTGAGGCAGGAGAATGGCGTGGGCCCGGGAGGCAGAGCTTGCAGTGAGCCAAGATTGCGCCACTGCACTCCAGCCTGGGCAACAGAGCGAGACTCCGTCTCCAAAAAAAAAAAAAAAAAGAAAGTTACAATGCTATTATCTTTACAGAAGCAAGATTATATAAGTAATCAATTATAGCTATTTTAGAAGCCACTAAAAACACGTGAGAAAATCTACATTTCAGACAGATCTGGATTCAAATGCCTGTTCCAATTATTTGTGGCCATATAACACTGGGATGTGCGTAAGGTCTCTGAGCCACATCTATGCAAAATTAAGATTAATAATTCACATTTCATACATTGTTGGGAAAAATGAGCTACTAGCAAAGTGTTAAAAAAATGAGTTTATCAAGAAACAGTAACCATAATTTATTACCTTTTCTTGTATTTTTGAGACAGAGTATCACTGTGTTGCCCAGGCTGGAGTGCAGTGGCATGATCTTGGCTCACTGCGACCACCGCCACCCAGGTTCAAGTGATTCTCCTGCCTCAGCCTCATGAGTAGCTGAAATTACAGGCGTTCACCACCATGCCTAGCTAATTTTTACTATTTTCTTTTTCTCTGAGATGGAGTCTTGCTCTGTTGCCTAGGCTGGAGTGCAGTGGCACCATCTCACCTCACTGCAACCTCTGCCTCACAGGTTCAAGCGATTCTCCTGCCTCAGTCTCCCAAGTAGCTTAGATTACAGGTGTATGCCACCATACCCAGCTTATTTTTGTATTTTTAGTAGAGACGGGGTTTCACCATGTTGGCTAGGCTGGTCTCGAACTCCTGGCCTCCAGTGATCCGCCCGCCTCAGCCTCCCAAAGTGCTGGGATTACAGCCATGAGCCATTGTGCCTGGCCCAAGTTTTACTATTTTAGTAGAGATGAGGTTTCACCACATTGTTCAGGCTGGTCTTGAACTCCTGATGTCAAATGATCCTCCCATCTCGGCCTGTCAAAGTGCTGGGATTACAGGCATAAGCCACCGCACCCAGCCATCAACTATTTTTAAATATACATTTTGAGGGGAACTTAGTTTGAAGACTTCTGATATGCTGCTTTAGTGGTAGCCTCTCTTGGACTTTTCCTAGCTTATGCATAAATTTATATTTTTAAATTGCATTTTATTTATTTATTTTGAGACAGGGTCTCATCTGTCGCTCAGGCTGAAGTGCAGTGGCATGATCTTTGCTAATTTCAACCTCTGCCTTCCAGGCTTCAGTGATCCTCCCACCTCAGCCTCTCGAGTAGCTGGAACTACAGGTACACGCCACCACACCTGGCCTAATTTTTGTATTTTTTATAGAGACAGGGTTTCACCATGTTGCCCAGGCTGGTCTCAAACTCCTGAGCTCAAGCAATCTGCCCGCTTTGGCCTCCCAAAGTGCTGGGATTACAGGCATGAGCCACAGTACCTGGCCATGTATAAATCTTAATGTAGGTTGATTAAAATAAATTTTTTGTTCAGAAATAATACATTCATTAAAAAAAAAAAGGTCAACTTATTTATGTTCATGGAAGTACACAGACACATTTGATATAAAAAGTAAAAAATCTTCTCAAATGTTTGTTGTTCTTTCTTCATTAGGCCTAAAACTCAATTTTTCTTATTGTATGTCCCAGGGTGATTGTGTCTAAGGTCTTAAATTCCCATTGTGATCCATCTCGCATAAGCCACGATTTAAAGTCTACATGGGCATTATTTACAAGACCTTTCAGCTTCTGGAATCAATCATTCTAAATATGTTTGAGGCTGTATAGTACATGCATGCTTCCCAAAAGAGGATTCGTGAGTCATCTAGTGTCCAAGTTAATAGAGAAATTTCAGCATTATCTACCTCGCTCCACTCCTGTGCCCATAGTGATTATACCTCATAGATGACACACTCTCACCACTGGCTGTGCATGGCTTTTATTTAATTTAATTAATTTATTTATTTAAGTTTTATTATTTATTTCGAGACAGAGTTTTGCTCCTGTTGCCCAGACTGGAGTGCAATGGCATGATCTCGGCTCACTGCAACCTCCACCTCCCGGGTTCAAGCGATTCTCCTGCCTCCCTCAGGCTCCAGAGTAGCTGGGATTACAGGGGCCTACCACCACGCCCAGCTAATTTTTTTGTATTTTTAGTAGAGACGGGGTTTCACTATGTTGGCCAGGCTGGTCTCCAACTCCTGACCTCAGGCGATCTACCCACCTCGGCCTCCCAAAGTGCTGGGATTACAGGCGTGAGCCACCACGCCCGGCCTTGTTTTATTAATTTTAATAAAATAGACACCAGTGAAACCACTAACCAACAGGTGCAAGAGAACACTGACAATATTAACCTCTCTGTTCCTCCTCCATACCAGTCTCCTGCTTCCCACATCCAAGTAACCACCTGAATGTTGTGTTCATCATTCCCTTGATTTTAAAAAGCACCTGCTTTTTGAAAGCAGGCTCTTCTGCTTGTCTTTTATATACAGAACTGAAGCAGCTGAGGTCATGACTAGAGTCCCTGTTTACTGCTGAATTACCAAATGCCCTACATTCAGGATCAGCATGTTACCGAACAGAGCCTGCAAGTGGCAGTGTCAGTTTTCACCACAGCAGCAGGTCAGGCTATATTTAACATGCATCCTCTTCTCTGCTGAAGAGCTGCAGCTGTGGCTCTGTTAGTCTGTGAACAAGGAGGACAAGTGGGAACTGAGGGACTTTAATGGAAAGTTGTAACAGGATTCGGTTAACTCAATCATAAATTAAATGGGCCTGTATTTAAACGTCTAAGACAGTCTAGTTTCACAATACTATAATTTTTTTTTTTTTTTTTTTTGAGATGGAGTCTCGTTCTGTTGCCCAGGCTGGAGTGCAGTGGTGCCATCTCAGCTCACTGCAACCTCCACCTCCCAGGTTCAAGTGATTCTCCTATCCCAGTCTCCCAAGTAGCTGGGACTACAGGCATACACCATTACGCTCCGTTTTTATTTATTTATTTATTTTTTGTATTTTTGGTAGAGATGGGGTTTTGCCATGTTGGCCAGGCTGGACTCGAACTCCTGACCTCATGTGATCCACCCACCTCAGCCTCCCAAAATGCTGGGATTACAGGCATGAGCCACTGTGTCTGGTCGCTATAATCTTTGTTTAAAAAAAAAAAACCAAAAACCAGTATCAACTACCACACTGAATCAAATTTTAATTAAAATGTTTAAAACAGCTTGACAAACGGGCACAGTAGCTCACGCCTATAATCCCAGCACTTTGGGAGGCCAAGGAGGGCAGATCACTTGAGCCCAGGAGTTTGAGACCAGCCTCGGCAACATGGCGAAACCCTATCTCTACCAAAAAAACAAAAACAAACAAAAAAAAACCAAAAATGAGCCACGCATGGTGGTGTGTGCCTGTAGTCCCTGCTACTTGGGGAGCTAAAGTGGGAGGATCACCTGAGTCCCGGGAGGTCAAGGCTGCAGTAAGCCATGATTGCGCCACTGCACTCCAGCCTGTGCGACAGAGTGAGACCCTGTCTCAAAACAAATTTTAAAAAGGCCAGGTGCATTGGCTCATGCCTGTAATCCCAGCACTTTAGGAGGCTAAGGTAGGCAGATCGCTTGAGGTCAGGAGTTCAAGACCAGCCTAGCCAACATGACTAAACTCTGTCTCTACTAAAAACACAAAAATTAGCTGGGCATGGCAGCGGGCACCCGTAACCCCAGCTACTCGGGAGGCTGAGGCATGAGAATTGCTTGAACCTGGGAGGCAGAGGTTGCAATGAGCTGATATCGCGCCACTGCACTCCAGCCCAGGTGACAAGGGAAACTCCATCTCAAAAAATAAATAAATGAATAACAGCTTGACAGTTTCCATATCTATTATAAAATCAACTGTTTTAATGTTTATTATCTTGTCCAAAAACTGCAGCATAAAAACCATAATGAACATAAATGTTTACAGAAAATTACATTTCCAGGCATACAAATTGTAAATATGAGTAAAATTCAGTGATAATTGGATAGCCATAGAACATGCTTTTCAAGGAGGTACAATGATATATGGAGGTAGTGAAGAAAATATAAAGGCAAGAAGCAAAATAGTCATGAACTATGCCTTAATTGTTTGATTAAGTTTATATTACAGCCTTCCAGGGGGACTACTTGAAAGAGAACACCACTTGGTGATATGTCAGTACTGTGCTGCTGTTGTAACCGCCAAAGGATTATCTGCCTTGCCCCAGGAAGCCTGAGACTAAGAAATGCTTCTGGGATTCTTCTGAGCTTGGAAAGTTGATATGAGGCACCAAAATCATCTCAATGAAACTGAACAAGGATAATTATAAACTTTAGCCTTTGGTTCATCTAACACTTCATCTAATACTAAAAATCCATAATACTTTTTTTTTTTTTTTTAAACAGGGTCTTGCTCTGTTGCCCAGGCTGGAGTGCAGTGGCGCCATCTCGGCTCACTGTAACCTCCACCTCCTGGGTTCAAGCAATCCTCCCACTTCAGTCTCCTGAATAGCTGGGACTATAGGCACACATCACCATGATCAGCTAATTGTTTTTTTCCTTTTGAGACGGAGTCTCGCTCTGTCTCCAGGCTGGAGTGCAATGGCGTGATCTTGGCTCACTGCAATCTCCGCCTCCTGGGTTCAAGCGATTCCCCTGCCTCAGCCTCCTGAGTAGCTGGGACTACAGGCACGCACCACCATGCCTGGCTAGTTTTTTTGTATTTTAGTAGAGACGGGGTATCATCATGTTGGCCAGGAATGTCTCGATCTCCTGACCTCAGGTGATCTGTCTGCCTTGGCCTCCCATAGTGCTGGGATTACAGGCGTGAGCCACCATGCCCGACTATGCTCAGCTAATTTTTAAATTTTTAGTGGAGACAGGGTATATTGCCCAGGCTGGTCTAGAGCTCCTGGGCTCAAGCGATCCTCCCACCTTGGCCTCAAGAAGTGCTGGGATTACAAGGCATGAGCCACTGCACCCAGCCAGAATCTATAATCTTAAGATTACCCTGGTCCCTCTCACAATCAAGGCTCTATGGAGAAAACAGCATTCTCTTTCATGTATTCTTTGTTTGACACCCATTCTAAAACCTCAACACACTGACTAGAAACTTGATTACACATACTGGAAAAACTCCTAGAGTCAGGAAACAGGTTTTAGTCTTTATTCTGCCATAATTCAAGTGTGTTACCCTGGATGAATACCTTAGGCTCTGTGTAAAATTCAGATGCTTTATCCATAACATGAGAGCTATATTCGAATATTTTCCAGCTCTATAACTATTTTTGAGACAGGGTCTCATTCTGTCACCTGGGCTGGAGTGTAGTAGCATGATCACCGCTCACTGCAGCCTTGACCTCCTGAGCTCAAGCAATCTTCCCAGTTCAGCCTCCCAAGTAGCTGGGACTACAGGCACATGTTACCATGCCGAGGTAACTTTTGTAATTTTTCCAGACAGGGTTTTGCCATGTTGTCCAGGCTGTTCTCAAACTCCTGGGCTCAAGTGATCTGCCTGCCTGGGCCTCCCAAAGTGGTGGGACTACAAGCAAGAGCCACCATGCACAGACTATAACTCTTGAAATTCTGAGCTGAGTTACACTACTATCTTCTCTAGTAAATGTCACTGAATTTATAATAAAAAATTGATGTTAACATCCACATTTCTAAAAGTAACAGTCAACTAATACATGAATGATTCCTAAGAGATACCATCTTACTTAAAAACTTCAAAAATTAAAGAAAGTGTGTTTTAATCTTTGATTTGGTTAAAAGAGGATATATAAATTTGAATATAAAACAGAATTAACAAAAGTTATTAGGATTAAGTATCTTTAAGTAGTATAGCAAAAAAGTTTTTAAATTACTGTGCCCTCTGGTTGTAGAGTGGAAATTACTTTGGACTTAACAGTTAACATAATATGAAAAAGTTTTAAAAAATTGAGCTTGGGCTAACTACAAAGTTCACTTTAGTCCCTTTCGATCCTTTCTGGTATGTTCTATGACTCACTTACAATATTTAGAGACAGGGTCTTGCTATGTTCTCCAGGCTAGCCTCAAACTAGGCGCAAGTGATCTTCCTGCCTTAGCCTTCCTTAGTAGCTGGGATGACAGGCACACACCACCATGCCTGGCTCTATGACTTTTCAAGTTAAGTATTAGCAGGGCATGGTGGCATGTGCCTGTGGTCCCAGTTGCTCAGGAGGCTGAAGCAGGAGGATTGCTTCAGCCCAGGAGGTTGAGGATGCAGTGAGCTGTGTTCACAGCACTGCATTCCAGCCTGGGTGACAGAGTGAGATGCCATCTTCAAGAATAATAAAATGAAATAAAGTAAAATAAAATAAAGCTAACCAGAAAGGGGACATTTGGCCAGATATGATGGCTCCCAGAACTTTGAGAGGCCAAGGTGGGAGAATTACTTAAGGCCATAAGTTCTAGACCAGCCTGGGCAGTATAGCAAGACTTCATCCCTACAAAAATAAAAATAAAAAAATTTTTAAAAAGGAGATATTCCAGTGCTATAGAGTTCAAGGTCTATGATAATTTTTTTTTTTTTTTTTTTTTGAGATGGAGTTTCACTCTTGTTGCCTGGGCTGGAGTGCAATGGCACAATCTCGGCTCACTGCAACCTCTGCCTCCCAGGTTCAAGCGATTCTCCTGCCTCAGCCTCCCAAGTAGCTGGGATTACAGGCATGTGCCACCACACCAGGCTAATTTTGTGTTTTTGGTAGAGACGGGGTTTCTCCATGTTGGTCAGGCTGGTCGAGAACTCCTGACCTCAGGTATCTGCCCGCCTCAGCCTCCCAAAGTGCTGGGATACAGGTGTGAGCCACTGCGCCCAGCCATTTCAATTTTTATTTTATGGATTTATGTTAAAAGGTTGTTTTTTCCTTTTTTGAGATGGAGTCTCTCACTCTGTCACCCAGGCTGGAGTGTAGTGGTGCAATCTCCGCTCACTGCAACCTTCACCTCTTGGGTTCAAACAATTCTCCCCGCCTCAGCCTCCCAAATAGCTGGGATTACAAGCGCCTACCACCACACCCAGCTAATTTGAATTTACATTAAAAGGCTGCAGAACTTTAGGATTTTCTAAGCATCTAGAAATTCTATCTTCAAAGGCAAATCCAAATATCATAATAAATGAGTCAAATTAAAAATATTAAAAATTCATTTTAGGCTGGGCATGGTGGCTCTTGCCTGTAATCTCAGCACTTTGGGAGGCTGAGACAGGCAGATCACCTGAGGTCAGGAGTTTGAGACCAGCCTGGCCAACATGGCGAAACCCCATCTCTACTAAAATATACAAAAATTAGCCAGGTGTAGTAGCGCATGCCTGTAGTCCCAGCTACTCGGGGGGCTGAAGGAGGAGAATCTCTTTGAACCTGGAAGATGGAGGTTGCAGTGAGCGGTAATTACACCGCTGCAATTCAGCCTGGGTGATAGAGACTCCGTCTCAAAAAATAAAAATAAAAATAAAGATAAATTCATTCTGGAGCTTAAATTAAGCATCAAAAATTCAATTTGCAAAAATTATACAGCCAATAATCTAAGGTGTTCAGAAGTGCATTTTAACAAAAATTGGTCAGGTGTGGTGGCACATGCCTGTAGTCCCAGCTACTCAGGAGGCTGAAGTGGGAAGATTGATCCGTTTAGCCAAGGAAATCGAGGCTGCAGTGAGCCAAGACTGCACTACTACGCTTCAGCCCAGGTGACAGGGTGAGACTACCATCACAAAAAAATAAAAAGAGCGCATTTCAGTTTTTTCTGTCCTTATTTTTTTTTTAATTTTAGAGACAGGGTCTCACTGTATTGGCAAGATTGGACTCAAACTCCTGAGCCCAAGTGATCCTTCCATCTCACATTCCCAAGTGGCCGGGACTATAGGTGCACACCATTGTGTCCAGCTCTTCCCCCTCTGTAATTACTGCTTGGCAGCACTGAGCTTCTATCAAGTCCCCTGAGGGGTGGCAATGAGCGAATGTGATAGCTAGTCCCTGGGGGTCTACAATCTAGGAACATTTCTGGCTTTTTCTTTTGAGACAGAGTTTTGTTCTCGTCGCCCAGGCTGGAGTACCATGGCGTGATCTCAGCTCACTGCAACCTCCACCTCCCAAGTTCAAGCAATTCTCTTTTCTCAGCCTCCCGAGTAGCTGGGAGTACAGGCGCCCACCACCACGCCGGCTAATTTTTTATTTTTTTGTATTTTTAGTAGAGACAGGGTTTCACCATATTGACCGGGCTGGAACTCCTGACCTTGGGTGATCCACTCACCTCGGCCTCCCAAAGTGCTGGGATTACAGGCGTGAGCCACGGCACCTGGCCCCTTTCTTGCTTGTATGCTCTACCATAATAAAGGGGGCAAAAATAAAATTGCTTTTACAGCTGCCCTCACAGACCCCACCTTTCCAGAGCTTCTGTTTTTGAAACAAATCTTAATATATTCAAATAATGATACATTTTCCCAAAACCTTTCTAGAAATCTGATTTGTTGCCTATCCTACCTTCCACCCCCAAATCTCTCAACTTGTGGTAAATTAGAAAGAGCAGGTTCTAGCTTTGGGCTCTTTTTAGAAGGAAAAAATATCTTCATTGGTAAAGAAAATGAGCTGAAATGCCCTTAAAGACCCACTCAATATATCTCCTATCTTCAGTTATATCACAAATGAGTGACTCAAGGTCTCACTCCTTGTTTCAGGGTGAAAAGCAATGTGAAGAGTTAGTCTAAAACTGCTAAAAGAAGAAACAGGTAACAATTTTAAAGCCAATATTTGCATAAGCCTTTATTTCAAATCTGTTTTGCATAAAAGTAGCAGCCTGCTCTCCATGTTTTGGTTTCATCATTTCGTAGGGAGTGACACTTACGCTAGCTGTGCACAAAGAACAGCAAAAAGCTTAAATAGCAGAGCCCTCAAGTACGCCAAACACAGTGTGGCAGATTAGATGCAGTTGTGAACATGGGTTAATGCAGTGAAATTGTGCACATGCGTTTCTGGAGAATATTCTCCAGGAATTAGAAAAACCTGAAAGGATTCCGTTTAGTACAGAGTTCTATTCTAACCACCATGGCCTGCTATTTCTGGGAGGCAGCTGTAGTGCCACAAGAAAAAGACTGGATTGATCCAGTCTCAGTTCTGCTGCTTACTAGTTGTGTGATCTTTCAAAAGTCCAACTCTGTAAATGTCACTATCTACCTCAGAGTTTGAGGAATGATAAGATTAGATAATAAATAGAAGAATGCTATGCAAATTTTAGGTGTTGCTCTAGTTTACACATATACCTTCTGTTTACACACAAATGACCTGACATGTCCCCTCATGGCTTTAAAACCATCCTGCACTGTACCAATCACCCCATCCCCCAATTCCATCCCCATACTTCACCCCACCACAGACATATCCTTCCCTGACAAACACATCCTTCTTCTCTATTTTTGCTATATTATCTGACTTGCCTCTGATCTTCATTTACTGAAAACATACTCAGGTGACCCTTGAACAACAAAACTTTGAGCTGCCTGGGTCCACTTATACACAGCTTTTTTCAACCAAACATGGATCTAAAAAAGAATATTCTCAAATGTGAAATCTGCATATGTGGAAGGCTTTTTAATTTTTTTAGAGACAGGGTCTCACTTTGCTACCCAGGCTGGAGTGCAATAGTATGCCATCAGTTCACTGCAGCCTCGAACTCCTGGGCTCAAGCGATCCTCCCACTTCAGTCTTCCTAGTAGCTAGGACTACAGGCACACACCACCATACCCAGCTAATTTTTGTGTTTTTTTTTCTGGTAGAGATGAGGTCTCATTATGTTGCCCAGGCTGGTCTCAAACTCCTAGTCTCAAGTAATCCTCCTACCCTGGCCTCCCAAAGCACTGAGACCACAGCTGCTTTTCTTGCATGTGGGTTCCACAGGATGACCATGGAACTTGAGCATGCATGATTTGGTTGTACACAGGCGGTCCTAAAACCAATTCCTTGAGTACACTGAGAAATGACTATGTCCATGGAGACTGGTTTTACAACCCCCCCCCGTACCAAAATCCATGAATGCGCAAGTCCCTTATATAAAACAGCATACTATTTGCATGTAATCTACTCACATCCCCCCTTTAAATCATATCTACATTATTTACAATACCAAATACAATGTAAATGCTATGGGAACAGTTGTAATATTATATTATTTAAGGAATAATGACAAGAAAAAAAAAAGTCTGTATGTACACGTTCAATATAGATGCAACCATCCATTTTCTTCCCCCAGATATTTTCAATCCACAGATGGTTGAATCCAAGGTGCGGAACCCATGCATACAGAAAGTCAACTGTACTCATCCTCCAAACCTTGGCTCAAATGTCACCTACTCACAGAAGACTTGCTGAATCCTTCCTGTGAAATCTGTTACATATCTCTGCAGATATGTTTTTTTCATTTGAGGCAGGGTCTCACTCCATCACCCAAGCTGGAGTGCAGTGGCATGATCACAGCTCACTGCAGCTTCAACCTCTCCAGCTCAGGTGATCCTCCCACCTTAGCCTCCTGGTTAGCTAGGACTACAGGCCCACACCACTATGCCTGGTTAATTTTTTGTATTTTGTTTTGTAGACATGGGGTTCTGCCATGTTGCCCAGGCTGGTCTTGCAGTTCTGGGCTCAAGTGATCCACCTGCCTCAGCCTTCCAAAGTGCTGGGATTACAGGTGTGAATCAATCACTGCACCCGGCGGAGATCTCTATCTTAATACATCCTTCATATTCCCAGCATCTAGCTTCATCTTGCAAAAGGACAGGATTCAGTAATATTTATGGAACTAACGACCTTGAATTTCATTCCCTAGACACTGTGATCTCACTATATATTCTGGAAGAAAAGATGCTATATTCAGCAACAGATATTAGTGGCAAAGCAGATGCTAAGGCATGGATTTTCATATCTATCCTCAAAGTTATATATATATAATTTTTTTTTTCCCCTCGAGACGGAGTCTTGCTGTGTTGCCCAGGCTGGAGTGCAATAGTGTGATCTTGGCTCCCTACAACCTCCACCTGCCGGGTTTAAGCTATTCTCCTGCACGCCTGCCGAGTAGCTGGGATTATAGGCTGCACCACCATGCCCAGCTAATTTTTTGTATTTTTAGTAGAGACAGGGTTTCACCATGTTGGCCAGGCTGGTCTCAAACTCCTGACCTTGTGATCCACCCGCCTCAGCCTTCCAAAGTGCTGGGATACAGGCGTGAGCCGCCGTGCCAGGCAAAATTATATATTAACATATATTTCTAATAACAACTTATTTAAAAGCCCAACCATATGCCAATAAGCAATCCATAGAAACTTTTTCATGACACTTGGGAGAATAAAGTTCCTGAATCTACACTATTTCAAGAACATATCATAGATGAACTTACCATCATCTAAAGTGATGTCCTGCAGACCAATGGTTGCAAAGTTAGGCTCCCGATCTTCTGGTTCAGGTTTAATGCTCACGGTTGCCCCATCAGGTGGAAATGAAGCTGGATCACACAAACTGTGACATATTAAGGATGAAGGTGCAGAAAGACCCCCCTGGCCTGTACTTTGTGCTTGAGTTGAGTGCTGTCCAGAATGCATTCTGGTGGCTGGAGACGGTGATGAGGCAGTTCCTGAGCTAGGAGATTGGTAAGGCATAGACTGAAGCTGAGGAGACGGTGGCCCAGAAAGTGGTGAACTAGCCAAGGGATGAGAAGCTGCTGGGGAAGCTGTTGTAGCAGACCCTGAATGTGAAGGACCATATGTAACAGGTTGTAACTGAGAAGAAGGCTGACCGCTAATCTGGTCAGCCACTGGAGAAGAAAGAGATCTTTGTCCTGTATTTGAACAATGATATCCCATTGATTGTAGATGAGGCAGGGCATGCACAGAATGAGGTGTATGGGCTAAGAGATGTCCTGTTGAGCCTGAATTTGACGAATGAAATGGTATGGATGACAGTGGTTGACAGCCAAGATTCACTAAACCAGGAAGAGTTGCATCCTGCTGAAACAAAACTGAATCAAATTCTTGACTAGAGGCAGCATTAATAGGAAGACAAGTTGGTCCATTGTACACAACGTTAGTTTGCATAGGCTGATAGGAAGACCCCACAGGAGGTGTTGGTGTGACTTGAAAAGGCTGGTGTACAACTGGAGAAGGAATCATATGCTGTTCTTTACTAGCACTCTCATCTCCACACTGCAACTGTGGCAGATGGGATGAGGTCACCATGGATGCATATGTTTGTGGGATGGAACAAACCAAACTTCTCTGTGCTGACAGTACACTGTCATGTGAATGCCCTGAATCAGAGGAAGGCCTCTGGGTCTGAGCAGGATGAGGCACAGGCAAAGATGGAACTGAAGACAAATCAATCTCTTCTCTGTGTTCTTGCTTCATCAAAACTGAAAATAAAATGATTAAAGCAAATATTATTATATAATACATAAAATAATTCTGACAGGCCTTCATGCTAGGTTACACAACTACAGCATAAGCTGAGGGGCAAACTCAAATGCCTTTAAGGAACTTCATGTAAAATATCGGGTATTTCTCTGTGTATGTGTAGACGTACATACATATGTATACACATACACGTTTTGCTTGTGTATAATATGAATATCTTTGGGAAGAGGCACAAGAAACTATGCTAGAGTCACTGCTAGGAAGGAAAACTAGGTGACTAAAGGACAGAATTCAGAGGTTTACCTTTTACTACATACTATTTTAGTCTTTTGAATGTTTTTCACTGTGTATTTATTACCTATTCAAAATTAAGTAACTAAAACAAAAAACAAAGCCCTAGGGCCTAATAAAGTATTGAATTTGGGATCCCTGATCGGAAGCCTACCAATCATCTGGTTTTACATGTTGCATCATACACCAGAAACCGTGACTCTGACATTCACAGAACTTCTGCTTTACAATGGTTCTCACACACATCTCACTTGATCCTCTGCCATTATGTGGGGATCAAAAAAAGTACTAAAATCCACAAAAAAACTAACAAATACATTCTGCAAAGTTGCAGGATACAAAATCAACATACAAAAATAATGTTATATTTCTATAAACTAGCAATAAACATCTAAATAAAAATTCAGAAAACAATTTCTTGTCGGCCAGGCTGGAGTGCCGTGGTGCAATCTTGGGTTACTGCAGCAAGTGATCCTCCCACCTCCGCCTCCTGAGTAGCTGGAATACAGGCATGTGCCACCATGCTCATGCTTATTTTTTGTAGAGACGAAGTCTTACTGTGTTGCCCAGGCTGGTCTCAGACTCCCATACTCAAGCAAACTTCCCACCTCAGCCTCCCAAAGTGCTGGGACTATAGACATAAGCCACTGTGCATAGCCAACAATTCCATTTATAATAACATCAAAAAACAATAAAATACTCAGAAATGATTTAACCATGGAAGGCAGGACTCATAACTAAAATCTATAAAACACTGCTGAAAGAAATTAAAGAAGCCCTAAATAAATGGAAAGACATTCCAGGTTCATGGATTGAAGACTTAATATTGCTAAGATGACAACACTCTCCAAAGTGATCTTTTGTCAAAAAAAATTGATGTCCTTGAGTCATATAAAGTGATCTTCAGATTCAATGTAATCCCTATCAAAGTCTCAGTGACAGTTTTTGCAGAAATAGAAAAACTCACTCTAAAATACACATGGAATCTCAAGATTCCAAATAGCCAACATGATCTTTTTTCCCATGTGTCCAAGGCATAAACCAGGTATGGGCACAGACCAAAAGCCAAGCTGGGATAAATAAGGCATTGATTCATCCCTGGCTTATATGAGATAGACAGCACCAAGCAGACATCACTCTACCCAAGTCAAGGACAACCAACATCATCTTGAAAAAGAATAGAGTTGGAGGAAATCAGGATTTCCTGATTTAAAAACTTACTACACAAAGCTACAATAATTAAAACAGTGTAATATTAACATAAGGATAGACATAATCAATATAATGGAATAGAGTCCAGAAATAAATCCTCACATATTTGGTCAACTAATCTTCAAAAACAAGGGTGCCAAAACCATTCGATGGTTTTCAACAATGGCGCGAAGAAAACTAGACATCGACATGTAAAATAATGAAGGTCGGGCTGGGTGCGGTGCCTCACACCTGTAATCTCAGCACTTTGAGAGGCCAAGGTGGGAGGATCACTTGAGGTAAGGAATTCGAGACCAGCCTGGCCAACATGATGAAACTCTGTCTCTACTAAAAACACAAAATTAGCCAGGCGTCGTGATGCACCCGTGTAATCCCAGCTACTCAGGAGGCTGAGGCAGGAGAATCACTTGAACCCGGGAGGCAGAGGTTGCAGTGAAATGAGACAACGCCACTGCACTCTAGCCTGGGCCAACAAGAGTGAAATTCTGTCTCAAACAAAAATAAAAATAAAAAATAAAACTTAAAAACCCTAAAAGAATCAGCCATTTGCAATTAATGATCATCCCTCCACTGGATATTGATATTGGTTGGATCCCTATTGCAAAGGGATTGCCAAAAAGGTAATAAATTCAGAAATACTTTAATAAAAAAAAAAAAGCAACTATTGATGGCAGTGGTTGCCCATCTGGAGTGGCCACTGCCATGACACTGGCTGCAGTGGGCGAGGTGCGGCCAGCACTGCATGCTCCACATCTTCTGAGTTGGCAGGGCGGGAGCCTTGTACTTCCTGGGTGCAGTTGTGGCCACCCAGTTGCGGCTGCTGACCTGGGCATCCCTGTGCTCTTGGCGGGGGGAGTGGGGTGGTAGCAGGCAGAAGCCCCACCATCCTGGGTACAGCTACAGCCATTCAAACCATGGCTGCTGACCTAGGCATCTCTGCACTCTCAGGGACCCAGAAAGTCCACCTCCCCCAACAGACTCAGAGGTGCCTGCTCCTGGTGCCTGGCCTCTCCCTGCTCCTGGTGCCCATTTCAATCTTGGAGGGAAGTTGAGGCCGAGCCCAGGCGATGTTGCAACTCAGCAGGGTGTGTGTATGCTTGGGGCAGTGCTGACACGCCAGCCCCCTGCTGCCTCAGCCCCCTTCAGTCTTCGGGCACTGACGAGCACAGGAGGGATGTTGAGGTAGGGGTGAGGGCAGCTCAACCCTGGTTTGCAGGCACCCCTTGACACAAACAACCTGGGCACCATGAAAAGCAACAGGAGGCGGACAGGTTCCTGGGCGGAAAGGGGTGGGTCACCAGTGAAGCCCCACCTTCAAGCTGGAGAAGGCCTGAAGCCTGGGGACTGGGTTGCCAGTCCTGCGGACCAGAATGCAAACTTACGGTGCTTTTTCCGGGCCCACCCACGGCCACCCCATGGAACAGTTAGCATGCACTTTCTCTCCTCTGAAGCCCATATAAAACCTGGACTCAGCCATACTCAAAAAGAGAAAACAGGACGACCAGCTGTGGAAAGGAGCTACCCACCTCAGGGTCTCCTCTCTGCTGAGAGCTGCTGAGAGCTGAGAAGACAACAGGACAACCTGCCTGTGGAGAGGAGCTACCCATTCTAGAGTTTCCTCTCTGCTGAGGGCTGAACACTTGGGACACCCTGGCTGCAGAGAGGAGCTACCCTCTGTGGGTCTTCTCTGAGCTGTTCTATTGCTCAAAAAAAGCTCCTCTTCATCCCACTCACCCTCCATTTGTCCGCGTACCTCAGTCTTCCTGGGCATAGGACAAGAACTCAGTGGGGCTGAAAGAGTTGTAACACAAACAGGGTTGAAAGAGGCCCCTTGCTCGCCATGTTGGCAGCACCAAGAAGGAGAGAAGAGCTGCGGTCTTTAGGGAGCCCAGACCTAGAAGCTCCCTGAGCCAGCGCTGTGACACTCTCTTTGGGGCTCTGAGGTTCCTGGCATCTCCAAGTTTCTGGGGGCCACCATGTTCCCCAGTGCCAGCCATGGAAGCTGCCTGTGGTATCCCTGGTCTAGCTGCAGCCTCACAGGGAGCCACCACCCATGCTGGTGCCTAGAGCTGCCAGCCCCTCCATAGCCAGCGTGCCGACTCCACGCTCGCTCACTCACACACCCCTTCCCACTCTGCTCACCCTTGGCAGGCATGGGATCCAGGCCGGTAGCGCAAGCCACATGTAGCTTGCCAGGCCGAGTGGGCCCAGAGGGGCCATGGGCAAAGGTGCCACTAGCCACAGGGGTTTCCGGCTGGCAAAGTGACACCTCAAGGGTCCCGTAACAATATGACTATCTAAAAATTGTATAAGTAAAATTTTAAAAGGAATTATTTGCCATAAACAAACAAAAGGTTAGAATCTCTAAATAAAGAATTCATACAAATTAATGAGATAAAATAACACTAACATAACAGAGATCAGGTCATACAACAGAATACTAAGAAGTTATTACAATTCTGTAAAACTCTGTCGATGAAGAAAAATTAAAATGTTCAGTTACAAAACCATATACAGGCTGGTCCCATTTCCATTTTTAAAAAATTTTGTTTATATGTGGATCAAAGGAATCTGGAAGGACAGAATGATAGTCTCAGAAGAGAAGAGAATTTGAATTTTTTTTTTTTTTTTTTTTTTTGAGACAGTCTTGCCCTGTTACCCAGGCTGGAGTGCAGTGGCATGATCTCAGCTCACTACAAGCTCCGCCTCCCAGGTTCACACATTCTCCTGCCTCAGCCTCCCCAGCAGCTGGGACTATAGGCGCACGACGCCATTCCTGGCTAATTTTTTTGTATTTTTAGTAGAGACGGGGTTTCACTGTGTTAGCCAGGATGGTCTCCATCTCCTGACTTCATGATCCGCCCACCTCGGCCTCCCAAAGTGTTGGAATTACAGGCATGAGCCACTGCGCCCAGCCGAGAATTTGAATGTTTTTAAAAAAAACCTATCTTTAAAAAAAAAATTACAGTAATGTACTGGCTTTTGTAAAAATTTTATAAAAAATTTCATTTTAGAAACATTTTATTCAAAATTTCATTTTAGAAAAAAATGAAAAAAGTTAAATGCTACAGAGAAAGACAATAACCAACCAGAATGAGTACTATACAAACATTCCTGTGTGCCTATTCTTCTGTTAGTTTATGCCACCTGATTTGTCATCTATCAACCATAAGGGCAGTGATGAGTTATAGTGCAATCGAATGTTTTCTTTCCATTCCAGAGCTCTACTGATTTCCATTCCCAAATTAATATCCTCTAGGATTCTGCCTTTTTATTGTCCTCCCAATTCATGGGCTGAAAGGCAGCAAACTCTCCTGGTTTGCCTTTCAATTACTACCATTATGAGGTAGTAATCAAACCCCCTAATCTGCTTGACTGATTTTGCTTTTCTTATTGCAATCTGGAAAGCCCTCTTCCTTCTCATTCAGGTTAGAGTCTACAATCCCTCATCTCAACAGTATTTAATAACCTCTTTGGACAGGACGTTTGCTATACCCCATTCTGGAGGAGATGCATACCTTGCCACCTGCCCTGAAGAATTTGAGTGCTACTTAAGAAAGTTAAACGGCAGGTCAACTTGTTACCAACTGGTATGAAAAACAAAAAGGGAGGAAAAAGAAAATTAAACCCCTGGGCCAGACACGGAGGCTCACACCTGTAATCCCAGCACTTTGGAAGGCCAAGGCAAGCGGATTGCCTGAGGTCAGGAGTTCAAGACCAGCCTGGCCAACATGGTGAAACCCCGTCTCTACTAAAAATACAAAAATCAGCCAGGGTGCCTGTAATCCCAGCTACTTGGGAGGCTGAGGCAGGAAAATCATTTGAACTTGAACCTGGGAGGCAGAGGTTGCAGTGAGCCAAGATTGCACCACTGCACTCAAGCCAGAGCAACAGGGTAAGACTCCGTCTCAAAAAAAAAAAAAAAAAAAAAAAAAAAATTAAACCCCTAATTATAGGATTAATTACAATAGTATCTGTAAATTGATGATCAACATCAACCTTCAATCAAGTCTAGAATGCTACCAGGTTTCTGTAGAGAACTTTCTCTCTCTTTACAAAAACAATTTCAAACATTCTCCATGATTGTCCAACTATGAAATCACCCAAACTTCCCTCTGCTCACAATAGGATATTTCCTGTCATTTTTTGTGGGAAAAAACCTAAAGCTATCATATGGAAGCTCCTTAAACTCTCCATTACTAAATCTACAAACTTTCTTCATCTACATCCATCTCAATCCATCTTTTTTATTTTCCCTTCTGTTCCTTCTCCCCTCTAAGGCCCATTTTAAATCCTATCCCCTCTCATCTTTCCCCAAAACCTGATATTCTTTATTGTCACTGATGTTCTGTCTGTATATTCAAAACACTCTTGGTGTTTGAATCACCTTCTTCGACTTACCGCATGTAAATCTCACTCCTCAGTCACTAATTTCAGAAAAGATTAAACTGGTTCTTGACACTTTATAAAGAAAAGAAATATGGGGAAAATGGCTTTTGAAACACAAGTCTGATCATGTTACCTTTCTGTTAAAGCTCATTTTGTGTGTGTGTGTGTGTGTGTGTGTGTGACAGAGTTTCGCTCTTGTTTCCCAGGCTGGAGTGCAATCACGCAGTCTCGGCTCTCTGCAACCTCCACTCCCGGGTTCAAGCAATTCTCCTGCCTCGGTCTCCTGAGTAGCTGGGATTACAGGCTTGCACCACCACGCCTGGCTAATTTTGTATTTTTAGTAAAGGGGCAGTTTCTCCATGTTGGTCAGGCTGGTCTTGAACTCCCGACCTCAGGTGATCCTCCCGCCTCGGCCTCCCAAAGTGCTGGGATTACAGGCATGAGCCACTGCGTCTGGCCACACTGCCTTTTTATGGTGCTAAGGGTACAAGGGGAGTTCATGACCCAGGAACACACACATACTCACAAACACCTGCCCCTCTGTAATGCTGGGAATTTTTGATAAAAATTCTGAAAAAAAGACTTTAAAACTATCATTCATCTTCTAATTTCCTTATAATATATCATTACAAAATAACAACTGAGACCACATATAATATTTAAAGTCAACAAAACTTTAGAATGAGCATCTGTTGGTGTTTTCATTGTTTATAAGCACTCTACCTTAAACATTCTAATATAGGATTCATTAAATAACTTTTTATTCATTAGGAAAGAAAGCTCTATAGTAAACCATCATGACTCCTCCTCGTACCTGGTGTGTAAGTAAAACGTTGAGACTGGCTTTTTTTCCTCTTGCCATTGCAAAGATAAAAGTGCACCTGCACTGCAGCTGTAACTGCTGGGTTATGATATGGAGGAACTTCAAGGACAATGTGAGCCTAAGGATGGAAAGCAAGATTGTGTTACACTCAGAACTAAAAATGAAATGCACCTGTTAAACACATCACAACTCATGAGTCTTAACTACAAGGCTCCAGCATAGATAATTCTGCACATCAGCTAGTCATATACATCATCTGGAAATTTACTATAGGGATACTTCAGTCTTGAAAGAGATTAAGACCTTTAATCAATAAAAGAGAAACTGCTTTTTACTCACCCAACTGGGTTTCTGGTTGTAGCAGAAGTAAAAAGTCTTACATACTACGTAGTAAGATGTTTTGCTCTACTGAATATTACATGTTACTATGTTGTTGTTGTTGTTGTTGTTGTTGTTTTTTGAGATGGAGTCTCGCTCTGTTGCCCAGGCTGGAGTGCAGTGGCATGATCTCGGCTTACTGCAAGCTCTGCCTCCCGGGTTCATGCCATTCTCCTGCCTCAGTCTCCCGAGCAGCTGCGACTACAGGCGCCCACTACCTTGCCCGACTAATTTTTTGTATTTTCAGTAGAGACAGGTTTTCACCATGTTAGCCAGGATGGTCTCCATCTGCTGACCTCATGATCCACCCGCCTCAGCCTCCCAAAGTGCTGGGATTACAGGCGTGAGCCACCGCACCCGGCCCTAGTTTAGATTTCTTTTCTTAAATTTTACATTCAAAATGTTCTAAACTGGAGCCAGGTACAATAGCTCACACCTGTAATCCCAGCACTTTGGGAGGCTAAGGCAGGCAGATCAGTTGAGGTCAGTAGTCTGAGACCAGCCTAGCCAACATGTTGAAACCCCATCTCTACTAAAAATACAAAAATTAGCTGGGCATGATGTTGCATGCCTGTAGTCCTAGCTACTCAGGAGTCTGAGGCAGGAGAATCACTTGAACTTGGGAGGCAGAGGTTGCAGTGAGCCGAGACTGCACCACTGCACTCCAGCCTGCATGACAGAGCTAGACTCCATCTAAAATAAATAAATAAAAATTAAAAAATTAAATAATCCAAAATGTTCTAAACTAGCATTAAACAAAACGTGTATCTACATCAAAAATAATTTTACAAAACCCAAGGTGAAAATCTTTAGCCCCAAACCAAATGCAATCCTCAACCTAAATTGCTCCAGATCTTTGGAAAGCACTGTAGGAAGTGGTATTCCCTAGCCCAGAAAATACTCTGTCTCCATTCCAACCACGATAACAAGACCAAAACTTTCAATGTAGAATCCTAGAAGGCTTAACTAAATAGCTGAAGGGTTAGAAATAGTGTGTTAAGTATACAATTCCCTAAGGACTTTCTTGCTCCTATCTTTTACCTACTACATATGTTCTTTCTCTTTTTTATTTCTCCATGAAGGCCTATACATATGTTCTTTATTGAATTTGTTTTTATTCCTAAATGAGTTCAGAGAAATTAATGATAATTTCAATAAGAACCTTCTGATGGTCTTTCATTTCTAGTTTCTCTCCCCTGTATGCAATAGGGAGAAAACAAGATACTAACTGGCTACCTTTTCTAAATTTTAATTTAATTTGCTTTAATACTAGGTAAGTATTTTACTTCCAAACCTCGAGAAATTGTTTTTGCAGCTGGAAACCATCATTCTTAGCAAACTATCACAAGAACAGAAAACCAAACACCGCATGTTCTCACTCATAGGTGGGAACTGAACAATGAGATCACTTGGACTCGGGAAGGGGAACATCATCTCTAGAAATTTTACTTTTTTAGACAGGGTCTCACTCTGTCACCCAGGCTGGAGTGCAGTGGCATGATCATGGCTTACTGCAGCCTTGATCTCCCAGGCTCAGGTGATCCTCCCACGTCAGCCTCCCAAGTGGCCGGGACTACAGGTGCATGTCACCACACATGGCTTATTTTTTGTAGACACAGGGTTGCTCAGGCTTGTCTTGAACTCCTGGGCTCAAACAATCCTCCTGCCTCAGCCTCCCAAAGTGCTGGGATTATAGGCATGAGCCTCATGCCCGGCCTAATTTTACTTTTTTATTAATCAATATACAAAAGAGTCATCCATACCATAAAGCAGCATTATTCAATTTTCTATTCAGTGTCTTAAATATTTCTTAAGAATTAAGGTGGGCCGGGCGCGGTGGCTCAAGCTTGTAATCCCAGCACTTTGGGAGGCTGAGACGGGCGGATCACGAGGTCAGGAGATCGAGACCATCCTGGCTAACACGATGAAACTCCGTCTCTACTAAAAAATACAAAAAAACTAGCAGGGCGAGGTGGCGGGCGCCTGTAGTCCCAGCTACTCAGGAGGCTGAGGCAGGAGAATGGCGTGAACCCGGGAGGCGGAGCTCGCAGTGAGCTGAGATCGCGCCATTGCACTCCAGACTGGGCGATAAAGTGACACTCCGTCTCAAAAAAAAAAAAGAATTAAGGTGAATTTCTTACCCCTTGACATTTTTCCCTGATTATCTTCCCTTCTACCTCCCAATGAGGTCGTCCATCTATTGAAAGAAAGAGTTTATAGTTAAAAGAAATTCATATCAGAAAGCATACAGACAAAATCTAATGCATGTAGTATCACAAATTTATTAGCAAAGGGGATCTTTTTTCCACTGACTTCCATTATGAAAATAAAATGTAAATGCATACAAATGGGGAAAAAATAAGGAGAAAGATCATGGGCTGCCCAGGTTAGCAGATCCCACAGAGTTCATTCTAACCATCTACCCAAGTGATGTTTAAAAGCCCTCTGAGAACACCCCCATCAAGTGGTGGCCAACTTTTGCTTGTGTAACTAAAATGATAGGAAACTCACTTCCTCACCAGGTAACTCTTTCCATCTTGGATAATAATTGCTGCTAGAAAGTTCCTCATGATAAATGAAATGTCTCTTTATGGTATCCAACAACTAGTCTAAATATTATTCCTTGCTGTCACAAAATAAAATCTTGATTGCTTCTCTGTGAGATTATATTTCAGATGTTGAAAAGCTGTTATATCTGCTTGTGTCTCCTCTCCTACTGGCTAGCATCCCCAGTTCTGTGCCTATTCCTTACATAATATTTTAGACTTCATGGTCTCTGGTTAAATATGCTCCTCCAAATTCACAAGGCCCAGGACTGAATAGCCTACGTGAGAAATGACCAAGTGTGGTACAGAATGACTGAGGCTCTAACCACTGTACATGGAAATGCTGTGTCTTTGTTAATGAAAGCTTTCTTGAGGTGCGGGGGGGAAGTTTTCTTGGGAGCACCATATGCTGATTCTCACACTAAGTATATGACCAAGTGTCTATACATTTCCTACTGCCATGTTCCCACACTGTGCACTTATGCAGCTGAGTTGTTTTTTTTCTCCCAACCATTTGGAATATTACTTACTCCCAGCAGGGAGACTTCATTTTGTTGGATCCCTTGACTTGCCAAAATATTTTTTAGATACTGATGGTCCTAAAAAATGTTTCCTAGGCTTTCCAGATTTCTGTCACCTGAAGATTTGGCCAACACATTTTCTGTCTCTTCATCCCAAGTGAACTACTCATTTGGAGACAGCCTTATCTGCTATTAAAGCTCTCCAACTGATGTACAATTATTCCAAAGCATTTTGTGTGTGTGTGTCATGGGCATTCACTCAGTGACTAAGCCACACACAGCTTGCAGCACTTCTTCATCTGGTCTGCGAAGTTATCGTGAGAGATTTCATCAAATGCTTTCCAGGTTGTAACCATCACTTTCCAGTCCAGTAATTAGAAAGTGGCTACTTCTGCTGCACAAGAGATACTACAGGCAAGTGCTACACCTACTTAGAATTATAGCTCAGTTCAGCAATCATTTGCTGGATCCTTATGTGCCACTTTGTGTTACTGACATAACTGAGACAGGATGCTCTGCCTTCAGCCTGTGGATGAAAGGCAAATGCAAACAGTTCATTATAATAAAATGTGTTGGGTACAATAATTAATAAAGGTACACTCTGGATAAACCAAGAACACAGGGATCAGGGTCTTTAACCTAATCTTGGGGAGGGGTAGTGAGACAAGGAAGGCTTCCTGGAAGAGCTCTTGAACTGAGACTTAACATGAGAAAGAACTCATATGAGGAAAGGGTAAATTATAGACAGAAGAGACAGCATGAGCAAAGACAAGATGACAAGAACTCCTAAGATACAGAGACTTACAAGTAGCTGTGATGTTGTATAAAGTATGAGGCAAGGATCAGTAAGAAAGAGGGTTGGAAAGACTGGCAGCAGATTACGGCCTGAATGCCATAATAAGGAGCCTAGAAAATGAAGGGGATTGCTGAAGGTGCTTTTAAAATGGGAGTTACATGTTTACAACTGCAATCTCCTCTAAAGCCAGTAACTGTCACCATTTAACATGATTCAACTTCAATCAAAAGTTCTTAAATGTGAAGCTCTGGGTCAAATAAATGAATTCAATAATACCTATTAATTGTATTCAGGCACAGATGAATTTTTAGAGTGGAAAGGAAGGGACGGCTCTGAGACACCGTCTCTTTCTCATGCTCCTTATTCACGTAAAACGTGACACCTACAGAAAGACACTCCTTGATGACTTGATAAAAACAGTTCACAATTCAGTCTCTATCACTCTACCCTCTTACTTCATACAGTTTTACCTGGAATAATCTTGTTCATTTATTTGTTTATAAGTGCTTTCCCACTAGAATGTAAGCTCTATCAGAGCACGCAACCTGAAGGTTGTATTCAACATTATATCCCCAATGTCTAGACTAGTGTCTATATCACATAGCAATGCTTCATAAATAATTGATGAATTAATAAATGATGAAACAGAACTGATGTTTTTTGAAGACAGGCAGGGTATGGGTCAGGGTTGAAGGGAAATGAATTTTAAAGGAGAAGAAGACAGCCACATACTTTCCAGCTCAAAGAGAAGATGCTATTATTAATCAAGTTAAGAAACCCAGAGAGATAAACTAGTTTGTGAAGTCAGGTATGTTTTCATATTTTAAGTCTCAGTGAGACATTTATAAAGCAATATCTAGTGGGTACTTTAAATTTCAGGTTAAAATTTAAGAGAAACATGTTGCTACAGAGAGAGATTTGGGAGCTAATAAAATTTATCAAAAAGAAGAAAGATAATGAGAAGAAACATTAATATAAAACCTTAGAAAATATCTATATTTAAGAGCCAGAAAAATTCACATAAAAAGACGAACAAGAATAAAGATGTGTGAGAACCAGATAACAACAAAGTCAAGAGGGAAAAGTGTTAAGAAGGAGAGGAAGTAGCTGGCTGTCAAATTTTTAGGCGATTATGATTTCAATGAAGTGAAAGACAAAAGATTAAAGAGTAGCAGGTAAGGAAATGAAAGCAAATGACACTACTTTTTTGAGAGGGTGGATGCTAAGCGATAGAGAAATGAAACAAAAGCTTAAGAGGATGACAGATTTAAGAGAAAGGGAATGTTTAGGATGAGAAGACAGAAACATAATTAAACTCCAAAAAGAAGGATCCAGTAGAAAAAGATAGAGAAATTATAAAAGAGAGGTGATGGGGACACAGTATAGCCTTTAATACTTAAGTTTTAAAAAGATAAAAGAATGAAAACTGATATTAAAATTTTAATTAAGAAAAAACATAATAAACAAAAAAAAGTGAAAAGAAGTTAAATACAGAAATCAGTGAAACAGAAAGGCACACTGAAAGGTTTGATAAAGCCAAGAACTATGGAAAGACTGGTTAAAAATCCAGAAATGGCATAAATAAATAGCAGGAATAAAAGAATGGGGGATATAACTCCAGATGCAAAAAGAGAATACTGTGAGCTAATTAATATCAACATATTTGAAAACGTAGGGGAAAGGAATAAAGTCCTAGAAAAATATATATGACCAGGCGGGCACAAAGGCTCACACCTGTAATCTGAGCACTTTGGGAGGCCAAGATGGGCGCATCACCTGAGATCAGGAGTTCGAGACCAACCTGGCCAACATGATGAAACCCCATCTCTACTAAAAAGACACAAAAGTTAGATGGGCATGGTAGCGGGCACCTGTAATCCCAGCTACTTGGCAGACAGAGGCAGGAGAATCACTTGAACCCGGGAGGCAGAGGTTGCAGTGAGCCAAGACTGCACCACGGCACTGCAGCCTGGGAAACATGAGTGAAACTCTGTATCAAAATTAAGAAAGAAAAGAAAGAAAGATATACATGACCAGAACAAACTCAGGAAGAAACAAATCTGACTAGTCCTGCAACCACGAATAGAAATATATCACAAGCTAATGGCTCCCCACAAAGACAGTTCCCTGTCCAGAAGGTTTTGGAGGTGAGCTCTGTCACATGTGCAAGGGAATATGAGAGTACCCAACACAAATGCTGTTAAGGAATGGGAAAAGATGAGGCACTTCCCCCAATTCACTCTGCTATCCAGAATATATAAAGAATTCCTTAAGTCACTAAGAAAATGAAAAATGATCCAATGGAGAAAATAGGCAAGGACACAGTTATTGCACAGCAAATGAATATGAATGGTCCATAACAACCTCAATAGCTATCAGGGAAATTCAAACCCAAACTTCAAGATACCATTTCACCCCTTCTGGATTAACAAAATTTAAGAATATTAATATTCTTGCCTATGTTTACCAGGTACAGCAGTGTCAAAAACTGGACAATATCCAAATATCTAGTAAGAGAAACGATAATAAACTGTGGTACATTCATACAATGAAAAACTTTATAGTAGTGAAAGGTCTTCAGTTACATGGATCAGTCTTAAAACATTAAGACCTCTGAAAATACAATTTTTCAAGAATACAGGCAATATTGTACAAAGCCTAAAAACAGGGGGGAAAAAAAAAAGATGTGAGCATTTACGTTGTTTCCACTTTTTGGGCACCTGTAATCCCAGCAACTCGGGAGGCTGAGGCAGGAGAATCGCTTGAACGTGGGAGAAGGAGGCTGCAGTGAGCTGAGAAAGTCCCACTGCACTCCAGCCTGGGTGACAGAGTGAGGCTCCATTTCAAAAAAAAGAAAAGCAAGGGTCGATTTGGGTGGCGGTTCCATTTGAGAAGGGGGACCCAGAGGCCTTCAAAGGTAAATGTATTTCTTAAACTTGGCAGTAGGTTTAAGTATTTGTTATATTACTCTTATAAAAATAGTGTTTCATGACTGGCACGTAGATCTTAGCACTTTGGGAGGGTGTGGGCAGATCACTCGAGGTCAAGAGTTCAAGAACCAGGCTGGTCAACATGGCAAAACCCCATGTCTACCAAAAATACAAAAATTAGCCAGGTGTGGTGGCACATGCCTGTAATCCCAGCTACTCAGGAGACTGAGGCAGGAGAATCGCTTTAACCTAGGAGGCGGAGGTTGCAGTCAGCCAAGATTGTGCCATTGCATTCCAGCCTAGGTGACAGAACAAGTCACTGTCTCAAAAAAAAAAGTCTTTCATAAGCTCTAAATGTTTTTAAAACTGAGAGGAAATAACTGACGTAAAAGTGTTTTAAATATGCACAAGAAAGAATAAAATCAAGGCCGGGCATGGTGGCTCACGCCTGTAATCCCAGCACTTTGGGAGGCCAAGATGGGCGGATCACGAGGTCAGGACATTGAGACCAGCCTGGCTAACACGGTGAAACCCCGTCTCTACTAAAAATACAAAAAATTGGCCGGGCCGTGGTGGTGGGCACCTGTAGTCCCAGCTACTTGGGAGACTGAGGCAGGAGAATGGCGTGAACCCAGGAGGCGGAGCTTGCGGTGAGCCGAGATCGTGCCACTGCACTGCAAGCCTGGGAAAGAGCAAGACTCCCTCTCAAAAAAAAAAGAAAAAATCAAACACCCTGATAAATATTGAATTCTTCTACTTTAAAAATAATTGAGGTATAATTCAAATACTACAAAATTTATCCTTTTAAAGTATACAACTCAGAGGGTTGGGGGATATTCACAGAGCAGTACAATCATCACCACTAATTCCAGAACATTTCCATCACTCCAAAAGGAAACCCAGTTCCCATCAGCGGTCACTCACCACTAACAACTTCCTCCAACCACTGGTAACCAGTAATCTACTTTTGGTTTCTGGATTGCCTATACTGGACATTTGATATAAATGGGGTCATATACTATGTGTCCTTTTGTGCTAGCTTCCTTCTCTGAGTCTATTTTCAGGGTTTATCCATGCTGTAGCATGTATGAGTACTTCATTAATTTTTATGACTAAATAATATTCCACTGTGTGGATATATCACATTTTGTTTACCCATTTATCGGTTGGTGAGCATTTAGGTTGTTTACATTTTTTTTGGCAATTATAAATAAAGTTGCTATAAATACTTGTCTGTAAGTTCATGTATGGACATGTATTTCTAACCCTTTCAAGTATATACCTAGGAGTAGAGTTGCTGGGGGAATTCTACTTTTCAGACATCTTAAATTACTATTATTATATTATTATTTAGAAACAAGGTTTCACTTTGTTGCCCAGGCTGAGGAGTGAAGTGGCACAATCAGAGCTCACTGTAACCTAGAACTTCTGGGCTCAAGTGATCCTCCTGCCTCAGCCTGAGTAGCTGGAACTATAGGCATGTGCCACCATGCCCAGCTCCTTAAAGATAATTTAACATTTATATGAAAATTTAATAAATATTTGGTTTAAAATAGACTCTAGTGCAAAATGACACCCATAGCTTTATGAAAACTACTTTGTAATTTTTGTTACTGAAACATCTAAATAATTTATTTTACCCTTTGCCCCTTAGTTTGAAGTCAATCAACTCATATATTACTTACCTTGTCCTTTTTCAAGAAAAATGATTTTGGATTCTGGAAGAAAATTAGATCCAGTCACAATCATTTCATGACCTCCATTTACAGAACAACTGTTGATACTGTACTTCTCAATATGAGGAAGTTCTTGAGCAGACCGCTGGGCTGTTTTGAATTTTTTTAAAGAGTTGAGAAAAAACAAAATATTAGTTAAAAATCTTTCATACACAAATGACAAACTCAAGCCACAAAAAGAAAATAAAGAGAAGCAAATTTTGGGATTAATTCATTCAGACTTTTAAAATTCAAGACAATGGTAACACAACACACTAAAAGAACTAAGTTGTTTATAAAACAAAATAGATATATTAATGTGATTTCTAAGTATATTTATTTATTTAAGACAGGGTCTCACTCTGTTGCCCAAACTGGAGCACGGTGACGTGATCATAGCTCCCTGCAGCCTCCAATTCCTGGGCTCAAGTGATGCTCCCATCTCAGCCTCCCAAGTAGCTAGGATTACAGATGCACGCCACTGTGCCCAGCCAATTTTTTTTTTTTTTTAAACAGCAACATGGTCTCACTTTGTTGCCCAGCCTGGTCTCAAACTCCTGGCTTCAAACAGTCCTCCTGCCTTGGCCTCCCAAAGTGCTGGCATTATAGGCCTGAGCCACCACACCCAGCCAATTATTTTCTTAGACTACAACTATAAAGAAACTAATAAAACTTCATTAATATCTTCAACTTCATACTGACTCCAACACATTTACCTCATCTGCTTTTCTCTTTTTTGCTTAAATGTTTAATATGTTTCTTCCATGCAACAACTATCCATTAAAATCTATAAATCTAATTATAAAAAGTATGTTAAGTTCAAAGATGTAAAATTATATTGCATGCAATGAAGAGAAGACAAGTTCTAGGGAACTACTAGCGGACAAACACCAAGTAAGCCTTTCTTTTTAAATTCATTTTTAAAATTTTATTTATTTATTTTTTGAGACGGAGTCTCGCTCTCTCGCCCAGGCTGGAGTGCAGTGGCGCAATCTCAGCTCATGGCAACCTCTGCCTCCGGAGTTCAAGCGAATCTCCTGCCTCAGTCTCCTGAGTAGCTGGCATAACAGGCACGTGCCACCATGCCCAGCTAATTTTTGTATTTTTAGTAGAGACGGGGTTTCACCATGTTGGTCAGGCTGGTCTCAAACTCCTGGCCTCAGGTGATCTGCCCACCTCAGCCTCCCAAAGTGCTGGGATTACAGGCGTGAGCCACTGCGCCCAGCCTGTATTTTTATTTTTTTAGAGACAGAGTCTTGCTCTGCTGCCCAGGTTATTTATTGCCCAGTGTAGCATGATCACAGTTTACCGAAGCATCAAACTCCTGGGCTCAAGTAATCCTCTCACCTCAGCCTCCCAAGTAGCCAGGACTACAAGCATGTGCCATCGTGCCTAGCCGATTTTTAAATTTTTATTTTTGTAGAGACAGGGTCTCACTTTGTTGCCCAAGCTGTTCTCGAATTCCTGGGCTCAAGTGATCCTCCCATGTTGGCCTCCCAAAGTGCTGGGATTACAGGTGTGAGCCAGTGTGTCCAGCTATTTACAATATCAACTTTTATAAACAGCATTTATGGTGCCACCTTTCTCTGATAATGACTGGTTCCAAGTTGCTACATTTTCTGGAGATCCTATTTCTGGCATTTCTTTCTTTCTTTTTTTTTTTTTGAGACAGAGTCTCGCTCTGTCGCCCAGGCTGGAGTGCAGTGGCCAGATCTCAGTTCACTGCAAGCTCCGCCTCCCGGGTTTACGCCATTCTCCTGCCTCAGCCTCCCAAGTAGCTGGGACTACAGGCGCCTGCCACCTTGCCCTGCTAGTTTTTTTGTATTTTTTAGTAGAGACGGGGTTTCACCGTGTTAGCCAGGATGGTCTCGATCTCCTGACCTCGTGATCCGCCCGTCTCAGCCTCCCAAAGTGCTGGGATTACAGGCTTGAGCCACCGCACCCGGCCCATTTCTTTCTTTTAATTGCTTGAGTTTCAAATTGTAGATTATACTTATTTTCATTGTGTAGGTTCTCTAACGGTTGTTTTTGTTTGTTAGATTTCAGAAAGGGTCATCCGCTGTCACCCAGGATGAAGTGCAGTGGCGTGATCACAGCTCTGCCACCTCAATCTTTTGTGCTCAAGTGATCCTCAGATTTCACCCTCCCTAGGAGCTGGGACTACAGGAATGCATTACCACACACAACTAAAAAAAAATTTTTTTTGTAGAGACAGGGTCTTATTATGTTACTCAGGCTGGCTCAACTCCTGGGCTCAAGCTGTCCTTCTGGACATAAGCAGTACTCCTGCCTATGCCTCCCAAAGAGTTGGGATTACAGGTGTGAGTTGGCACACCTGGCCTCTAATGGTTTCTCCTTGCCAACTACCTAGATACCTAGGTTTCTCTCTGAATTAAAACAAAATTTAAAAGTGTTGATTATATCTCTTCACATTTGGAAAACAGGTCCACTTTTATTCCTAGTATGTGGGTGGGAAAACTGGTGGGTTTGAAGATCAGCTGTGTTTTGTTTGGCTAGCAGAGTATTTTAAGGACATTTAAAAATCAATGCCGTTAGGAAATCATCCATTCCCAGGTCACAACAGCTCTCAACTACTTAATACCTAGTCACAAAAGTACATAAATTGGGACCCCAGCCCCATTCAAAGAGAGTATTGTAATCAATTATTTCATAGAAGATGCCTATGCAGACCAGGCGTGGTGGCTCACACCTGTAATCCCAGCACTTTGGGAGGCCGAGGCAGGCAGATCACCAGGTCAGGAGTTCGTGACCAGTCTGACCAACATGGTGAAAACCCGTCTCTACTAAAAATACAAAAATTAGCCAGGCGTGGTGGTGCGTGCCTGTAATCCCAGCTACTCTGGAGGCTGAAGCAGAAGAATCGCTTGAACTCCGGAGGCGGAGGTTGCAGTGAGCCAAGAGATCACGCCACTGCACTCCACCCCTGGGCGAAAGAGTGAGACTCCATCTCAAAAAAAAAAAAAAAAGAAAAGAAAAGAAAAGAAAAAGATGTGTATGCAGCCAGGCGCAGTGGCTCATGCCTGTAATCCCAGCACTTTGGAAGGCAGAGGCAAGTGGATCACCTGAGGTCAGGAGTTTGAGACCAGTCTGGCCAATATGGTGAAACCCCATCTTCACTTAAAAATAAAACAATTAGTCGGGCGCGGTGGTGCATGCCTGTAATCCCAGCTATTTGGGAGGCTGAGGCAGGAGAATCTCTTGAACCTGGAAGGCAGAGATTGTAGCAAGCCAAGATCATGCCATTGCACTCCAGCCTGGGCAATAGAGTGAGACTCTGTCTCTAGAAAAAAAAAAAGAAAAGAAAAAAAAGATAGGTATGGGATTTAGGATTAACTATTACTTGGGATGTACCAAGCACCAACCTAGATCTCAGAAAATACTCATGTCTCTACTGTTCTAAATAGGTCATGGAGAAGGGGCCTGAAAACAAACACTGATTACAGGTACATTCTAAGTAACAGCAAAAGTGTGTTCAGGCTGGTTGTGTTGGCTCACACCTGTAATCCCAGCACTTTAGGAGGCCAAGGCCAGCAGATTATCTGAGGTCAGGAGTTCAAGACCAACCTGGCCAACATGGTGAAACCCCATCTCTACTGAAAAATACAAAAATTAGCCAGGCGTAGTGGCAGGCACCTGCAATCACAGCTACTCGGAAGGTTGAGGCAGGGTGAATTGTTTGAACCCACGAGGCGGAGGCTGCAGTGAGCTGAGATTGTGCCACGATACTCTAGCCTGGGTGACAGAGCAAATCTCCATCTCAAAAGAAAATAAAAATCTGTTCAACAGATGGCATAAACATGCCAAAAAACTACTCGTGTGGTGAAGATATTTTTGAAGAATATTTATTATTTAATAACATTTAAATAATACTTAATATTTAATAAAAGAAAATGTCTATGATAGTATAAGTGAAAACTGCAAAACAAGATATAAAACTGTATCAGATAAGGCCAATTAAAAAACATTGTGTGTGTATGTGTATTTATAAAAAGACATACAAATACAATAAAAGAAAATCCAGGCTGGGCCTAGTGGGATTACGCCTGTAATCCCAACCCTTTGGAAGGCTGAGGTGGGCAGATTACTTGAAGTCAGGAGTTCAAGACCAGCGTGACCAACATAGTAAAACCCCATCTCTACTAAAAATACAAAAATCAGCTGTGTGTGGTGGCCGGTAATCCCAGCTACTTGGGAGGCTGAGGCACAAGAATTACTTAAACCTGGGAGGCAGAGGTTGCAGTCAGCTGAGATTGCGCCACTGCACTCCAGCCTGGATCACACAGGGAGACTCCATCTCAAAAAAAAAAAAAAAAAAAGAGCCAGAAAAGGTTAATACTGACTATATAAAAATAGTAATATTACAAAATTATTTAATATTATACTATTCTTTGTACCATTTTGAGTTTTCTCTTTTTTTTTTTTTTGAGACGGAATCTCATTCTGTTGCAGGGTGGAGTACAATGGCATGATCTCAGCTCATAGCAACCTCTGCCTCCCAGATTCAAGCGATTCCTCTGCCTCAGCCTCCCGAGTAGCTGGGACTACAGGCACATGTCACCACGCCCATTTAAGTTTTGCATTTTTAGTATAGATGGGGTTTCACCGTGTTGGCCAGGATGGTCTTGATCTCTTGACCTCGTGATCTGCCCAACTTGGCCTCCCAAAGTGCTGGGATTACAGGCGTCACACCATGCCCAGCCCCATTTTGCATTTTCTATATTCTCAATAATCACATGCTAATTTTATTTTTATTTTTTATTATTTATTTTTGAGATGGAGTCTCACTCTGTCGCCCAGGCTGGAGTGCAGTGGTGCTCCTAGAATTTCTCTACATCCCACTTTTCTCCCCACTCCATCCATTTCCTTTCTTGTTTTTTGAGATGGAGTTTCGCTCTTGTTGCCCAATCTGTAGTGCAATGGCGTGATCTCGGCTCACTGCAACCTCCGCCTCCCGGGTTCAAGTGATTCTCCTCTCTCAGCCTCTGGAGTAGCTGGGATTACAGGCATGTGCCACCACGCCCAGCTAATTTTTGTATTTTTAGTAGAGATGGGGTTTCACCATGTTGGCCAGGCTGGTCTCGAACTCCTGACCTCAGGTGATCCACCCACCTTGGCCTCCCAAAGTACTGGGACTACAGTCATGAGCCACAGCGACTGGCCAATTTTATTTTTAAAAAAAGAAAAAAAAAAAAAAGAATTGTTTTAGCGTAACTTCATCTTAAACACTCAAACTACTCTATGAACTTAATTTATATTACTTTGCCAGCCCGGCATGGTGGCTCATACCTGTAATCCCAGCACTTTGAAAGGCCAAGGTGGGCAGATTACTTAAGTCCAGGAGTTCAAGATCAACCTGGGCAACATGGGGAAAAGTGCAAAACTTAGTCAGTTGTGGTGGCTTGTGCCTGCAGTCCCAGCTACTTGGGAGGCTGAGGTGGGAGGACTGCTTGAGCCTGGGAGGCAAAGGCTGCAGTGAACCGAGATCATGCCATTGCACTCCAGCCTGGGCAAAAGAGTGAGACCCTGTCTCAAATAAATGAATGAATAACTTTGCTTTAAAAATAGAGTGATCTATGCTTACATGGGCATAGAACACTCTGGCAGGATAATTAAGAAGCTGGCAATGGTAGCTGTTTCTAAGAAAGAGAACTGGTTGACTTGGAAATTTATCTTGTACCCTATATTTTTGAATTTTGTAGCATATACCTATATTAGCCATTAAAAAGTTAATATAGGCTGAAAGTGGTAGCTCATGCCTATAATCCCAGAAATTTGGGAGGCTGAGATGGGAGGATGACTTGTGCTCAGGATTTCAAGACCAGTTTGAGAAACGCAGTGAGACCCTATCTATACAAAGAATACTTTTAATTTTAAAAATACAAAAATTAGTTCTACAGCTAATTCACCACAGATTTACTCAGTGATTCCCACAGTCAACTGGCAAATGATAAAGTATCACTCCAATTCAGCAAACAGCAAAAGAAGGCATAAAAGATTTTATAGCAGATGTGGCCCCAAATTAAGAATACAGGGCTAGGTCCGGTGGCTCACACCTGTAATCTCAGCACTTTGGGAGGGCAAGGTGGGCAAATCACGAAGTCAGGAGTTCAAGACCAGCCTGGCCAATATGGTGAAACCCCATCTCTACTAAAAATACAAAAATTAGCTGAGCGTGGTGGCACACGCCTGTAATCTCAACTACTCAGGAGACTGAGGCAGGAGAATCGCTTGAACACGGGAGGTAGAAGTTGCAGTGAGCCGAGATCGTGCCATTGCACTCAAGCCTGGTTGAAAGAGTGAGGCTCTGTCTAAAAAAAAAATAATAATAATAATAATGAAAGAATACAAGCTGGGTGCAGTGGCTCATACCTGTAATCCCAGAATTTTGGGAGGCTGAGGTGGGCAGATTACTTCAGGTCATAAGCTCAAGACCAGCCTGGCCAACATGGTGAAACCCCATCTCTACTAAAAACACAAAAATTTGCCGGGTACGGTGGCATGCCCCTGTAGTCTCAGCTACTCAGGAGGCTGAGGCGGGAGAAACGCTTGAACCCTGGAGGTGGAGGATGCAGTGAGCTGAGATTGCACCACCACATTCCAGGCTAGGCAAGAGAGTGAGACTCCATCTCGAAAAAAACCCAACCCCCTCACCCCAAAAAAAGAATACATGTGTTTGGCCAAGCGCGGTGGCTCACGCCTGTAATCCCTGCACATTGGGAGGCCGAGGCAGGTGGATCACCTGAGGTCAGGATTTCCAGACCAGCCTGGCCAACATGACGAAACTCTGTCTCTACTAAAAATACAAAAACTTAGCCAGATGTGGTGGTGGGTGCTTGTAATCCCAGCTACTTGGGAGGCTGAGGCAGGAGAATTGCTCGAACCTAGGAGGTGGAGGCTGCAGTGAGCCAAGATCACACCACTGCACTCCAATCAGGGTGAGAAGAGCAAAACTCCGTCTCAAAAAAAAAAAAAAAAAAAAATACATATGGTTAACAGAAATAAAGCATTATTATATAACCAAAAGAGTATAAGAAAATCTGTTTTCTAGGCAGGACAGCTCTATCACCAAAAAGCAAATAACCTTGAATGAGTACTAGAGATACTTGTGCCTGTTTCCTCCTATGCAAATAAAACATGGAATCAGAATCATCTAAATTATGTCCTAAAGATCTAAGTACTAGTCTCAATATTTCAAGTCATACCAGCTAACCTGCCCAAGGTCCACAGTTCCCCAGGATTGAGTACACGTCAGGTTCCAGGGTCTTTTCTTATATCTGGCTTTTGTATATGTCAGGAAAAAACATTCACTATCTCAATCGGATGTTGTAAATAATTTGAACAAAAGCTCTGTTAAGTCTTATACAGCTAAAGTGTCAGCTTACAGAGGTTAAGCACCTCCTAGCATGAAGGCTGACATTTTAATGAAATGAAGATGATCAAGTGATACTTAAAGCATCTGAATCATAGCTTCATGATTTGGTCCTTAGATGGCATCAAGCCCCCATTCTCATTTACAGATAAGAAAACTGTGGCCAATAGAGTTTGTCTATAGTTTACAGAGCTACATAGTCAAACTATCATGAGAAACCATTTTCTAATTCCAAGATCAGTACTCTTCCACCCAAACATGTTAGCTCATTTCCACATGAGAAAATCAAACCAGCAACCCAGACTGTATGCCTCAGCCTACACTTCAGACACATACATTACATTATAAGTAAAACAGAAAATAAGCTATTATAAATAAGATCTTAAAACATCATCAAAAGCTCACTTACAGCACTCAACGGGTATAGAGGCTATCTGCAGAGAAAGGACTTTTCCATTGGGCTGTGGGATGTGTACACGAAACACAAGTCGTACTCTAGTATTCTTTCTGCCAATATCAGTTTCTCCTTTTCGAAGTTCTATATCTGAATTGCGGAGTTTCAAAATACCTGCACAATCAATACTAAAGAGAAAAATATAAAAATTTAATTTGTTTATTGATAATTGTGGTTATAAACAACTCAACTACACAGAAATTGTTAATTTGTCAGAAAAAAACTACCCAAAATTCGGTCAAAACAGAAAGATATGTATGATTGCTATTCTCTGCTAAACTGAAGTTTAGGCATTAAAAATATTTTTGTATGATAAAAGTGCAAAACTAAGTAGAGCAGATTGTCTGCAAAGGTTAGTAATTTCTCTTCATTCCTGTACTTGCATGCCTATCCTCCTGCCATTAAGATGTACAGTATCTATGCCTGCTCTCCTTGAGAATTGGCCTATGACGTGCTTTGACAAATGGAGTGTGGCCAAGTGACAGTATGCAAGTTATGAGCCTAACACTGAAGAACGCTGGTAACTTCCACTTTTGCTATCTTGGAGTCCTGAGTAAGAAGTCCAACTAGCATGGTGCAGAGAAAGGCCCAGACAATCCCTAACCACTCCAGCCACCCTAGCCATTCTGGATGTTCAACCCCAGCTGAGCTCCCACTGAATCCAGGTACTTAAGTGACCCCAGCTGACACCATGTGAATGGACCAGCTGAGCTCAGTCAACCCAAAGAATCATGCAAAATAACAGAGTGATTACTATAAGCCATTACATTTTCGGAGTGTTAGAACTAAACAGTTGAAATAAAGTAAAGACTCTTTAATTCTATACATGTAACTAGGTCAGAACAACAAATAATTCATTAACAGCATATTTAGACTTTTATAGTGATGTATTTATTAATAAAAACAATCCATCAGGCTAAAATTCTTGAATTTTTAAGGAATGCACATATAAGATGAAGGTTCTGCATTTAAGGTATAACATTTCATCATCTGCTAACTTTATTATTAAGTATGACTGTTTAACACACTATTGTGGCAGGAAACAACAGAAGCTACAAATACCTTTGTTACTCACATATTGGAAGAATAAAGCAAACGGATAACTAATTATGATCAAATATACTAGTTAACCTTGCTAACAAGGCATTCCTTGTTATCTGTCCTCTTATTGGATCTATCAACAGTTCCAACCCCAATGCACAGAGGTTGCAGAAGTCACTTTGAAGGACAATATATTACAGAACTAGGATACCAAGACAAGAACCGGCCAGGTGCACTGGCTCATACCTGTAATCCCAGAACTTTGGGAGGCTGAGGTGGGCAGATTACTTCAGGTCATAAGTTCAAGACCAGCCTGACCAACATGGTGAAACCCTGTCTCTACTAAAATACAAAAATTAGCCAGGCATGGTGGTGTGTGCCTGTAGTCCCAGCTACTTGGGAGGCTGAGGCAGGAAAATTGCTTGAGCCCAGGAGGCAGAGGTGCAGTGAGCCGAGATCACACCATTGCTCTCCAGCCTGGGCGACAGAGCAAGACTCCATCTCCACAAAAAAAAAAAAAAAAAGACAACCAGTAAAGCAGAAGAAGAATCCCAAAAGGAATTAAACCACTCCAAATTTTTCATCTTCAGAAAGACACAGAAGACATTTTTTAAATGCAACAATTTTGAAAACTAAAAAAGCATTTGCCATTTATAGATAACAAATTATATAACTGATATTGAACAATTGCACTGTAGCTCAAAGCAGTATTGATCAAGTTACATCAAATTAGTGATTATTCATGCTAACATGTCAACATGGGTCTTCAAGGGAAATAGCAGAGATCATCTGTGTTATTAAGTATTGAGCAAAGGCATTCTAGCAGTAAGCTAAGTTTCTAATAGATGTGAAATAACAGTACTAGAAAGTACATCTGAAAACTCTTAAATACAAAAAACAAAAAAGCAAGCAAAACAAAACAAGAAAAAAACTCTTATGTAGCAATGAAAATAAGTATTAAATTATCTTTAAAACTACATTTATTTATTTATTTAAAGTATGTATTTATGTTTTGAGACAGAGTCTTGCTCTGTTGCCAGGCTGGAGTGCAGTGGTGCCATCTCGGCTCACTGCAACCTCCACCTCCCAGGTTCAAGGGATTCTCCTGCCTCAGCCTCCCAAGTAGCTGGGATTACAGCCACGCACCACCATGCCCAGCTAATTTTTTTGTATTTTCAGTAGAGACGGGTTTCACCATGTTGTCCAGGATGGTCTCGATCTTCTGACCTTGTGATCCGCCCACCTCAGACTCCCAAAATGCTGGGATTACAGGCGTGAGCCATCAAGCCATTTTAAATCAAGGTGTAGCACTGCTACATTGATATTAATCCAATGTTAAAAAACAGAGGAGCTGCAAATAGCTAAGGCAATAAATACTGGCATCCTATATTTAAAGCATCTTGTACGGTAGGCTTATGGGTTAGTGTAATGGTCTTAAAAAAGAGATTAGGCTTGAAATAACCAAGCCTGTGGCTTAGTAGGCAAAACCAAGGGAATATCTACCAATTTTTCCACACCTTATTGCCTTAAAAGAACAGTAAAGACACTTAATACATACTTAAGGCTCACTTATGCATAAATTATTTTGAACCATGGTCTTATCTGTCACCTGGGAATTTTAAACCCACCATTATCTGAAACTATTATTATATTTAACCACTGTACTGAATAATATAGTTACATTCAACAAGCTACTAGGATACTTCTATCCTAACAATTAGCTACTGAGTAAATAGGCTCATTTATATTAGCTACCCTGTTACCTACAGGACCTAAAAAAGGTTTCTTAGGTTTAGTAACATCCTAGTTTCCCCTTATTTAATCCTCTCTCCAATATACATAATGCTTGGGTCCTACAGAACTCCTGTTCCACAATCTACCAGTACAGAGCAGACTGAATGGTCAAGAAGTTTCAGGTATGTGTGTGGTAGGGTTGCAGGGGGAGGACTAGCTGTATGTTACTAGTCAAGTGGTATTTCTGCAGCCTGGTCCTTTCTGGTCTAATACACACAGACAGTATATGCCAGATCTGGCTGAGGAAGGGACATAAATTATGACTATTACCCTTGTTCCACATGCTAGTAAATGGAAGATGATGGAGGAGACAGGTAAATTTAGATCCTACTGCTCCAATTCTTTCACATTATTTGGGATATGAGCCTTTCCCAATTTCTTGATAATTTTTCATAGAAATTAATGTACTCTTTTCTATTTATTGGTTTATATACTATTTTCAGAAAGGATATGAGGCATTGTACAATATAGATACAAATAAAGCCAAGAAAAAATAAATAGAAAAAATTTTAAAACACAATAGGAAGTAAATCCAAGTCTAGAGTTGAAGAAATTACTATAATTACTGTAAATGAGCTTGACTATGAAGTTCCTGGAAGCCAAGGCTAAAAGTAAATGTGATAAAGTTGTTATAGGCCGCTTGTTGTATGGTAAAGCAAAATCTACCACGCCATCAGGAAACACTAACATTTTTCCTTTAAGTTGAAAGGACTGTGTGTGTGTGTGTGTGCATGCACACATGCATGCAATAGTGACCAACCTAAGAGAAACTGTCTTTAATAGTGGTTTTTCAGATTATGAAGTATGTTTATGGCTATTTCTCATACTGTCCCTTAAGTCAAGAAACAGAATAAACTTGTAATTTTTCTATTTAACTTGATTCGAATATCGTGCTTTGAATATCCAGAGGAATGAACGCAAACATGGCCTGCAAACTATCGTCTAGGGATCAATTTCTTGAGTTTTTGGAAAAAGATAGTTCAAAGGTGATTTTTAAATGTCCCTCTACAACTGACTAATCACATATCACATGCTTCTGATGCTATATAAAAAAGTAAGATGCCAGAACAAAAGGGAAGAAGGCTACCTGCATTCTCATTCAGAGGTTGGGCACCTTACCTTATTTGAAAATGTGTCCAATAGGATGCCTAGTGTCAATATTTTTCTCAAGAAAAAGTTTTGCTCGAGTATCTGAATAAATACAGGCTGAGATTCCAAAGTTCTTTCTACATTATAGAACACAAATGTTTAAGGCCGGTGCAGTGGCTCACATCTACATTCCCAGCACTTTGGGAGGCTAAAGCAGGTGGACTGTTTGAGGCCAGGAGTTCGAGACCAGCCTGGTCAACATGGCAAAACCCTGTCTCTACTAAAAATACAAAAATTAGCCAGGAGTGGTGGCGCACAGTGTGTAATCTCAGCTACTTGGGTGGCTGAAGCACGAGAATCACCTGAGCCTGGGAGGCAGAGGTTGTAGTGAGCCAAGATGGTGCCACTGTACTCCAGCCTGCGCAACAGACTGAGACTGTCTTTAAAAAAAAAAAAAAGGCCGGGCGCGGTGGCTCAAGCCTGTAATCCCAGCACTTTGGGAGGCCGAGACGGGTGGATCACGAGGTCAGGAGATCGAGACCATCCTGGCTAACACAGTGAAACTCCGTCTCTACTAAAACTACAAAAAAAAAACTAGCCGGGCGAGGTGGCGGGCGCCTGTAGTCCCAGCTACTCAGGAGGCTGAGGCAGGAGAATGGTGTAAACCCGGGAGGCGGAGCTTGCAGTGAGCTGAGATCCGGCCACTGCACTCCAGCCTGGGCGACAGAGCGAGACTCCGTCTCAAAAAAAAAAAAAAAAAAATTAAGAGTAGAGATTATCAGCTTAGCTGTCTGCCTTTGCCATGAAAAAACTCCGTCACAGCCCCTTTGCAATGATTTGCTGGGTTGGGTTCTTGAGTACCGTTCTTGCAGTAGCCTGGGATGGATGTTATTCCCACCTTAAGAAAGGTCTGTGGGCCAGGTGCGGTGGCTCACGCCTGTAATCTCAGCACTTTGGGAGGCCGAGATGGGCAGATCACGAGGTCAGGAGATCGAGACCATCCTGGCTAACACGGTGAAACCCCATCTCTACTAAAAATACAAAAAAATTAGCCAGGCGTGGTGGTGGGCGCCTGTAGTCTCAGCTGCTCGGGAGGCTGGGGCAGGAGAATGGCATCAACCCAGGAGGCGGAGCTTGCAGTGAGCCAAGATCATGCCACTGCACTCCAGCATGGGCAACAGAGCGAGACTCCGTCTCAAAAAAAAAAAAAAAAAAAAAAAAAAAGTCTGTAGTGTAGTTTGAAAACAATTTCTGTAATAAAAATCTAAGTTTCCCATGCCTGGTTGTGCCTACTACCCATTGATAGGTGCCTACTCAATATCCTTCTTTACTTCTTCCTTAGTAACAGGCCCCTACATTGTTTTGTTTGTTTTTTGTTTTTAAAGACAGGATCTCACTCTTGCCTAGGCTGCAGTGTAGTGGCACTATCTCGGCTAATGGCAACCTCTGCCTCCCGGGCAAGCGATTCTCCCACCTCAGACTCCCAAGCAGCTAGGACTACAGACAGGCACCACTGCACCCGGTTAATTTTTGTAATTTTAGTAGAGACAGGGTTTCGCCATGTTGCTCAGGCTAGTCTCAAACTCCTGAGCTCAGGTGATTCGCCTGCCTCGGCCTCCTGAAGTACTGGGATTACAGGCATGAGCCATGGTGTTTGGCCTCCCTAAATTATTTGAGGTGACAATGTGTTCTGGTAAACATAACTATGTGTTCCTTACATATAAGCATGATCAATGAGATGTAGAGTTGTTAAGTAGGTTTTAGGGAAAGGCTCTTAAAAGAGGATTCAACTCCAATGGAAGTTCCCTTTTACCTTTCCTCCACACCTTTCTCTTTATTATCCCTTCTGGTAATAAGGATGTCATGGCTAGAGCTCCAGCAGCCATTTTAGATCGTAAGACAATCTTTAGGATGGAAACTACATGCTAAAGATGTCAGAGAAGAAAAAACTTGCTTGGGGCCCTAATGACTTACGCAGCTACTGTGCTAGCCCTAAAATGTCTACCTGTATATTTCTTTTATGTGATAAAACACTAAACCTCTAACTGTTCAAGCCACTGCATATCAGGTTTCTATTAGAGGCAACTATATATAATCCTAACTGATCCTTCGGTACAAAACTCTATTGCATTCTCTTTCAGAAGTTGGCCACCTTATCTTATTTGGAAATGGGTCAAGTGGGATGCCTGGAGGTAAAGTCAAAAGTTTTCCTTAAAGAAATAAAAAAATCGTAATTGTATCATAATTATTTATTGTCTACCCTATTAAATAGACTGTGGGCCATTTGATGAAAATCCAGATACAGTATTTATATCTCTCTTACCTAGGATAATGGCTTGCCTGGTAGTATATAGTATAGAAACACTTACTGAATTGAATTTTCCTTCTGGAAATATGCTACCACTCTCAGAAAATGTACTAAATGTACATTATTTACGTAATACCATTAGAACAATATTTTATATTTATATTCAAAAATATATTTACTTTTTTTCTGAAAGTATAGAGAAAAAAAGAACTGCACATTTTAGGTATATTTCAAAATACCTGGCTGACATATTGTTTTCAGGAAGAAGTGGAATTTCCAGAACTTTTGTACTGGCAATTATTATCTCTTGGCTTGCAGTAGCGACTGTCTTCCCAGTGATTCGATGCACCTGGTAAAATGCATGAGGTCGTAAATATCGATCATCTGCTGTCCCAATAAACATTTGTAGATTTATCGGCTTTTCGTTATAGCCCAGGAGCTAATCAGGAAGAATAAACATAGAAAAGCACAATTCATTATCCATTTGCATTTTACAATAAGCCAACAATAGTAAGTCTATTATATCTCTATCATATACTATTGATACACAAAATATTATTTCAAAAAATACAACCAAAAGTAACCAGTGAGCAGCCCTCCAAATTTCTTTAAGAAATAAAACATTGTATATGTTACATAAAGGGATGTGGGGTTTTGTTTTTTTTTTTTAAGATAAATATCTAGATAGACCAAAATTGTACAAAGCTTTCTGACTCTGCTGTAGAAAACACAAAAGAAATACTGATTCTGCACTCTGGGCAACATTAACCATTCAGACTGGACCTAAAGATTTGGGTATATGGGAAGGTCCTCTAACAGACTGTTAAATCAGAGGCACTTTGTTTTAGTAGAAAGAGTCTGAAAACCCCTATTGTATATATTATAAACTTACAATTTCAACTGACTTAACAGGCCTGGGCTAACTGACTTTCCTTGGTATCCTTCACTACTGCTAAGGTTAACTATGTTAGACTGACATGGGAGAGCTGCTGGAGGCAAAAACAGTGATCACAAGAAAGCAGGCAATTAAAAGAAATAGAACTTGAAGATGTATACAAATAGCACTTAGGGAGACATGGATGGCTGAGTAGCACCGACTTGACCCATCTTCCTGCAGATAACAACTATAAACTGGAAAAAACATAAAAAATGACCTGATGGAGAGCAACCAAAAACAAGCAGATACTGGAGGCGAGTTGAAATATACACGTTATAACATATGTGTTATTACAAAGGGCATGTTTCCTGTTTTTATGGCTTTTAACCTGAGAAAAAGCCATAGTCCATGCCTTACAGACCAGCTAAAACTCCCATAAAAAACCTATAGCCCGTGGCCGGGCGCGGTGGCTCACACCTGTAATCTCAGCACTTTGGGAGGCCGAGGCGGGTGGATCACGAGGTCAGGATATCAAGACCATCCTAACACAGTGAAACCCTGTCTCTACTAAAAATACAAAAAATTAGCCAGGCATGGTGGCATGCACCTGTAGTCCCAGCTACTTGGGAGGCTGAGGCAGGAGAATTGCGAGCCCGGAAGGTGGAGGTTGCAGTGAGCCGAGATTGAACCACTGCACTATAGCCTGGGTGACAGAGCAAGACTCCGTCTCAAAAAAAAAAGACACACACACACACAAAACAAAACAAAACAAAACAAAACAAAAAACAGAAAACACCAAACCTACAGCCCAAAGCCTCTGGAAAGTGATAAGGAAACCCCAGAAAGGAGTCAGAGGCAGGGAGCTCCAAGCTACACATAGAAACTCTGCCCAAACCTTTCTTTGGCTGACTTCTGAAACATGATCAAACAGGACAGACCCCAAGCAGCCTAGCTAAGGCTAAAACTGAAATGAGATTTTGAGCTGCCACCAACCTCAGGGAGACAAGTTTTCCAGGCTGACTCCAACCAAGTTAAATGCCTACTTAAGCAAACAATTTCAACAATCTTCAGGGGAGAGACAGACAGACAGACAGAGAGGGAGAGAAGGAGAGAGACAGAGGGAGAGAGAGAGGCAGAGAGAGAGGGGGAGAGAAAGGGGGGAGAGAGAGAGAGAGAGAGACAGAGGCAGATAGAGACAGAGAGAGAGAGAGAGAGAGAGAGAGAGAGAGAGAGAGAGAATGTGTCTGTGCCTTTGTTTTCTATGTCTTTTTTTTTTCTTTTTTATTGCCTAATTGCTCTGGCTAGGACTTATAGCATAAAGCTGAATCGCAGTAGTGAAAGCAAGCATCCTTGTCTTGTTCCTGACGTTAGAGGGAAACCTTTCAGTCTTTAACCATTAAGTATGATGTTAGCTGTGGGTTTTTCTTTTTTTTTTTTTTTTTTTTTTGAGACGGAGTCTCGCTCTGTAGCCCAGGCTGGAGTGCAGTGGCCGGATCTCAGCTCACTGCAAGCTCCACCTCCCGGGTTTACTCCATTCTCCTGCCTCAGCCTCCCGAGTAGCTGGGACTACAGGCGCCCGCCACCTCGCCCAGCTAGTTTTTTATGTATTTTTAGTAGAGACGGGGTTTCACCGTGTTCGCCAGGATGGTCTCGATCTCCTGACCTTGTGATCCGCCCGTCTCGGCCTCCCAAAGTGCTGGGATTACAGGCTTGAGCCACCGCGCCCGGCCAAGCTGTGGGTTTTTCAAGATTCCCCTCTATTCCCAGTTTGCTGTTTTGTTTTGCCTTTTTTTTTTTTTTTTTTTTGAGACAGAGTCTCGCTGTGTCACCCAGGCTGGAGTACAGTGGTGCGATCTCGGCTCACTGCAACCTCCACCTCCTGGGTTCAAGCAATTTTCCTGCCTCAGCCTCCTGAGTAGCTGGGATTACAGGAGCCCGCCACCATGCCCAGCTAATTTTTGTATTTTTAGTAGAGACGGAGTTTCACCATGTTGGCCAGGGCAATATTGAACTCCTGACCTCAGGTGATCCGCCCGCCTTGGCCTCCCAAAGTGCTTGGGATTACAGGCACTCATGAGCCACTGCGTCTGGCTGTTTTGCTTTTTTTTAAATCATAAAAGGCTGCTGAATTTTGTCAAAGGTTTTTTTCTCTATCAACTGAGATGACCACATGGTTTTTCCCTTCATTCTACTATGTGGTATATTACATAGATTAATTTTCATATGTTGAACCACTCTTGCTTTCCTGGGACAGATCCCACTTGATCATGGTGTATAATCTTTTGTAGTGTGCTGCTGGATTTGGTTGCTGAGCCTTTTGTTGAAGACTGTTGCATGTATATTCATGAAGGATATTGGTTTGCAGTTTTCTTCTCTTGCATCTTTGTCCCCATCATTATCCATTTGTTTGTTGTTGTTTTTGAGACGAAGTCTCGCTCTTGTCCCACAGGCTGGAGTGCAGTGACACGATCTTGGCTCACTGCAACCTCCACCTCCCGGGTTCAAGCAATTATCCTGCCTCAGCCTCCCAAGAAGCTGGGATTACAGGTGCCTGCCACCACACCCAGCTAATTCTTATATTTTTAGTAGAGACGCAGTTTCACCATGTTGGCCAGGCTGGTCTCAAACTCCTGACCTCAGGCGATCCACCTGCCTCAGCCTCCCAAAGTGCTGGGATTACAGGCGTGAGCCACCACGCCCAGCCAATCCATTTGACTAAAAAAAAAAAAAACTGTCCCTGCCCTACTGAAATTCTTCCATCTCTTCATGTATACAGAGCCCACCTTTTCCTCAAGGTAATTTAGAGTTCTATTATAGTAATTCCAAAGTCTCTTTCCAATATCTAATCTAAGCCTTCTCTCAGTCTGCTACCATTGAGTGTTTTCTCTCTTTAATGTGGGCCACATTTTCGTGTGTGTGTGTGTGTGTGTGTGTGTGTGGTTGTTTATTGTTTTAATGGACCTTTAGTATAAAAAAGTCTAGAGACTCAAGCAGAAAATATTTACCTCCAGAAAGGGGCATGCTATTTCTTTTGTAAGGTCACAGTTCTTAAACTGTGTCTGGACTTTAACTGAAGGAATAGTCTGATTCAGTATAGCACTGGCTTCAAAGGCCTGGCGGGTGGAATGTCTCTCTCTTTTGCCTGGCACGGAATCTGAGAGCTGGCAAGGAATCTGAGAGCTGGCAAGATTCCAGAGGTCTACCTATGCTTCACAACCAAGTCTCCGATCCTTGAAACTGTTGGAAGACCTTCCTCTGATTTACCACCTGGCTGCTGATTTTTTAATCTATGAGGATTTCTCTATGCTCTTCAGTCTTGCTCTTTGTTTCTGAGCCTCAGGGTATCTCTTCAGCTTTGTTACTAGATCTTGGGTCTTTTGAGATTGGCTTGGAGAGACTTCTTTCAGCTCTCCTGATAATACTCCAGTCTTTGTAAATGAGAGCCTAAGTGCCTAAGGGTTTCTGCCTTCAGCAGGTAAAACTATGAAGAGAGGGGGTCTCAGTTCTCCTGCCATGCCTCCTCCTCCTTGGGATGGTAGCCTTCTTGTATTTGGTGGAGTCTTACAGGTGAGTTTTATTCCCCTCCACTTGCCCAGTCTTGGCTTTACAGTGGAATTTGTAGCCAGGCAACTTCATAATTTATTGGTTATCCTCCCTGTACCCAGAAGAAGACATTAAGACTTTTGCCTATTATTGGGTAATATAATTTTACCCAGGATATTTTTCAGTGCTGTAACATTTATAAAGAAGCAATTAAAGCTGGACTATTGCAATAGCCTTATAACTGCTCTGTCTTCCCTCTTGTTGCCCTATAGCCCATTCTCTATCCAAGAGTCAGAATAAACTTGTTAACATGAATTGGATAACTTTGACTCCCCTGCTCAGAACTCTCTAATGGCTTCCCTTCACATTTAGAACTAATTCAAATTCCCTATGATGGTTTACACAGCATAAGGTGATTAAGGCCCTGGCTAAATTGTTGGCCTTACCTTTGCCTACTCCCTCCCTTGCACAGTCTGCTCTAGCCTTACTGGCCTTATTGCATGAACCACTCAAGCTCATTCCTACTGTCAGGGCTTTCACACTAAATATTTTATCCCTCTGAAATATCATTCCCTCTGATCTTCATGCTACTTGACTTGATTCAAATACATAAAGGTCAGTTCCCTCAGAGGAGACCACAATATTTAAAATATCGTATCTGTCTCCTTATCTTGCGCTTGCCTACATCCTATATTAAGAATAAATTCCTGCCCTTTCAGGAGCTTCAGGTAAGCATATGATAAAAATCAATTAAGGCTCTATGAAAGAGAAAGGATGAAATCATGGAAACAAGTTGAGAGAGCTGAAGCACTAAAATCATGTGTGCTGAAAGTTTAAACTAGGGTGGAGGCAGGATCATAAATAGAAAATAGAAATGGAAAGGGATGAATGCAATAAATCTTTCCTAGAAGGCCCTAAAGAGATTTTCGTAACTAACTATACATAGAATAAAAGAGGGATCAAATAAGTCAGAAGTTCTGAGCTTCAGTACCCAGGAGAATGATGGTATCACTAGCAAACAAAGTATAGGCCTGGCCATCATGGCTCACACCAGTAATCTCAACACTTTGGGAGGCTGAGGCAGGAGGAACTGCTTGAGGCCAGGAGTTCAAGACCAGCAACACAATGAGACCCCCCTCTCCACACACACACACACACACACACACACACACACACACACACACACACACTAGCTGAGCATGGTGGTGTGCTCCTGTAGTCCTAGCTACTTTGGAAAGCTAAGGTGGGAGGGTTGCCTGATCCCAGAGTTCAAGGTTACAGTGAGCTATGATTATGCCACTAAACTCCAGGTTGGGTGACAGAGTGTGAGACATTGTCTCTTAAAAAAATACTAATGTGAAGAAGTCACTGATTTTGGAAAAAAATGATGTCAATGCTGGTCACACTGTAGTCAAGGTAACAGTGAGACATCTATATGGAAATATGAGGTTACATAAGATGTACATGCTTTTAGCCCAGCTATAATGCTATGGCACAATAAATACAATGCTTTGCTATCTAACCTTATTTTTTGGGGGGGGAGGGGATGGAGTCTCACTCTGTCACCCAGCCTGGAGTGCAATGGTGCCACCCAGGCTCACTGCAACCCCTCCTGGGTTCAAGCAATTCTCCTGACTCAGCCTCCCAAGTAGCTGCGAGTACAGGTGTGCGCCACCATGCCCAGCTAAATTTTTGTATTTTTAATAGAGATGGAGTTTCACCTTGTTGGTCATGCTGGTCTTGAACTCCTGGCCTCAGGTGATCCACCTGCCTCAGTCTCCCAAAGTGCTGAGATTACAGGCGTGAGCCACTGCACCCAGCCTGCTATCTAATTTGATAACAAGATAACACACAGTCCACTGTGCCTCAAAATAATGACATTCGATATCTGCTTTCTTTTTCTTGACATGATGAGTATGTACTGATTATTATTATTATTATTATTTTTTTTTTTTTTGAGACGGAATCTCGCTCAGTCGCCCAGGCTGGAGTGCAGTGGCGCGATCTCGGCTCACTGCAAGCTCCGCCTCTGGGTTCACGCCATTCTCCTGCCTCAGCCTCCCAAGTAGCTGGGATTACAGGCGCCCGCTGCCACGCCCGGCTAATTTTTTGCATTTTTAGTAGAGATGGGGTTTCACTGTGTTAGCCTGGATGGTCTTGATCTCCTGACCTCGTGATCCGCCCGCCTTGGCCTCCCAAAGTGCTGGGATTACAGGTGTGAGCCACCATGCCCGGCTGATTATTATTTTTTTAAAGTCCCAATGTAGCAATATATGTGGCACTTGAAACACTACTGAGTTTTAACTGCATCACTGTGATTTGTACTGCCCTGAGCAGTAGTGTGAAGTGATGAGAGTGCCACTTATGTTCTCTGCCTTACTCTGTCATTGTAATACAAAAGTAACCAGTCAATACATAAATGAAAAACAATAGTTATGGATGCTTAGTGTGGAATTCCACATAATTTTCAAATAACAAAATAGTATTCTTTTGATTTTTTTTTCTCCAACCATGTAAAAATGTATAAAAACCACTCCTAGATCACAAGCTATACAAAAACAGGTAGAGCCAATGTGAAGGCATGTACCTGTAGTCCCAGCCACCTGAAAGACTGAGGCAGGAGGATCATTCCTGCCTCTGAGGCCAGTTCAAGGCTGCAGTGAGCTATGATTGCACCACTACACTCCAGCCTGGGCGAGAGCAAGGTCTTTAAAAACAAAACACCAGGTGTAGGGCCCATTTTGGCCTATAAAAGCCATATTTTGATAACCCCTGGTTTAGAATGGTATTTCTTTTTCTTCCTAGCAAATGCTTTAACATCCAGTAGAATGGTACTTTTTTTTTTTTTTTTTTTTTTTTTTTTTTGAGACAGTCTCACTCTGTTGCCCAGGCTGGAGTGCGGTGGCATGATCTCGACTCACTGCAATATTCGCTTCCCCGGTTCAAGTGATTCTCCTGACTCAGCCTTCCTAATAGCTGGGACTGCAGGCACACACCACCATGCCCAGCTAATTTTTTTTTTTTTCGGGGGGGTATTTTTAGTAGAGATGGTGTTTCACCATGTTGGCCAGGCTGGTCTTGAACTCCTGACCTCAAGTGATCCGTCCACCTCGGCCTCTCAAAGTGCTGGGATTATAGGCATGAGTCACTGTGCCCTAACTTTTTTTTTTTTTTTCTTTTTTTTTGAAACAGAGCCTCACTCACTTTGTCTGTCAGGCTACAGTGCAGCGGCGCAATCTAGGCTCACTGGAACCTCTGCCTCCCAGGTTCAAGTGATTCTCCTGCCTCAGCCTTCCAAGTAGCTAGGATTACAGGTACCTGCCATCACACCCAGCTAATTTTTGTATTTTTAGTAGAGACGGGGTTTCACCATGTTGGCTAGGCTGGTCTCAAACTCCTGGCCTCTGGTGATCCACCCGCCTCGGTCTCCCAAAGTGCTGGGATGATAGGCGTGAGCCACTGTGCCCAGCCTAGAATGGTATTTCTTAACTTGGACAGTATCACCCTCTGCAGGGGAAGGTGGTGGTAGAGCAGAGGCATTTTTTAAATGTTGTGAAGATGTGTTTAGTTGCCAACATAAGTGGGGTGCACTATAGGTACTTAAGGAGAGAGGGCCAGAGATTCAAATTTCACTCAATACATGGGATAACTACAGTTCTTCAAAGTGAATAGTCTACATCTCACAGAACTTGAGAATATCCCATCAGACATTCATGTATAAGTAAAATGTTTATAAACTTAGAACTCCTTACTATATATTAATACCCCCAAATGATGCAGTTTTAACATACATGAATTTTTCATGAGTACAACTTACCAGGAAAAGAGCTCATCATTTCAGAAAATCATGTCATTTTCAGTAATGCCACTCAGGGAATTTAGGGTGATGATCAAACGCCTGCCTTTGTACCTGGCAACATTCACACTGATAGTGCAGGTGTAAGTGTCTAACTACTTCACTGTGTCTTCTAGTCATTATCAAGCAGGTGTAAGTGTCCAACTACTTCACTGTGTCTTCTATAGTCATTATCAAGCCTTTTCACTTTGAAACTTTTTTTTTTTTTTTTAGATGGGGGCCCACTACTTTGCTCAAGCTGGTCTCGAACTCCTGGACTCAAACGTCCTCCTGCCGCAGCCACCCAAGTAGCTGTGATTACAGGTGTGAGCCACAATGCACAGTCATGCTTTTAAACTACTGTATTAGTCCATTCTCATACTGCTATAAGAAACTGCCCAAGACCGGGTAATTTATAAAGGAAAGAGGTTAAATTGACTCAAAGTCCCCCATGGCTAGGGGGACCTCAGGAAACTTACAGTCATGGTGGAAGGTAAAGGGGAACCAAGGTACCTTCTTCACAAGGTGGCAGGAGGGAGAATGAATACAGGAAAAACTACCAAACACTTATAAAGCCATCAGATCTCATGAGAACTTACTATCAAGAGAACAGTAAGGGGAAACCACCGCCATGATTCAATTACCCCCATCTGGTCTCTCCCTTGACACGTGGGAATTATGCGGATTACAATTCAAGATGAGATTTTGGGTGGAGACATAGCCAAACCATATCAACTATAATGTAGTTTATATATTTTTTCCTCTTAATAGTATTGCATTATAACTGATATTCTTAAAATTATACATGTAGTCAATTATATCACTTTTTTTTTTTGGATTCAGGGTCTTGCTATGTCACCTAAGCTACAGTGCAATGGCACAATCATAGCTCAACACAAACCTGAGCTTCTGGGCTCAAAGGATCCTTCCACTTCAGTCTCTAGAGTAGCTAGGACTTCAGGAGTGTGCCTCCAAACCTGGCTTATTTTTTGTTGTTGTTGTAGATATAGAAGTCTCGCTAGGTTGCCCTGGCTAGTCTTAAACTCTTGGTTTCAAGCAATCTTCCTACCTTGGCCTTCCAAAATGCTATTACAGGCATGAGCCACTGTGCCTGGCCTAACTGTATTATCTCTAAATTTCCATTTCATGTTAATAAAGTAGCATTACAAAATGGATGTGGGGCTTTTTTTGAGAGTCGGGCTGGGTCTGATAAGAGTTGAGAACCACTGGTCTAGAAGACTTGTAACCCAAGAGGCACAAAGACCTCAGGATATAACCACCAAAGGTTTATAACAATGTTTTGCAAGAGGCAAGATTCTTTATTATAATTCATACTGCAGAAACAATTCCACATTCAAGGAAGATGACAAATCATAATTCCAACTACCCTTCTCAAAGGATAAAAGTAGAGCATATAAAGCAGGAAAAAATAGCTAATAAATAAATGGAAAAATGCTCAAGCTTATTAGATATCAAATAAATAAGAAAACCATTTTTAACCTATCAAAAAAGCAAAGAACAGAGAAGTGGTAATAGTCTACACAGACTTTTCCCCTTTGTGACTGTTTATATGATTTGCTCATTTTCTGTTTTGATTTTAGCATTATTAATTTTATAAGCCCTTTATATATACTAAGCATATTAACCCTTTGTCTGCCTTACAAGTTATAAATATGGGTTTTGTTTTCCATTTATCACCGATTCTGGTTCAATTTCTGCTCCTCAAAAGGCAACCATTTGTAAGCCTTTTCACCGTTTCTTTTGGAACTTACTTCTATATTTCTAAGGAACATGTTAATACTGCTATTTCCTAATGTTTTTCAAGGTTAAATATATTATCTTTTGAACTTTCAATGTTTGCATTATAACTGTATATATGTTACTTGCAGCTCAGCCATGCAGTGTATTTTAATTATATTTCCTTTTTCATATAACTTATTTGGTTACAATTAATAATTGCCTTCTATATTAGGATTAAGTTTGGCTGCATAAACAAAAATCCAAAGTAACAGTAACTTAAACATGTTAAAAGTAAAGTTTATTTCTTACAATCTACAGGTCTTTTCTACTGGACCAGTGAGTTTGCCTAAAACACATCCTGCAGTCTTCTGCCTAGAGAGCATAATAAACCTATTGCAAGCATTGTAGGAACTAAGAAAATGGTCAGAGGTCTCGCAATTCAGTATGCAGACTTCCATTATACCATTATGCCTTCCCTTCCACCCACCCCTCCCCCATTTTAAGAACAGATCATTAAGCCTTGCGTTTAGCTCTTCTAGAATCTAGAACCTCCACTTCATTCTATAGAATCACCAGATTCTCTCAGGGTAAGACAGGCATTATCACTAGGCTGTAACACACAAGTAAGAAACATCTGGGAAATTTAACTCCTTTTTAAATTCAACTTAATTTTTTTTTCTTTTTGAGACAGAGTCTCGCTCTGCTGCCCAGGCTGGAGTGCAGTGGTGCTCCAACCTCCACCTCCCAGGTTCAAGCAATTCTCCTACCTCAGCCTCCTGAGTAGCTGGAACTACAAGCATGAGCCACCACACCCAGCTAACTTTTTGTATTTTTAGTAGAGACAGGGTTTCACCATGTTGGCCAGGTGGTCCCAAACTCCTACCCTGACGTGATCCACCCGCCTCAGCCTCCTAAGGTGCTAGGATTACAGGTGTGTGAACCACCGCGCCCAGGCTTAGCTCCTTCTTTTATAAACTTTTTTTTTTTTTTTTTTTTTTTTTTTTTGAGACAGAGTTTTGCTCTGTTGCCCTGGCTGGAGTGCAGTGGCACAATCTCGGCTCACTGCAAGCTCCGCCTCCCAGGTTCATGTCATTCTCCTGCCTCAGCCTCCTGAGTAGCTGGGACTACAGGCGCCCGCCACCATGCCCGGCTAATTTTTTGTATTTTTAGTAGAGACGGGGTTTCACAGTGTTAGCCAGGATGGTCTCGATCTCCTAACCTCGTGATCCGCCTGTCTCGGCCTCCCAAAGGGCTGGGATTATAGGCGTGAGCCACGGCGCCCGGTTTTTATAGACTTTTTATCCAATCTTCTTGTTTTCAGTCTCACCTCACATCCCACTTTCAGAGATACTCAGTATCTCAAATTCCTGAACCCTTCCAGAGCTCTTAGATGCAAAATGACTTGTGCTGCTTATTGGTTTTTTCTCACCTGCCAGCAGGCTTAAGCTACAGTTGTCTTATGTTTAGTGAAAGTAAACGTGTTCAATTTATTACATTTATGTTTCCATTTTCTGTAAATATTTTAATTTTTATGTAGTCAAGAAATCTATCAGTATTCTAATTTGTGATTTTTTTTACAAATTTTAGTGTAAAATTAATAAATTTCAAAGCTTTAATTAATGGAAACTATTCCATAAAACTATAAAATGCCAACAGGATCACAATAACAAAAATAAAGCCTAGGCCAGGTGTGATGGCTGACGCCTGTAATCCCAGCACTTTGGGAGGCCAAGACCGGCGGATCACCTGAGGTCAGGAGTTCGAGACCAGCCTGACCAACATGGAGAAACTCCGTTTCTACTAAAAATACAAAATTAGCCAGGCATGGTGGCAAATGCCTGTAATCCCAGCTACTCCGGAAGGCTGAGGCAGGAGAACTGCTTGAACCCGGGAGGCAGAGATTGTGGTAAGCCAAGATCGCGCCATTGCACTCCAGCCTGGGCAACAAGAGCGAAACTCCATCTCTAAATAAATAAATAAATCCTAAATAATCAATAACTAAAAAGAAATTGGAAAAGTTTGAGCATATATTTTATGTGTATCTGTGCAAAAACAAATTTCAGCCATTACTCTTTGGGTTTATGTGGAGGCAGATGGGATAAGTAATAATGCCACATGAGATTCATCCAGATTTATACCCAGAGATAAAAAAATGAAGGTAGAGAGTGGTTATAGTTCATTGCATCCTAAAACTCCTGTGGACTATATGTCTTTTTTTTTTTTTAGTTCACAGTTAAAGAACCTGAAGCTAACAATGATCAGGCAACTTCCTCAAATTCATGGCTATTAAGTGATTAGTCATTCCTTTTTGGAATACCTGTTGCTCTTTCATATTTAATCATAAATTTAACACATTATTCTACATGACCAACTGTTCATCTAGTGGAGAAATAAACAGCAACAACTTTACCACTTGCCTGTGAGTACTGTGAAGAGGACAGTATCTATCTTGTTATCTCCAGAGCCTAGCAGAGCGCCTAGCACACTACACACATTCAATCATTGTTGAAAGAATAAATTTTAGAATAACAAGAGTACAATTTGGTGAAGCAAAATAACTCATGAAGTTAGCCAATACGTTATTTTTCAAAGAGTTACAGGAAATTTGCTTTTATACAGAAAAAGAAAAAACAAAACAAAAGATTACAGGCATTCAAGTAGCTGGTCAAAATAAGGTAGTTAAATCTAAAATAGAGAACACAAATAAAAAATTTTGCTATTACTTATTAAGTCATCCAAATATCAAATAACATACCGGCAAGTACTCTATACCAAAGAATCCTAGTCATATTAGATGGCTGACATGTATAACAGCTTGGCAAAGTCATAAGCCACTTGCTTTTTATACTTTGATAAAATAAACTGATGTTGGAGGAAGGTATTCGCACATATAAGATTTCAAAGGGAATATATTTCATAACACATATTTTGACCAACATCTGCTCCAGATGTATATATAATACCGTAACATAGGAAAAATAGGGCTATGCCGGCTGGGCATGGTGTCTCGCACCTGTAATCCCAGCACTTTGGGAGGCCGAGGCGGGTGGATCACAAGGTCAGGAGATCGAAACCATCCTGGCTAACATGGTGAAACCCCGTCTCTACTAAAAACACAAAAAATTAGCCAGGCGTGGTGGCGGGTGCCTGTAGTCCCATACTTGGGAGGCTGAGGCAGGAGAATGGCCTGAACCCAGAAGGTGGAGCTGGCAGTGAGCCGAGATTGTGCCACTGCGCTCTAGCCTGGGCAACACAGCGAGACTCCATCTCAAAAAAAAAAAAAGGAAAAGGAAAATAGGGCTATGCCTTTCTCTCTGAGAGATTTTTAAAGGAAGATCAAATAAACTAATTAGACTATTATCCCATCTGATTTCCAGAGAAGCATTTATGTTGTAGGCAATAAATAAATTACTATTACTGTTAACACTAGTCACTAAAAACTTTCACCAGTATCAATATTCTCTTCAGTCCACCCACTGCTTCGCAGAAGAAAGTAAGCCAAATTGTTTGTTATGCTTCTGTATCGTTTCCATAGCAAAGGTCTGTGCCTGCTTAATTTAACTAAAGCTGGAGGGTTAAAGCCTGAAGGTCACTACAGGACAGACTACAGCAACTTCAATAACAGCAGTTCTATTATCAGTTCTGCTAATTAGTTGGGGGGATGGGCTCTAAATATATTAGACCCATGACAACACATTGTAGAAATACAAAGAATACAAAATTAAATTTCTATAATTGCTTAAAACAAAAGTATGCATAAAAATGAAAAAATAATACAAACTTCATTTTTCAAATTTCAGTAACATTTGGGATAAGATTAAAAATATGTATACCTTAATAAAATTTATCACTGTACAATATATAAGCTTTTTACCCCCCCACTTTTTTTTCTTTTGGGAGACAAGGTCTTGCTATGTTGCCCAGGCTGGTCTTGAATTCCTGGGCTCAAGTATTGATCCTCTTGCCTCAGTCTCCCAAGTAACTGGGATTACAGAATCACACCACTACACCTGGCTAAAACTTTTATTCTTAAATAATTAGACTCATAGGAAGTTGCAAAAATAGTATATATATGTACTACAGGTTGAATATCCCTAATCTGAAAATCCAAAATGCTCCAAAATTTGAAACTTTCTGAGCACTGATATGACATTAAAAAGTAAATGCTCACTGGAACATATTGGAATTCAAATTTTTGAATCAGGGATGCTCAACCAGTATGTATTCTGGAAATATTCCAAAATTTGAAAAAATCCAAAATCTAAGACACTTCTGACTTCTGGCCCCAAGCAGACAAGCGATACTACAGCCCCATGTATCCTGCACCTAGCCTCCCCCAACTATAATACAGTACATAGACCCAGACCCACAATATTGAACTGTAGTTAGTACAATATGAAAACCAGGACATTGACACTGGTATAATACTGCTAACTAGACTACAGATCTTATTCAGTTGCCATTGTTCTACATGCATTCATTTGTATGTGTGCATAGTTTTATGCAATTTTATCCCATATATAGATTCAAGTAACTACTACCACAGTCAAGATATGAAGAAATTCTCTTGGGCCACCCCTTCATATTTGCACCCCTCAACCTGACCCTGTTTCCTGGCACCAATCTATTCTCCATCTCTACAGTTCTGTCATTTTGAAAATATTATATAAATAGAATCATATAGTATATTTACTTTTTTCCACTCAGCATAATTACCTGGAGAACTGTACAAGTTGCTGCATGTATCAATAGTTTATTCTTTTATATTGCGGAGTGGTAGTAAGTTGTATGGATAAACCAGAGTTTATTCATGTATTTAGTTTGTTTCTAACCTTGGGCTATTAAAAATAAAGTGTGGCAGGGCGTGGAGACTCACGCCTGTAATCCCAGCTCTTTGGGAGGCTGAAGTGGATGAATCGCTGGAGCTCAGGAGTTCAAAACCAGCCTGCCTGGACAAGATGGTGAAACCCCATCTGTACAAAAAGCAAAAGAATAGCTGGGCATGGTGGCGCACACCTGTAGTCCCAACTACTAGGAAGACTGAGATGTGAGAACGGCTTGGGCCTGGGAGTCTGAAGTTGCAGTGAGCTGAGATCGCATCACTGCACTTCAGCCTGAGTGATCTGCAATCTGCAGAGCTAGACCCTGTCACAAAAAAAAAAAAAAAAAAAAAAAAAGAAGAGAGAGAGAGAAAGAAAAGTTGTTAGGCCAGGCACAGTGGGTCAAGCTTGTGATCCCAGGGCAGGGAGGCCAAGGTGGGAGGATCACTTGAGGCTAGGAGTTGTAGACCAGCCTGGGCAACAAAATGAGACTGCCATCTCTACAAAAAATTTTTTAAAAATCAAATTGAGGCAGTCAGGTGTGGTGGCTCATGCCTGTAATCCCAGCACTTCGGGAGGCCGAGGCGGGTGGATCACCTGAGATCAAGAGTTCCAGACCAGCCTGGTCAACGAGGTGAAACCCCGTTTCTATTAAAAATGCAAAAATTGGCCGGGCGCAGTGGCTCAAGCCTGTAATCCCAGCACTTTGGGAGGCCGAGACGGGCGGATCACGAGGTCAGGAGATCGAGACCATCCTGGCTAACACAGTGAAACCCCGTCTCTACTAAAAAATACAAAAAACTAGCCGGGCGAGGTGGCGGGCGCCTGTAGTCCCAGCTACTCCAGAGGCTGAGGCAGGAGAATGGCGTAAACCCAGGAGGGGGAGCTTGCAGTGAGCTGAGATCCGGCCACTGCACTCCAGTCTGGGCGACAGAGCGAGACTCCGTCTCAAAAAAAAAAAAAAAAAAAAAAATGCAAAAATTAGCTGGGCATGGTGGTGGGCACCTGTAATCCCAGCTACTCGTGAGATTGAGGCAGGAGAATCTCTTGAACCCGGGAGGCGGAGGTTGCAGTGAGCTGAGATGGAGTCACTGTACTCCAGGCTAGGTGACAGAGCGAGACTCCATCTAAAAAATTAAAAAAAAAAAAAAAAAAAAAAAAGGTTGAGGCTAGGGGCAGTGGCTCACGCCTGTAATTCCAGCACTTTAGGAGGGCAAGATGGGCAGATCACTTGAGCTCAGGGGCATATGGGAAGCTTAGTTTTTAAAGAACCTAATAAACTGTATTTCAGAGTGGCTGTATCATTTTAACTCTCACTAGCAGTTTATGAAGCATCCAGTTTCTGTGAATCCTTGACAACATTTAGTATTCTATTTTTTATTTTAGCTGTTCTAATAGGTATGTAATGATAACTCATTGTGGTTTTAATTTGCATTTCCCTAATGGCTGGTGATGTGAGACATCTTTTCACATGCCTATTTGCCATCTTATCTCCTTTTTGGTGAAATGTCTGTTCATGTCTTTGGCATATTTTCTAACTGAATTGTTTTTTATTGTTGAGTTTTGAGAGTTCTTTATACATTCTAGATACAATATCTTTGACAGATATATGCTTTGCACATGTTTTCTCCCTGTCTGTAGCTTATCTTTTCATCCTTTTAATAGTGTCTTTCACAGAGTTAAAGTTTTTAATTTTGATGAAATCCAATTTATCAATTTTTTTCTTTTAGGTATGATGCTTTTGGTATTATGTCCTAGAGATCTTTGCTTAGCCTGAGATCTTAAAGATCTCCTGTTTCTTCTAAAAGTTTTATACTTTTATGCTTTATTTTTTATGTTATTTTATTTTTTGAGATGGAATCTCACTCTGTTGCCCAGGATGGAGTACAGGGGCATGATAGCAACTTACTGCAGCCTCCACCTCCCGGATTCAAGCAATTCTCCCGTCTCAGCCTCCAGACTAGCTGGGTCTAGAGGTGAGCACCACCATGCCCAGCTAATTTTTGTATTTTTTAGTAGAGATGGGGCTTCATTATGTTGGCCAGGTTGGCCTTGAATTCCTGACCTCAGGTCATCTGTCCGCCTCAGTCTCCCAGAATGCTAGGGTCACAGGTGTGAGCCACCGCGCCTGATCTATGTTTTATAACTAAATTCACAACCCATTTTGAATTAATTTTTGTGAAAGATGTGAAGTTTGGGTTAAGGTTTATTCTTTTGCCTTATGAGTGTCCAACTGCTCCAGCACTATTACTAAAAAGACAATGTAAAACCTCTTGAAGAATACTCATCTTTGTCTATAAACAGTATGTTACATAGAGTTACTATTACCTATTTTAAATTAAAAATTGACAATTCCAACTGATTTTCACATTTTGAAAAACAGTAACATATCTCAAGTAATTCCTACAATGCTAACATTTTTTAGATAAATAAAATCAAATTTTATAACTATATAGCTTTTTTTTTTTCCCTAAAGCAAGGTCTTTCTCTGTTTCCCAGGCTACAGTGCATAACTCACTGCAGCCTCAACCTCCTGGGCTCAAACAATCCTCCCAAATAGCTGAGACTCCAGGTGGGTACCACCACGCCTGGTTAAATTGTTTATTTTTATTTTTTGGTAGAGACAGGTTCTCACACTATTGCTCAGGCTGGTCTCCAACTCCTGACCTCAAGTGATCCTGCCTCCTCGGCACCCCCAAGGTGCTGGGATTACAGGTGCAAGCCACTTCATGTAGCTACTATATATTTCTTGTGATTTATTAATACAGGAAATCCTAGCCAGAACAATCAGGCAAGAGAAAGAAATAAGGGGCATTTAAGTTGGAAAACAAGAAGTCAAACTATCTCTATATGCCAAAGATATGATCATATACCTAGGAAACCCTAAAGACTTACCCAAAAGACTCCTAGATTTTTTTTTTTTTCTTTCCTGGAGACAAAGTCTCATTCTGTCACCCAGGCTGAAGTGCAGTGGCATGATGTCAGCTCACTGCAACCTCTGCCTTCCAAGTTCAAGTGATTCTCATGCCTCAGCCTCCCAAGTAGCTGGGATTACAGGCACCCACCACCACGCCCAGCTAATTTTTGTATTTTTAGTAGAGACAGGGTTTCACCATGTTGGCCAGGCTGGTCTCTTAACTCCTCCTGACCTCATGTGATCCGCCCGCCTTGCCTCTCAGTGTTGGGATTACAGGCATGAGCCATCATGCCAGGCCGACTCCTAGATTTGGTAAATGAATCAGTAGCCTCAGGTTACAAAAGCAATGTACACAAATCGGTAGCACTGCTATACACCCCCACCAACAACCAAGCTAATAATCAAATCAAGAACTCAATCCCTTTTACAACAGCTACAACAAAAATAGTAAGATACCTAGGAGTGTACTTACACAAGTAGGTGAAAGATCTTTACAAGGAGAACTACCAAACACTGCTGAAAAAAATCACAGATGACACAAACAAACGGAAACATCCCATGCTCACAGACTGGAAGACTCAGTATTGTGAAAATGACCACAGTACGCAAGGCAATCTACAGATTCAATGTAATTCCTATCAAAATACCAACATCATCTTTCACAGAATTAGAAAAAAAAAGTCCTAAAATTCATATGGAACCAAAAAAGAGTCTGCATAGCCAAAGCAATCCTAAGGAGAAAAAAAAAAAAAAAAAAAAAAACCAAATCTGGAAGCCTCACATTATCTGACTTCAAATTACAAGGCTATAGTAACCAAAACAGCATGGTACTGGTATAAAAGTAGATATGCAGATTCATAGAACAGAATAGAGAACCTAGGAATAAAGCCAACTACTTATAACCAACTGATCTTTGACAAAGCATACAAAAACATAAATTGAAAAAATGATACCCTATTCAATAAATGCTGCTGGGAAAACAGGACAGCCACATGTAGAAGAATGAAACTGGATCCCTATCTCTCACCACATATAAAAATCAACTCAAGATGGATTAAACACTTAAAAGACATGAAACCATAAAAATTCTAGAGGAAAACCTAGGAAAAACTTCTGGACATTACCCTAGGCAAAGAATTTATGATTAAGACCCCAAAAACAAATGTAACAAAACCAAAAATAAATAAATGGGGCCTAATTAAACTAAAAAGCTTCTGCACTGCAAAAGAAATAATCATTGCAACAGACAAGTCACAGAATGGGATAAAATATCAGCAAACTATACATCCAACAAAGGACTAATACAAGGAACTCAATCTTGTAGAAGAGAATCTACAAGGAACTCAAATCAGCAGGAAAAAAAATAATAATCCCATCAAAAAGTAGGTAAATGACATGAACAGACACTTCTCAAAAGAAGAAACACAAATGGCCCATAAACGTATAAAAAAATGCTCAACATCACTAATAACCAGGTAAATGCAAATTAAAACCACAACGAAATACCACCTTACTCCAGCCAGAATGGCCATTATTAAAAACTCAAGAAAACAATAGAAGTTGGCATTGATGTGATGAAAAGGGAACACTTGTACACTGCTGGTGGGAATGTAAATTATAAATTAATACAACCATTATGGAAAACGGTATGGAGATTTCTCAAAAAACTAAAAGCAGATCTACCATTCAATCTGATAATCCCAGTACTGCGTATCTATACAAAGGAAAAGAAGTCATTATATCAAAAAGACACCTGCACACATACATTCACAGCACAATTAACAACTGCAAAGATACGGAACCAACCTAAACGCCCATCAGCCACTGAGTAGATGAAGAAAATGTGGTATGTCTACACCATGGAATACTACTCAGCCACAAAAAGAATGAGATAATGTCTTTTGCAGCAACTTGGATGGTGCTGAAGGCCATTATTCAAAGTGAAGTAATTCAGGAATGGAAAACCAAATAGCATTGGAAATTCAGTATGTTTTCACTTATAAGTAGGAGCAAAGCTATGGGTACACAAAAGCATAGTGTGGTATAATGGGTATTGTAGACTCAGAAAAGGGTAGGAGGGGGTGAGGGACAGAAAACGACATACTGGGTACAATGTACACTACTTGGGTAAGAGGTGCACTGAAATCTCAGACTTCACCACTACACAATTCATCCACTTAACAAAAAACCACTTGTACCCCAAAAGCTACTGAAAAAAATACACAAATAACTCATTAATATACTATAGTCTCTCTGTCTTATAGGCTTCTAAACCAGCACTGTCCAAGATAACTTTCTGCAGTCACTAAAATACTCCTTTTTTTAAATTTCAATAGGCTTTTGGGTAAAATACTCTATATCCAATTTTTTTTTTTCACATCCATGACCATTTTGTATTAATTTTATAAGATATAAGGCTTAGGTCAAGGCTTATTTTCTTACCTATAGATATCCAGTTGCTCTGGCATCATCTGTTGAAAAGAAAATGTAGTCAGTATCCACATGTGGCTACTAAGCCTTGGAATGTTGTCAATGCAACTGAATAACTGAATTTTTAATTTCACTTAATTTAAATTGAAATAGCCACGTGTAGCTAGTGGCTTCTGGATTCCACTTTTGGACAGTGCAGCTCTAAACCCTTCCCTCTACTTAATACTTTTCCCTCCTTAGTATCTACCTTTTCCCTAGATGTCTGCTTATTAATTAGCTAGACACTATCCTCAAATAAGAAGTCCCCTTTCTGGCCAGGCGCAGTGGCTCACGCCAATAATCCCAACGTGGGCGGATCACCTGAGGCCAGGAGTTCTGAGACCAGCCGGACCAACATGGTGAAACCCTGTCTCTACTAAAAATACAAAAAAACTAGCTGGGCATGGTGGCATGCGCCTTGTAGTCCCAACTACTTGGGAGGCTGAGGCATGACAATCGCTTAAATCTGGGAGGCAGAGGTTGCAGTGAGCCAAGATTGTACCATGTACTCCAGCCTGGGTGACACAGCGAGACTCTGTCTCAAATAATAATAATAATAATAATTTAAAAATAAAAATCTCTTTTCTTTCTTGTGGAAAGAAAAAATAAGCACCTGATTCAACTCTGTCAAATTTCAGGTCTCTATTTGCTCTCACAAAGATCTGAATTTCCTCCATTAAACGTTTATCATACTTTATTGGTACTATCTTATTTGCAAGTCTCAATGGACAATAAAATTCATGGGAGTAGGCAACATGTCTGATTTCCCTCAGTGAATCCCGAGCTACATTAGCAAACTGCTTTGAATGTATTATTTGGTGACCATAATAAGGAATCAGATAACTTATTTGGAAGAAAAGAAAAAGTTTTTTTTTTTTTTTTTTGTCAGTTAATTTGTCAGTTGGCTACAAGGTAGGTGGTATTTTCCAACAGCACCACAGCTTGCATTCCTTCATAATTTCAAAAAATATGTATTTCAGAAATTTCTTAGCTCTCTTGAAATTGTCCTTTGCAGAATAACAGGAAGATCATCATAACTGATGTTTAAGTACCCTTCTACTTTCCATTTTCACATATCACTAGCCCATTAATTCACAACTCCTTAAAATGTCAGTAACAAACCTAGCTTAATTCTAGGATGCCAATGTAGATAGCTTATTCTGCTACATACTCTTCATCAGTGTTGAAGTGTTGGTCAAACTGTTCCAAGAAACCTAAGTAATAATACTAGCTAACTTTTACTGAGCATTTACAATGTGCAAGGTACTACGCCATGTTCCTTACAATGTTTCATTTACTCCTCACAACAGCTCTTAGGTAGATTATATTATTATATATTATCCTCATTTTATAAAGAAAAAAATCCCAAGGTAAACTCTTCACAATTAACCTCTACCACACCACATACTGATTTCCAATATAGCACTTACTATATTCTAAAGTTTTGTTTGTTTATTTACTTACTCATTGTCTCTCTCGGTATATAAAGTGAGAAAGGCCCTTGAAGACAGGAGTTTTGTCTGTCTTGTTCATCTCTGCATCCCTAGCACCTACAATATTGTCTATAATGTAGTGAGCAATCAAAAAATACACATTGAATGAGTAAATGGATAGATAAGTGAATAAATTAAGCAATGAACGACTAAACAAAAGGTCTAGAAAGAAAAGTTAAGTTACTTGGCCAAGGATATAGTAAAATCCAGGATTCAACTGAAACAATCTGGCTCTAGAGCCCATATTAGTGACTTAGCCATGATTTATTCCTGTGTGGAGCATGTGGCATAGAAGGCAAGCTAACCACCAAAGATTTAAGTATAGAGTTCTATATTATACTACAGAATACAGAGTTTTGCTGAGGAAAGGCTGCCCAGCCAGGGACTACTTTTCCCAGTACTTCTGCATGTAAGTAGGGCTATGTGACTACTTCTAGCCAAAAAATTGTAAGTGGTGATAATTGACAGTAATTTCCAGGTTAGTGTAGTTAAATATCTTGAATGCTTTCCATACACCTTCTTCTTTCCCAGGGACAGTAGAAGCTTTGCATTAAAGATGGCATCAAAAGATGAACATATCTTGGATTCCTGAGTAACAATTTGAAAGAAAATGCAAAATAAACTTTTTTTTTTTTTTTGGTCTTAAACCACTGAGAATTGGGGGTTATTAGTTACAATAGTTAGGCTACCATGATTAATCCAAGGAAGGAGAGCTTGAACTATAATAATAGTAAACGAGCATTAAGATTTTTATCAGGGCCCGTGCACGGTGGCTTACACCTGTAACCCCAGCACTTGGGGAGGCTGAGGCAGTGCATCACTTGAGGTCAGGAGTTCGAGACTAGCCTGGCCAACATGATGGAATCCCGTCTCTACTAAAAATACAAAAATTAACTGGGTGGGTGTGTTGGTGGGTGCCTGTAATCCCAGCTACTTGGGAGGTTGAGGCAGGAGAATCACTTGAACCCGGGAGGCAGGGGTTGCAGTGAACTGAGATATGGGCCATTGCACTCTAGCCTGGGCAACAGCACAAGACTCCGTCTCAAGGGGAAAAAAAATTTTTTTAAAGTAAGAGAAAGAATATCTGACTTTAAGTCGAAGACCAGGCTTTCTAAAATAGTTTATTTGGAGAATTAAATGAGATAATGTGAAAGTGCTTTAGAAAATGAAACATACTAAGAAATTATGAGATAACTACAGTGTAAGAAGTAATATGGTAAAACAGAAAGAGAAACGACAGTCAAAAGACCTGGGCTTAAGATCTCTCTGCCAATTACAACATACATAACCTCAGATCACCTGTAAAATGTACAGTCATGAGCTACATAACAGTGGTTCAGTAAATGACAGACCGTATACAATAGTGGTCCCATAGGTAATAACGGAGTTGAAAAAGTCCTGTTGCCTAGTGACATCTTGATGTTCCTGACCCTGTGAAGGCCTAGGCTAATGTGTGCGTTGGTGTCAGCATTTTAAACAAAAAAGTTTTAAAAGTAAAAAAACAAAATAAAATAAAAAATTTGAAGATAGAAAAAAGTTCATGGAATAAGGATATAAAGAAATAAAATATCTTTGTACAGCTGTACAACATGTCTGTGTTTTAATCTAAGTGTTACTACAAAAGACTTCTTTTTAATTCACAACTTATAAAGCGAAAAAGTTAGATTATTAAAGAAAAAAATTTTTATAAATATAGTATAGTCTAAGGGTACTGTGTTTAGAAAGTCTACAGTAGTGTACAGTAATGTCCCAGGCCTTCACATTCATTCACTATTCACTCACTGATTCACCCAGAGCAACTTCCAGTCCTATAAGCTCCATTAATGGTAAGTGCTCTATTCAGGTATACCATTTTTAATATTTTATACCATATTTTCTTAAGTAAATCTTTGTTGTTGTTGTTGTTTAAGAGAGAAGCTCTCAACATGTTGCCCAGGCTAGACTCTAACTCCTGGGCTCAAGCAATCCTCCTGACTCACCCTCCCAAGTAGCTGGGACTGCAAGCCTGGTGCCAACGTGACTGGTTATACCATATATTAGGGTATACCATCTAGGTTTGTATAAGTACACTCTCTCGTGTTCATAAAACGAGGAAATCGCCCAATGATGCATTTCTCAGAACATATCCCGGGTGTTAAGTGGCATATGACTGTAACCGATTTGCCCTTTTCAAAGAACTTTTGTAAAGATTAAATATGTAAACTCTGAGGCCAGGTGTGGTGGCTCAAGCCTATAATCCTAGCACTTTGAGAAGCCAAGGCAGGTGGATCACTTGAGTCTAGGAGTTCGAGACCAGCCTGCCCAACATGGCAAAATCTTACCTCCACAAAAAATACAAAAATTAGCCAGGCATGGTGGTATGCCCCTGCAGTCCCAGCCATGGCAGAAGTTGAGGCAGACAGGATCGCCTGAGCCCAGGAAGCGTAGGCTGCAGTGAGCTGACATTGCACTACTGCACTGCAGCCTGGGCAACAGAGTGAGACACTGTCTCATAAAAGAAAAAAGAAAAAGAAAAGGTAAACTCCGGGAAAACATTTTGTAAACTATAAAACACTACAAAAAGTAAACTATTGCAATTAATAGCAGCACGAACCTACAAAATGCCATTGAAATTAGTAACTTCAGTAGCATTTTGTCTTCAAGCGCTTTTTAGACAAATGTTCACAGTAAAGCAAATTCTTTCAAACTATTTTTATTTTTTATTTTTTGAGATGGAGTGTTTCACTCTTGTTGCCCAGGCTGGAGTGCAATGGCGCGATCTCGGCTCACTGCAACCTCTGCCTCCCGAGTTCAAGTGATACTCTCACTTCAGCCTCCTGAGTAGCTGGGATTACAGGAATGCACCACCACGCCCGGCTAATTTTTGTATTTTTAGTAGAATGGGGTTTCATGGTGTTGCCCAGGCTGGTCTCGAACTCCTGACCTCGGGTGATCCACCTGCCTCAGCCTCCCAAAGTGCTGGGATTATAGGCGTGAGCCACTGCACCCAGCCTAAACTAATTTTCGTTTAACCAAACATTATCTTAAAACATACAGATAATCTACGTTAAATCATCTAAAACAAAACTCAGAAAATTAAGACCTACAAAAGTCTCTTCCAATTTTAATAACTGAAAATGTGCATTTTCACCAGGTAATTCCAATAAAAATTATCGGCTTTAATTAAACAGACAATTCTCCCATATTTAGAATAAGAACTAAAAAGTAAAATAATCTGATTAAATATTCATTAAACACTATTTTAAAATTTATTAAAGATTAGTTTCCCAGCAACAAGTACACAATTCAGTTTCATTTGAGATTCAATTGCATCTGTTTCTCACTTGTGTACTCTGAAGGCACTGTGAAGTCCCCCACCACCAACACAAAGATATTGTGGATATATAAAACCCAAAAAAATGGGAACTTGGAGGGAGATTCTTAACAGTGATACATAATTCTACAGTTCCTAACCATAAACTATAAAAAGAAATGAGACTGTATCAGTCCAATTTAATAATACAAGAACATTATCTCTATTTTACTTTAATATTAAATTACCACATTACAGAAAACAAGCCAGTGGCAGACACTGGCTGCATGGTTCGCTTCTTGTGTCCTTAAAATAGAAAACAAGTCTGCAAGAAAAGCACTTGACAACACTCAACACCTATTCATAAATTCAAAAAACAAAAATAGAAACCTCCCAACAAATTAGAAAATAATATCCTTAGTCTGATAAAAGGTATTCCCACCCCCCCAAAAAAAAAACCCAAAACAACCAACCAAACAAAACCCTAGCAAATTACTTAATGGCACAATTATTAATCCTTTTTTGCCCTGAGTTTGGTAAATTTGTCCTCCATCACCACCTCTAATCAACAATGTGTCAGAGGTCCTAGTCAATACAATAAAGCAAGAAAAAGGGGGGAAAAGTACAAAAATTAAGAAGGGGCCGGGCGCAGTGGCTCACGTCTATAATCCCAGCACTTTGAGAGGCCAAGACGGGTGGATCACGAGGTCAGGAGATCGAGACCACGCTCGCTAACAGGGTGAAACCCTGTCTCTACTAAAAAAAAAACAAAAACAAAATTAGCCAGGCACGGTGGCTGGTGCCTGTAGTCCCAGCTACTCGGGAGGCTGAGGCAGGAGAATGGCGTGAACCCAGGAGGCAGAGCTTGTAGTGAGTGGAGATCGTGCCACTGCACTCCAGCCTGGGCAACAGAGCGAGACTCCGTCCCCAAAAAATAAAATAAAATAAAAATTAAGAAGGAAAAAGTAAAACCGGTATTATTCGAAGATGAGCTGGCTGGACACAGTGGCTCATGTCTGTAATTCCAGCACTTTGGGAGGCTGAGGTGGGAGGATCAATCACTTGAGGCCAAGAGTTTCAGACAAGAAAACAAGCAAGTGGCAGACACTAGGCCTGGGCAACATAGTGAGGCCCTGTCTACAAGAAAGATTTTAAAAATTAGTCAAACGTGGTGGTACATGCCTGTAGCCCCAGCTACTTGGGAGGCCAAGGTGGGAAGATCGCTTGAGCCCATGAGTTGGAGGTTGCAATGGGTCATGATTGTGCCACTATCACAAAAAGGTCAAAAGATGTAAACAAACACTTCATGAAAGATATCCAAATGTCCAACAAATATATAAGATGTTCAAAATCATTGGTCATCAAGAAATCACAAATTAAAACCACAGCCAGATACCATTATATCTTTACAATAATGGTTAAAATTAAAAGACTAACAAGTGTTACTATTGGTGAGGATGTGGAGGAACAAGAACTTTATATATGGCTGACTGGGAGTATAAATTGGTACAGCCACTTTGGAATATCAGTAACTACACTCCCGGACATATTCCCAAGTAAGTAAATGCTTTGTCCATCGAAAGTCATGGTTTTTTTTTTGTTTTTCGTTTTTTTAAAAAAGGCACAAAGCAACTTTATTCAAAATTGTCCAACACTCCATACAAATCAAATGTTTATGAAAAGAAAACAAAGAAACACTTGCAAATTCATACACGAGACTAACATGAAGCAATGAAAAAAATAAACAACAAAAATTTGATGAATCCCACAATCATAATGTTGAATACATGATGTTAGATACAAAACAGGACCTCCATTTATATAAAATATAGAAATAAGAAAACTAATATATGGTGATGAGAGTTGAGAAGCATGATTATCTTTGGTTGGGGGTATAAACTGAGAAGGGACACAAGGGAGACTCATGAAGTGCTTAAAATGTTCTATATGTTAACTTGTGTGGTTTTTTGAGTATTTATACTTGTGTGTTAAATATTCATTGTGTTGTACAACTTAAGATTTGTATACTTGATTATTTGTTCCTCTTTTTAGTTGACATGTAATAATTATACATATTTGTACAGTAAATAGTGATATTTTGATATACGTATATAATGTGTAATAATCAAATCAAGTTGACTAAGATATCTATCACTTCAAACACTTATCATGTGTGTTAAAAACATTCAAAATCCTTTCTAGCTTTGTGAACATACACAATAAATTTATTTTTAGACAGAGTCTTACTGTGTTGCCCAGGCTAGAGTGCAGTGGTGCAATCTCAGCTAACTACAACCTCCGCCTCCCGGGTTCATGCGATTCTGCTGCCTCAGCCTACTGAGTAGCTGAGATTACAGGCATGTGCCACCACATCCAGCTAATTTTTGTATTTTTAAGAGACACAGGGTTTCACCATGTTGGCCAGGCTGGTCTCGAACTCCTGATCTCAAGGGATCTACCCAACTCAGCCTCCCAAAGTGCTGGGATTACAGGTGTGTAATCCCACAATAAATTTTTGTTAACTATATTCACCCCACAATGCTACATAACACAAGACTTATTCTTCCCCTTTAGCTGTAATTTTGTATCCATTGACCAACTTCTCCCCATCCTTACCTCCTGCAATCCTTTCTCAGCCTCTAATAACCAAAATTCTATTTCTGTGAGCTGAAATTTTTTAGCCCCTTCATATAAGTGAGAACATGCCGTATTTATCTTTCTGTGCCTGACTTATTTCATTTAATATAATTTCCTCCAGGTTCATCCATGTTGCCACAAATGACAGGATTTCATTCTTTTTTTATGCCTGAATAGTATTGTATTGTGCATATCTGTCACATTTTCTTTATTCATTCATCAGTTGATGGACAGTTAGGTTGATTCCATATCTTGGCTACTGTGATCTCTTCAATATACTGATTTCCTCTTCTGTAGATGAATTCCCAACAGTGGAATTGCTGGATCATACGGTAGTTCCATTTTTAAATTTTTTGAGCAACGTTTAGACTGTTTTCCATCATGGCTATATTAGTTTACATTCCCATTAGCAGTGTAAAGGATCTTTTATTCTTTTATTTTTGAGGGTTTTTCCTTGACTTACTACTCTTCCTGATGGATGAAAGTATGTGTGGGTTAGCAGCTCTGCTATACACTACACCAGAATCTCTTCTATTACACATTCCTCACCTTACCCCACCCTCCATCCTCTATCACCGCTCTTTGAAGTTTATAGACCAAAGTTTGTGTTCTTCTTTGCTTGTTTGGGTGTTACCAATAGATTTTTGGCTGTTTCCTCACATCCTACACACACATACATTTTGTTTATTTTGTTAGTTATTGGGGGAAGATTGCGATACTACTTCATTTTACTATCTAAAAGTTATTTTTCTAATATCGAGGGGAAAATAAGCAGTACACATGACAGCAGGTCATTTAAAAGGGAAAGTGGAACTGATACCTGATTCTATATACTCCAACATATTTGCAGAGATGTGCAATGTATGGAACACTATACTAGTATATGCCCACCTTGTGAGACTACATTTTTTCCCTTTAACAGAGGTGGTTCTTCTCCAGCAACTGAGAAGAGCTGGTAGATTTCTCCACTATTCTGAGGATTTTAAATTCTCAGAAAGAGAGAAAGGCATCAGTTATTCCAGACTGGTCTGAGCCTCACACATAAAAGTGGTATGTTTAGGTCAGGTGCAGTGGCTCACACCTGCAATCCCAGCACTTTGGAAGACTGAGGCAAGAGGAATGCTTGACCCTAGGAGTTCAAGACCAAACCGGGCAATACAGTGAGACCCCGTCTCTACTTAAAAACACAAACAAAAAAAGTGCCTTGATTGTGCTCGGTATCTGCTGGCTTGTTTCTTTTTGTCTTTTAAAAGTTTTGTGGTGTGAGGCGAGCGCACCTGGAGATGAGACCAGAGGCCGAACTCGGGTTCTGACAAGATGGCTGGGCTGCTCCGCAGAATCATCAAGGAAACCCAGCGTTTGCTGGCAGAACTAGTTTCTGGCATCAAAGCAGAACCAGATGAGAGCAACGCCCGTTATTTTCATGTGGTCACTGCTGGCCCTCAAGATTCCCCCTCTGAGGGAGGGACTTTTAAACTTGAGCTATTCCTTCCTGAAGAATACCCAATGGCAGCCCCTAAAGTACGTTTCATGACCAAAATTTATTATCCTATTGTAGACAAGCTGGGAAGAATATGTTTAGATATTTTGAAAGATAAGTGGTCCCCAGCACTGCAGATCCGCACAGTTCTGCTACCGATCCAGGCCTTGTTAAGTGCTCCCAATCCAGATGATCCATTAGCAAATGATGTAGTGGAGCAGTGGAAGACCAACGAAGCCCAAGCCATAGAAACAGCTAGAGCATGGACTAGGCTATATGCCATGAGTAATATTTAAATTGATCCGATCATCAAGTGTGCATCACTTCTCCTGTTCTGCCAAGATTTCCTCCTTTTTGTCTGCATTTAATGGACACAGTCTTAGAAATATTACAGAATAAAAAAGCCCAGACATCTTCAGTCCTTTGGTGATTAAATGCACATTAGCAAATCTACGTCTTGTCCTGATTCACTGTCATAGAGCATGATCAGAGGCTAGAAGTATCATCTGGATTGCTGTGAAACGTTTAAAAGCAGTGGCCCCTCCCTGCTTTTATTCATTTCCCCCATCCTGGTTTAAGTATAAAGCACTGTGAATGAAGGTAGTTGTCAGGTTAGCTGCAGGGGTGTGGGTGTTTTTCTTTATTTTATTTTATTTTTTTGAGGGGGGAGGTAGTTTTATTTTAATTTTATGGGCTCCTTTCCCCCCTTTTTTGGTGATCTAATTGCATTGGTTAAAAGCAGCTAACCAGGTCTTTAGAATATGCTCTCTAGCCAAATCTAACTTTATTTAGACGCTGTACATGGACAAGCTTGACTGTTTGAACCAAAATGGGAACATTAAACAAACATCACAGCCCTCACTAATAACATTGCTGTCAAGTGTAGATCCCCCCTTCAAAAAAGGCTTGTGACCATTTTGTATGGCTTGTTTGCAAACTTCTGTAAATCTTATGTTTTAATAAAATATTTTTAGTTATTCTAAAAAAAAAGCAAAAAAAAAGTTTTGTTGGCCAGGCACAGTGGCTCACGCCTCTAATCCCAGCACTCTGGGAGGCTGAGGTGGGTGGATCACTTGACGTCAGGAGTTCGAGACCAGCCTGGACAACATGGTAAAAACCAGTCTCTACCAAAATACAAAAAATTAGCCAGGCATGGTGGTGTGTGCCTGTAATCCTAGCTACTCAGGAGGCTAAGGCAGGAGAATCACCTGAACCAGGGAGGCAGAGGTTGCAGTGAGCCAGTATCACATCACTGCACTCCAGGTGGTGTAACAGAGTGAGACTCTGTCTCAAAAAACAAAAACAAACAAACAAAAAAAGTTGTTGTGTATAAGAATGTATCAATAAATACTACCAAAAACAATCTACGGATTCAATGCAATCTCTGTCAAAATACCAATGACATTCTTCACAGAAATAGAAAAAATAATCTTAAAATTTAAATTGAACCACCAAAGACTCCAAAGAGCCAAAGCTTAACTGAACAAAAAGAACAAAATTAAAGGCATTATACTACTTGACTTCAAAATATATTACAAAATGACAGTAACCAGAAAAGCACAATATTGATATAAAAACAGACACACAGACCCATGTGACAGAATAGAGAGCACAGAAATAAATTCCTGTATTTACAGCTAACTCCTTTTCAACAAAGTTGCTAAGAAGAACATACACTGGGGAAAGGATACCCTCTTCAATACATATGCTGGGAACACTGGATATTCACATGCAGAAGAATGAAATTAGACACCCATCTTTCATAACATACAAAAAAATCAACTCAAAATGGATTAAAGACTTAAATTTAAGATCTAAAACTACAAAACTACTAGAAGAAAACATAGGGGGAAAGCTCCATTACATTGATCTAAGCAAAGATTTTATGAGTAATGTTATAAAATCACAGCCAACAAAAACAGAGAAAACAATTTCTATCAACTAAAAAGCTTCTGTACAGCAAAGGAAATAATCAACAGAATGAGGAGATAACCTATACAATGGCAGAAAATATCTTCAAACTATTCATCCAACAAAGGACTAATACTAAGAATGCACAAGGTACTCAAACAACTCAACAGCCAAGGAACCCTGAACAATCTAACTAAAAAGTGGGCAAAGGATCTAAAACGACATTTCTCAAAAGGAGATATACAAATGGCAAATAGGTATATGAAAAAATGCTCAACATCACTAATCATCAGGGAAATGCAAATCAAAACCACAATGAGACATAATATCACTCCAGTTAGCATGGCTATTTATCAAAATGCAAAAAGAAGGAAAATTCTGGTGTGGATAAGGAGAAAAGGGAATACCGGCACACTGTTATGGGAATGTGAGTACAGCCATTACAGAAAACAGTATGGAGGTTACACAAAAAATTAAAAACAGAACTACCATATGATCCAGCAATTCCACTACAGGGTATATTATATATCCAAAGGAAATGAAATCAGTAGGTTAAAAAGATATTTATGCTGTTTCTTGCAGTATTATTCATAACGGCCAACATATGGAACCAAATTAAGTGTTTGTCAATGGATGAATGGATTTCTAAAATGTGGTATGTATACACAATTGAATACTATTCCACCACAAGAAAAGAGAGAAATCAGCCAGGCCTGGCAGCTCACACCTATAATATCTGTACTTTGGAAGGCCAAGGCAGGAGGATCACTTGAAGCCAGGAGTTTTGAGACCAGCCTGGGCAACAAATCAAGACTCTATCTCCACAAAAAAATTAAAAAGTTAGCCAGATGCAGTGGCATGGACCTGTAGTCCCAGCGACTCAGGAGGCTGAGGCAGGAGAATGCCCTGAGCCTAGGAGTCTGAGGCTGCAGTTAAGTATGATCATGACACTGAACTCCAGCCTAGGTAACAGAGCAAGAGCCTATCTCTTAAAAAAAAAAAAAAAAAAAGGTTGGGGGGCAAGGTGGGAGGATCGTTTGAGGCCAAGGGTTCAAGAACAGCCTGGGCAACATAGCAAGACCTAAGATAAGCCAACATTTGAATAATAATTAGAGTCACTTAAGTAAACAACAAAATAAAAGGAAAAGGAAATATATACATCTTTTTCTGGCCATGAAGCAAGAAAGAATTTCAGATTGAAAGGGAGCATCAACAGTACTGGAAAAGACTGATAAAGAACTATTAACATTCAGACATACTCTGGTTAAGTCAATCATTTCAAGTATAAAGAAATAATTCTTCAATCAATAAGTTAGAAAACAAAAAGTCACTTACAAGAAGAAAATAAAAACTGCTAATACCAGGAGTTGTAGTCTCCCCTTAAGGAGAGACTCAGCTGTTTTGTCTTGGTTTTTGAGAAGTGCCTTGCTCTGTCACCCAATCTGGAGTGCAGCGTTATGATCACAGATCACTGCAGCCTCAAATTCCTGGGCTCAAAAGATCCTTCCACCTCAGCTTCTGAAAGAGCAGGGACTACAGGCACAAGCTACTTATTGCACTTGGCTATTCTTCAAATTTTTTGTAGAAATAGGGTCGCTCTGTTGCCCAGGCTGAAGTGCAGTGGCACAATCATAGCTCACAGCAGCCTCAAATTCCCGGCTACAGCAATCCTGCTGCCTCAGCCTCTGGAGTAGCTGGGACTACAAGTGTGTGCCACAATGCCCAGCTAATTTTACTCATTTATTTGTTGTCCAGTCTGGTCTCAAACTCCTGGCCTCAAGCAATCCTCTCACCTCAGCATCCCAGTCCACCATGTCACCTGGATTACAGGCATGAGCCACAGCACCAGTTCTGCTTTTGTTTTTTAGAGACATGTTGCCCAGACTGGAGTGCAGTGGCTATTTCCAGCCACAGTCATCATATACCACAGCCCTGAACTCTTGGCTTCCAGCGATACTTAAGCCTCAGTCTCCCCAGTAGCTGGGACTACAAGCACACACCATTGTTCCTGGCTCAGTTTTTGTTTTTGTTTTTGTTTTTTTTAATCTTTTAAAATGCCTTTTTTTTTTTTTTTTTTGAGACACAGTCTTGCTCTGTTGCCCAGGCTGGAGTGCAATGGCCGGATCTCAGCTCACTGCACGCTCTGCCTCCCGGGTTTACGCCATTCTCCTGCCTCAGCCTCCCGAGTAGCTGGGACTACAGGCGCCCGTCACCTCGCCCAGCTAGCTTTTTGTATTTTTGTTAGTAGAGACGGGGTTTCACCGTTTTAGCCAGGACAATCTCGATCTCCTGACCTCGTGATCCGCCCGTCTCGGCCTCCCAAAGTGCTGGGATTACAGGCTTGAGCCACCGTGCCCGGCCTTAGAATGCTTTTTTTAACTTTGTTTTTTGCTTTTGATCACAGCACATGCATCAGTTTTTTCATTAAAGGAAAACTGTGGAAACAAATCATGTACCCTCCCAAAGGACTTGTTCATTTATACACTTGTAAATAATTTGTTTATTGCTGTGAAAATTAAAGATATAGAAAACTAAGCAACAAACCTGCTTCTTTTATCAAAATGAAATAAGCTCATTTAACAACAAAATATGACTTATGAACAAAATGACAAAATTCTTATGTTTTGTTTTCCTGGCATTTCTTAATACAAATCATTAAAAAACCCATCTAAAATGTAAATCTTTATATGTAAAGAACTATAAAACATGATCAGATAATAATCATAAAGCATAGCTCATAAAAGAGATGATAGTTCGTAGATTTTATTTGTTGAAAATCACTTCAGTGTAATTAGTTTTTCCACTACAGTATTCAATACCATTAAGACAAGAGGGAAAAATGTCTACACAGTTCTAAGAGATTATTATCTACAGTCATTTCTATATTTGAGTATATAAAGGCAAAAAACACATTTTCAAACATGAAAGAACCTATGGAACACAGAATCCAAAGCCCTCCTCACATAAAAACAAAAAAACTTAACAATGAAATAAATAAAAAAGAAGTAGTAGTGAGCATTGAATCTAACTAGAAATAGAACTAAGGCTAAATAATTGGTGGAGAAGTTAGGGAGGATGTAAATTTGAAAGGAAAAATACCATAAGCAAGAAAATTCAGGAGGTAAAGAATAGAAAAGGTGAAGGAAGTTTAAGAAAGACAATTACCTTACTTTTCAGAGTAGAAGTCAATCCATGCCATCTAAATCTGAAACAATAACTTCAATCTCTCAATAATGTATTTAATCTCTTTTTGTGACCTTAGAAAGATATTTTAGGAATTCTTTTTTTTGAGACAGGGTCTCATTCTGTTGCCCAGGCTGGAGTGCAGTGGCGTGATCATGGCTCACTACAGCCTCAACCTCCCAGGCTCAATTGGTCTTCCCATCTTAGCCTCCGGAATGGCTGGGACTATAGGCATACAACCACCATGCCCAGTTAATTTTTGTATTTTTTTTGTAGAGACTGGGTCTCACTGTATTATCCAGGCTGGCTTTAAATTCCTGGGCTCAAGTGATCCACTTGCCTCAGCCTCACAAAGTACTGGGATTACAGGTGTAATCTCTTTCCTTAAAAAAATCGAATCATTTTTCTAGCTATCCATTCAGTCTTCCACTAAATATATACATAGAGAGTTATTTGGAATGTTAATCAAATGTTAACACTGCTTATTTCTGAGAGGGTTAGATTTTGGGTAATTTGTTGCTTTATTCTTTCTATTTTTCTGTATTAGATTTTATTTATTTATCTATTTAGAGACGGAGTCTAGTTCTGTTGCCCAGGCTGGAGTACAGTGACACGATCTCGGCTTACTGCAACCTCCACCTCCCGAGTTCAAGCAATTCTCCTGCCTCAGCCTGCCGCGTAGCTGGGATTACAGGCACCTGCCAACACGCCCTGCTAATTTTTGTATTTTTAATAGAGACAGGGTTTCACCATGTTGGCCAGGCTGGTCTTGAACTCCTGAGCTCAAGATCCACCTGCCTCGGCCTCCCAAAGTACTGGGATACAGGCATGAGCCACCGCACCCGGCCTGTATTAAATTTTAAATAAGCATATATTTTATTCATAAATATAATACGGCCGTATTTTTTTGTCAGTAAAACAGCTATTTGGCCGCTGTAATCTTTCCCTAGAGTCTCCACAGAAGGAAAGTCAGTCCACGAAAGAACATCTTTTAGCCTAGCAAATATAACTCAATGCAGAAGTGTAGTCACATCAACAAGCCCCCAAAACAACAGAGGCTCTCTAGTTTTGAGTTTTTGCTCTTTGTACTCTCTAGTACCTAACTGAATAGATTTGTCTAATCATCACTAGTTGTATGGTATCTGCAAAACAAGCCCCAAAAGTCTCATACCTTCACAACAGGATGTCCCCCAGTAGATGCTTTTACTGCCCCTCGGCTACCTTCAGTTTCATAATGGGCTCGATGATGAGTTTTAGGTTGCACTTCTATTTTCAGTTCACATTGTCCAAAATGAGCTGGTAAAGGCCAGTCTAGTGGAGGTAATGATGATGTGCTACAAACAAAACACACAAAGATGCATGTCACCATACTATTATTGCCAAGCAACGACTCAAATGGCTTCTTTGCCAGCACCAACATTTCTTCCTTTGATCTCTGAAACAATGTATTACAAAATAAAACTTCACTCAGTAAGTTATAATTCTGGTTATGGTGAGTGCTTAATAAATAATTATTTCATCTTTAGAATAAAATCTATTTTATTTCCCAAAGGTGGTACGTGCTTAAAGATAAATAAATTTTAGAAAATAAAAATAAAGGCCAGGTGTGGTGGCTCATGCCTGTAATCCCAGCACTTTGGGGGCTGAGGCAGGCAGATTACCTGAGATCAGGAGTTCGAGACCAGCCTTGCCAGCATGGTGAAACCCCACCTCTAGTAAAACTACAAAAATTTGCTGGGCATGGTGGCACTCGCCTGTAATCCCAGCTACTAGGGAGGCTAAGGCAGGAGAATTGTTTGAGCCCAGGAGACAGAGGCTGCAATGAGCCAAGATTGTACCACTGCACTCCAGCCTGGCCAATAGAGCGAGACTCTGTCTCAAAAAATAATAATAATAGTAAAATCAAATAAAATTTAAAAATCTGTCTTACCTTCATTTTGGTTTCCCACTTTTTTTGAAAAAGACAAATTCTAATAATTTATAAAACTGTAAATTTTTCTCAATTATGTGTATGTACTTAACAAAAATAACCAAAAAATAATAATTCAATTTTTTTAAACAAAGAGGCACATTTCTGTTTATGTGTATCAGTATCTCTCCACATATCCAAACATCTCTCTCTCCGTGTCAGGATGTCTCTCTCCCTCCCTGGTACAATCTGTGGATGTCAACCTATTGAAGTTATCACTTCCCGCACTTCCTCCCTATCGCTCCTTTCCCTACTTCCTCCCTACTGTGCCTTTCCCTGTCTCTCTGAAAAATTGCTTCTGTTCAGCAATATACTGCAATTTGAAGTAAAAATTTAATTTTGGTACGTTTGGTCGGAAAACAGCCCGTCACTCCAGCATCTCTAAATGTTACTTTTTTTTTACCTTATCAATAAGAACATTTAAATTGCTTAAAGGCCCAAAGGTTCATTTTGATATATTAACATTAAAATATGGATTATAAAAGAAAAACTTCATATGTCTACAGGTCAAGTACAATTTCTAAATTATTTCATTGTTTCCTTCCATGTTCTCAGCCTAGCTTTAAGTCCTACTCCTATGAAATTCAAGGATATTAATTTTTATTAGTCTGAAAAAATCCAACTTCAACTCTCAGTTACTTCTGTATTTGTTTTGCAGTCTTAAGCAAACCACTAGAAAAATTAAGATAAATTTCAGTAGCAAAGGGATGGGTTCAAAGTTGTCTTCATTACCATAATTCTATTTTTCTTTTTTTTTTTTTTTTTTTTGAGACGGAGTCTCGCTCTGTCGCCGGGGCTGGAGCGCAGTGGCCGGATCTCAGCTCACTGCAAGCTCCGCCTCCCGGGTTTACGCCATTCTCCTGCCTCAGCCTCCTGTGTAGCTGGGACTACAGGCGCCCGCCACCTCGCCCGGCTAGTTTTTTGTATTTTTTTAGTAGAGACGGGGTTTCACCGTGTTCGCCAGGATGGTCTCGATCTCCTGACCTCGTGATCCGCCTGTCTCGGCCTCCCAAAGTGCTGGGATTACAGGCTTGAGCCACCGCGCCCGGCCAATAATTCTATTTTTCTAAAGATCAGGATTGAGAAATAAAGATTCTCAATGAGAAAAAAAGCATTGGCCGGGCACGGTGGCTCACACCTGTAATCCCAGCACTTTGGGAGGCCGAGGTGGGAAGATCACCTGACGTCAGGAGCCTGGCCAACAAGGGGGAAACCCGTCTCTACTAAAAATACAAAAAAATTAGCCAGGGGTGGTGGCAGGTGCCTGGAATCCCAGCAACTTGGGAGGCTGAGGCAGGAGAATCGCTTGAACCTGGAAGGCAGAGGTTGCAGTGAGCTGAGACCGTGCCACTGCACTCCAGCCTTGGCGACAGTGACATTCCGTCTCAAAAAAAAAAAAAAAAAGGCCGGGCGCGGTGGCTCAAGCCTGTAATCCCAGCACTTTGGGAGGCCGAGGCGGGTGGATCACGAGGTCAGGAGATCGAGACCATCCTGGCTAACATGGTGAAACCCCATCTCTACTAAAAATACAAAAAACTAGCCAGGCGTGGTGGCGGGCGCCTGTAGTCCCAGCTACTCAGAGGCTGAGGCGGGAGAATGGCGTGAACCCGGGAGGTGGAGCTTGCAGTGAGCTGATATCCGGCCACTGCACTCCAGCCTGGGCGACAGAGCGAGACTCCATCTCAAAAAAAAAAAAAAAAAGGAAAAAAATAAAATAAAAGAAAAACCCCTGGCTGGGCACAGTGGCTCCTGCCTATAATCCTGGCACTTTGCAAACTGAGGCAGGAGGATCACTTGAGGCCAGGAGTGAGATCAGCCTGAGCAACAAAGCAAGACTCCATCTCTACCAAAAAAAAAAAAAAAAAAATTTTTTCCCCCCCAAATAATTGAGTGTGGTGGTATATGCTTATAGTCCCAGCTACTCAGGAGCCTGAGGTATAAGGATTGCTTGAGTCTGGGAGGTCGAACCTGCAGTGAGCTATGATTGCACCACTGCACTCCAGCCTGGGCAACAAGATGCTGTCTCAAAAAAACAAAACAAAAATCCTAACAGGTACAACTCCATGTGGGAATTTAATACATAAAAGTTGTTTTTTCTAATCAATTATAGATTAAATTGATTCTGTAAATGTAATTAATAGGTTCTTTTTTTTTCTTTTTTGTGGGGAGTGGTCCAGACAGGGTCTTACTTTCACCCAGGTTGCAGTGCAGTGGCACGATCTCAGCTCACTGCAGCCTCCATCTCCCATCTCAGGTGATGCTCCCGTCTCAGGCTCCCTAGTACCTGGGACTACAGGTGTGTGCCACCACACCTGGCTAATTTTTATATTTTTTGTAGAGACATGGTTTTGCCACGTCAGCCAGGCTGGTGACTCCTGGACTCAAGTGATTTGCCTGGCAGGGCCTCCCAAAGTTGGGATTACAGGCATGAGACACCACGCCTGGCCCCATATAGTTTTCTTAGTAATTAAATTCATATTATTATCCAAGTTTTACAATAAACTTGTTTTTTTTTTTTTGGTAGAAATAGGATGGAGTACAATGGCATGATCATGGTTCACTGCAGCCTTGAAGTTCTGGGCTCAAGCAATCCTTCTACCTCAGCCTCCCAAGCAACTAGGACTACAGGCACATATTACTATGCCTGGTTAATTCTTTTGTAGAGACAGGATCTTGCTATGTTGCCCAGGCTGGTTTCAAACTCCTGGGCTCAATCCATCCTCCTGCCTCAGCTTCCCAAGTGCTGGGAATACAAAGCAGAAGCCTCCAAACCCAGCCAGGATTTTTAAATGTAATTTATTATTATCAACAATTCATTGGCTATATACTTTTAAAATTATATTTAACCTATCTAAAAATATTTTTAAGATTCAAATGAAAATAAACATTAAGTTTTTTGGTAGAATTTTTTTTAAAAAATAGGAAGAGGAGAAATAGTCAAATCATTATATATTGATAATGTAGTTATATGCCACGACCCATAAACATGAAAAATGACCAGCAGCCATTTCCATCAACTCACCGAAATATAGGGGTGTGGCCAGGCTTTGGTTTGCTCCAGGTAAAGGGTGAAGGAACTGAAAGAAACTGATCACCAGATGAATCTTTCTTTAAAGGATACTGAGATCCAAGGCCATCATCTATTGAAGTCTCCCGGGATGGTGATAAACTTCCTTGGTCATCTGAACAGAGCTCTAATTTTCCTGGTACTATGGCAGCTTGATCTTCAGAAGTTTTCCTTGTTTTCAGAGGGATGTCAGTCTCTACACAGTACTGAAATGGAAAAACTGCAGGGCCAAAGCCTGACCCACCATGGACAGAAGCATTTAGCCAGGTATCTTCTGTCACACTTCCCCTGGGGGAGTGACCAGGAGAAGGAACAGGTGAGTGATGGGGTGAAAGGGACCCAGCATAACAAACTTCAGCACTGGAGTGCCTCCGTTTCCCACAGGGAGACGTGGGCCTTGATGAGGGTCCTGAGGCTGGCCTGGGGCTCAGCCAATTCTCATCAGTGACACTGGATCTAGGAGAGTGGCAAGGAGATTGCCTGGGTGATAATGAGTGTCCAAGTCCATACTGTTGATGCCAAGTTTCTTCTCCAGGGCAGCCCCCTGGAGAGCCACCAGGAGAAGTCAGAGGGGATCCAAGGGTAAATCGGGCTGCAGCTTCATTCAACTCTGAGTCCACATCATCATAAATATGTGAAAGTGATTCACAAGAAGATGCATCAGAGAACCAGCTCCTAGAAGAGATGCTGCTGGCAGGACTAGGACTAAGAGAAGACTCCCGGTAGGATGGCTCAAGAGGAAGATAGAGATGATCTCTAGAAGGCCTTTCCAAAAATTCCCGTTCTGGGTCATTTATCTGTAGGTCATCTTCATGTGCATCTATTTCTTGATGACAGTTAGGAGAGATAGATGTAATTTGAATACTTGGGCACTCAAAGGGTTTGGGACCACCTAATGGGCTATATTTAGATTCAGGACTCTCACAAGTTCCTTCATAGTTTTTGTGACTTTGGAGCTGAAACGATGGTGACAAAACAGAAGAGTGAGACGGTAATCCATGATGTGGTAAGCAAAGTGGTGTGTTTAAAGTAGATGGAGGTGGATCTACATTAAAGATGTAAATGGATGCACAATCATCTGGCTCAAGATCTATGGGAAGGAAGGCAAAAAAAAAAGAAAACCAACAAAACAAGAAATTAGAAAACTCAGACGTATAAATTACTCGATGAGAAAGTAAATAATAACAATCTTGAGAGAAAAAAGTGAGATATAAAATGTATGTCATCAGCTCCACTAAAGAGGTGGCATGTGTGTGTTTTTTCAATGCATCTGGTTATTTCTGCAGATATGTGTGATTATTACATATACAATTACATATGTAATTTTTCCTTTTTATTTCCACATTTTCTAAAAAGATAATCAGGAAAAATTATGCTCTGAAAAAGATTTTATTCTTTTTTTTTTGAGACAGGGTCTCACTCTGTCACCTAGACTGGTGTGCAATGGTGTGATTATAGCTCACTGAAGCCTCACCCTCCCATCCCAGGCTCAAGTGATCCTTTCCTCAGCCTCCGGAGTAGCTGGGACACAGGTACATGCCACACTCCTGGTTACTTTCTATTGTCATTTTTGGTAGATACATGGCCTTGCTTTGTTGCCCAGGCTGGGCTCAAGCTATCCTCTCACCTTAGCCTCCCAAAGTGCTGGGATTACAGGTGTGAGGGAGCCTCTGTGCCCAGCCCAATAAATGGTTTTTTTTTTTTTTTTTTTTTTTTTGAGACGGAGTCTCACTCTGTCGCCCAGGCTGGAGTGCAGTGGCCGGATCTCAGCTCACTGCAAGCTCCGCCTCCTGGGTTCACGCCATTCTCCTGCCTCAGCCTCCCGAGTAGCTGGGACTACAGGCGCCCGCCACCTCGCCCGGCTAGTTTTTTGTACTTTTTAGTAGAGACGGGGTTTCACCGTGTTAGCCAGGATGGTCTCGATCTCCCGACCTCGTGATCCGCCCGTCTCGGCCTCCCAAAGTGCTGGGATTACAGGCTTGAGCCACCGCGCCCGGCCAATAAATGTATTTAAAAAAAAAAAAAATCACATCCATAATTCTAAAAAATACTCATAGAATTACAGGTTGCAGTGAGCTGAGATCACACCACCGTACTCCAGCCCGGGTGACACAGCAAGACTCCATCTCAAAAAAAAAAAAAAAAAAAAAAAAGAAAAGAAATGAGATATTCCTAGGCTACAATGAACAGAAAATCCAACTCAATGTAGCTGAAAAAGGGGGAGGGGACACAAGCTGAATATCCCTTATCCAAAATGCTTGAGGCCAAAAGTGTTTAGGAATTTGGATTTTTTTTTTTTTTGGCCCATTTACATATACACAATGAGATATCTTGATATGGGACCCAAGTCTAAACATGAAATTCATTTATGTTTCATATATACCTTATATATATAGCCTGAAAGGTAATTTTGGATAATATTTTTTAATAATTTGGTGAATGAAAAAAAAGTCTGTGTTAAGAATTCTCCACTTGTGGCATCATGTCAGAGCTAAGAAGTGTAGGATATTGGAACATTCCAGATTTTGAATATGACCTGTATATATTATCCAACTTAACAACCTGCATTATCAACCTGTATATATTTATCCAACACAACAAGAAGTCAAAGGTAGGAGAGCTCCAAAAGTGGGTTTTTCTTTGTTTTTGTTTTTGTTTTTCTTCCTTTGAGATGGAGTCTTGCTCTGTCACCCAGGCTGGAGTGCAGTGAGTGGCGCAATCTTGCCTCCTGGGTTCAAGTAATTCTCCTGCCTCCTGCCTCAGCCTCCTGAGTAGCCGGGACTACACGCACTTGCCACCACGCCTAATTTTTTTTTTTTTTTTTCCTGAGACAGAGTCTCACTCTGGCTGGAATGCAATGGCGTGATCTTGGCTCACTGCAACCTCTGCCTCACAAGTTCAGGTGATTCTCAAACCTCAGCCTCCCAAATAGCTGGAATTACAGGCGCCTGTCACAACACTCGGCTAATTTTTGTATTTTTAGTAGAGACAGAGTTTTCCATGTTGTCCAGGCTGGTCTCAAACTCCTGACCTCAAGTGATCTACCCGCCTTGGCCTCCCAAAGTGCTGTGATTACAACCATGAGCCACCATGCCCGGACTTTTTTTTTTTTTTTTTTTTTCGAGACCAGGTCTCGCTCTGTCACCCAGGCTGGAGTGCAGTGGTACACTCATAGCTCACTGCTGCCTAAAACTCCCGGGTCAAGCGATCCTCCCACCTCAATCTTTTGGGTAGCTGAGACCACAGGTGCATGCCACCATTCCCAGCACATTTTTTTTTCTTTTTTTTGTAGAGACAGGGTCTCGTTTTGTTGCCCAAGCTAATCTTGAACTCCTGGGCTCAGGCAATCCAACTGCCCCAGCCTCCCAAAGTGCTGGGATTACAGTTCAACAATGTCCTTCAGAAATGTTTCTTTACTCCACTTTGCCATTTTTGGGGTGCTAACTTTGTGCTGTTCATTTTTCAATCACATATACCTATTCTATCTACACTGGAAACAACATGATTCAGTTTATTCATTTAACAAAATTTTTTTTAGCAACTACTATGTAAGCAGGCATATTCTGAATATTAAAAACACCATGGTAAACAAAACAAAGTCCTCTCCTCATGGAGCTTACATTTCAGTAAAATATGTCAGGCAGTGATATTTGCTATAAGAGAAAATAAAACGGGAAAAAATACAGACGACGTGAAGATGTTAATTTAATAGGAAAGTTTGGAAAGCCTTCTCTAATATTTGAGGAAACAGCAGAAGAATATTAATGTAACTGAGCTATACAGAAAGTTAGCAGCATAATACAGGCAGAGGATAATAGTAAGTGCAAAGACCTGAGGTAGAGCATTGTTGAAGTGCACTGTGAGAAAAAGCAAGGCCAGTGGGACTTTTGAGTAAGGAGGTAGAATAACGAGTAAGGCAGAATAACTGAGTAAGGAGGCAGAATAATGAGGGCCAGGGGTGGTCAGGGAGAGAGCAGTCAGGTAAGGCCTTGCGAAATGGGAAACCACTGGAGCATTCCAAACAGAAAAGTAACATCATCTGATATATATGATCTGATATAAACTTAGGAGGCTACTGTAATCACCCAGGTGAGAAATGATGGAATACAGGACCTAAGTGGTAGTGAGTGGTAAAAGTAGAAGCAGCATTAAGAAGTCAGATTTTGGATTAAGGTAGTGCTGATGGAACTTCGTTGACTGGATGTGAAAGAACAGTCAAGGGTGACACCAAGGTTTAAAGCCTTGAACTATTATTAAAAACACAGTATTGGCCGGGCGCGGTGGCTCACGCCTATAATCCCAGCACTCTGGGAGGCTGAGTCGGGCAGATCACGAGGTCAGGAGATCGAGACCATCCTGGCTAACACGGTGAAACCCCATCTCTACTAAAAATACAAAAAATTAGCCAGGCGTGGTGGCAGGCGCCTGTGGTCCCAACTGCTCGGGAGGCTGAGGCAGGAGAACGGCGTGAACCTGGGAGGCGGAGCTTGCAGTGAGCCGAGATCGCGCCACTGCACTCTAGCCTCGGGAACAGAGCAAGACTCCATCTCAAAAAAAACAAAAACAAAAAATAAAAAAAACACAGTATTGGCTGGGGGCAGTGGCTCACACCTGTAATCCCAGGGCTTTGAGAGGCCGAGGCAGGCAGATCATGAGGGGTCAGGAGATCGACACCATCCTGGCTAACACGGTGAAACCCTGTCTCTACTGAAAACACAAAAAATTAGCCGGGCGTGGTGGTGGGCGCCTGTGGTCCCAGCTGCTCGGGAAGTTGAGGCGAGAGAATGGCGTGAACCCAGGAGGCGGAGATGCAGTAAGCCGAGATCGTGCCACTGCACTCCAGGCCCAGCAACAGAGAGAGACTCTGTCTCAAACAAAAACAAAAACAAAAACAAACACACACACACACACACACACACACACACACACACACAGAAAATTTATTTCTGAAATTTTCTGAATTTCTGAAAGAATAGCAATTACTGAAATAAAGTGAGACAGACTTGAGATAAGAAACCAAAACTTCTACTCTGTACATATTAAATATGAGATTTCAGTAAGCTTTCCAAGAGGAAATGTCAAGTAGATATTTGTACATAAGAACACAAGCTAGTTATGTAAAATTGCGAGTCATTAATGTATACTTGAAATTTATGCCATAAGACCAAAAGATCACTAAGAAATTAGTACAAATAGAGAAGAAAGCAGGCAACTGAGGCACAAGGAACTCCAAAGTTTAGGATTAGGGAGAAAAAGAAGAATGAGTTAAGAGGTTAGAAGAGACATCAGTGAAACGGAAGAATAACTGAAAGAATGCAGCATCCCACAAGCCAAGTGAAGAAGGTGCTCATTCATTCACCATCTATTAATAATGTGATTAATATTTTATAGAAACTGTTCTAGATGGTAGGTACATAAAAAGTAAATAAGACACATATGGTCCCTGCTTTCATTAAGCAGTCTCAGTCTCCAGGAGAGACTGACAAAAACACAAATTAAAAATGGTGAAGTGTTACTAAGCGGTAGAAGAGAGAATTAGAGAAGGAACACATTTTACAGAGTACAAAGATGGCCTTTTTGAGAAGGTAGCATGTAAGCTAAAACCTGAAAGATAAATAGGAACCAGCAAGCAAAGAAAGGGAGTCAGTGGGGCTGGGGAGAGAAGGTGATGGTTCCAACACAGGAGAATAGGCATAAACAGTCTGAGACAAATAACACCTTGGTTTCTTTAAGAAACGCCCAAGATGGCTAGAGTTAACAACTGAAAGCGTAGAGCTAGAAGAAGCCAAGACCTAGAAGAACCGTAGTAAGGAGTTTGGATTTTATTCAAAGAATAATGGAAACCATGTAAGAATTTTTAAAAGGGGAATGACATGATTTCTATTATATTTGAGAACAACTTCAACTGCTGTTATCTCCAGTACCTACCAAGTAAGTCCCTGACATTTATTAGGTCTATAATAAACCATTTGTTCAAGTTTTTGGGGCCAAGCATGGTGGCTCACACCTGTAATCCCAGAACTTTGGGAGGCCAAGGCAGGCAAATGGCTTGAGTTCAGGAGTTCAAGACCAGTCTGGACGATGTGGCAAAAACCCATTCCTAAAAAAAAAAAAAAAAAAATACAAAAGTGAGCCAGGCATGTCTAAATACAAAAATTAGACTACAGGCTGGTACTGTAGTCCCAGGTACCTAAGAGACTGAGGCAGGAGGGTCATTTGAGCCTGAGATTCAGAGGTTGCTGTAAGCCAAGATAGCGCCACTGCACTCCAGCCTCGATGACAGAGCAAGACCCCGTCAAAATAAATAAATAAATAAATAAATAAATAAATAAGGTTGTTGGAATTGCTTCCCTTAGAGAATCTATGTTACTCCTAAGTTATGTCAGCAAAATCCTCAATTAGGAATTTTTGAGCCATGTTTCTTGGCAATGCTATCAGACTGTTGAATTACGATGACAGCTAAAACTTTCTAAAACTTAGCTCACAATGTCAACTATCTAAATGGTGCTCAAGCGCACAGAAGTAAAACAAGCCTCTGAACACTCAAAATATACAGCATAAAGCTCATGTGTTTAACTCACAGAAATTTTCCTTGGCCCCTTGTTCAGATCCTCTCTACTCAATTTTAGATCCCATGATATTATATGCTCATCTAGTCCACAGATTAGAAGCAGGAAATCTAAAATGAGAGAAGATGGTTGCAAAGAAAAGGAAAGAGACAGGAAAAACAAGCAAACAGTTTTTCAAAGGGCATAGCACCTTGAAGTCATGCAGAACAACTGTTCTTTACTAATTTCATCTAATCGTATTGCTTATTTTCAAACTGCCTTTTTCCTTAAGAATGTACTTGATTAAATAGGAAAAATTAATTAAATCCCAACCCTTTGAGAAAAAAAGGACAGAAAGTCACCCATGGAATTACAGTTTATTCAAATGTAATTATTGTATCAGCCCATTTCAGTTGTTGACTAATGCTGAAATCCACACCCTTCTCCCAAATAAACTGTAGATGGAGCAAACATATTCTACGTCAGAATGATGTCTTAAAGTACTGCAGAGATCTGAACACAAAATTTGTGGGAATGCTGCTTTATCTTTTTCCCAAGTGTCCAACCTCTGGAAATGATACAAGCAGCTACTACAATCTATGACAAACAGTCCTAGATCCAGATTTCCAAGTCTAGAGTTCTCAAATTCAAGGTACTTCAGAAATTTCACCATCTCAAGAATTACTTGTTCCATGTTCCTTCAACCACCAGATGGCCCCATGCAAGCATACAGTAGTCTGGACAACCCAAGTTGTCTTATGAATGTTTTTATGTATAGTATGAAGCAGAGGTTGGCAAAATACAGTCCATGTGCCAAATCTGGCCTTGGTGGTAGGTCACATTTAAAATCATTAGTTTGTAGGCTATAGAAAGCCTACAAACAATAGTTTGTCTTTCTATAGCCGACAAGCTAATGGTTTTAAATGGTTTCAAAAAATTGTTTTTAACTGTGTCATGACAAAAAAAAAGTTATGATTCAAATTCTGGCATTCATAAATAAAGTTTTATTGAAACACAGCCATGCTCATTCATTTATATACTATCTATGGTTATTTTCACACAAGGGTAGAGCTGAGTAGCTGTCAAAGGGACCACATGTACTACCCCTTATTCCTTCACATTGCTGCTTGATGGACACAAATTGCAGTAACAAAGTTCTAATGAGAGCAACGCATACGTATATACTGTGACTTTAAAAAAATTTTACTAGTGCATAACACAAAAAGAAAAGTAGACTTTGAATGTTGCCCTCTTAAAGCATAGTAGAGTGTGGTTATACCGTTACTAAATTAGATGTGCAATAACATTATGGCCATATATATATATATATACATTACTGTGGTAATGCATGTGTATTACACATGCATTACCACAGTAAATCATTCATCATAATACTCCCAACTCATAGGAAAAGAAAAAAAAATTTTTTAAACCTAATCAGGTGTGGTGGCTCACGCCTGTGATCCCAGCACTTTGGGAGGCCAAGCAGGGCAGATAACTTGAGGTCAGGAGTCTGAGACCAGTCTGGCCAACATGGTGAAACCCTGTCTCTACTAAAAATACAAAAATTAGCTGGGCATGGTGCCACACACCTCTAATCCCAGCTACTTGGAAGGCTGAAGCAGCGGAATCAGTTGAACCCAGGAGGCGGAGGTCGCAGTAAGCCGAGATTGCACTACTACTGCACTCCAGCCTGGGTGACAAGAGCAAGAGTCCGTCTCCCAAAAAAAAAAAAAAAAAAAAAAAAAACCAGAGAGAGAGAAAATAAAATGGCTCATTTGTTAGCAAAGTAAAGAAAGTCATTTACTGGGGCCAGGCCCAGTGGCTCACGCCTGTAATCCCAGCACTTTGAGAGGCCGAGGCTGGCGGATTACGAGGTCAGGAGTTCGAGACCGGCCTAGCCAGCATGGCAAAACCTCGTCTTTACTAAAATACAAAAATTAGCCAGGTGTAGTGGCGGGCGTCTGTAATCCCAGCTACTTGGGAGGCTGAGGCAAGGAGAACCACTTGAACCCGGGAGGCGGAGGTTGCAGTGAGCTGAGATTGCAGCACTGCACTCCAGCCTGGGTGACAGAGTAACACTCGGTCTCAAAAAAAAAAAAAAAACAAAAGAAAGTCATTTACTGATGGTGAGTTATTTAAATTGTATTTGACTGGAGAAATCAAAGAAATATGTTCAGAGAAAAACTTACAAGACTATTAGCCTTTCAGCAAGAACAACTGGTAGAAAAACTGAGGACACTGGTAGCAACATTAATAGGTTAATTACAAAATAAGACAAACGATTTCCTTAAAAAGTGGTTTTCTGGCTGGGCGCAGTGCCTCATGACTGTAATCCCAGCACTTTGGGAGGCCAAGGCAGGTGGATCACAAGGTCAGGAGTTCGAGATCATCCTGGCCAACATGGTGAAACCCCACCCCTACTAAAAATACAAAAATCATCTGGGCGTGGTGGCACATGCCTGTAACCCCAGCAACATGGGAGGCTGAGGCAGAGGCAGAAGAATGGTTTGAACCAGGGAGTTGGAGGTTGCAGTGAGCCAAGATCACGCCACAGCACTCCAGTCTGGCAACAGAACAAGATTCCGTCTCCAAAAAAAAAAAAAAAAAAGGTGGTTTTCCTTGGCCCTTGATGTGCTGCCAGATGTTACCAGCATCTGCTCAGTTGTTATTTATTGAAGAGCCAATGCTGAGTTTAAAGTAATTAAACAATTAGCCTCCATGAACAGTGTGAAAGAAACAACTTAAAGTAAAAGCATTTTCAAAGAAGTAAAGAAAACACTAATTTAGGCAGGAGGAGCCAAGAAGGCCGATTAGAAGCCACTCCAGTCTGCGGTTCCCACTGAGAACAAAAATGGCCAGTGAATCCTGCTCCATCAACTGAGGTATCCAAGTTATTTCACTGGGACTGACTAGGTGGTTGGTGTGACCCACACAGAGCTAGGAAAAGCAAGGTGGAGCAACAACCTGACCCGGTAGCCACAAAGGCAAACTCCCACACCCAACCAAGGGAGATGGTGAGTGACTGTGCTACCCCATGCGGGAAACCACTTTTTCCACAGATCCGTACATCCCATGGATCAAGAGATCCCCTCATGAGCCTATGCCACCAGGGCCTTGGGACCCAAGCACAGAGCTGTGTAACCTGCTCAGGTTGTGGCCAGCAGCAGCAGGCTGGACACTGCCTAAGACTACCAAGTTCCTATGGAAAGGGGCAGTTGCCATCACTGTGGTTCCTGTCTGCCGTTTTGCCCTGCTGGTGTTGGGGAGACCTGGCAGTTTGGACCAAGAGGAATTCCCCACAGCGCAACACAGTGGTGGTGGCAGATTGTGGCCAGATTGTTTCCTTAGGTGGGACCCAGACCCTTCCCTCCTCACCAGGCGAAATTTCCTTGCAGGAAATGCAGGAACTCTAGCCAGGAGTTTATGGACAGAACTCTGATATCCTGGGAAGAAGCCTCTGTGGGTAGGGGTGGCTATGGTCTCACGGTTCAGCTGACCTAGTCTTTCCTGCCTGTTGGCAGTCCAGACGAGAATTCTCCCCGTCACAGCTGAACCTGCTCACCCAAGGGGCAGCCAGACTGCTTCTTTAAGCAGGTCCCTGATCCCATCCCTCCTGACTGGGTGAGACCTCCCAACAGGGGTCGCCAGGCACCTCATACAGGAGCATTCCAGCCAGCATCAGCTCCGTGCCCTCTGGGATGAAGCTCCCAGAGGAAGGAGTAGTCAGCCATCTTTGCTGTTCTGCAGCCTCCATTGCTTATACCTCCAGGTGCGGGAGGGGGCAGATGAATTAGGTCTGGAGTGGTCCCCTAGTAAACTGCAGCAGCCCTATCCTATGGAAGAGGGGCCTTACTATTAAAAGAAAAACAAACAGAAAGCAACAACATCAACAAAAAAGATCCCATAAAAATCCCATCCAAAGGTCAGCAGCCTCAAAGATCAAAGGCAGATAAATCCACAAAGATGAGAAAGAATCAACACAAGAATGCTAAAATCTCAAAGAGCCAGAGTGTCTCTTCTCTAAATGATCGCAACACTTCTCCATCAAGGGCAGAGAACTGGGTTGAGAGGCTGAGAAGAATGAATTGACAGGCTTCAAAAGGTAGGTAATAACAAACTTCACTGAGCTAAAGGAGTATGTTCTAACCCAATGCAAAGAAGCGCAAAACTACGATAAACATTACAGGAGCTGTTAACCAGAATGGCTAGTTTAGAGAGGAACATAAATGACCTGACTGAGCTGAAAAACACAACAAGAGAGCTTCACAATTACAACCACAAGTATCAATAGCTGAACAGACCAGGCAGAGGAAAGGATTATCAGAGCCTGAAGACTATCTTGCTGAAATAAGACAGGCAAACAATGCTAGAGGAAAAGAAAAAAAAATGAAAAGAAATGAACAAAATCTCCAAGAACTATGGGATTACGTAAAAAGACTGAACCTGGTCAGGTGAGGTGGCTCACGCCTGTAATCTCAGCACTGTGGGAGGCCAAGGCAGGTGGATCACAAGACCATGAGTTCAAGATCAGCCTGACCAAGATGGTGAAACCCCATCTCTACTAAAAATATAAAAATTAGCCAGGCGTGGTGGTGCATGCCTGTAGTCCCAGCTACTCAGGAGGCTGAGGCAGAAGAATTGCTTGAACCCAGGAGGCAGAGGTTGCAGTGAGCCAAGATCGCGCCACTGCACTCTAGCCTGGGCAACAGAGCGAGACTCCATCTCAAAAAAAAAAAAAAAAGACCAAACCTATGACTGGGGTAACTGAAAGAGACGGGGAAAACGGAACCAAGTCGGAAGACATACTTCATGGTATCATCCATGAGAACTTCCCCAACCTAGAAAGATAGGCCAACATTCAAATTCAGAAAATCCACAGAAACCCAGTAAGATACTCCATGAGAAGATCAATCCCAAAACACATTATCATCAGATTCTCTCAAGGTTGAAATGAAGGAAAAAATGTTAAGGGCAGGAAGAGAGAGGACAGGTCACCACAAAGGGAAGCCCATCAAACTAACAGTGGACCTCTCAGCAGAAACCCTACAAGCCAGAAGAGATTGGAGGCCAATATTCAACATTCTTAGAAAAGAATTTCCAACCCAAATGTCATATCTGGACAAATTAAGCTTCATAAGCAAAAGAGAAATAAAGTCCTTTTCAGACAAGCAAATGCTGAGGGAATTCAGCACCACCAGGTCTGCTTTACAAGAGTTCCTGAAGGAAGCACTAAATATGGAAAGGAAAAACCATTACCAGCCACTACAAAAACACACTCAAGTACAAAGACCAATGACACTATGAAGCAACTACACTAACAGGTCTGCAAAATAACCAGCCAGCATCATGATGACAGGACCAAATTCACACATAACAATATTAACCTTAAATGTAAATGGACTAAATACCCCAATTAAAAGACACAAAATGGCAAGCTGGCTAAAAAGACAAGAATCATCGGTGTGCTGTATTCAACAGACCCATCTAACATGCAAAGACATGCACAGGCTCAAAATAAAGAGATGGAGGAAAATTTACAAAGCAAATGGAAAGCAGGAAAAAAGCAGGGGTTCCAATCCTAGTTTCTGACAAAACAGATTTTAAAACAACAAGATCAAAAAAAGACAAAGAAGGGCATACAGCATGGTAAAGGGTTCAATTCAACAAGAGCTAACTATCCTAAATATATATGCACCCAAATATATATGCACTCAGTTTCATAAAACAAATTTTTAGAGACCTACAAAGAGACTTAGACTCCCACACAACAAAAGTGGGAGACTTAACACCCCACTGTCAATATCAGACAGATAATCGAGACAAAAATTAACAAAGATATTCAGGACTTGAATTCAGCTCTAGATCAAGTAGACTTACCCAAAAACAGAATATACATTCTTCTCAGTGCCACATGGCACTTTAGATTCAATCATATACTTGGAAGTAAAACACTCCTCAGCAAATGCAAAAGAACTGAAATCATAACAGTCTCTCAGACCACAGCACAATAAAATTAGAACTTAACATTAAGAAACTCACTCAAACCCACACAACTACATGGAAATTGAACAACCTGCCCCTGAATGACTCCTGGGTAAATAATGAAATTAAGACAGAAATCAAGAAGTTATTTGAAACCAATGAGAACAAAGAGACAATGTACCAGAATCTCTGGGATGTAGTTAAAGCAGTGTCAAGAGGGAAATTTATAGCACTAAGTGCCCACATCAAAAAGCTAGAAAAAACTCAAATCGATGTCCTAACATCACAACTAAAAGACTAGCAAACCAAGAGTAAACAAATCCCAAATCTAGCAGAAGACAAGACATAACCAAGATCAGAGCAGAAATGAAGGAAATAGAGACACAAAAAAAAACCCTTAAAAAAAAAAAAAAAATCAGGCCAGGCGTGGTGGCTCACACCTGTAATCCTAGCACTTTGAGAGGCCGAGGCAGGCAGATCACTTGAGGTCAGGAGTTGAAGACCAGCCTGGCCAACGTGGTTAAACCCTGTCTTTACTAAAAATACAAAAATTAGGCGGTGTGGTGGTGGGTGCCTGTAATCCCAGCTACTTGGGAGGCTAAGGCAAAGAATTGCCTGAACCTGGGAGGTGGAGGTTACAGTGAGCTGAGATCACACTACTGCACTCCAGCCTGAATGACAGAGTGAGACTCCATCTCAAAAACAAAACAAAACAAAATAAAAACAAACAAAAAAAAAAAAACACAATTCATCCAGGAGCCTGGCTAGACTAATGAAGAAGAGAGACAAGAATCAAATCAACACAATAAAAAATGATAAAGGGGATATCACCACTGACCCCACAGAAATACAAACAACCACAGAGAATACTATAAATACCTTTATGCAAATAAGCTAGAAAATCTAGAAGAAACTGATAAATTCCTGGACACATACACCCTCCCAAGACTGAACCAGAAAGAAGCTGAATACCTGAATAGACCAATAATGAACTACAAAATTGAGGCTGTAATAAATAGCCTACCAACCAAAATAAGCCCAGGACCAGACAGATTTACGGCTGAATTCTATCAGAGGTACAAAGAGAAGCTGGTACCATTTCTTCTGAAACTATTCCAAACAACTGAAAAGGAAGGACTACTCCCTAACTCATTTTATGAGGCCAGTATTATCCTGATACCAAAACCTGAAAGAGATATAACAAAAAAAGAAAACTACAGGCCAATATCCCTGATGAACATTAATCAAAAAATCCTCAAACAAATAGGTAAACTGAATCCAGCAGCACATCAAAAAGCTTACCTACCAGGATCAAGTCAACTTCATTCCCAGAATGCAAAGCTGATTCAACATATTCAAATCAATAGACATAATTCATCACATAAACAGAACTAAAGACAAAAATCACATGATTATCTCAATAGATGCAGAAAAGGCCTTCGATAAAATCCAACATCGCTTCATGTTAAAAACTCTCAATAAACCAGGCATTGAAGGAACAAACCTCAAAATAATAAGAGCCATTTATGACAAACCCACATCCAATGTTATACCGGATAAAAAAGCTAGAAGCGTTCCCCTTGAAAACTGACACAAGACAAGGATGCCCCTCTCTCACCACTCCTATTCAACATAATAACGGAAATTCTGGCCAGGGCAATGAGGCAAGAGAAGGAAATAAAGGGTATTCACATAGGAAGAGACAGGGTCAAATTGTCTTTGTTTGCAGACAGCATGATCCTCTATCTAGAAAACCCCCTAGTCTGGGCCCAAAAGCTTAAGCTGAGAAGCAACTTTAGCAAAGTCTCAGGATACAAAATGAATGTGCAAAAGTCACAAGCATTCCTTTATGCCAACAACAGACAAGCAGACAGCCAAATCGTGAATGAACTCCCATTCGCAATTGCTACAAAGAGAATAAAATACCTAGGAACACAGCTAACAAGGGAAGTGAAGGACCTCTTCAAGGAGAACTACAAACCACTGCTCAAGGAAATCAGAGAGGACACAAACAAACATGGAAAAACACTCCATGCTCATGGATAGGAAGAATCAATATTGTGAAAACACCCGTACTGCCCAAAGCAATTTATAGATTCAATGCTATTCCCATTGAATAGCACTACCATTGACATTCTTCCCAGAATTAGGAAAAACTATTTTAAAAGTCATACAGAACCAAAAGAGAGCCCATATAGCCAAAACAATCCTAAGCAAAAAGAACACAGCTAGAGGCATCACGTTACCCGACTTCAAACTATACTACAAGGCTCCAGTCACCAAAACAGCATGGTACTGGTACAAAAACAGACACACAAACCAATGAAACAGAATAGAGAACTCAGAAATAAGACCACACATGTACAATCATCTGATCTTTGACAAACCTGACAAAAACAAGCAATGGGGAAAGGATTCTCTATTTAATAAGTAGTGTTGGGAGAAGTGGCTAGCCATATGCAGAAAACTGACACTGGATTCCTTCCTTACACCTTATACAAAAATTAACTCAAGATGGATTAAAGACTTAAATGTAAAACCCCAAACTATAAAAACCCTAGAAGAAAACCTAGGCAATACCATTCAGGACACAGGCATGAGCAAAGATTTCTTGATGAAAACGGCAATAGCAATTGCAACAAAAGCAAAAACTGACAAATGGGATCTAATTAAACTAAAGAGCTTCCGCACAGCAAAAGAAACTATCATCACAGTGAACAGGCAGCCTGTTCCATTTCAGCCTGAATGGGAGAAAACTTTTGCAATTTATCCATCTAACTAAGGTCTAATATCCAGAGTCTACAAGAAACTTAAATAAATTTCAAAAAAAAAAACCCACCCCATTAAAAAGTAGGCAAAGGACATGAACAGACATTTCTCAAAAGAAGACATTTATGCAGGCCAACAAGCATGAAAAAAAGCTCAACATCACTGATGATCAGAGAAATGCAAATCAAAACCACAATCAGGTACCATCTCAAACCAGTCAGAAAGGCAATTATTATTATTATTATCATCATCATCATCATCATCATCATTATATATTTTTGAGACAGAGTCTCACTCTGTTGCTTAGGCTGGATCATCATCATCATCATCATTATATATTTTTGAGACAGAGTCTCACTCTGTTGCCTAGGCTGGAGTGCAATGGTATGATCTCGGCTCGCTGCAACCTCTATTTCCTGGGTTCGAGTGATTCTCCTGTCTCAGCCTCCCGAGTAGCTGGGACTACAGGCATGCACCACAACGCCCAGCAAATTTTTGTATTTTTAGTAGAGATGAGGTTTCATCATGTTGGCCAGGCTGGTCTCAAACTCCTGACCTCAATTGATTTGTCCACCCCGGTCTCTCAAAGTGCTGGGATTACAGGCATAAGCCACCACGCCCGGACAAGAATGGCAGTTATTAAAAAGTCAAGAAATTGCCGGGCGCGGTGGCTCAAGCCTGTAATCCCAGCACTTTGGGAGGCCGAGACGGGCGGATCACGAGGTCAGGAGATCGAGACCATCCTGGCTAACATGGTGAAACCCCGTCTCTACTCAAAAAATACAAAAAACTAGCCGGGAGAGGTGGCGGGCGCCTGTAGTCCCAGCTACTCGAGAGGCTGAGGCAGGAGAATGGCGTAAACCCGGGAGGCGGAGCTTGCAGTGAGCCGAGATCCGGCCACTGCACTCCAGCCTGGGCGACAGAGCCAGACTCCGTCTCAAAAATAATAATAATAATAAAAAGTCAAGAAACAACAGATGTTGGCGAGGCTGAGATAGAAACACTCTTACACTGTTGGTAGGAATGTAAATCAGTTCAACCATTGTGGAAGACAGTGTAGCAATTATTCTCCCAAAGACCTAGAACCAAAAATACCATTTTACCTAGCAATCCCATTACTGAGTATATACCCAAAGAAATATAAATCTTTCTAATATAAAGATACACGCATGTGTATGTTTACTGCAGCACCATTCACAATAGCAAAGACATAGAATCAACCCAAATGCCCATCAATGACAGACAACATAAAGAAAATGTAGTACACACACACCATGGAATACTGTGCAGCCATAAAAAGAACAAGATCATGAATGGAGCTGGAAGCCATTATCCTTAGCAAACTAATTCAGGAATAGAAAACCGAACACCACACGTTCTCACTTATAAATGGGAGTGAACAATGAGAACACATGGACACAGGGAGGGGAACAACACACACTGGGGCCTGTCTGGGGGTGGGGGTCACGAGAGAGGGACAGCATCAGGAAAAATAGCTAATGCATGCTGGGCTTAATTAACACTTACGTAATGGCTTGATAGGTGTGGCAAACTACCATGGCACACATTTTCCTATGTAACAAACCTTCATATTCTGCACATGTATTCAAGAACTTAAAATCAAATTAAATTGAAAAAAAAAAAAAAAGAAGGCCGGGCGCAGTGGCTCACATCTGAAATCCCAGCTCTTTGGGAGGCTGAGGCGGGCAGATCACCTGAGGTCAGGAGTTCAAGACCAGCCCAGCCAACATGGTGAAACCCTATCTCTACTAAAAATACAAAAAAAAGGTTAGGTGCAGTGGCTCACACCTGTAATCCTAGCACTTTGGGAGGCCGAGGCAGTCAGATCACAAGGTCAGGAGTTTGAGACCAGCCTGGCCAACAGGGAGAAACCCTGTCTCCACTAAACATACAAAAATTAGCCTGGCGTGATAGTGCGTGCCTGTATTCTCAGCTATTCGGGAGGCTGAGGCAGGCAAATCACTTGAGCCTGGGAGGTGGAGGCTACAGTGAGCCAAGATCACGCCATTGCACTCCAACCTGGGCAACTAGAGTGAAACTCCGTCTCAAAAAAAAAAAAAAAAGGAAAAGAAAAAAGAGGCCGGGCGCAGTGGCTCACACTTGTAATCCCGGCACTTTGGGAGGCCGAGGTGGGCGGATCACGAGGTCAGGAGATCGAGACCATCCTGGCTAACACAGTGAAACTCCATCTCTACTAAAAATACAAAAAATTAGCCAGGCGTGGTGGCAGGCGTCTGTAGTCCCAGCTACTCGGGAGGCTGAGGCAGGAGAATGGCATGAACCCAGGAGGCGGAGCTTGCAGTGAGCTGAGATGGCACCATAGCACTCGAGCCTGGGCGACAGAGCGAGACTCCGCCCCCCCCAAAAAAAAGAAAAAAGAAAAAAGAAAACACTACCTTAGAACAACGTAAGTGGATTGTGTTAGAATGTATTACAACTGGTGTTTGCAAAAATACATACGAGAATACTATGATAATAAGAATACTATGAACAGGATCGGGTGCGGTGGCTCACACCTATAATCATCACTTTTGGGAGGCCAAGGCAGGCAGATCACTTGAGGTCAAGAGTTCAAGACCAGCATGGTTAACATGGTGAAACCCCATTTCTACTAAAATATACAAAAATTAGCCTGGCGTAGTGGTGCCTGGTGTGGTGATAGTACCAGCTACTAGGGAGGCTGAGGCAGGAAAATCACCTGAACCCAGGAGATGGAGGCTGCAGTGAGCCTAGATTGCGCCACCACACTCGAGCCTGAGCAACAGAGTGAGACTCTGTCTCAAAAAAAAAAAAAAAGAAGAAGAATACTACGAACAATCATACATCAACAAATCAGATAATCTAGAAGGAATGAGCAAACTCCTAGAAATACAGAGATTACCAAAACTGACTCAGAAGAAAAAGAAAATCTCAACAGACCTCTAATAAGTAAAGAGATTGAATCATAGTCAAAATTCTCCCAAGAACAGATGGCTTCACTGGTCAGTTCTAACAAACACTTAGACAAAAATTAACAGCATTCTTTCTCACACTCTTCCAAAAAATAGAGGGAATGTTTCCTAATACATTCTATGAGGTCAGTATTTTCCTGATACCAAAGCAAGACACTACAGACCAATATCCCGTATGAATGTAAACACAAAAATCCTCAACAAAATACACAGTAGCAAACTGAATCCAAGAACACATTTAAAAAGACCAAATGTGATTTATCCAAGGAATGCAAGGGAGGCTCAACATGTGAAAATCAACTGATATAACATATCACATTAACAGAGTGAAGAAAAAAAATCTACACAATCAGGGGCCGGGTGCAGTGGTTCATGCCTATAATCCCAGCACTTTGGGAGGCTGAAGTGGGTGGATCACTTGAGGTCGGGAGTTCGAGACCAGCCTGGCCAACATGGTGAAACCCGGTCTCTACTAAAAACACAAAAACTTAGCCAGGCATGGTGGCAGGCGCCTGTAATCCCAGTTACTTGGGAGGCTGAGGCAGGAGAATCACATGACCCTGGGAGGTGAAGATTGCAGTGAGCCAAGATCACACCAGTGCACTCCAGCCTGGGTGACAAAGTGAGACTCCGTCTCAAAAAAAAAAAAAAAAAAGAAACAAACAAAACAAACCCACACAGTCACCTCAACTGACAGAAGAAGGATTTGATAGAATTCAACATCTTTTTAAGACTGAAACAAACAAAAACCTCAGCAAACTAGGAATAGAAGGAAACTTCCTTAACACGATTAAGAGCATTTGTGAGGCCAGGTGCGGTGGCTCACGCCTGTAATCCCAACACTTTGGGAGGCTGAGGTGGGCAGATCACGAGGTCAGGAGATGGAGACCATCCTGGCTAACATGGTGAAACCCCGTCTCTACTAAAAATACAAAAAAATCAACCAGGCGTGGTGGCAGGTGCCTGTAGTCCCAGCTACTTGGGAGGCTGAGACAGGACAATGGCGTGAACCCGGGAGGTGGAGCTTGCAGTGAGCAGAGATTGTGCCACTGCACTCCAGCCTGGGTGACAGAGCAAGACTCCGTATCAAAACAAAAACAGCATTTGTGAAAAACCCACAGCTAACATCATAGTGGTGTAAAACAAAGCCTTCCCCCAAGATGAGGAGCAAGATAAGGATGCATGCTTTCAACACTGCTATTCAACATTGCACTGGGAGTCAACGGAATTAAAAGACATCCAAATTGGAAAGGAAGAAGTAAAACTATTTCTACTTGCAGAAGACATGATTCTATATAAAGTAAAACCCACAAGACCTACAAAAAACTACAGCTAATAAATGAATTCATTAAAGGTGCAGGGTAAAACATAAAATTCTGTTGTTTTTATACACAAGCAATAAACAATCTGAAAAGGAAATTAAGAAAATTCTATTTACAACAACCTCCAAAAGAAATAATACTCAGGAATAATTTTAACCAGGGAAGTGAAAAACTTATACACTAAAAACTACAAAACATTGCTGAAATAAATTAAAGACCTAAATAAGTGGTAAGATTTCTTGTGCTCATGGATTGAAAAACAATGTTAACACGCAATACTCTCCAAAGTGATGTACAATGCAATCCCTACCAAAATTTCAACGGCCTTTTCTAGAGAAATGGAAAAGCCAATCCTCAAATTTATACGGAAATGCAAGGGCCCCAGAATATTCTCTGAACAGCCAAAATAACATTGAAAAAGAAAGTAGGATTAACACTCCAAAACTTACTATAAAGGAACAGTAATCAAAACAGTGTAGTGCGGCCGGGCGCGGTGGCTCAAGCCTGTAATCCCAGCACTTTGGGAGGCCGAGGCGGGCGGATCACAAGGTCAGGAGATCGAGACCACAGTGAAACCCCGTCTCTACTAAAAATACAAAAAATTAGCCGGGTGCGGTGGCGGGCGCCTGTAGTCCCAGCTACTCAGGAGGCTGAGGCAGGAGAATGGCGGGAACCCGGGAGGCGGAGCTTGCAGTGAGCCGAGATCGCGCCACTGCACTCCAGCCTGGGCAACAGCGTGAGACTCCGTCTCAAAAAAAAAAAAAACAGTGTAGTGCTGGCATAAGAAGAGATGTATTAACCAATGAAATAGAACTGAGAGTTCAGAAATAAACCCAAATATCTATGGCCAATTGATTTTTTTACAAGGGTGCTAAGACTTTAAACGAAAAAGAACAGTTCCTTCAACAAATAGTTCCAGTACTAGGAAAACTGGATTATCACATGCAAAAGAACAAAGTTGAATCCCTTTCTCATACCACATAAAAAAATTAACTCAAAAAGGATCAAAAAACCTAAATATTAGAGCTAAAAGCATAGAACTCTTAGAAGCAAAAATAGGAGTACACTGTCCTGACTTCAGATTTGGCGATGGATTCTTAACAGTAAAAGCACAAGCAACAAAAGAACTCAATCAATACAACTTGGTAAAATTAAAAACTTTTGTGCACCAAAGGGCAGCATAAAGAAAGTGAGGCCAAGCCCAGTGGCTCATGCCTGTAATCCCAACTCTTTGAGAGGCTGAGGCAGGCAGATCACTTGAGCCCAGGAGTTTGAGACCAACCTGGGCAACATGGTGAAATCTCATCTCCACAAAATAATACAAAACTTAGCTGGGCATGGTGGCGTGCGCCTGTAGTCCCAGCTACTCGGAAGGCTGAGGTGGGAAGCTAACTTGAGCCAAGGAGGTCAAGGCTGCCATGAGCTGACATCCCACTATGGCAACAGAGTGAGACCTTGTCTCAAAAATTAATAAATAAATAAATAAATAAAAGAAGAAGAAGAAAAAAGAAAAGTGAAAAGACAACCTACAGAATGGGAAAAAAAAATCTGTAAATCTTAGATCTGATAAGACTTTAGAATCCAGAATATAAAGAGTTTTTATAACTGAACAGCAAAAAGTCAAACAGCTCAATTAAAAAACGGGCAAGGCACATGAATAGGCATTTCTCCAAGGAAGATATACAAATGACCAACATGCACATGAAAAGATGTTCAACATCACTGGTCATTAGGAAATGCAAATAAAAACCACAGAGAGGGCGGGCGCGGTGGCTCAAGCCTGTAATCCCAGCACTTTGGGAGGCCGAGACGGGCGGATCACGAGGTCAGGAGATCCAGACCATCCTGGCTAACATGGTGAAACCCCGTCTCTACTAAAAAATACAAAAAAACTAGCCGGGCGAGGTGGTGGGCGCCTCTCAGCTACTCGGGAGGCTGAGACAGGAGAATGGCTTAAACCCGGGAGGCAGAGCTTGCAGTGAGCTGAGATCCAGCCACCGCACTCCAGCCTGGGCGACAGAGCGAGACTCTGTCTCAAAAAAAAAAAAAAAAAAACCACAGAGAGATACCATTTCACACCCCCTAGGATGGCTTTAATTTAAGAAAATAGGCCAGGTGCAGGGGCTCATGCCTGTAATCCCAGTACTTTGGGAGGCCAAGGCGGGCGGATCACAAGGTCAGGAGCTCGAGACCACGCTAAACCCCGTCTCTACTAAAAATACAAAAAATTAGCCAGGCACAGTGGCAGGCACCTGCAGTCCCAGCTACTCGGGAGGCTGAGGCAGGAGAATGGCGTGAACCCAGGAGGCGGAGCTTGCAGTGAGCTGAGATCGCGCCACTGCACTCCAGCCTGGGTGACAGAGCAAAACTCCGTCTCAGAAAAAAAAAAAGAAAATAAACAAAAAGAGAAAATAACAAGTGTTACTGTGAATACAGATAAATAAGAACCCTCATATATTACTCATGGCAATGTAAAGTGATACAGCTGAGTTGCTGTAGAAGAGAGTTTGACAGTGCCTCAAAAATTTAAATACAGAATTACCACATGACAAGCAATTCCATTTGTAGGTAGTCAGGTACCATTTGATGATGTTTTGGTCAACAACAGACCACATATGTGAAAATGGTCCCCTGAGCCGGGCCCAGTGGCTCACGCCTGTAATCCCAGCGCTTTGGGAGGCCGAGGCAGGCGGATCACAAGGTCAGAAGATCAAGACCATCCTGGCTAACAAGGTGAAATCCCGTCTCTACTAAAAACACAAAAAATTAGTCGGGCGTGGTGGAGGGCGCCTGTAGTCCCAGCTACTCGGAGGCTGAGACAGGAGAATGGCGTGAAGCCGGGAGGCGTAGCTTGCAGTAAGCCGAGATCACACCACTGCACTCCTGCCTGGGCAACAGAGCGAGACTCTGTCTCAAAAAGAAAAGAAAATGGTCCCCTGAGATTACAATGGAACTGAAAAAATCAGAACACAAAGGACAAAGAGAAGAACCTAAAAGACTCAGAGGAGAGTAACAGGTTACACATGAAGAATCAAGACTCAGAATGGCATCAGACTTTTCAACAACCATGGAATAAAATGGAGAAAATGGAGAGGAATGCCTTCAAATTTATAAGAGAAAATGATATCTAATTTAGAATTCTACAACCAGCCAAAATTAAGTGTGAGGGGAGAATGAAGACTTTTTTTTTTTTTTTGAGATGGAGTCTCGCACTGCCGCCCAGGCTGGAGTGCAGTGGTGCAATCTCGGCTCACTGCAACCTCCACCTCCTGGGTTCAAGCGATTCTCCTGCCTCAATCTCCCAAGTAGCTGGGATTACAGCCACGAGCCACCACACCCAGCTAATTTTTTGTATTTTTAGTAGAGACAGGGTTTCACCATGTTGGCCAGGCTAGTCTCTAACTCCTGAGCTTGTGATTCGCCTGCCTCAGCCTCCCAAAGTGCTGGGATTACAGGCGTGAGCCACCGTGCCTGGTGAAGACCTTTAAATATTTAAGGTCACAAAAATTTACCTCCTATTACCATTAGTAAGCTACTGAAGGAAGTACTCCACCAAAATGAGTTGCAAAGAAACAAAGACTCAACACAATAAAAGAAAGGCAAAGGAACTCAAGATGACAGAGAAGTGAGGTCTCACAATGACAGATGTACAACACACTAGGTATCCACTAATCCAGATTAGTTTAGAAGGCTCTGAGAGAAAGCAAAGTCTCCAAGAAAATAAAACCGACAGATGAATTGATGTGTCAAAAATCCTGAGATTCAGGCACCTAAAAGATACTTTGAGACCAGGCGTGGTCGCTCACACCTGTAATTCCAGCACTTTGGGAGGCTAAGGTAGGCGGATCACGAGGTCAGGAGATCAAGACCATCCTGGCTAATATGGCGCAACTCCATCTCTACCAAAACTACAAAAAATTAGCCAGGCGGGGTGGCGGGTGCCTGTAGTCCCAGCTACTTCGGACGCTGAGGCAGGAGAATGGCTTGAACCTGGGAGGCGGAGCTTGCAGTGAGCTGAGCTAGCACCACTGCACTCCAGCCTGGGCGACAGAGCAAGACTCTGTCAAAAAAAAAAAAAAAAAGAAGATACTTTGGAATGAAGTTTCATAAATACATAGAACAACAATAATCATTCATTCTTAAAACAATATTAAATTGTACAAGGAAGGAAAAATAGTAGTACAGTATACTACATGGCTTAACTATGAATAGCACAATATGCAATCATAATAATATAAACAAATTGACATTAAATCTATTATGATATAACCATATTGGGGAACAAGAAGGATGCCTGTGTAGAGTTGAGAGTTTAGAATCTGCTAAATGTCTTTTTTCATAATGAGAAGTCAATAAATAACAGCTACAGCAGTATAAGCATGTTACCTAGAGATGAAGGCAAATACCAAAAGAAACTGCTAAAAGAATTTGAAAGCAGCTGCCTCTAGGCAACAGAGAAAGGAAGGTAAGACAGAGTTGGAGTCACAGGACTACTTTTTTCAGAATAAGCTTTATTGATCTATTTGATACTTTAAACAAAGTTCATGTGCAACTTTGATACTACTTACAATAACTAAAAAAACAGTACTTTTGTAAGAAAATGAGTTAACAAGCTATCAATTGACTAAACCCAAAATTCTTCAGGAAATTAGAAAGGAAAATGAGAACACAAGAAAAAGAAACTATGTTGAAAATGAGATTATTAGCATAGCTAGCACGTAAAAAAATAATGCAACAAAGAAACAAAAAGAGGCCGAGAGGCCAGGCTCAGTGGCTCATGCCTGTAATCCCAGCACTTTGGGGAGGCCAAGGTAGGCGGATCACTTGAGTTCAAGGGAGACCAGCCAGGACAAAATGGCGAGACCCCAACTCTACCAAAAATACAAAAAAATAGCCAGGCATTGTGGTGCACGCCTGTGGTTCCAGAAGTGGGAGAATCACTTGATCCTGGGGGACAAAGGTTGCAGTGAGCCCAGATAGCGCCCACTCCACTCCTTGGGTAACAGTGAGACCCTGCTTCAAAAAAAGGGAGAAAGTGAACTAATGTATACCTTAAATTCATTAAGCAACAGAAATTCACTTCACTCAATAACATACTGAAAAGCACTGTGGTAGAATGAATGTGGAATTTCAGATAGGTACTCAATTATATACTCAATCAACTACTATATATCCATAAAGCAGAAAGAAAATATTTCCTGAGACAGGCTTTTAAAAAGCAAATAATTCCACTGACTTTAGGTTCTATCATTGCTGAAAAACAGTCATAATAAACAGTTGTTCAAAGAAATTATCACTACAAACAGAAAAAAAAGAAGTCGGGAAAACCACTCAGCAACCACAACTATGCTTAATTACAGGTGCAAAATTAACAGTATAGAAATGGTGTAGAAATCACAGTTTAACATCCACATGTAAGAAAAAATATATAAGTTCAATTGAGAGAACACAGGATATGTACTTGTATACGTCTATAAAAGTATAAAAAGCCAAAATAATTTATTTTTTTCCTAAGATAACCATTATAGTGGCCTATAACAGGAAACAATTAGGAAAAAACCACATTCAGCTACATTTATATAAGCCTTTGAGTTCATGCCACGCAATATTCTCACCAACTGGCAAGGAAAATGACGTAGCAATTAGGAAGGTAAACTGCAGTTTTGAAAACAATGACCCATAGATAACATTCAGATCTTGTCCTTTTCAAATTATTTATGAATAAACAATGTAAAATTTTCCAATATACATCCACATTTCCAATTATTATAGTATTTGTATTAATTTTACATAATGGCTGTTCCTACGGAGGACAAGATTCAAAATGACCATAAAAAGCTGGATGTGGGGGGAATCCTCCTGACCTTAAGTGATTACAAAGTGCTGGGATTACAAGTATGAGCCACATTGCTGGCCTAATTGTACGATTTATATGGAAAAGCAAAGCATTTAGAGTAGCCAGAACAACATAAACAAAAAGAAAAATGCAGTTGGAAGAATCATACTATCTGGTTTCGATAGTAACTGTAAAGGTATGGTAATCATGATAGTGTGGCATCAGTAAAGGACAGACACATAGCTCAAGGGAACAGAACAGAGTCCAAAAATACACTCACATATATATGGTCTACTGATTTTTTACAAAGGTATAAAAGCAATGCAGTGGAAAAAGGATAGCCTTTCAACAAAGGAGCTGGAAAAATTATATGCAAAAACAATGAACCTGGGGATCCACACCTCACACTATACATAAAAATTAACTCAAAATGGATCAACTTAAATGTAAAACCTAAAACTAGGCCAGGTGCGGTGGCTCACACCTATAATCCCAGCACTTTGGGAGGCCAAGGCAGGTGGATCACCTGAGGTCAGGAGTTCGAGACCAGCCTGGCCAACGTGGTGAAACCCTGTCTCTACTAAAAATACAAAAATTAGCCAGGCGTGGTGGTGCGTGTCTGTAATCCCAGCTACTGAGGAGGCTGAGGCAGGAGAATCACTTGAACCCGATGGGGCAGAGATTGCAGTGAGCCAAGACTGCACCACTGCACTCCAGCCTGGGCGACAGAGCAAGACTCCATCTCACAAAAAAAGAAAAAAAAAACTAACACTTCCAAAAGAAAACCTAGCAGCCAGGCACAGTGGCTCACTCCTGTAATCCCAACACTTTGAAGGCCAAGGAGGAAGGATCGCTTGAGCCCTGGAGTTCGAGACAAGCCTGGCCAATACATGAAGCCATTATCTCTACAAAAAATTTAAAAATTGGCGGGACATAGTGGCGCACACCTGTGGTTCCAGCTATCACAGAGGCTCAGGTAGGAGAAATAGCTTGAGCCCAGGAGGCTGATGCTGCAGCGAGTCATAATCACACCACTGCACTCCATTCTGGGCAATACGAGCAAGACCCTGTCTCAAAACAGTAAAAGAAAAGAAAACCCAGGAGAAAATCTTTGTAAGCATGGGTTAGGCAAAGATTTCTCAGCTGTAACACCAAAAGTGCAATCCATAAAAGAACAAATTGGTAAGGCAAACTTCATCAAAATGTAAAACTTCTACAAAAGATCCTATTAATAGAATTAAAAAAATAAGCCACAGATTGAGAGAAACTCTTTGCAAAGCATATATTTGATAAAAGACTTGTTTCATATATATAAACACACACATACACACACACAGAGAGAGAGCTCTCAAAATTCAACAAGAAAACAGCCCAATCTAAAAAAGGGCAAAGACTTAGATACTAGACCAAAAATAATATACAAATGGCAAAAATCACATAAAACAATGGTCAACATTACTAGTCATGAGAAGAATATAATTAAAACTACAATGAGATATCACTACACACCTATCAGATGATTAAAAAAAAAAAAAAAAGGTGATAATACCAAATGCTGCCCAAGATGCAGAGAAACTGGGTAACTCATACACCTGCTGGTGGGAATGAAAACATTTGGCAGTTGTTTTTTTTTTTTTTTGAAACAGAGCCTTGCTCTGTTGCCCAGGCTGGAGTGCAGTGGCACAGTCTCGGCGCATTGCAACCTCCGCCTCCTGGGTTCAAGTGATTTTTCATGCCTCAGCCTTCCAAGTAGCCGGGACTAACGCCATGCATCATCATGCCTAGCTAATTTTTGTATTTTTAGTAGAGATGGGGTTTTGTCATGTTGCCCAGGCTGGTCTCGAACTCCTGGCCTCAAGTGATCTGCCTACCTCAGCCTCCCAAAGTGCTGGGATTACAGGTGTGAGCCACCACACGCGGCCAAAGTTTGGCAGTTTCTTATAAAACTAAATTCATAGATTGGAGGTCAGGAGGCATTTGTACTTCTGGGTATTTGTACCAGGAAAAAAATAACACATATTCACATACAAATCTGTACACAAATGTTCATAGCAATTTTCATAATAGCCAAAAACTGGAAACAACCCAAATGTCCTTCAAAGGGTAAACAATTAAACTGTAGTACATCTATATCATGGAATACTACTCAGCAATAAAACGGAACAAACTATTAATATACTCGACAACTTGGAAGGATTTCCAGGCAATGAGTGAAGAAAAAGCCAACCTCAAATGGTCATATAAGGCCTGGCACAGTGGCTCATAACTGTAATCCCAGCACTTCGGGAGGCTGAGTCGGGAGGAGAGCTTGAGCCCAGGAGTTCGAGGCTGCAGTGAGCCATAATCATGCCACTGCACTCCAGCCTTGGCAACCTAGTGAGACCCTGTCCCCCTAAACTCCCCCAAAAATGTTGCATAGTATATGACTCAATTTATGTAGCTAACATTTTCTTGAAATAATACTTTGGAGATGTAGAATAGATTAGTGGTTGCCAGAAATTTGAGACTGGGTTGGGGAGGAGGGAGGGAAATGGATGCGCTTATAAACAAGTTAGTGAGATGAAACAGTTCTCTATTTTTTTTAATTACTTTTTATTTTGAGACAGAGTCTCACTCTGTCACCCGGGCTAGAGTGAAATGGCCCAATCTTGGCTCGCTGCAACCCTCGTCTCCCAGGTTCAAGTGATTCTCCTGTCTCAGCCTCGCCAGTAGCTGAGATTACAGGCGCCCACCACCACACCCAGCTAATTTTTGTATTTTTAGTAGAGACAGGGTTTCACCATGTTGGCCAGGCTGGTCGCGAACTCCTGACCTCAGGTGATCCACCCGCCTCAGGCTCCCAAAGCGCTGGGATTACAGGCATGAGCCACCACACCCAGCCCAGTTCTGTATCTTGATCATGGTAGTAGTTACACTAATCTACATGTGATAAAACCGCAGAGAACTACACACATAAATACACACAAATCAGTGCATGTAAAATTGGTCACATCTGAGTTAGTTCAGTGGACTGTATCAATGTCATTTTCCTGGTCTCAATATTGTACTATAGTGATGCAAGATGTTATTGTTGGGAGAAACTGAGTAAAGGGTACACAGAACCTCTTTATATTTTATTTACAACTTCCTGTGGATCTACTATTTCAAAATAAAAAGTTTTTTTAAAATGGGTAAAAAGCTTAAACAGACACTTAACCAAAAAAGATAAACAGACAGCAAATAAGCACATAAAAAGATGTTCAAGAGCATTAGTTATTTGGGAAATATAAACTAAACCTACAAAAGATACCACTACACACCTGTTAGAATGGCCAAAATTAAAAAGACTATCTAAACCTAATGTTGGTTAGGATGTCAAAATATGTATTTCCACCGCTAGCGGGAATTTAAAATGATATAACCACTTTGGAAAGCAGTTTGGCAGTTTCTTAAAAAATTAAATGTGGGCCAGGTGCTGTGGCTCACACCTGCAATCCCAGCACTTTGGGAGGCTGAGGCGGGCGGATCATGAGGTCAGAAGATCAAGACCATCCTGGCTAACATGGTGAAACCCCATCTTTACTAAAAACACAAAAAATTAGCTGGACATGGTGGCGGGTGCCTGTAGTCCCAGCTACTCAGGAGGGTGAGGCAGGAGAATGGTGTGAACCTAGGGGGCGGAGCTTGCAGTGAGCCAAGATCACGCCACTGCACTCCAGCCTGGGCAACAGAGCTAGACTCCATCTCAAAAAAAAAAAAAAAAAAGAACAGTTAAATGTGCTGGGCACGGTGGCTCACACCTGTAATCCCAGCACTTTGGGAGGCCGAGGCAGGCGGATCACAAGGTCAGGAAATCAAGACCATCCTGGCCAACATGGTGAAACCCTGTCTCTACTAAAAATACAAAAATTAGCTGGGCATGGTGGCGTGTGCTGTAATACCAGCTACTCAGGAGGCTGAGGCAGGAGAACAGCTTGAACAAGGGAGCTGGGAAGTTGCAGTGAGCCGAGATTGCACCACTGCACTCCAGTCTGGTGACAGAGTGAGACTCCAGCCTGGTGACAGAGTGAGACTCCATCTCAAAAAAAAAAAAAAAGTTAAATGTACACCTACCAAATGACCCAACCATAATATTCTTACGTATTTACCCAAGGGAAAGGGAAAGATGTGTCCATACAAAGACAATACATGAATATTCATTGCTGCTTTATTCGTAACAGCCAACACCTGGAAACAATCCAAAAGTCCATCAATAGGTGAATGGATAAAACAAATTGTGTTATACATACATAATGGCAACTACTCCCCAATAAAAATTAATGACCTACTGATAAACTAAATAACATAGACATATCTCAAAATAACGACGATAAGAAGCCAGCAGCCCCCCTCCAAAAAAAAGGGTACGTGCTTTACAATTCCACTTATATAACCATTCTAGTGTCTTCAGTGGTTGTCTGGGAAAGGAAGAAAGGTGTATGGGAAGGGAGGGAGTGATAACAAAGGCACACAAATTTCTTTTTGGAGTGGTGGATATGTCCACCATATTGAATCTGGTAAAAGTTTCATGGGTCTCCACATGTGTCAAAACTTAAACTGCACACTTTAAATATGTTGTTTATTAAATGTCAATTTTATCTCAATAAAGCTGTTTAAATAGATAAAACCCTTTTCTACCTTGGCTTTCCCCATACCATTCTCTGGATTGTCTAATTTAACTCTCTGACAGCATCTTCTCAGACTTCTCTCCTTGCCATCCTTGCAATGTTGTCGTTTCCAGAGTTCTGTTCTTAGCCTCCTTTTCACATTCTAATCCATACTCTCTTGCAGTGACTTCATCCATGCCCATTACTTCAACTATCATCAATATCTATAGATCAATAACTTTCAAATCTCTTTTGTGCAAGTTTCTCTTTTGAGCTCTACACTTATACTTCCACTTGCCTAATAAATCTACAGATGCTTCAAACTAGACATACACAAAACTGAACTCCTTTTTACTATATGCTCTCATAGCACTTTATACTTTCACTTTCATGACACTAATTACATTAATAATTAGACCATGCACTTCATGAGGGCAGGGGCCATGTCTTGTTCACCACTATTTCTACAGATCTCTCATAATAGCACATTTTATTAAAATGAATCACCTTTCTCCCTCCCCACCTCCAAAGCGGATTCTCCTACCACAATTGACCCAAACTAGAGAAACAGAAATAATCCTGCCTCCTCCCCTTTCCTTACTCAGCGGATACCAGGTCCTATTGATTTCTTTCCTGTAAATCTATCTCAGCACTATTCCCACTTTGTCGTCTTCACTGCTCTACCCTTATCATTTCTCAAATACATGTGTCCACCACCTCCATTCCTGTCTTCCTCAATCTATTACCCACAGTATAGCAGAGTGATGGAGCTACAAATCTGACATTTCTGCCCAATTTGAAATCCTTCAGTGGCTCCCTGCTATCTTCAAACTAAAATCCAAACTCCTCAATACAGTATAATAGTCTCTCCCTCTCCAGCCACATCTGGACACGACAGAACCCCGATCTTCCACTTTCCAAATTAAAGAACCATGCTCTTTAACCTGTCTTTGGGTGTGATAATCAACTGGCCTGAAATGTTATGTCCTCCCTTAGCCACCTGGTGAACTCACCCCACTGGATCCCGCTCAACCGTACTCTTTTCTCTGACCTCTCTACTCAGAGTTACTCTGTGTCATTATACGCTCAGAGGGCCTTCTCTGTACCTCTATTATATTAATATTGTTGTAGTCATTTATATGTCCACTCCAATAGACTGAATTATATTTAATTTGCATTACGAGTATTTGGCACATAATAATATTGACACTTAACAAAACTTAATTAAAAGATTAAATGATTTAGTATATTTACCCACCTAATGGAAGGGGACTTTCTTGAGGTCCCTTCCAGCTCAATTACTCTAAGATCTCATACAATGTTCCTCTCTGGTTACTACTTTCTCTTCTACATATTCTTCTATTTTATCCTTTAACAACAGCTAGTTTCTTTCAGATTAGCCTTCAAAAGAGTGAAACAAAGCACTTTAAAAAGAATTTTGAGGGTGGCCATGGTGGCTCACACCTGTAATCCCAGTACATTGGGAGGCCGAGGTGGGAGGATTGCTCCAGCCCGGGAGTTTGAGACTGGCCTGGGCAACACAGAAAGACTTCGTCTCTATCAAAAATAATTTTTAAAAAGTAGCTGGGCGGACCTGTGGTTCGAGCTACTTGGGAGGCTGAGTTGAGGCTGCAGTGAGTTGTGATTGAGCCACTGAACTCCAGCCTGGGCAACAGAGTGAGACCCTGCCTCAAAATAAATTTTAAAAAATAAAATAAGCATTTTAAAAACACTTTACTATCTCAATTTTGACAAATCAGGATTTGACACGGTCTTTCTGCTTCTGTATGTCTGTATAATCATCAGATTCCACCTGAATCACACACAAAAAAATGAATTTTGTGTCCCAGACCTCTCACCCATCAGACACCAACCCCACTGTTATTAATCTGGGATCAATAGGCATACTTCTCTCTCTTTCTTGGCACCTCTATCAACTCCCATGCCAATCCCCAAGGACTCTGACAAAGCAAGAGAAAAAGCAAGTGCCAGAAAAAGTAATTGCATAGCAAAAGTCAGGTTTACCTTATAAAGTCCCACAACTGGCTGGGCACAGTGGCTCATGCCTATAATCCCAGCACTTTGGGAGGCCGAGGCGGGCGGATCACCTGAGGTAGAGAGTTCAAGACCAGCCTATCCAACATGGTGAAACCTGTCTCTACTAAAAATACAAAAATTAGCTGGGCACAGTGGCACACATCTGTAATCCCAGCTACTCGGGAGGCTGAGGCAGAAGAATCACTTGAACCTGGGAGGCGGAAGTTGCAGTGAGCAGAGATATGCCACTGTGCTCCAGTCTGGGTGACAGAGCAAGACTCTGTCTCAAAAAAAAAAATTAGCTGGGCATGTGGTGCATACCTGTAATTCCAGCTACTTCAGCTACTTGGGAGGCTGAGGCATGAGAATCACCTGAACCCAGGAGGCAGAGGTTACACTCCAGCCTGGGCAATAGAATGAGATTCTCTCTCAAAAAAAAAAAAAAAAAATGGGGCCGGGCGCGGTGGCTCAAGCCTGTAATCCCAGCACTTTGGGAGGCCGAGACGGGCGGATCACGAGGTCAGGAGTTCGAGACCATCCTGGCTAACACGGTGAAACCCCGTCTCTACTAAAAAATACAAAAAACTAGCCGGGCGAGGTGGCGGGCGCCTGTAATCCCAGCTACTCGGGAGGCTGAGGCAGGAGAATGGCGTAAACCCGGGAGGCGGAGCTTGCAGTGAGCTGAGATCCGGCCACTGCATTCCAGCCTGGGCGACAGAGCGAGACTCCGTCTCAAAAAAAAAAAAAAAAAAAAAGTCCCTCATCAATTGCTAGAATACCGTGGATAGTAAGCACAGACGATTCTTTTGGTTGACCCCCTCCCAGCATCCATTTTCTCTTTCTTCCTCCCTAACAGATTTTCTACCTTGTATCCACTCCTCTCCCAAGCAGCCTTGTGTTTTGGGAAAGCCAACCACATCCTCAGGCCAAGGCATAGGTCTGGTTGGCTAAGAATAATTCCACTCATCTCCCACGCAGCCTTGTGTTTTGGGGAAGCCAACCACATCCTCAGGCCAAGGCACAGGTCTGGTTGGCTAAGAATAATTCCACTCATCTTTACCAGTAACTAATTTAGGAAAGGGAATGTAACCCAGTTTTGGTCAATGAAATGCAAGGTTAAGTTTGCTGAAGGCTTCTGGAAAAGTCCTTTGTCACTCTTAAAAAGAAAACAGCTGTGTGAAGCCAGCATCTGTGTCTCCTTCCTTCCCCTCGGGAAATATCAATACAAATATAACTATTTTGCATATATTTAAACTAGAAAATTAAGAGTATTTTACTATTTCTTTCAAATAGTAATCAGATGATTAAAAAGTCAACAGAAGTTCTAAAACCATGATCACCTAACATTTACTAGGTAACATGTATGACAAAACAGCTTTCTTGCCTTTGCTCTCAAAGGGAGAGTTCTGGTAAAACTCAGAGACAACTGGGTATGTATAAAAGAGAGAAAAATTCCAAAAGAGTACTGATCTTGAGAGAGAAGAATAAATGGCAGATGGCAAACTGGTCAAAACATGTGGCTATAGAAGGTAGAATAGTTTTGCTTGCATCCTAAATTCAATCAAATAAATAGTACTCATTTTTTTTTGAACATGTGAAAGCAAAATGTTAACCGTGATAAATGAAACTACCCTAACAATTGAGCATTTTTGAAATTCTGAATTTTTCCTCATTCAGGTTTAGGGCAATTTTGATGACAGATTTAAATGCTTTAAACTTTAAAAGCAAAACAGCCTGCAAGATGACAAATCAGACCCTAATCATGACAACATGGGGGGGATGGTGCCAAAGACAAAGGCCAATTTCTCCTTAGAGTAAACTGCCTCAAAACCTAAAACGGTATCACCTCTTGACCTCCAGATCCACAAAGCAGCAAAGAGAAAAGGCCCCAAAGAGCTAAATTTGGGCCTAGCACAGTTAGCGATATAGCGATACAGTACCCTCTATTGGTCTAACTGTATCACTGCTACCCTTTAAAATTTTCTAGAGCAGGCAGGAATAAGAAGCATCCCTCAAGTAGCTCTTTTGAGCCCGAAGCAGAAAATCTAGTCACAGGAACACGTGTAATTTGTAAGACATGACTCAGATATGTTTGATTCCATATGCCCAACATGACCCTTGCTTCACCATAGGAAAAACTGAGTATTTCTGTACTTAAACTCTTTCTGAGAATAGCAAGGCAAGAGGCAGGCATAGCAGAAAGGGCCCAAAATTTGAAGTCAGAAAACCAAGGTTCAAATCCCAGCTAATTCCACTTTCTAGATGGTCAAATCCATCTGCATTTCTGTTTCTCATGTATTAAATGGAAATAATACCTCTCTCTAGGTTATCATGAGATAATGCACATAAAAATACCTTGCACATAATAGGTACTCAATAACACCGGATTAAATATTTATCTAATATATCACAAAAAGTTACAAAATGATCAAAATTATAGGTTGTGCAAAAAGAACTGTAGGATTCTCTTTGTTGTTGTTCTTGTTTTTAATCCACAAGAAGGAACTTTAGGCTTTTCAAGCAAAAATTAAGCAACTTACTGGAGAAGACCAAAGGACTAGGAGTCAGAAGTCCTGGATCTCTATTTTGATACTAACCAGTTAAATGACCTTGGGCAGGTCAATTTGAATCTCAATTTCCTCTCCTGTAAAACAGAAGGACTGAATTAACTTGAAACTCTATGCTTTTTAACAATATCACACAATTAGCAACAGAAATGAATCTAGAATCCAGATCTAGTTCAGTACTACATCAAAATATCTGTAAGTTGTCTCACTAAAGAGAAAGTCTTTGGTGAACACGTTGATGGCAGATCAGGAAAATGGGTGAAAGGAAAGGTTTCACACTGGGACTGAAAAGAGATGAATAAAGGTGATGAGCTTGATGTACAAAGTAACAGATACAAAATGGCAGAGCACAAAAACTGTAAGGAGAGGCAAGTTACAGACAAAAAGGAGTGGGAATTGAAGATAACCTCAGCTATGACTTTCAGAACTGAATTAGAAGAAAATATAAAGAGAAAACTATTAATAAACAAATCCAAATGGAAGGAGACCAAGACTTTCACCACAGGGCAGACAGAAAGGGGGAAATAAAAGTCATTTTCAGGAAGTGGCAAAATTTACCAGCCAATTAACCCAATAAATGGACAGCAATAAGCTAAGTCAATTTTTAAAGTTTAACGTATTAAAGAACTACAGACATGGGAAATATGGTTTTAATAATAAGGACAACTCGATGCACTAACAGTTTGTTTTTGTTTTTTAAGAAACAGGTCTCCTTATGTTGTCCAGACTGGTCTAGAATCCCCAGGCTCAAGAGATACTTCCAAGTAGCTGGGACTAAAGGCACAGGTCACTGCACCCAGCTTCGATGTACTAACAGTTTCAATCAGAACCATGAAACCATCTCCAAGAGCTCTGTTTTTCAAACTGAAGGTACTAAGTGATCTGTCAGTGAGCTGTGACAAATTTTTTAATGTAATGAAAATGTCAGAGTAATGCCACGCAGTAAAACTAAACACTGTTCTACATGGAACATCTGTCTCAGTTTGTGTGTATAAACACGTATGTGTGTGTTGGGTTGAAACAAAATGTATTTCTTGCTCTGGTTCATGGTTAAGAGGTCTCAAAGGCCGGGTGAGGTAGCGCATGCCTATTAATTCCATCACTTCGGGAGGCCAAGGCTGGAGGATCGCTTGAATCCAGGAGTTTGAGACCACCTGGGGCAACACAGCAAGACCTCATCTCTACAAAAAATTTTAAAAATTAGCCAGGCATGGTGGCACACCTGTGGTCCCAGCTACTCAAGAAGCTGAGGTGGGTGGATCAATTGAGCCCAGGAGGTTGAGGCTGCAGGAAGCTGAGATCACAACACTGCACTCCAGCGTGGGCAACAGAGAAAGACCCTATCTCAAAAACAAAAGTCCCCAAAACTTTGTATAATGGAAGTTTTCAAATATACCTGAAGTACAGAGTCCCCATATACCTATCATCTTGCCTCAACAACTTCTGATCATCTTTTTTCTTGAGTGTTATTTGAACTACCTTTACAGACAGAAAGTGAAAACTATAAAGAAGTGTTGATAGCAGAGGAGCTATCAAATTTCCTTAAACCTTTCATGTGCAATAAAAAATAAGTAAAATTTAGATTAAACTTTCTATATTTTCCCCAAAGATATTTTTTATGTAAAGGACAAGATTAAAACTTTAGTATTCAGCCAGGCGCGGTGGTTCACGCCTGTAATCCCAGCATTTTAGGAGGCCAAGCCAGGCAGATCACCTGAGGTTGGGAGTTTGAAACCAGTCTGACCAACATGGAGAAATCCCCCCTCTACTAAAAATACAAAATTAGACGGGTGTGGTGGCATATGCCTGTAATCCCAGCTACTTGGGAGGCTGAGGCAGGAAAATCGCTTGAACCCGGGAGGCAGAGGTTGCGGTGAGTCGAGATCCCACCATTGCACCCCAGCCTGGGCAACAAGAGCAAAACTCCGTCTCAAAAAAAAAACTTTAGTACTCAATATGATCTCACAACTGACAAGATGTGAAATACAAATTTCAGACCTTGTTTGCTCTAAAATGTTCACAAATAAAAAGAAATTATGTCTATTATTTTTGTTTCTACCAATTATTAAAAATGCAGATTAAAAATTTTAAATGATTAAAAATGTAGTCTTAAAATCATGAACAAGTTATCTAGCTTCTTTTCATCATGAATAAACTGAAAAGTTCATAGAAATGACAACATCAGACTGACAGATACAAGCAACATGATCAAACAAATTAAAACTTTATAAACAATTTCAAGCTCTTAAATTACTAGATAATAAATGGATTTTTCTAGCATCATACAGTTAATTAGAAAATATTTTTACAATGGAAAAGCATCTACTCAAAAGCATAAGATCAGTTTACTTCCTATTTATTTGTGCCACTAACTCACCCACCATCTCACTGTTAACACTACACAATCAAAGGGAGAAATGAGTTTTGTAAATCAGACATATCACGCTAATTTTTATTTTCTGTTAATTTGTTAAGCCAGTTTTTTTTAACTACAAACAACGAATCCTATTAACTTCACAATGCTGTTTTAAAAAGTGAATATTTTTCCTATCCTAATCTAGTGCCTTAAAGAATTTGAAGAGCTTTTGAATGTCATTTTTTAAACTTTTTATTTTATGGAAATTTAAGAACATAAAGAACAGAGAATATTATTGTGAACCCCCACATACCCATCATCTAACTTCAACAATTTCTGAATGTCATTTTTTCCTAAAAGCCATTTTTATTTAACAATTTTTACTGAAAGATTTTTTAAAGCAATACTGAAAAATATTTACATTTAAGTACAACTCACAGTCTATTAAAGTGTTCTAGTCAGTGATTATCTTGATGAGAAAAAAACGCTTTTATAAATATTTTTACATTTAATACAAATCAACTTACTGAAAAAGTTTTAAGAGAAAAGAATTAACCTGAATGTAATCCAATTTCAGAGCTCAAATAATCCTATTTTCTAATTAAATCAAACAGCAAAGCTGATGAAAATTAATAAATACAAAATTAACACAAAATTTTAAGACAATGAAAAACATATTTTAAAATGTAAAACTCTCACCTGCTGCTGTAACATAAGACATTCTGAAACTGTACATTACGTAGGAAAATGAAGCCTTCAGGTTACTTCTCTGGTATACCTGGGATATTCAGGCTTTCATAGACTTGTGGTTCCTTTTCACACGATTTTTTTTTTTTTTTTTTTTTTTGGAGATGGAGTTTCACTCATTGCCCAGACTGGAGTGCAATGGCACGATCTCGGCTCACTGCAACCTCTGCCTCCCAGGGTTCAAGTGATTCTCCTGCCTCAGCCTCCCGAGTAGCTGGGATTACAACAGGTATGCGCTACCACACTCAGCTAATTTTGTATTTTTAGTAGAGGCGGGGTTTCTCGATGTTGGTCAGGCTGGTCTCGAACTCCTGCCTCGTGATCCGCCTGCCTCAGCCACTCAAAGTGCAGGGATTATAGGCGTAAGCCACCGTGCCCAGGCTTTTTTGTTGTTGTTTTTTCTTTTTTGTTTTTGAGTTTTACTCTGACCCCCAGGCTGGAGTGCAATGGTACCATCTCGGCTCATTGCAACCTCCACCTCCCGGGTTCAAGGAATTCTTCTGTCTCAGCCTCCCAAGTAGCTGGGATTACAAGCACCTGCAACCACACCCAGCTAATTTTTTATATTTTCAATAGAGACAGGGTTTCACCATGTTGGCCAGGCTGGTCTCGAACTCCTGACCTCAGGTGATCCACCCGCCTCAGCCTCCCAAAGTGCTGGGATTACAGGTGTGAGCCATCATGCCCAGGCTCACACATGAATATTAACTAATATTAACTAGAACTGTCCCAAAAGATTAACTTTCAGCTGTTGGTAAACTACCAATTCGTAGCCTATGTTACTTAAATTTTAGAGCTCCAATTGCCAACAGGTGAAAGTCATACAATACAATTATGTAAACATTACTAGAAATGCAAAAATATATGCAGACCCACATTATGTTTCAGTTTAAATGATGGCTCTTAAAAAAGCTTGCTCCTGCTTGTGACTCTCCTAAGCCTACCTGAACAAACTCACTCCTCTTAAATTCCACTGTTACTTGAACCTCATATGGCATGCCTGGGCAAATTTGATGACTTGGATTTTGTTTTAGAAGCCAGGCCTACTGCCAAGTCTGCTGTGTCTACTCCCTGACCCAGCAGGACAGCTTTAGACAACACCTTCCTTATTTATGTTACTGCTGTGAGCAAACTACTGCTTACTATCAAATGAGGCTCAACCTACTCAGGTTTCCTATCTTTTAAGAGTAACGTGGGCTGGGCGCGGTGGCTCAAGCCTGTAATCCCAGCACTTTGGGAGGCCGAGACGGGTGGATCACGAGGTCAGGAGATCGAGACCATTCTGACTAACACGGTGAAACCTCGTCTCTACTAAAAAATACAAAAAACTAGCCGGGCGAGGTGGCGGGCGCCTGTAGTCCCAGCTACTCGGGAGGCTGAGGCAGGAAAATAGTATAAACCCGGGAGGCGGAGCTTGCAGTGAGCTGAGATCCAGCCACTGCACTCCAGCCTGGGCGACAGAGCCAGACTCCGTCTCAAAAAAAAAAAAAAAAAAAAAACAACAAGAGTAATGTGACTACCTTCACTATATTATGGCTTCTTAAACCTCACCTCTTATTTAAAAGAAAACATTACCACACTGAACCATCTACTACTCAGCTAGCAATACGGAGAGGGAAATCAGTGACACAACTCATTAACTTCTCTTAAAAGGTCCCCATTTTATATATCACTATTTATGACTTTCTCTGAAGAAAAAGTAATACTACATTTTCTCACCAAAAATGTCCGTATGATTCCATTTCATTTAAAAAACAAATATAGAGCAAACCTCAAAAGCAGAATTTGGACTATGCCTTCGATAAAAATAAATACAATTTTAGGCAAAGTTTACTGGTTGCCAAAGAAAGGCAAGTCATTATTATAAGTTGATTCTACAGCTTACTCTAAATTATTATCTTGAACGCTTAAGATACAGGCCTTACTTAACCTCCACAACTTCTGGGCTATGTATATAATACCCAAGTTTTAACTTTTATATCACCTAATAAAACTACTACAGTATTACTTCTAATAGTTAAGAATATATGCCAAAATATCCTTTCTGGATTGGTAAATAGGAACACCTAAGAAGGTACAGGAACAGCTCTTGCAATGATGAACGTTTTTAACAAAAACATGACAATGAAACTTTTTCCTCGATTTTTCCCCATACTTGCTCAAACACATTTTTTCACTAATCTAGACCACAAAATTCTGCCAGTTACCCCCAGAAGCATCTTTGACACATCAGGAAATGTGTCAAAGAAACAGAGTATTATTCTTCCAAATGAAACGTTAAAATATTTACCATCGACTCAGTCGTCTAATACATATTCTCACTACAGAAAATGCTGACCTAAGGTATGAAAATAAAGCTACTAAGCAGCATCCAAAACCTCCTTCACAGTACCTAATGGGCTGTACAAACACACCATCAAATTTCTACAAGAAACCAAGCAACTTCCTCCTTTTCATACTGATTTAAATATCCAATTATATACTTAAATGTTCAGCAAATCAACCAACTTTCACACTGTACTAAGAACTTAATTCAAGAAAGTGGAAAAATATAATTAAAAGTGTATTACTTTCAGTATTTGATAAAATATAAGAGGTAAGTAACATTTAAAAGACTGGAATTAAACAGATAAAAATGTCTTAAGACCAAATATTCTAACTCATGTAAGGTTTAAATTGCTGAATCTCTCATCTGCCCTAATCTCTTTTTTTCTTCTTTTTAAACTGCTACTGTTTGTAAATGCCCTACTGTCTCTCAATGTTTTAATTTAGCATGTGGAGAAAGGTCTAGGAAAGAGAAGGAAGTAAAAACTAGCCTATTTGTGTGTGTGTGCGCGCGCGGGCGTGTGTGTGTGTGTGTGTGTTTAAAGAAGTGTGTGTGTGTGTGTGTGTGTGTGTGTGTGTGTGTGTGTGTGTGTGTGTTTAAAGAAATGTTGGCCGGGCGCGGTGGCTCACGCCTGTAATCCCAACACTTTGAGAGGCGGAGGCGAGCGGATCACGAGGTCAGGAGATCGAGACTATCCTGGCTAACACGGTGAAACCCCGTCTCTACTAAAAATACAAAAAAAAAAAAAGTAGCCAGGCGTGGTGGCATTCGCCTGTTGTCCCAGCTGCTGGGGAGGCTGAGGCAGGAGAATGGCGTGAACCCTGGAGGCGGAGCTTGCAGTGAGCGGAGATTGCACCACTGCACTCCAGCCTGGGTGACAGAGCAAGACTCCATCTCAAAAAAAACAGAAATGTTAGGGGGGAGTGTGTGTGCGTGTGTTTAAAAAAATTTTAGTTACCACCACTTAAATAAGACCAGGACTTAGGCCGGGCGCGGTGGCTCAAGCCTGTAATCCCAGCACTTTGGGAGGCCGAGGTGGGCGGATCACAAGGTCAGGAGATCGAGACCACAGTGAAACCCCGTCTCTACTAAAAATACAAAAAATTAGCCGGGCGCGGTGGTGGGCGCCTGTAGTCCCAGCTACTCAGGAGGCTGAGGCAGGAGAATGGCGTGAACCCAGGAGGCGGAGCTTGCAGTGAGCCGAGATCGCGCCACTGCACTCCAGCCTGGGCAACAGCGTGAGACTCCGTCTCAAAAAAAAAAAAAAAAAAAAAAGACCAGGACTGTGCTAAGTGCTTTAAATACATTATCTCATTTACACAAGATAAAACAAAAACCTTGACTACAAATGATCAATAAACACTGAAAAGTGAGAAAATAAAATTATCTAAGAGACAGTAAACTGGATCAGATCTCCAAGCACTAAGCAAAGTAAAAACATTGTTGATTAAATTCTAGGACAATTTCTAGGAAAAGTTCCTCAACTTGCCATATGAAAAAGTTGTATATTAAAGGAATATCTGAAAAAATTACACATATCTTATCATCAAGTAAACCTCTTACAAAAATACATATTGTAGCTAAGATATTTCTCCCCTTTGAAAAAACAGCAGTAGATAAGATAGTATATAGCACATTCCTTCCAGTAACTCTCATTCAGGACTAGAAAGTCAATATTTAGTAATGAACCCTGAGAATGAAACTCTGAATTTGCAAAGTACAGATTATTATAACATCAAACTTAGAGATAAACAATCACTACGCTAAAATAGAGTACCAGAGGCTGCCCTTTATAATGGCAAATAATGTTAATGCAAAACATTAAACATGTGCCTATTTTAAATTTCCTATTTACTGCTGAGGTATATCATCTATTTAGAGTTAGATATTAAGTAAAAGAATGTTTAAAAAAATAGTTTAGTTCATTTTTAACTGGAGAAATCAGAGACAGCACTGTCATCTTATATTTTAAAAAAACAAGGTAGGCTGGTCTGATGGTAGTGAGTAATTAGAATGTATTAACATTAGTGTCACTAAAGTTGGTATACAACTCCCCACTGCTAAATGTGACTGTCTGAAAAAAAAAAAAGAAAGAAAGCTAAAGACTCTAGGGTCTTAAATTTTCTTTAATGGAATAAAAATCTCAAAATACCTCTGCAAATAACAGTCTTAAAAAGTCAGTCTTCAGTCACAAATGTATACAACATACAACATTATCAAGCATTATTAAGTCCATCTCACATCATCTAATTTCCACTTTACCAAGCTTGCTTAGGACATTCACTAAAATCATCCCTTGCCCTGTCCTCACTCTCTATCCAGTCACCTCACTATTTTTCAAAAATCTTTTCACTGTATGGAAATTTAGTTGTGATACAAGTACTCCCAAACCTTTAGAGATGTAAAACCACTGCAGCCCCAAATTACCAAGATGTAATTTATGGAACTCATCAATAAAAGCCAAAGAACTGAAACAACTCTCATCAATTTCCTTTACCACGAAAAAGCAGTGAGCAATGATTCAGAACTTAGATGTTATTTATTCACTTATTTAACAAAATATTGGGACTGTGTGCAGTGGCTCACACCTGTAATCCCAGCATTTTGGGAGGCTGGAGTTCCAGAGTAGCCTGGGCAAGATAGTGAGACCTCCGTCTCTATTTAAAAATATATATATTGGGCCGGGTGTGGGGGCTCATGCCTGTAATTCCACCACTTTGGGAGGCTGAGGCAAGAGGATCACTTGAGGTCAGGAGTTTGAGACCAGCCTAGCCAACATGGTGAAACTCTATCTCTACTAAAAACACAAAAGGTAGCCAGGTGCGGTGGCACACGACTGTAGTCCCAACTACTCGGGAGGCAGAGGCGGGAGAATCACTTGAATCCTGGAGGTCTAGGCTGCAGTGAGCTGAAATCACGCCACTGCACTCCAGCCTGGGCGACAGGGCGAGACCCTGCCTCAAAAAAGAAAAAAAAAAAAAACAAACATATATATATATAAAATATATATGTAAAAGAACTGTGCTAGGCACTGATAATATAACTGAAAAAGATACAGACACTATATCTGACCTCAAGGAACTTCCATTCCAGTGAGGAAGAGAATCCAAAAATGAGTTCAGCAAACACACTGATACAACCCAGCAAGGATCTGAATTCTACCAACAATTTTATTCTTATTTTCCACATTATTGCATATATTATCCTAAAATCATTTCAGTGAATCCACTTTGTTCCTTCAAACTACATACTCATAATTATGCTTAGTAAAATGAAAACTTATTCTGTGAACAAATAATTCTGAAAACTTAGCTGTGAATATATAACACATCCTCAACAGAATTTCAAAATTAATTGCTATGTGTTCATAGCAGCACTATTCACAATAGCCAAAAGGTAGAAAAAGCCCAAATGTCCATCAATTGGTGAACAAATTGTGTTCCTTTATACACACACACACACACACACACACACACACACACACGATGGAATATTATTCAGCCACAGAAAGGAATGAGGTAGTCAGACACAAAAGGTCACATATTATATTACCCTATTTACATAAAATATCCAGAAGAGGTACCATAGAGACAGATCCCAGACTGGTGGCTGCTAGGGATTGGGAGGAGGGAAGGGAAAATATGGGGCAACTGTTTAATGGATACTGAGTTTTCTTTTGGATGAATAAAATGTTTTAGAAGTAGACAGAAGCAGTAGCTGCACAACACTGAATGCAGTAAATTGTTCACTTTAAGAAGGTTTGTTTTTTCATACGTATTTTGCCTTAATATTAAAAAAAAACTTTTAAAAAATTACCGCTCAAAATATTTTAAAGTGGACTTTTTGTCACAAATAAAACTGCGGATGTTTACCTTTGGAAATTTCAGTTATAAATCAAGCTACAGATAACTCCTTTTAGACCTATTTTAATAGCAAAATGGCTTTTGTGTATGACAAAGATCATTAAAATTTTTTTCATAGCTTTGAAATGTTATTCAATACTTTGGTTGTATATACAATTCCTACTTATGTAGTCACTCAATTCCTTTATTATTCATATGTTTGGTTAACACCCTTATTGATCATATTTTTTTTTTTTTTTTTTTTTTTGAGACGGAGTCTCACGCTGTTGCCCAGGCTGGAGTGCAGTGGCGCGATCTCGGCTCACTGCAAGCTCCGCCTCCCGGGTTCCGGCCATTCTCCTGCCTCAGCCTCCTGAGTAGCTGGGACTACAGGCGCCCGCCACCGCGCCCGGCTAATTTTTTTTTTTTTTTTGTATTTTTAGTAGAGACGGGGTTTCACTGTGGTCTCGATCTCCTGACCTTGTGATTCGCCCGCCTCGGCCTCCCAAAGTGCTGGGATTACAGGCTTGAGCCACCGCGCCCGGCCGATCATATATTTGTATATAATGTGCTCTAATCAAGTTTGTGCCCAATAAAAGTTTGCTGACATCATCAACTGTTTCTCTCTTTTACAATAAAAATACTCAAGCTGTTTTTCTTTCAAGTCCCGATAATCTAGGTACAATTCAATGCTACACTCTTCACAAATGCCACTTTTTTTGTTTCTTCCTCTACTACAAAATGCATCACCATTCACAGATTTCCTAGTAGCACAGTTATTACTTGGACTACGTGTCTCCTCCAACTACTTCTCAAACTCCTTAAGGAGCCTCAGTCCTCTGCATCATCATCATAACACAACAAGGTCCGTAAGAGTGGTTCAACGTAATAGGTGCTCAAATTATGTGAATGGAATTGAAAATAAACGCAGCCAACACATAACTATTATAAATTATGTACTACAGTGAAAAAGACATCTAGCATATTAAGACTAAAAGGACCAATAAAATAAGTACCGCCTAGAGAATCCTCATGCCTCACGTTCAGGTATGTTTTGCAATGCAACTCTACAGAACAGTCTATTGAACATCAACATGAACATTAAGAAATTCACCTCACACCAGGCAAGAAAAAATATCTTACCCATTTCCTTTGCGAAGTTCGTATGCATATGTAACAGGGAAACTGAACTTAATGAACCACAGTATTCCAAACCAGGTCACAAAAGACCTCTAAGTCCCCAGTCATCCTGTTTCTATTTCCTGATTGGTCTGACCTGCAAGCATTATGGTGCCCAGCTTGCCCAATTCAAGATTTCCTTTAAAATATCTTCCAAGGAGAGGTTTTTCTTTAAATAAAAATCGACTTCTAGAACTTTCCAGGAAAATTATGAAAAAAGCAACCCGCGATTAAAAAAAAAAAAAAATTTTCCGGAACATTTTATTCAAGTAAGGAAATCGAGTCTCCAGAAAAGTCCCGTTACAGTTACACTTCGAATTAACTGTGGGTCATAAACTTGCACGAGTGGACGTTAACTCAAAAGCATTACTCTCCTAGCAAAGTAGATTTAAAGAAACATGTGCGTGATTTTTAGAGGGGTCCTACCGTTGAAAAACAAGCATCTTTCAAACGCACATTTCAAGAAACGACCTAGAATAGATGAAAAACCCAGTGCGCTAACAATTCACAGGGACAACATTTTCCTTGCAACACATTGGCAAAGCAGCAACAACCAGACGCCACTTGGGCAGCAGCCCGGACCCTGGGCCTCCAAACCCCGATCGTCCCGGAGTCGAGTTCCCCACTAGTTTGCTTCCAGCCAAGCCCGCCACCACTTCCACGTTGCAGCGACCCACACGCCTCCTCAGCGATTTAAATCCGTTTTTAACTCACCACACACACGCGCGCGCGCACACACACACACAAGGGGTTATCGGTCTCCGGTCATCCAAGGGAACAGGGAGGGAGCGAGAGATCCTGCGAGCGAGAAGCGGGGTCGCTCCACGGTCCCGCCTGGCCCGGCACCCACCTGCAGGCCGCGAGCCCGGGGGCGGCGGCGCCGGCGCCCCGTCCTCGCCAAAGACGAGTTTGAAGTCGAGCTCGTCGTGGGCACCACAGTTTGCAGTAGTCATCGGCGTGGCCCAGGGTGCTGCGGCTCTTCCTCAGGCGGCGGCGGCGGCGGCGGCGGCAAGCGGCGGCAAGCGGCGGCAAGCGGCGGCAGCAGCTCCTTAACGCCGCTTCATGCCGGGCCGCGCGGGCCAAGAGGTCGCAACTCCACAGCAAACTTTCCGGGCGGGGCCCGGGACGCCGAGCGTTCCGTTCCGAGCTAGAAAGCTGGCCGCGCGCCGAGCAGCACCAGGAGCCGCAGCCGCCCGCCACCGGTGCCTAAGCCTCCACTGTCGCCTTAGCCAATATTCCCCGCCCCCCAACAGTCGCCGCCGCCGCCGCCGCGGGCGCGCTCTCGCGCCGTGCCGCGCGCCCGGCCCCGCCCCCTACGCGTGCCCGTCCGACCTGGCTGCCCATTGGCTACTAGCGCGGCGAACTGGCGCCGGGCCCCGCCCCCTCACAGGCCTATCGCGTAACTCGGTCTCCGCGAGAAGGAAGTCACGTGAACACCCAGCCCCGAAGAGCCCAGTTATTTCTCGGGAGTTGTAGTTGGTCTGCATTCCCTCGGCGATTCCTTCTAAATTAGACGAGAGAAGGCCGATAGCCTCTGTAATTGGATAGGGGACCACCACTGGCCAGTGGAGAAGACCTTTTTCCTCATTGGGCGGAGCTCATGTTCAAGAAGGGGTGCCGAAGCACTGAGGTTCTGGGTTCGGTGATGTGGGTGCGCATCGTGTTACTCCTGATGGCTGGCTTTAGGGAAGGCATTAGGGCCCCGCAGGGTTACCTGGACGCCGCCCACATCCTCATCCCCCCACCTCAACTTTAATGGCTGAGTCTCCAGAGGGCGGGGACCGGACCTAGTGTCCAGCTAGGTTGGGGCGAAACCGAAGGAGGCAGGTTGCGCGACAAGTCCGGACTCTGAGCTCGCGGTCACCGCAGGCCCACCCTCTGCGGGGCGGAGCCTGCGCTCCGGTGGCTGCGCCTTTGTCCCTACTAGCGGGCCCCCGCAGCTGCTCCCTAGACAGCGTGCGCGTTTGAGGCCTCGGCGAAGCCCAATGGGCAGGGCCTGTCCCTTGCTGGAAGTTGAGTAGATTGAGCGGGAGAGCCAGTTGTGAGCTCTGTGTCCTGGTGCATATCCATGAAAGCGGGAGGGATGAAGCCGCCCAAATTGGGTGTCTGGCAGTGGAGAGGAAGTGACACTGCCTAAAGAACCGTTTTCGTGATCTGCCCCTCTTGAGCAAGCTAGCCTTCCCGAGATGGCCCAAGACGCCTCCTCCTGGGGTCTGGGATGAAGGCCGTCCTTGGGGACTGGGAGCCTGACTTGTTTACCTAGGGCTCCGCTGAGGCGCAAGGTGGACGGGGAGGTGAGAGAAGTGGGGTGACCGCTTCCCCCAGCTCCGTGCCCCGGGCACAAGGCCCACAGGGTATAGCATCCCTAGATGCGTGTTGCTGGAGGAACCCAGGGCTGTGTCTGAGGCTTGGGTACAGGTGCGTCCAAGAAATGCTGCCCTCTCAGAGGATACAATAGGTTGTAAAAAAAAAAAAAAAGAAAGAGAGAAAAGAAAAAAAAGAAATGCCGCTCTCACAAGGCCTACAGCACATTCCACACCGCCCACAAAAGCCAGTGGGAAGAGAGGGTAAAGGGAAGCTCCTTGCAGAGATCTCAATCTCTGGACAGACACTTGAGCTACCAGGGAGCCCTAGAGGGAGCCAAACTAGACGTTGGGTCAGGAAGACAGGGAATGTCCAGAGCATCCAAGACGTTCAACTTGTATTGGTTCATTTCTGCCCAGTGTTCTGTACCGGTACCTGTGCTGTTCCTGGGGATTCAGAGATAAATTAAGTCTCCCTTCAGGGGTAGGGGAGAGGGGACCAGCAAATCTATAACTACTGTGCAAAGAAATGAGGGTTGTGCCAGGAGCTCAGAGACAGTTCATAAGCCCACTGGCTGCAGGGCCTTGACAGGGGTTAGTAGGAACTGGAGTGACAGGCAAGAAGTGAGCAAGTTTCATTCCAGGCAGAGAACAGATTTCCAAAGACTTGATGACCAGAAAGTACCTGCAGTGGGCAGAAGCCAAAGGTGGGGCTGGATGAGTGGGCAGAATGCTGCAGGCCACTGCAAAGTGTCTGGACTTTATCCTGACGGCAGTAGGGAGCAGTGGAAGGACTTAGAGCAGGGGATTTACATGGTCAGCATTCTGGATGGATCACTGGATTCAACTGGGACAGGGGTGAATGAAGTTAGAGGAAGAAGGTAACAGTGGTCAAGGAGAGGGAACAACTGGCATCAGATGGGTGGAATATCCTTCCTGGTAACCTGTCCTGCCTGCAAATCTCCAACCTTGAGGGCCTCAGTGTGGAACTTGGGGCCCAAATGCCACATCAGCTCTGGAGCCCTCTGCCTCAGGCAGGCTGCTGGTCCACCTATTTGTACCACATATACCAGGATCCTGATACAGTATAAGGTCCCAGAGGCTTGGCCAGCTCATCTGAAGTCCTTTCAGACATGACTTCACCTAAACCATGGGATCAGCCATAGTCAGACCAGATGGCAGGCAGGAGGGAGACCTTGGGCTGGTCAGCCCCTCCACTGGGAAGGGACCACAGAGAAGCTGTAGATGGCTTGAAAAATTCAACCACACATCAAATGCTCAGCTATGCATCTATGTTCCCAGCCACTGAGCACCTGGAGAACACTTAGAACAGGTTACATTGTAGGGAGGGTTTCTGATCTGGGGTAAACTGAGAAGCTACCAAGGAATGGTGAGGGCTGGGACATGGATGGGCACCAACTGCAGGAAGGGAGTCACCATGTGTGTAAGAAAGTCAGCAATGGCTGGGAACTCTGCAGCCTGTGAAGGGGCCTGACCACACACACCGATATGTACATACTCTTTCAGCCTTTGCCCCAGCTAGGGCCAGGACGTCCCCCCATGAGCTCTTCCTCAGGCAGTTCCAAAGCTCCTGCAGGTCATCTGGGCCCAGCTCCAGCCCTCTGGGAGCCCTGTGAGACCAGGAGGCCCACAGGACCAGTGCAGCAGGTGGAACCCCAGGGTGGACAAGGGCTATGTGGGTCACTGTACAACCACTCTCTCCTGTATGAATGCCACCCAAGACTGGGAATTAGGGAAAGCCATCTTTATCATCAGCTGTTACAGGACTGGCCCTAAGCACCCATTGTTGAAGTTCTTCAGTGCCCTCTGAGCCATGGGATGACACAGTTTAGCCTACCCCAGTCCCTTATTCCCCATTAGGCAAAACAGGAGCCTCTGAGGAAATTCAGAGTTTAGAAAAGTTCTTCCTCTCCATGCCAAACATCCCCCTTTGTCCCAAGCTCTTGTTTGATTCTTCTGTGCCTGCTCCCCAGACCCATGCCAAGGTAGCCACAGGGGACACAAGGACTGCCCTTGAGCAGCTCCCAATCTGGGAGGAGAGGGTAAGACCAGCCAACTACAACCTCAGAAAGCTAGTTGCTGAAGTCAGCACAGGGTGCTGAGAAGACAGGGTCAGCACTTTGTCCTCAAATGCCAGGCTGAGGAGTTTGGACTTGGTCCAGAGAGCAGACTTAAGAGACCCATGGAAGAGTTCTGAGCAGAGTAACACCTGGAAGGACCCAAGTGTCTGGAACTGCAGGTAGAAGAGATTCTTTGCACACAGCCCAGTCTTCCTGCTGTGGCCTTTGAGAGACCTGCCACCCTCTCCAGCCTTACTCATCCCTTCCTCTCATGCTCATACCAAAACCATTTGTCCCCCAAATGTGATGAGCTAAGAGGAAATCCTCAATCAGGCTGGCTGGAATGGATGGATGTTGTGCTGTGGCTACTAGCCCAGGGAGAGGTTTGGGAATCTAAGTGGCCTAGTTTAAGGTGGAAATGGTGAGAACAATGGGCAGAGCTTTCAGGCCTAACTGCGCCCCGTCCACCCCCTGTCAGTCCCATCCTTGGGCAGGTCACTTTGAGATCAGGAAAAGCAACACTGAGGTATGCTAAAGTGAGATCATTTGAGGACCAACATATTCAACCAGGATCTCTGCCACATCCTCAGTCACAGAATATATACTAGACCCGCCCCACCTTCCTCCCCTGTGAAGGATCCTCTTCCCAGTACTTCCCAGGTCCCTCAAAGCCCCCACATTCCAGCCTCTATCTTAATAGCAGACCTACATAGAGCCCAGAAATGAACCTGACCCTGCCAGCGGAGGGGCTTCCCCAGGCTTCCATACTGGTGGGAGAAGTGGCCTGAGATCAAAGCCCAGTCCCACCACTGGAAGGTAGATCTTAGGACTCAGTGACTTAGTGGGGTAGGGGACCACTGCAGCCTCTGTCTAACCAGTTCCAGTTGGAGTATAAGAAAAGGCAAAGGGGGCATTTTTGTTTTTTGTTGTTGTTTTTTGAGACAGGGTCTTGCTCTGTCGCCTCGGCTGAAACACAGTGGTGCCATCACAGCTCACTGCAGCTTCAACCCCCTGGGCTCAAGTGATCCACCCACCTCAGCCTCCTGATAGCTAGGACTGTAGGCACATGCCACCACACCTGGCTTTTTTTTTTTTTTTGAGACGGAGTCTCGCTTTGTCACCCAGGCTGGAGTGCAGTGGCGTGATCTTGGCTCACTGCAAGGTCCACCTCCCAGGTTCATGCCATTCTCCCGCCTCAGTCTCCCAAGTACCTGGGACTACAGGTGCCCGCCATCATGCCCAGCTAATTTTTTGTATTTTTAGTAGAGACGGGGTTTCACCGTGTTAGCCAGGATGGTCTCGATCTCCTGACCTCGTGATCCCCCCCATCTCGGCCACCCACAGTGCTAGGATTACAGGCGTGAGCCACCGCACCTGGCCACACCCAGCTAATTTTTATATTTTTTGTAGACAGGGTTTTGGCGCACTGCCCAGCAGGCTAGTCTTGAACTCCTGAGCTCAAGTGATCTGCCCACCTCAGCCTCCCAAAGTGCTAGGATTACAGTGTGAGCCACCACGCCCAGCCAAAAGAGGCATTTTGATTGAGATTGTTTTTAGTATGAAAAATCAGAAGTAGGCCAGGTGCAGTAGCTCATGCCTGTAATCTCAGCACTTTGGGAGGGCGAAGTAGGAGGATTGCTCGAGGCCAAGGGTTCAAGATCAACCTAGCCAACATAGCAAGACCCTATCTCAATAAAAAAAGAAAAACAAAAGAAGAAGAAAAATCAGAAATTGTGCCTAAAGCTTGGTGGCTGAGACTGGACCAAGCCTCAGTCTTACTCCTGAGTAGAGCCCTTTCTCTGGGAGCACTGGTCTGGGAAGTCAGTTAGGGCAGCCTGGCATGGAGTGACCCCATTAGCCACAGAGTCCTATCAAAGGGCCAGCCTATTGTCCTCCAGCCAGCCTCACACAGGCAGAGGACAGTTGATCCCCTCTAAGAGGAGGGCCCTCAGGACAGAGAGGACTAGCAGTGAATTGCCCAAGGTCAAAGAGCAATGGGCTCTGGGAGGCAGTGGGTAGTGCGGTATCCTTATCTGCATATAGAAAGGCAAGCGTGGGTGGCAGGGGGGAGGAGGGCAGTGCTGGAACTGAGACAGAGGCCTCACCCACCAAACCCTAGACTCAGAGGCCAGCAGGGCCAGGGGCTGCTGGCTGGCACAGGTGCCTGACCCTGTGTTAAAGTTGCCACAAAACAGTGAGGCTCTGACACACGGGAGATGTGGGAAATACAGCTTTGACCCAGAAGGGAATCCTCCCCTCCCCACCACCCCAAAAGAGCCTGGAAAAAGGGAGGAGAAGCAGCCTGTTTACAGCTGAGGAAGCGGGGGCAGGACAGGGCAGGGATCTTTGGTCAGAACGCCCCTCCCAGTAAGCGGGGGAGGCCCCATGAGATGCGGTAGCCGTTTGTTTGCTTCTCACTGCCAGGAGGAAATTAAAGAGAATCTGCCACTTCCTTCCGCCCCAAGTGGGATGAGGAAGGCGGGGGACGGGAGGGACTGTGTGGTGTGATCTGCCAAACATAAGGGCCCCAAATTGCTGTCATCAGCCACCTCCAGTGCCCCACTGCCCAGAGCAGGAACTTCATCAGGTCTGAGGTTCCAGGCAGCTATCAGGCTTGAAGGAGACTCCGGGGATCAGACCAACAGTCCCCACCCCACTGGACTAGTCCCTTACTGGGGTACCAGTTACCCTAGTCCTTCTTCCAGATTTCATATCACCTCTCATCAGAACAGACAATTGATGTCCAGCGCGGCAGGTATACCATCAGTAAAATGGGCTTCTTGGGCCTTTCTAACTTGGCCCAAGTCCAGTGATACCCCATTCCCCACCTCTACCAGAACCACAGAGATGGGCAGGAGATTCACTTTGGGAATCTCTAGCTCTACTCAGGAGAAAGACTGAGGCTTGGTCCAGTCTCAGCCACCAAGCTTTAGATTGGTGCACAGAGGGTGGGAGTAGAATAATCATGCCAGGACACAAGCCCATTTATGAAGATGCCCAAGGCTGAAGCAGCCAGCCATGGGTGAGGGTAGGGGGTGTCTTTATTGCACAGTACCAATGTCAGGTTGGGGAGGTACCACCTGAAAAGCTCCTGTTTTCAAAGAGAACTTGACCCTGTCAGATCCACCAAAGGGGCCAGGATCCACCCTTGGGTGGCCCCTGGTCCATGCTCTAGGCTGATGGCCCCTGCCAGGACATCTAACTCCTGCCAGGCAAGACCAGCATCTGGTTCATGCTGTGGCATCCACAGCCACCTTAGCACCAGGCCCATGGAGGGGGTGACTAGGGCAGGAAGAGTAGTCACCAGCCTTCCAGAGGGCTCTCTTCACCACTTCCTAAGGCCACAAAGGGCTTCTTGCACAGCTCCCCAGGTTGTGCTAGCTCCTGAGCTCTGGGGCCCCCAGGGTCTTGGTCAGGAGCCTCCCTCTTTCGCTTGTGCAAGGAAGGGCTCTCCTCACCCAGCCGACCCTCAGGGAGGCCCTGGCTCCGCAGACAGACGATGGCTGCAGCCTGCTCCGCCAGTTTCTTGGACTTGTCCCTGGGCAGACAGAGGACAATAAGGTGGGTGGGCAGGGTGCAGGGCTGTGAGGCCTGACTCTACACACCCTTGGCAGATTCTGACAAAACTGAGTAAGGGGTCACCATCCAGGGATGCCACTGCCCACATACACCATCTACCCACCCCTCCTAGGACATGATAATGCTGGATGCATGGCACTCTCCTCCTCACCCCAAGCCTCCTCTCCTATGATGAGGAAACTTACCACAAGGTAGATTGATACTTTTGTTCAGCAACGGTGACAATAGAAGAGAACAGACGATCTAGAGGGCGTTGAACCTGGTACAAAGAGAAAAGGAAACACATGGCCAGAGAAATGAGCCCTGTAGGCCAACCTGCTGGAGTCAAATCAAAGGCAGATAAAAGGAAGTATTTCCAGCCTAAGTCAAATGAAGGCTGCCTGTATCACATGCTCCTCCCAAGCAAAAGTGCCCAGTAGAGAAAGGCAGATGCACAAATACACAATGACCTCAAGTGTCTGGAGCTGTCATGGACCTAAGCAAAGCCCAGCAGAACCCTTAGCTGCACATGGCTATGGAGCCTCCTGCTGACATCTGGATAGGCCAGGTCCCCAAAATGAGGAGTCACCAGATGCCAAAAGGGTGAGAAGGGACAAGCTAGGAGCAGAGAAGGCACACCTGGAAGAGGGACCAGGTGAGTGGCTGGAGCAAAGAGCTGCAGGGATGAAACTGCAAGGAGCGAGGCACGTGGAAGGGTCTCACGCTCTATGCTGAGGTGCTGGCTTGATCCTTCAGACACTGGGGAGCCTCTGACTTGAGGAGACAGAAGTTAGATTTGTTTTGGAAAAGTCACTGTGCTGGGGGTGGGCGGTGGGGTGGGGACACAGACACAACCCCCTTCCCCTTGTAGGGGAAGGTATAAGCCTCGAGGCCAGAAGACCAGTCCAGATGAGGCAGAACAGCCTAAGGAAGGCATGGCCGCAAGGACCAAAGGAAGTGAAGCAAGCCTATCTCATGGTTTCCACCCCAGGGGTACCACATCTGGAGCCCAATTCTGTGCCCCATTGGCTGAGGCCTTATCCAAAAACATGTCTGGGCCAGGCGCTGTGGCTCATGCCTGTAATCCTAGCACTTTGGGAGGCTGAGGTGGGTGGATCATCTGAGGTCAGGAGTTCGAGACCAGCCTGGTCAACATGGCGAAACCCCGTCTCTACTAAAAATACAAAAAAGTTAGCCAGGCGTGCTGGTGAGCACCTGTAATCCCAGCTACTCAGGGAGCTGAGGCAGGAGAATCACTTGAACCTGGAGGTGGAGGTTGCAGTGAGCCAAGATCATGCCACTGCACTCCAGCCTAGGCAACAGAGTGAGACTCTGTCTCCAGAAAAAAAAAAAACAGAGTGAGACTCCATCTCAAAAAAAAATAAATAGAATAATAATAATAATTAAATAAAAAAATTTTTAAAAGGCTCATGACATAATCCCAGCACTTTGGGAGGCTGAGGAGGGAGGACCACTTGAACACAGGAGTTTGAGACCAGCCTGCCTGGGCAACAAAGCAAGACCCCGTTTCTTTTTTTCGAGACAGACTCGCTCTGCCGCCCAGGCTGGAGTGCAGTAGCGTGATCTCAGCTAACGGCAACCTCCGCCTCCCAGGTTTAAGCAGTTCTCTGCCTCAGCCTCCCAAGTAGCTGGGATTACAGGCACCCACCACCACGCCCAACTATTTTTTTGTATTTTTAGGAGAGACAGGGTTTCACCATCTTGGCCAGGCTGGTCTTGAACTCCTGACCTCATGATCCACCTGCCTCAGCCTCCCAAAGTGCTGGGATTACAGGCGTGAGCCACGGCGCCCAGCCAAGACCCCTTAAAAAAAAAAAAAAAAAAAAAAAAAAAATTAGACTCTGTTTCCAAAAAAAAAAAAAAAAAGAGATGTCTGGCTGAATTGGACAACCGGCCACTGTAAGAGGGGGAGGGGCTATCAGCAACTGACCTGGCCACCAGCAGCTTCTCCATGCCTACAGAGAGCAAGGCCAGGCTCCAGCCTGGCAGTCTAGAGTTGAGGGTGTAAACCATGGGAGTGCCATGGCTGGCTGCAGGGCAGGCCACAGCCAGGAACTCACCGTTTCATACACAGGCTGTGCCAACTTCTCCCTCCGGCACCACTCTAGTAGGCACATCTTGGGGGTGATCTGGGCTGGGTATGCTCTCCTGGGGAAAGGAAGGGAAGCAGTTGGGGCTCGCCTACCATCACCACTCCCTCCCTCAGCCAGGGCATTACTCAGCTCCTGATAGGAGCTGCAGAAATGAGAGGAACTGAGACACCGAGCTGCTGCCTTAAGGCTTCTGTGCGTGCTCCCCTAGGCTCCCATTCCTGTCCCACCAGCAGCTTGGACCTGGGTTCTCCCTAAAGGGAAGATGAATTTTGGCATGCTCAGGAAATTGTAGGGGAAGGGGGAATGAACTCCCAGTACTCTGGGGTCCAGCCTGGAAAAACAATCTTCAACATCCAAGAAAGAAGCTTGCCACTCAAGACAAGATCAGTAGGGAGTGGGTGGAGGTGGGCAATGGAGGTGGCCAGACAATGGTCTCGGGGATCTGGCTCAGCACCCACCCTGATTACGCCTGCCAAGTGTCAAGATCATCTGCTGCAGCCATGGACACATGGAATCTGGTTTCAGAGTCAGCCTGTGACAGGGTGACACGGTGACAGGGTGGGAGGGGTCATATTCCAACTTCCCAACTGGAACTCTCCCTGGCATCTGACTGCCCAACATCTATCCCCCCACCGCTCCCCCCTCCACCCCTCTGCCAGACAACACTGGCTCCTGTCTGGTCGTGGGGAATGGAGAAAGGCTCACATCCCAGAGGAGGGCACCATTCAAAGCTGAGTCACAATCTGAGGCGTAAGCAGCTTGAGAGGGCACCACAGGGGTGGTGAGGGGCACTGGGTGTGGGCAGGGCTGCAGAGCCAAATGAGGGCTAGGGTCCTACTGTTGTTTGAGGAGCTCCATGCAAGCAGCCAGCTTCTCAGGGCCTTGGAAAAGCACAGACTTTCAGGAACAGGAGACAAGTCCCCCCTGCCCTGAGTTGTGGGAGGCGGTGGTAAGTCAGGGAAAAAGTAGAGTTCAGTCACCCTTGGGACAGCCTTTCAGGAACTATCTTCCCTGAAAGCACCTTCTATGGGATGCTGAAAATTTAGAACAAGTTTCCAACCCAAGAAGACCTGTGGCCCCTATGTTTGACATTACATACAGCAGCCAATTTGCTGGCCCATTGGGACCCCAAGGGTGGTGGCCCCAGCCCAAGCTGAGGCCAAGCTGGAGACCTACCGGTCAAACTTGACAGCCATCTTAATGACACCAGAGGTATCTTCAGCTGGCTCCCCTGTCTCCTCTGAAGTCCTGGCTGACAGCTTGGCCCGCTGGGCATCCAGCTCCTGTGTGGTCTCCTCATAGAAGGCACCAAGGCCAAAGGCCTCACTAAAGAGGAAGAAGAAGACCAGGGCAAACACTTTAGCGGAGCCAGCATCCAGGGTACTGCAGGACCCCAGGGCCCCACCACTGAGAAACTCCTCTACCACAAACAACAAAACACCACCGGGGCCTGGCCATCAGAATGTGCCTCCTGCCCAGCCCTGGGATTACCCTGGACTGGAAGATGGGCAGTGAATGCGAACCCAAGTGTGTACACTGGAGGGAGGCTGGACTGGTTGGCAAAGGTTGTAAAGGTCAGCCCCACCACCTGCAGCCTCTCTCCTGAGGGGGAGCACACAGATAGTGTCCCCAGTCAGCCGTGACTGAGTTGACCAATGCTGATCAAGCACATGGGCCCATGGGAGGAAGAGACAGAGGCCTGACCACTAAGTGGTTCCCCACTTCCCGCCCAGCCACAGGCAGTTATACATGGGTCTCAGCTGACACTGAGGCACCACCCAGAGCTACAGAGTTATGTGGGGTAGGGACTGAACCAATGCCACAAGCCAAGGGTGGGAGGAGGGCTCTGGCAAGGGTTTTTCCCTTCTAGGAAACATCTTGAGGGCCGGAAGACTCAAATGAAGATAGATCCCCAATGGCAAAAGTGGTTCAGAAAGGCATCTATAAAAGACGGAAGCTATAGATAGCTCATGTGAGAGGGAGAGAGCCTTCCAGGCAGAGGACCCATTACAAGCACAGGTGTGGAGGTCTGGAAGCAGACAGGTAGACAGGGAGCTGTGGGGGCAGTGGCTAGGCCAGCTTGTGAAGGGCCTCAACTGTCAACCATCTGAGCTAGAGCTGCGCCTGATCTAGAGAATCAACAGGTGGTCTCTCAAACTGCAGGGTGATGGGTGTGAGTGCAGGCTCAAGGGAGAGGCTCCATGCTACAGCCCAATTCTCCTCAACACTGGTTCCTGGTGGCCTGGCGTGTGACCATCCCATTTATGGGAAACCCCCTTCCTTTGCATTCCTCTATCCTCCTAGTACCCTAGTTCCCAGAGCTCTGCTAATCCGTCCAGGGATGGGACGTTTCAAAGCTTTCAAATAATCCCCTCCTGGGAGGCAAAGCTATACCATCACTCCACTCCTCTACATCTACATCCAGAAGCTGTGTCCCTGGTCCCCTAGTGGAGTCAGCTTAGGGCTCAAAGTCAAACTTGGGCAATGTGTACAAGGACAGATGGACATCTTATTGTGCCTCTTACCAAATTTCCCGGGAAGACTGGGCAGCATGGAGCAACCTTCCCTGGGGCGACTCCAGCTGTTCTCGTAGCATCTGGCACAAGCAGTACTTGGTGTTGGTGTAGTGGTTGTCATACTGCACCGCCTGAGAGAAGAAATGACTCGCCTGATGCCCAGGCAGGCTCTAAGGCCTGGGCTATGTTCTAATGGCAGGGAAAGGGGCTCCAAGAAGGCACTAGAGATGTATGTGCAGCAAGGCAATGTGACCCCCATAAGAAGAACCACCACTGGCCAGGAGCAGTGGCTCGCATCTGTAGGAAGATTGCTTGAGGCTGGGAGTTCAAGAGCAGCCTGGGCAACATAAGACTCAACTCTACAAAAATTTAAAAAAGAATATTGGCCGGGCGCGGTGGCTCAAGCCTGTAATCCCAGCACTTTGGGAGGCCGAGATGGGCAGATCACAAGGTCGGGAGATCGAGACCATCCTGGCTAACACGGTGAAACCCCGTCTCTACTAATAAAAATACAAAAAAAAAAAAAAACTAGCCAGGCGAGGTGGTGGGTGCCTGTAGTCCCAGCTACTCGGGAGGCTGAGGGAGGAAAATGGTGTAAACCTGGGAGGCAGAGCTTGTAGTGGGCTGAGATCCAGCCACTGCACTCCAGCCTGGGCGACAGAGCGAGACCGTCTCAAAAAAAAAAAGAAAAGAAAATTATCGGCTGGGCACAGTGGCCTGTAATCACAGCACATTGGGAGGCCAAGGCAGGCAGATCACCTGAGGTTGGGAGTTTGAGACCAGCCAGACCAACATGGAGAAACTCCATCTCTCCTAAAAATACAAAATTAGCCAGGCGTGGTGGCGGGCGCCTGTAATCCCAGCTACTCGGGAGGCTGAGGCAGAAGAATGGCTTGAACCCTGGAGGCAGAGGTTGCGGTGAGCCAATATAGTGCCACTGCACTCCAGCCTGGGTGACAACAGCGAAACTCCGTCTCAAAAAATAAATAAATAAATAAAAGAAAATTAGCCAGGCATGTTGGCACACACCTGTAGCCATAGCTACTAGGGAGGCTAAGGCAAGACAATTGCTTGCACCCAGGAGTTGTGGCTATAGTGAGCTATGATCATGCCACTGCACTCCAGTCTGGGCAAGAGTGAGACCCTATCTAAAATAAAAATAAAAAATAAATTAAAAAGCCACTTTGACCTTGGTCATCTACTCCTCCAGCTAGTGATACAAAGCTTGAGGGTCACAGCCAAGGCCCACGGTCAGAAACACACTCTCCTGGACAGCCTGACTGAGGTCTTGAAGTGCGGAAGCCCCTTCCTGCTTCAGCCACCACAGAGGACCTACTGCCAAGTATCTTCCAGGGCAGGGAGGGGAAACACACCAAATTCTGGCATGGCAGGTCCAGTGCTGGGAAAGGGGTTGAGGTTCTTCTATTCCTTCTAACCAGAATGGGCACCTTCCCTTCCCACATCTTGAATAGCCTCTAACTTCCCCCTACATGGGTAAAACACAGCATCATTTAGTTCACATGTGTTACTCATCACTACATTTATCTATACAAGTGTGAGGCGCAACTGTTACCATCACTCCACAGACTATGAAATGAAGGCTCAGGGAGGCAAGATGACTGCCAGGGATACCCAGTAGAAGCCGGCTGGCTGGGGGCAGAGCAGGAGAGCAGTAGTGGGTGATGGTGGCCTTCCCCAGCCCTCCAGGACACCCTCCCATCCCCCACCTCCTATGCTACTCTAGTAACTCCACCTGGGCCTATGACTTCAGTGCCTGGGAAAGTGCCATGGCACGCCCGGGACAAAGTGGGAAGTTGGGGAGCCCGGGCTAGCGGCAAGTCCTCGATTCAGCTTGTCTGGAAAGAAGGCACCTGGCTGTACCAGAAGCAGCCCTGCCTATGCTTGAAAGCTGCTCCCTTTCTCTGTGATAGCACACCCTCTTGAGGAGCTGCCAAGGGATGGCTCAGCAGGAATGATAACATCACTTTTCACCCAGTGAGCAAGCTCAGCACTGTTCAGCACGTCTTCTTGGCCACAGACTTGCCAGCTGGCCAAAAAGCTGAACAGCTGACCTGGGCTGGGGCAAGCCCTCCCTTGCCATGGAGCTATCCCAGACCATTGGAGAGGTGGTGGTCACCAACTTGCCCAGCAGGACACCAGAACCAGGGGGTGAGGGCCGCATCATTGAACAGGAAATAGGACAAAGGCTGCCCCACTCTGGACACAGACCTCAGGGCATCTTACCATCCCAGTTTGCACAGCCATGGAAACACTCACATACCATGGCAGCCACAGGCACTCCTAGGCAGGTATGAACCCTAGAACTGAAGAGGAGGATGGAACTCTGCTCTGGGCAAGGACTGAACCCTCTGCTCAGACCCAATTCACTGAAGAATTTGAGGACCACTCACTGTCTCTCCCTGTAGACACGTGCAGCTGATCGGAGTCCTGCAGAGTTTCAGGGTTGTGCCAAAGAGATAAGGCAAGTGAACTCTTCATTTTCTTTTATAGGGATATGCCCTTGGCACTACCATCAACCTCTCAATGAGAAGAAACTGGTTTAGAAAAGGCCATTCCCAGCCTGGGCAACATAGGGAGACTTCACCTCTATTTAAAAAATAAAAAATTAGCTGAGTGTGGTGGCACATGCTTGTAGTCCCAGCTACTTGGGAGGCTGAGGCAGGAGGATCACTTGAGCCCAGGAGGTCAAGACTGCAGTGAGTCATGATTATGCCACTATGCTCACACCTGCGCAACAGAGCGAGACCCCCATCTCAAAAAAACAAAAAGGCTATTCCCTAAGTCGAGGGTTATGGTTAAAGCATTCTGGAATCAGCAATAGAAAAGTTTTAGAAGTGATTTTGACTGATGAGTCAAATCAGGTGAGAAATTTCTCAATTGCTCCTCTTGGCTGTGGCTGCTCCTGAGCCAACCTAGAGGCACATATGCCTTTGATGATGTAGAACCCACAGTCCATGTGCATATGCCTCTGTATGTGCAGCGTGTGAGAAAAAGAAAGATATATATCATGCATTTGGGGCTCCAACAGCATCCTGGATCTAGAAGGTCCTTGCTACGACCTGCAAACCTCTGGAAGCTTTAGGAGATGGTAGGGGCATGCCCCCCAGCATCCTCTCTTAGCACTGCAGCTGGGAGACCCAATACAGCAGTGAGCTAGTGCAGCTACACTACATGAGCTAAAAAGAAAAGGAGAGAAACAGCAAGCACTGCTGGCAGCTGGGGGCTCACACAAAGTGCTCTCTGCAGGAGTGTGGTAGACAGAAATGCTTGTTTCAAAAAAGTACAGAGACGTACATATCTGATGTATTTCTGCATGACCTCCTCCAGGGGCCGCAGACCCTCCTTGAGGAATATAGATGGGTTCCACATGGCTGCTCGGGCCACCATCACAGAAGAGGCTGCCGTGGCTTGTCGAAAGTCCTCTATGTCCGAATACCGTTGGATGTGGTCATGAGATCCTCCGCTAAAAAGCAATCGGAGGGTTAGGGGTGTCCCCATCATGGAACCTATCAGCATTTTCAGAAAAAGTCAGCTTTCAGATCTGCCACTGATTAACAATGTAAATTTGCCCAAGTCCCTTCAGCTATCATAGCTTCAGTAAAGTGGATATTAGAATCCATATCCCCTTATGAAGTTAGGAGCACTAACCAAGATAATACATGTAAAGTGCCTGGCACTTAATAGGTAATCTAGGAAATTTACTTTCCTTGCCCCTAATCTAAAACAGTGGCTACAGCCAGCCCACATCTGGAGACATGGGTCCATAACTGGGCTATTGGGACTACAGGAAAACCCCCAAGCTGAATGGGCCACTTACATGTTCACTGAGGGCTAAGTCAAAACCCTGGTAAGAGGAATAGACACCGTGGTGATCACGAGAGGAGGGAAGGAGGCCCACTTAGGTCATACTTTCCCCTCCCTGCAGCCTGCTGCTCCAAGGACCCCCTGCTCTGTCTCCATACATTTCATCAGGAGTCAGGCGGCAGCCTCAGTCCAGAGACAGGCATGCAGAGGGGAGGGTCTCAGGTGGCAGCAGAAGGAACAGGGTCTGGGGTCTTGTGGAAAGCCCTGCCCTTTCCAAGCCACCCCTAAAACTTTTCACTCTAGGGAAGGCTGGGCCTGGCTACCCCCAGCCCTTAGCTCTGTGGGACACGGAGTACATGATGAAGAAAGGAGGCTTACTTGGCTATGACAGGAATGGAGAGGGTATCAGCAATGGCTTTGATGACTTCACAGCTGACAGGATGCTGAGGTCGCTCCTCCCGCTTCCTTGGAGATAGAAAGATGGGGCTGAGGGCTGAGCACCAAAAGCCACATCACCACTCACAGGATTACCTCAGTCAAACCTTACTGTCCTCCCCACTGACCCTCAGGAAGGTCAGGTGGCCATGTGGCCATCAAGGACAGGTGGCAGGGGATGGCTCTCCCTGCCCTCTGGAGAAGAACTGTGAGGGGCAGGGGCAGCACAGATCCATGCTGAGTCCAGCTCTTGGAGGCCTGCAGGTGAAGCCTAGCTGCAGGGGGGCGAGGTGGGTGGACCAGCTCCCAAGGTCATGTTGCTTTTCCCTACCTTCCCTTTGCCTCTGCCAGAGATGAGGGACAGGGCCATAAGAGTGCTGCCCCTACTGTCCCAGTCCTGCCCTCTCCAAGGGACTGGGAACAGCTGCTGCTGCTCAGACTGGCCACTCCCACACAGCTGCCAATGCCAAAGCCAAGTTGCAGAGCTGATCCTAGGGAGAGGCACCTGATACAGGGTAGGCCCCGCACCCAGGGCAGGCCACGGACCATGGTTGTCACACCACAGCACAAGCGAGGCAGGACCACAACCTGGGGCCCCTCCTTCCAAGGTCAACTGCAAGTTCTTGTGCATGAGTTTTAGGGCTGCTGATGTGAGGTCTGACCTGAGCTGTGCTCAGAGACAAAGCAGAGAAGACGGTCGACCAGATAGCCCTTGTCCAGCTCTTGTCTGAGTATGTCCCCTCTGCTATACTCTTGTTCTTTTTTTTTTTTTTTTTTGAGACAGTGTTTTGCTCTTGTTGCCCAGGTTGGAGTGCAGTGGTGCAACCTCAGCTCAGTGCAACCTCCACTTCCTGAGTTCAGGCAATTCTCCTGCCTCAGCCTCCCAAGTAGCTGGGATTACAGGCATGAGCTACCATACCTGGCTAATTTTGTGTATTTTTTAGTAGAAACGGGGTTTCACCATGTTGGTCAGGCTGGTCTTGAACTCCTGACCTCATGTGATCCACCTGCCTTGGCCTCCTAAAGTGCTGGGATTCTAGGCATTAGCCACCATACCTGGGCCCCTCTGCTATACTCTTCTTCAACAAAAGGGTCAAGGGCCACAGGCCTCAGAGGGCCTTGTCAACCTAGCCTCTACCTCTGTCTCCCAACATCTCCAGTAGTCACTTTTAGCCCATCTTAACAACTTTGATGGTCAGAAAGGGCTTCTTCAAACTCACCCAAATCTGTCTTCTGAGTGTTCCCAACTACTGGTAAAAAATAATAGCTTCCTTTATTAAGAGAATACTGGCTGGGCACAGTGGCTCACGCCTGTAATCCCTGCACTTTGGGAGGCCAAGGTGGATGAATCACTTGAGGTCAGGAGTTTGAAACTAGCCTGGCCAACATGGTGAAACCCCATCTCTACTAAAAATTTAAATTAAAAAAAAAATACCCAGGCATGATGGCAGGCACCTATAATCCCAGCTACTCAAGAGGCTGAGGCAGGAAAATTGCTTGAATCCTGGAGGCGAAGGTTGCAGTGAGCTGAGATCGCGCCACTGTACTCCAGCCTGGGCAACAGAGCAAGACTCTGTCTCAAAAGAAAAAGAGAAAGAATACTACATGCCACGCACTGTGCCAAGGATTTATATTCACAATCTCATAAAAGCCTTGGGACAACCCTATAAAGTAGAAATTATCTTAATTTCTAAACAAGGAATGTTGTGCTCAGAAAGGTTAAGTGATTTCCCAAGGATATACAGTTATCAAGCAGCAGAGCCGAGATCTCAAACCAGGGAGTCTGAATCCAAAGCCTGCTGCCTTGGGAAAGAGCATATGTATACAAGTGTGTACTCCTCCCTCCTGGCTTCAACCCAAGCAACTGTGCTTTGCTCTGCTTTGTATGACGGGAGTTCTGGGTTCTCTTCTCTGAAAATGTTGTAAGAGCACAATCAACAACTTGAGCTCTTCCTATAAGACCCCAAGCCCAAAGGAACATCACTCAGAGAAGAGAGGTCCCCCTGGCCCAGGTCTACTGACCTGAGATGCTGTACAAAAGCAGCACATCCTGGACACAGAAAACAAGTGTGACTGTAAGCCACTGGTGGCCTTCAGAACCTCAGCTCTCAGCAATTACATTAGCTACAGCTAGAAGGATTGTTTAGTCATTGTGACAGCTGGCAGTCCAACAAATGCAGACAAGAGAGGCAGAGACTTTAAAAGAATAGGCTGGTTGTGGTGGCTCACGCCTGTAATCCCCGCACTTTGAGGGGCTGAGGTAGGAGGATCACTTAAGCCCAGGAGTTTGAGACCAGCCTGGGCAACATAAGGAGATCCCGTCACAACAAAAAAATATAAAATTAGCCAAGTGTGGTGGCATGTGCCTATAGTTTCAGCCACTCAGGAGGCTGAGACGGGAGGATCACTTGAGCCCAGGAGTTTGAGGCTGCAGTGAACTATGATTGTGCCACTTCACTCCAGCCTGGGTAACAGAACAAGACTGTCTCAAAAAACAACAACAACAATGAAAAACAAATAAACAAAGCAATCTATCTGGGATTATTCAAGGGAGAAGTCATTGCTCAATATAATAGAAAGAAAATAAGGCTGAGCCTAGAGGCTCATGCCTGTAATCACAGCACTTTGGGAGGCCAAGGTGGGTGGATCACCTGAGATCAGGAGTTCGAAACCAGCCCGGCCAACGTGGTGAAACCCCGTCTCTACTAAAAAATATAAAAATTAGCTGGGCATGGTGGAGCATGCCTGTAATCTTAGCTACTCAGGAGGCTGAGGCAGGAGAATTACTTGAACCCGGGAGATGGAGACTGCAGTGAGCCAAGACTGCGCTATTGCACTCCAGCCTGGGTGACAGAATGGCAAAAAGATAGAAGGAGAGGAGAAGAGGGGAAAGGAGAGGAGAGGGGGGAGGGGAGGAGATGGGAGGGGAGGAAGGAGAGGAAGGAGAGGAAGGAAAGAGAGAAGGAGGGAGGGAGGGAGGGAGGGAGGGAGGGAAGGAGGGAAGGAAGGAAGGAAGGAAGGAAGGAAGGAAGGAAGGAAGGAAGGAAGGAAGGAAGGAAGGAGGGAAGGAAGGAAATAAATGAGATTTTCTCATGAGGGTCAGAATTCCACCACGAACTGGCTGCATGGTACGATTTTGAGCAAGTCACTCAATCTCTAGCATTTACACATCCTGATGGTAGAGGCGTTTCTCCTTTCTTAGTCTCTCTGCATCTCTAAACCTCAGTACCTACCCTCAATAGGTGCTCCATAAATGAAACAAAGGCAAATGCAGGCTCATTCAGGGTCTGCCTGCCCTCAAGACTCATAGGATATCAAAGAGCTAGGCAGATATAGGCTGAATATGTAAAAGAGAAATTGTCACTTGGGATGACAGATCAATTAAGGAAGAATCACTAATATGGGTTAGGACCTCCCTGCCAGTCAGTCACTAGAAATGTGACCACTCACCTCCCATGAACTGCGATGGCAGCAATGCCAGTCCTCTCTATCCGCTTCACAAGGCTCAGAGTATCTTCTAGCTGAGGAAGAGGACCACACAGGATGGTTACTGAAGCCCCAGAAGGAGCAGCTGCTGGCTCCTAAAGTAGGCTCAGCTCCACTCTCTCCTCCAAGCCTAATTTAGCACCTCAAGAATCATTCACAAACCTAAATCCAACATCACCAGAGAGAATGGACCTTCAAATGTAACACACCATCCTTACCGACGGCAGGATGCGAATCTTGCAGGTCACAGGTCTGCGTATCCCTTTAACAAGAGTGCTGAGGATCTGCAGAGAGGAAAACACAAGAGCACCTATGTCTTCTAGAACAAACCACCACACTGCCTGAACTAATTAACTCCGCTATAGGCTGTGCATTCTGGTGGCATGAACAGTTTGTGTATGTGTGAATGCATGTGTGTGTCTGTTACACACATACACAAATAAGCTCCACGAGGCAAGGGACCTGCCTTTGTTCTACACTGGAGCCCCAGCGCCTGCCTAGCACCTAGTGGTATATACATATTTGTCAAATATGCTGAATGAATGAGTGAGTGAACGGGTATGCGTGCACACCTGTGTGCAACTCACTGAGCCTCTGCCAGGACAAATACCAGAATTATCTGGAGAACTGAAGAAATACAAACTCTTGAATTCCACACTGTTATTTCCTGAATCAGTCTCTAAGGGCAGGGCTTAGGAATGTGTGTTTTCAAAAGGCTCTGCCCAACACACTCCACCCCATCCTCAGTATCATTCTGAGCCTAGCCTTGGTTAAGAACACGTGGCTAAAAATAATAATAATAATAATAAGTAAGAAAAAAAGAACACATAGCTAACTGGGTGTGGTGGTTCATGCCTGTAATCCCAACACTTTGAGAGGCTGAAGTGGGAAGACTGCTTGAAGCCAGGAGTTCGAGACCACCCTGGGCAACACAGCAAGACCCTGTTCCCTTTTTGTTTGTTTGTTTGTTTGTTTTGTTTTGAGACAGGGTCTGGCTCTGTTTCCCAAGCTAGTGTGCAGTGGTGCAATCTTGGCTCACTGCAACCTCTGCCTCCCTAGCTCAAGCAATCCTCCCACCTCAGCCTCCATAGTAGCTGGGACCACCATGTTGGCCAGGCTGGTCTCAAACTCCTGAGCTCAAGCAATCTACCTGCTTCAGCCTCCCAAAGTCCTGGGATTACAGGCTTGAGTCACTGCACCTAGCCCATCCCTGTTGGTATTTTAAAAAAAGGGGGGGGGCGTGGGGAGGGGGGAACAGCTTCTTTCCTGGGTGAAGAGAATGTTCCCTGAGTGTTGTTCCAGGACTTGCAGGGTGAGGGAACAGGAAGGCTCTTAAGGGCCTGCATTCCTCTTTAGGGGAGTCAGATATACTCCCCTAAACTGGCAAAGAAAAGACAATGTACTCAACATATTTAAAAGTGCTTACCACATGGCAATTGCAAAAGATTTCAAAGAAAGATCAAGACATCATGCAGGAAAGTGACAGGGAGGTAGCAAGACCAGACCACACAAGAATCAGAGATAGAGAGGTGTAGATGACACTGCATGTCTGTGTCATTGCTATCTTCTTCCGTTATCAGAAATTTCAGGCCAGGCAAGCTGGAGGAAAGATGAACCCAAGAACCCTCTTCCAAGAACTGGATGTCTGTCTAGCAGAGCAGGGGGATATCTAGGTGGCTGCTGCCAGTCTTGATTCTAGACAGGCGGGGGCAGCAGAGAGCCAGGTTGCAAAAACCAGTAGTGGAGGCCTTTCAGGGGACAGGCTGAATGAAGCAGGCCATGCCAGAAGACATCTAACCAAGAGGCTGGATGGACTGACAGACAGGTGGACAGTTCATGAGCAAGACAGGACCTGCTGGCCCAACTGCCAGGGACTGGCAGGAATGAACAGTCCCTAGGTGCTGTCCCAGGAGGCAGACTGGGCCTGAGGTCTTAGGGTCACCCTGGCAGGCCTTAAACAGGCACTGACCTTTTAAGTCGGGGTCTGACAGGTTCATCAAGAAATACAATAAAAATTCTCATTCTAGTCCCATCTTTCATGCTCAAAGCAACATCTCCGAAAGTTTCCATTACAAGTGCTCACTTAGAATCCTCTGACATTTGGTGATTTAAGCAACACCACCTGGTCTGATCCAATTCTCTGTCTTGTAGAGCTTCCTTTTGCTGTATTCTATCCAAGTAGCTCTCAGTACTTTTTTCAGTATTTCTGTGCATTTCATGTGTGTGTTAAGGGCTAGGAAGGAAATTAGGTAACCAAAAACCCTAGCCACTTGCAAGGGTCACAATGAGGGGAAATGGCAACTAGAAATTGTCTTCTGGCCAGGGTCTAGCATGAAACTCTCCTGGACACCAACTCTCCAGATCCAAGTCTTTGGGGAGAAAGAACGAGAGACAAGTCCATATTTGAGCAGAGGAACAACACATTTACCTACAAGAAGGCTTGCCTCAATAGACTCACTGGCCAACTGAAGAAAAGTAGGCTCCTTCGCTCCCCTGGTTTCTGGGAGGCAGCAAATGAGGATAGGAAAGCATAGGCCTGGAAAGCAGTGAGACCTGAGCTCAAGTCCTGGCCCTGCCAGTTGTCAGCCATGGCCCAAGTGCAGTGTACACAAGGGGGATGCCCTGCGCATGCTTGTAATCCCAGCACTTTGGGAGGCCAGATCACCTGTGGTTAGGAGTTCCAGGCTAGCCTAAACAACAAGGTGAAACCCTGTACCTACTAATAATACAAAAATTAGCCAGGCATTGTGGTGCACGCCTGTAATCTCAGCTACTCAGAGGCTGAGGCAGGAGAATCTCTTGAACCCAGGAGGTGGAAGTTGCAGTGAGCTGAGATTGCACCACTGCACTCCAGCCTGGGCCACAGAGTGAGACTCCCTCTCAAAATAAATAAATATTTTTAAAAATAAAATAAAACTGAGGTTCTTAATCCAGGTAGCATATCCAGAGTTACCTGGTAGAAGCTTTCTCAAAGAGATTGATATCCCACTCTCCACCCCTACTCACCCCAAGGGTCTGCAGAATTCTCAACGGATAGCATCCTTTATTTATAACTGGGGTAAAATATATATAACATGAAATTTGCCATCTTAAACTTTTTTTTTTTTTTTTTGAGGCAGAGTTTTGCTCTTTTTGCCCAGGTGGAGTGCAATGGCATGATCTTGGCTCACCGCAACCTCTGCCTCCCGGGTTCAAGCGATTCTCCTGCCTCGGCCTCCCGAGTAGCTGGGATTACAGGCATGCGCCGCCACCCTGGCTAATTTTTTGTATTTTTAGTAGAGACGGGGTTTCTCCATGTTGGTCAGGCTGGTCTTGAACTCCCAACCTCAGGTGATCCACCTGCCTCGGCCTCCCAAAGTGCTGGGATTATAGGCGTGAGCCACTGCACCCGGCAACATTTTTAAGTGTATAATTCAGTGGCATTAAGTACATTCACAATGTTGTACAACCACCAATGTTATGTGTTTCCAAGGTTTTCATAACCCCAAATAAGAATCTTTGAGAAAATTTCTAGAGGTGGTCTTAAGACACTCCCACAGATGGAACCATGGGCCTAAAACACCAAGCCTGGAAAGACCCACAAAGCTCTCACCCAGGCCACCCAGCTTGCCAGCATGGTCTGGACCCAAACTGAATCCAGCCCCTACACCTAAGCCACATCTGGCTTTGTTGTGGAAGCCTGCAACCTCCCCACGATGGGGCAAACCCCATCTATCAGTCCAACCTGGCCCATCTAAGTACCCAATCAGAGAAGTAGTGGAATGAACTAGGCTTCTGAAGTTGAATGTATCTCTGCTGCCTCATGGATGAAATCTGCCTCATTCAAAGAGGGGCAGTAGAGAGGATAGAGCCAACAGCCTGGGTCTGAGAAAACAGGAGGCTGGAGGAAAACAAAAATGCCTGTGTGCTCTTGTTGTGAACCACATCCTCCCTGCTGGGGCCCTCTCTCCTAGGTGTGGAAACCAATTTGACATCCAAGATGTCTCCTTCCACTCCACCCTGCACAGAAGTGTCTAACCGGAGATTTCCAAGTTGAGGTGCCTATTGACCTGACACTTACAAACTATACCCAGGCACCTGGAACCTGAGATGCTACTGGAGAGGGTGCTGACACTAGGAGTCAGAAGAGACTATGGCTCACAAGCTGGCTCTGCCTGCCACTTATTTACTATATGATCTTAAGCAAATTACTTTCTTTCTTTGTGCTTTAGTTTATTGTCCTTGATCAAACGGAGATAAATGCCAATCCTGTCTACTTCAAGGGTTTTCAGAATCAAATGAAAGGCACATTATGGCTGCGCACAGTGGCTCACATCTGTAATCCCACCACTTTGGGAGGCCGAGGTGGGCGGATCACCTGAGGTCAGGAGCTCAAGACCAGCATGACCAACATGAGGAAACTCCATCTCTATTAAAAAATACAAAAATTAGCCGGGCGTCATGACGGGCACCTGTAATCCCACCTACTGAGGAGGCTGAGGCAGAAGAATCACTTGAACCCTGGAGGCAGAGGTTGCAGTGAGCCGAGACTGTGCCACTGCACTCCAGCCTGGGTGACAGAGCAAGACTCTGTCTCAAAAAAAAGAAAGGCACATTATACGAGTACACTACAGATCGAGTATCTCTGGCTGCACATGGGGAAAATGAGAAGGCACGTATCCAGCAAGCACAGTGGTCTTCCTATGTCCCAGAGACAGCGGGGCTGGAGGAACATGCAGGGTTGAGCTGCTGATACAGCAACCATGCAGCTCTCATTGGCAATGATGGCAGCTCTCATTGGTGGTGCCTGAGTCCCAAGTTGCTCTAGCCTCCAGGAAGCAGGATGAGGCTTAAAGCCCAGACACGGAAGTAGTGATAGAGAATGAAAAGGAAAACAAAGGAGCTAAAAGGAAAGGGCTGGCAGACTGGGAGAGGAACACAAAGGATACAGATGGTGTGGCAGAGAATGTCATTGCCACATACCCTGGCAGCTCACAATGCCAGGTAGTAAATGCCAACCTGTCCCCAGGGCCTCATTAAGGTAGCCTACAGAATCACCAAAGAAAGGGGAACAGAGAGAGACTAACTTCAGCTTGCCTCCCCTAACCCTGGCCTGGGCTGCTCTCCAAGGGCTGGGGTAGACTCTTTCAGGACACAGGGGACCCACTGCTGCTCTCCTCAAGTGCCCTGGGAGAGGCCAATCCACCCACACACATACAAACACATATGGCCACTGAGCTTGTCCTCGCCACAGGTGGCCTGGCCTCTGCTCTCAAGACCTTCCCAGAAGGGAGACAGGCAATACAGAAGAGGTTCTCTATGAGTCCTCAGGACCCCTGGCCCTTTGTTGACATGTCTCTAGCTCTGGGCTTTTTAGGAACTTCAAAGCTGCTGTAGGCTGGCTCAAGGGTTCCCAAACTTGGCTGCATGTCAAAATCACTGGGAAGATTTTTTGGAAATTGCTAGGCCTCAGGGAGAGAAACTGGGTGGACATCAGTAAATCTGGTATTAGTGGAAGGAGGCATTCTAGACAACTCTAGTTTGGAGCTGTGTTTGAGGACCCCTGCTTTCACCTGTGGAGGACTTACCTTCTCAATCTTGTCAGGGTCTGACAGCAGAGCAGCTCCCATTCCTCCCTAAGGAGAAACACACAAAAGGTCTTCTTACAGCTGGGAGACAGTATGGCCCTCTCCATGGGATGGGGTCTGGCAACTGGGCATCACCTCGACACTCACCTCCAGGGGACCAAGGCCCACTGGCAACCGTCACTTCTTTTAAACAAGTAGGAGGGCAGCAGTATCTGTGCCCACAACATCTGGGACTGAAGTGTGATAATTTTTTTTTTTTTTTTTTTTTTTTTTTTTAGACAAGAGTCTCGCTTTGTCACCCAGGCTGGAGTGCAGTGGTGCAATCTCAGCTCACTGCAACCTCCACCTCCCTGGTTCAAGTGATTCTTCTGCCTCAGCCTCCTAAGTAGCCAGGACTGCAGGCATGCACCACCATACCTGGCTAATTTTTTAATATATTTTTAGTAGAGAGAGGGTTTCACCATGTTGACCAGGCTGGCCGGACCAGAGTGATGACTTTTAAAATTTATAGGCTGGGCGTGGTGGCTCACACCTATAATCTGAGCACTTTGGGAAGCTGAGTCAGGTGGATCACCTGAGGTCAGGAGTTCGAAACCAGCCTGGCCAACATGGTGAGACCCTGTCTCTACCAAAAATACAAAAATCAGCTGAGCATGGTGGTGTGCGCCTGTAGTCCCAGCTATTCAGGAGGCTGAGGCAGAAGAATTGCTTGAACCCAGGAGGCAGAGGTCGCAGTGAGCCGAGATTGCGCCACTGTACCCCAGCCTGGGTGACAGAGCAAGACCCCATCTCAAACAAAAAAAAGTCATCGTTCTGATCCCCTTGGTAAAACCCACAAATCTATCTAGAAATGGGCTATATAAAACTTATTTTTCTTTTTTTTTTCTTTTTTTCTTTTTTTTTGAGACGGAGTCTCGCTCTGTCGCCCAGGCTGGAGTGCAGTGGCGCAATCTCGGCTCACTGCAAGCTCCGCCTCCCGGGTTCACGCCATTCTCCTGCCTCAGCCTCCCGAGTATCTGGGACTACAGGCGCCCGCCCCTGCGCCCGGCTAATTTTTTCTATTTTTAGTAGAGACGGGGTTTCACCATGGTCTCGATCTCCTGACCTTGTGATCCGCCCACCTCGGCCTCCCAAAGTGCTGGGATTACAGGCGTGAGCCACCACGCCCGGCCATAAAACTTATTTTTCAAGACTGCCCATTCCCTAACCCACATCTCAGTGTCTTAATAAACTAAATCCCACCATCTTCCAAGCCCTTAAAAAACAATCAGGCCGGGCGCGGTGGCTCAAGCCTGTAATCCCAGCACTTTGGGAGGCCGAGGCGGGTGGATCACGAGGTCAGGAGATCGAGACCATCCTGGCTAACATGGTGAAACCCCGTCTCTACTAAAAATACAAAAAACTAGCCAGGCGTGGTGGCGGGCACTTGTAGTCCCAGCTACTCGGAGGCTGAGGCAGGAGAATGGCGTAAACCCGGGAGGCGGAGCTTGCAGTGAGCCGAGATCGCGCCACTGCACTCCAGCCTCGGTGACACAGCGAGACTCCGTCTCAAAAAAAAAAAAAAAAAAAAAAAAAACAATGAATCATCCTTCCTTTGAAATAAGATCAAATGCGCCTTCTTCCTATCATACCCAATGCTTGCATAGGCATCAACACCACCAGCAAAGCTACTAAGGTGCACACAACTTACGAACCTTGTCTAGGCCCTTCTCTTCTGCCAGCAACAATGTCCCAGCCCAGACCCATACCCAACTCTAACAAAAGCCTCAGGAAATGGAAGCCACCAACCCACACAACCGCTTGAATCTTAATAATAGTAATGGTGGTTGCTCTTTATGGTGAGTTACTGGTGATTTTCCCACTCTTTTCTGTACTTGTATATATTTTCCAACTTCTAGACAATGGTATTAATTACTTTAATAATGGAGGACGGGGATCTTTAAAAATCTGAATCCATTAAGAGCGAGATGAAGGCAAAAAAAAAAAAAAAAAATTCCAATAAATATATGCTGCCAGTGTAAATATTACATACTAATGCTCACAGAAAATGCTCAGAAGGTGTAAGTTCGGTTATTACACTTCAATTTCATGCTTAAGGATGACAAACTGGAATCAGAGAGAACATTAAACCACCACAGACTCGGCCAGGCTGAGCCTGGATTTTAGAGAAAAAGGGGTAGGCTGGAAAATCTACCAAGCCTGGACTACACTGGTCATAAAAGAAACCTTGAAGGCCTAGAGGAAGCCCCAGCACTCCCCCTGGCTCCATCTGTCCTTTTACTCACATATATCCAGCCCTTCCTTATAGAATCACAGGATCTAGAATTCAGTTTCACTGCCCCTTCCACAATAATAGCCTTCTCAACAACGGAATTTCCTTCCTTCCTTCCTTTCTATTTAACTTACTTGCTTTTTTGAATAGGTAAAACATTCAAAATTTGAGAGATTCAAATGGGTAACAAGTAAGAAGTCTCCCTCCCTAAAGAATGAGAAACGTTTCAATCTATACTTTTTTTTTTTGGATACAGGGTCTCACTCTGTGGCCCAGAGTGGAGTGCAGTGGCATGATCTTGGCTCACTGCGACCTCCGCCTCTGGGGTTCATGTGATTCTCCTGCCTCAGCCTCTCAAGTAGCTGGGACTACAGGTGTGTGCCACCACACCTGGCTAATTTTTATATTTTTTGGTAGACATGGGGTTTCACCCTTTTGGCCAGCCTGGTCTTGAACTCCTGACCTCAGGTGATCTGCCCACCTCAGCCTCCCAAAGTGCTGGGATTACAGACATGAGCCATCGCACCCAACCTCAATCTATACTTTTTATCTGGCTTCAATTTTTGAACCATGAGAACAAAGCAGATATTCAGCTAGTATGTACATGTGTGGCATACTGATTGGTATCTCTTCTGACTGATCAGTGCCAGTGTTGTGCCAGTTAATTATTTTCAGTAGCACCCCTGTAATGGGAATTTACTATCTATGCACAACCAAATAAAAACTTAAGTTTCGGCCGGGCGCGGTGGCTCATGTCTGTAATCCCAGCACTTTGGGAGGCTGAGGCGGGTGGATCATGAGGTCAGGAGTTCGAGACCATCCTGGCTAACATGGTGAAACCCCATCTCTACTAAAATTATAAAAAATTAGCCAGTCGTGGTGGCGTGTGCCTGTAGTCCCAGCTACTTGGGAAGCTGAGGCAGGAGAATGGCGTGAACCCGGGAGGCGGAGCGGAGCTTGCAGTGAGCCGAGATTGTGCCACTGCACTCCAGCCTGGGCGACAGAGCGAGACTCTGTCTCAAAAAAAAAAAAAAAAAAAACAACTTAAGTTTCCTTCCCCAGAGGAAACCAATGTTACTAGTTTCTTCTGTGTGTCTCCAAAAATCTTCCCTGAATAAACTAATAAATATATATAATCATCCCCTATCCTCCTTATATAAATGGTATATACCACCATACCCTGCCTCCAAATCATTTTAACGCTGCTCCTCACATACTTTAGGAACACAAAGAAGTAATCAGAAAAGAGCAAAACCGCCGGGCGCAGTGGCTCACACCTGTAATCCCTACACTGTGGGAGGTCAAGGCAGGTGGATCACGAGGTCAGGCGTTCGAGACCAGCCTGGCCAACATGGCAAAACCCCATCTTTACTAAAATTACAAAAAAAATTAGTCGGGCATAGTGGCGGGCACCTATAGTCCCAGCTACTCAGGAAGCTGAGGCAGGAGAATGGCGTGAACCCAGGAGACGGAGGTTGCAGTGAGACGAGATCACACCACTGCACTCCAGCCTACACGACAAGAGTGAGACTCCATCTCAAAAAAAAAAAAAAAAAAAAGACCAAAGATACCTAAAGTCCAAGTCCAGCTGATCTTTTACCAACCAAGGTTTTCAATCCTGCACTCCGCTTCTTCTTCATCATCTTCCACTCGACAAACCTCTGGTCAAATCGAGCTACTCACGCCTCCCTGTGTCTACTTCATATTCATCCCCAGGCCCTGCTTATATCACACCCTCTGATTACAGGGTCCCAAATCTCAGCCCAAGGACCACATTTCCCTATAAAACTCCAAGTTTAAAGGCTGTCTTTCCACTCCCTTCTCTGGGCTACCATAGTCTGATTTCTTCTGATATGACAATGGGAACATTTGCACTGTATCCGCTTTTTTTTTTTTTTTTTTTTTTTTTAAGACAGAGTTTTGCTCTTGTCACCCAGGCTGCAGTGCAGTGGCATGATCTCGGCTCACTGCAACCTCTGTCTCCCAGGTTCAAGCGATTCTCATGCCTCAGCCTCCCAAGTAGCTGGGATTACAGGCACACACCACCACGCCCAGCTAATGGCTTGTAATTTTAGTACACATGGGGTTTCACCATGTTGGTCAGGCTGGTCTCAAACTCCTGACCTCAGGTGATCTGCCCGCCTCAGCCTCCCAAAGTGCTGGGATTACAGGCATGAGCCACCAGGCCTGGCCTTTTTTTTTTTTAACTTTTAAGAATTTTTATAAAGACAGTGTCTTACTCTGTTGCCCAGGCTCATCTCAATCTCCTGAGATCAAGTGATCCTCCTGCATCAGCCTCCCAAAGTGCTAGGATTACATGTGTGAGCCACCACTCCCAGCCTCCTCTCTTTTTTTTAAATGTATGTCTCAGTTGTTTTCCCTTGTTTTCTTTTTTTTTTTTTTCAATTTTATAACTTTATTTGATGTATTTGATGATCAGCGATTAGTTCTCATCCACATTGACTGTCTGCAGATTTTTGAAAGTGGTAACAGGTACATAGGTAACCAAAGTATAGAGCTTATTTGGTGAATCTTCATCCTCATTACGTTTTCTGGACAGCCGCACACGGATTCGGTATGGGACATTCCTTATTCCTTTGGCCCAGACAGCTTTGTTGAGCCTGGTATCAATGCACACATCTGGAGTTCCCATCTCCTTCATGGCAAATTTCCGAATCTCTTTGAGTGCCCGAGGGGCACGCTTCTTGAAGCCCACTCCATGGATGCACTTGTGAATGTTGATGGTGTATTCTCGGGTCACCACCTCGTTGATGGCAGAACGGCCCTTTTTCTTCTCGGCACCCTTCTTTGCGGGAGCCATTCTGCCGGGTCCAAGTTGGAAAGCCCTTTTTTTCTTTATAATCCTTCTCTGGGCTTTCTGGGATATGTGTCTCAGTTTTATTCATGAAAAGACACAGCCTTGTCCACTCTATTTTTCTCCGTACATTTGCATTGTTTTATTACTTGGGCATGAGTTCTCTCTCTATATATATATGTATACACACACACACACATAATTACATATATTTATATATGTAATATATAATTATATATTACATATTATATATGTATTACTATATGTGGAATACATATATATCATATGTAATATACGTATATATTATGTAATATATAATATATAACATATATAATATATATTATTTATATATAATATAAAATATATATAATCTATGAATCTATATATGTGTGTGGGTGATATATGAGTGTGTGTGTATATGTATAAACCATTCGAGGGTAAGTTACATATATCATAGCCCCTTACTCCTAAATATTTCAGCATGTATTCTCTAAGAATAGGGATAGTCTGTTACATAACCACAGAAGAGTCATCTTCATAAGTTTACATTGATACAGCATATTTAGCTAATATACTATGGTCCCTATTCTAATTTTGTCAGTTCATCTAACAATATCTTTTTGAGCATTTCCCCCATCTAGTACAGAATCCAATCCAGAGTTAGGTACTATACTTAATTATGTCTTGTTAGCCTCTTAATCTGCATCCTACATTTACATGTACATGTACATCCTATATTGTACATTTATATCCTACAATATACATCCCACATTAGGAGTATAAAGAAACCAGTTTACCTTGGTGGAATATTCTTTTGGACAGCCCATGTTGACGTCAATGCCAGCCACATCATTTTCTCTGGAAAAGGATGAAGGAGTAAAGGTAATAAATATTGAATTAGAGCAAAGAAGGTAAAATTAAAGGCATGGATGGGCCTGTGCTCATGAACCTCTTACCCTGTCCCTGACCCTATGAAACACACCAACCCCCAATGACAGAAGCTAAAAAATGGGAAAGAAATCCATCCCTAAAATGTGCACCTGCCTCATCTGAGCAGAAATCCAGAGAAAAGATATAACGTGTGCACACATTTACAAAGGGCTAGATGCAGAGGACTTTGCTACTTTGGAGTTGTATCAGATAACTCAGATGGGCACACTGAACTTGGCTGAAATAGTAAAAGTCATTTGTCAATACAGAAAAGTGACATGAGCCTAAGAGCCCTTTCCCAGACGACAGCTTCTGGTGGAAGTTCTAGCACTGTCTGGTATGTATTAGGTTGGTGCAAAAGTAATTGTGTTTTTTTCCACTGAAAGTAATGGCAAAAACCGCAATTACTTTTGCATCAACCTAAATATTAATACATGTTAATAGTCCGTGATCAGCAGCAATAACTGCCTGAGTTCCCTCTCACTCTCTTTGTAATGATAACAATAGCTAACACTTACTAAGATCTCATTATGTACCACATGCTGCAAAGACATTTACATACATTACTTCATTTACCTTTCCCTATGTCAGAGGTTGGTAGCACTATTTTATAGGTGAGAAAACTAGGTTCTCATTAAGGTTAAGTAACTTATCTCAGGTCACACAGTTAACAAGTAGCAAAATCAGAATTCCAAACCAGATCTGTCTTAACTTCAAAACCTATCACAAACTATAGCGCACTCTCCTGCCTTTGTTTTTGTTTTTGAGACAGGGTCTCACTCTGTTCCCTAGGCTGGAGTCCAGTGGCGCAATGGAGGCTCACTGCAGCCTGGGCCCAAGTGATCCTTGCACGTCAGCCTTCCAAGTAGCTGGGACCACTGGCATGCACCACCTTTTCTGTAGAGATGAGGTCTGCCTGTGTTCCCCAGGCTTCCTGTCTTTGTTAATTCAGGAAGCAATATGTCTTACCTATACTTTGATACTTAAAGCTTTAGGACTCATAGTCATTGGGGTCCCTGGAAAGGGAGTTTCATGAATAACTACAAAAATACAGCTCCCCACAATACGCATAGAGGGTCTCTGAGATCTAGGGCACTGAGGGTACACATGAGTTCCAGGCCAGCCCTTGGATGCCACAAACAGAAGGAAACCAGACACTCTTTTTTTTTTTTAAGACGGAGTCTTGCTCTGTCACCAGGCTGGAGTGCAGTGGTGCAATCTCAACTCACTGCAACCTCTGCCTCCCAGGTTCAAGAGATTCTCCTGCCTCAGCCTCGTGAGCAACTGGGACTACAGGTGTGTACCACCACACCCGGCTAATTTTTGTAATTTTAGTAGAGACAGGGTTTCACCATGTTGGCCAGGATGGTCTTGATCTCTTGACCTCATGATCCACCTGCCTTGGCCTCCCAAAGTGCTGGGATTACAGGCATGAGTCACCGTGCCTGGCCGGAAACCAGACACTATTAACCTGGAAATAGAACGTAATGGGCTAGGAGGCAGAAGGGTGGGTCAACTCCAAAGTCACCAGGACATTAAACCCTCACAGCTCAAAGGAGAGGCAAAGGCAGTGCTAAAGACGGAGGAAGAACTTACACAAGCCTGGCCACAGCAAGGGCTCGCTCTGCGTCTGAAGTCCCCTGGGAACACAAGAGGCTGCATCAACCACTGCCCTGATACAGATACACATGCACTGACAAACACACCCATGCAGCACACACATACACACACACACCCCACACACCAATAACAGAGTCAGGCTGGCTTTCTCTTAAACAGCCAGCCCACTAGACTAGCTTGCTGCCAGCAGAAAAAGGTGGACTTGGAAGGTTGAGAAAATGTTATCAATACTATGATTACACCCAAACATATAAAAAACTTGAAAACATTTTATAGTGACCATTCAAACACTCACCATTTAGATTCTACAATTAACATTTTGCTAGATTTGCTTTATCACATGGTTACCCACTATTATCAATTTTTTAGAAACCTAAACATCATTCAGGATGTTTCTGAAAAAGTACCAAGAAATTCCCAAAGTGACAGAAGAGCACCATAGAGTCATCACAACTCAAATACAAATCTTAACTACTCTTGAAAAATCCTAATTTCTTTCTATGAGAAATATATATACACTACATAAAAACAAAGACTATGATCTGAGTAATCAATGCTAGGGATTAAAACAATAGAGAAATCATGCCAAACAGACAATTCCTACAAGTAAGTAAATTAAATTTGAGACTAGAGGCATACATGACTGTGATAGTTTGATTTCCATAAACCGTCTCCAATAGTGTAATTACTCATGACTGGCTCTTTGGAAAACATTAAAGCGGATCTTCAGGAAGCCATCGTTGTGCAATGTACCCCAGGTATTCAACACTGGCCTGGCACAGGGCATGAGTTGGGAAATCCCAGGGGATGGTGAGACTCGGGAGGGTATGCAGCGATGGCATCTCTCACCATCTGGAAGACCACCCTGTTCTGCTCTCTTTCACAGGTGCGGAAGACAACTCGATCATCAGGGGCGACAAAGTCCACTGTGCTGAGCACCTCTGCAAGAAAACACAAACACATAGCGTCACTCAATGAAGATGCAAATTCAACCCTAGCCTAAGTCCTGGAAGAAAACACGGCCAGAGTATAAGCTTGGAGGGGAAAGAGATCCTAAATGTATACCATTCTTACCAAAAATAACTATGCACATGGGAGGCGTCTGTGATGATGACAATGGTCTATTTCCTGACCTGGGTGATGGTTGTTCGTTTTGCAATTACTTGTTCAACTGCATGTTTGTGTTTAATGCACTTTTTCCGAATGGTGGTTAACATTTTGCTGTGTTTAAAATGTTAAAACAGGGCCGGCTATGGTGGCTCACACCTGTAATCCCAGCACTTTGGGAGGCCGAGGCGGGCAGATCATGAGGTCAAGAGTTTGAGACCAGCCTGGCCAACATGGTGAAACCCCGTCTCTACTAAGAATACAAAAATAAGCCGGACGTGGTAGGGCGTGCCTGTAATCCCAGCTACTCGGAAGGCTGAGGCAGGAGAATCTTGAACCCGGGAGGCAGAGGCTGCAGTGAGCCAAGATTGCGCCATTGCACTCCAGCCTGGGGGACAGAGCAAGACTCCGTCTTGGGGGAAAAAAAAAAGTTGAAACAAAATGTACATACGTAGCAGTAGCTCACGCCTGTAATCCCAGCACTTTGGGAGGCCAAGGCAGGTGGATCACGTGAGGTTAGGAGTTCAAGACCAGCCTAGCCAACATGGCAAAACCCCATCTCTACTAAAAATACAAAAAATTGCTGGGCATGGTGGAGGGTGCCTGTAATACCAGCTACTCAAGAGGCTGAGGCAGGAGAATCGCTTGAACCTGGGAGGCAGAGGTTGCAGTGAGCTGAGATTGTGCCACTGCACTCCAGCCTGAGCAACAGAGGGAAGCTCTGTCTCAAAAAAAAAAATGTTTGTCTGTTTCAGTTTTGGCCCAAATTTTCCCAGAAAACATCACTCTGAAGTTCAGCAAATTTACTATTTACTTACAGTGAGACAGGTGCTGCTAGTGGAAGGTTACTATATAACAATCAGTCTCCTATACTATTCATAGTTGCATATTTGCAAATGTGCCTATTTGCTAACATTTATTCGTGACCCCAAAATCAATACTTGTGATGTTTTCATGGTCATCCAACGACAGGAACAGAGTGGTGAAAGTTTTGAGTTGCCCGTTGTGCATGTTCCCAGCTGAGGTCAAACAAGGTGATGCTCTGTCTTCTCCCTTCAGCTCTCATACTGTCAACAAGTGGCCCTTTTGTGGTATATTTCATGCCACATTTCTGCATGTTTATGCTTTTTGTTGGTGATCTCACTGTTTAAAATGGTCCCAAGTGGCCAGGTGTGGTGGCTCACACCTGTAATCCCAGCACTTTGGTAGGCCAAGGCAGGTGGGTTACCTGAGGTCAGGGAGTTCGAAACCACCCTGGGCAACATGGTAAAACTCAGTCTCTACTGAAACACACACACAAAAAATTAGCTGGGTGTGGTGGTGCATACCTGTAGTCCCAATTACTTGGAAGGCTGAGGCACAAGTATCTCTTGAGCTGGGAAGGCGGAGTTGCAGTGAGCCAAGATCGCGCCACTGCACTCTAGTTTGGACTACAGAGTGAGACTGCATCTCAAAAAAAATAAAATAAAATGGTCCCAACCATACTGCTGAAATGCTGTCTAATGTTCCTAAGCACAAGAAAACTGTCATGGGCCTTACGGAGAAAATATACATCTTGAATAAGCTTTGTTTAGGCCTGAAATTATAGCACAATTACCCATGTTAGGGAGTTCAATGTTAGCGAATCAATGGTATATATTAAATAATATGCCTTTAAACAGAAACACATGGCTGGTGTGATGGCTCAGTCCTGTAATCCCAGTATTTTGGGAGGCTGAGGCAGGGGGATCACTTGAGGCCAGGAGTTTGAGACCAGCTGGGGAACACAGCAAGAACCCCATCTCTACAAAAAATTTAAAAATTGGCTGGGCATGAAGGTGTGCACCTGAAGTCCTAGCTACTTGGAAGGCTGAGGCAGGATGATCATTTGAGCCCAGGAGTTTGAGGCTGCGGTGATCTATGCTCACACCACTACACTCCAGCCAGGGCAATAGAGTGAGACCTGGTCACAAAAAAGAAACCAAACAAAAACAAAGAAACACATAACAAAAGTTATGGACTGACGAGTTGATGAAAGTATGACCAGAGGTTTGCACAAACCTAAACCTTTGTTTCCCCCAGGGTCAGTGGTTCAGTATCTGCTCATCTGATGTTTAAAGCAACTTTACAGAAACAACAACTGTGCATAATGAGAAGCAACTGTATTTTATCTGTCAGCTTCCTAAAGAAGCTCCACAAATAGTTGCGAACATTATTACCTTTCAAAGATCACTAGACATGAAAAAGACTGAACATGGCAGATGGGAGAATATGCCTACCTCAAAGCCTGTCTTTAGAAATAAATGAGATCTTTGACGCACTTAAAGCATTTCCATACATGGACGGTGTTATTATCATCCCAGCACTAAACAGATGAGAAGGTTTTTAGGGTGGGGTAAAGGCGTGACATGTTGAGAGAGGTAATCAAAGTATCACTGACAGAGACAGCTCATGACTGGCAGTAAGATGTGTGAGAGAAGAACCACAAAATCTTTGTGTGTTTATGATGCAACTCTGTTTATAACAGCAAAACACTGGGAACCCCTGTTAAGGCTCTGGTAAGATCAATTCTGTCATAGTTGCCCCTAGGTACTGACATGGGCAAATGACCTAGTAGATAAGCAAATGGCAAAACAACATGTGTTGTATGATCTCATGGGGTGGAGAGATAGATGATATAGATATAGATACAGATACATTTTTTTCTCCTTATCTTTGACCTAGAAGAGGGATAAACATGTCATATTTTGTACACACACATTATTTACTATATGTATAGAAAAACATACATTATTTCTCTTTCTGATTACCTCTTTAGGTAGAGGATTATGGAGGATTTTCATTTTCTAGGTTATACAGATCTGTAATATTGAATTTTTTATCACACAGAAAAAAATATATACATTTAAAACAATTCAGCCAAGTGTGGCAGCTCACACCTGTAATCCCAGCACTTTGGGAGGCCAAGGCAGGTGGATCATGAGGTCAGGAGTTCAAGACCAGACTGGCCACCATGGTGAAACCCCTTCTCTACTAAAAATACAAAAATTAGGCCGGGCGCGGTGGCTCACGCCTGTAATCCCAGCACTTTGGGAGGCCGAGGCGGGCGGATCACAAGGTCAGGAGATCGAGACCACGGTGAAACCCCGTCTCTACTAAAAATACAAAAAATTAGCCGGGCGCGGTGGCGGGCGCCTGTAGTCCCAGCTACTCAGGAGGCTGAGGCAGGAGAATGGCGTGAACCCGGGAGGCGGAGCTTGCAGTGAGCCGAGATCGCGCCACTGCACTCCAGCCTGGGCGACAGAGCAAGACTCCGTCTCAAAAAAAAAAAAAAAAAAAAAAAAAAAAAAAAAAAAAAATTAGCTGGGTGTGGTGGCGTGCCTCTGTAATCCCAGCAACTTGGGAGGCTGAGGCAGGAGAATTGCTTGAACCTGGGAGGCAGAGGTTGCAGTGAACCAAGACTGTGCCATTGCACTCCAGCCTAGGCCATAGAGGGAGATCCCATCTCAAAAAAAAAAAAAAAAAAGGATTCCACGAGCATATACACATGTATCAAAAACCTCAAGGAATACACCACAACTCTAATCAAAGCAGAATCAGCCTCATCAATAAAGTATCAGCAAAACTACAATTTATCACAATCATATTTGCACAGAGCACAGGGTGTCCACAGCACTTACATGTACCTTATCTTATTTGGTCCTCACTCCAACCCTATGATTTCAGTAAAGCAAAGACTATGATTTCATTTTACAGATAAAGTAACTGAGGCAGACAGAGGTCATATGGCCTGCCCAAGGTCACACACCTAGCAAGTGGCCAAGCCAGGGCCAATGCTAAAGCCATCCTGACTCCAAAGCTCCTAGAGTTCCTCCTATGCTATGATACATGGTGATTTCTATGCCAGCAAGCCTGTGAGTGAAAGGCACTCTTAGCCCGTTTCACATCAGGCTTTTTGTCATGGCCTCTGGAGATCAGTGACTGCTCTCAAGGGAGCATCTGATCTACAAAATTACTCAATGAAGCCAGGCAAGACACTTTCACCCCAGGCAAGGGCAGTGGCAGTGCTGCTTGAGCCCAGCAGGGCACATGCATCAGTCTGAAGCCAGATCTGTACTCACCATTGACAACTCTCTTGCACTGAATCATCTTGAGGTCGATCAGCTCCTGCAGAGGAATGACAGGACGCTTGTCAGTCCTGAATATGTAGGCTCTGGGCATGAAGGATTTTCATCACACACCCACTGAGGATCGCTTGGCCAGTCGCCCTACTACCAACAATAAACCACAGCTTTTGGGACATGTAGTGCTATCCTCCCCACCCAAGTATGGCAAGCAGGAGCCAGAGTGAGCTACCCTAAATTAGCTGCTCTTCCCAGGAAACTTGGAGATGTTTGGAGCCTAGAATGAATGAACCACTTAGCCAGAAAGACGATAATCATCCAGGATGTAGTCACCTGGAAATTTTTCTCACCTACTGGTCTCAGCAGAAGTTCCCCCCATCAAAGAATATCCCACCTATCCCTAAGCAAAGGGCAGGCATTGAAGGGCTCCTAAGAAACATCCAAGAACAAAACTGGAACCAGTGAATAGAAGCAAAGGGAGGAAGATCTGAGATGAACACAGGAAAGAAAAGTCTAAAACCTCTATCCAACATGGGTCACACTATGTGGAAATGAAAAGGGTGAGGTGCTCAATTCTGGAGATACTCAAACAGACTCAGGAAAGAAAGAAAAAGGGGGGTTTCTTCAAAATCACATCACAAAAATGGAGGAAAATCTCCTATCTGCCAGAGCACTGAGATTCTCTAATTCTTAATTGGAGACAAGACTGTTCTGCTTTGCTGTATCATAATCTCAGCACACACCTGTCACACTGCCCAGAAGTTCATGCCCATGGATTCTGGGGGTCCAGAAAAGAAAAGAAGAGGCACTCACTCCTAGTACTAACCCCCACACTGACTCCCTGTGAGCCCCAGCAGGTCATAACCCCAGCCAGGTGGGCACAATGACCTCCTACTCACTCATGGGAGTACCTAGGGACAATGGCGAAAGAATCCCCATAGTGTCCATGGGACTTACCCCAGCATACCCACCATCAGGTTAAGAAATGCTCTAGGTGTTTCTGTGGCCATTCTCTCCATGCAGTATTCAGGTCATCAAATATCTGATGCCCACTAGGCCTGAACAAACAAATCACCACAACCAAGCAGTTCGGATATGGTTGACATCCAACCCCCAAAAATCAGTGTGGCATCCCAAGGGATGGGCAGAGCCCAACTCAGAGCCCCGGTAGCCAGTGATCCTAGTTGCAGGGACAGGCAACAAGGCAAGTGGACAAGTAGGAAGGACTGAATGGCCTGTGCTTATAAAAATAAATTCAGTAGCCAAACTGAGCTTTGGTAGGGAGTGGAACAGGAAAAAGTAAGACATGTATCACATCAAAGATTGGGAAGTTTATTGGTTCCAAGTATTTACAGAAATCTCTGTCCAAACATTAGCTAACAATTAAGCTAACCCAGGAGAACTTTATAGGCCACACATGGCAAAGAACACAGGCCTTACAAAATTAGTTCAGAATAGTCACTAAGCAAACAAACAACAACAAACTCTGGCCAGACATGATGGCTCACGTCTGTAATCCCTACACTTTAGAAAACTGAAGCGGGAGGATTGCTTGAGCTCAGGAGTTCAAGACCAGCCTGGGCAACAAAGTGAGACCTTGTCTCTACAAAAAATTTTTAAAACAGCTGGGCATGGTGGCATGTGCCTGTGGTCCCAGCTACACGGGATGCTGAGGCAGGAGAATCGCTTAAGCCCAGATGGTCAAGGTTGCAGTGAGCTGTCATTGTGCCACTGCATACCACCCTGGCCAACAGAGTGACACCTGTCTTTTTTTTTTTTTTTTTTTTTTTTGAGACAGAGTCTCGCTCTGTCGCCCGGGCTGGAGTGCAGTGGCCGGATCTCAGCTCACTGCAAGCTCCGCCTCCCGGGTTTACGCCATTCTCCTGCCTCAGCCTCCCGAGTAGCTGGGACTACAGGCGCCCGCCACCTCGCCCGGTAGAGACGGGGTTTCACCGTATTAGCCAGGATGGTCTCGATCTTCTGACCTCGTGATCCTCCCGTCTCGGCCTCCCAAAGTGCTGGGATTACAGGCTTGAGCCACCGCGCCTGGCCGACACCTGTCTTAAAAAGAAAACACACTGGACACGGTGGCTCATGTCTAATCCCAGCACTCTGGGAGGCCGAGGCAGGCAGCTCACTTGAGGTCAGGAGTTCAAGACCACCCTGGCCAACATGGTGAAACCCCATCTCTACTAAAATACGAAAATTAGCTGGCCATGGTGGTAATCCCAGCTACTCAGGAGGCTGAGGCAGGAGAATTACTTGAACCCGGGAGGCAGAGGTTGCAGTGAGCTGAGATCACGCCACTGCACTCCAGCCTGGGCGACAGTGCAAGACTCCATCTCGCGAAAAAACAACAACAACAACAACAACAAAAATACTTTGTTATTTGAGAATATCTACAAAACTGACAAACTCTTAGCTAGACTACCAGTGGAAAAAAAGAGAGAAGACTCAAATTATTAAAATCAGAATGAGAGAGGCCAGGCGCGGTGGCTCACGCCTGTAATCCCATCACTTTGGGAGGCTGAGGTGGGCGGATCATGAGGTCAGGAGTTCAAGGCCAGCCTGGCCAACATGGTGAAACCCCATCTCTACTAAAAATACAAAAATTAGCTGGGTGTGGTGGCGTGTGCCTGTAATCCCAGCTACTTGGGAGGCTGAGGCAGGAGAATCGCTTGAACCCAGGAGGCGGAGGTTGTAGTGAGCCAAGATGGCGCCACTGCACTCCAGCCTGGCAACAGAGCAAGATCTCATCTCAAAAAAAAATAAATAAATAAAATCAGAATGAGAGAGAAAACATTACTTCTGATCTTAAAGAAATAAAAAGGATTATAAGGAAATAATATAAACCATTCTATGCCAAAAAATTAGATAACCTACATGAAATGGACACACAATACTGAATCTGACTGAAGAAATAAAAAATGGGAACAGACCTAAAACAAGAAATTAAGGCTGGGCACAGTTGGCTTATGCCAACAAAAATTAGCCAAGCGTGGTGGCACGGGCCTGTAATCCCAGCTACTGGGGAGGCTGAGACAGCAGAATTGCTTGAACCCGGGAGGCGGAGGCTACAGTGAGCTGAAATCATGCCACTGCACTCCAGCCTGGGCAACAGAGGGAGACTCCGTTTCAAAAAAAAAAAAAAAAAATGAATGAAATCATGTACTTTACAGCAATATAGATGCAGCTGGCGACCATTATCCTAAGCAAATTAATACAGAAACAAACCCAAATAACATACGTTCTCACTTATAAGCGGGAGCTAAGCATTGGGTACACACGAACATAAAGATGGGAACAACAGATACTGGAGACTTCGGAAGGCAGGAAGCAGAGAGGGGGCAAGCGATGAAAAACATCCTATTGGGTATTATGTTCACTATCTGGGTGACAGGATCAATAGAAGCCCAAAGCTTCAGCATCACACATGGTGCCCTTGTAACAAATCCTCATATACACCCCTGAATCTAAAATTTTGAAAATAAGAGTAAATTTTAAAATTAAAAAGTTTCCCAGGCCAGGGACTGTGGCTCACGCCTGTAATCCTAGCACTTCAGGAGGCCAAGGAGGGCGGATCACCTGAGGTCAGGAGTTCAAGACCAGCCTGGCCAACATGATGAAACCCCGTCTCTACTAAAAATACAAAAATCAGCCAGGTATGGTGGTGGGCACCTGTAATCCCAGCTACTCAGGAGGCTGAGGCAGGAAAATCACATGAACTTGGGAGGCGGAGGTTGCAGTAAGACGAGATCACACCACTGAACTCCCGCCTGCTGGGCAACAAAGTGAGACTCCATCTCAAAAAAATTTTTAAAAATAAAGTTTCCCACAAAGAAAAGCTCAGGACCAAATGCCTTACTGGTAAATTCTACCAAATGATTAAAGGACCAATCCTGCACAAACTCTTCCAAATAACAGAAAAAGAGGTAACACTTTCTTTTTTTTGAAACAGAGTCTCACTCTGTCACCCAGGCTGGGGTGCAGCGGCTCAATCTCAGCTCACTGCAATCTCTGCCTCCCAGAATCAAAAAATTCTCCTGCCTCAGCCTCCGAAGTATCTGGGATTACAGGTGTGCACTACCACGCCCAGCTAATCTTTTCTTGTATTTTTAGTACAGTCAGGGTTTCACCATGTTGGCCAGGCTGTTCTCGAATTCCTGACCTCGTGATCCACCCACCTTCGCCTCCCAAAGTGCTGGAATTACGGGTGTGAGCCACTGCACCCAGCTGACACTTTCAAACTCATTAGTTGAGGCCAACATTTCCCTGGTACCAAAACCAAAGGCATCACAAGAAAAGAAATATAATAATCAATATTTCTCATAAAGACCAAAAACAAAAAATCCATAACAAAATACTAGCAAGCCAAGTCCAGCAACACATAAAAAGATTCTATACCATGACCAAGTAGGATTTATCCCTGGTTGGTGTAAAACCCAAAAATCAACTGATATAATGCACCATATCAATGGAATAAAAAGCAAAAACCGGCCGGGCGCGGTGGCTCAAGCCTGTAATCCCAGCACTTTGGGAGGCCGAGACGGGCGGATCACGAGGTCGGGAGATCGAGACCATCCTGGCGAACACGGTGAAACCCCGTCTCTACTAAAAAAATACAAAAAACTAGCCGGGCGAGGTGGCGGGCGCCTGTAGTCCCAGCTACTCGGGAGGCTGAGGCAGGAGAATGGCGTAAACCCGGGAGGCGGAGCTTGCAGTGAGCTGAGATCCGGCCACTGCACTCCAGCCTGGGAGACAGAGCGAGACTCCGTCTCAAAAAAAAAAAAAAAAAAAAAAAAGCAAAAACCACATGATCTTCTCAATAAACACAAAAATTTTCTGACAAAATCCAACACCCTTTCATGATAAAAACACTCAACAAACTAGGAATAGAAAAAAACTTTCTTTACTTGCTGAAGGCATCTATGAAAAACCCACAGCTAACAACATATTAAATGATGAAAAACAAAGCTTTCCCCCTAAGAACAGGAACTAAACAAGTATATCTACTCTTGTCACTTATAATCTACATTATATTGAAAGTTCCAGGCCGGGCACAGTGGTTCATGCCTGTAATCCCAGCACTTTGAGAGGCCAAGGCAGTGGATCACCTGAGCTCAGGAGTTCAAGACCAGCCTGACTAACATCGTGAAACTCTGTATCTACTAAAAATACAAAAATTAGCCGAGCATAGTGGTGCATGCCTGTAATCCCAGCTACTCAGGAATCTGAGGCAGGAGAATCACTTGAACCCAGGAGGCGGAGGTTGCAGTGAGCCGAGATCATGCCATTGCACTCCAGTCCACGGCCTGGGCAACAAGAGCAAAACTCCGTCTCAAAAAAAAAAAAGAAAAGAAAGTTCCAGGCCGGGCGCGGTGGCTCAAGCCTGTAATCCCAGCACTTTGGGACGCCGAGACGGGCGGATCACGAGGTCAGGAGTTCGAGACCATCCTGGCTAACAAGGTGAAACCCCATCTCAACTAAAAAATACAAAAAATAACTAGCCGGGAGAGGTGGCGGGCGCCTGTAGTCCCAGCTACTCGGGAGGCTGAGGCAGGAGAATGGCGTAAACCCGGGAGGCGGAGCTTGCAGTGAGCTGAGATCCAGCCACTGCATCCCAGCCTGGGCGACAGAGCGAGACTCCCTCTCAAAAAAAAAAAAAAAAAAAAAAAGAAAGTTCCAGCCAGGACAATTAAGCAGAAAAATAAAATAAAATAAAAGGCATTCATATTAGAAAGGAAAAAGTAAAACTATATTTGCAGATGATTTGATCTTTTTCTTGCTTTTTTTTTAAGACGGAGTTTCGCGCTTGTTGCCTAAGCTGAAGTGCAGTGGCACGATCTCGGCTCACTGCAACCTCTGCCTCCTGGATTCAAGCGATTCTCTTGCCTCAGCCTCCCTAGTAGCTGGGATTACAGGCGTCCACCACCATGCCTGGCTAATTTTTTGTATTTTTTTTTAGTAGAGACGGGGTTTCATCATGTTGGCCAGGCTGGTCTGAAACTCCCAACCACAGGTGATCCACCCACCTCAGCTTCCCAAAGTGCTGGGATTACAGGTGTGAGCCACCACGCCGGGCCGATGTGATCTTGTATATAGAAAGCCTATGGAAGTTTCCCCCACCCATACAGACACTAGAGACACAGAGAGACAGAAAGAGAAAATACATGCTAATAAGCAAGTTCAGCAAGGTCAAGGACACAAGATCAATACACAAAAATCAATTCTATTTTATATAATGAACAATCCAAAACTGAAATTAAGAAATCCCATTTGTAATAACAGCTAAAAGAATAAAACGGCTGGGCACAGTGGCTCACACCTATATTCCCAGCACTTTGGGAGGCCGAGGTAGGCAGACTGCCTGAGGTCAGGAGTTTAAGATCAGCCTGGCCAACATGGTGAAGCCCTGTTTCTATTAAAAACATAAATATTACCCGGGCATGGTGGTGGGCACCTGTAATCCCAGCTACTCGGGAGGCTGAGGCAGGAAAATGGCCTGAGCCCGGGAGGCAGAGGTTGCGGTGAGCCAAGATTGCGCCACTGCACTCCAACCTGAGCAACTGAGTGGGACTGTGTCTCAAAAAATAAAAAATAAATAAAAATAAAACACATAAGAAATAATTCAAAAAAAGAAGTATAAGACTCACATACTGAAAACTATGAAACACTGTTGAAAGAAATCGAAGAAGACCTGACCCAGCCCAATGGCTCATGGTTTTAATCCCAGCACTTTGGGAGGCCTAGGCAGGCAGATCACTTTGAGATCAGGAGTTCGAGACCAGCATGGGCCACATGGTGAAAACCCCAGTTCTACAAAAATATACAAAAATTAGCCATGTGGGGTGGTGCATGGCTATAGTCCCATCTACTCAGGAGGCTGAGGCAGGAGGATGGCTTGAGCCCAGGAGGCAGAGGTTGCAGTGAGCTGAGATCATGCCACTGTACTTCAGTCTGAGTAAGAGTGAGACCTCATCTCAAAAAAAAAAAAAATTAATTAATTAATTAAAGAATACCTAAATAAAGACATCTCATGTTCATGGATTGGAATACTAAATATTGTTATGACAGCAATAATCCCTAAACTAATCTACAGATTCAATGCAAACTCTATCAAAATCCCAGCTGCCTTTCTGGCAGAAATTGACCAGCTGATCCTAAAATTCATATAGCAATGCAAAAAACCCAGATTAGACAAAACAATCTTGAAAGAGAGAACAAAGTTGGAGAATGTATACTTCCCGATCTTAAAATCTACCAAGCTACAATAATCAAGACTGTTGTGTCCTCAATTCACCAGTAAGAAGAAAGAAAAAAAAGAGGCTGTGGTACTGGCATACACGTAGACATACAGACCAGCAAAACAGAAATGAGAGTCCAGATATAAATCAAAACATCTATGATTAATTGATTTTTTACAAGACCTCAGACCCAGTGCAGTGGCTCAAGCCTGTAATCCCAGCACTTTGTGAGGCCAAGGCAGGAGGATCACTTGAGGCCAGGAGCACAATACGAGTCCGGCCAACATGCCAAAACCCTGTCTCTACCAAAAATACCTAAATTAAGCAGGCGTGGGGTCCCAGCTCCTTGGGAGGCCGAGGCAGGAGAATTGCTTGAACCCAGGAGATGGAGGTTGCAGTGAGCTGAGATGATGCCACTGCACTCCTGCCCAGGCAATAGAGACAGACTCCGTTTCAAAAAAAAAAAAAGAAAGAAAGAAATTATTTCTTTGTAAATAAATAATTTTTAATTTTTTTTTGTTTTTTAAAAATTCCCTATTCTGGGTGAATATGACATACAAATGGCCAAAAAAGCATATAAAAATATATTCACCATCACTAACCATCACTAATCAGAGAAATAAACCACAATGAAGTATCACCTCATACCCATTAGGATGGCTACCATCGGAAAAACAGTAAGTGGGCCAGGCATGGTGGCTCACACCTGTAATCCCAGCACTTTTTTTTTTTTCCTGAGACACAGTCTTGCTCTGACACCCAGAGCTGGAGTGCAATGGCGTGATCTCGGCTCACTGCAACCTGTGCATCATGGGTTCAAGCAATTCTCAGCCTCCCAAGTAGCTGGGATTACAGACGCGCACCACCACGCCCAGCTAATTTTTGTATTTTTGTAGAGATGGGGTTTCACCATGTTGCCCAGGCTGGTCTCAAACTCCTGACCTCGAGATCCACCCACCTCGGCCTCCCAAAGTTCTGGGATTACAGGCGTGAGCCACTGCACCCAGCCAATCCCAGCACTTTGAGAGGCCCAGGCGAGAGGATCACTTGAGGCCACCTGTTTGGGACCAGCCTGGGCAACATAGCAAAATCCTATCTCTACAAAAGATTTTAAAATTAGCCAGACGTGGTTGGGCATGGTGGCTCAACATGGCAAAACACCATCTCTACCAAAAATACAAAAATTAGCCAGATGTGGTGGTATACGCCTGTAATCCCAGCTACTCAGGAGGCTGAGGAACAAGAATTGCTTGAACCGAGGAAGCAGAGGTTGCAATGAGCTGAGATCACGCCATGGCATTCCAGTCTGGGCGACAGGGCAAGACTCTGTATTAAATAAATAAATAAATAAAATAAAATTAGCCAGGTGTGGTGGCAAAAGCCTGTAGTCCCAGCTACTCAGGAGGCTGAAGCAGGAGGATCCCTTGAGCCCAGGAGCTCCAGGCTGGAATGAACTATGATCATGTCACTACACTCCAGCCTGGGCCACAGGATAAGACTGTCTCAAAAACAACAAACAAACAAGCATTTCTGAGGATGTAGAGAAACCAGAAGCTTTGTGTGCTGTTAGTGGGACTGTAAAATGATGCAGCCATTATGGTTATAAGAAACAGTATGGAGGGTCCTCAAAAAATTAAAAATAGAACTACCATATGATCTAGCAATCCCAATTCCGGATATATAATCAAAAGAATTAAAAGCCGGGTCTCAAAGAGATTATTTGTACACCCATGTTCACAGCAGCATTATTCACAATCGCAAGAGATAGAAGCAACCTAATGGCCATTAATGGATGAATGGATAAACCACACGTGATATATACATACAATAGAGTACTATTCAGCCTTAAAAAGGAAGGAAATCAGCTAGGAGCGGTGGCTTACATCTGTAATCCCAACACTTTGGGAGGCCAAGGTGGGCGGATCACGAGGTCAGGAGATGAGACCATTCTGGCTAACACGACCCGTCTCTACTAAAAATACAAAAAAAAAAATTAGCCGGGCGTCTGTAGTCCCAGCTACTCAGGAGGCTGAGGCAGGAGAATGGCGTGAACCCGGGAGGTGGAGCTTGCAGTGAGCCGAGATCGTGCCACTGCACTCCAGCCTGGGCAACAATGCAAGACTCCGTCTCAAAAAAAAAAAAAGGGAGGAAATCATATTGTCACATGCTATAACATAACATAGGTCAGCCTTGACGACATTATGCTAAGGGAAATAAGCCAGTCACAAACAATAAATACTACATGATTCCACTTATATAAGGTATCTAAAGTCATCAAATTCATAGAAACAGAAAGTAGAATGACAGTTACCAGTGGCTGGGAAAGGGGGAATGGGGGAATTGCTGTTTAATGGCTACAGGGTTTCCGTTTCACAAGATGAAAAAGTTCCGGAGATCTGTTTCACAACAATGTGAATCTCCATAACACTACTGAACAGTACACTTACAAATGGTTAAGACGGTAAATCTTGGCCGGGCGCGGTGGCTCAAGCCTGTAATCCCAGCACTTTGGGAGGCCGAGATGGGCGGATCACAAGGTCAGGAGATCGAGACCATCCTGGCTAACACGGCGAAACCCCATCTCTACTAAAAACACAAAAAATTAGCCGGGCGAGGTGGCGGCGCCTGTGGTCCCAGCTACTCGGGAGGCTGAGGCAGGAGAATGGCGTGAACCCGGGAGGCGGAGCTTGCAGTGAGCTGAGATCTGGCCACTGCACTCCAGCCTGGGCGACAGAGCGAGACTCCGTCTCAAAAAAAAAAAAAAAAAAAGACGGTAAATCTTAAATGTTTTTTGTCACAATAAGAAAAAAAAAAAACTTTTAAAAAAATCACTCATTTCTCTTTTTTTTTTTTTTGACACAGAGTTTCGCTCTTGTCACCCAGGCTGGAGTGCAATGGTGCACTGGGCACACTGCAACCTCTGCCTTGCGGGTTCAAGCGATTCTCCTGCCTTAACCTCCCAAGCAGCTGGGATTACAGGCATGCACCGTCATGCTCGGCTAAATTTGTATTTTCAGTAGAGACAGGGTTTCACCATGTTGGCCAGGCTAGTTTCAAACTCCTGACCTCAGGTGATCCGCCCGCCTCGGTCTCCCAAAGTGCTGGGATTACAGGCATGAGCTACTGTGCATAACCTAAATCAATCATTTGTGGGCCTCTGGACTGTGGGACTCTGGGCCTCTTAAGAACACTGCCTTTTCCCTTGATCCTACTTACTAAGAAGTTTAGGTCTAACAGGTCAGTGTCTCTTCACAGACTGGAACACCAAATCCCACCATTCTTATAAAAAGAAACAGGAACGCAGCCTCTGCAGCACCTCCCAAAAAACTGTCATGACTCCTCAAAAATTCCTGGCAGACCCTGATGCAGAAAGACTACTGCTCCCTTGACTTTTACAGATTGGCTTATCCTCCAGATGCTGAGGACTTTGTGGGTTGTTTGTTTTGTTTTGTTTTGAGACGGAGTCTTACTCTGTCGCCCAGGCTGGAGTGCAGTGGCGCGATCTCAGCTCACTGCAACCTCCGCCTCCCAGGTTCAAGTGATTCTCCTACCTCAGCCTCCCAAGCAGCTGGGACTACAGGCGTGCACCATCATGTCCAGCTAATTTTTTGTATTTTTGTAGAGACGGGGTTTCACCATGCTGTTCAGGCTCGTCTCAAACTCCTGACCTCAGGTGATCCACCCATCTTGGCCTCTCAAAGTGCTGGGATTACAGGTGTGAGCCACCACACCCAGTGACTTTGTGGGGTTTTTAAGGAGGTGCCTACATGCCTGATATGCCCGAGGTCCTGTGAGCTGGGTGGGGTCATTTGATTATCTAATCCCACAGATAGGCCACCTCAGATGAACTCCCCCGCTCCAGTAAGAACATCCAGGCAACTGGTACTCCAAAGCTCACCGGCAGAACAACCATGGAGCCACCAGGGGGCACCAGACACCACAGTCAGCCATGCCCTGGTGCCCAGTCCCAGCCACCTACACAACCCAGGCTGACCTGCCTGCCTGTCTGCTCTCCACAGGGGACAGGTCTGGGTGGAAGGCTTAGGTCTCTGAATAGGTAGAGACCCCTTTGTTTATTCGTAACCTACACTGACTCTATCAGGGAAGAGCACATCAAACAATGCTAACACATTTTAATTCATATTTCCTCTGCTCCATACAGGAGCACGACCCTGGAAGAAAGGAATGGGCACATTTACTAGGAAAACCAAGTCTTGCCCAATTAGGAGGGTCACATACTGAAGTAATCACATAAATCGTGGGCCCTAAACTTCCAAAGGGCTTGAAAACAACCCTAAGGCTAGGTGCAGTAGCTCACGCCTATAATGCCAGCACTTTGGGAGGCCGAGGCAGGTAGATTACCTGAGGTCAGGGATTCAAGACCAGCCTGGCCAACATGGCAAAACCCCATCTCTACTAAAAATACAAAAATTAGCTAGGCGTGGAGGTGGGCATCTGTGATCCCAGCTACTCGGGAGGCTGAGGCAGGAGAATCGCTTGAACCTGGGAAGCAGACGTTGCAGTGAGCCAAGATTGCACCACTGCACTCCAGCCTGGGAAGGCAGAGTGAGATACTGTCTTAAAAAACAAACAAAAAAAAAGATTCCTGTCCTCACCAAGCCCTGACCTTCAGGCTTCCTTCTAACGCCTTCCTTCCTCTTATACTACAAACATGCAAGTCATCTAGAAACAACTCACTTCACCCTACTTCCCCCACCTCAAGCTACCTGCCTGTACCTCCCTTAACTGAAGGGGTAGTCAGCAGCCCTACTTCTACTCCCTCACCTGCTATTCACTCCTCAAGCCATTAACTCCATGAGTGTTCACGTCTATGTGCTAGAGCTGTCCTCCAGTGGTCTAATTTTCTTTTCCCTCCCTCCCTCCCTCCCTCCCTCCTTCCTTCCTTCCTTCCTTCCTTGCTTTTTTTTTCAAGAAACAAGGTCTCACTATGTTGCTAGGGCTGGTTTTGAACTCCTGGGCTCAAGCAATCCTCCTACCTAGCCTCCCATAGGCATGAGCCTAATTTTCAAATCAAATACCTGCTTGGTCTTTTTGCATCTGGATTTCTCTGCATTATCTGACATGGTTAACAAACCTGACTTTTACCTTCCCTGACACTATACTCTTTTTAATTTGCCTATTTTTCTCACTCTTTTACGTCTTCTGTTATTGATTCCTATGCGCCAACACACATACCTAGCACGTAAGAGTATGTTTTCCCCCAATCTCCTCTTAAGTCCTCCATTCTCTCTACATAGTGGTTTTCTTTTTCTATTGTACCTTTTTTATTTTTTTATTTTTTGGTAGAGACAGGGTTTCACTATGTTGCCCAGGCTGGTCTCGAACTCCTGGACTCAAGTAATCCTCCTGTCTCAGCCTCCCAAAGTGCTGGGATTACAGGTATGAGCCACCACACCAGGGTTATTTTTTTTAATATATAAAAACTTTTTTAAAAAGAGATGGAGTCTTACTATATTGCCTAGGCTGGTCTCAAACTCCTAGGCTCAAGTGATCCTCCTGCCTTGGCCTCCCGAAGTGCTAGTATTACGGCATGAGCTACCATGCCCAGTCTCTTTTTATCTTTTATTTTTATTATTATTATTGAGATGGAGTCTTACTCTGTTGCCAAGGCTGGAGTTCAGTGGCATGATCTTGGCTCACTGCAACCTCCACTTCCCAGGTTCAAGCAATTCTCCTGCCTTACCCTCCCGAGTAGCTGGGACTACAGGCATGTACCACTACGCCCAGCTAATTTTTGTATTTTTAGTAGAGACAAGGTTTCACCACGTTATCCAGACTGGTCTCAAACTCCTGACCTCAGGTGATCTGCCTGCCTTGGCCTCCCAAAGTGCTGGGATTGCAGCCATAAGCCACTGTGCCAGGCCTCTTTAATTTTTTAAAATGGAGTTAAGGTCCCACTGTGTTGCCCAGACACGTCATGCAACTTATCTATTCACCCGGCCCAAGGTATCCCAGAACGCTTCCGTGCTACCAGGCTCCTGGGCCTTGGCAGGGTGCACAAGACTCATCAGAGTCACACATGTTCATCTCCTCCAGCCTTTGGTGAGCACCTATAAAGTCAATTCCCATTCTGTCCCCCCTAACTCCTGACCACTCCCACACACAAATGAAGAGGAGTCTGCACTTGTAGAGAAGCCCACCCAGAAAATCAGAGGCCCTTACCTCACAGTAAACAATGTCCGCTCCATAATCCAAGGCCAGCAGCCTCATTGGAAGAGTCCCTACCCGAACCATTGGGGCCAGGATTAGCTTATTATGATAACACAGAGAGAGGCTATTCAAAATCATTTCCTCCTCTGTTACAGCCTGAAAATAAAGGAAACAAGAGTCAGAAATTCAAATGGAGAAAATCTCTTCTGTTATCAAGAGCAGGCTTCCCTTCTTCAAGCTTCTAGCACACAGTAGTTTCTTTTCCTTTTCTTTTGGTTGGTTGTTTATGTTTGTTTGTTTTTGTGTTTGAGACAGTCTTGCTTTGTCACCCAGGCTGGAGTGCCATGTAGTGCAGGGCTCACGGCAACCTCTGACTCCCGGATTCAAGCAATTCTCGCACCTCAGTCTCCCAAGTAACTGGGATTATGGGCGTCTGCCACCACAACCAGCTAATTTTTGTATTTTGAGTAAAGATGGAGTTTTACAGCTGGGCACGATGGTTCACACCTGTAATTCCAGCACTTTGGGAGGCCGATGCAGGCAGATCACCTGAGGTCAGGAATTGAGATCAGCCTGGCCAATATGGTGAAACCCCATCTCTACTAAAAAATACAAAAATTAGCTGGGCATGGTGGCGGGCACCTATAATCCCAGATACTCAGGAGGCTGAGGCAGGAGAATCATTTGAACCCAGAAGGCAGAGGTTGCAGTAAGGCAAGATGGCACTATTGTACCCCAGCCTGGGCAACAAGAGCAAGACTCCATCTCAAAAAATATATATATATATATATGGGAGTTTCACTACATTGGCCAGGCTGGTCTTGAACTCCAGATCTCAAGTAATCCACCCACCTTGGCCTCTCAGAGTGTTGGGATTACAGGCGTGAGCCACTGCTCCTGGCCTGTTTTCCTTTTCCCTGAACATAAAAATTAGTATACATGCACATTCATTCATCTAACAAACATTTTTTTTTTTTTTTTTTTTTTTTTTTGAGACGGAGTCTCGCTCTGTCGCCCAGGCTGGAGTGCAGTGGCGCAATCTCGGCTCACTGCAAGCTCCGCCTCCCGGGTTCACACCATTCTCCTGCCTCAGCCTCCCGAGTAGCTGGGACTACAGGCGCCCGCCCCTGCGCCCGGCTAATTTTTTCTATTTTTAGTAGAGATGGGGTTTCACCATGGTCTCGATCTCCTGACCTTGTGATCCGCCCACCTCGGCCTCCCAAAGTGCTGGGATTACAGGCGTGAGCCACCACGCCCGGCCCATCTAACAAACATTTATTAAATGACTAGTCTGTGCCAGTCACTGTCCCAGTCTCCTGGGACACATTAGAGAAAAAAGAAAAAAAAAAAAAACATAGAAAAATTCCTGCTCTGGAAGTTTTCATTCTTTTTTTTTTTTTTTTTTTTTTTTTTCAGAGAGTATAGGCAAAAAAAAAACAAAAAGCATAACAAATAAGTAAACTATATAGTATGTTGGAAAACTGGTAATGCTAGATAGAGCAGGGAGAAGGGAGATTGAAAGTGCTGGGGATGGGTTGCAATTTCAAATAGAGAAGTCAACATGGGCTTTAATGAGAAGATAAGATTTGATCAGTGAAGACCCCCTTTTTATTATAAAAATAATAAAAAGCCAGGCAACGGCTCACGCCAGTTATCTCAGCACTAAGGAGGTCATGGTGGGGAGATCGCTTGAGTTGGAGATGGAGATCAGCTTGGAGTTGGAGATCAGCCTGGGTAACATGGCAAGACCTCATCTCTACAGAAACATAAAAATTAGCCAGGAGTGGTAGTGCATGCCTGTAGTATCAGCTCCTCAGGAAGCTGAGGTGAGATCACTTGAGCCTGGGTGGCAGAGGTTGCTGAGCTGAGCTGAGATCATACCCCTGCACTCCAGCCTGGGTGACAGTGAGACCCTGTCTGAAAATAAAAATAAAACTAGGCCAGGCAAGGTGCCTCACGCCTATAATCCCAGAACTTTGGGAGGCCAAGGTAGACAGATTGCTTGAACTCAGGATTTCAAGACCAGCCTGGGCAACATGGTGAAACCCCATCTCTACAAAAAATACAAAAATTGGGCTGGGCATGGTGGCATACGTCTGTAATCCTAACGCTTTGGGAGGCCAAGGCGGGTGGATCACTTGAGGTCAGGAATTCAAGACCAGCCTAGCCAATATGGTGAAACCCCATGTCTACTAAAACACAAAAATTAGCCAGGCGTGGTGGCACGCGCCTGTAATCCCAGCTACTCAGGAGGCTGAGGCAAGAGAATCACTTGAACCCAGGAGACGGAAGTTGTGGCGAGCTGAGATCACACCACTGCACTCCAGCCTAGGCAACAAAGCAAGACTTTACCTGAAAAAAAAAAAAAAATAGCACCTGTAGTCTCAGCTACTTGGGAGGATGAAGTCAGAGTATCACTTGGGCCTAGGAGGTTGAGACTACAGTGAGCCATGATCATACCACTGCACTCCAGCCTGGTGACAGAGCAAGACCCTGTCTCAAAAAAAATTTTTATTTTTAAATAAAAATAATTTTAAAAAGAAATAATCTCTGATCCAAGGACTAAAGGAAGAGAATGTGTTAACCAGTCCAATAAGTGGAAAGAAAATCTTTCCCCTTTCATTAATAGCATCTCCAGTCTCCCAATTACTCATCCTTAACCCACATTCCCCACATTCAATCCATCACTAACTCCTATTCAAATAACCTTCAAAATATAACTCTAACCCACACGCTTTACTACACCCCAATGGCCACCACTGCACGCCAAAAACCCTCTGCTCATCTGCTGCCAGGACTTCAGCATAGACCCCAAATAGATCTCCAAAAATCTACACTTGCCCCTTCCTATCCAATCTATTTACAATAGCCAGCATGGGATCCTAAAAAGGCAACTCTGATAATATCACTCCCCCCATTTATACCTTTCAGTGGCTTCCCACTGACTTTAGGAAAAATCCTAAACCTTTATAATGGCCCACAAGGCCCTGCATGATCAGTCCCTACCCACCTCTCCAGTCTCACCCTCACCTGTGTCTCTCTCACCCTCCCTCTCTGCCCTGGCCACCCTGGCATTCCCTTTTTTTTTTTTTTTTTTTGAAATGGAGTCTCACTTTGTTGCCCAGGCTGGAGTGTAGTGGTGCAATCTCAGCTCACTGCAACCTCCACCTTTCAGGTTCAGCCTCCTGCCTTAGCCTCCCGAGTAGCCGGGATTATAGGTACCCACCACCACACCCACCTAACTGCTGACCTCAGGTGATCCGCCTATTTTGGCCTCCCAAAGAGCTGGGATTACAAGTGTGAGCCACTGTGCCCGGCCACCCTGGCCTTCCTTTAAAGTCTCCCACACCAAACTGTCTGCTGCCCTGGGGCCTGCCCACTTGCAGTTCTGTCTGGAATACTCTCCCCATCTCCCCAACTTGGACATGCATGCCCATACTAAGGTCCCCTTGTCCTTGAATGCCCCCTTTGTGGAGATGTGTCCCTGTAGAAAATCAAATTCAGGTCCCTGGTCCCATGCTTTCCCAACACCCTACATTTCTCTGCAGCTCAGTTACACTCCATGTGTCCACACTGAGTGCTGTCGTTTCTTGTTCAATGCCCAGCTCCTCCTGGAGACCACCAGGACAACAAGCTCTATAAGAACAGGAGTGTGGCTGCTTAGTTCACTGCCAGGTTTCTAGCACTAAGCCAAGTACATGGCCTTTAGAGGCTGCTTTGTAAGGTATGACTGAATACCCCACTGTGGTAGCCGAGAGGACAGCCTCTTGTAGGGTGACTGGTCTGGGAACTTCCTCTGGCACTCTGTCAGAGGTGCCTGACTCACCCTGCCTCTAAGGAGGCTCCTCTGAGAAAAACTAGGCAGACCCCATGCCTTTCCCAGTTACTGCCACAACCACTCACCCCACCCTGAGATCACACCCACATCACACTTTAGTCACTTATTTCCAATCTCTTCTACCATTCCTTTTAAGGGCTGGTCTCCTCTATTACTTCCAATTTCTTAAGACAGTAACCTTGGCCAGGCACAGTGGCTCACGCCTGTAATCCCAGCACTTTGGGAGGCCAAGGTGGGAGGATCACCTGAGATCAGGAGTTCGAGACCAGCATGGCCAACATGGTGAAACCCTGTCTCTACTAAAAATAAAAAAATTAGCCAGGCATGGTGGTGCGCACCTGTAATCCCAGCAACTCGGGAGGCTGAAGCAGAAGAATCACTCGAACCAGGGAGGCGGAGGTTGCAGTTAGCCGAGATCACACCACTGCCCTCTAGCCTGGGCAACAGAGTGAGACTCCATCTCAAAAAGTAAAAAATAGTAACCTTAACTTCAGTTACATGGACATCATATCCTGTTAACCTTAAAAAAAAAAAAGACATTAAAGAAAAATTATCGGCCGGGCGCGGTGGCTCAAGCCTGTAATCCCAGCACTTTGGGAGGCCGAGACAGGCGGATCACGAGGTCAGGAGATCGAGACCATCCTGGCGAACACGGTGAAACCCCGTCTCTACTAAAAAATACAAAAAACTAGCCGGGCGAGGTGGCGGGCGCCTGTAATCCCAGCTACTCCGGAGGCTGAGGCAGGAGAATGGCGTAAACCCGGAAGGCGGAGCTTGCAGTGAGCTGAGATCCGGCCACTGCACTCCAGCCTGGGCGACAGAGCGAGACTCTGTCTCAAAAAAAAAAAAAAAGAAAAATTATCTCCAAACATGTTGAGTTTATTTGAGAATGGGAGAAAAGGATTATAATCCAGGATGCAGCAAGCCACAAGTACATATGGTGATAGAAGGGGAAAAGGAAGCTTTTATTAGCAGAAAGGGAGAGATTTATATAAGTTGCTTAGAAACAGAGTTCACGGCCAGACACAGTGGCTCACACCTGTAATCCCTAGCACTTTACGAGGCCAAGGCAAGGCAGATCACGAGGTCAAGAAATCGAGACCATCCTGGCCAACATGGTGAAACTCCATCTCTACTACAAATATAAAAATTAGCAGGGTGTGGCAGCACACGCCTGTAGTCCCAGCTACTCAGGAAGCTGAGGCAGGAGAATTACTTGAACCTGGGAGGCAGAGGTTGCAGTGAGTCAAGATCACGCCATTGCACTCCAGCCTGGTGACAGAACAAGACTCTGTCTCAAAAATAAAATAAAATAAAATAAACAAGTTCATGAGTTCCCCAGAGGATCAAAGCCAGCGCCGTCTTCAGTTCATTGGTGGAGATGCCATTACTGGGAAAGTATTCTTTCCAGAGCATTTTATGTGAATTATGATAGTCCTAAAAAATGTCTATGCCAGGCAAGGTGGCTCACACCTGTTATCCCATCACTTTGGGAGGCCAAGGCAGGAGGATCACTTGAGGCCAGGAGTTTGAGACCAGTCTGCGCAACATAGCAAGACCCCATCTCTACCAAAAAATATATATATTTTTTAACTAGCCAGGAGCGATGGAAGGTGCCTGCAGTCCCAGCCACTACAGGAGTCTTAAGCAGAATCATTTGGAGTCCAGGAGTTCGATGCAGCAGTGAGCCATGATTGTGCAACTGTACTCCAGCCTGGGTGACAGAGCAAGGCCCTGTCTCCAAAAAAAAAAAAAAGTGGCCGGGCGCGGTGGCTCAAGCCTGTAATCCCAGCACTTTGGGAGGCCGAGATGGGCGGATCACGAGGTCAGGAGATCGAGACCATCCTGGCTAACACGGTGAAACCCCGTCTCTACTAAGAAATACAAAAAAATAGCCGGGCGAGGTGGCAGCGCCTGTAGTCCCAGCTACTCGGGAGGCTGAGGCCGGAGAATGGCGTGAACCCGGGAGGCGGAGTTTGCAGTGAGCTGAGATCCGGCCACTGCACTCCAGCCTGGGCGACAGCGCAAGACTCCGTCTCAAAAAAAAAAAAAAAAAAAAAAGAAAAAAAAAAAAATATCTACTGATAAACCTTGTCATAGAAATATATATACACATGCAAAACATGCAGGCCATGCAAAGCAGGTGATTCATGAAAGACATGAAGGGATTTCTAGTGGGTTTTTATTCACTTATTTATTTATATATATATATATATATATATATATTTTTTTTTTTTTTTTTTTTTTTGAGACGGAGTCTCACGCTGTTGCCCAGGCTGGAGTGCAGTGGCGCGATCTCGGCTCACTGCAAGCTCCGCCTCCCGGGTTCCCGCCATTCTCCTGCCTCAGCCTCCTGAGTAGCTGGGACTACAGGAGCCCGCCACCGCGCCCGGCTAATTTTTTGTATTTTTAGTAGAGACGGGGTTTCACTGTGGTCTCGATCTCCTGACCTTGTGATCCGCCCGCCTCGGCCTCCCAAAGTGCTGGGATTACAGGCTTGAGCCACCGCGCCCGGCCAATTTATTTATATATATATTTTTTGAGATGGAGTCTCACTCTGTCGCCCAGGCTGGAGTGCAGTGGCGTGATCTTGGCTCACTGTAACCTCCACCTCCCAGGTTCGAGCAATTCTCCTGCCTCAGCCTCCCGACTAGCTGGGACAAAAATTAACCACCATGCCCGGCTAATTTTTGTGTTTTCAGTAGAGATGGGGTTTCACCATGTTGGCCAGGATGGTCTCGAACTCCTGACCTCAAGTGATGCGCCCGCCTCAGCCTCCCAAAGTGCTGGGATTGGAGGTGTGAGTCACCACTCCTGTCCTCTAGTGGAGTTTTTAGAAAAGCCTTGAAAATAGTTCTTATCTCGGACATGTAAGCATGAGCTCCCTCTACTTCACACCTTCCTTGTCCTATTTTGACAAAAGCGGTTTCATCCTGGTATCTACAACTTTCATAATCCCATTAATTATAATGCTTTCAGATTGAACATAGCACTATTCAGGGAAAACAATGGGTATAAACAAACTTTACCATTCCCTTCTCTGTCAATTTTCTCCAAAGACAATGCATGCTTAAAAAGCTATTTCTGGCCAGGCATGCTGGTTCACACCTGTAATCCCAGCACTTTGGGAGGCTGAGGCGGGAGGATCATTTGAGGCCAAGAGTTCAAGACCAGCCCAGGCAACATGATAAGACCCCACCTCTACAAAAAATTAGCTGGGCATGGTGGTGCAGGCACCTGTGGTCCTAGCTACTCCACCTGCCTCAGTCTCCCAAAGTGTTGGGATTACCAGCGTAAGCCACTGCATCTAGCTCTAAAATACAAATTTATAAAGTCAACTAGAATTAAATATTTAGAGAATTATCCTATTTCCTACTCTGAATGTGTGGTTGGGTGCAGTGGCTCATGCCTATAATCCCAACACTCTGGGAGGCCAAGGTGGGCAGATTACCTGAGCTCAGTAGTTCGAGACCAGCCTGGGCAACATGGCAAACCCCATATCCACCAAAAAATACAAAAATTAGCCGGGTATGGTGGCGCGGGCCTGTGATCCCACCTACTTGGAGGGCTGAGGCAGGAGAATCATTTGAATTTGTGAGACGGAGGCTGCAGTGAGCCAAGATCGTATCACTGCACTCTAGCCTGGAAATCAGAGCAAGACTCTGCCTCAAAAAAAAATTTTTTAAGTATAAATACACCAGGTGTGGTAGCTCACACATGTAATCCTAACACTTTGGGAGGCTGAGGCAAGAGGATCATTTGAGCCCAAGAGTTCAAGACCAGTCAGGGCAACATAGTAAGACCCCCATCTCTAATAAAAATAAAAAATTTAAAAATAAATAAATAAATAAAATTAAAAACAAAAAATATATATATATATACATGACAAAAAGTAAAAATGATTTGTTAGATTTGAGGAGAAAGAGATGACATAGCTTTTTTTTTTTTTTTTTTTAGCAATGGGACCTTGCTGGGTTACCCAGGCTGGAGTGCAGTGGCACAATCATGGCTCACTGCAGTCCTAAACTCCTGGGCTCTAGGGATCCTCCCATCTCAGCGTCTGCAGTAACTGGGACTACAGGCATGTTCCACCACATCTAGCTAAGTTTGTGTTTAAATTTTTCTGTCGCGATAGGGTCTTGCTATGTTGCTCAGGCTAGTCTCCAACTCCTGGCCTCTAGCGATTCTTCTGCCTAACTTTCCGAAGTGCTGGAATCAGGCTTGACCCACTGTGCCCAGCCCTGATATAGCATTTCATAGTTAAGATTCTGAGCTCTGGAATTGAACAGACCTTCATTTGAATCCCAGTTGTTCCTCGGGCACAGTAATTAACCCGGCTGAGCCTCAGCTTCTCCTTATGGAATATGAGGCTCCACTATAGGAGTCAAAGGAAATGCTGTGAAGAGTGAATTCCATGGTGTACAACAGTTCTCAGCATATACTAAAGGCTTAATAAATGTTAGCCATAACATCTCATCATCATGCTTTCACGGTTTCAACACTCTAATGCTTTTTTTTTTTTTTTTTTTTGAGATGGAGTCTCGTACTGTCTCCCAGGCTGGAGTGCAGTGGCGCGATCTCGGCTCACTGCAACCTCTGCCTCCTGGGTTCAAGCAATTCTCCTGCCTCAGCCTCCCGAGTAGCTGGGATTACAGGTTCCCGCCACCATGCCCAGCTAATTTTTTATATATATTTTTTTTAGTAGAGACAGGGTTTTACCAGGTTGGCCAGGCTGGTCTCAAACTCCTGACTTCGTGATTCACCTGCCTTGGCCTCCTAAAGTGCTGGGATTACAGGCGTGACCCACCGCGCCCAGCCTCTAATGTCTATTATTATGTTGTCATATCGACAAACATATGCTAGCTCTTTTAAGATCAAGGCGTGAGGTGTAAAGACATGAAAAGCACTAAGCTCTTAACCTCAAAGAGCTTCTCGGCTCTACCACTGCCATCATCTATCAACTGAACCACAACAATAGTCTCCAAACCAGTCTCTGTGCTTCCAGGCTTATCACTTCCAATCCATGCTCCTTCCAGCCAAAGGGCTCTTTTCAAAAGCAAATCAAGACATGATATTTCCATTTCTGGACATCTTCCCTACTGCCTGTAAAATTAAGTCTGCACTCTTTAACACAGTAAATATAAGGTCTGGTCTCTTCTGCCACAGAAGCCTCTTTCATCACTTGCCTCCTGCCCTCAGAACTCCCCCATGCTAAGCTTCAGCTATTCTGAAATATTTCTAGTTCCTCAACCTGGCCTGCTCTCTCTCAGTATGGGGTCTCTGGACAAGCTGCCCCTGCCCAGGGGCCACATCCCTATTCTTCCACCTGACTGACTCCCTGTAGACTTTTAGAACCTCATTACAGGCCGGGCGCGGTGGCTCAAGCCTGTAATCCCAGCACTTTGGGAGGCCGAGACGGGCGGATCACAAGGTCAGGAGATCGAGACCATCCTGGCTAACACGGTGAAACCCCGTCTCTACTGAAAAATACAAAAAACTAGCCGGGCGAGGCGGCGGGCGCCTGTAGTCCCAGCTACTCGGGAGGCTGAGGCAGGAGAATGGCGTGAACCCGGGAGACGGAGCTTGCAGTGAGCTGAGATCCGGCCACTGCACTCCAGCCTGGGCTACAGAGCGAGACTCTGTCTCAAAAAAAAAAAAAAAAAAAAAAAGAACCTCATTACAGATGTCACCTCCTCCTGGAAGCCTTCTCTGACCAACATCTCCCAAAACAGGGTAAAGGCACCTCTGAGCTCACTCCTGTCCTGGCATGGAGCTATCCTGGCACCTATTAATAGAAGAACAAGTATCTGTCAATATGCCTTCTTCACTGTAAGGTGAAAGTAGGCACTGTGGCTTGTTCATCACCAGATCCTCATCAGAGAGTATACAATCTGGCATATGGTGGACGCTTAGTGTTTGCTGTAAAAAGAAGTTAATGGCAGCCGGGTGAGGTGGCTCATGCCTATAATTCCAGCACTTTGGGAGGCCAAGGCAGGCGGATTACCTGAGGTCGGGAGTTTGAGACCAGATCAGCCCGACCAACATGGAGAAACCCCGTCTCTACTAAAAATACAAAATTAGCCGGGCGTGATGGTGCATGCCAGTAATCCCAGCTACTCAGGAGGCTGAGGCAGGAGAATTGCTTGAACCCAGGAGGCGGAGGTCGCGGTGAGCTGAGATCACGCCACTGCACTCTAGCCTGGGCAACAAAAGCGAAACTCCATCTCCAAAAAAAAAAAAAAAGAAGTTAATGGACCACATGCAACAAGAGCTATGATTCAGTGCATGCTTTGGTCACAGAAGAACTCTATCCCAGCCAAAGTGCATTTAAAGTGCTTTGTTATCACTCAAGTTTGGTTTTAGAGGAGACGAATGACTACTCCAATCTCTGGCTTACCCAGTAAAAGACTACAAGCCCTTTGGCCAACTTACATGGGAGCCATCACTTGAGTGAGCAAGATTCAGATAAGGAAGCAATAGAAGAGGTTGAGCCCAATTCTGGATACTGATTAGGAGATAATCTGCAGGCAACAGGGATTCATGAATGGCTTTTGAGTCAAAGGGTAACATGGCCATAGCTGTTGTTTATTTTTTTTTTTTTTTAGACGGACTCTTGCTCTATCACCCAGGCTGGAGTGCAATGGCATGATCTCAGCTTACTGCAACCTCCACCTCCCTGGTTCAAGTGATTCTTCCGCCTCAGCCTCCCTAGTAGCTGGGATTACAGGCGTGTGCCACCACGCCCAGCTAATTTTTGTATTTTTGTAGAGACGGAGTTTCACCACGTTGGCCAGGCTGGTCTTGAACTCCTGACCTCGTGATCTGCCTGCCTTGGCCTCTCAAAGTGCTGGGATTACAGGCGTGAGCCACCACACCCAGCCTAGCTGTGCTTTAATAACATCATTTGGGAAACAGAAGGTGGACTAGAGGGTAAAAGACAAAGAGCAGGTAGGGAGCTGGATAAGAAGGAAGGTCAAAGGGTCCAGGCATACTATAGTGACAATGACTGAAATATGATTACCTGTGCAACAGTCCTGCTACAGGTGGGAAAACGGAGGAACAATAAAGGAATATTAACAGCACTTTTTATTGTTGTAATGCTTGCAATTTCCAAAGTGCTTCATTTATAACTGTGATTCTCAAGCCTAGTTACATCTGGAGAGGTTTTTAAAAATACCAATTTCTAGGCCGGGCACAGTGGCTCACATCTGTAATCCCAGCACTTTGGGAGGCCGAGGTAGGCGGATCAACTGAGGTCAGGAGTTCAAGATCAGCCTGGTCAACATGGCAAAACCTCATCTCTACTAAAAATACAGAATTAGCCAGGTGTGGTAGCACGCACCTGTAATCCCAGCTACTGGGGTGGCTGAGGCAGAAGAATCACTTGAACCTGGGAGGCAGAGGTTGCAGTGAGTCGAGATTGTGCCACTGAAGTCTAACCTGGGTGACAGAGTAAGACTCTGTCTAGGCCTTACCCCAAATCAATTAAATCAGAATGTAAATTCCACAAGGGCAGGAATTTTGGCTGTTTTGTTCACAGTCAGTGCCTGGCACATGCATGGTGCTCAGGAAGTATTTGTTGAATGAATGAATATACCATTATTAACTGAGATCCAAGGAACACACCAAGCTCCTGATCCCAGGAGCTTAGATTTTTTTCACAATAAGGACACCTTTCCTATTTCTAAAGCACTACTTATAAAAATATCTCAAGAAAACAATTAGAAGTTACTCAATGTCTACCGTGAGTGAGGGGGAAAAAAGGTAGGCAGTGTTGCCGGGCGTGGTGGCTCACGCCTGTAATCCCAGCACTTTGGGAGGCCGAGACGGGCAGATCATGAGGTCAGGAGATCGAGACCATCCTGGCTAACACGGTGAAACCCCGTCTCTACTAAAAATACAAGAAAATTAGCCGGGCGAGGTGGCGGGCGCCTGTAGTCCCAGCTACTCGGGAGGCTGAGGCAGGAGAATGGCGTGAACCCGGGGGAGCGGAGCTTGCAGTGAGCCGAGATCGCGCCACTGCACTCCAGCCTGGGGCACAGAGCAAGACTCCGCGTCAAAAAAAAAAAAAAAAATTAGCCGGGCGTGGTGGCAGGCGCCTGTAGTCCCAGCTACTTGGGAGGCTGAGGCAGGAGAATGGCGTGAACCGGGGAGGTGGAGCTTGCAGTGAGCCGAGATGGTGCCACTGCACTACAGCCTGGGCGATAGAGCGTGACTCTGTCTCAAAAAAAAAAAAGGCAGGCAATGTCTAGTGATGTGACAAGAAGAAATTAGTGGCCATGGGCACAGACAGGCTTAGGCAAGCTCTAACTCCTGTGAAATTTTGAGGTAATCATATTGTAAGGACTCAAGCATAATGAGAAAACAACTATATATTAACCAGCTACCCTACTCTGGATGTTTGAACAAAACCCAAAAACCCAAATGCACATACATACATATTATTTTGTTCTGATACTTCGGAATTACTTTGATATATTTGTTCTGGCTTTGTACAGAGTAATTCTTTGTTTGATATCTGAAAAACAGTGGCACATGGAAATGGATGAAACCTGTTGGGACAAACATCCAAAGGACTTTTTTTTTTTTTTTTTTTTTTAGACAGAGCGTCGCCCTGTCGCCCAGGCTGGAGTGCAGTGGTGTGATCTCGGCTCACCGCAACAACCTCCACCTCCTGGGTTCAAATGATTGTCCTGCCTCAGCCTCCGGAGTAGCTGGGATTACAGGCATGAGCCTGGCCCCAAGGAACTATTTGGATAAGGAGGAGCCCTGAGTTTGTAGAATCATAAAAGTAGCATAGAATCCGGCCGGGCACAGCAGCTCACACCTGTAATCTCAGCAAAGACGGGCAAATCACCAGGTCAGGAGTTTGAGATCAGCCTGCCCATCATAGTGAAACTCTGTCTCTATTAAAAACACAAAAGTTACCTGGGCGTGGTAGCGCATGCCTGTAATTCCAGCTACTCAGATGGCTGAGGCAGGAGAATCCCTTGAACCCAGAAGGCAGAGGCTGCAGTGAGCCAAGACTGCAACACTGCACTTCAGCCTGGGCAACACAGTGAGACTGTCTCAAAAAAAAAAAAAAAAAAAAAGTCTCCAGCCATTGTCAAATATGGTGGGAGGGAAAGGGGGGAAAGGGCAAAATCACCCTTGTTTTAGAACCACTACCTTATCCAATGACTGTTCATTCACCCATCACTACTCAAAACTTTCTCTTCGTACTTCCAGATGTTTTCTTGTGGAGAAAAAAAGCCTCTACTCCTCTGGTTTATCTGGCAACTCTCCAGAAAGTCTAATTGTGTAGCACAAGGGTAGAGTGTACTTAAAATTGTAAAAGTTTTTCCTCATACTATTCCAAAAAAAAGCAGTTTTTATCTTTTCAGTGGTATTTGATGAAACTAAAACGCTTTCTCCAGATGTTACGAACCTCCCAGAGTTAACCCATAAACATTTACCTTATCTCCCACGCCAGGCACTGCGGATTACAGAAAATATCTGACACCTATTTTCCAGATCTGTTCAAGAAGTGTCTGTTGGGCATGGTGGCTCACGCTTGTAATCCCATCACTTTGGGAGGTCGAGGTGGGAAGATCACTTGAGGCCAGGAGTTCCAGACCAGCGAGGCCAACATGGTGAAACCCTGCCTCTACTAAAAATAGAAAAAATTAGCCGGGAGTGGGTGGTGCATGCCTGTAGCCTCTGCTACTCGGGAGGCAGAGGCAGGAGAATCGCTTGAACCCCGGAGGCGGAGGTTGCAGTGAGCCGAGATCGCGCCACTGCACTCCAGCCTGGGTGACAGAATGAGACTGTGTCTCAGGACAAAAAAAAAAAAAAAGGTGACTCACATAGTTCTTGTTTTTACAACCCGAATATCTGAATTCAGGTAAAATATTCTGCCTGACCAGGGCTACATGATAAGCCACATACCTGCTCACTTCGCAGGGTCGCAGCACCCTTCTTACTACTATTTAGGCAATATAGGTTTCTGACCGGGAAACCAGCGGAGCTGAGCGGGCTGCAAGAGGGGTGGGTTCAGGATGAGAAGTTGGGATGGGTGACGAAGGAGTAGAGAGTGAATCTTGGCTGAAAAGTAAGGAAAATAACTGTGAAGAAGAGATGACCCAGCTTGAAATAAAGACTGAAGACCTCACCTCCCACTTGAGAGAGAGAAGCAGCTGAAAGCCATCAGCTTGCACTCTGGGCTTTCAGACAGGGAGCGTGAGGGGTTGAGACCAGATCTACGATTTCACACCTCTGTCTCGGCCCCTAGGCCTGACCATTCATTCAAATTCTCAATAAAAAAGGATTACCAGACCCTGCGCAGGGAACACATCTGGGAAAACAGCTGCAACCTCGGAGACCAGCACGGGACAAGCTATCTCTGGGCAATAAGGAACAACTAAAGAGAATCCCAGGAACCAGGTAACCAATCGCCAGAAGCCCTCCGCCCTCATGATCCATTGGGTCAAGGCCCCACTGCCGCCTCGTATCGCCAGCCTCCAGTCCTGCCTCCACGACGCACCCTTCCCCAAGGCTGGCCGGGTCTGGATGTCGCCATCCCCTATTCCGAGCTACAGACCTCGCAGCTGAACTCTTAAAGAGAACTTCCCTTCTTCCTCACGGTGCTGCAGCTCCGTACAATGTACTGAGCCTCGCCAGCCACCGTAGGCGAGGTCGCGGCGCGTCCGTGACGTCACTTGTGTGCGCTTCTGCCGCACTAAGGGAAACATGGCTCTATCGCGGCCAGTGAGGCTCTTTTCCCTCGTGGCTCGGTTGATCCTGGCGCCCCGACGAGGTCTCACGGTCCGCAGTCCCGACGAACCCCTGCCGGTGGTGCGTATTCCAGTGGCTCTACAGCGGCAGTTGGAACAACGGCAGAGCAGGCAGCGGAACCTCCCGAGGCCGGTGCTGGTTCGACCTGGACGGCTGCTGGTCTCGGCGCGGCGGCCGGAGTTCAACCAGCCGGCGCGCCTCACACTGGGTCGTTGGGAGAGCGCGCCGCTAGCCTCTCAAGGCTGGAAGAGTCGACGCGCGCGTCGGGACCACTTCTCCATCGAGCGAGCGCAACAGGAGGCGCCAGCTGTGCAAAAGCTCTCGTCTGAGGGCAACTTTGCTGACCTGGGCCTGGAGCCCCGTGTGCTGCACGCACTACAGGAGGTTGCGCCTGAAGTCGTTCAGCCCACAACCGTGCAGTCTAACACCATCCCCCAACTACTTCGCGGCCGCCACGTCCTTTGCGCCGCAGAAACCGGCAGTGGCAAGACTCTCAGCTACCTCCTGCCGCTGTTTCAACGGCTCATGGTCCAGCCAAGCCTGGACTCCCTTCGTATCCCCGCTCCCCGAGGCCTAGTCCTTGTTCCTTCCCGAGAACTGGCCCAACAGGTGCAGGCTGTGGCCCAACCCTTGGGCCGCTCCTTGGGCCTGCTGGTGCGGGACCTGGAGGGAGGCCACGGCGTGTGTAGGATCAGGATGCAATTGGCCAGACAACCTTCAGCAGATGTGCTAGTGGCCACTCCAGGGGCTCTGTGGAAGGCCCTGAAAAGTCGACTGATTAGTCTGGAGCAACTCTCGTTCTTGGTGTTGGATGAGGCAGACACACTGCTGGATGAAAGCTTCCTGGAACTGGTGGACTGCATCTTAGAGAAGAGCCACATAGCAGACGGCCCAGCTGACTTGGAAGACCGCTTCAATCCCAAAGCTCAGTTAGTGCTGGTAGGAGCCACATTTCCCGAAGGTGTAGGCCAGTTGCTGGATAAAGTCGCCAGCCCAGATGCTGTCACCACCATCACCAGCTCCAATCTCCACTGTATCATGCCTCATGTGAAACAGACATTTCTGAGACTGAAGGGAGCAGATAAGGTAGCCGAGCTGGTGCACATTCTCAAGCATCATAACAGAGCAGAAAGGACTGGCCCCTCAGGAACTGTTCTGGTGTTCTGTAATAGCTCCAGCACTGTGAACTGGCTGGGATATATTCTGGATGATCACAAAATCCAACACCTAAGGTTGCAGGGGCAAATGCCGGCCTTAATGAGGGCAGGAATCTTCCAGTCCTTCCAGAAGAGCTCCCGAGACATACTTCTCTGCACAGACATAGCCTCTCGGGGCCTGGACAGCACCGGTGTGGAGCTGGTTGTCAATTATGATTTCCCCCCAACGCTGCAAGATTACATCCACAGAGCAGGGAGAGTGGGCCGTGTGGGGAGCGAGGTTCCAGGCACCGTCATCAGTTTTGTGACCCATCCCTGGGATGTGAGCCTGGTTCAGAAGATTGAGCTGGCGGCTCGCCGAAGGAGAAGTCTTCCAGGACTAGTATCCTCGGTGAAAGAGCCTTTGCCGCAGCAACCTGATTTTGACAAATCTGATTAAAATGTGATGCTAGAGGCCGGGCGCGGTGGCTCAAGCCTGTAATCCCAGCACTTTGGGAGGCCGAGGTGGGTGGATCACGAGGTCAGGAGATCGAGACTATCCTGGCTAACATGGTGAAACCCCGTCTCTACTAAAAATACAAAAAACTAGCCGGGCATGGTGGCGGGCGCCTGTAGTCTCAGCTACTTGGGAGGCTGAGGCGGGAGAATGGCGTGAACCCGGGAGGCGGAGCTTGCAGTGAGCCGAGATCACGCCACTGCACTCCAGCCTGGGAGACACAGTGAGACTCCTTCTCAAAAAAAAAAAAAAAAAAATGTGATGCTAGAACAGGGATATTTCCCAGTATCTTGGGTGGGTGATCACACTTGTAAGTGGGAGGCTGTGGGCTGCCGTCAGCTCCTTGAGGGTAGGATGAACTGCCATGTGACTTGGAAAGGTAAGATGCTAGCCAGCATTGGAGAAGAAGCTGCTGAGCATGGCTTTCTGTAGTCTTTCACAAGACACAAGTGGATTTTGACTTTGTATCATGTCATGATTTCTAATAATAAATGATGTTTTTATGTGCCTCCCCTAAGAATATTTAGCACTGGAGTGGAATTCAGTAGTTTCTGAGGATTCATACCCCAGACTGCCACATCTAGGACAAAGGCTCTTTCAGTTGATGTTTTAATTTATAAACATTGAGTTTTTATTTCCTGCCCCCAAAAAGGTATCCATTAAGCCCCCAGGGAAAGGAAAGGAACTATGACCAGCAGTAGACAGAGTTCTTCACTAACAGCGCTCAAGACAAACGGGCATCTTGGCGAAATCTCTGTGGAAGGTACCGGCAGGAAAGTAAAGGGTAGACTAACACAGAAGTTTTGCTTGTACTTCTATCCCAACTCAGTGGCCGAGAAAGAGGAGAGATGATTAAACTGTTTTACAAAACTGGCAAGATAACCATATAGCATTTTTTAAATATATATATATACAAAAAAATTATAAAAATTAACCCGGCGTGGTGGCACGTGCCTGTAGTCCCAGCTACTCGGGAGGCTGAGGCAGGAGAGTCACTTGAACCTGGGAGGCGGAGGGTGCAGTGAGCCAAGATCATACCACTACACTCCAGCCTGGGGGACAGAGCAAGACTCTTATCTCAGAAGAAAAAAGCCGGGTGTGGTGGCTCACACCTGTAATCCCAGCACTTTGGGAGGCTGAGGCGGAAGGATCACTTAAGATCAGGAGTTTAAGACCAGCCTGGCAAACATGGCAAAACCCTATCTCTACTAAAAATACAAAAAAAATTAGCTGAATGTGGTGGTGCACGCCTGAAATCCCAACTACTTGGGGGGCTGAGGCGCAAGAATGGCTTGAACCCGGGAGGCGGAGGTTTCGGTGAGCTAAGATTGCACCTCTGCACTCCAGCCTGGGTGACAGAGCCAATACCCTGTCTCAAAAAAAAAAAAAACAATCCTGAGCCCCACTCCAGATGGGATTAAGCTCTCTAAAGTTTGACCTGAGAATACTGTCTTTGTAAACTCCCCTGGGTGATACTCTGGCCCTCCTAAATCGATGAACCATTTGTCTATGCTGTACTGCCTTTCCCAGAGTCCCAGCAAATTCCTATAAGGCTGTGTACCCCCACAAGACCAGAGGGATGCTTCCGGACAAGTACTCTCTCCAGAGCACTGGAGAATCTGAGTGATGTCTTGCTAGCCCTCCCGCCAGAACAAACTTCCCAGGAACCGTACCCTTGATATTTTGGCCGGGCGCGGTGGCTCACGCCTGTAATCCCAGCACTTTGGGAGGCCGAGGCGGGCGGATCACAAGGTCAGGAGATCGAGACCACGGTGAAACCCCGTCTCTACTAAAAATACAAAAAATTAGCCGGGCGCGGTTGTGGGCGCCTGTAGTCCCAGCTACTCGGGAGGCTGAGGCAGGAGAATGGCGTGAACCCGGGAGGCGGAGCTTGCAGTGAGCCGAGATCGTGCCACTGCACTCCAGCCTGGGCGACAGAGCGAGACTCCGTCTCAAAAAAAAAAAAAAAAAAAAAAAAAATAGACACAAGGTCTAGCTATGTTACCCAGGCTGGTCTCAAACTCCTGGGCTCAAGAGATACTCCTGCCTCCACCTTCCAAAGTGCTAGGATTACAGGCGTGAGTCACCATGCCTGGCCCAAATGACCTTTTGGTACCTCTTTACAGTGCTGACCTGGGCTGCTGCTGGGGGCTAAACCTCATCCTTTCATAGTGATGAGACTGTCATTGTTTGCCTATTTAAAGAGAGGGCAGTGTAATGATAAGGTTATGATTTTGTATTGTTACTTTTTTTTTTTTTTGAGACAGAGTCTTACTCTGTCACCCAGGCTGGAGTACAGTGGCACAATCTCGGCTCATTGCAACCTCCGCCTCCCAGGTTCAAGCAATTCTTGGGCCTCAGCCTCCTGAGTAGCTGGGATTACAAGTGCACATCAACATGCGCAGCTAGTTTTTATATTTTTAGTAGAGACAGGGTTTTGCCATGTTAGCCAGGCTGGCTGTGAACTCCTGGCCTCAAGTGACCCACCTGCCTCAGCCTCCCAAAGTGCTGGAATTACAGGCGTGAGCCAAGGCGCTTCGCCAGTCATTTGGGATTCTTATCTTGTCATGAATTTGTTTGAATTTCATGTTAAAATAGGCTCACCTGTAGACGTGGCATCTCACATCTATAATCCCAGCACTTTGGGAGGCCAAGGCAGGAGGATCACTTGAGTCCAGGAGTTCCAGGTTACAGTGAGCTATGATGGTGCCACTGTACTCTAGCCTGGATGACAAAGTGAGACTCTGTTTCTGAAAAAAGAATAAATTTTAAAAATAGAACCATCATGTGCACTTCAGACAGTCATTTGGGAGCCTCATTTTGCCTTAGAGCACATTTAACATACCTCCCAGTGTACATCACCTTTTTTTTTGGAGGGGGGGATGGAGTCTTGCTCTGTCGCCCAGGCTGGAGTGCAGTGGCACGATCTCGGCTCACTGCAAGCTCTGACTCCCAAGTTCACGCCATTCTCCTGCCTCAGCCTCCTGAGTAGCTGGGACTACAGGCGCCCGCCACCACTCTTGGCTAATTTTTTGTATTTTTAGTAGAGACGGGGTTTCACCATGTTAGCCAGGATGATCTCGATCTCCTGACCTCGTGATCCGCCCGCCTCGGCCTCCCAAAGTGCTGGGATTACAGGCGTGAGCCACCGCGCCCAGCCACACCACCTTCAAATGTAATGAGCTTGTCCTCATTCTTAATAGCTACAAATCTGGAGCTCCAAACGAAGCCCTGCTGACAGAATGCCTCTCTGCTACCTGTATGACCTTGGATAGACCCCTAACCTCTTGGCTTTCTTGAGTCTTAGGTGGTAAAAATGTGAGGGTGCTATGAATTTACATTGGGGCAGAACAAAGTCAAGAAGAGCCTGTATGTTTTCAGTCTTCTTAATTGGAATGTATTCCCTCTCCTATTGAAACCGCCATGGCAAAATTACAACCGAGACAGTGAAAGAGAGTTGATCTAACCAACTCCATCTTGCTTGTAACCTCCAAGCTGTCCTTGTTCATTCCTGACCATAGGCTGAACTAACTTTGGGAGGAACTTAGTTTATAGTTTAAAACAAAGAAGATAACAGCCCTTTCCCAAAAGAAACCCCCTTTTTGCCTGGGGACTAGACTGCCTTTGTAACAAAATCAGCCAAAAGATTAGAAATTATGGTTTAGGAGTCATGCAGCTAAAGGCTACAGGGTTCTTTTTTCTTTTTCTTTTTTTTTTTTTTTTTTGAGATGGAGTCACTCTTGTTGCCCATGCTGGAGTGCAAAGGCGCTATCTCGACTCACTGCAACCTCCGCCTCCCGGGTTCAAACAATTCTCCTGCCTCAGCCTCCTGACTAACTGGGATTACAGGCATCCGCCACCACACCCGGCTAATTTTTGTATTTTTAGTAGAGATGGGTTTCACCATGTTGGCCAGGTTGCTCTTGAACTCTTGACCTCAGCTGATCCACCCACCTCGGCCTCCCAAAGTGCTGGGATTACAGGCGTCAGCCACTGCGCCCAGCCGAGGCTACAAGATTCTGACCATTCCCCAAATTGTTCTTGGGGATAACATCACTATATAAAACCTAAGATCATGCTCACTTCAGCAATACATATAATAAAATTGGAACTATAGAGAAGATTAGCACGGCCCCTTGTGCAAGGATGACATGCAAATCCATGAAGCGTTCCATATTTGTTAATGTTTTAATTTTTAAAAATTATATACATAGGCCAGGTGTGGTGGCTCATGCTTGTAATCTCGGAACTTTGGGAGGCCAAGGCAGGTGGATCACTTGAGGTCAGGAGTTGAAGATCAGCCTGACCAACATGGTGAAACCTCATCTCTACTAAAAATACAAACATTAGCCAGCGTGGTAGAGGGTGCCTGTAATCCCAGCTACTCAGGAGGCTGAGGCAGGAGAATCACTTGAACCTGGGAAGTGGAGGTTGCAGTGAGCCGAGATCGTGCCACTGCACTCCAGCCTGGGCAACAAAGTTGGACTGCGTCTCAAAAAAAAAAAAATATATATATATATATATATATGTGTGTGTGTGTGTATACATATATATACACATACGTGTCATATATACGTTATATATTATATATGCAACATAATATCAGTGCTTGAGATATTCTGCAGAGCCTACGCTTGATTGGCTAGGCACAGTGGCTCACACCTGTAATCCCAGCACTTTGGAAGGCCAAGGCAGGTGGATCCCTTGAGGACGGGGGAGTTTGAGAGCAGCCTGGCCAACATGACAAAACCCCGTCTCTACTAAAATTACAAAAATTAGCTGGGTGTGGTGGCGGGTGCCTGTAGTCCCAGCTCCTCAGGATGCTGAAACACGAGAATCCCTTGGGGAGCTTGCAGTGAGTCAAGATCATTGTGCCACTGCACTCCAGCCTGGGCAACAGAGTGAGACTCTGTCTCAAAAAATATAAATAAAATAAAAAAGACCTTGCACTTGATGGATCAGCTGACCATCAAGTGGTCAATCTTGTGGCTCTGGTCAATCTTGTGGCTCCCCAACCCAGGAACTGACTCGGGGCAAGAGGATACCTTCGACTACCTGTGATTTTTTTTTTTTTTTCTTTGAGACAGAGTCTCACTCTGTCGCGTAGGCTGAAGTGCAGTGGCACGATTTTGACTCACTGCAGTCTCTGCCTCCTGGGCTTCAGTGATTTTAGTTCTTCAGCCTCCCAAGTAGCTAGCTGGGATTACAGATGTGCACCACCATGCCCAGCTAACTTCTGTTTTTGTTGTTGTTTTTGTTTTTGAGACAGAGTCTCGTCTCACTGTCACAAGGCTGGAATGCAATGGGTGGATCTCAGCTCACTGCAACCTCCACCTCCTGGGTTCAGGATTCTTCTGCCTCAGCCTCCCAAGTAGCTGGGACTACAGGCGCATGCCACCACACCCAGCTAATTTTTGTATTTTTAGTAGAGACAGGGTTTCACCATATTGGCCAGGATGGTCTCAATCTCTTGACCTCGTGATCCACCCACCTTGGCCTCCAAAAGTGCTGGGATTACAGGCATGAGCCACCACATCCAGCCTAATTTTTGTTTTCTCAGTAGAGACAGGATTTCGCCATGTTGGCCAGGCTTGTCAGCCTCCCAGAGTGCTGGGATTACAAGCATGAGCTGCTACGCCCAAGTCAACTCCCTATGATTTCATCTCTGACCCAACCAATCAGCTTTCCCGACTCACTGCCCACCACCCACCAAATTATATTTAAAAACTCTGATCCCTGAATGTTTAGGGAGACTGATTTGAGTAATAATAAAACAGTCTCCTGCACAGCTAGCTCTGCGTGAATTACTCTTTCTCTATTGCAATTTCCCTGTCTTGATAAATCAGCTTTGTCTAGGCAGTGGCAAAGGGAACCCGTAGGGCAGTTACACTTTGTGTGTGTCCAGATCTCACTTGTCCTTCAAGTCCAGCTGGAAGGAGCCTTCCATGATCCCTTTGTCCATCCCAATCTCTGCCTCTCCTGCTGTTGATTGTTTAGCACCAGTGCGTGGCTACCTATCTATCTCTTAGATTAATCTTGCCTCTCCAGTTCATCTCAGAATTTAGATTTCTCTTGCCCTCCTGTGGTCACTGGAACTTGCACCAGCCAACAGATGTGCCCCACAGAGTGGCTACTAGGCATTTGTAGGGAGGGCTGGATGGGAGGGCCCAAGCAGGATTCCTCTCTATCTCTGCCCTGCTCTCCTCCACAAAACCCTGAAGGCCCAAAGCCTGCCCCTTAGGTCACAGATTCCTTATGTGACTTCACTGGGTAGTGATGACCTCACAAGCTTTCACAGTTTCCATGGCAGCGTGACTACACACCTGTGTCCTAGGGAAACCTCCCTACCATTTCTCTGTGAGATACCAATCTGGTTGGTTGGCTGAGAGACAATGTCTGACCGGATCCTCTATATTCTCTCTAACATGTCCTCTGTCCCCTGGGAGGGCAGCGCAGCAGGTAGGCATACAGGGGGCATCTATACAGGAGGCGTTGCTGTACCCACAGCTTCACCTGGCTGACACGTTCCTTTTGGGCTGGCCCACCACACCTCACAGCTTTCCTAGCCTAAGTAATATCGAGGGCGTGGCCACTCAGGGACCCACAGTCTTCCTGCTCACTGCTAAGGGCAAGTGAAATGTCATCTGAGCAGGTGTTCAGACAGGTTCTCATCTTTTTTTTTTTTTTTTTAATTGAGACGGGGTCTTGCTATGTTGCCGGGGCTGGTCTGAATTTTTTGTTTTGTTTTGTTTTGGTTTGGTTTGAGACAGGGTCTCTGTCGCCCAGGTTGGAGTGCACTGGCATAATCACAGCTCACTGAAACCTCAGCTTCCTGGGCTCAGGGGATTCTCCCAACTCAGTCTCGCTAGTACCTGGGACTACAGGCATGCGCCACCACACCCAGCTAATTTTTTCTATTTTTAGCAGTGGCAGGGTTTCGCCATGTTGCCTAGGCTGGTCTTGAACTCCTGAGCTCAAGCGATCTGCCCACCTCAGCCTCCCAAAATACTAGGATTACGGGCATGAGGCACTGTGCCTGGCCCACCAATTGGTATTAGATATTTTTATTTTACTCTCGCTCTGTTACCCAGGCTGGAGTGCAGTGGCATATTAGATCCTTTTTTTTTTTTTTTTCTTTTTTGAGACGGAGTCTCGCTCTGTCGCCCAGGCTGGAGTGCAGTGGCCAGATCTCAGCTCACTGCAAGCTCCGCCTCCCGGGTTCACGCTATTCTCCTGCCTCAGCCTCCCGAGTAGCTGGGACTACAGGCGCCTGCCACCTCTCCCGGCTAGTTTTTTGTATTTTTTAGTAGAGACGGGGTTTCACCGTGTTAGCCAGGATGGTCTCGATCTCCTGACCTCGTGATCCACCCGTCTCGGCCTCCCAAAGTGCTGGGATTACAGGCTTGAGCCACCGCGCCCAGCGTTTTTTTTTTTTTTTTTTTTTTTGAGACAATGTCTCGCTCTGTCACCCAGGCTGGGGAGTGCAGTGGTACGATCTTAGCTCACTGCAACCTCCGCCTCCCAGGTTCAAGCGATTCTCCTGCCTCAGCCTCCCAAGCAGCTGGAACTACAGGTGCCCGCCGCCACGCCTGCCTAATTTTTTGTATTTTTAGTAGAGATGGGGTTTCATCATGTTGGCCAGGCTGGTGCTCCTGGACTCAAGTGATATTCCCTCCTCAGCTTCTCAAAGTGCTGAGATTACAAGCGTGAACCACCACACCCAGCCAATAGTAGATGATTTTTTACAAAACTTGAAAATAATTTCCGAGGCCGGGCGCAGTGGCTCAAGCCTGTAATCCCAGCACTTTGGGAGGCCGAGACGGGCGGATCACGAGGTCAGGAGATCGAGACCATCCTGGCTAACACGGTGAAACCCCGTCTCTACTAAAAAATACAACAAACTAGCCGGGCGAGGTGGTGGGCGCCTGTAGTCCCGGCTACTCGGGAGGCTGAGGCAGGAGACTGGCGGGAACCCGGGAGGCGGAGCTTGCAGTGAGCTGAGATCCGGCCACTGCACTCCAGCCTGGGCGATAGAGCGAGACTCCGTCTCAAAAAAAAAAAAAAAAAAAAGAAAAGAATTTCCATTAAAGCCTGAGATGTGACAGACCTTAAGAAATGTATTTTTTGGAAGGGATGAGGAGTATCTCGTGGTCTCCTGCTGCTACCACAGGCTCCACATAACTGCTTTCACAGCCAGCATCCTGTCTTAGGGGACACACAGAGGTGATAGGCCAAGGCTGTGTCTGGAATGCGAAGAAGATGAAAGGACTTCTTAGGAAGAGACGTGAGAGACAGGAGGCAACACAGTGTATAAGGTAAAAGTTACTAATTCTGGTTTTCTTTCCAGCTGCAGTGCCTGCCACTTCTCCTCCCACACCTGGGCACTACCATGTTCTCTACCGAGGGTGTGGAGAAACTCAGGTAGGCTGGCATGGGGAGACGTACTGCCTGGTTGGTGGCTACCGGGCCTATGGGGATACCCCTTTGGCCACCTCAACAAAGGCTGAAGCAGAGAAGCCAGCCCCCAGCCGTGCTCCCAAGAGACGTCAAGCTACAACAGAGTCAGATAAAGACCTCGGTTGCTCTAGCCCCAAAATTCGGCGCTTGGAGTATAGTGGCAGGAGACTGACCCCACAGAAGCTTGCTGGATGAGCCATTTGGGAGAAGGGACAAATGTTTAGCTGTCTGAGACAGCTAATGCCTCTTCTGCAGTGACCTCCCCTGCCCACCACTGCAGATAGCGCCTGAGTCATTCTACCTAAGCCTTCCTCATCCAGAAGCCCCCTTCCATGCTAACTACCCATGGGCAAGGAGCCTCAGAAACTGTGGTTTAAAATGAGAGGTTGCTTTGAATATCCCAACGCTGAAGCTGGCCTGGAAGAAAACCTGATGTTCCTCTATTCATCTCTCCAGAGTCCCTTTTTGGGCAGAAGAAAGAAAAATCTGTACTCTTGCTAGCCAAGGAGTCAACTGCAGAAAGAGGGTGCAGCATAGCCTAGCAGGGGCCTGGTCTACCAGATGGGCTTTTGCTTTGAGTTACTGCCAGCAACTACCAGCACAAACCAGGAGGGCCAGGACTTGCTGAAACTGGAAGAAGCAGCCCATGGCTAGTCACAGCAGGAGAAAGGCTCCTGCTGGGCATCTCAGGAGGTAGAAGAAAGAGACCTAGGGAGACCTGCCACCTACATCAAGAGCAATATGGAGGAAGTTGAGTAACATCCCCCCTGAAGCTCACGTGTTCCTTTATTTCCTCCCCATTATGGCCCCAGTGAGGTCCCTACTGCTCAATTTTTTAAAAAATGATCTAAAAAATTATTTTTCCATAACAGTGTTTGACTTGATCTTCTTTCTTTCTTCTTTTTTTTTTTTTTCTTTTTGATGGAGTCTTGTTCTGTCGCCCAGGCTGGAGTGTAGTGGCGCTATCTCGGCTCACTGCAAGCTCCGCCTCCCAGGTTCACACCATTCTCCTGCCTCAGCCTCCCGAGTAGCTGGGACTACAAGCGCCCACCACCATGCCCAGCTAATTTTTGTATTTTTAGTAGAGACAGGGTTTCACCGTGTTGACCAGGATGGTCTCGATCTCTAGACCTCATGATCTGCCTGCCTTGGCCTCCCAAAGTGCTGGGATTACAGGCGTGAGCCACTGCGCCTGGCCTCTTTCTTTTATTTTTCTTCTTCTTCTCCTTCTCCTTCTTCTTCTCTCTCTCTCTTTCTCTCTTTGTCTTTCTTAGACGGGGTCTCGGCCCGGCACGGTGGCTCACTCCTGTAATCCCTGCACTTTGGGAGGCTAAGGCGGTGGATCACCTGAGGTCAGGAGTTCAAGACCAACCTGGCCAACACAATGAAACCCCGTCTCTTACTAAAAATACAAAAAATTGGCCGGGCACAGTGGCTCACGCCTGTAATCCCAGCACTTTGGGAGGCCGAGGCGGGCGGATCACGAGGTCAGGAGATTGAGACCATCCTGACTAACACAGTGAAACCCTGTCTCTACTAAAAATACAAAAAATTAGCCCGGCATGTTGGCGGGCGCCTGTAGTGCCAGCTACTCAGGAGGCTGAGGCAGGAGAATGGCGTGAACCCGGGAGGCGGAGCTTGTAGTGAGCCGAGATAGCACCACTGCACTTCAGCCTGGGCGACAGAGCGAGACTCCATCTCAAAAAAAAAAAAAAAAAAATTACCGAACATGGTGGTGGGCCCTTGTAATCCCAGCTACTCAGGAACCTGAGGCAGGAGAATCGCTTGAACCTGGGAGGCGAAGGTTGCAGTGAGCTGAGATCGCGCCACTGCACTTCAGCCTGGGTGACAGAGTGAGACTCCATCTTATTAAAAAAAAAAAAAAAGGCCGGCGCGGTGGCTCAAGCCTGTAATCCCAGCACTTTGGGAGGCTGAGACGGGTGGATTACGAGGTCAGGAGATCGAGACCATCCTGGCTAACACGGTGAAACCCCGTCTCTACTAAAAAATACAAAAAACTGGCTCAAGCCTGTAATCCCAGCACTTTGGGAGGCCGAGACGGGCGGATCACGAGGTCAGGAGATCGAGACCATCCTGGCTAACACGGTGAAACCCCGTCTCTACTAAAAAATACAAAAAACTAGCCGGGCGAGGTGGCGGGCGCCTGTAGTCCCAGCTACTCGGGAGGCTGAGGCAGGAGAATGGCGTGAACCCGGGAGGCGGAGCTTGCAGTGAGCTGAGATCCGGCCACTGCACCCCAGCCTGGGCAACAGAGCAAGACTCTGTCTCAAAAAAAAAAAAAAAAAAATACAAAAAACTAGCCGGGTGATGTGGCGGACACCTGTAGTCCCAGCTACTCGGGAGGCTGAGGCAGGAGAATGGCGTGAACCCGGGAGGCGGAGCTTGCAGTGAGCTGAGATCCGGCCACTGCACCCCAGCCTGGGCGACAGAGCGAGACTCCGTCTCAAAAAAAAAAAAAAAAAAAAGATGGGGTCTTGCCATGTTGTCCAGGCTGATGTTGAACTTCTGGGCTCAAATGACACATCTGCCTTGGCCTCCCAAATAAATAAAAATTAAAAAAAGAAACGCAGAACCTGGCCGACCACAGTGGCTCACACCTGTAATCCCAATACTTTGGGAGGCCAAGGGGGGAGAATTGCTTGAAGCCAGGAGTTCGAGATGAGCTGGGCAACTAGTGAGATCCTGTCTCTACAAAAGTAAAAATAGGTATGGTGGTGTGCACCTGTAGTCCTAACCACTTCGGGGGGATGAGGCATGAGGATCGCTTAAAGCCAGGAGTTGAAGGCTGCAGTAAGCTATGATCACACCACTGCATTTCAGCAGTCTGGGTGACTGGTCTCAAAAAAGAAAAAAAGGCTCAAGCCTGTAATCCCAGCACTTTGGGAGGCCGAGACGGGCGGATCACGAGGTCAGGAGATCGAGACCATCCTGGCTAACACGGTGAAACCCCGTCTCTACTAAAAAATACAAAAAACTAGCCGGGCGAGGTGGCGGGCGCCTGTAGTCCCAGCTACTCGGGAGGCTGAGGCAGGAGAATGGCGTAAACCCGGGAGGCGGAGCTTGCAGTGAGCCGAGATCGCGCCACTGCACTCCAGCCTGGGTGACAGAGCCAGACTCCGTCTCAAAAAAAAAAAAAAAAAAAGAAAAAAAAAAAAAAGCCAAAAAAATGTAGAGCCCAGTGAGTCTTTCCGTGTGTGTGTGTGTGTGTGTGTGTGTGTGTGTGTGTGTGTGTTTGAGTGTTAGGAGAGAGAGGAAATGACTAAGAAGATGCTATTCAATCTATCAATCCACCCGTCCATCCATTCGTTTATTCAACAAGTATTTATTGGGCACTTTTTTTTTTTTTTGTAGAGACGGAGTTTTCTCTCCTGTTGCCCAGGCTGGAGTGCAGTGGTGTGATCTCGGCTCACCGCAACCTCCGCCTTCTGAGTTCAAGCAATTCTCCTGCCTCAGCCTCCTGAGTAGCTGGGACTACAGAGGCATGCCACTAAGCCCAGCTAATTTTTGTATTTTTAGTAGAGGTGGGGTTTCACCATATCGGTCAAGCTGGTCTCAAACTCCTAACCTCAGGCGATCCATCCTCCTTGGCCTCAGCCTCCCAAAGTGCTGGGATTACAGACATGACCACCACACCCAGCCTATCGAGCACCTCTTACATACCAGCCACTGTGCTGGTTTCTTGAGATATATTGGTGAATGAGAAACCCCTCCCCTCAAGGCACCCACAAACAATATAATTTGTTTATAGAGACAAACAAACAATATAATGCTTTGTTGTTGCTGTTGTTTGAGATGGAGTCTCACTCTATCACCCAGGGTAGAGTGGCGCGATCTCAGCTCACTGCAAGCTCCGCCTCCTGGGTTCACACCATTCTCCTGCCTCAGCCTCCCCAAACGATATAATTTTAGATAACTATCACTGCTATAAAGAAAAATGAAACTGGATAAGCGAATACAGTGATGAGGTGTGCTGTGTTATACAAGGTGGTCAGGGAAGGCTTCTCTGAGATGATGACACTGTGGCTGAGATGTGAGGGAGTCATGTGAGGAGTCAAAGGGAGAGCATTACTGGAGGAAATTTCAAGTATAATGGTAAGAATGAGACTGATCGACCAGGCGCAATAGCCTAAGCCTGTAATCCCAGCACTTTGGGAGGCCAAAGTGGGAGGATTGCTTGAGCCCAGGAGTTTGAGACCAGCCTGGGGAACAAAACAAGACCCTGTCTCTACAAATTTTAAAAGTACTGTTGGCCGGGCGCGGTGGCTCAAGCCTGTAATCCCAGCACTTTGGGAGGCCGAGACGGGCGGATCACGAGGTCAGGAGATCGAGACCATCCTGGTTAACACGGTGAAACCCCGTCTCTACTAAAAAATACAAAAAACTAGCCGGGCGAGGTGGCGGGCGCCTGTAGTCCCAGCTACTCGGGAGGCTGAGGCAGGAGAATGGCGTGAACCCGGGAGGCGGAGCTTGCAGTGAGCTGAGATCCGGCCACTGCACTCCAGCCTGGGTGACAGCGCGAGACTCCGTCTCAAAAAAAAAAAAAAAAAAAAAAAGTACTGTTAACTTTTATAAGGGCCATAATGGTATGGTAATTGCCATTTATTTATTTATTTTATTTTTCAGAAACAGGGTTTTATTATGTTGCCCAGGCTGGCCTCAAACTCCTGGGCTCAAGCAATCCTCCTGTTTCAGCCTCCCAAGTAGCTAGGACTACAGGAATGGCCCAGTGCATCTGGCTTGTAGTTGTCTTTAAAAAGGAGCCATTGGCCGGGCGCGGTGGCTCAAGCCTGTAATCTCAGCACTTTGGGAGGCCGAGATGGGCAGATCACGAGGTCAGGAGATTGAGACCATCCTGGCTAACACGGTGAAACCCCGTCTCCACTAAAAAAAATACAAAAAAAAAAAACTAGCTGGGCGTGGTGGCGGGCACCTGTAGTCCCAGCTACTCGGGAGGCTGAGGCAGGAGAATGGCGTAAACCCAGGAGGCAGAGCTTGCAGTGAGCTGAGATCCGGCCACTGCACTCCAGCCTGGGCGACAGAGCGAGACTCTGTCTCAAAAAAAAAGGAGCCATTACCATTTATTTATTTATTTATTTATTTAGAGACAGAGTCTTTCTCTGTCCCCCAGGCTAGGTGCAGTGGCACAATCTCAGCTCACTGCAATCTCCGCCTCCTGGGTTCAAGCAGTTCTCCTGTCTCAGACTGCCGAGTAGCTGGGACTATAGGCACCCTCCACAACACCCAGCCAATTTTTGTATTTTTAGCAGAGATGGGGTTCGCCATGTTAGTCAGGCTGGTCTCCAACTCCTGACCTCAGGTGATCCACTTCAGCCTTCCAAAGTGCTGTGATTTCAGGCATGAGCTACGCGCCCAGCCTAAAAAGAGCCCTTACCTTTTAGAGAGGCATACTTAAAAATGGATGAAATAGATGTCTATGATTTGCTTTAAAATAATCTGTAGAAAGGGGTGAGTGAGAGATCAATGAAATAAGATGGACCATCATTTGATAATCGTTGAAACTGGGTGATGGCTACATGGGAGTTAATACACTTTTCTCCCTCCTTTCTCATGTATTTGCAATTTTCCCTATAAAAAGTGTTTTGGTCTGGTCACAGTGGCTCATGCTTATAATCCCAACACTGTGGGAGGCTAAGGTGGGAGGATCGCTTGAGACCCGGAGTTTGAGACCAGCCTGGGCAACATGGTGAAATCTCGTCTTTATAAAAAAAAAAAAAAAAAAAAAAAAAAAAAAAAAATTTAGCTGGGTGTGGTAGCCCCACCCTGTAGTCCCTGCTACTCAGGAAGCTGAGGTGGGAGGATCACCTGAGCCCCGAAGTTTGAGGCTGCAGTGAGCCACGACGGCACCACTGCACTCCAGCCTGGGCCACAGAGCGAGATACAGTTTCAAAAAAAAAAAAAAAGTTTTGCGTTGTTGTTGTTAACTAAGCTTCTCAGATTCACCCAGATTCCGAGTCAGTGAGATCTCACATGGTCAGTTTCACAGGAGGGCAGGCTTTCTGCATAAAAACAGGAAGCTCAGAGCGCTCTGGGGCAGGGTGTGCTGTGACTTCACTGTGTTTTTGCAGAAACAGATCTGATAGCCCTCCGGGATGAGCAGACTAGGTTAAGCAAAAGAGACAGCAAGTCTGAATTTGAGGTTAAATGTGAAATCACACATGCTGCCTAGTAGATGTTTGGTCAGCACTGGCTCCTGGATCCTGGGGCCCCTACAGAGCCCACCCTCCACCCCCATGTGCTTATGCCAGCACATGAAATAGCTGGAGACTTATCCAGCCACCTCACTGCACACCCCAGCAAATGGCCAGCACCAGTGGGTGATCAGGAAAGGATGCCCAGACAAACTGATAGGTATAAGGAATTTGAGGCCAGGCACAGTGGCTCACGCCTGTAATCCCAGCACTTTGGGAGACTGAGGTGGGCAGATCACTTGAGGTCATGAGTTTGAGACCAGCCTGGCCAACATGGAGAAACCCCCGTCTCTACTAAAAATACAAAAATTAGCCAGGCATGGTGGCGTGCGCCTATAATCCCAGGAGGCTGAGGCAGAGGAATCACTTGAACCCAGGAGGTGGGGGTTGCAGTGAGCTGAGATTGCGCCACTGCACTCCATCCTGGGTGACAGAGCCAGACTCTGTCTCAAAAACAAAACAAAACAAAAAAGATGTAAGGAATTTGAGGCCTTTCCTAGAGGCAGCAGCTGGAAGTGTAGGGATTGAAGGAACCCCTCATCTGACCAGCTGCTCAATTTTCTCACCTACACAATAAGACTGGTTCCTTAAGTACACAGCCACATGAAAAAAAGCAAAAACCAGGGCCAGGCGCAGCGGCTCACTCCTATATTCCAGCACTTTGGGAGGCTGATGCGGGAGGATCACTTGAGGCCCGGAGTTCAAGACCAGCCTGGCCAACATGACAAAAACCCATCTCTACTAAAAATGCGAATATTTAGCCAGGAGTGGTGGTGGGTGCCTGTAGCCTTGGTTACTCTGGAGGATGAGGTACGAGAATCTCTTGAACCCTGGAGGCAGAAGTTGCAGTGAGCCGAGATTGCGCCACTGCACTTCAGCCTGAGCAACAGAGCGAGACTTCATCTCAAAAAGAAAAGAAAAAGAAAAAAAAAACCAGACTTTTGGGTCAGGCCCTCCGGGAAGATGACTACAGCACAAGGGGCCAAGGTTAAAGTGGATGGTGGTGAGTCAAAACTGAGCAAGAACAAGCTGAAGAGATACCTGAAAGCCAAGAAGAAAGTGGCAGAGAAGGCGGCCACGCAGTAAGAGCTCAGTGAGAAACAGCTAAGCCCGGGTCACTGCTGCTGCCACCAACCATACCATTGACAATGGTGTGGGTCCTGAGGAGGAGAGCCTGGACCCAAATCAGTGCTACAAAATCCACAGCCAAGGCCAGGCCCAGTGGTTCACACCTGTAATCCTAGCACTTCGGGAGGCTGAGGCAGGCAGATCACTTGAAGTCAGGGGTTCGAGGCCAGGCTGGCCAACATGCTGAAACCTCATCTCTACTAAAAATACAAAAATTAGCTGGGAATGGTGGCGCATGCCTATAATTTCAGCTACTTGGGAGGCTGAGGCAGGAGAATCGCTTGAATCTGGGAGGTGGAGCTTGCAGTGAGCTGAGACTGCGCTACTGCACTCCAGCCTGGGCGACAGAGTGAGACTCTGTCTCAAAAAAAAAAAAAAAGATTTGCAATCAGGTAGGTCAATGGGAAAGATCCATACCCCAACAAGATCCATGTAGACATCTCCCTCACTGACTTCATCCAAGAATACTGTCACCTACAAACTGGGGATCTCCAGACTGATATCACCTTAAAGGTGGCAGGTAGGATCCATGCCAAAAAAGCTTCTGGAGGAAAGCCGAACTTCTATGATTTTTTTTTTTTTTTTGAGATGGAGTTTCACTCTTGTCGACCAGGCTGGAATGCAGTGGCACAATCTCAGCTCACTGCAACCTCCTCCTCCCTGGGTTTAAGCAATTCTCCTGCCTCAGCCTCCCTAATAGCTGGGATTACAGGCATGTGCCACCATGCCTGGCTCAATTTGTATTTTCAGGAGAAACGAAGTTTCCCTATGTTGGTCAGGCTGATCTCAAACTCCCAACCTCAGGTGATCTGCCTGCCTTGGCCTCCCAAAGTGCTGGGATTACAGGCGTGAGACACAGTTCCCAGCCATGAACTTCTATGATCTTTGAGCAGAGGGGGTCAAGTTGTAAGTCATGGCCAAATTCAGGAATTATAAATCAGAAGAATAACTCATATTAATAACAAACTGTGTTGGGGAAACATAATTGGAAATCAGGGGAATCCTGGGAAAAACAAAGAAGAGTGAGCAGAGCTTCATTCCCTATGAGATCACACTGCTGTGGCCTTGCTTGCATATGTTACCTCATCTTCACTTTGGTCTCAAAGACAAGGAAACAAGGTATGGTCAGAGATACTTGGACTTGATCCTGAATGACTTTGTGAGGCAGAAATTTATCATCCGCTGTAAGATCATCACATGTATAATAAGTTTCTTAGGCCAGGCGCAGTGGCTCACGCCTGTAATCCCAGCACTTTGAGAGGCCAAGGCAGGCAGATCACCTGAGGTCAGAAGTTCAAGACCAGTCTGGACAACATGGTGAAACCCCACCTCTACTAAAAATACAAAAATTAGATAGGCATGGTGGCAGGCGCCCATAATCCTAGCTACTCAGGAGGCTGAAGCAGGAGAATTGCTTGAACCCAGGAGGTGGAGGTTGCAGTAAGCCAAGATTGTACCACTATACTCCAGCCAGAGCAGTAAGAGCAAAACTCCATCTCAAAAAAAAAAAAAGTTTATTGGATGAGCTGGGATTCCTAGAGATTGAAACTCCCATGAATGAACATCATCCCAGGGGGAGCTATAACCAAGCCTTTCATCACTTATCACAACAAGCTGGACATGAACTGCTCCAGAACTCTACCATAAGATGCTAGTGGGTGGTGGCATTGACCAGGTTTATGAAATTGCATTCCAGTTCTGGAATGAAGGAATTGATTTGACGTAAAATCCTGAGTTCAGCACCCCTGGGTTCTGCATGGCCTATGCAGACTATGGTAATCTCATGTAAATCACTGGGAAGATGGTTCCAGGGATGGTGAAGCATAATACAGGTAGTTACAAGGTCACCTACTATCCAGATGTCCCAGAGGGATAAGCCTGCAATATTGACTTCACCCTACTCTTCCAGAGGATCAGCATGATAGAAGAGCTTGAGAAAGCCCTGGGGGTGAAGCTGCAGAAAGTAACCTGTTTGAAACGGAAGCAACTGGCAAAATTCTTGATGATATCTGTGTGCAAACGCTATTGCATGCCCTCCACCTAGGACCACAGCCAGGCTCCTTGACGAGCTTGTGGGTGAGTTCCTGGAAGTGATTTGCATCAATTCTACATTCATCTGTGATCACCCCCAGATAATGAGCCCTTTAGCTAAATGGCACCACTCTAAAGAAGGTCTGGCCCAGCGCTTTAAGCTATTTGTCGTAAAGAAAGCAATAAGCAATGCCTACACTGATCTAAATGATCCTATGCAGCAGCGGCAGCTTTTTGAAGAACAGGCCGCAGGTGATGATGAGGCCATGTTCATAGATGAAAACTTCTGTGCCGCCATGGAATACGGGCTGTCCCCCACAGCTGCCTGGGGCATGGGTATTGACCGGGTCACCATGTTTCTCACAGACTCCACCAGCAACTCGGAAGGCTGAGGCAGGAGGACCGCCTGAGCCCAGGAGTTTGAAGTTTCAGGGAACAACACAGTGAGACCCTGCCTCTAAAAGGAATTTTTTTTTTTTTTTTTAATTTTTAATTTTTTTTTTTTTTTTTTTGAGACAGAGTCTCGCTCTGTCACCCAGGCTGGAGTGCAGTGGCCGGATCTCAGCTCACTGCAAGCTCTGCCTCCCGGGTTCACGCCATTCTCCTGCCTCAGCCTCCCGAGTAGCTGGGACTGCAGGCGCCCGCCACCTCGCCCGGCTAGTTTTTTGTATTTTTTTTAGTAGAGACGGGGTTTCATGGGGTTAGCCAGGATGGTCTCGATCTCCTGACCTCGTGATCCGCCCGTCTCGGCCTCCCAAAGTGCTGGGATTACAGGCTTGAGCCACCGCGCCCGGCCAGGAATTTTTTTTTTTAAAGACAGAGTTTCGCTCTAGTTGCCCAGGATGGAGTGCAGTAGCACGAGCTCAGCTCACTGCAACCTCCGCTTCCTGGGTTCAAGCGATTCTCCTGCTGCAGCCTCCCAAGTAGCTGGGATTACAGGTGTGTACCACCACACCTGGCTAACTTTTGTATTTTTTGTAAAGACAGGGTTTCATCATGTTGCCTAGGCTGCTCTCTAACTCCTGAGCTCAAGCAATTGGCCTCCTAAAGTGCTGGGATTACAGGCATGAGCCACCATACCCAACCTTTTAAAAATTTTCTTTTCTCTTTTGTTTTCTTTCTTCCTTCCTTCTTTCCTTCCTTCTTTCCTCCTTTCCTTCTTTTCTTTTTCTTTTTCTTTTTTTTTTTTTTTGAGAGGGAGTCTTGCTCTGTCGCCCGGGCTGGAGTGCAGTGGCCGAATCTCAGCTCACTGCAAGCTCCGCCTCCCGGATTTACGCCATTCTCCTGCCTCAGCCTCCTGAGTAGCTGGGACTACAGGTGCCCGCCACCTCGCCCGGCTAGTTTTTTGTATTTTTTAGTAGAGACGGGGTTTCACTGTGTTAGCCAGGATGGTCTCGATCTCCTGACCTCGTGATCCGCCCATCTCGGCCTCCCAAAGTGCTGGGATTACAGGCTTGAGCCACCGCGCCCGGCCTCATTTTTTATCTTACGAAAAATGTTTCAGAAAAGGTATTTTATTTATTTATTTATTTTTATTTATTTATTTTTTTGAGACGGAGTCTCGCTCTGTCGCCCAGGCTGGAGTGCAGTGGCACAATCTCGGCTCACTGCAAGCTTCGCCTCCTGGGTTCACGCCATTCTCCTGCCTCAGCCTCCCGAGTAGCTGGGACTACAGGCGCCTGCCACCACGCCCGGCTAATTTTTTGTATTTTTAATACAGACAGGGTTTCACAGTGTTAGCCAGGATGGTCTCGATCTCCTGACCTCGTGATCTACCCACCTTGGCCTCCCAAAGTGCTGGGATTACAGGCGTGAGCCACCGCGCCCAGCCAGGTATTTTATTTTTAAGACAGGGTCTTGCTCTGCCCAGATGCTGGAATGCAGTGGAGCGACCATAGCTCACTGTAGCCTCTAACTCCTGAGCTCAAGCAATTCTCCCACCTCAGCCTCCTGAGTAGCTGGGACTACAGGCATGTGCCACCATGCCCAGCTACTTTTTAAACAATTTTTAGAGAAGGGGTCTCACTATGTTTCCCAGGCTGGTCTTGAACTCCTGGCCTCAAGCAATCCTCATGCCTTGGCCTCCCAAAGTGCTAGGATTACAGGCATGAGCCACCACCTCCTGTCCCCTGAGGTTTTTTTTTTTTTTGAGATGGAGTCTTGCTCTGTCACCCAGGCTGGAGTCTAGTGGCACAATCTCTGCTCACTGCAAGCTCTGCCTCCCAGGTTCACGCCATTCTCCTGCCTCAGCCTCCCAAGTAGCTGGGACTACAGGCGCCTGACACTGTGCCCAGCTAATTTCCCTGAGATACTTTTGAAGGCCTTGCTGGATCCAGTTCTTGCACCCCAGGGCCCTCCAGTCCCCTCCCCACCCTCGGCTGATGGCACTACCTCAAGGACATGGGATAGCATGCAACCTTGTGTCCCAGATCCTCGGTACTGCCTGAAATCAGGCAGAGCCCAGCTGCAAGAGGAACTCAATGGCACACATGGGACCGAAGTCATCAATCATCTCCATCAAAAAGCAACCCAGGACCAGGCGCGGTGGCTCAGTCCTGTAATCCCAGCACTTTGGGAGTCCAAGGCGGGTGGATCATCTGAGGCCAGGAGTTCACGGCCAATGTGGTGAAATTCCGTCTCTACTAAATATACAAAAATTAGCTGGGTATGGTGGTGTATGCCTGTAGCTCCAGCTACTAGGGAGGTTGGGGTGGGAGGATTGCTTGAACCTGGGAGGCAGAGGTTGCAGTGAGCCAAGATGGCACCATTGCACTCCAGCCTGAGCAACAGAGCAAGACCCTGTCTCAAAAAAAAGAAAAAAAAAAAAAAGGCTGGGTGCAGTGTCTCATGCCTGTAATCCCAGCACTTTCGGAGGCCGAGGCTGGTGGGTCACTCGAGGTCAGGAGTTCCAGACCATCCAGCCTGATCAACATGGTGAAATCCCGTCTCTACTAAAAAATATATATATATAAATTAGCCAGGCATGGTGGTGCATGCCTGTAATCCCAGCTACTTGCGAGGCTGAGGCAGGAGAATCGCCTGAACCTGGGAGGTGGAGGTTGCAGTGAGCCGAGATCATGCCACTGCACTCCAGCCTGGGCAACAAGAACAACAAGAACAAAACTCTGTCTCCAAAAAAAAAAAAAAAAAGCACCCCAGGAATGTTGAACAGAGAGGCTGGCAGGGTAGGGGTTGGTAGGGGTTGAGGAGAAGGTTCAAGATGCATTCAGGAGATTCAGGAGATAAAAGACGCATTTGGGGTTATTGCACTTCTCCTAGAAAGATAAACATTGACTGCCTTTTGAGGAAGAAAAATGTTATGTTAGCTATTTGCCATTTCGGGAAGGGTGGCTTCAGCTTGGTGATTGGAGGATGTTTGTCTACAGTGGCCAGGCTGTTTTCTGGCTTGGAAGACTATTGTTTCTTGGGAATTGTCTGTATCAGACATCATGGGAGCAGATCCAGGGCAACATCAAAGGGAAGCATGAGTCTCCAGGACCAGGGGGCTTGGATGCAGATGATCATCATCTGGGCACTGCTGGATACTGAGTAAGCCCCACCTACACCCCACCCCTGCACTCTGAGCATGGGAGGCAGCCTGTGCACCTATAACTCAGCCTGACCTTTTCCTTCTCTGCAAACTCTTGAAATACACTGGAGATGAGTAGGGGCGGGTGAGCTGCACACCAGAATAAGTTTGGTCCTTGGAGCAAACTGTTTCTACCGCTGCCTCCTCTGCAGGTCTTGATCTATGCAAACACTGCATAGAAGAGGAAGTAGAGGGAAAAGCTGCTCACCTACCTACTCCTTCCTTGTAGTAAGATTTCCTATCCTGGCTTTGCCTCAACAGCCCTACCAGTTGGAGGCTGAGATTGCACCAAGGCCCTGTGGTGGGACGTAGCATCACTGATGTGGTGAGATTTTGGAGGACAGGAAGGTTAGTTCTATTTGCTGAGACTGGAGAGGCTGGTGGGAGCAGACTCTCCAGGAGTTGAAAGCCAAAGAAAGAAATTTGGTAGATTTCTGCAATGAGAAGCCACAGAAGAGCTTTAGGCAGGAGGATGCATTGGCTTTTGTTTTTGTTTTGTTAGAGATGAGGTCTTACTCTGTTGCCCAGGCTAGGGAGCAGTGGTGCAATCATAACTCACTGCAACCTTAAACTCCTGGGCTCAGGCGAACCTCCCACCTCAGCCTCCTAAGTACCTGGGACCACAGGCATGCACCACCTTTTTTTTTTCTTAGAGAGAGTTCTCACTATGTCACCTAGACTGGTCTCAAACCTCTGGCTTCAAGAGATCCTCTTACCTCGACTCCCAAATTACTGGGATTAAAGGCATGAGCCACCATGTCCTACTAGATTTTGTTAAAAGAGGAATAGGCCAGGCATGGTGGCTCACATGAACACTCATGCCCCAGAGGTAAACAAGTGTTAGCCAACAAGGTGGTCTATCCTCCCCATAACCTCACCCAAAGCCATCTCTGTGCTCTCCCCCTTGCAGGGGAAATAGCACACACTAGTGAAGTCTTGTCTTAGGATCTGCCAATATCAGTGACACAGACCTGAGAATAGGAATAATTTGGGGTCAGAGGCTATAATCTAAGTTAGCTAGATGCTGGCAGTGGGCAGAATGGAAACGAGGCAGAGGCAGGGAAACTCAGGGCCTGACTCCAGAGCCGACCCTAAGTGTCACCGCTGATACCTCCTTACTGTCTCCCACCAACCCTGCTTCAAAGCATCTCCAAATCCTGTGGGTTCAACCTCCAAACATCTCCCAGGTATGTGTCTTTCCTGTTCCCACTGCTTCTCCCCCGCACAGGCCCCCTTCATTCCTTGTCCCCTCCTGATCTCCTGACCTCCAGCCCATTCCCTATAGAGAAACCATATCTATTTCTTTCATTTAAAAAAATTTGGGCTGGGCGCAGTGGTTCAAGCCTGTAATTCCAGCACTTTGGGAGGCCGAGACGGGCGGATCACGAGGTCAGGAGATCGAGACCATCCTGGCTAACACAGTGAAACCCCATCTCTACTAAAAAATACAAAAAACTAGCCGGGCGAGGTGGCGGGCGCCTGTAGTCCCAGCTATTCGGGAGGCTGAGGAAGGAGAATGGCATAAACCTGGGAGGTGGAGCTTGCAGTGAGCTGAGATCCGGCCACTGCACTCCGGCCTGGGCGACAGAGCAAGACTTTGTCTCAGAAAAAAAAAAAAAAAAAGCCCGGGTGTGGTAGTTTACCCCAGTAATCCCAGCATTTTGGGAGGCTGAGGCAGACAGATTGCTTGAGACCAGGAGTTTGAGACCAGCCTGGGCAACATGGCAAAACCCCATCTCTACTAAACATACAAAATTTAGCCAGGCTTGGTGGCACATGTCTGTAGTCCCAGCTACTCGGGAGGTTAAAGCACAAGAACCGCTTGAACCCAGGAGGCAGAGATTGCAGTGAGCCGAGATTGTGCCACTACACTCTAGCCTGGGCAACAAAGTGAGACTCTGTCTCAAAACAAACAAACAATAAAAGGTCCCCTTCGGCAGCAGTAGACATGAGAGTTAACCCACCTCGAGCACTTGGTCATCAATCTGCCTTTCTCCTGGACAGCAGACACTGGGCAACATCAAATGTGCAGTCCCTAAAATACATCAAAGCTAGGATCACTTCCCCTCCTGGGTAGCTTGGGACCTCCAATCCCTTTGGAAGAGCTGGCTTATTTTCTTTTTAGGAGGCCTTCTTGCATCTCTAGTTGTCAGGTTTAGGTCACACTACCCATGCACTGATCGGCCCTGCCACGTAGGGGAGACTCCAAAGATGGAGCAGCTCCAGTGGGTGCCAAGGTTCAGAGCAGAGTCTTGAGAGCCTGAGGGGCAGGAGGAGGCAAAGGTCTCTGAGGACCAAGGGGTTTGGCCAAAGTCCCTGAAGCTCTCAGGTGGTGGGGCTTCTGTGAGCAGGCACATCCCTTATGGATGTGTGATTGTGTGCTTGTGTGCTTGTGTGGTTGGGGGGTCCTTCCTGGAGGAGGCACCTAGGTTGAGGGCCCCAGGCTGGGAATGGGGTGGGGCCTGTTGTCAAGGAAGAGAACTCAGCCCTGGAGGTTTCCGTGAGCGCTCCAGTCACAGGAGCCACAAGATAAGAAGAGTGTGGCTGCAGAACCCAGGTGGCAGGCCTTTCCTCAGGCCCCTTACTCCTGACCTGGACGAGGCTGGGGCTTCCTCACAGAGGTAGGAGGTATCCTGGCCAGCAGTGCAGCCAGAAGCTCTAGGAGGAAGGTGCTGTGGTCGGGGACTCTGCTGCCCTAGATATGATTTCATTTCCTTCCATGCAGATGGCTGGGTGGGTTCCTGCTCTGTTGAGTGAATGTTCCCCGGCAGTGGCCAGATGCTTGCTCTGCCCTCATCCCTCCACTGGGGTCCTGGGGAGGTGTGGCAGATCCTTAGGAAGGAGCTCTTTCCTAAGGCTGATTGGAGAAAGTGGGGTGGGGGGGGACAGAGGGGTGCTCCTGACAGGTCCTAGTAGCTGGGAGAGTCCCCAGGGTATAGACTTGAGGCCCTAGGTATAGACTTGAGGGCCTAAATTACGGGAGACAGAAGGCCAGGGCCAGGGGGGGCCCTTCCTGAATCCAGTCCACAGGGTTAACCCCTCATTTCCAGAGCCTATCTCCTCCCCCACACCCACCCACACAACCCAGCACCAGGAAATCCAGAGCCCAGAGCACTGTGGTCACAGGGACACATGTGGCCCTGGGTGTGGCCGGGACATGTTGCAGGCGGCTGGGGACATGATGTGGTCCGCAGATCTCCCAGGGCAGGGCAGAGGGCCACTGTTTGGGAGAAGCACCCCAGGCCCTCTCTCTTAGAGAGGGGGCCTAGGGGCAGCAGAGGAGCCACCTGGGTCGGACCCCTGGGGACAGTGAGAGGGGTAACAGGGAGAGTGGAGGGGCCTGAGACAGGCCGCGAGTGGGTGCCCAGGACAGGGATCAGCCCAGCCAGCGGGAGCGCCCTTGGGGATGACGGCTGGAGGGCTGGGCGCCCCCTGGTGGCCACACTGTGCGGTGCCGCCGCTCCCCGCACATCCTTCGCGGGGCCCTGTGACTTCGTTACCCTCCTCGTGAGGCCACTCCGCCGGGTGGCCTGAATCGAGGGTCAGGACTCCATCGTCGCGCTCTGCCCCTCGCCCGCCCCTTTCAGGCTCTCTGACCGCCACCCCTGCCCGCCTGCCCGGCCCTGCACAACATGCAGCCCGCGGGCGTTGAGGGTCCCGGCACGTTTGGTCGGTGGCCTCTGCTGAGTCCGCTGCTCCTGCTCCTGCTCCTGCTGCTGCTGCTCCAGCCTGTAACCTGCGTCTACACCACGCCGGGCGCCCCCAGAGCCCGCACCACGCTGGGCGCCTCCAGAGCCCACACCATGCCAGGCACCTACGCTCCCTCGACCACACTCGGTAGTCCCAGCACCCAGGGCCTGCGAGAGCAGGCACGGGCCCTGATGCGGGACTTCCCGCTAGTGGACGGGTGCGTAATTGCTGCAAGGGGGCTATGGGACTGAGCGCACTCCTGGGCAAGGGAGGGTCCCAGAGTATGCAGGGCTGTGGAGGAGGCTCCCTCACATCTCACCTGGATGCCCTCTCCCGTCATGCATGGATACTCTTTCCCCTCTGTCACCCCCTCTTGGGTGGGCACTCCTAGCCCGGGCCTCAGGGGGTCTCAGTATAGTCGTGTGACAATGTGGGATGGGGATCCCCAGATGTGTCCTTCCTGAACTGGAGGGCTAAGAGGCCCATCTGTCTGTTCTTCACCTGACCCTGCCTTGACATCCCTCCAGCCACAACGACCTGCCCCTGGTCCTGAGGCAGGTTTACCAGAAAGGGCTACCGGATGTTAACCTGCGCAATTTCAGCCATGGCCAGACCAGCCTGGACAGGCTTAGAGATGGCCTCGTGGGCGCCCAGGTACCACAGGGATACATGAGCTGCCACAGCATGGCTGCTGGGGTATGTTGGAGAGAGTGGGGACCCCAGAGATCACAAGTTAGTCACATGAGAACTCAGTTACCATAGTGACCCAAAAAGTGTCATGATATGGATGCTGGGGGCTGCAGAGGCTACAATGAACCAGCTTGGTGGCCAGGAAGACCCCGTGGAAGAAGCAGTGCATTACATGTGACCTCCTGGCCCACTGGGTGCTGTGTCAGCTGTGGAGGCTGTGAGCAGTCCAGGGTGCTCCAAAGCAGCCCCTGTCCAAGCCAACCCCTGGCTTTCCCCCCAGTTCTGGTCAGCCTACGTTCCATGCCAGACCCAGGACCGGGATGCCCTGCGCCTCACCCTAGAGCAGATTGACCTCATTCGCCGCATGTGTGCCTCCTATTCTGAGCTGGAGCTTGTGACCTCGGCTAAAGGTAGGTGAGTTGATGGGAAGTGTTAGGAACTTGATTGAGCTACTCCAGACCTCGAGAGTAATCACCTGACCTACCTGCCCCCAGCTCTGAATGACACCCAGAAATTGGCCTGCCTCATCGGTGTGGAGGGTGGCCACTCGCTGGACAATAGCCTCTCCGTCTTACGTACCTTCTACATGCTGGGAGTGCGCTACCTGACGCTCACCCACACCTGCAACACGCCCTGGTGAGCCTAGCACAGATGGTGTGGGACTGCCGCGGCAGGGGCAGAGATGTGCCTGAGGTCACTGTGGTCCCAGAACAAGCTTTACCCATGGGGTCTGGCACTGACTCGAGTGGGGAGGGAAGCTGGGATTCTGGTTTTCAGAATATGACTGGACCCCTGGCCAGATGCGGTGGCTCACACCTGTAATCGCAACACTTTGGGAGGCTGAGGCGGACAGATGACTAAAGGCCAGGAGTTCCAGACTAGCCTGGCCAAGATGGTGAAACCCTGTCTTGACGGAAAATACAAAAATTAGCCATGCGTGGTGGTGCATGCCTGTAATCCCAGATACTTGGGAGGCTGAGGCACGAGAATCTCTTGAACCCAGGAGGTGCAAGTTGCAGTGAGCCAAGATCGCACCACTGCACTCCTGCCTGGGAGACAGAGCGAGACTCTATCTCAAAAAAAAAAAAAAGAAAAAAAGAAAAGGGGAAAAAAAAAAAAAAAAAAGACTGGACCCAGCAGGGCACTCCTGCTGCCAGGCATGGCCCATTTGCATGGCCCATTTTGGATCCCTGTTTTTGTTTCAGGAGGTTGCAGGGATGGAGGGTGGGTAGGGCCTCTAGGCTCTTGAGGCCACGGAACAGCTACCAGTTAGACTGCTTCCTGGCCACCTGCAGGGCAGAGAGCTCAGCTAAGGGAGTCCACTCCTTCTACAACAACATCAGCGGGCTGACTGGCTTTGGTGAGGTGAGGACCCTGGTTCACAACTCCACCCCACACAGATGTGCACACCCCAGCTGTTTCTTACAGATAAATGTACATGGGCATCCCTGATACCCTTCCCCCAACATGTCCCTGCAGAAGGTGGTGGCAGAAATGAACCGCCTGGGCATGATGGTAGACTTGTCCCACGTCTCAGATGCTGTGGCACGGCGGGCCCTGGAAGTATCACAGGCACCTGTGATCTTCTCCCACTCGGCTGCCCGGGGTGTATGCAACAGTGCTCGGAATGTTCCTGATGACATCCTGCAGCTTCTGGTGAGAAACTGCCCAGCACAGGAACCTCAAGCAAGAGGTTCAAACCAGGAGCCCTTTGGCCAGGCACGGTGGCTCACACCTGTAATCCCAGCACTTTGGGAGGCAGAGGTGGGTGGATCACTTCAGGTCAGGAGTTCAAGACCAGCCTGGCCAACATGGGGAAACGCCATCTCTACTAAAAATACAAAAATTAGCCAGGTGTGGTGGCATATTCCTGTAATCCCGGCTACTTGGGAGGCTGAGGCAGGAGAATCTCTGGAACCTGGGAGGCGGAGGTTGCAGTGAGCCAAGATCACACCACAGCACTCCAGCCTGGGTGACAGAGTGGGACCCTGCCACGGAAAACAAAGACAAAAACAAAAAACAGGAGCCCTCAAACCTGAGGCCCTGCTCCCTCCACTTCCTGTAACTTCAGGCTGAACACCTTTTGCTCCACAACCCCACAGTCCACATCCAGGAGTGGGGGGTTCTAGATGATAAATATGTATATTCCTCTACTCCTTAAAGTAAGTGCCAAGACACCTGTGCCAGACCAGGGCCTAGACTCCGCCATTCACACAAAACCAGAGAGGTAAAATTTCCTCTGACTCCTGAAGCCAGGACTGAACACCCCCTCCAGGGATCCAGAGGGTGGCAGGGTGGGAATGCAGTTTGCTGAGGGGCCAGGCTGAGTGTCCACTTGCCCGCCCCTGCAGAAGAAGAACGGTGGCATCGTGATGGTGTCTCTGTCCATGGGAGTAATACAGTGCAACCCGTCAGCCAATGTGTCCACTGTGGCAGGTAACCCCTACTCCTGGGCTCTCTGAACAGTTCTGATTTGCACCTGAAGACTTGGGAGGGCCTCAGTACTGTCCCAGTGGTTTCACTGAAAAAAATGCAATGATAGACAGTACACAGCACCTTGGTCATGTGGAGCTGCAGCCACAGAGTCAATGCTGCAGTCCTGATAGGTATAAGGGAGGAAACTACACATAGAACCTGAGTGCTAACTGTCTGCGCCTCTGCAGGGGGTCACAAAAGCACCCTGCCTCAGCCTCTGGCCAAGAGACTGGAAGGCCCCTTAGGTCTCTGGGGTCTTTGTCGATTGTACTCTTTGTCCCTCTGTCATCTCCCACAACCATAGAAAAGAGTTCCTACCGGCCAGGCGCGGTGGCTCACGCCTGTAATCCCAGCACTTTGGGAGGCCGAGACGGGCGGATCATGAGGTCAGGAGATCGACACCATCCTGGCTAACATGGTGAAACCCTGTCTCTACTAAAAGTACAAAAAATTAGCCAGGCGTGGTGGCAGGCGCCTGTAGTCCCAGCTACTCAGGAGGCTGAGGCAGGAGAATGGCGTGAACCCAGGAGGCGGAGCTTGCAGTGAGCCGAGATTGTGCCACCGCACTCCAACCTGGGCAACAGAGCGAGACACTGTCTCAGAAAAAATAAAAAAGGAAAAGAAAAGAGTTCCTACCAGATTCTAAAGAGACTAGAGGCAGGTTTAATCCTAGGTGGGAAATGGCCCAGACAGGTGGCTCTGTGGATCCACTCCAAACCTGAAGTCCAGGCCAGAACCAGCTGAATCCATTCAGGTCGAACCTCAGGGTTCTCAGGTTGCCAAGCTATGTGGCAGGCCATGAAGGAATCAGCCTGCCTGGCCTACAGGCTGCAAAGAGACTCACTGCCGTCCAGCCCCAGTGGCACCCCTGCCCTGGAAGCCCTACGCAGCTGACTCTCCACCTGCCCCCTCCCCAGATCACTTCGACCACATCAAGGCAGTCATCGGATCCAAGTTCATTGGGATTGGCGGAGATTATGATGGGGCCGGCAAGTGAGTGCTTCCCTGTGGCTTGTCTGGAGCTAGCTGTACAGCAGTGGGGACTTCACAGTCACCATAGCCATCATGTCCTTTAGGCCTTGACCACCTGGCATCTCCCTACTCCCAGGATCAGTTCTTTGGGTTCTCCTGTTTGTCTTCATCCCAGTGACCCCACTTTGGACGTTATACTTGGCTAAACTACCAGACAGCTCATCCCCCAGCCCCAGTAGACCCACTCTCTCTGAACAGACCATCAGCAAGGTCTGGTGTGTGCTGACCATCTTCTCTGCCCTGTGCACAGTGGCTGTGTTTGCAACCATTATTTTCTGAAGAAGCTCTTCCTCTCCTTCTCCTTTTCTTTCTCCTTCTCCTTCTCTTCCTCCTCCTCCTCCTTTTTCTTCTTCATCTCTTCCTCCTTCTTTCTTCTTCTCTTTCTTCTTTCTTCCTTTTCTTCTGTTTATTCTTCTTCTTTTCTTCTCAGGGTATTGCTCCGTTGGCCAGGCTGGGGTGCAGTGGCGCAATCTTGGCTCACTGCAGCCTTGACTTTCTGGGCTCAAGTGATCCTGCCATCTCAGCCTGCAAGTAGCTGTGGCTACAGGCATGTGCCATCATGCCCAGATAATTTTATTTTTTGCAGAGATGGGTTCTCACTATGTTGCCCAGGCTGGTCTTGAACTCCTGGACTCAAATGGTCCTCCTGCCTTGGCCTCCTAAAATGCTGGAATTACAGGCCTGAGACACCTCACTGGGCCTTTTCTTCTTCTTCTTTTTTTTTTTTTTGAGATGGAGTCTCACTCTGTTGCCCAGCCTGGAGTGCAGTGGCGCAGTCTCAGCTCACTGCAACTCTGCTTCCTGGGTTCAAGCAAATCTCCTGCCTCAGCTTCCCAAGTAGTTGGGATTATAGGCATGCACCACAATGCCCAGCTAATTTTCTTTCTTTCTTTCTTTGGAGACAGAGTCTCACTCTGTTGCCCAGGCTGGAGTGCAGTAGCATGATCTGGGCTCACTGTAAGCTCCGCCTCCCGGGTTCAGCCATTCTCCTGCCTTGGCCTCCAGAGTAGCTGGGACTACAGGCGCCCGCCACCACGCCCAGCTAATTTTTGTGTACTTTTAGTAGAGACGGGGTTTCACCATGTTAGCCAGGATGGTCTCGATCTCCTGACCTCGTGATCCTCCTGCCTCGGCCTCCCAAAGTGCTGCGATAACAGGCGTGAGTCACCACGCCTGGCCTCTTTTTTGTATTTTTAGTAGAGACTGGGTTTCACCATGTTGGCCAGGCTGGTCTCGAACTCCTGACCTCAAATGATCCACCCACTTTGTCCTCCCAAAGTGCTGGGATTACAGGTGTGAGTCACCACACCTGGCCATTTTCTTCTTTTTAACTCTGGTTGGTAGGGGGGGATCATTTGCATTCAGTAAAAGGCATAGATCTTAATAGTATGATTCAATGAGTTTTGATAAATATTCAAGGAGGTTTTGAGGCCTCCTTCTGAAGGATGAAGAGCAGAGGAAGATTACCTACTCTCTCCAAGTCTCCACTTCCCATACCTGACTACGGCTGGGGTTTCATGGACCCTGGACTGTGGTTCTCAGTCAGGATCAGGGAATCAGGTCTGAAACCCACTGGCTGGTGGCCACATAGATTCCCTCAGGGGCTGGAGGACGTTTCCACATACCCGGTCCTGATAGAGGAGTTGCTGAGTCGTGGCTGGAGTAAGGAAGAGCTTCAGGGTGTCCTTCGCGGAAACCTGCTGCGGGTCTTCAGTCGAGTGGAAAAGGTACTCTGGGCTGGGCAAGAGAGTAGCCGAGGGGTCTGAGCAGGTGTGTCGAGGACAGCTGTGGAAGCTGAGCACCAACTGCCACCTCTAGGTACAGGAAGAAAACGAATGGCGAAGCCCGTTGGAAGACAAGTTCCCGGATGAGCAGCTGAGCAGTTCCTGCCGCTCCGACCTCTCACGTCTGCGTCAGAGACAGAGTCTGACTTCAGACCAGAAACTCACTGAGATTCCCACACACTGGACACCCAAGTTATCAGCCAAGTTGCCACTCTCAGAGTCCTCCCCCAACATGGCCCCAGTCTTCGCAGTTGTGGTCACCTTCCCAGTCCTTATTCTGTGGCTCTGATGACCCAGTTAGTCCTGCCAGATGTCACTGTAGCAAGCCACAGACACCCCACAAATTTCCCCTGTTGTGCAGGCACAAATATTTCCTGAAAATAAATGTTTTGGACATAGAACCAGACATGAGTTTCCTTCTCTGCAGTGGGGTCTGGTGGCATAGTCCCCCAATGCTGGTGGCTGGTAGGGGAATCCTTCATTTCAGCCACCAGTTGTTCAAGGAAAGACTGTTGGCAGGAGCCCGAGGTGACCCAGGTGGTTGGGCTCAGCACTGGACGAAAACAGTGGTGAATCCGGTGGCAGGAGGTAGACCCTATTCCGTATTCCTTCTGAGTAGCTCATCTCTTACTTTATATTTTTACTTATTTATCTATTTATTTTTGAGGCAGAGTCTCACTTTGTCCCCCAGGCTGGAGTACAGTGCCACAATCATAGCTCATTGCAGCTTTGAACTCTTGGGCTCAAGTGATCCTCCTGCCTCAGCCTCTCAAGTAGCTGAGATTATAGGCATGCGCCACCACACTCAGCTAATTTATTTTATTTTATTTTTATTTTTACTTTCTGGATTTTTTTTTTTTTTTTTTTTTTTTTTTTGAGATGGAGTCTTGCTCCGTCGCCCAGGCTGGAGTGCAGTGGCACAATCTTGGCTCACTGCAACTTCCACCTCCCGGCTTCAAGCAAGTTTCCTGTCTCAGCCTCCTGAGCAGCTGGGACTAGAGGCGCCACCACCATGCCCAGCTAATTTTTGTATTTTTAGTAGAGATGGGGTTTCACCTTGTTGATCAGGCTGGTCTCGAACTCCTGACCTCAGGTGATTCACCTGCCTCGGCCTCCCAAAGTGCTGGGGGATTATAGATGTGAGCCACCGTGCCTGGCTTTTTATTATTTTATTTTTTATTATTATTGTTTTGAGATGGAGTCTCGCTCTGTCGTCCAGGCTGGAATGCAGTAGCATGATCTCAGCGCACTGCAACCTCAGCCTCCCGGTTTTAAGCGATTCTCCAGCCTCAGATCCTGAGCAGCTAGGACTACTAGCACGCACCACCACGCCCAGCTGATTTTTCTTTTTTCGGTAGAGATGGAGTTTCACTATATTAGCCAGGCTGGTCTCAAACTCCTGACCTTGTGATCCACCCGCCTTGGCCTCCCAAAGTGTTGGGATTATAGGCGTGAGCCACCGCATCCGGCCAGCTTTCTTTTTTTTCATCACTTCACTTAAAGGAAGATTTTAAAAAATTTTTTATAGAGACAGGGATCTCCCTATGTTGCCCAGGCTGGTCTCCAACTCCTAGACTCAAGCAATCCTCCCACCTTGGCCTCCCAAAGTGCCAGGATTACAGGAGTGAGCCACCATGCCCAGATGGAGTAGGGTAACTTTGATTTACCTAGTAAACCATAAGCAAACATTTTAAACTGTGCTTATGTATTATTTTGATAACATTTTAAAAATTAATTGTAACTTCATGCCCTCTCCTTTCATGTGTCTAATGTAGGAAATAGGGAGTCCTCTGAACCTCTTCCAGTTCTGGGGGCTGCCCATTAAAATAATACTTTTTTTTTTTTTTTTTCCTGAGACAGGGTCTCACTCTGTCACCGCTGGAGTGCAGTAGCACGATCATGCCTCACTGCAGCCTCAACCTCCTGGGCTCAAGTGATCCTCCCACCTCTGTTTCCTGAGTAGCTGGGGCTATAGGCGCGCACCACCATGTCCAGATAATTTTTGTATTTTTTGGAGAGACGAGGTTTCACCATGTTGCCCAGGCTGGTCTCAAACTGCCAAACGCCAGTGATCCACCCACCTTGCCCTCCCAAAGTGCTGGGATTACAGGCATGAGCCTCTGCGCCCGGCCTAAACAATTTAAAATAATAGGCTGGGAGCGGTGGCTCACACCTGTCATCACAGCACTTTGGGAGGCCAAGGCGGGCAGATCACGAGGTCGAAGATCGAGACCATCTTGGCTAGCATGGTGACCCCCCATCTCTACTAAAGACACAAAAAATTAGCCGGCTGTAGTGGCACACGCCTGTGGTCCCAGCTTCTCAGGAGGCTGAGGCAGGAGAATTGCTTGAACCCAGGAAGCAAAGGTTGCAGTGAGCTGAGATCACACCACTAAACTCCAGCCTGGGTAACAGAGACTCCATCTCAAAAAAAGAACCCAAAACAACAACAAAACAAAACTAAAATAATAATAATAATATAGGAAACAGCTGTACATGCAATTCTTCTACACTTTTCTTAAACTATTAGCAAAGTTGCCATTCTTCATGTTGTTACAAGTCACTTAAATAACGACCTTCATGGCAGGTCGGGAGACCAAAATAAACATGACCTTTCTGTGCCCTTCCTGAGAGAACCAAAGCTAGAAGCAGCTGGGTCACACTTGGCCATTAACACCCAGGCATGAGGAGGAGCAGACAGCAACCAACAAGGGGAAGTAGTCACGAGAGGCCAAGGCCCTTCTCGATGTGCCCTCTCAGAAAGGGATGCACATTTATCAGGGAGCCCAGGTGGAAAAACAAGAGACAGAAACAGATGCAGAGGGAGGATAACTTAGATTCGGTTTGTATCATTGACCTTTCTCAGCAGGACCTGGTTCAAGCCGAGGGGTTCAGATGCTACCCAGATGCAGGGTTTGTTTTTTTTTTTTTGAGACGGAATTTTGCTCTTGTTGCCCAGGCTGGAGTGAAGTAACACGATCTTGGATCATTGCAACCTCTGCCTCCCAGGTTCAAGCGATTCTCCTGCCTCAGTCTCCTAAGTAGGTGGGATTACAGGCACCCGCCACAATGCCCGGCTAATTTTTGTGTGTGTGTGTATTTTTAGTAGAGACAGGGTTTCACTATGTTGGCCAGGCTGGTTTCCAACTCCTGACCTCAGGTGATCCACCCAACTTGGCCTCCCAAAGTGCTAGGAATATAGGCCTGAGCCACAATGCCCGGCCTTTTTTTTTTTCTTTTTTTTTTTTTGATACAGGGTCTCACTCCCATTGCCTAGGATGGAGTGCAGTGGCAGGATCTCAGCTCACTGCAGCCTCAACTTCCTGGCCTCAAGTGATTCTCCTACCTAAGCCTCTGGAGTAGCTGGGACCTCAGGTGCGCACCACCATGCCTGGCTAGTATTTTGTATTTTTTTTTTTTTTTTTTTTTTTTTTTTTTTTGAGACAGAGTCTGGCTCTGCCGCCCAGGCTGGAGTGCAGTGGCCGGATCTCAGCTCACTGCAAGCTCCGCCTCCCGGGTTCACGCCATTCTCCTGCCTCAGCCTCCCGAGTAGTTGGGACTACAGGCGCCCGCCACCGCGCCCGGCTAGTTTTTTGTATTTTTTAGCAGAGACGGGGTTTCACCGTGTTAGCCAGGATGGTCTCGATCTCCTGACCTCGTGATCCGCCCGTCTCGGCCTCCCAAAGTGCTGGGATTACAGGCTTGAGCCACCGCGCCCGGCCGTATTTTGTAGTTTTAGTAAAGATAGCATTTCACCATGTTGCCTAGGCTGGTCTTAAACTCCTGGACTCAAGCAATCTACCTGCCTTGGCTTCCCAAAGTGCTAGGATTGCAGACATGAGCCACTTCACTGGCCCAGATGCAGTTGTTTTGTTTGTTTGTTTTGAGACGGAGTCTCGCTCTGTAGCCCAGGCTGGAGTGCAGTGGTGCAATCTCGGCTCACTGCAACCTCCGCCCCCCAGATCCAAGTGATTCTCCTGCCTCAGCCTCTTGAGTAGCTAGGATTACAGGCAGGTGCCACCATGCCTGGCTAATTTTTGTATTTTTAGTAGAGATGGGGTTTCACTGTGTTGGCCAGGCTGGTCTCAAATTCCTAGACTCAAGCAATCTGCCCACCTCAGCTTCACAAAGGGCTGGGATTACAGGCATGAGCCACCGCGCCCGGCCCGAGATGCAGTTTTGACATCATTTCCCCTGCACCAGGGTTTTCTCAACAGGAAATGATGAGGGGCTGCTGGAAGCTGCCTTGTGTTGTCTTGAAGGAGGATTTCTGCCCCAGGTGAAATAATGTGTCAGAGCAAGCCCCCTCGTGCTCTCAGGACCAAGAGCCCTAGTCTGATCTTGTCCCACAACTCCATGCCTTAGAGGACCCACCTGTGCCTCCTCCACAGCAGTTGTTGTAATGCCCAAACTAGATCTCTGCTGGGCTGTTAGCCAACACAGGATCCCCTCTCCACTTCTCCTGCCTGATCCAGACCCCATCCTTTCAAGCAAGGTTCAGCTACTGCTGTGGTGCTTCCACCAACCCCCTATGACCCTGATTAGCCCTCACCAGCACTACCCATGAATTCCCTTAGCCAGTATCACCATAATACAGAAAGAAATGAGATGCAAACTGATCAGGGTGTAGGTATATCTCTTGCTGAGAGGGCCACTATTAACTAACATTTGATGTGTAGACTCTTCTGGGTCTTTTTGTGTGTGTATATTAACATATATAGAGAAAAAATATTCAACACTAAATGCTAAAACAGGTCCAGATGCAGTGGCCCATGCCTGCAACTGGAACACTTTGGGAGGCCAAGGTGGGAGGATCACTTGAGGCCAGGAGTTTGAGACCAACCTGGACAACACAGAAAGACCCTATCTCTAAAAAAGAACTAAGGCTGGATGTGGTGGCTCATGCCTGTAATCCCAGCACTTTGGGAGACCTAGGTGGGCAGATCGCTTGAGCTCAGGAGTTCAAGGCTGCAGCGAGCTATGATCACCCCACTGCAACTCCAAGGAAAAAAGCTAAAATAATGATCCCCCATAAAAATTGTTCTTAAATTTCATTTTCGGGGCTGGGCACAGTGGCTCATGCCTGTAATCCCAGCACTTTGAGAGGTCGAGGCAGGCAAATCACTTGAGGTCAGCAGCTCAAAACAGCCTGGCCAACATGGTGAAACCCCATCTCTACTGAAAAAACAAAAATTATCCAGGCATGGTGGCCGGCGCCTGTAATCCCAGCTACTTGGGAGGCTAAGGAAGAATGGCTTGAACCCACGAGGTGGAGGTTGCAGTGAGCCGAGACTGCACCATTGCACTCCAGGCTGGGCAACAAGAGCCAAAACTCTGTATCAAAACATGAAATGAAATGAAATAATGAAATGAAATGAAATATCTATAGTGAATCTTTTTCTGTCAGTCAAAACAGACAGATCGAATTAACTCTTTTGAGCCTCAGCTTAGAGTATTTTACCTGCCTGGGAGCTGGGCACAAGCCAGCAGCTAACCCCCACGTGGGCCTGGGTAGGAGGTGAGATCAGGAAGATCCCTGGGCCCCTACTAGTTCCCCGCCTGGCCTGCTCCCCTACTTGTCTTGGGGGTCTACGGAGCCAGCATTGGGGGTGGAAGGGCGAGGGGTCCTCGACGCTGCAGCGGCGGTTCCGGCCCATGGGGGCGCTCTCCTACCTGGAGACGGAAAAGCCGTGGCGCCCCCTTGCGTGGCTCTTGGGTCGCAGAGTCGCGTGACTTCAATCCCCTGTTCGCGAGGCCACGAGGCTGGGTCGTCATGGTCCGGACCCCATTGTCGGCCTCTGCCCGTCGCCTGCTCCTCCCAGGCTCCCGCGACCGACCCCAGCGCCATATGCAGCCCACAGGCCACGAGGGTTCCCTCGCGCTCAGCCGGCGGCATCTGCGGCGTCTGCTGCTCCTGCTATTGCTGTTGCTGCTGCGGCAGCCCGTCACCCGCGGGGAGACCACGACGGGCGCCCCCAGAGCCCTCTCCACGCTGGGCTTCCCCAGCCCCTTCACCACGCCGGGAGTCCCCAGCACCCTCACTACGCCAGGCCTCACTACTCCAGGCACCACCAAAACCCTGGACCTTCGGAGTCGCGCGCAGGCCCTGATGAGGGATTTCCCCCTCGTGGACGGGTATGTAGGTGCAGCGTTTGGGCAATGCAGGGTGAACACACCTTGGGCAGGAGAGGAGGTTCTGACATGCAGGGCTATCAAGGAGGCTCCCTCACACCACCCCTGGATGCCCTCTCTCCTCCATCACCCATGGGTGCCCTTCCCCCCATTGCCGCATTCCTGGTGGAACCTAACCCCCTCCCTCCAACCCGACTTCAGGAGATTTCTATATGGTCTGTGTGAGGAGCTGCCTGGTGGGGTGGGGGAGGGTAGACCCAAGCACCTGGTGTATCCTGACTGATCTGAAGGCCTTGTTTCCATCTGACCTTCACGCCCCCAGCCACAATGACCTGCCCCAGGTCCTGAGACAGCGTTACAAGAATGTGCTTCAAGATGTTAACTTGCGAAATTTCAGTCACAGTCAGACCAGCCTGGACAGGCTTAGAGACGGCCTCGTGGGTGCCCAGGTACCACAGGGACACACAGGGTGCCACAGCATGGCTGCTGGGGGATGTTGGGGTCACAGAAACCTGGATCGGCCAGCCTCTGGGTGACTAAATACAATGGGGCATGCAGTGTGCCATCATGTGGCTTCTAAGGAGAGTGGGGCCTTAGAGGCCAAGACAGGCTAGCTGCATGGATGCCCAGGTTCTGTGGAAACATGCAGAAAATGACCAGAAAATCCCTGGTGTGGGGTCAGTCTGCTGTAATTACAAAGGACATTGTAATGTGGATTGCCTTGGGGCATTCACATAGCACATGGACTAAAAGCAGTTTTTTGCTTGTTTGGTTGTATTTTTGAGACAGTGTCTCCTTCTGTAGCCTAGGCTGGAGTGCAGTGGCAGGATCTCGGTTCACTGCAACCTCTGCCTCCCAGGTTCAAGCAATTCTCCCTGCCTCAGCCTCCTGAGTAGCTGGGATTACAGGCACTCGCCACCATGTCTGGCTAATTTTTGTAGTTTTAGTAGAGACAAGGTTTTACCGTGCTGGCCAGGCTGGTCTCCAACTCCTGACCTTGGGTGATGCACCCTCCTAGGCCTTCCACAGTGTGAGAATTACAGGCGTGAGCCCCTGGGCCTGGCCGTAACAGTAATTTATGATGTGTTGTGAGTCCATCATTTGACTGCTGGCAGCCATCATCAAGGAACCGGGGCTCGGTGGTTCACAGCTGTAATGCCAACACTTTGGGAGGCTGAGGTAGGAGGATTGTTTGAGCCTGGGGGGTCAAGGCTGCAATAAGCCATGATCACACCACTGCACTCTAGCCTGGGTGACAGAGCAAGACCCTGTCTCAAATTTTAAAATAAAAAATATAAAAAATAAATTTAAAAAAAGTCATCGAGGTACCATGGAGTCATGTAGTGCCTCGCTTGGGGCCACTGACCCAAATGGGTATTATGGGGTCTAAGGCAGGAGTGGCAGGCCTAGGGGATGAAGACGACCCTGGCCTCATTCTGGACCCCTTGACCTACCCTCAGTTCTGGTCAGCGTCCGTCTCATGCCAGACTCAGGACCAGACTGCCGTGCGCCTCGCCCTGGAGCAGATTGACCTCATTCGCCGCATGTGTGCCTCCTACTCTGAACTCGAGCTTGTGACCTCAGCTGAAGGTGGGCCCGCAGATGAGAGAATAGTCAGGATGTCACTCTGGAGATTCTGTTCCTGGGATCTAACCACTTGACTCTCTACCTCCTTCTAGGTCTGAACAGCTCTCAAAAGCTGGCCTGCCTCATTGGCGTGGAGGGTGGTCACTCACTGGACAGCAGCCTGTCTGTGCTGCGCAGTTTCTATGTACTGGGAGTGCGCTACTTGACACTCACCTTCACCTGCAATACACCATGGTGAGCACAGCACCTGGCCAGGATGCTAGATGGCATGGTGTGGAAACTGCCCCATCCGTGGCATGGGTGTGACCAGGCCGTTGAGGATAAAGGGGTCTGCAGAGGGAGGCTGGACACCCAGCGGGTCTCTCACAGTCCCAGAAAGCAGCTGGTCCTGCACCTGTTCTGGAAGTGGGATGGATGGATAGACCCAGGGCTCCCAGGACCTGATGGCCCAAGGTGTGATCAGCTAAATTGCCCTTCCATGGCTGTCCTGCAGGGCAGAGAGTTCCACCAAGTTCACACACCACATGTACACCAATGTCAGCGGGTTGACAAGCTTTGGTGAGGTGAGGACTCCTGTTTTGTACCCCACCCCACCTGCTCCCTATGGATATGTGTATACACCTTTGCATCCCAACACCCTCCCCCACAAAAAAACTAATTGTTTCTGCAGAAAGTGGTAGAAGAATTGAACCGCCTGGGCATGATGATAGATTTGTCCTATGCATCGGACACCTTGATGAGAAGGGTCCTGGAAGTGTCTCGGGCTCCTGTGATCTTCTCCCACTCAGCTGCCAGAGCTGTGTGTGACAATTCGTTGAATGTTCCCGATGACATCCTGCAGCTTCTGGTGGGTGGCCATCCCAGCTCTCAAACCTAGGGCTAGGCGTGTGTTATCCAAAGGTTCTTGACCCTGAGGAGAGAAAGCCACCAGGCCGGGTTTCACATACCCTTGAACCACAGGCTGGTGAATCCTCCATCCCTGAAACTCAAGGCCAAGTCATTTCCACCCAGGGACCCACAAGCCCAGAGAGGTGAAGCCTCTTCCAACCCCTGAAGCCAGGACGGAGCACAGTCCTACCAGGGCCCCCACAGCACAGGAGGCATGCTTTCAGGCCAGAAGGGCTGAGATGAGTGTCCCTTTATCCGTCTAGAAGAAGAATGGTGGCATCGTGATGGTGACACTGTCCATGGGGGTGCTGCAGTGCAACCTGCTGGCTAACGTGTCCACGGTGGCAGGTGAGTCCCTCCTCAGTTTTGTGCAGCGCCAGCTTGGGCTGTGGCTGCCAGGGCTCTCAGGATGACTCTAGCAGTCTAGTGCACCTGTTGGGCAACGGGCAGACCTCCCAATGACCCAGAGGCAGCAGACACGGCTCTTCAGTGCCACCCAGATCTGCAGCCACAGAGTCGGCGCTGATGGGTTTGATGCCTCTTGGTTTTGCTCCCGATCCTTGAACTTCTCTCATTCCCCACATGTCTGGGCAGGACAGGCTGAGCCCCACAAGGCTCTCAAGGAACCCAGAGGCAGGGTGGCTCCTGGGCAGGAAAAGGCCCAAAGGGGTGGCTCTGAGGTCCCCACTCTAGGTCCATGGACCAGCATGTAGCCGCTTCAGGACTCATGACTGGCCATGAGCTAGCTCTGTGGAGCCAACTGCCACAGCCTGGAGTGCTGGGGACAGGGCTGGTGCCAGGGTCTAACTCCAGCCTAGTGCTGCCCACACTCACTTCCACCTTAGATCACTTTGACCACATCAGGGCAGTCATTGGATCTGAGTTCATCGGGATTGGTGGAAATTACGACGGGGCTGGCCGGTGAGTGCTTCCCTGAGGTTTCTCTTAGGCTGGGGTGCCGCAGGGAGTCCTTTAGTCTTCGTTCCCATCCTGCCATCCTCCTATCCAGGCCTCAGCCACAGGCTCTGGTCTCGTAGCCCACCCGACACTCCCCACTCTCAGGGCCTGTTTCCTAGGTTCTCCCTGTCCCTTCAGTGGCCCAGTGGCCCTACTCCAAGTTGTCATACTTGCTAAATACTCCCCTCCCCAGGCAGGGCTCATCTGTCCAAGATAAGCTCCACTCCCAGCCCTGCAGACCAGCTGTGGGCTGACCATCTGCTCAGCAGGTGGAGGCTACAGAAGCCCAGTCCTGGCCGGGCGCGGTGGCTCAAGCCTGTAATCCCAGCACTTTGGGAGGCCGAGGCGGGCGGATCACAAGGTCAGATCGAGACCACAGTGAAACCCCGTCTCTACTAAAAATACAAAAAATTAGCCGGGCGCGGTGGCGGGCGCCTGTAGTCCTAGCTACTCAGGAGGCTGAGGCAGGAGAATGGCGTGAACCCAGGAGGCGGAGCTTGCAGTGAGCCGAGATCGCGCCACTGCACTCCAGCCTGGGCAACAGCGTGAGACTCCGTCTCAAAAAAAAAAAAAAAAAAAGAAGCCCAGTCCTCCAGGAGCCTCCACGGTTGCATTCACTAGCCTGAAGAACTTGGCCTTCAGTTTCCCCTGTGTGACTAGGGCTGGTGGGTAGCAGGCCCTAACCCAGGATCAGGGCTGAGGTCCCACAGCTGGCTGGTGGGTGGCCACACAGGTTCCCTCAGGGGCTGGAGGACGTGTCCACATACCCAGTCCTGATAGAGGAGTTGCTGAGTCGTAGCTGGAGTGAGAAAGAGCTTCAAGGTGTCCTTCGTGGAAACCTGCTGCGGGTCTTCAGACAAGTGGAAAAGGTAAGCTGGGCTGGTGGACAGGATGGTTCAGTGGTTTGAGCAAGGGAGGGGATTGCTGTGGGAGCCTCTGACTGTGGACTTCCTCCCCCAGGTGAGAGAGGAGAGCAGGGCGCAGAGCCCCATGGAGGCTGAGTTTCCATATGGGCAACTGAGCACATCCTGCCACTCCCACCTCGTGCCTCAGAATGGACACCAAGCTACGCATCTGGAGGTGACCAAGTGGCCAACCAATCGGGTCCCCTGGAGGTCCTCAGATGCCTCCCCATACCTTCTTCCAGGCCTGGTGGCTGCTGCCACCTTCCCAACTGTCATCCAGTGGCTTTGCTGACACGGCCGGTCCCCCAAGAGGTCACTGTGGCAAAGTCTCACGAAGTCCCCCGTCCTAGTTCATTCTTAAGCACATGCTGAGAATAAACATTTTACACATGGAGCCAGGTGCACATGTCCTTCCTTCTCCCTAGCGGGAGTGGGGGCAGGTGGGCTCTTGGTCAGTAAGGGATCTTGTGGTCTAGCCACAGCTGGTCAAGGTGGGTGCTTCCCACTCACCTCCAGCTTTGGCTCTCTCAGGAAGGCCAGAGGCATCTTATGAAATTCTTCAGCTAAAAGCTTGAGCCCACAGAAGAACACAAAGGAAGTGAGTTCAGTTTCAGTCCCTTCGTGGAGTGTGACAGTGGGGTGCTTCCCAGTTTCTGTCAAAGAGGTTAAATGTGTTTGTTTTTTTTAGAAGCTGATACTATTTATAGAATAAAGAACTTGGCCAGGTGCGGTGGCTCACACCTGTAATCCCGGAATTTGGGAGGTGGAGGTGGGCAGATCATGAGTTCAGGAGATCAAGACTATTCTGGCTAACACAGTGAAACCCCGTCTCTACTAAAAATACAAAAAATTAGTCGGACGTGGTGGCACGTGCCGGTGGTCCCAGCTATTTGGGAGGTTGAGGCAGGAGAATCACTTGAACCCAGAAGACAGAGGTTGCAGTGAGCCGAGATTGCACCACTACACTCCAACCTGGGCAAAAGAGTGAGACTCCGTTTCCGCCGACCCCCCTAAAAAAGAATAACTTGTTTGGAATTATCTGGAGAGTACCTTTGTAAAAGATTCTCAGATTAGGTCCTCTGATTTTTTTTAAAAAACTTATTTTTAAATGTGGGGGTGCAGAATCACCAAATCTTAAAAAAAAAAAAAAAAGAAAGAAATGAAACTCATGGGGTCTGCATGACTCACTCGAATGGCCTCTTCCTTTGGCCGCTTTCCTCTCCAGTTGGGCCAGAGCCAGATCTAAGTTCCTTCCATGGGAACCTTGAATTGGGAGAAAGAATGACTCCAGTGCCACCTATGTTATAAACCAAGGGTCTATATATGTCTGGGTCTGTTCCATTTATTTGGACTATGTGTTTATCATATTAATACCACACTGTCTTCATTACGGCAACTTTAAAATAAGTTTTGAGGCCGGGCACAATGGTTCATGTCTGTAATCCTAGCACTTTCGGAGGCCAAGGGAGGCGGATCACTTCAGGTCAGGAGTTTGAGATCAGCGTGGCCAACATGGTGAAACCCCATCTCCACTAATAATACAAAAAGTAGCTGGGCGTGGTGGAACATGCCTGTAATCCCAGCTACTCAGGAGGTTGGGACATGAGAATTGCTTGAACCTAAGAGGAGGAGGTTGCAGTGAACTGAGATCACACCAGTGCACTCCAGCCTGGGCAACAGAGTGAAACTGTGCCTCATAAAATATAAAATAAATAGCCGGGCATGGTGGCTCACGCCTGTAATCCCAGCACTTTGGGAGGCCAAGGCAGGCGGATCACAAGGTCAGGAGATCGAGACCATCCTGGCTAACATGGTGAAACCCCATCTCTACTAAAAATACAAAAAATTAGCCCAGTGTGGTGGCGAGCACCTGTAGTCGCAGCTGCTTGGGAGGCTGAGGCAGAAGAATGGCATGAACCTAGTAGGCGGAGCTTTCAGTGAGCCGACATCACACCACTGCACTCCAGCCTGGGAGATACAGCAAGACTCAGTCTCAAAAAAAAAAAAAAAAGAACAAGCAGAAATGTAAGACCCAGGCACCGACCCTATACCCATTAAGCACTTAACCACCATATGCTTTTTTCTTTTTTCAACCCAGGCTGGAGTGCAATGGTGGGATCTTGACTCACTGCAACCTCCGCCTCACAGGTTCAAGCGATTCTCCTGCCTCAGCCTCCCAGATAGCTGGGATTACAGGTGCCCACCACCACGCCTGACTAATTTTTGTATTTTTAGTAGAAACGGGGTTTCACCATATTGATCTTGCTGGTCTTGAACTCCTAACCTCAGGTGATCCAACCCCCTCTACCTCCCAGGTGGCTGGCCTGCTTTTTTTTTTTTTTTTTTTTTTTTTGGAGAGAGAGTTCTGCTCTGTCGCCCAGGCTGGAGTGCAGTGGCGCAATCTTGGCTCACTGCAAGCTCCACCTCCCGGGTTCATGCCATTCTCCTGCCTCAGCCTCCCAAGTAGCTGGAACTACAGGCGCGGCCACCACGCCCGGCTAATTTTTTGTATTTTTAGTAGAGACGGGGTTTCACCGTGTTAACCAGGATGGTCTCGATCTCCTGACCTTGTGATCTGCCTGTCTTGGCCTCCCAACGTGCTGGGATTACAGGCGTGATCCACCGGGTCGGCCTTGAAGGTTTTTTTGTTTGTTTGTTTGAGACAGTGTTTTGCTCTTGCTGGAGTGCAATGGTGCCATCTCGGTTCACTGAAACCTCCGCCTCCCGGGTTCAAGTGATTCTCCTGCTTCAGCCTCCCAACTAGCTGGGATTACAGGCACCCGCCACCATGCCCAGCTTATTTTTTTGTATTTTTAGTAGAGATGGGGTTTCACCATTTGACCAGGCTGGTCTCAAACTCCTCACCTCAGGTGATCCTACCGCCTCAACCTCCCCAAGTGTTGGGATTACCGGCGGCGTGAGCCACCGCGTCCGGCCTGGATCAGGAGTTTGATAAGTGAGGGTAGGGACAGAGGCTAGGTAGATGTCCCCCAGAGTGAACAGTGGGTGATGCCCAGAAACTCCACAAGTCTCAGGTGAGAGAGAGATTTGAAGGGCTGAGGCTGTGAGTTGGGTGGCGAAGTATGCCCCTGCAGAGGTCGGGGTCGGGCAGCATTGGGCAGGGCCTTATGGGCCGGGAGCTAGTAGGATTTTCCTTTGGAAGAGGCGGCTCTACGTGAGCAGGCGCGAGGGCAGGGAGTCCAGTAGGAAGGACGCTACTGTGGGCGGCCGAAGGTGGCGTGAGGGGCGGATGGGTCAGGTCGGCGGGGCTCGCCGCGGGGGCCGTGGGGGAGGGGTCAGAGGGTGGTAAGCTCGGGGGTCGTCTCACGGGGCCCAGCGGCTCTGATTCCGCACCCCCCCACCCCCGAGCTGGAGGCTAGTAGGAGGCGTATTCAGAGGACGCCACCCGAGCCACGTGAGGGAGAAGAGTGGAGATAGACAAGTAAGATGGGCTCCGGGGTTTTCTGATAGACAAAAAAATAGTAAAGCCAACTAGATAAGTAATCTGAAGCAGTGGAGAAGAAAGTGAAAGAAACGTTAGGAGCAAATAAGTCAACGGCTTGCGTAGAGGAACACCCAGGAGGTGAGATAGTCAGAGTAAGTTAAAATGAAGGGACTTGGCTAAAGCACCCAGTGTACAGGCCCAAAAAGGCAAGCGGGGCAGGCGCGGCGCGGGAGGGTGGGTGTGGGTGTTCTTCCTGCCGAGGACGTAGCAGCCCCTGGGGAAGGACCGAGAATCCCCAGCTGCCTCCAACAGGAGAGGATGCGGCTAGAGGGCCCAGGGCTGGGACGGGACCTTCGCGGGGATCCGGTTTCCAGGGTCGCGGAGAAGTTGGATGCAGACGCTGGAAATGGGAAGGAGGTATCCGGGGATGGCAGGAGGCCCTGGGCAAGTGGCTTCCGCAGTCCTGGGCCGGTCCGGCCTGCCCTGCCCTGTCCAGGGCGCAGAGCAAGGACACCCCGCGACCCATCTCACAGAGCCCTAAAATAACCCCTAGGTGGAAGTGTGTTTCCCCCATTTTACAAATATTGCATCTGGGGCTCAGAGAGGGCGGCCTCTCACCCGACGTCACACAGGAATCGGGCCCGCCCCCAGGCCGTGGAGCCAGTAGGAGTGCCCCCGCCTAGGGGTCTTCCCGCCACCAGGGCCCCCGCTCTGGGAGGAGCCGGCCCGAGCCCCTCCCGCTCTCCGCCCCCGAGGGGCGGCCCGGGGGCGGGCGGAGGAAGTGAGCGCAGCGGGGAGGAATGCGAGCGGGCGGGGCGTGTCGGCCCGGGGCGGCGGGGACAGCTGCGGGCCGCCAGGACGGCGGGTGCGGCGGGGCTGAGTGTGCGCGATGCCTCACTTCACCGTGGTGCCGGTGGACGGGCCGCGGCGCGGCGACTATGACAACCTCGAGGGGCTCAGTTGGGTGGACTACGGGGAGCGCGCGGAGCGGGAGGACTCGGACGGTGAGGGCGCGTTCTGAGGGGCCGTGGCGGGGCGGCGGGGCCTGCCACCCGGGGCCGCCATCCCGGGCCCGCGCCCGCACTTATCCCGGGACCTTGCGCGCACACGTCGGTGTGGACTCAACTTTCTTTGGTCTGCGCCGCAGCCACTGGCTCGTCGCCCCGCGCGCGCAGACACGATTTTCCTCGGCCCCCGGCGCCCGCGCCCGGCCACTTTCTCCACCCCAGCTCCTCCCCTGTGGGCCGCGGGCGGGGGCTGCAGACGTGGCCGCCCAGGGAGGCCAGCCGGCCGGGGCGCCCGGCTTGGGGACAGGGCCGAGACCCCATCTCAGGCCCTTCCCGGCCTTTCACCTTCGGTGAATCCCACATCCTCTTCTCGCCTCGGTTCCCCACTTGAGATTCAGCGTCTTTGCCTGTGAGACGACCCTCTGCCCAACTACCCAAACCCCTCCGTGTGCCTCTCTGCGCCAACCTGCACTCTGGCCAGAGTGTACCCACTGGGGGTCTATGGGTAACTGCCTGTGAGTGCGCCCGGTGTAGATCTGTAGGGACAGTGGGCCTCTGTGAAGCACTCAACACGGAGCCAAACGTTTAATCCTCCAGCATCACCCGTGGGATAAGTACGGTTACTCCCAATTAGGAAGCAGTGAAGGGAGGGGTGGCGGTTATGTAACTTGCCCAGGGGCAGTCAAGCCTGGGTGTGAGATTCCAGCACCTTAACTCTTTAACCTAGGTGCCAGGGCCCAGAGGTAAGCCCCATCTCCCTCCTCCTTCCTTCCAGGTGCCTGCCTCTCTCCACAGCCCTTTCTCCATCTCCTACCCCAAGAGGCCCCCTTGTTAAGGCCCATCCTTGGAGTGCAAACACGGCTGAGGACGTGTGTCTGTGTATGTAGTGGCCTATGCATGTGTAATTGTGCTTGTATAAGTGTGTGGCTGTGGGTATCACAGTGTGAAGTCTGGTTCAGGTCAGGGCATTCTCACAGCCCCTGTTTCCTGCAGGGTTGACAGTGATGAGGATGGTGATTTGACTGATGACAAATGCCTGTGATATGTGTGACCAATCATGATGGAGATATGTAGGAAGTGTGTGGTTGACACTTGCCAGGTGACATGATCTGGACCTCTGATCTGTCTGTGATGATGACTGAGGTGATCCATGCTTGATGTAAATGATGGCTATGTGTGTGTATCACTTGACTGCCATGTGCAGAGGTAGCACAGGACAGTGGCATGGGCTGCTGGACATTGCAGAGGTTTTATAGGCTTGACAGCTGTGTGAGTGCCCCAGCCTCCATGCCCTTATCTGCCCCTAGCTTGATTCAAGTGGTCAAAGCAAAAGCCAGCATCCCTGCTTTCCTAACCCTGGGAGGACCTCTCTCCCCAGAGGGTGGACTGGGCTGCATCCCCAGGATCAGCCTGGACCAGTGGGCAGGCAGAGAGCTGAGCCTAGCTGCTGGCCCCGCCTTGGCCACGCCTTGGCCCCTACAGGGTGACTGGAGGGACCTGGAGCTACATTGGCTGAGTCCTGCTAGATCCCCGCAAGCTAGGCCAGCTCCTCCCACTACCTCCCTTCCTCTTTCTCCTCCTCTTACTCCTTTTCAGCCAGACCTTGGCTGTCTGCAGGATGGGGGACACCCTGAGCCCCGGTGAGTGATTTTGATCCTTGATGGGGACTGCAAAGGGTCAGAGGGCACAAAGCACAGTGAGCCTCAGATCCATCTCCTGCCCCTTCCGCAGCTCAGTGCCCACACCTCTGCTCTGGGAGGCCTAGATGGGCTTGCTCATCCCGCCTTGGCCTGTGGGCAGGGGGTAGGGAGGTCCTGGAGGGGGCACCTCAGGCAGATATCCATGTGCACAGGAATCAGGAGGGTCACCTGGATCCCCACCTGCCACTGGTGCAGACACAGTTGCTGATGGAAACACAATTGTGTAGCTCACAGGCAGTCCCTAGGCCTAGGCCATACTCAGATTTACTGGGGATCTCAAGTGGTGTCTGAGCAGCTTCGGCCTGGCAGGCATGTCCAGACCTGCCCTGGAATTTTTGAAATGGCTGAGGCCAGAACAGGAGGTCTGAAGCTGAGGGCAGTACAGACATCCAGGCACTGCTTAGACCCTTACATTCCCACAAGCCCTTGGGGGCTTTGGAGGAACCCCGAGGAGTGCCCGCTGGGTGTCTGGCACTAATTGTCCCTTTTCTAGTGCATCTGGGCAGTTGGAAAAACAAGTGTTACCATCTCCACTTCATAGAAGAGGAAACCAAGGCCACACAGGGAGTAAGCAGGTTTCCCTGGGTCACACGGGGGAAGGGCCGGGAATCCAAGCCAGTCTGCCGTAGTCTGAACGTGCAGAGGCCTGGCTGTACATACCCTGGCCAAATTGCAGCACTCTTCTCTATGTTTAAAGATTGTGCTGCATAGAGGGACTGGAGTCTGTAGTAGTAACGGAACCTGCAGCCCAGCCCCCACCTGGCTCTGATGGACCCTGGGACCCAGATGTGGCCTTCTGCCTGGGTGGCCTTGCCTCAGAACATCTCTGAACTTCACTCTTGTTGTCCCTAAAAGGGAGTAAATGCTGTCTACTGGAATGTTGCTGTGAGAACTAGAGACAACTTTTGGAAGGGACTCGAGCCATCCTAGAGTGATGGCTGAAGGGACAAGGGATAGGCTAGGTCTTAGAGGACCATTTACAGGCATTTGTGGGGGAGCTGCTGTGTGCCCAGCTATATGTTTTCTGGATAGCAATACAGTCTCCCCAGAAAGACTAGGCAACAGTGATGGGGCAGGCTGCAGTACGTGAGTTTAGAATAAATTACAATTGATTTCCAGCCAACTTCCACAAAAGAATCAGAAGCAATAGCCAACAAAAGAGTCTCCCCAAGTGATTGTTACTCTCAGGAAGATCGAAAACCATGCAGAGGAAGGGGGCAAGGACTCTGAGATGAGACAGATGGTGACTTTATCTAAAGTGTAAATTTAGCTTGGAGATTCCTGGCAGCCAAAGCAGAAAGAGAAGTAAGACGAGCTGTATAGCTGCCATTTTCTGACAAAATGAAGCATCTGATTTATCAAAGGGAGACACTTTTTTTTGTCACAAAAATCCAAGAGTAATTTTCAAAGGCTTTTCACTAAAGGGCCATTAATGTCATTAATGTAAGGGGCAGAGTGTTACTGGGTTTTCAGATTTTTCTTGGGACTCCTGATCCTGAACAAGCATGGAGGGCACAGCAGATATCATAGAGTGTCCAAAGAGCTACATGACCTCACCTGGCTTTAATATGACATGGTGGACTATCTTGACCTCTGGCCGCCTTTGTCCACTGTAGTCCTGGCTCCCATTTTTCTCCCTGCTCAGTCCGACACCCACCGGTCCGACTTTCTTAGGCGACTCTAGAAGGCTCCTGGCATCCACTTCTGCTCTCCATGGCCTAGGGCTTGCCCCGCCTCCCGGCATGCCCTGGGCTGCCCTGCAGGATGCCGCCGCGCAGTGCATAGTGGGGTAGCCAGCCAGCCACCTTCGGGCCATGGCAGCCGAAGGTGCTCTGTGGGGCTTCGTGTATCTGGAGGGTACTGCCTGGGCGGTCCCCGAGGACACCGAGCCCTTGGTATCCTGCACATTGGGTACTCCGGAAAGGCTGGGAAAGGGACTGGGGCAGGGAGGGGATCTGGGGGCGGGTCAAAGGCTAGCCCCGCCCACCAGCAGGCCCCGCCCCTCAGTGTCCACACGTGCTTGTGCTAGGGTGCCTGCTCCCTCACCTGGATTCCCTTCTCTGGAGGGAATGATGTCCCAGGTTTTGGTCACTGGCCACTCTCTGGCTATCTCTGGCCCTTCAAGGGCATTGTCATGGTGCGATGTGGAAACTGAGTTCCAACCTGGTGACACTGCAGCTCCAAAGTGCTCCACAGAAACGATGTTTTGGGGACTGGCTTTCTGGGAAGGGGCACAGGCTGGGGGGGCTCAGGAAGCAGGCCCTGATTGTTCCTCTCTCTTCACAGGACATGGCAACCACAGAGAGAGCAGCCCTTTTCTTTCCCCCTTGGAGGCTTCCAGAGGAAGTGACTACTATGACAGGAACCTGGCACTGTTTGAGGTAGCTGAGGAGCCATTTTGGGTCACAGGTTTGGCAGACAGAGGCTTTAGCTAAGCAGTCAGGCTGGACACGTGGCCCTCCTCTGTCTGGCTCTTCCTCTCATTTCCTCTTGTCTTCCTGGCTCTCATGGCAGCCGGGCTGCAGTTCCCTTGGCCCTTTCAACTGAAACTGCCTTCCCAGAGGCCACTCACAACCCCACCCCCATTGCTACCTCCAGGACTGTTCACCTCTGACTTCCTTACAACCCCTCAGCAAGGAAACGCCCGCTTAGGATTTCCCAACTCAGGATTTCTCCTCTTCCCTCCACTCCTGGTTCTTCTCCAAGTCCATAGTTCTTCGCTCTCCCGAGGATTCTTCCTTGTCCTTCTTGGTTGGCTCTTCCAGCTCTGTCTCCCTCTAGTTTCCCGAGTCCTGGTCCATTTGCAGCTTTAGGGGATACCTCTGTGGAAAGATTCCCAAATATCTGCCTCTGTACTTGAGTTTTATCTTCTTCAGACTCAAGCTGAGCAGTGAGATCTGGATTTAAAATGTAGTTTAAGCTCCTAAACTCTGACCCACGCATTCAGCCATTGCATGGCTGAATAATGGAGACTCCTTAATCTCTCTTTTTTTTTTTTCTTTTTTCGTTGAGATGGAATCTCACTGTGTTGCCCCAGGCTGGAGTGCAGTGACGTGATCTTGGCTCATTGCAAGCTCTGCCTCCCAAGCTCAGTGATTCTTCTGCCTCAGCCTCCCGAGTAGCCGGGATTACAGGCGCCTGCCACCACACCTGGGGAATTTTTGTATTTTTAGAGACGGGGTTTCACCCTGTTGGCCAGGCTTGTCTTGAACTCCTGACCTTTAGTGATCCTCCTGCTCGGCCTCCCAAAGTGCTGGAATTATCACTGTCAGCCACCACATCCGGCTGAGGCTCCTCAATCTCCACATGCCCCCAAGGGCCCTCATCTTCCCCTCTCACACCAAAGCAACTTCTCCCTGTGTGTAGGTCAGAAGGGAGCTGACAGAGAGGGAAAAGCTAAATGTGGGCAGGAGGCAGGTGGAGGCACAGCATCGAGAAGGCTGCAGGAGCAGGGATCATCGCCTAGACCCCGGTGGGGCTGGGGAGCCTGAGCTCTGGGAGGCCTCCTGACCTGGGAAAGCAGCAAGGTTCTGCAGTGAAGGCCTTGGCCCAGCCCCACCTGAGGATGGGCTGGAGGGTCAGGATCCCATCTCTGTGATTGACGTGGGTACTCGCAGGACTGGGGTCAGGGGAAGACCATCCAGGGAGATCAGGGTTTGAGCAGACAAGAGAGACTTCATTTGTCCGAGACATCACTCTTTTGCCCTCTTTTGTTCCCTGAGGTGACTAGGGTGACTTTTTTGTGGGGAGGGTAGGCGTGAGTCCTAGAGGTGCAGCCATAGCTGGGAGGTGGCTGCGCAGAGCAGGCAGGATGAAGTGTGCCATTGCCCGCCTGCCAGGCGTGTTCTTCCCTGCCCTCTCTCCCCTGAGGCAGGTGGTTTTCACAAATGGGCTGGCAGTGATTGTAGCCAAGGTGGGGTAGAGAAAAGCAGCCGCGGGGCTGGGCCTTTTGAGTGCCACGTCCTGGGGTGTGGTGTCCACACCTGTCCAGTTGGATGGCTTGGGCTTCCCCAGGCAGGAACTGGGATCAGGCCCAGGCCTGTCTGAGGGCTTGGAACAGGGCCAGGGATCAGGCAGCTGGCTTCACACAGCTGGTACCCGCCTGGCCCAATGCCATCTTGCCCTGTGGCTCTGTTTACAGGAAGAGCTGGACATCCGCCCAAAGGTATCGTCTCTTCTGGGCAAGCTCGTCAGCTACACCAACCTCACCCAGGGTGCCAAGGAGCATGAGGAGGCTGAGAGTGGGGAGGGCACCCGCCGGAGGGCAGCCGAGGTGAGCTGAGTGGGGCAGCAGAGGGGCCACACCTGGGAAGACAGACACAGCACCATGGAATTGGCTGTTTCCCCACATGGTGGTGAGCACACCAGGGGAAGTGGGTGCAAACCATGGTGAGCAGGGAGGATGGGCACTGAGTGCCTTGGCTCAGGAGGCTTTAAGAAGTGAGCTAATGAGAATCTCCCCAGGGACAGAGGGCCAGGGAGGCCCTCAGGAATGACGGCGGGAGACACAGCTGCCTGTACTCAGCCTTTACTGTGTGCGAGGTACCACACCAGGCAGTGGGCCTGGGTTCTCACATGTCATCTGTTCAACAAAACCAAGAGGCAGGTGCTACTATAATCCCCATGTTTCAGATGAGGAAATAGTGTCAGGGACATTAAGGAACTTGTGTAAAGTGACTGAGCTAGACAAGATCAATGTGTAATGCTGGGAGATGGATTCGTGGATTTTATGGGAGACAGATTTGTGGGATATGTAACTACACAAAATGCCAGATCAGTGACATTGTGTAAGGGTGGCTAAAGGTGTTGCCCTTGGAGCCAGGAACCAGGTTGTCTCTCGGAGGTCATGCAATCCAGAGCAAGTCACAAACCCTTCTGCTACTCACAGTGTTGGCCCAAGGCTCCATTGGCAGAACCCTCCAACAACCCCCTGGGTTCCTTGAGTGCCAGGGTCGGGGGACATGTGTATGTGATCGGAGCCTGATGTTGCCTTATGGGGCTTCCCTGTCCCACTTTTTGGTCACTAATCCAGTTTTCTGGCCCTTCAGCCCTCCTCTCTTTGGGGTGACTGTTACCTCTTTGCCTAGCTCCTCTGTGTTATTGGGGCTCAGTGTAGCTGAGGGCTGGGGATTTTTCTACATTTTTCATTTGGAGGCTAGGGACCCTCCCTCTACATACTGACTCCCTGAGGTGTGGGAAGCAGCAGTATTTTGGGAGGAGCTGAGGTCTGGCACTGGCTGTAGTATTCTCAGAGGTTGGCACAAGCAGAAGGAGCTCCTGGCTGGGATAAGCCAGGCCTGCAGCCTCACATCTGGTTGTGAGATTTGGGCTTCTCTGGGGTGGGGCCAGCAGAGAAGGTGGACCTCACTGAAGCACATCTCTCACCTTGCCCGTCAGAGAGGCAAACCAGCACACAGACTTGACCCTGACCCTGTCCAGCCAGGTGTGATTTTGCTGGCATGTTCTGGACTAGATAGTGGAGAACCCTAACTGCATCTGGCCATGTCTGTCCAGCACTGCAGGAGTGTCTCAACCTCTGAGAGTGCTCTGCCCACAGTGGGTGACAGGATCCTTAGGTCAGAGCCTCATCCCTGTCCCTTAAGGCCGAGCCAGGGAGCTGGTGGCGGGGAGTGAAGAGGCCCCTGAGAACAGCTAGTGCACATCTCAGCAGGAATGTGGGAGGGATGCATGGGCCAGAGAAGACCCATCATCCCTTGGCCCAGTGGGGAACCCATGAGGATGCTTAGCTTAGCTATCCAGCTTACCTGGTCCCACAGTAAGGATGGGAGAGGGTGGCTGGGTGTCCTAGCTCCAATAGTTTTTCCATGGAAGAAAGAGGAGCCTTGGCCGGGTGCAGTGGCTCACGCCTGTAATCCCAGCACTTTGGGAGGCCAAGGCGGGTGGAGCACAAGGTCAGGAGATCGAGACCATCCTGGCTAATGTGGTGAAATCCCGTCTCTACTAAAGATACAAAAAATTAGCCGGGCGTGGTGGCGGGCACCTGTAGTCCCAGCTGCTCGATAGGCTGAGGCAGGAGAATGGCATGAACCTGGGAGGCGGAGCTTGCAGTGAGCCGACATTGCGCCACTGCACTCCAGCCTGGGCGACAGAGCGAGACTTTGTCTCAAAAAAAAAAAAGAAAGAGGAGCCGGCCCAAGTCTTTAAGGAGTCAGTAGGAAGCTAGGGATCTGGGGCTGCTGAGCCGTGGTCCTCACCCAGGGTAGGCCCAAGCAGGGGCCTCGGAAAAGGAAGGCTTGAAGCAGGAAGGGTGGGCCTCCAACCAGACGATGCCAAGACCCAAAGCAGCCTCTCCCCAGCAGCTTGTCCAGCTCCAGCTCCAGCTCCAGCTGTGGCCTGATGACCTTCTGAGGCTGCCAGAGGTTATTTGGGGATGCAGAAAGCATTTCCGGCCCGCCCTGCCCTTTCCCACACTGCCCTTTTCTTAGAGTGACTCAGCTTGGGATGGGGGTGGGACTGGGAGCTCTTGCCGTTGCTATTCCGTGGGTGGCATCCTCTGAGAAGGGCTCAGACAATGCCCAGATGAGGGGGATCCGTCCCCTGCACTGCTCTACGCAGGACAGGTTGAGGAGCCATTTGTTTTTGCTGAGACTTTTCTGAAGTCCTTTAGTTTGCTCACAGGTCCTGCCCCAGGCCAGGACCCTTCAGGAGGGGCATTAAGGAACTTGTCTAAGGTGACTCAGCTAGACAAGATCATGGCCATGGAGTTCTCTTCTCCCTAGCTTCTGGGCAGCACAGGCACTCTCTCGTGGGGCTTCCCTGTCTCTTCTCCCTGAATGATTTTCACTAATCCAGTCCTTTGGATCAGTGAGGAGGCTTTGTTGGAGCTCCAGTGGAAGCTGTCAGGGCCACGTTGTGCAGGCTGCACTCTTGGGGGCCCAGTGCCTCAAAAAGATGTCAGCCAGCCTCTGTGCTCTCAGCCTCTGCCCTGGCCTCCTGGCTGGCCCCTACTCTGCCCTAAATTGAGAAAGCCTGCCTGGATTTGCATATTAGATCTTCCTCACCTGCCCTAAAGCCTGAGCACTTTCTCTGTAGGATTTTCCCAACAGGATGTCCCAGGGGCTTCCAAAACACCACTCACTGGGTTCAGAAGCACCTTTTGGGTACCTGCAGGGCCTGCCGGTGATAGAACCATAAACAAGCCAAGCCTGCTCTAATATGGTCACAAAACATACAAGTACATTCTGTTACCATGACCTGTAGTGACTACTGTGATAGGGAGTATCAGCTGCTGAAGGACTGCGAGAGGGAGGACCAGCTCCACCTAAGGCAACCTGGGGACATCTTCCTGGGGGAGGTAACAGTTTCACTGAAGAGGAGTTTGCCAGGCCGTGAGGCAGGGCCGACTCTCCCAGGCAGAGTCCAGCACATTCTCAGGTTCGGAGAATCTGGGGGACCCATGTAGTCAGGGGCTGGGGCTAACAAGAGAGGTGATGGGACATGTCTGGTGGCCCAAGCCAAGGCGTTGGACTGCACACTGGATTACAAGACAGCACAGAGGGTTTTCAGCGTGGGTGATGAGATTAGACTTGCTTTCAGAGACCTACTCTAGCAGCAGAGTGGGCTGGAATGTGGAGAGGTTGAAAGGCTCAGGAGGGTACCACCCAGGTGCCTGAGGTTCAAGGGACTAAGGCTGGGACAAGGCAGGCGGATCTCAGGGCAGCAGGGAGACAGACTGGGTAGGAGTTAGTGTCCATCAGGACTGGAGTTGGGGGTTGAGGAGAGGTAGGGCCAGGGATGACTTTTGGGACTTTGCCTTGGGTGACTTAGGGCCTGCTGGGTGAGAAGGTAGAGATCTGAGACAAACCCCTCTTTCTAGAAGTTTAGCAGGAGAGAGGAAGGGAAGGAGGCAGTACCTTGAGAGAGAGTTAAGGTTCTAAAGCTCAATGTGGGTTTTTAAAAAGAATCAGGTTTTACACCTTCCCAGACTCAACTGTCTTCCTATATGAAAGTCAATAGAGACATCCTAGCTGTCACCCCTACCCGCTGTGTTCCCTGGGGCCCCATCAGGGGAGGGGGCCTGCTGAGTGACTAGGGCTGACCCTCCATGGTGCATCCCTCTGATGCTCTACTCGCCCCCTCCCTTCGTGTTCGTACAGGCGCCCAGCATGGGCACCCTCATGGGGGTGTACCTGCCCTGCCTGCAGAATATCTTCGGGGTTATCCTATTCCTGCGGCTGACCTGGATGGTGGGCACGGCTGGTGTGCTACAGGCTCTCCTCATCGTGCTCATCTGCTGCTGCTGTGTGAGTGTCCTGGCGTGGCAGGGGTGGGCTGGGCGTGGGCCATGGCTGCTGCCACAGAGCCCACTCAGCTGAGCCGCTCACCCAGGCCCTCCTTCCCACAGACCCTGCTGACGGCCATCTCCATGAGCGCCATTGCCACCAACGGTGTTGTTCCAGGTCAGTGAGCGCCACCCAAGGCCTGGTGGAAGATAAAAGGGCCCAGAATCTGCCTTGACCTACCTGGGAACCCCCATAGCACACCCCTGCCCCAAGCAGTTCTGTAGTGGGCTCCCAATCCCTGATGCCAGGACAGTGCCCACGTAGAAGCTTTACTGCTAGACAGAGCTGGAGAGTGCCATTGTGGTTTTCGTTAATGTAAAAGCAATACCAAAAAATAAAAAGGACAATGTATGTTTACTGTAAGGAGGTTTGAAAGTACAGAAAAGGCCGGGCGCGGTGGCTCACGCCTGTAATCCCAGCACTTTGGGAGGCCAAGGCGGGTGCATCACAATGTCAGGAGTTCAAGACCAGCCTGGCCAAGATGGTGAAATACCATTTCTACTAATAATACCAAAATTAGCCAGGCATGGTGGTGGGTGGCTGTAATCCCAGCTACTTGGGAGGCTGAGGCAGAGAATTGCTTGAACCTGGGAGGCAGAGGTTGCAGTGAGCCAAGATTGTGCCAGCTTGGGTGACAGAGCAAGACTTCATCTCAAAAAAAATAAATAAAAAAGTGCAGATGGCCGGGCGCGGTGGCTCAAGCCTGTAATCCCAGCACTTTGGGAGGCCGAGGCAGTCGGATCACAAGGTCAGGAGATCGAGACCACGGTGAAACCCCGTCTCTACTAAAAATACAAAAAATTAGCCGGGCGCGGTTGTGGGCGCCTGTAGTCCCAGCTACTCGGGAGGCTGAGGCAGGAGAATGGTGTGAACCCGGGAGGCGGAGCTTGCAGTGAGCCGAGATCGCGCCACTGCACTCCAGCCTGGGCGACAGAGCGAGACTCCGTCTCAAAAAAAAAAAAAAAAAAAAAAGTGCAGAAAAGTGTAGAATGGAAAAGTAAAAGCACCAATAATCCCACCATCCCGAGATCATTACTATTCGCCTTTTGGTATATATAGGTCTTAGGGTCTTTTTTTTTTTTTTTTTTTTTTGAGACGGAGTCATGCTCTGTCGCCCAGGCTGGAGTGCAGTGGCCGGATCTCAGCTCACTGCAAGCTCCGCCTCCTGGGTTCACGCCATTCTCCTGCCTCAGCCTCCCAAGTAGCTGGGACTACAGGCGCCCGCCACTTCGCCCGGCTAGTTTTTTGTATTTTTTAGTAGAGACGGGGTTTCACCGTGTTAGCCAGGATGGTCTCGATCTCCTGACCTCGTGATCCGCCCGTCTCGGCCTCCCAAAGTGCTGGGATTACAGGCTTGAGCCACCGCGCCCAGCCGTCTTAGGGTCTTATGAAGTATCGCACACGCACACTCTCTTTATATAAATTATATATATTTCCCAAAAGTATATGTGTGTATATATATCTATGCATTTATGTGTATGTGTTTACATGTGTACGTGTGTGTGTTTCCCAAGTGTTGAGAACAGTTTTTTGATTTTGGTTTTTCGGTGTGTTTTTTGAGACAGAGTCTTGCTTTATTACCCAGGCTGGAGTGCAGTGGCATGATCTCAGACCACTGCAACCTCCACTTTCCAGGTTTAAGCAATTCTTTTTTTTTTTTTTTTTTTTTTTTGAGACGGAGTCTTGCTCTGTCACCCAGGCTGGAGTGCAGTGGCCGGATCTCAGCTCACTGCAAGCTCCTCCTCTCGGGTTCACGCCATTCTCCTGCCTCAGCCTCCCGAGTAGCTGGGACTACAGGCACCCACCACTTCGCCCGGCTTTTTTTTTGTATTTTTTAGTAGAGACGGGGTTTCACCATGTTAGCCAGGATGGTCTCGATCTCCTGACCTCGTGATCCGCCCGTCTCGGCCTCCCAAAGTGCTGGGATTACAGGCTTGAGCCACTGCGCCCGGCCTAGGTTTAAGCAATTCTAAGTGATTCTCATGCCTCAGCCTCCTGAGTAGCTGGGATTACAGGCAACCACCACATTTTTGTATTTTTAGTAGAGACGAGGTTTCACCATGTTGGCCAGGATGGCTTCGAACTCCTGACCTTAACTGATCCACCCACCTCCGCCTCTCAAAGTGCTGTGATTACAGGTGTGAGCCACTGCACCCTGCCGAAAATGATTTTTTGAAAACAGCACTCTCCATGGTACACCACATAACCTAATTAATGTGATTATTCTCCTGCCTGTGGGTTCCACTTTTTCACCATTGTATACATTGTTGTCATGAACATCCTTGAACATGAATCTTTGTTCATGCCCCAGCAGTTCCCTTAGGAGAGGGTCCTGGAGGTGGATTACAGCATGAAAAAGATTGACTTTTCATTTATTTATTTTAGTATTTTTTTTTGAGATGCAGTCTCTGTTGCCCAGGCTGGAGTGCAGTGGCACAATCTCAGCTCACTGCAACCTCCGCCTCCTAGGTTTAAGTGATTCTCCTACCTCAACCTCCCGAGTAGCTGGGATTACAGGCATGTGCCACCATGCTCTGCTAATTTTTGTATTTTTAGTAGAGACAGGGTTTCACCATGTTGGCCAGGCAGGTCTCGAACTCCTGACCTCAAGTCATCTGCCTACCTCGGCCTCCCAAAGTGCTGGGATTACGGACGTGAGCCACTGTGCCCAGCTGACTTTTTCTTTTTTTTTTTTGAGACAGAGTCTCACTCTGTCGCCTAGGCTGGAGTGAAGTGGCTCACTTCACTCTAATCTCGGCTCACTGCAACCTCTGCCTCCCAGGTTCAGACGATTCTTCTGCCTCAGCCTCCTCAGTAGCTGGGACTGTAGGCACTCACCACCACACCTGGCTAATTTTTTGTATTTTAGTAGAGACGGAGTTTCATCGTGTTGCCCAGGCTGGTCACAAACTTCTGAGCTCAGGCAATCTGCCAATCTCGGCCTCCCAAAGTGCTAGGATTACAGGCGTGGGCCACTGCGCCCAGCCTTTTTTTTTAAATGTATATTTTTTATAATTTCCTTTTTTTAGTAGAGACGGGGTCTCGCCATGTTGCCCAGACTGGTCTGGAACCCCTGAGCTCAAGCAATCCACTCACCTCAGCCTCCCAGAATGCTGGGATTATAGGCATGAGCCACCACGCCCCAGCCAGATTGACTCTGAAAGAATTTCTTGATCCCTGTTTCCAGATTTTCACAAGAGACATTGTCTCAGCAGCAGATATAACCAGCAACATGAGATGACTTGTCCCCCTGTGCTTGTCACCCTGGGGCCTAGTCATGACTCTCTGAGTCTTGCAAGGGTGTTAGACTTTGGTAGAAGCACAGATTCAGGGCAGGACCTGTGGACACTCACCTGGTGGCAGGCCCTGTGGTGGGCCTTAGGGCCAAAAGACTGGATAAGACACAGTCCCTGCCCTGGTCTGGAGGGGTCAGACTAACAAAGGCACAGGCCTCAGGAGGGTGAGGCGGGCTGAGATGGGACACACCCAGCCAGAAGAGGCTGGGGGCTGTGCACAGGGCATTGGAGGACAGTGGCCACTCAGCCACTGCTGCAGACTAGAGCTGCTCCCACAAAGCAGTCATTTCCATGTTCCATGCTGGACATACAAATCAGATGGGGATAGGATCGAATGCCAGCCTGGATGCTTACCCACCATGCAGCCTTGGGCAGGTTTCCCAGCCCCTCTACTCATCCATAAATGGGAAAAGCAGTCCCTGTCCTTCCGGGCAGTTGTGCAGGCTTGTCACAGGGAGACCCCTTGAAGAAGAACCTGCCTTGACCTGTGCACATTTTCATTTCTCTGCTGTAGCTGGGGGCTCCTATTTCATGATTTCTCGTTCACTGGGGCCAGAATTTGGAGGTGCTGTGGGCCTGTGCTTCTACCTGGGAACGACATTCGCAGCAGCCATGTACATCCTGGGGGCCATCGAGATCTTGCTGGTGAGTCAGGCTAAGCCCTGGCCAACTCTGGCCATGTCCAGACAGTCCCTTTGGACTCTAAACAGAAGTTCCAGGCTGTTCATCCCCACACCTCTGGCCACCGCCTGGGCATTATAAAGTAGAAAGCCTCTTCAAGAGACAAAGACCTTTGCTCAGGCTGGTTTTTCTTTCACTTCCATGCCAGTTTGGGTCAGGCAAGAAAGAGGCCTGGCCGCCTTCACCTCGGCCCTGGATGTTCCGTCCACCTGGGCACCATGGCAGCCATGGCAAGGGTTCCAGGAACTGTTGTATTTAGCTCAGTGACAGATCTTGGTGGTGATGCAGGCTTCCTTCTGGGCTTGTGTGGGCTCTGGCTAGCTCTGTGTCCCCTGGGGCTCTGTGCCAGGGCACTTCAGATCCACCTTCTCCTTGTCCTTCAATCAGGATAAGCAGCCACAGGACCCTGCTGGAGGTTGGTGCCCGCTCCATGAGCCCCATGGGAGCTCTGTCAGCCTCAGCTTCTCATTCCCCAATTAACTGCCACAGCAGTGGGAGAAGAGGCAAGGAGCTGCGGGAGGCATGGGGTGACAGGTGCCTGCCCCTGGGGATCCAGAGGGTAGGAGGTACCTAGAGGGACTGCCTGGCTGCTTTTGCCTCCAGGTCCTCTACCTGCAGCATGGACCCTGCACCTTCTGATTTTGGGGGGCTTTGGTTTGTTTTCGTTTTTTATATCCTTTCTACATTCGTTATGTGGGATTTGTCCCTTCTCCTGTTTATGTATTCAGCCATGTCATTATATCTGAATGGACTTCTGGATATTTACTTTATTCTTTGGGTTGTAATCCAATACTATCATTATTTATTTTCGTGCTCAAACTGTTCCACTTTGGCTATTTAGTGATTCAGGTTGGCATCTATGTTCGGATCCTTTTTGTTTGCTTGTTTTTACATAATAGCTTTATTAACATATAATTTACATACCATGCAATTCCCATGCCAATTTACATACCATTGGAAGTATACAATTCAATGTTTTATAGTATATTCACAGAGTTGCGGTCAATTCTAGAACATTTTCATCATCCCCAGAACCCCCTTAGCAGTTACTCTCCATTCGCTGCCAGCACTGGCAACCAGGAATCTGCTTTCTGCCTCGGGATTTGCTTATTCTGGACATTTCATATAAACAGAATCATATAATATGTGGCCTTTTGTGACTGGCTTCTTTTAGGTACTCTTATTTTTTATTTTTAAAATTTATTTATTTATTTATTTATTTATTTTGAGACGGAGTCTCTCTCTGTTGCTTAAGCTGGAGTGCAGTGGCGTGATCACAGCTCACTGCAATTTCTACCACCTAGGTTCAAGCGATTCTCCTGCCTCAGCCTCCCGAGTAGCTGGTATTACAGGCTCACGCCACCATGCCCAGCTAATTTTTTGTGTTTCAGTTTCAACAAGTTGCCTGGGATTGTCTCGAACTCTTGAGTTCAGGCAATCCTCCCGCCTCGGCCTCTCAGAGTGCTGAGATTACAGGCGTGAGCCATTGCGCCCGGCCTATTCATTTATTTTTTTGATGGTCTCACTTTGTCGCCCAGACTGGAGTGCAGTGGCGTGATCTCTACTCACTGCAACCATCGCCTCTGAGACTGAAGTGATTCTCCTGCCTCAGCCTCCGGAGTAGCTGGGATTACAGGCGTGCACCACTACCACCAGTTTTTGCACCACTAATTTTTGTATTTTTAGTAGAGATGGGGTTTCACCATATTGGCCAGGCTGGTCTCAAACTCCTGACCTCAAGTGATCCACTGCCTCAGCCTCCCAAAGTGCTGGGATTATAGATGTGAACCACAGCGCTGGCCTATTTTTTATTTTTTTTTTTGAGACGGAGTCTCCCTCTGTCACCCAGGCTGGAGTGCAGTGGTGTGATCTCTGCTCACTGCAACTTCTGCTTCCTGGATTCAAGCGATTCTCCTGCCTCAGCCTCCAGTAGCTGGGATTACAGGCATGTGCCACCACGCCCAACTAATTTTTGTATTTTTAGTAGAGATGGGGTTTCCCCATGTTAGCCAGGCTAGTCATGAACTCCTGACCTCAAGTGATCCCCTTACCTCGGCCTCCCAAAGAGCTGGGATTACAGGCCTGAGCCACTGCGCCCAGCCTCTTTTAGGTACTCTTAAAAAGCAAACCAAATTGCAAGTTTCACTTTCCAAATAAGAAGATAAAACCCTCCTTATCCATCTTCTTGTTTCAGACCTACATTGCCCCACCAGCTGCCATTTTTTACCCATTGGGCGCTCATGACACGTCGAATGCCACTTTGAACAATATGCGTGTGTATGGGACCATTTTCCTGACCTTTATGACCCTGGTGGTGTTTGTGGGGGTCAAGTATGTGAACAAATTTGCCTCACTCTTCCTGGCCTGTGTGATCATCTCCATCCTTTCCATCTATGCTGGGGGCATCAAGTCTATATTTGACCCTCCCGTGTTTCCGTAAGTAACCCAGGAATTTATCTGGGCATTGCATGGACATCCCTCTCATGTAGCCAGCCTTTGATGCCCTAGATCCCAGAGACTGCAGGGTGAGCACAAGCAGGGGCCTCAAGCTGAGCAGGTGCCAATGCTTCTGTCCCTCATAGGGTATGCATGCTGGGCAACAGGACCCTGTCCCGGGACCAGTTTGACATCTGTGCCAAGACAGCTGTAGTAGACAATGAGACAGTGGCCACCCGGCTATGGAGTCTCTTCTGCCACAGCCCCAACCTTACCACCGACTCCTGCGACCCCTACTTCCTGCTCAACAATGTGACCGAGATCCCTGGCATCCCCGGGGCAGCTGCTGGTGTGCTCCAGGGTGGGTCCTCCCTCCCATCCTCCTGCTCTCGAACCCACAGGCTGAGCAGGGGTGCAGAGCACAGAGCTGTCCTTGTGCGGTCAGCTTGGGAATGGGGGCAGGACTGGCCGCCTTCCCAGCCCAGCAGTGTCCTCCCAGCCTGGCTCCTGGCAGCCGAGTTTGGAGTGAGTGAAGCCTGTCTGGCCAGCATCCAAGGCCTGCAGCAGCCTGTCTTCCCTAGCCACCAGCCCCTGACACTGCCTGGGGATGTTCCCACAGGATCCATAAAGGCCTTTGTGTGAGGCGGGCAGTAGGGGGCTCTGGGTGATGGTGGTTCAGCCACCTTTGTCTGTTGACTTCTAGCTGGGCAGCTCCTTCCCTGTGGTCAGGGTAGCCCTGTGGCTGACACTGCAGTCATTGAGCTGAAGCTGTCTCCTGAGTCCCCAAAACTGCCTGCATCTGCAGCCTCTGGCTAGGCTGCCCCAAACTGCCCGGGGTAGTCGGGGGCGGCTGTGGTGGTGACACAGCTATCCCTGCAGAAAACCTGTGGAGCGCCTACCTGGAGAAGGGTGACATCGTGGAGAAGCATGGGCTGCCCTCTGCAGATGCCCCGAGCCTGAAAGAGAGCCTGCCTCTGTACGTGGTGGCCGACATCGCCACATCATTCACCGTGCTGGTCGGCATCTTCTTCCCTTCTGTGACAGGTGAGCCCCGCCTGCCTACCCACCCATCCCTGTCCCCAATCCCGGGGAGCCCCTGAGGGAGTCTCATCTGTTTTTGGAGGTATCATGGCTGGCTCAAACCGCTCTGGGGACCTCCGTGATGCCCAGAAGTCCATCCCTGTGGGGACCATTCTGGCCATCATTACAACTTCCCTCGTGTGTATCCTTTCCCAGGCCTGGGGCAGGTTGGGCAGAGGACGGGAGGCGCTTGGCCTGTGCACATCGCCAGCTCACATGCACATACACCCCACACACTCATATATGGCTCCCCTTCTCATGCACACATACACATACACACCATGATACTCCCAGTCCTTGCGGTCTGGCTGGGGTGGGGGCACGTGGTCCTGTTCAGGGACAGTGGGGTGGCGGAGGCCGAGTTTTCCTTGATGCCACCACAGACTTCAGCAGTGTGGTTCTCTTTGGCGCCTGCATCGAGGGTGTGGTTCTCCGGGACAAGTGAGTGAGCTGGGCCCCTCTCTGTAGCAGCGGCTGGGCTTTGGCCTGCCTTCACACCAGCCCCCAACCCTGTGGGTGGTCCTCAGGCTGCTGGCTACCTTTGGTGGTCTGTGTTGTCCTTCCGGATCCCTGACATCCCTCACTCTGGTGGCCCCTGCAGGTATGGCGATGGCGTCAGCAGGAACTTGGTGGTGGGCACACTGGCCTGGCCTTCACCCTGGGTCATTGTCATCGGCTCCTTCTTTTCAACATGTGGTGCTGGCCTCCAGAGCCTCACGGGGGCACCGCGCCTATTGCAGGCCATTGCCAAGGACAACATCATCCCCTTCCTCCGGGTGAGCCCTTCTGCACTCCCCCATGGCCTGGCTGCTCCCAGGCCCTCGCCCAGCTGGGGAGAGAGATAGGGAACACAGATGCAGTGTGTCCTGTCCTCAGTAGCCCCGGGGCCAGGCGGCCATCCATGAGGAGCTACTGAGAAGTGCCCTGGGCTGACACTGCCCTGGGCCTGGAGCTGCCTGGAACCAGAATCTTCATGGCCTGTTTAGGGCTCATCCAAAGGAGAGAGGCCTGGGGAGGTGGAGTCAGGGAGACTGGTGACACCCACAGGGATAGGCACAGAGGCGGCCTAAGCCCCCAAGGAGGGCCCTGGGGGTGAGGGAGGCCAGGCTGGGGTCTGGGGCCCAAGGTGTGGAATGGAGGTGACAGGGCCAGCTTCCTTCCTGGTGCACACAGGTATTTGGCCACGGGAAGGTGAATGGTGAACCCACATGGGCACTCCTCCTGACGGCACTCATCGCTGAGCTGGGCATCCTCATCGCCTCCCTCGACATGGTGGCCCCCATCCTATCCATGTGAGCTGGGGCTGGGCAGGGCAGGGGGATGTTCTGGGAAAGGGTCCCTGAACCCCAGCACCTCCCCGTGGCTGTGTCTGGTGTTGGGGGCGCAGCTGGGAGATGTGGCAGGCTGCATGGGGAGATGTGGCCTGGCAGGGCTCAGCCCACCCCTGCATTTAGAAGCAAGCCTGGCACCTATGCCAAAGCTATAAAGTGACCAACAGGTCCATACCTCCCTGAGAGAGCCCCCAAAGCAGGTGGCTGGCAGACCTCTCCCCTGGACAGGGCAATCACCACGTCCCTCATGCCTCCCTGAAGCCACTGCTGCCCCTTCCATCTGTTGTTGTTTTTTTGTTTTGTTTTGTTTTGTTTTGTTTTGTTTTGAGACGGAGTCTCACTCTGTCACCCAGGCTGGAGTGCAATGGCGTGATCTTGGCTCACTGCAACCTCCGCCTCCTGGGTTCAAGCAATTCTCCTGCCTCAGCCTCCTGAGTAGCTGGGATTACAGACATGCACCACCACGCCCAGCTAATTTTTTGTATTTTTAGTAGACATGAGGTTTTACCATCTTGACCAGGCTGGTGTCGAACTCCTGACATCAGATGATCCACCTGCCTCCTTCCTTCCTGTGCTCCCATCCTCAGCTGCCTTCCCTGAGGGCTGATGCAGCCAGCCCTGCCCATGCCTGGGACTCCCACACCCACCACAGGGACTCTTAAGTGTCTCTGACTGGGTGCATTCAAATGGTCCGGCTCATCTTGCATCCTCCCCTTCATGCATGGCAGCCCCTCATCCAGCTGGTCACCCAGGCCAGAGGCCTGAGTGTGGCCTAGAGTCTCCAGGCACTGAGCTCTTCCTACCACCCCTGTACCACCCTCCAGCTCTGTCCCATTACTCCCTTTCCTACCTCCTCCGCTGGCGAACCCTTGCCCATCCTCTGCAATCTCCAAGGACTCCTCCACAGTAGTCTCATCACCTCAGGCCATGAAAGTGGCAGCAATGAGGTTGAGAAGACCTGGCCAAGCCATGCAGGGCAGGGCCAGTCCCAGCTTGATGTCAGGCCCCTGGCTGCCAAGGTGGCTGCTCTTCACCAACCGTCCCCTGTGCCACAGGTTCTTTCTGATGTGCTACCTGTTCGTGAACCTGGCCTGTGCAGTGCAGACACTCCTGAGGACCCCCAACTGGCGGCCCCGGTTCAAGTACTATCACTGGTGAGCCACGCCTCTGACACGGGAGGCCCTGGGGAGGCCAGGAGCTTCATTCTGGATGAGGCCTAGGCTTCCCGGGTAGGTAGGTCTTGATGAAACACTGTGGGGAGGGAGTTTATGGGGCTGGGGAGAAACTGGACCTGGGTCTCCCACCCAGTGACCTGACCACCCACCTGGGACCTCCCACCTGGGACCTGACAGGGCCGCCAGGGCATGGGCCAGGCTGTGGCCAGGGGCCCTCCTGGTCCTGCCCTGACTCTGCCCTCCCCTCTGGCCCAGGGCGCTGTCCTTCCTGGGCATGAGCCTCTGCCTGGCCCTTATGTTTGTCTCCTCCTGGTACTATGCCCTGGTGGCCATGCTCATCGCCGGCATGATCTACAAATACATCGAGTACCAAGGGTGAGTGAGTGCTGCCACCTGGCCTCTGCCGGCAGCCTGCACCACCCTGAGGGGGCCCAGCCGAACAGGCAGGGTGGTTGGACGTTGGGGTGGGCGGGGAGCTGGGCCACCGTGGGTGCCAAGACTGGGGACTGTAACTCAGGACCCGGGGTGGTCTTGAGGGGCAGAACCCCTCCATCTCACATCCACATAGACAGAACCCCGTGGGCAGCACCAGGGGCTCATCAGCTGTGGTGGAATCTGCAGGGCTGAGAAGGAGTGGGGTGACGGGATCCGAGGCCTGTCCCTGAGTGCCGCCCGCTACGCGCTGTTGCGGCTGGAGGAGGGGCCTCCTCATACCAAGAACTGGCGGTGAGTTCCCACCAGACCCTGGCCAGGGCGCAGAGGTTCTCAGGGGTCGCTGTCGGGGTCAGAGGGTTGAGAGGTGTCAGCTCCCCGTCCTGGGGCTGCCAGGGGCACCCTCCTGGGCCATGCTACCCAAACCCGCAGGGACCATCACCCAAGAAGAGAAGAAGAGGAGGGGGTCCCTGGAACGGCCGGCCCTGGTCTCAGGCTCCCCCACCCGGCCACTGCAGGCCACAGCTGCTGGTGCTGCTGAAGCTGGACGAGGACCTGCACGTGAAGTACCCACGGCTCCTCACCTTCGCCTCCCAGCTCAAGGCTGGCAAGGGCCTGACCATTGTTGGTTCTGTCATCCAGGGGAGCTTCTTGGAGAGCTATGGCGAGGCCCAGGCTGCCGAGCAGGTACCTGCTCCGGGGGTGAGAGCTGAGCCAGACTACAGGAGTCTGGGCTGCAGCTGACGGAGGGGAAGGGCCCAATCTTGGTGAGCGTGACCAGCCAGGCAGCCAGCACTGCTGCCACCTGAGAGCTGGCACAAGGGGGGGCCGGCAGTCCCATCTTGAAAACTTGGGCTCCGGGTAGGCAGCTTGTTGCCCCCAGGCCCTCCTCCACCCCAAAGTCGTTTTGTTCCCAAGGGGCCTTGGGAGGGAGCCCAGAGGCGGGAAGCTGATGGCTTCCCGTTGGCCCTGGGTGTGTTCCCCACAGACCATCAAGAACATGATGGAGATTGAGAAGGTGAAGGGTTTCTGCCAGGTGGTGGTGGCCAGCAAGGTGCGGGAGGGGCTGGCCCACCTCATCCAGTCCTGTGGCCTGGGCGGCATGCGGCATAACTCTGTGGTGCTGGGCTGGCCCTACGGCTGGCGACAGAGCGAGGACCCCCGTGCCTGGAAGACCTTCATTGGTGTGTGAGGGCCTGGGGCCTGGGCTGAGCCTGGTGGGCAGGGGTGAAGTGAGGTGGCAGCGGCCGGAGGGCCACAGGCTGGTGGTCAGCCGTGCCCCTCCTCCCCAGACACCGTGCGCTGCACTACGGCTGCCCACCTGGCCCTGCTCGTGCCCAAGAACATCGCCTTCTACCCCAGCAACCACGAGCGCTACCTGGAGGGCCACATAGACGTGTGGTGGATCGTGCACGACGGCGGCATGCTTATGCTTCTGCCCTTCCTGCTGCGCCAGCATAAGGTGGGCTGGGGGGTGGGTGCAGGTGAGAGGGGCTAGGCCCTCGGAGGAGCGGCTGTGACCAAATGGCCCACCCGGTCCCTTGCCTCAGGTCTGGAGGAAGTGCCGGATGCGCATCTTCACAGTGGCCCAGATGGATGATAATAGCATCCAGATGAAAAAGGACCTGGCCGTCTTCCTGTACCATCTGCGCCTTGAGGCCGAGGTGGAGGTGGTGGAGATGGTGAGCCCCCTGTCCTGCCCTGGCCCGTGGATACCATGTCCCATGCAGCTGGGTCCTCATGGCCTACCCTCTCCCCAGCATAACAGTGACATCTCTGCATACACCTACGAGCGGACGCTGATGATGGAGCAGCGGTCGCAGATGCTGCGGCAGATGAGACTGACCAAGACTGAGCGGGAGCGAGAAGTCAGTGCCCTTTGTGGTTCAGGCCAGGGCGGGTGGCAGGGTCAGGCCTTTAGAGACCGCGTCAGTGGGTGTGGAGGAATCAGAACGACTCACCGCAGCCCTACCCAAGCCAGTGCTCATTTCCCGGAGGCAGGGTGGTCACATTGGGCCAGACAGGCCCCGTCCCCCTTTTCCTATGGGACCAAGGCTACCTCCTGCGATTGTCCCCAGGCCCAGCTGGTCAAGGATCGGCACTCGGCCCTGCGGCTGGAGAGCCTGTACTCAGACGAGGAAGATGAGTCTGCAGTGGGGGCTGACAAGATCCAGATGACATGGACCAGGGACAAGTACATGACTGAGACCTGGGACCCCAGCCATGCCCCTGACAATTTCCGGGAGCTGGTACATATTAAGCCGTGAGTGCAGCAAAAACAGACCCAGTGGCGCTGGAATCTAGGGGTGGAGGTGGGGTGGGGCAGACAAGCGGTGTTAGGTGGACCAGGGGTGGGGACCCTCCTTGCAGGATGGCTTATGGTGACCTGTGATTGGCTGCACTACGTGTAGGGACCAGTCCAACGTGCGACGCATGCACACCGCTGTGAAGCTCAATGAAGTCATTGTCACGCGCTCCCACGACGCCCGCCTGGTTCTCCTAAACATGCCTGGCCCACCCAAGAACAGCGAGGGCGACGAGAACTGGATCCCTTTGTGGAGGGGCAGCAACTGGGAGGTGGGCAGCGTGGGAGGTCAGGCCAGCAGCTCCTCTCCCGGGCCCCCTGGGTGGGTGTGGCCCAGGTGGCCCTGGTTACCCATTGATTCTGTTGCTGCCTCCTTGACTTGAGGCCCTGCAGACATGGAGTTCCTCGAGGTACTGACCGAGGGCCTTGAGCGGGTGCTGTTGGTGCGTGGTGGTGGCCGTGAAGTCATCACCATCTACTCCTGAGCCCAGTGTCACCTTGTGGCCTGGAGTCGAGGTCTTGGCCAGGATATCACAAGCTGTGGTCTGGGGTAACAGCCTCTTCCCAGCACCCACTTGCCAGCCCTGCTTGCCTGGCCCTGTCCTGGACCCAGCTTTGCTAGGTCTCCTTGGAAACCAGGCCTGGGCCTCAAAATGGAGATGGATCCCAGGTCTTGTGGGACTGTGGGAGGTTTGGGGACTTTACTGTCTAGCACCCCAGTAGGCCTGTCCTGGCGAGAGAAGACTGGTTGGGGCCGAGTGGGGTTTGAAGGCAGCTGGCGCAGCCCAGTCCAGGAGCGCTATTTATTGCATATTTATTATTTGGATCTCACCATCAGAGACGAAGGGAAGGGTAGCCAGGGAGGGAGTCCAGCCCAGCTGCCTGCAGGAAGATCTGGCTCAGTCAACTATGGGCAGGGCCCCCCACCAAGCTGAGCCGAATGGAGACAGCCGAGCTGAGGCCTGACTTTTTCAATAAAACATTGTGTACTTCTGGGCCTCCTGCTGCCCCGGCTCTGTTTCCCCTGGCGCCAAGAGAAGAAGGCGGAACTGAACCCAGGCCCAGAGCCGGCTCCCTAAGGCTGTGCCCCTTTCCGGCAATCTCTGGCCACAACCCCCACTGGCCAGGCCGTCCCTCCCACTGGCCCTAGGGCCCCTCCCACTCCCACACCAGATAAGGCCAGCCCAGTGCCGCTTCCTCTGGCAGTAGGCACCAGGGCTGGAATGGGGCCGCCCGGCTCCCCATGGCAGTGGGTGCCGCTGCTGCTGGGGCTGCTGCTCCCTCCTGCCGCCCCCTTCTGGCTCCTCAATGTGCTCTTCCCCCCGCACACCACGCCCAAGGCTGAGCTCAGTAACCACACACGGCCCGTCATCCTCGGTAAGCCCCCACCAGGCCCCTGATGCAAAACGCCAGACCCTGGGGAGCCTGGGCCCCAGCCCCTGGCAGCTGACCCGGCCAAAACCCTTCTGCCCTGCATATGCCCCGGTGTAAGTACCTGCCTTGGTGTGGGGAGGGGCCAAAAGCTTGTCCCATGGAGGAATGACCTCCCTTCTCCCGGACGCCCAACTACGTGTCTCTCAGTTGCCTACCCCAGGGGGGCGGAGTGGGGGACAGGATGTGCCTGAGGTCTTGGCTGGGGCATCACAAGCTGTGGTCAGCCACAGCCACACCAGACTCTGGGCCAAACCCCACCACTCCTTCCTTGGCCCCCACCCACCAAGGACAAGATGCCCAGCCCAGGACCGGTGAGCAGGAGAGGCCCATCCATGCCCGGCCCCTATTAAGCCCAGCCCCCCTGCCCCTAGACCTATCTGTTCCCACCCTGGACTTTGGAAATAAAGGAGCGCCAGGCTGGGTGTTTGCTCTGCAGAGGCAGGGGTCAGCGGCCTTGGCCTCAGCACCTCAGCACCTTCCCTTCCTCAGGGAGGCCTGGGCTTTGGCTACTGGGGGGACAGCGGGGAGAGGGGGTGTGAGCAGGGGAGGGTAAGTGTGCTTTGTACCTAGGGTTGAGGGTGTGGGAGGTTGGGGGTGGGTCTAGTCACTGCAGCATCTGGGGTGACTGGGGTAAGGGTCACCGGGGGAATCCAGAGTCCAGAGTGAGGGCCGCTACTCACAGTGCCCGGCTGCCTGGGGAATCAGCTAGAAGCCAAGCTGGACAAGCCAGATGTGGTGAACTGGATGTGCTACCGCAAGACAGAGGACTTCTTCACCATCTGGCTGGATCTCAACATGTTCCTACCCCTCGGGGTAGACTGCTGGATCGATAACACCAGGTACAGCCATGTGCTCCGCCCCAGCCCCGACACACTGCCCCTTGGCTATTGGCTGCTGAGTGGCACCCCCGCCCTGCAGGGTTGTCTACAACCGGAGCTCTGGGCTTGTGTCCAACGCCCCCGGTGTCCAGATCCGCGTCCCCGGCTTTGGCAAGACCTACTCTGTGGAGTACCTGGACAGCAGCAAGCTGGCAGGTTTGTGTCAGAGGGCAGGGCTGGGGCTCCAGGCTGCGGTGCTGGCCCGCAGCAGGCATGGCCCAGACCCCGGTGCTGCTGCTCCCCCCACAGGGTACCTGCACACACTGGTGCAGAACCTGGTCAACAATGGCTACGTGCGGGACGAGACTGTGCGCGCCGCCCCCTATGACTGGCGGCTGGAGCCCGGTGAGTGTCTCTACGGATGACCAGCTTGGGGTGGGGCAGGTGCCCCGGACCCCAACTGCCCTGACCCCTCCCACCCACTGCAGGCCAGCAGGAGGAGTACTACCACAAGCTCGCAGGGCTGGTGGAGGAGATGCACGCTGCCTATGGGAAGCCTGTCTTCCTCATTGGCCACAGCCTTGGCTGTCTACACTTGCTCTATTTCCTGCTGCGCCAGCCCCAGGCCTGGAAGGACCGCTTCATCGATGGCTTCATCTCTCTTGGGGCTCCCTGGGGCGGCTCCATCAAGCCCATGCTGGTCTTGGCCTCAGGTGAGAAGGCCTCGACCACTTAGGCCCAGCGATGGGTGAGACGAAGCTGATCCTGGGCCTGCCTTCACTGCGGCTCCTGCTCACGGTGGCCTCTGGGGGTGCCATCTACCACCCCTGGGCAGGCATGCTCGCTGTCACTGGCCTCCAGAGCAGTGACCCTGGCCTGAGCAATTAGGGTGGCTCCTTCCAGAGTCTGTGTCAGTGATGACAAAAGGGCGGTGAAAACAGAAAGTGAACCCCAGCTATCTGCCCCCAGGTTTGTTCCTTGTAGCCCCAGAGCCTGCCTACCCAACCCTTGCCTGCCTTCCGCTTGCTCGCAGGAGCGCCTTTGCCGAGGGATGTGCTTTACTGAGGATGGGTCTGCCAGAGCTAGGGCCAGACCCCCCGGAGCCCCGCCTGCCCTTCCCTAGGGAGTGGCACCAGGGCCCAGCACTGACACAGCTACCACCTACTCCCCACCCCCTGTACCGTGGGAGCTGGTCTGGAGAGAGAAACACAGTCTGGACAGAGAAACACTCATCAGACACCACCAATAAATGCCAAACAGACACCATCTTGTTTCTCCCTTTCTGGAGCACAAGTCTGTGGCCCCCAATGCAGCACAAGCCACACAAGGAGCAGAGAGACACATGCCCAAGGGAAGACAGCCAGCACCGCCCTGACCATCCCCACACATCCCGGGCCTCACCCACCATCCCCACACACCCCGTCTTCAGGAAGCCCCGCCTACATTTTTTTTTTTTTTTTTTTTTGAGACAGGGTCTCACTCTGTTGCCCAGGCTGGAGTGCAGTGGCACGATCATAGCCGCAGCCTCAATCTCCCTGGCCCAAGCAACCCTCCTGCCTCAGCCTCCTAGGTAGCTGAGACGATAGGCACGCACCACCACACCTAATTTATTTTTATTTTTTAGTAGAAACAAAGTCTTGCTATGTTGCCCAGGCTGGTCTCAAACTCCTGAGTTTAAGTGATTTCCTGCCTCAGCCTCCCAAAGTGCTGGGATTACAGGCGTGAGCCACTGTGCTGGGCCTTTTACAAAATACTTGTTTATTTATTTTGAGATGGAGTCTCACTCTGTTTCCCAGGCTGGAATGCAGTAGTGCAATCTCCGCTCACTGCAACCTCCGCCTCCCAGGTTCAAGTGATTCTCTTGCCTCAGCCTCCCTAGTAGCTAGGATCACAGGCATGTGCCACCATGCCTGGCTAATTTTTGTATTTTTAGTAGAGACGGGGCTTCCCCATGTTGGCCAGGCTGGTCTTGAACTCCTGACCTCAAGTCAACTGCCTGCCTCGGCCTCCCAAAGTGCTGGGATTACAGGCGTGAGCCAACATAACCAGCCCTATTTATTTATTTATTTATTTATTTATTTTTATTTATTTATTTATTTTGAGACGGAGTCTCGCTGTGTCGCCCAGGCTGGAGTGCAGTGGCCGGATCTCAGCTCACTGCAAGCTCTGCCTCCCGGGTTTTTACGCCATTCTCCTGCCTCAGCCTCCCGAGTAGCCGGGACTACAGGCGCCCGCCACCTCGCCCGGCTAGTTTTTGTATTTTTTAGTAGAGACGGGGGTTTCACCGTGTTAGCCAGGATGGTCTCGAACTCCTGACCTCGTGATCCGCCCGTCTCAGCCTCCCAAAGTGCTGGGATTACAGGCTTGAGCCACCGCGCCCGGCCCCTATTTATTTTTAGGCTGGGATCTCGTCCTGTCACCCAGGCTACAGTGCAGTGGCATGATCATAGTTACTATAACCTTAAATTCCTAGGGTCAAGCAATCTTCCTGCCTTTGCCTTTTGAGTAGCTAAGGACTAAAGGTGCAATCCAGTATGCCCAGCTGATTTTTTTTTTTTTTTTTTTTTGTAGAGACAGGGTCTCACTGCATTGCCTAGGCTGGTCTTGGACTCCTGGCCTCAAGTGATCCTCCTGCCTCAGCCTCCCAAAGTGTTGGGATTACAGGAGTGAGCCATGGTGCCTGCCCCTGCCCTTCTTTTGAAGCCCTACAGCTCTGCCCAACAGCTTCTCACTGAGTAAGCCGACACTGAGCATCATTGAATATCAGGCCTTCTCAAGCCTGTGGCTTAGAGTCTATGTCTAGATTGGGCAGGGGCAAGAGTGAGCATCTGGCTGAGCCTACACTCAGCAGGTTGTGGGCCAGGGGTAGCCAGGCCTGGCTCCCTGTCCCACCTTGCTCCCTATCCACAGGTGACAACCAGGGCATCCCCATCATGTCCAGCATCAAGCTGAAAGAGGAGCAGCGCATAACGACCACCTCCCCCTGGATGTTTCCCTCTCGCATGGCTTGGCCTGAGGACCACGTGTTCATTTCCACCCCCAGCTTCAACTACACAGGCCGTGACTTCCAGCGCTTCTTTGCAGACCTGCACTTTGAGGAAGGCTGGTACATGTGGCTGCAGTCACGTGACCTCCTGGCAGGCCTCCCAGCGCCTGGCGTGGAAGTATACTGTCTTTATGGCGTGGGCCTGCCCACACCCCGCACCTACATCTACGACCACGGCTTCCCCTACACGGACCCTGTGGATGTGCTCTATGAGGACGGTGACGACACAGTGGCCACGCGCAGCACTGAGCTCTGTGGCCTCTGGCAGGGCCGCCAGCCGCAGCCCGTGCACCTGCTGCCCCTGCGTGGGATACAGCATCTCAACATGGTCTTCAGCAACCAGACCCTGGAGCACATCAATGCTATCCTGCTGGGTGCCTACCGCCAGGGTCCCCCTGCACCCCTGACTGCCAGCCCAGAGCCCCCGCCTCCTGAATAAAGACCTTCCTTTGCTGCCGTAAGCCCTGATGTGTATATTGCAGGTTGAAGGGAGGCACTAGAGTCCCACACCAGGTTTCACTCATCACCAGCCACAGGCTCAGTGCTGTGCAGAGTGGGGCAAGATGGGCTCTGCTGAGGCCTGGGACTGAGGTGGGCACCCTAGATGTGCAGCTGTCCACTCTCCTGGTTGAGCTGTTGAGGCAGCGTGCACCAGGCCTGCCTCAGTGCTGGGCGTGGGGACTGGAGCTGGCTGCATCCACCAACCCTGTCAGAGGAGTACAGGGAGGGGATGATTTGAGCTGTCCCTCCCAGCTCCCAAAAGGGCAAGTGGGACAGCCTTTTGAGTGCTGGGTGAATGACAGGGCCACAAGAGTTTAGAAGCCAGGCACAGTGGCTCACGCCGGTAATCTCAGCACTTTGAGAGACCGAGGCAGGCGGATCACCTGATCTCAGGAGTTTGAGACCAGCCTGGCCAACATGGTAGAAACCCCATCGCTACTAAAATACAAAACATTTGCCAGGTGTGGTGGCGCACGCCTGTCGTCCCAGCTACTCTGGAAGCTGAGGCACAAGAATCATTTGAACCTGGGAGGTGGAGGTCACTGTGAGCTGAGATCATGTCACTGCACTCCAGACTGGGCGACAGAGTGAGACTCTCAAAAAAAAAAAGACTGGGTCTCAAAAAAAAAAAAAAAATTTAGAATTTGAATCTGGGAATGACAACCATTAATCAGATCATTTCACTAATGAAAGTTTAATTACTAATGAAGCTAAATGCTCTGAGGAAAGCTTAGGGAGCACAAGAGGCTGAGTCTTTTGGGTCAGCAAAGGCCTCCCAGAGGAGGCAGTGCCTATACTGAAGTCAGAGGGACAAGAAGAGTAATGGACCACTGTAAAGACTTGGGTTTGACTTGATTGAGCCCAGGAGTTCGAGACCAGCCTGGGCAATATAGTGAGACCTCATCTCTACAAAAATTTAAAAAATTAGGCCGGGCGTGGTGGCTCATGCCTGTAATCCCAGCACTTTGGGAGGCCAAGGCGGGCGGATCACTTGAGATTGGAAGTTTGAGACCAGCCTGACCAACATGGAGAAACCCCGTCTGTACTAAAAATACAAAATTAGCCAGGCATGGTGGCGCATGCCTGTAATCCCAGCTACTCAGGAGGCTGAGGCAGGAGAATCGTTTGAACCTGAGAGGTGGATGTTGCGGTGAGCCGAGATCACGCTATTGCACTCCAGCCTGGGCAACAAGAGCAAAACTCCATCTCAAAAAAAAAAAAAAAATTTTAAATTAGTCAGGTGTGGCCACACCTGTAGTCAAATCTTCTAGGGAGGCTGAGGTTGCAGTGAGCCAAGATGGTGCCATGGCACTCCAGCCTGCGCAACAGCAAGACCTTGTGTCAAAAAAAAAAAAAAGTAGTGGGCTAGGCGCGGTGGCTCACGCCTGTAATCCCAGCACTTTGGGAGGCCGAGACGGGCGGATCATGAGGTCAGGAGATCGAGACCATCCTGGCTAACACACTGAAACCCCGTCTCTCCTAAACATATAAAAAATTAGCCGGGCGTGGTGGCGGGCACCTGTAGTCCCAGCTACTCGGGAGGCTGAGGCAGGAGAATGGCGTGAACCCAGGAGGCGGAGCTTGCAATGAGCTGAGATCGCGGCACTGCACTCCAGCCTGGGCGACAGAGCAAGACTCTGTCTCAAAAAAAAAAAAAAAAAAAAGTAAAATAGGCCAGGCACAACCAACCATGGTGGTTCATGGTTGTAAGCCAAGCACTTTGGGAGGCTGAGGAGGGTGGATCACCTGAGCTCAGGAGTTCAAGACCAGCCTGGGCAACATGGTGAAACCCCATCTCCACCAAAAAAAAACAAAAACAAAAAATTAGCCAGGCATGGTGGTATGTGCCTGTGATCCCAGCTATTCAGGAGGCTGAGGTGGAAGAGTGCTTGTGCCTGGGAGGCAGAGGTTCCAGTGAAATGAGATCGCACCACTGTACTCCAGCCTGGGCAACAGAGTAAGACCCCGTCTCAAAAAAAAAAAAAAAAAAAGTAAACCCTTTGGCAGCTGCGTGCTGCTCTTAGGCTCAAACCTAAGTCTTTTTTTTTCCCCTTTTGAGATGGGGTCTGTTGCCCAGGCTGGAGTGCAATGGCATGATCCGTACTCACTGCAGCCTCGAACTCCTGGGCTTCCAAAGTGCTGGGATTACAGGTGTGAGCCACCAGGCCCAGATTGCTGAAGGGTTTAAACCAGAGAAAGAGTGTGACCAGATTTCCAATTCAGAAAGACCCGCTCTCTGCAGGGTAAGGTGTAGCCTGAGGTAGGGGGCAAGAATCGCAAGGTAATCAGGGAGGCCAGTGCAATGTCCAGGTGGGAGAGGTTGCTAGCTGAGACGAGAAGTGCTAGGAGAAAGATGTGTGCAGATAAGAGGTCACTGGGGAGGTGAAAACAAGGCTTGGCCGTGAGTGGAACCCAGCACCCATGGTGCCCCTCTTGAGAGGGGGAAGATGTCACCTGAGATGGAAGATGGAAAGACCAGGGTCCCTGTGGCTGAGGACTGAGCCTGTGTTTGAGGTTTCACAGAGGAGTGAAGGCAACACAAGAGGCAAGAGTTGGAAGAAAGGTGACAAGGAACAAAAGTCAGCCATGCCTGATGCTACTGGGTGGCCAGCAACAATGCAGACTTGGCCAAGGCTCTGAGAGCTTTATTATGCTGGGACTGGAGGTCAGAGTTGAGGCTAGGGTAAGAGCAGGGGGCTCAGATGGAGGGGGAGGAGGACCTGAACAATGTCCAGAAGGGAAGAGATTTGAATCTCTATCCAACAGAGGACCCTGTGAGCAGCACAGAGGGCACAGCAAGGGACATCGCCCAGTTCTCCAAATGCTCAGAGCCACAAGTGAAGCCGAAAGTGAAAGACAAGATGCAGAAAACCGCCACGGGCCTTTGAAGGGTAAAGGCGAAAGCGAAAGCAGGAAGGACAGACGTCGAGCCTAGCAGAAGACTTTTTAGTTCCTCACTGGCCCCACTTGTCTGACCGACTCATCCACCTGCGACCCCTAATCCGCTCTGCCTGCCCCAAGATGCTGAAGCCAGCCTTGGAGCCCCGAGGGGGCTTCTCCTTCGAGAACTGCCAAAGGTGAAGCGGGGGATGGGGAGGGGACGATCACTCCTGAGTCACCTCTGCTTGGTCGTGGCCTTTTTTCCTGGCTGGGGGTGGGAGAGGGTGTGTTGGGCGACTTGGGTTCCAGGCTTACCCCGGAAGATGAGGGAGACGGGGACCAGGTTAGGGGAAGCAACAGGGGTACTGGAAGCAGAGCCGAAACCTGGGCGCTCTCCTCCGTTTCCAGAAATGCATCCTTGGAACGCGTCCTCCCGGGGCTCAAGGTCCCTCATGCACGCAAGACAGGGACAACCATCGCGGGCCTTGTGTTCCAAGTGAGCAGCGGGGAAGGACAGGGGAGCTGGAGGGGAGCCGGGAGTATCGAGCAGGCACTGAGGCTGCGGTCCCTCCCTCTCCTCAGGACGGAGTCATTCTGGGCGCCGACACGCGAGCCACTAACGATTCGGTCGTGGCGGACAAGAGCTGTGAGAAGATCCACTTCATCGCCCCCAAAATCTAGTGAGACTCACCAGCCCAGTTCCCTCACGCAAAAGAGAACGGCCCCCTCGTTCCCACTCCGGTCCCGGCACGTGCCAGCCCTGCCCACACCGATCCTCCCTTTTCCCTCAGCTGCTGTGGGGCTGGAGTAGCCGCTGACGCCGAGATGACCACAAGGATGGTGGCGTCCAAGATGGAGCTACACGCGCTATCCACGGGCCGAGAGCCCCGCGTGGCCACGGTCACTCGCGTCCTGTGCCAGACGCTCTTCCGGTGCGGGGGCGGGGCTAACAGGATCCCCGGAGGGGTCGTTGCCGGCACGGGGCCGATGGAAGGCGGGACAGAAAGGGGGGCGGGGCCGCGACGGGCCAGGTGACCGGAAGAGGCCAGCCCAAGAGAAGCTGGGCTATCAGAAAAGGCTATGTCAGTCATCGGGCGCCACATCACAGGAAGGGGCGGGGATAGTACCTAAGGGCGGAGGCAGAGGGGCGGGGCCTAGGCCCCTGCTTGTGACCGACCCCGCCCATCCTCGAGCAGGTACCGGGGCCACGTGGGTGCATCGCTGATCGTGGGCGGCGTAGACCTGACTGGACCGCAGCTCTACAGCGTGCATCCCCATGGCTCCTACAGCCGTCTGCCCTTCACAGCCCTGGGTGAGCACTTCTGTCCCTTCTCCTCGAACCCTGCCCCTGTGACCTTGGCCTCACGGTTGTACTCCAAACTGGGTGGCAGCGGTTGACTTCAGATGGTTCTCCTGCCTTCAGGCTCTGGCCAGGGCGAGGCCCTGGCGGTACTAGAAGACCGGTTCCAGCCGAACATGACGGTGAGCGGCCTCTGTCCCCGACTATGTGGTCGCTGGTGGGATGTGCACCCGGGAGCTGGGGGAGCACAGGACCCTAGCCCGGTGTGGAGGTGGGGGAAGGCTTGGAGGTGGTGACCACTGAAGGGTGAGTGGATTAAGGGCAGAGAAGTGCGGTCCTGGCACAACACCGTCCAATACCAAAGCCTGGACGGTTGGGAGAAGTCGAAGCTCACAGAGGATCTTTTGGAGCCGAGGGCGGAGGGAAGGACCAGTAGGGTCACACTTATATCAACGTCTGGAGCCTACATTTTGTTTGGGGTGGGATGGAAGCAGGTGATATTGCCTCAGAGGTGGCTAAGGCTCAGAGGGAGAAACACAGTGGGGGTTTGGGGTGCAAGACCAGATTGGGTGAGTGGACAGGCAAGTCCCCAGGCTGTAGCCTAAGTTAACAGCAGAGGGCCCGTCAGGCCTCACACACTCATCACCGCAGCTAGAGGCCGCTCAGGGGCTGCTGGTGGAAGCCATCACCGCCGGAATCTTGGGTGACCTGGGCTCCGGGGGCAATGTGGACGCATGTGTGATCACGAAGACTGGCGCCAAGCTGCTGCGGACACTGAGCTCACCCACAGAGCCCATGAAGAGGTGAGTGCTGGAGATGGGGTACCACAGGGATGTGTGGGGCTGCAGCAGGGGAGATGGAGGGCTGCAAGAAGGGGATGGGCCACATGACAGGCCCATGTTCAGAGGCCGTCCCTCCTCTCTCCCAGGTCTGGCCGCTACCACTTTGTGCCTGGAACCACAGCTGTCCTGACCCAAACCGTGAAGCCACTAACCCTGGAGCTAGTGGAGGAAACTGTGCAGGCTATGGAGGTGGAGTAAAATAGGTTGAGGCTTAGAGCTTGGAACAAGGGGGAATAAACCCAGAAAATACAGTTAAACAGATGGCTGTGTCATTCTTGAGTGGAGTAGGGTGGGCAGGCAGCCAGCAGGGCTCTGTAGCTAAGGTGTCCCTGCAGGGACCATTACTTCCCATAGCTCTAGTTTCTGGCCTAAGAGATGCTCTTCACCCATCACCTCAGGCACCTACAGCTCCAGAACCCCAGCCCTGGCCAGCATTGCAGGCTTGATCTCCATCCAAACCTTCCTTCTGACTCCACACCTTGGAGGCTCCCCCATCACTCCACTGCCTTGCTCTTGCCCTCTAGTCCACTGGAGACTTGTAAAACACAAAAGACCCCATGACCCCTCCTAGGGACTTTCCATGGCTCCTCAGTGGCCCAGGACAAAGCTCATACCTTTCAGTAAGGCCTCACTGAGGGCTAAAGTGCTGACAAGAGGAGCCACTCCCTGACTCCAAGGCAAGTTCTCACCAAGCACTTCTCAACCTCACAACATCTTTACCGGTAACACCCCTCAGATGGCGAGGCATGCCTGCACTGCTCACCTGAAGCTTGGCTTCTGTCTGCACATGTTGGACTTGTGACTCCAAGTTTTCCGGGTTAAGAAGGCTCACAGGACTCACATGGGGAGAGAGGACACATTTCTCCAACAAACCTTTGCTGGGCCCCTGCTGAGTCTCAGGCCTGGCTGCTGGGTGCCAGCAAGAGCATCCTGCCCTTAGTGAAACAAACAGATGAACACCACTGCAGCTTCAGAACTGTCAGGGAGAGTCGGCCCAGGCTCCAGGGAGGGTCTATGCCAGGCTGGACATCCCTGGGCCGCTGACTGCTCCCTGAGCCCCAACATTCTATTATGAATATTTGTAAATGTAACAGAAAAGTAGAGTTGTATATTGAACCTGATAGTATTTTGTTATATTTGCTTTATCATCTATCCATCTCTCTATCATCTATCCATCTCTCTATCATCTATCCATCTCTCTATCCATTAATTCAGAGTTTTGCTCTGTCACCGAGGCTGGAGTACAGTGGCGTGATCTCGGCTCACTGCAAGCTCTGCCTCCCGGGTTCACACCATTCTCCTGCCTCAGCCTCCTGAGTAGCTGGGACTATAGGCGCCCGCCACCACACCCAGCTATTTTTTGTATTTTTAGTAAAGACAGGGTTTCACTGTGTTAGCCAGGATGGTCTCAATCTCCTGACCTCATGATCCGCCCGTCTCGGCCTCCCAAAGTGCTGGGGTTACAGGCATGAGCCACTGCGCCTGGCCAATTCATCTCATTTTTTAAATGATGCGGTTTCTTTTTTTGAGACGGGGTCTAGCTCCATCGCCCAGGCTGGAATATAGTGGTGCACTCATGGCTCACTGCAGCCTTGAAAAGGGCTCAAGTGATCCCTCCTGCCTCAGCCTTCTCAGTTGCTGGGACTACAGGTGTGTACCACCATGCCCAGATCATTTTTTAATTAAAAAAATTTTTTTTTTGTAGAGACAGGGTTTCATCACGTTGCCCAGGCTGGTCTCAAACTCCTGCAATCAAGCCTCCTACCTCTGCCTCCCAAAGTTTTGGCATTACAGGCGTAAGCCACCACACCCAGCCCTGATCTGTTCTTGAATCAGTTAAAGCCCTCACACTCCCGGAAGCAGGCCAGCCAATGCACCTGTTGGAATTCTACACACAGGGTGTCTTCTCCCTTCAAGTTTGGCCTGCATCTCAGTAACAAATGGGCTGCAGACACCAGGGGCTTGCCCATGGGAGCCCCCAGGCCTAGAGAGGGTGGCAGAGTTTTGATGGCTGTCACTCTCCACCTCCAACTGCAGCCTCAGTTCAGGGTCTGCCAGGCACCAAGAGCTCACACTTTGCCCTCCTAAATGCCAGGCACTTCACAAGCATCATCTCATTGTTAAGAGTGGGGGCTTCTTGGCCGAGCTCGGTGGCTCACGCCTGTAATCCCAGCACTCTGGGAGGCCGAGGTGGGCGGATCACAAAGTCAGGAGATCCAGACCATCCTGGCTAACACAGTGAAATCCCATCTCCACTAAAAATACAAAAGATTAGCCGGGCATGGTGGCGGGCGCCTGTAGTCCCAGCTACACGGGAGGCTGAGGCAGGAGAATGGTGTGAACCCGGGAGGCGGAGCTTGCAGTGAGCCAAGATTGAGCCACTGCACTCCAGCCTGGGCGAAGAGTGAGACTCTGTCTCAAAAAAAAAAAAAAAAAAAAGACTGGGGGCTTCAGTGCCAGACAAATGCAGGTTTGTGTCCAACTCAACCACGTGCTGGTGGGAGAGTCACCATCTCTGAGCAGACCTGTGACTCCTGTTCCAAACGGATGAGGAACCACTGAGATGATGTGTTAGGACTCCCAACCTGCCAGAACCTCACGGCCCCTGACCCTTCACAGCAAAGTCGACCACAGTGAGCATTCCCTCCACCAGTCAGAACACCCTGGATGCTGAGTGGCCTTCTCTGAGAGCCTGGTGCCTTTGATAGCCCTGGGAGACTCCTCTGATCCCAGCCACCAGGTTGTCACTATAGACCTAATTTAACCATCTGCCCTCGGTACCGAGGGCTCAACATTTGGAATGGGAGGTGGTTCTGGGAGCCAATTAGAGGCCAGGCTTTGGGAGGTGGCAGAGGTGAGAGCCTCACACCTGGGCTCTGTCCGATAAGTATAGGCCTGGGTCAGGGGACCTTGCCTAAAGGGCCTCTCTTGACTGGAGCGTGGGAGGGGGCTGAGTCTACACAGCTGGCCTGGCCTCAGGCCTGGAGCTTTAGCTCAAGGACGAGAAGACCCATAAAGCCAGGCCCAGCTCCCAACCTCACATCTGCCACGATGCTGCTGCTCAGCCTGACCCTAAGCCTGGTTCTCCTCGGTTCCTCCTGGGGTGAGTGGGCCAGGACCAGCCCTGATTTAGACCTGGGAACAACTCAGCTCCCAGCACTAGCCCAGGGAAGGGGCCAGGCTGGCTGGAAGGGACAAAGGTGGACAGAGTGGGCAAAGGAAACAGGATATGCCAGGGCAGGGGAGCAGGACCAGGCCTGCAGGGCTGGGAGGGGGCAAGAGGTGGGGTGGGGGAGTCTCACGAATAGGACCAGAGCTTGAGCAAGGCTCTGGAGCCCAGGAGTGTTTAGGAAGCTGAGACAGGAAGAGCTGCCCATGACTTTTAGAAAGAACCTTCTGGCTGCATGAAGGGTATGTACTGTTCAGGCCTGGAGCGGGCAGAGAGACCAGGGGTAGAGATGGGGAACAGCGGGGACTAGGCTGGAGAAAGATGTGAGAGAACAGAAGCACTGGGGGACTGGTTGGATGGGGATAACCAAGATAGCTGTGGGGCCCGAAGGTGCCTGCATGTACCCTGTTGGGAAAGGGGTAGTGTTGTACCCTCTTGACTGACCTATCTGGGGTGCACAGCCTCGGGCACCCAGAAGGAGGTGGGGAAAGGTGGGCTGAGGCATAGGAAGCAGGTCCTCATTAGCCCAATGGCCAGGCTGCGGTGTTCCTGCCATCAAACCAGCCCTGAGCTTCAGCCAGAGGATTGTCAACGGGGAGAATGCAGTACCAGGCTCCTGGCCCTGGCAGGTGTCCCTGCAGGTATACCACCGGAGGGGTGGGCAGGGTCCTGGGTACGTCATGCCTAGGGGCAGCCTAAGCAGCCCAACCCCACTCTGACCTCTGAGCCCTGACCCCAGGACAGCAGCGGCTTCCACTTTTGTGGTGGTTCTCTCATCAGCCAGTCTTGGGTGGTCACTGCTGCCCACTGCAATGTCAGGTGAGCACCTGCACTCCACCTGCCCCGCCCCTCGCCTCTTCCTGCCTCCTCCCCTGGCTGTCCCCCTCTCGCTCTGGCCTCCCTGCAGCTGCCTAACCCCACCCCTCTGCAGCCCTGGCCGCCACTTTGTTGTCCTGGGCGAGCATGACCTATCGTCGAACGCTGAGCCCTTGCAGGTTCTGTCCATCTCTCAGGTGAGTGCCTGGGTTGCAGACACAGAGGAAAAGTGGGCAGTGCAAGTGGATGGGTGCTGGGAACGGGGAATTCAGGACACGCCCTGGCCTACCCTGCTCAGCACCCATCAGCCCCAGGTGCCGGGGCCCACCCCAGCCCAACATAGACTGTATCTGACCCCACAGGCCATTACACACCCTAGCTGGAACCCTACCACCATGAACAATGATGTGACACTGCTGAAGCTCGCCTCACCAGCCCAGTACACAACACGCATCTCGCCAGTTTGCCTGGCATCCTCAAACGAGGCTCTGACTGAAGGCCTCACATGTGTCACCACCGGCTGGGGTCGCCTCAGTGGCGTGGGTAGGAACTCAGGCCAAAGCTCAGGGTGGGAGGACTGGGGTGGGGACCAGTGTTCTGGGCCCCACCTGACTACCCCTCCTGGCCCACAGGCAATGTGACACCAGCACGTCTGCAGCAGGTGGCTTTGCCCCTGGTCACTGTGAATCAGTGCCGGCAGTACTGGGGCTCAGATATCACCGACTCCATGATCTGTGCAGGTGGCGCAGGTGCTTCCTCATGCCAGGTGAGCCCAGCACCCGGTCCTCTGCGCTGTCCTGTGGCACACCTCCCCAACCCCCCACACTCACTTCTCCCTCCCTCTTCCCTCTCAGGGTGACTCCGGAGGCCCTCTTGTCTGCCAGAAGGGAAACACGTGGGTGCTTATTGGTATTGTCTCCTGGGGTACCAAAAACTGCAATGTGCGCGCACCTGCCGTGTATACTCGAGTTAGCAAGTTCAGCGCCTGGATCAACCAGGTCATTGCCTACAACTGAGCCCACCACAGGCCCCTCCCCAGCTCAACCCATTAAAGACCCAGGCCCTGTCCCATCATGCATTCGTGTCTGTCTTCCTGGCTCAGGAGAAAGCAGAGGCTGTTGAGGGTTCGACTCCCTACTTGGACTTCTGGCATGGACGGGGCTGAGTGGCTCCTTGAGTAGCAGTGGCTCTTCCTAGAGTAGTCATGCCCAGGCCAGGGACTCCACCCCTCCTCCAGGGCAACCCCTTGGTCCTACAGCAAGAAGCCAGAGCTGTTGGAATGAATGGCAGCCCTCCCTGGAGAGGCAGCCTGTTTACTGAATACAGAGGATACATTTACAAACTGAATACGCATAATAAATAACTGCACATTCTCCATCCACAGTCCATGGCATGAAGGCCCAAGTGGGTCTATCAAAGGCACACATCTCCAAACCCCCTGTCCCGCCCTCAGGACCAGGCCCACCCTGGGCGAGAGAGAACATAATCCCCAGAGCTTCAGGTCCTCAGAGACAGTTAGGGAACTGGGAGGAAATCCTGAGGCCATGGGGCTTGGTTCTCCACTGCCTCCTGCCCAGGGGGCAGTGAGGATGGCAGGAGGATGTGTCTAAGGCACAGTTGACTTGGCACAGAGTGGTCTCTTTAGTTTTGTTTCCCACTGTAGGTGGCACATGCAGGAAGAGGAGGGCCTGGCCCAGGCTGCCAACTGGCAGAAGCTGAGTGGGAGCCAAACCCTCCCCTAATGCCAGGGGCCCTGCAGTTGACCCAAGGCCAAAGCTGGGCCCTGGCCCCATTCTACCCAAGGCAGCTGTGGAGGGAGGGGCTTGGGTTCCAGCCTGGTTTGTGGTGGGGGAGATACCACAACAGAAATGGGGACGGTTCTGCCTCAGGCCTCTGGGAAAGCAGCCACCCAACCCCACCTACCTCCCACAGGGGCTCCTTCCAGCTTTCGACTCAGCGGGACCCAGACTGGAAGGTTAATGCTGTGAAGGGAAGCAGCACAGGGTGGATGGGGCAAGGCCAGGTGTCAGAAGGCAGTGCCCCAGGCACCCAGGGTTCAGAGGCAGGTCACACAGTACGGCTAAGTTCCAGGGAGGGGTGCGCAGAAGCTCAGCAGAAGGGGAGAGGTGAGCAGCCTGGGACCCTCCCCCAGGGCGGCAACTCCTACCTTCCCATGTCTTCGTGGAGGACTACAGGTGTGCACGATGAGCGGGTGTGCACGATGGGTGTGCAGTGATCACTCCCAGGTTGCCAACACCCATGCAGACACCAGATGGCGTCTTTGTGCAGCTGCAGAGGAGGGAGCGACAGACCCTGAAGGGAAAGGGCAATGGGCTGCACCAAAGGATAGAACCCAGGCTGACACTGGACCCTAATGGGGAGGGGCCCCCTGCCCTCTGCCTTGGCCCCCAGGTGCCCTATCCCCCAGGTAGCAGCAGTGGGGCTCCCTTTAACCCCTCCCAGTTGGGAAGGAGGCACCTGGGGAATGGAATGAACATCCAATGGGGAGAGGGAGGTAGCAGTAGACTCTACAAAGAAGGCACCAAGGGCAGTGGGCTGGTGGGCAGAGACCCCTCAGAGTCTGAAGAGGTTGAAGCCTGGGCAAGCCGACGACCAGCATGGCCACAGAGTCCAGAAGGGTGAAAGTCCACGCCATGGCCCTACCACCAGAGGTCCTGGGACCAGGAAGGCTCCCTCGGGGCACCATGCAGGAAGACAGATCTTGATTACGAGGTGGTGGGTTGTTTGGATCTAGCTAGGGGCTACGGTTTCAGTCAAGGCACAAGCTTTGTGCCTACCAGGGTCTCCCACTGGAGCACAATCTGAAGGATCAGGATGCATGGGAATGTGTGGAGCCAGAGAGAGGGGCTCTGTGGAGGAAAGGGGGTCCCAGAAGTAACTGTCCCAAAGGGTCCTGAGGCCACAGGACACTTCACCCAGCACTGCAGGCCCCTTTGATTTGGGAAGAGTCAAAGGGCAAGGGAGACAGTGAAGGCCAGGTCCTATCCCTTCCCAGCTCCACCAGAGCAGCTGCCCACCAAGAGGGGTATCAGTGCCAAGCCAGGCTCTCAGTTCAGGGGGAGTCACAGCCCCCTGGGCTACCTCCACTCTGTCACACCTGGCCCAGGTCCATAGTGAGGACAGGGGCTGCTGAGGGCACAGAGAAAGGGCCGGAGCCAGACATTCTTCACCTACTGCGGGCTACATGAGCCTATCTCCAGAGAGGGCATCAGGCACAGATGGCACCGCAGTGTGTGGCCAGGCTGGGCCATGCTGCATGTATGCAGAGCCAGGCGGCTCAGCCATTGTACTGCTGTTGGTAGCGCAGGTTGAGCTCCCGCAGCTCCCGCTCCCGCACACGGCGTGACTTGTTGGAGCGTGTGGAGCGGCTGGAACGCGTGGACTGGGCAGATTTGGTGCTCTGGCAGCGCGAGGAGGCACGTTTGAGGAGGTTCTGGGATATGGAGCGGTGCAGGTTCTTCATGGATGAAGAGGCAGCCATGCTCACCACCCACGGGTGCCTCAGGGCCTGCAGTGCAGTCATACGGGCTCCAGGGTCCACTGTCAGCAGGCGGTCAATGAAGTCCTTGGCCAGGTTGGACACACTAGGCCAGGGCTAGAGACCAAGGACAAGCATTAGAGTGAGAGTATCCGACACTGCCCACCCCATCTGGATGAGGCCACTACCCAGCATCCCTTCACTTTCCTAAGGTGCTGCCCCTCCTCTCATGTAGTGCTTGGGGCCTCCCTGCCCAACGCTGGCCCAGGCTGAACAGGGGCTGCTCTCCAGGTGATGGAGTCTGGCAAGGAAGGAAAGGACCCGTCCACTCTCCCAGGGAGCAAACTTCTATGGTGCACTGGACCCAAAGCCTGGCTCAGGGAGATGGCCTCTGCCAAGACCCCCCAACCTGCCCCAGGAGTATCGTAACTCAGGGGAATGTAAGAGAATGACTCAAACTTTTCCACCACATCCTAAGTCAGATTGAAGCTCCAATCTCTGGATGACCAGGATCAGGCCACTTAGAGGGGAATTTCCCAGTCCTTACAGAGAAGGTCCAACCTCTCTCCAACTGCCAAAGCAGTGGTAGGAGACCACTACTCCCTGCCTCCGCCTCCCAGCGTGGGGAGGAAAGGAAACAACTCAAGGCAACTAGATTTCCCCGTTGGCTGAGGGCAGGTACCCCTGGGACCAGGCAGGAACCAGGACCCTTCTCAGTGGCACCCTCCAGCCCTCATTACTTCTCTAAGCCACAAAGGGCTCCTGGCAGTGCTGTGCACCAGCCTCTTTTTTTTTTTTTTTTTTTTTTTTGAGATGGAGTCTTGCTCTGTCACCCAGGCTGGAGTGCAGTGGCCGGATCTCAGCTCACTGCAAGCTCCGCCTCCTGGGTTTACGCCATTCTCCTGCCTCAGCCTCCCGAGTAGCTGGGACTACAGGCGCCCGCCACCTCGCCCGGCTAGTTTTTTGTTTTTTTGTTTTGTTTTTTTTTTTGAGATGGAGTCTCGCTCTGTCGCCCAGGCTGGAGTGCAGTGGCCGGATCTCAGCTCACTGCAAGCTCTGCCTCCCAGGTTCACGCCATTCTCCTGCCTCAGCCTCCCGAGTAGCTGGGACTACAGGCGCCCGCCACCACACCCGGCTAGTTTTTTGTATTTTTTAGTAGAGACGGGGTTTCACCGTGTTAGCCAGGATGGTCTTGATCTCCTGACCTCGTGATCCACCCGTCTCGGCCTCCCAAAGTGCTGGGATTACAGGCTTGAGCCACCGCGCCCGGCCCAGCCTCATTTTAGTACATTCTGTCCCCTGGGAGGAACTCCACAAAGCCCACTCTACCACGTGCACCCAGGGCTGCCTCATCTCAGCTGTGAACCCAGCAGCTGTCTGTCTCAGGGCCTCAGGTTGCATGCTGTCTTCACCTGGCTGGATCCTCAGGTTCTCAGGGTAAAAGACACTTGCTTAGACTCCCTCTTAGCCCCAAGTGCTTCCAACAATTATTCCAGCTGTAACTTGAGACTGCAATTTCATGTTGGTTTATTATTCCCATGAGATCATGCTGAGCTGGATGAGCCCCAGTGCCTGGTGCTGCACATATAGGAAGCACTCAGCAGGCACAGGCTCAGCGAGTAAACAACCCACGGTGCTGCCGGATGGGTGCCCTTTCCCGAAGCTGCTTCCAGGCCTTGGGGCTTAGCCAGGTGAGTCCTTGCGTCCCTGCATCTCCTAGGAGCACTTTTGGCACAGGCTCTGATGCCTACCCAAAGGGTAGGCAGCTAGGACCTTTCCTGAGCATGCTGCAGATGACTCAACAGGGACGCTAAGGATGCCATCACTTTCCTTCCTGCCAGCTGAGGTCTGCCTGTTCCACCCATGGTACCCTTCACCTTGAGGAACCCCTGAACATGCCAGGGATCTGAGAGCCCACCTTCAGGGCAGGTGCACAGCCATGTAGCAGACACACACACACACTGACTACTGCTACCCCCAGTCTGGCTCCCTTGACTTCTAACTCTTCCCCTACCCCCTTCCCCACTGCCACAGAGGGGTGAGGCAGGGAGAACATGCTTCCACCTTCCTGAGGAAGGGCTGGGGCTACCTGCAGCTTCTGTCCTCACCCACTCTTTGGAAGGTTATTCCAAGTTTTACTGAGCTGAAGTGGGAGCAACAAGGGAACCACATTCCCAAACACACCTAATAGGGTCATCCTCATCATTGGGCCAGCAGCACCCAGTGACTCTTGGGGAGACGCTGGGCCTGAGGAGGAGGAAAGTCAGGGAGGGTCCAGGAGCATGCAGTCAACGGAGGCCCATAGATGCCTTACTATCCAAGGGCTGTGGGTGGGCGCAGAGAGCAACAGCCCTCCCACATAGGCAGGTAAGTCTCCTGGGGGCTTGTGTACTTCAATATTCATATTGAAGGCCGGGCGTGGTGGCTCACACCTGTAATCCCAGCAGTTTGGGAGGCTGAGGCAGGTGGATCACAAGGTCAGGAGATCAAGACCATTCTGGCTAACACGGTGAAACCCGGTCTCTACTAAAAATACAAAAATTAGCCGGGCATGGTATGTGCCTGTAGTCCCAGCTACTCAGGAAGCTGAGGCAGAAGAATTGCTTGAACCCAAGAGGCGGAGGTTGCAGTGAGCCGAGATCGCACCACTGCACTCCAGCCTGGGGAACAGAGTAAGCCTCCATCTCAAAAAAAAAAAAAAAAAGATTCATATTGAGGTATTGAGACCGATATGCAGGGCAACTGGACTAGACAGCTGCCACAATAGCTTTTGGATAACAGCTCAAGAAAGCCCCAAAAGCCAGGAGCAGTGGCTTCTGCCTGTAATCCCAACACTTTGGGAGTCTGAGGCAGGAGGATTGCTTGATTCCAAGAGTTCAAGATCACCCTGGACAAGATGGTTAAGACTCCGTCTCAAAGAAAAACAAAAATTAAAAAAAATCTTTTAAGAAAGCAAGCTCCATGGTTGCCCCCTGAATACAAGGAACAACTACTGGGGGCAGCCAGTCCAGACCACAGACATTCACTGTAGCCCCCATTACCCACTGGAGAGACAGAAAGAAGCTGGACGCAGACAGCACACACACAGCTGAACAGAGTGGGTCAGGGGACACCTCTGCTGCCCGCTGGCTTTCTACAGTCTCCAGGAAGAGGAGGACTCACTAGGAAGCACGCTGCAGCTCAGCCTGGCCTGTTGCTGGAACAGCCCCAAGACAGGGTTGACAGCCCAGGGTGTCCCAATAGGGCTGGGACATGGATTCTGCCCCTGCCCCTTGGTCCAGCCAAGACAAAAGAGGGGCAACTCCCCTACAGAGGCCAGGAGCCTGAACACGGATGGACTGGAGGTCTCACCACTTCACATCCACATCCAGCCAAACCGTGGACTTGAAACTCCAAACAAGTCACCAGTGCAGTCTTGGAGGGGCCTCTCCCCAGACCAGCCCTATAGGCTTAAGTGTCTCCATCTTCAGAGTGGCACAGGCTCACACTAGCAGGCATCGACCCCTGCTGATCGCGGAGCGGCAGCCAGATCGATCCCTCTCCCGCTGCTCCCCAAGATTCTCACCTCACCAATTACTGTGGACGTGTGGCTGTGTGCAGAATGCAGATGGACTCATTTGTCTGAGGGCTGGCCTGGCCTCTCTGGCAGGTCCCAGCTCTCCCCATCTCTGAAGAGCTGTGAGCAGCTGGGCCAGGTGGATCCCCCAAGCCAAAGTGACTCAAGTCGTCCTGACCTGGCCCCCAGCTTAACCCTTGTACACAGAGGAACCTACAGAAGAAAGTCAGGCTGAACACAAGAAGGTGGTCCTCATCCAGCTCACTGACAGTCAGGCAGGGGCTTAAGATGACCTCCAGAATAGCAGCCTCTGGAAGCCCTGCTGAGGCCTCCCACTGGGCTCAGAAAAGTAAGGCTTTCCACACTCGCCCACAGCCAGGCTTCAGGCCCCACATCAACTCAGCATCTCCTAAGAAAGCACTCAACATTAGCAGCCCAACCCACCTGCTTCCCCTGGAGCCACGTAAGTATGTGTGTCAGCCAAGGACTGACTGGCTGGGAAGCATTCTAAGCAGGAGAAAAGGGAACATGATGAATAGTCATGCCCTTCGGTCTCCACAACTCTGTTTGTTCTGGGTGAAGAACAGAGCTCGTGCCTCAGTATACTTATTTGAGGCCACACAAGGGACACACATGGCCTCAGTTGGCTGACAGATGGCACAGGTGCCAAGACCCACCTGGGCAGTCTCTGAGGCTTCCACCTGCTTCTGGGCCAACGTGGAACACAAGGCACAGAGGGAAACACTAAGATGTCAGCTGGCTCTAGGCCCAGACTCTCAGGTCTTCCCTTGCTCTGGGATCAGAGAACAGCTTCCATACCCAAGGTGACAGCCTCCACTCTCTCCTTTCCACAGTCTCTGGACAAGTCAGTGGCTCATGCCTCTAATCCCAGCACTCCAGGAGGCTACTGTGTGAGTGAGGGCTGGGCCCTGCTTCAAGAGGAGGACAAGCAGGGTCTGTGGGAGGAGGGCATCACCTCCACTCTGATTCCGACCATCAAGCTGGCTGCCTTTCTGAGTCCATGGCCCTCAAAAAGTCCTTTTCCCCTTGCACTTAGGGTACCTGCTCCTGATGTTGGAACAGCAATGATGCCAACAGTGGGTATGGGGAGGGACCTCTTCAGTGAGCACCTCCTTACCAACTGGACTTCCTCATCCCCCTACCCATGATGCGCTAAAGCCACTCCTAGGCAGTGGAGTCCTACTCCCCCTGGAGAGGGAGAGGCGGCAGAGCAGGAAGGGCTTTCCGCTCCTGCCTGAGGACCCCCTGCACCAACCCTTTTCGTTTGCTCTAGCTCTAATACCTGGCACAAGCGCCTGGAATGAACACTACCCAAGCCACTGCCAGCAGTCTCACCTTGAGCCAAAGGGCTAAGGAAACAGAACAGCGCCAGCAGTCTAGCACAGGCTGCAGCCAGAGGAGGAAGCTGCTGCTTTCTGGCAGCAAACACAGCTTACAGGGTGGCCCTAGACTTCCTCTGGCAGGCAGGGCTGCCTACTGGCAAGTGAGGCTGGGAGAGAAAGGCCCCTTGGTGTCTCTTCTGAGTGGCATCTGGGATAGGTTAAAGGGTTAGATTGCAAGCCCAGCAACCTGAGTTCTAGTTCTGCCTTCTCTATCGGCCTTACAGAAATCACACTGCCTTCACTTTTAACACGAGGAAGGGGCTGAATGTCATGAACTCTAAGTCACTTCCAGTTCTAAAGTCCTGGATTCCTTTTTCTCCACCTTTTCCTTCATATGGCCACATACGAAGCACAGAGTCTAGCATTTAAGCTGACCTCTTGAGCCCTGAGCTCCTTATCTAACCCATGACGATTCTGGGGCAGGCTGGCTGGCTGGCAGAGAAGGTGGCCCCAACACAGCGCTGCTAGAGAAGGGATGGGAAGGGAGAAAGAAGCCTGGGCTTTGCTACCATGACTCAGTTCTTCCCTCAGCTCTATTTCAAGATGTATTTTCAGACCCACTATTCCCACCTTCAAAGGCCTCCTTTCTGTACTTACGTGGGCCTGAATGAGAGCAGAGAAAAGGGCACAGAGGAAATTCTGGAAACAGGGCTTTGAGTTTACTCAGGAAAGCAGCATGACAACAAGAACTGTGATGCTGCCCACGACGAAGAGCATCAGCAGAATTAGACACTGTGTGGCAGCAGAGCCAGCATCCCCTCCTCTGGTCAAAAACCCATCATCCTGGTATCTGGGCTTCCAGACCAGACAGAATCTACCACCCTGGAATCTGGCAGAGGGCAGGTGAGGGGCCAGCAACAGAAAAGGGAAGGGTATGCGGGGAGAGAGTCTGAGGAGAGAAATAGAGGGAAGAGAATGCAGTTTTAAAAACAAGTAGAGAATTAAAAAAAAAAAAAAAAAAAAAAAAGAGAATAAAGATTAAAATGAGAAAAGGCGGGACAACTTAAAGGTTAGTAAAGCTGTGTTCTGAAACTTGAAATGTGTAACAAAATGAAATCGTGTGCCCCCACCTGTCCCTGCCCAGAGCCAAAGTGGAGGGGAAAGAGAGGAGGGAGACGGGGCACAACTCAAGATCGAGAAGGATGCTATTTGCTAGCTTTGCAATCGGCCCGTGCCACCAAAATAGTGATGTCTGCTTTTAACAATGTCCTGGAGTAGCCCTGGAAGGTTCCAGATTTAGAACCCTGCTGCAGCATAATCTCTTTTATCTATACTCATCATAGGTTCCGCTGAGGCCAAGTGGTTCCCAGGGCCGAGCCTGGATTTTTGGGTTTTTTTTTTTTGAGAGAGAGACGGAGTCTCGTTCTGTCACCCAGGTTGGAGTGCAGTGGCGCGATGTGGCGCGATCTCGGCTAACTGTAACCTCTGCCTCCCAGGTTCAACGGATTCTCCTGCCTCAGCCTCCCAAGTAGCTGGGACTACAGGGGTGTGCCATCATGTCTGGTTAATTTTTTGTAATTTTTTGTATTTTTAGTAGAGACGGGGTTTCACCGTGTCAGCCAGGATAGTCTCCATCTCCTGACTTCATGATCTGCCCACCTCGGCCTCCCAAAGTGCTGGGATACAGGCATGAGCCACGGCACCTGGCATTTTTTGTTTCTTTTTTTGAGACGGAGTTCCATTCTTGTTGCCCAGGCTGGAGTGCAATGGCACGATCTCACTGCAAACTCCACCTCCTGGGTTCAAGCAATTCTCCTGCCTCCACCTCCCAAGTAGCTGGGATTACAAGCATGCACCACAATGCCCAGCTAATTTTGTATTTTTAGTAGAGATGAGGTTTCACCATGTTGATCAGGTTGGTCTCGAACTCCTGACCTCAGGGGCCAGCCACCTTGGCCTCCCAAAGGGCTGGGATTACAGGTGTGAGCCACTGTGCACGGTCTTTTTTTTTTTTTTTTTCTTAAACTTCCTCTCATCCTAAGTTCTGAAGCAGTTTGGAGGCTCAGTGGCTATAACCATCTCATCCACAGGTCTCTGTCCCTGGAACCCCAGGCATATAAGACTTGGCTCAGGGCCAGCGGACGGTCAACATGGGATGGCAGGAAGAACGAAGACATGAATGTGACTGAGCCTTCTGTTCCAAACTGGATGGGCCACAGGGAACAGAGCTCTCTGGGCACCACACGTCTACCGAGGGACATCAGGCACGATGGAGAAGGGTAACCTTGTGTGATGGGAGCACTGACCTGGAAAGGTGAGCCTGGAGGGGCACAGCCAGTGAGGTTGGCTGGACCAAGTCACCATCAGCTATGCTATGCAATTGAGAGCAAGCCTCCACCTCAGTAGGGGTAGGAGGAGGATGAGCATGGGAAGCTATGAGTGGATCTAAAGAGGTCAGGGCTGGGCACAATGGCTCACACCTCTAATCCCAGCCCTTTGGGAGGCCAAGGCAGGAGGATCACTTGAGGCCAGGAGTTCAAGACCAGGCTAGGCAACATAGTAAGACCCTATCTCTACCAAAAAAAACCTAAAAAATTAGCCGGGTATGGTGGCCCACACCTGTAGAACCAGCTGTTCGGGAGGCTGAGACAGGAAGATGGCTTGGGCCCAGGAGTTTAAGGTAACAATGAACTATAATCACACTACTGCACTCCAGCCTAGGCTCTACAAGACCTTGTCTCTATTAAAAAATAAAATAAAATAAATAAAAATAAAGAGGTCAGAATGTGGGAGAGATGACGGCCCAGCAGCTCCCAGAGGAACTCGAGGGCCCAGAAGCGACAGAGCCTGTGAAGGGCAGTGCTGTCCAGGTGGAGACAGACAATGAAAAGACAGGAGAGGGAGGGGATTGCTGACGCACCAGGGATGGCTCTGAGCACAAGCCACCACACCCTGCTCTTTGTTGGCAAAGCCTCAAGGGCTGGAGGTGGAAAAAGTGATGAAAGGCAGCTGTGACCCAGGCTGACGTGATGCTATGGGTGGTCAGCAGGAACGGCTGAATGCAGCAGTGTGGGGGGTGGGTCTGCTCCTGCCACTACAGGGAAGCTGCTGCTCTCTGGGGTGTATGCAACCACGGCAGCAGTGACAAAGGGAAACCTAGAGGACAGGGCTCTGGGGAGCCCAGTGGTGGCACAGAGGTGACACAAGATGGGGCTGCTGCTCTTCTCCACTCAGAGCTGCCTCCAGCCTCACATGGAGAGAGCTTCCCTCTGCCTTCCTGCCAGAGGTCTCCAAGGGCAGGTCCCCAACCACAGTGACAAACTGAGGGTCCACTGCCTCCATCCAGTGGCCTAAACCATGCCACCTCCCAGTGACCAGGCAGGAATCCAGCCTGAGGACATCTGCTCCTGCAGTGAAAGAGGGAGACTTAATCTGTTGAACGCTTCATGTTTTGGTGAAGTAGGGATGGCTTTTCCCGAGGGAACCTTCCTGGCCAGGTATGGGGGCATGTGATCATCCTGATGGGATCCTCACACACAGACAGCACCAGCATCCGGCACTTGACATGCAGCAGCCCCAGCAGGCCGGCAGGGCAGGAGGACAGATGCCTCATAGCGAAGGATTCTAAATTGATTTGTGTTTGCTCGTGCTGTCAGCTATTGAGAGAGTCATGGAAAAGCCATCCTCTGACTCTGGGAGCAGAGGCCAGTGAGAAGAGAGGTGAGCTGATGGGTCCATCACAGTCCCCACCCACACTGAAGGTGAGAAAAGTCAAGCAACTGAAGCATCCAGGAGAATCCAAGCATAAGCCAGGAAACACAATCCCTGCCTCCCTGCCTCCACTCTGCCACCAGCATATACATTTGGTCTCCTGCTCTCCAGACACCCAGACAGTGCTCCCCATGACTCTGGGATGAGGTCCTATCCCTGCTCACATGGCTGCTCCTTGTGACATATGGGGGCAGGTGAGGGGCAGGGAGGGAGACATAAAGTCAGAGCATAGGACCAGGCTGCATAACCAAGTCCCGTCACCTAGAGAGCCCTGAGACATGCCACATTCTCTGCATCTCATTTTATCTTCTACATCCCAACGCATGTTAGAGTCACTTTAAGAAGTGGGGAGGCCAGGTGTGGTGGCTCACACCTGTAATCCCAGTACTTTGGGAGGCTGAGGCAGGCAGATCACCTGAGGTCAGGAGTTCCAGACTAGCCTGGCCAATGAGGTGAAACCCCATCCCTACTAAAAATACAAAAATTAACCAGGTGCGGCAGCTGGTGCTTGTAATCCCAGCTACTTGGGAGACTGAGGCAGGAGAATCGCTTGAACCCAAAAGGTGGAGGCTTTGGTGAGCCAAGATCACACCACTGCACTCCAGCCTGGGCAACAGAGTAAGACTCCATCTCAAAAAAAAAGAACTACACGTAGTCAAGCTCACTGCCTCTTCAGGTATATTTAGCCCTAGATCAATGTATGGTCAACCTGCAGACCAGACACCCACCCCTGGGAAGCCACCTCCCACCAGCCCTTGTCACCCAGGTAGCAGCAGAGTGGCCATGAAGGTGGGCATCCTCTCTCAACAGTAGTCTGTCCCCTAACCAGCAGCACTCATAAGGCTCTGTGAGAATTTCTACCCAAGCCCACCTGTTCCTGGTATAGTCACCTGGGCTCACCCACAGCTCAGAGACTGCCCAAACAGAGGAGGGTGATAATTCAGGATGCTGAATGCAGCACACAGCAAAGCTCCTAATGGCATCACTCTAATATCAATCCTACAAGAGCCCCTTCATCTGTCCTGCCTCTAGGAATAGAACTCTTGACAAAAGCACTGACATCAAGGATGTCACATTTCATGTCAAGTAAATCACAGACTCTCCGCATTGGAGGACCCTGACAGTCCTCTACCATGAGTCTGCAGCTGATGACTCACCTTCTGTGCCGTCCTTTAGAAACAGCTCCTCCAGGCCTCCTAGGCCTCCTGTGATAGGAAGCCTCCTCTCAAGGTGACTGTGTCCTCAGACGGCTCTCATATTCACATAGGTCTTCCGTACCTCTCCCAACCTGTGTCTCTACCCAACTTCCAGCATGCCCTCTCCACTCCAGTGCCTCTGGGTGCTGCGTAAACATTCAGATTTCTCCTTTCCAGTAATCCTCTCCTCAGCATTTACTCCTCTTCCAAGAGTCTTGGATTTGCCCTAAAAGTTGACAAGCACACACCAGCCCTGGGCCTTTAAGTCTTCCTACTGCCTGTGCCCCCAGGCAGCTGTGGCCAGCAGCCTCCTAACTGCATTGCTAGCAGGCTCTCTGCTTCTTCCTGGAGTCTGACCCCTTGAGGGGAGCACTCCACAGGCTGCACAGTCTGTCTGCCTGCCAGCAGTCACATTTGGGACCCTTCCCAGGGTGTCACCAGTAGCCACTGGTGCTTCCCTCAGGAGAAGCCAAGAGAAAGTTCCCCCACCAGTTATCACTTATAAATACTCCAGTTCAACCCAGCACACAGGTACCGCTGTGCACTAAGCCTGGACACGACAGTGGAGAGCATATGTACTGATGTACATGCTGTCCTCAAGGACCCTACAGGCTAGACAGGAGAGATGTGTCCACTGATCAGCAGCCAGAAAGTACTGAAACAAGAAACCAACAATGTGCTGAGGCACACATACCAGGGAGAGCAGACTGCAGCACTAGACAGGCCAAGAACTCTGAAGCCAAGATAGCCTGGAATGAAATCCCAGACCTGCCACTCTCCGGCTGGTAGACCATGGCCAAGTTACGTAACCTCACCATCCTCAGTTTCCTCATCTGTAAGGTGGGGGATTACATACCGCCTGGCATGGTTGTCATAGATTGGAGGTGGGGGGTGCAGAACGTCCAGCTCTGGGTCTGCTACTCAGTAGGCACCACACAATGGCAGTAGGCAGCATTATTTCTAAACAACTAAGACCGATACTGGGAGCTGCGTGAACAGTTGAGGCAGAAGCGTGGTGTGGAGAGTGAACAGAGGCAATGGCTCAGACCTGTGGTATGCAGGGAGTGGGGTGGGGTCTAGGGCACGGGCTTTGGGCTGGGGGATCTGGAGTGCCAGGATGGCAGGCAGGACCCCACATGCCCTCCAGGTCAGAGGGTAGCCCAGAATGCTCTCCAAGTCTGCCCATACAAGCTGATGTCCCTCCTGCAGAGCTAGGGCTCTGCCCCATACTCCAGTTAGCCTTCCTCCTGCCAGGCTCCCTTCCCACTTTCTGCTGCCTTCCTCCTCCACTACCCAGAACCCAGAGGGCTCCTCCCACAGTGCAGAGGGCTCCCAACAACAAACACCAGGCCTGCCCAAGCCTCTTCAACCTCTGCTCCGTCACTCCCAATCTGTTTATTCTGGAGCACTCAGCAATGCTCCCTTCTCTGGGCCTCCTCCTTCTCAAAACCCATCTTCTGCAGGAAGCTTTCTATTCAAGTCCATGGAAGCCACTGAGCCTTACAGAGAACTGGGGCTGCATGGACAGAGCCCACAGGAAACAGGCACACCAGACCGGGCCTGGTATACAAGGGACAGCACTCTACCGGATCAGTGAACAGGAAAGGTGCCCCTAGAAAGGCATCAAGCGCCATGAGACACTCGCTGGTGAGGAATGCATACCTCCAAACGCTGCTGCGTCGGAGGTCCTTCATTCACACAGCAACATCCCCCTCACCATGGCACACTCTCTCTCTCAGAGGTTATCCCAGCGGAGCCTTGCTCTCTTACACGGCCTTCCTAAGGGCAAATGCCTATCACGCATACAGGACAGATGGCTGGAGTGGGTGGGGTGAAGGCCCAACCACCTGACCTGAGCACCACAGTCCACGTTGCAGACTGTCCAGGCCCAGTGGCTCTATGCCAAGGCCTGTGTTCACGTGTGCCTGCCAATGCAGGTTCATCCTATGACCATTCCCTATTCTAGTTCCTTACCCCCAGGCAATCTCAACCTCCATGGATAGGAAGAACAGGCCTTCACGTCTCTTGCATTTTCCCCAGGTGTGTGCAGGTGTGTTTGTGGGTGGGCAGTGGCCAGGAGAACAACAAAAAAGCCTGTCCTAGTGTCCTGGGATAGAGCTATAAAAGCATGCCAGGTTGCTGGCAGGAACTTGAAGGAGGTGCTGCCTCTGCTTACCAGGAGACTGTCTAGCTGTGAAGTGAATGGCTAGAAGGAGTGATTGCTGGGTCCCATTCTAGCAATGTCTGTCCTCACCTCCATGCAGAAACATAAAGAGAAACCAGGGCCCTGCCAGGGAGTGGCAGAGGCTGGTACTTCTCAGACACCTGATGTTCATGCACATCCCCTGGAATCTCGTTAAAATGTAGATTCTGATTTATTAGGTCTTGTGGGGCCTGAGGGTCTGCTGGACTGGTCTCCAGCTGAGAGAGCCTGATCTCATGATAAGGACCCCTCCCCCAGGAAATGTCCCAGACTGATCCCTCCCAACCCAGAGCTCTCCACAGGGGGTGGTAGAATCTGATTTTTGGGGTCAGGCAAGCTCCCGGTCACAGATTAGGGCCACCAGAGTCTGCCAGGATTTGCCTCTGGAGCTGGGAACTGATGCTTTTCAGCTCCGGGTAAAGCGTAGTAGGAGCAAAGGCAGGGCAGTGACACACACACACACACACACACACACACACACACACACACACACACACACACACACACACACACACACACACACACACACACACGGTAAAGCGTAGTAGGAGCAAAGGCAGGGCAGTGACACACACACACACACACACACACACACACACACACACACACACTCTCTCTCTCTCTCTGTCTCTCTCTCTCTCTCTCTCTCTCTCTCTCTCTCTCTCACTGACTGAGTCGCAGAATCCTGCCCTGTGATTCCAGCAGAGCAGCAAGCAGAATCTAAGGACCCAGTCTTTCAGCTACAGTAGGACTGGGCAGGAATCCACTCCCCACCCCATTTGTCATGTTCCAACCCTCAGGTAATCAATAGCCAATTAGCAAGACTGTGCAAGCTCCAATTAGATAAACTGCCAGGTCAACAACTGCCAGAATCAGGAACTCAGGCAAACCTACAGGCTTGTAGCAGAGTCTTTCCTCTGTCAGCACATCTTGGGAAATCTCTCTCCCTCCCTCCTGGTCTAAGCTCAATGCTCCCCTCTGCCAGCTGGACCCTCAACAGCCTGGCACCATGCAGAGCTCCCAGAACACAACCAGCTTCTCGAACTTCAGACATTCCCAGATCTATCTTAAAATTTCAGTTTCACCAGGCGTGGTGGCTCACACTTGTAATCCTAGCACTTTGGGAGCCTGAGGCGGGCAGATCACCTCAGGTCAGGAGTTTGAGACCAGTCTAGCCAATATGCCAAACCCCCGTCTCTACTAAAAATACAAAAATTAGCCGGGCATGGTGGCACACTCCTGTAATCCCAGCTACTCTGGAGGCTGAGGCAGGAGAATCGCTGGAACCTGGGAGATGGAGGCTACAATGGGCTGAGATCATGCCACCACTCTCCAGCCTGGGCGACAGAGCGAGACTACGTCTCAAAGGAAAAAAAAAAAAAAATTCAGGCCGGGAGCAGTGGCTCACGCCTGTAATCCCAGAACTTTGGGAGGCTGACGCAGGCAGATCACCTGAGGTTGGGAGTTCGAGACCAGCCTGACCAACATGGAGAAACCCCGTCTCTACTAAAAATACAAAATTAGCTGGGCATGGTGGCACATGCCTGTAATCCCAGCTACTTGGGAGGCTGAGGCAGGAGAATCTCTTGAACCCAGGAGGCACAGGTTGCAGTGAGCCAAGATCACGCCACTGTACTCCAGCCTGGGCAATAAGAGCGAAACTCCATACCAAAAAAAAAAAAAAAAAAAAAAATTCAGTTTCAGCTACAACCTCACATGGTTCTCCAGAGCCTGCTATCAGGACAACTGAACTTCCCACGTGCCCTGCAGGGTCCTCTGATGGACCTCAGCTATATATGAACCTGTCCCTCAGACCACTGCCCCCAGGCCTGCCTCCTGCTTTCTCCCTCCTATACTTCTGTGGCTGTCATTCTCTTTTTCTTCGTCTAACTCCTCATGGCCATGCTCCAAATTCCAGGTTCCCTCTTCTCTAAGACTGTCCCTGACCACCCCAGCCCATTTTTAAGGCACTTGCCTAAAAACCCACTCCTAAAGCATGTTCTTATAGGTCAATGTTATCAACACCACCTGGTGTTTGTTAGAAATGCAGACCCTCAGGCCCCACCTAGACCTATTAAATCAGAATCTACATTTTAACGAGATTCCAGGGGATGTGCATGAACATCAGGTGTCTGAGAAGTACCAGCCTCTGCCACTCCCTGGCAGGGCCCTGGTTTCTCTTTATGTTTCCGCATGGAGGTGAGGACAGACATTGCTAGAATGGGACCCAGCAATCACTCCTTCTAGCCATTCACTTCACAGCTAGACAGTCTCCTGGTAAGCAGAGGCAGCACCTCCTTCAAGTTCCTGCCAGCAACCTGGCATGCTTTTATAGCTGTATCAGAGAACACCAGGACAGGCTTTAAAAAAAAAAACAATTTTTTTTAAGACAGGGTCTTGGCCAGGTGTGGTGGCTCACACCTGTAATCCCAGCACTTTAGGAGGCTGAGGCAGGCGGATCACCTGAGGTCAGGAGTTCAAGACCAGCCTGGCCAACATGGTGAAACCCCATCTCTACTAAAAATATAAAAAATTAGCCGTGCGTGGTGGCATGTGCCTGTAGTCCCAGCTACTCGGGAGGTTGAGGCAGGAGAATCACTTGAATCTGGGAGATGGAAGCTGCAGTGAGCCAAGATGGCACCCCTGCACTCCAGCCTGGGTAACACAGCAAGACACCATCTTCACACAGGCTGGAGTGCAGTGGCACATTCACAGCTCCCTGCAACCTTGAACTCCTGGGCTTAAGTGATCCTCCTACCTCAGCCTCCTGAGTAGCTGGGACTACAGGCATGTGCCCACACCTGGCTAAATTTTGTTTTATTTTGTTTTATTTTAGGATGGAGTCTCACTATATTGCCCAGGCAGTCTCAAATTCCTGGCTTCAGGTGATCCTCCTGCCTCAGCTGAGATTACAAATGTGAGCCACCATGCCCAGCCTGGGAGAGGATTTTTTTTGTTTTTGTTTTCCTTTTTTTGAGACAAGAGTTTCACTCTTGTTGCCCAGGCTGAAGTGCAATGGCACAATCTCAGCTCACTGCAACCTCTGCCTTGTGGATTCAAGCGATTCTCCTGCCTTAGCCTCCCAAGTAGCTGGGATTACAGGCATATGCCACCATGCCCGACTAATTTTGCATTTTTAGTAGAGATGGATTTCACCATGCTGGTCAGGCTGGTCTCGAACTCCCGACCTCAAGTGATCCTCCCGCCTTGGCCTCCCAAAGTGCTGGGATTACAGGTGTGAGCCACCACGCCCAGTTAGGAGAGGATTTATTTTTGTTTGTTTGTTTTTGAGACAGAGTCTCACTCACGCCCAGGCTGGAGTGCACTGGCACCATCGCGGCTCACTGCAAGCTCCACCTCCCGGGTTCACGCCATTATCCTGCCTCAGCCTCCTGAGTAGCTGAGACTACAGGCGCCCGCCACCACACCCGGCTAATTTTTGTATTTTTAGTATAGACGAGGTTTCACTGTGTTAGCCAGAATGGTCTCCATCTCCTGACCTCATGATCTGCCCACCTCAGCCTCCCAACATGCTGGGATTACAGGCATGAGCCACCGTGCCCAGCCTTGGAAGAGGATTTCTTATCTCCAGTTTATAGCTATAGATTGTGCCAACCTGATGGCCAATCCATATCTGACAACCAAGTAAACATCAGGGCATTGCCCCAACGTTACTGAGGGGATCATCATCAGGATCAAGGGGCTCGTCTTTAAATTGTTCCCTCTGTCACCACCTGTGCCTGCTCCTCTCACACTTCCCAGTGCCTTCCATAGACACCAAAAGCTCACACTTGCCATGATGATGCTGGGAACCAAATTATCTGAACCCTGAATCAAATCTAATTAGACTGGAATGGTCCCGAGTGTGATAGTTAATTCACTGTTGGGCACTTCTGACTTTTAACTGAGTATTGGGGACTGTTCTCTGGCTTCGCAGGCTCTCATTCAGTACCAGTATGGTCCCATTTATCGCCCAGTGCTATAAGCATGTGACAGATTTTCTGCAGAACTCACCTGTCCACTTAAAACCTGAGAATGACAGTGGGCCAGGACTGAGTTCTCCACAAGGCTGACCACTCTGCAGTAAGCACCTGGTGGTCTACAGTGGCCCCTTCACCCTTAGGCCCACAGATCCCAGTTACTGGTATAAATCTTCACCACCTGCCTGACGCCTACTCAACCATCTCCTAAGAGTGGTACAAACAAACACCATCCCCTGTGCCTGCAACAGAGCCAGCCTGAGGAGGAAAGCTTCCCTCCCTTCCTTGTGCCACCTTTGAGAGGCATAACATGGGGATGCCCCTAGGGAATGCCAACCCCCTCCCCAGCAGGAGGAAGTCCTCAATGGATCCCATAGCCACATCTGGAAGCTGTCAGGGAAGGTGATACAGCACAGGACCTCAAGTGCTAAAGGCAAAGTAAGTGGCATGAGGCTGTTAGGTGACTTTTTTTTTTTTTTTGAGACGGAGTTTTACTCTTTTTGCCCAGGCTGGAGTGCAATGGCACAGCCTCGGTTTACTGCAACCTCTGCCTCCCGGGTTCAAGTGATTCTCTTACCTCAGCCTCCCGAGTAGCTGGGATTATAGGTGCCCATTGCCACACCTGGCTAATTTTGTGTTTTCAGTAGAGATAAGGTTTCACCATGTTGGCCAGGCTGGTCTTAAACTCCTGACTTCCAGTAATCCACCTGTCTCGGCCTCCCAAAGTTCTGGGATTACAGGTGTGAGCCACCGCACCTGGCCAGCTGTTGGGTGACTCTTGAAGGAAATGCTGGCTGGGGCCAGAGAGGGTCCAGCCCATACCCCTGGGAGGAAAGCTGGGCCACAGAAGGGAGCTCTTCCAGAGCTCCTTCCCTTCTACAGAAGATGTACAAGAGGCACAGATAGCACCTCAGCAGGTCCATGTCTGAGAGAAACACTCTATGGGGAGCCCCCTAGAAGAGGGAGCTCTCACTGCCTGGGCAAAATCTTGTCATCCTGCCAAGCTCACCTCCCTCCCACATAAAGCTGACACATACTCTCTTCTTCACAGCCTTCCCAGCACACCACTAGGCTCCAGCTGCCATGCTTGCTGCTTCCTACGGTCAGCCTTGTCTTCTACCCAGTCAGCATCCTTCCTAAGGACCAATCAGCCCTCACTTTTTCTGTACCTTCCTTCGGCTCCCAACGGTGCTGAAACCTCACACATTTTGGGAGGTATCAGGACTATCAATGGATCCAAAGACACAAACTGATGGCCTGGCGGTTGAATCTGACCTGCAGGTTACTGTTTGTTGGCGCACAAGAAGCTGCTTAAATATGTGAATCAGAATATTCTAACATTTTAAGATTAGACTTTCTGGCCGGGTGCAGTGGCTCACACCTGTAATCCCAAAACTTTGGGAGGCCAAGGCGGGCAGATCACCTGAGGTCTGGAGTTCGAGACCAGCCTGGCCAACATGGCGAAACCTCATCTCTACTAAAAATGCAAAAATTAGCTGGGCGAGGTGGTGCGGGCCTGTAATCCCAGGTCTGTAATCCCAGCCACTTAGGAGGCTGAGGCAGGAGAATCGCTCGGACCCAGGAGGTGGAGATTACAATGAGCCAAGATTGTGCCACTGCACTCCAGCCTGGGCAACAGAGCAAGACTCCATCTCAAAAAATAAAAGATCAGATTTTCTGGCTTCTCTTCTAAAAAAAAATCAGATATGGACACATGAGGTCCTCACTGTGTGGCAAAACTGGACAGAGATGAGAAGCTGCTTTCTGAGATGGGCATGTTCAGTCTAGCTTGGCTGGGGCCCCACAGAGCAGATGCAGATACCCACATACTTTCAGCCCACCTCTGAGCTCATCTGCAGCTGTGGCACACTGCTTGGTGCCTGGCAACAGCTTCCCACCGCCAGTGCCTGCATCTCTCTGCTTCTCTGCCTAAAGACTTTCTCTAGCACTAGTTAGTATCAGGACAGCCCAGAAGCACCAGGGATTTAGTGCCCTCAAAGAAATTCTCAACCCATGAAGTACAGGAGTCGGTGGATAAAAAAAAAAAAGAAAGAAAGAAAGAAACTCACGTTCCTGCTCTTTGGTGGTACAACTGTGAGGCACGTTCCACATGGTTATTACCATGGTCTCCAGTGGCCCACAGTGGCAGCCACTTCTCAATCTACTCTACTGACTTTCTCCCTTTCCTGCCTCGCTTTCCCCACTCCTTCACTTGCAGTTACTCAAATCACATCCTAAATAAACTATCTGCTCCCAAGCCCTTGTCTCAGGGCTCACCTTGAGGGAACCCAAACTACACTGTGATAGTCTCACTTTGTCCCTTTTACATGACCTGCCTGGCCCTCATGAGCATGGCCCTGAGGACGTACCTCTGACAGAGCTGCAGGAAATACCTGCCCCCGCAGGTGCCTCCCCAACATGCCGGGACAGGGCAGCACAGACTCACCTCCCCAGAGTAACTGTACTTGCCCCTGAGGATCTGCCGGTACAGCCGGGTACGGTTGTCGTCCTCAAACGGCATGGTGCCACTGAGTAGGATGTAGGCAATGACGCCCAGCGCCCACATGTCCACTGAGTTGGTGTAGGGCTTGCGGACCAGGACTTCTGGGGCAATGTACTCAGGCGTGCCACAGGTGGTCTTCATCAAGCAGTCGTCACCCTTCTTGCGAGCACTGGCCAGGCCAAAGTCGGTGATGATGATCTTAGAGTCAGTGCCTGGATGGTAGTAGAGCAGATTCTCAGGTTTGAGGTCTCGGTGTGTGATGCCCAGTGCGTGCAGATACCGGACGCCATCCAGCACCATCTGTAGCACCCGTGTGGCATCACGCTCGGTGAAGGAGCCCTTGGCAATGATGCGGTCAAAGAGCTCTCCACCAGTGGCCAGCTCCATCACCATGTACACCCGCTCCTGCGTCTCGAACACCTCCACCAGCTGGATGATATTAGCATGACGCACCCGACGCAGCACACGCAGCTCCGACTCACACACCTCCCGTCCCTCCCGGTACTTGGTCTCAATCATCTTGATGGCATATGGCTGCCGGGTTGCCCGGTGCTCTACACGTACCACTCGGCTGAAGCTGCCTCGGCCAATTAGGGCCTTGATGTCATACTTAGCTGTCACACGTGGGTCAAACTTGGCCCTGTACTTAGCTACCCTGGCCCTGCGTGGTGGTTCTGAGGGAGGCTCCGTGTGGCCAGCAGTCGGGGGACTGGGACAGGGGTGTGCATATTGACTTGCTGCTGGGAACCCAGCTTTGACAGGGCCAACACTGTCCACCTCTGTGATGAAGTGCTTGTACACATCACTCTTAGTGCCACTGAAGGGCTCCACCTTCTTGACCAGATCCAGCTGGACATCCTTGGGTGGCTCGGGAAGGACCTTGCTTGTCCCACAGCCCATCACGGACACGAGGGCATCCTCTCCAGCGAGGCTGGCAGGACCTGCTCTGAAGGCAGTGCCCCGTCTACACCTACACACAAAGAGAGAACAAGTCAGCACAGCCAGGACAACTCTAAGGAAACCAGCCGTCCTCCTCAGCTCTCCCTCTCCAGAAACCCAGTCTCATTAAAACCAAACTCCTAGCCAGGCGTGATGGCTCACACTTGTAATCCCAACACCTCGGGAAGCTGAGGCAAGTGGATTACCTAAGGTCAGGAGTTCAAGACCAGCCTGGCCAACATGGTGAAAACCCGTCTCTACTAAAATTACAAAAATTAGCCGGTCACGGTGGCATACACCTGTAATCCCAGCTACTCGGGAGGCTGAGGCACAAGAATTGATTGAACCCAGGAGGTGGAGGTTGCAGTGAGCTGAGATTGCACCACTGCACTCCAGCATGGGTGACAGAGCGAGACTCTGTCTCAAACAAACAAACAAAAAACCGAAGTCCTGGCTCTCATTTATTTCCCTGGTCAGGAGTATAGCTTTGCTGTTCAAGAGCCCAGACTCAACATAGGGTCTAGCTGAAAAGATGGCCCGAGCATCACGGCTTCTTTTTTTTTTTTTGATACGGAGTCTCGCTCTGTCACCCAGGCTTGAGTGCAGTGGCGCACGGTCTCTGCTCATTGCAAGCTCCGCCACCCGGGTTCACGCCATTCTCCTGCCTCAGCCTCCCAAGTAGCTGGGACTACAGGCGCCCACCACCACGCCCAGCTAATTTTTTGTATTTTTTTTTAATAGAGACGGGGTTTCACCATGTTAACCAGGATGGTCTCAATCTCCTGACCTCGTGATCCGCCCGCCTCAGCCTCCCGAAGTGCTGGGATTACAGGTGTGAGCCATCACGCCCAGCCACATCACGGCTTTGACTCATATATCCCTGGGCCTCAGTCTCATGCTGCTCTTCAACCCTGAGAGGGGGCAGGAACACGCACAGCCTCAGCCGTCAGGGCGCCCACCCTCCTCACTCCTCTGCCTGGGCCCCTTATCCTAGTTGAAGTCCCATGTTTCTAAAATGTTAAAATCATTCCTCTTATTATTCTGACTCATCTTTTCCAAAATGGGGGTGTGAAGTGTTGGAGGCCTGCTCTCTAACACCATCACCCACCAGGGCTCAGAAAGCTGCTTCTCCAAGGCATCCTTCATGGATATCTTTCCCAGCCCTCTGGGCTTCCTACAGGGGTTGGTCCCTCTGCAACAAACAACAAACCACTTCCCTGGGGCTCTCCCTCATTCTCCTGGAAGGCTTCCACTCCTTCGCTAATGCACCGTCCCCACCCTAGCAGTTTAACTCCCTATTCCAGGGTCTCTCACTTCCCCAGCACACTACATGGATGGCTGAAATCCCACACAAGGCCCAGAGCTGCTGTAATCAACTCCAGTGAACTTGGGACCACAAGCCTCAGCACACACCACCTGGTGACTGCAAAACTTGCCTGGTCTTCATTCAAGAGTCAGAGGCGGGGCCGGGCATGGTGGCTCATGCCTGTGATCCCATCACTTTGGAAGGCCGAGGCAGGCAGATCACCTGAGGTCAGGAGTTTGAGGTCAGCCTGGCCAACATGGTAAAACCCCATTTCTACTAAAAGTATAAAAATTAGCTGGGCGTGGTGACGGGCGCCTGTAATCCCAGCTACTTGGGCAAGAATCGCTTGAACCCGAGAGGCAAGAGGTTGCTGTGAGCTGACATTGTGCCACCCCACTCTAGCCTGGGCAAAAGAGTGAGACTCCATCTCAAAAAAAAAAAAAAAAAAGAGTCAGAGGGGCTTGAGCTCAGAGACGACACTGGCAGTTTCACTCAGATTTAACTCAGGATGAAGATCAGGGTTATTTTGCTTCCTTACGATGGGGATTCAGGAGCCCTTCCAGTTTGATTCCCAGAGATGTTCCAACCATGAACAATACCCTGGGGCTGGTGGGGCCCCGGACAAGGTGCAGTGCTGAAGTTACTGCTTTCCAGAGGTACAACCTTTCTAACGAGAGGGCTCTTCTCTATGTCTACCCGAGTGCTCCAAGGGTTGAAGAGAGCTAAGGATTTCCTATTAATTATGACACACAGGCTGAGCCCAGTGGCTCACGCCTGTAATCCCAGCACTTTGGGAGGCCGAGGTGGGCGGATCACTTGAAGTCCAGAGTTCAAGACCAGCCTAGGCAACATGGTAAAACCTCGTCTCTACTAAAAAAAAAAAACATTAGCTGGGTGTGGTGATGCACACCTGTTTGTAACCCCAGCTACTAGGGAGGCTGAGGCAGAAGAATCACTTGAACCCGGTGAAGGTTGCACTGAGCCAAGACTGCGCCACTGCACTCCAGCCCGGGCAACAGAGCGAGATCTGTCTTAAAAGAAAAAAAAAAGGCTGGGCACAGTGGCTCACGTTTGTAATCCCAGCACTTTGGGAGGCCGAGGCGGGTGGATCACGAGGTCAGGAGATCGAGACCATCCTGGCTAACACGGTGAAACCCCGTCTCTACTAAAAAATACAAAAAATTAGCCAGGCGAGGTGGCGGGCGCCTGTAGTCCCAGCTACTTGGGAGGCTGAGGCAGGAGAATGGCGTGAACCCGGGAGGCGGAGCTTGCAGTGAGCTGAGATCCGGCCACTGTACTCCAGCCTGGGCGACAAAGAGAGAGTCCATCTCCAAAAAAAACAGGCTGGGTGCGGTGGCTCACGCCTGTAATCCCAGCACTTTGGGAGGCCAAGGCGGGCGGATCACCAGAGGTCGGGAGTTCAAGACCAGCCTGGCCAACATCGTGAAACCCCGTCTCTACTAGAAATACAAAATTAGCCGGGCTTGGTGGCACATGCCTGCAATCCCAGCTACTTGGGAGGCTGAGGCAGGAGAATCATTTGAACCCAGGAGGCAGAGGTTGGAGTGAGCCGAGATCACTCCATAGAACTCCAGCCTGGGCAACAACAGCGAAACTCTGTCAAAAAGAAAAAAAATTATGACACACAGAACTGGAAGACGAATGATCAATTCAAATAAAACATTTATTAAATATCTAGTAGATACCAGGGGCACAGGAATAAATAAAACATGGTCCAATGTAGGTTATATTTTCACACACACACACACACACAAACAAGTAGAACATGGTCAACTGACTCACAATCTAAAAAAAGAGAGAAGCATAAAAAGAGATGATTTTTTTTTTTCTTTTTTTGAGACAGAGTCTCCTTCACCCAGGCTGGAGTGCAGAGGCACAACCTCAGCTAACTGCAGCTTCTGTCTCCCAAGTTCAAGCGATTCTCATGCCTCAGGCTCACAAGCAGCTGGGATTACAGGCACCTGCCATCTCGCCTGGGTAATTGAGAGAAAGGGTTTCATGTTGGCCAGGTTGGTCTCCAAATCCTGACCTCAGGTGATCTGCCAGCTTTGGCTTTCCAAAGTGCTCGGATAACAGGTGTGAGCCACTGCGACCAGCCAAAAACATAATTTCAATATAACACGGTAAGTGTTAAGTTTAAGAACCAACAGTAGATAACGTAGAGTGAAGCCGGGGTTAGGAAAACCTTCCTGAAGGAGGTAACCTCCATGCTGAATTTTGAAGCAAGAATGAGTCAGATGAGGAAAGGTAGGAATGGTGTTTCAGGGAGAGAGAATAACACACTGTAAAGGCTCAGAAACCCAGAGTAACATCCTGTGTCTAGGAATGGGCAATTTGGTGGTATAAAGGCAGGAATGTGGAGATGAAGTTATAGAAGGTCAGCAGAAGCTGGTTCTGGAGAGCAACACAAGTGAGGACCAGGACCTTCCTGGGAAGTGAAGGAGAGCTATGAAAGCGTTTACGAGAAAAGAGGCAGTCAGATCTGTGTTTAGAGAGAAGGATGAGGTTGACCTGGAGGAGGGTCAAAGTGGATTAAAAGGGCCAGTAAGAGCTGGGCGTGGTGACTCATGCCTTTAATCCCAGCACTTTGGGAGGTCGAGGCGGGCGGATCACGAGGTCAGGAGATCAAGATCATAGTGGCTAACACGGTGAAACCCTGTCTCCACTAAAAATACAAAAAATTAGCTGGGCGTGGTGGCAGGCACCTGTATTCCCACCTATGCGGGAGGCTAAGGCAGGAGAATGGCGTGAACCCGGGAGGCGGAGGTTGCACTGAGCAGAGATTGCACCACTGCACTCCAGCCTGGGCGACAGAGTGAGACTCTGTCTCAAAAAAAAAAAAAAAAAAAAGACGAGTAAGAGTATGGTGTCCCATTGGCCAGGTGTGGTCATCCCAGCACTGGGAGTAATCCCAGCACTTTGGGAGTAATCCCAACTCTTTGGGAGGCTGAGGTTCCGGGGATAGCTTGAGTGCAGGAGTTCGAGACTCGCCTGGACAACACAGTGAGACCCTGTCTCTACAAAAGATTACAAAATTAGCTGGGTAGGCTGGGCACGGTGGCTCACGCCTGTAATCCTAGCACTTTGGGAGGCTGAGGCAGGTGAATCACCTGAGGTTGGGAGTTTGAGACCAGCCTGACCAACATGGAGAAACTCTGTCTCTACTAAAAATACAAAAATTAGGCTGGGCGCGGTGGCTCAGACCTGTAATCCCAGCACTTTTGGGAGGTCGAGGTGGGCGGATCATAAGATCAGGAGCTCGAGACCAGTCTGACCAATATAGTAAAACCCCATCTCTACCAAAAGAATACAAAAATATGGCCGGGCGCGGTGGCTCAAGCCTGTAATCCCAGCACTTTGGGAGGCCGAGACGGGCGGATCACAAGGTCAGGAGATCGAGACCATCCTGGCTAACACGGCGAAACCCCGTCTCTACTAAAAACACAAAAAATTAGCCGGGCGAGGTGGCAGCGCCTGTGGTCCCAGCTACTCGGGAGGCTGAGGCAGGAGAATGACGGGAACCCGGGAGGCGGAGCTTGCAGTGAGCTGAGATCTGGCCACTGCACTCCAGCCTGGGCGACAGAGCGAGACTCCGTCTCAAAAAAAAAAAAAAAAAAAAAAAAATTATTAGCTGGGTGTGGTGGCGCATGCCTGTAATCCTAGCTACTCGGGAGGCTGAGGCAGAAGAATTACTTGAACCCGGGAGGCGGAGGTTACAATGAGCCAAGACTGCACCACTGCACACCAGCCTGGATGACACAGTGAGACTCTGTCTCAAAAAATATGTAAAAAAATACAAATACAAATACAAAAACTAGCCAGGCATTGTGGCAGGCGCCTGCAATCCCAGCTAATCTGGAGGCTGAGGCAGGAGAATTGCTTGAACCTGGGAGGCGTAGGTTGCAGTGAGCCGAGATCACACCACCGCATTCCAGCCTGGGCAACAGAGTGAGACTCCGTCTCAAAAAAAAAAAAAAAAAAAAAAAAAATCAGCTGGGTATGATGGTATGCACCTGTAGTCCCAGTTACTTTGGAGGCTAAGGCAGGAAGATTGCTTGAGCCCAAGAGATCAAGGCTGCAGTGAGCTATGATCACACCACTGCACTCCAGCCTGGGTGACAGAGCAAGACCCTGTTTTAAAAAGGAAAATAAAAAAAAGAATGTAGTGCCCCAAACAGTAGAGTAGAATCGAGAGATAACAGCAGCAGAACTTCCATGCTGGGCGGAAGGGAAGAATGAGGACAGCACCCAGTTCCTTGCACAGCTCAGGGGCAAGTGGTCAGGAGTGTAGCAGGAAGCACAGATTTGGGAAGCAGTGTAAAGAGTTCAGTTTTGGATGTGTGGTGTGCATGTGGACCATGCATGTGACATTTACTGTGGGTTTCTGGATATAGAACCTGATGTCTGAAAAGAGCTGATCAGAGTCAGGGACTCCAGGGCTGCCCAAGGATAGTGCTTGGGGCCATGGGGCAACACTGACACCTCCTCACACTCTTGTGAAGTTTGCAGCAGATCCCATCATAGGTGGCAGAGGGAGGCCCAAGCAGGTTTTACTGTGGCATCTTGAGGGCCATAGAGAACCCACAGAGACCATCAGATTACAGTGAGTCAAAGGCCTGAATTCGGCTGGGTGTGGTGACTCACGCCTATAATCCTAACACTTTGGGAGGCCGAGGCGGGCAGATTACAAGGTCAGGAGATCGAGACAATCCTGGCTAACACGGTGAAACCCCGTCTCTACTAGAAATACTAAAAAAAAAAAAAAAATAGCCGGCCGGGCGTGGTGGCTCACACCTGTAATCCCAGCACTTTGGGAGGCTGAGGCAGGTAGATCACAAGGTCAGGAGATCAAGACCATTCTGGCTAACACAGTGAAACCCCGTCTCTACTAAAAATATAAAAATTAGCAGAGCATGGTGGTGCACACCTGTCATCGCAGCTACTCAGGAGGCTGAGGTAGGAGAATCACTTGAACCAGGGAGGCGGAGGTTGCAGTGAGCCGAGACCGCACCACTGCACTCCAGCCTGGGTGAGAGAGCGAGACTGTCTCCAAAAAACAAAAAACAAAAGGCCTAACTTTTCAATTCATTTTTACTTTTTTTTTTTTTTTGAGATGGAGTCTCGCTTTATCACCTAAGTTGAAGTGCAGTGACACAATCTCAGCTCACTGCAACCTCTGCTTTCCAAGTTCAAATGATTCTCGTGCCTTAGCCTCCCAAGTAGCTGATTATAGGCATGTGCCATCATGCCTGGTTAATTTTTGTATTTTTAGTAGAGACAGCGTTACGACACGTTGGCCACTGGTCTTGAACTCCTGGCCTCAAGTGATCCGCCCACCCTGCCTCCTAAAGTGTTGGGATTACAGGGGTGAGCCACTGCACCTGGCCTGACTTTTCACTTCAAACAAACAAAGCCTGCACAGGGATCAAAAGTAAGTCAGCACCAGGACACAGTGGTTGACACTGTGATCCTAGCACTTTGGGAGGCCAAGGTGGAAAGACTGCTTGAGCCCTGGAGTCTGAGACCAGCCAGGGCAACGTAGTAAGACCCCATCTCTACAAAAAATTAGTCAGGCATGGTGGCATGCACCTGTAGTCCCAGATACTCAGGAGGCTGAGGTGGGAGGATCGCTTGAGCCAGGGAAGTTGAGGCTGCAATGTGCTGTTTGTGCCACAGCACTCCAGCCTGGGCGACAGAGCAAGACCCTGTCTCCAAAAAAAAAATAGGCTGGGCACAGTGGCTCATGCCTGTAATGCTAGCACTTTGGGAGGCTGAGGCAGGTGGATTGCCTGAGCTCAGGAGTTTGAGCCAGCCTGGGCAACACGGTGAAACCCCATCTCTGCTAAAATACAAAAAAAAATTAGCCAGGCGTAGTGGCATGCGCCTGTAGTCGCAGCTACTCGGGAGGCTGAGGCAGGAGAACTGCTTGAACCCAGGAGGCGGAGGTTGCAGTGAGCCGAGATTGCGCCACTGCACTCCAGCCTGGGCGACACAGCAAAACTCTGTCTCTTCAAAAATAAATAGGCCAGGCGCGGTGGCTCACGCCTGTAATCCCAGCACTTTGGGAGGCTGAGGCGGGCAGATTACGAGGTCAGGAGATTGAGACCATCCTGGCTAACAGGGTGAAACCCCGTCTCTACTAAAAAAGACAAAAATTAGCCAGGTAAGGTGGCAGGTGCCTATAATCCCAGCTACTCAGGAGGCTGAGGCAGGAGAATTGCTTGAACCCGGGAGGCAGAGCTTGTAGTGAGCCAAGATCGCGCCACTGCACTCCAGCCTGAGCGACAGAACGAGACTCTGTCTCAAAAAATAAATAAATAGGCCGGGCGCGGTGGCTCAAGCCTGTAATCCCGGCACTTTGGGAGGCCGAGACGGGCGGATCACGAAGTCAGGAGATCGAAGCCATCCTGGCTAACATGGTGAAACCCCGCCTCTATTAAAAAATACAAAAAACTAGCCGGGCGCGGTGGCGGGCCCCTGTAGTCCCAGCTACTCGGGAGGCTGAGGCAGGAGAATGGCGTAAACCCGGGAGGCGGAGCTTGCAGTGAGCTGAGATCTGGCCACTGCACTCCAGCGTGGGCGACAGAGCAAGACTCCGTCTCAAAAAAAAAAAAAGAAAAAAATAAATAAAAATAAATAGATAAATAAATAAAGTCAGTCGGCAGTAAGAGAGTCAAGGATTTTCCCTCTGACCTTCCTTTTCTTTTCCTGGGACACAGTTTCTCTCCCATTGATTCCAATCAGAAACTCTGTAAAGACAGGCTGATGCAGGTACTCCACCATCCCAACTACAGATTGAAACTGGAGGATGATATTAGACTAAATTGGCCAAGAGAGGGGAAAAAAAAAAAAAAAAGAAAGTGGACAAGAGAGGGTGCTGGCTAAGAGGTGGAGATCATGGGCAACAGCCCCCAGGTGATCACAGCTGCTCCACAGTCCCATCACATCTGTTTTTTTTTTTTTTTGAGACGGAGTCTCGTTCTGTCGCCCAGGCTGGAGTGCGGTGGCCGGATCTCAGCTCACTGCAAGCTCTGCCTCCTGGGTTTACGCCATTCTCCTGCCTCAGCCTCCCCAGTAGCTGGGACTACAGGAACCTGCCACCATGCCTGGCTAGTTTTTTGTTATTTTTTTTTAGTAAAGACGGGGTTTCACCGTGTTAGCCGGGATGGTCTCGATCTCCTGACCTCGTGATCCGCCCGTCCCATCTCAGCCTCCCAAAGTGCTGGGATTACAGGCTTGAGCCACCGCGCCCGGCCATCACATCTGTTAAACTCCCTCTCCACACTGTGGTCAGGTGAAAATGCAGACTCTATGACACGGGAGGTGGCTGGTAAAGCTCCTAGGAAGAAAAGCAGAGCCTTTTCCTGTTCCCAGCATCTCTTGTGTGTGCCTCTAGCCCAGTGACCATGGTGGGTGTAGGGGTGGGCAAGGATGAGTAAGGAAGCTTCAGAAAGAGAGACTTCCCAGGAGGGTCACACTATGTCATCTTGCAGAAAGTACCCAACTCTCTAGAGTCCGCCTCCAAACCTTCAACTCCCAGCCTGGTCCAAAGCACTCTTCAAGGAAGGCATGCACATTGGACAGTGTGGCAATGAGTGTAAGCATTCAGCATTATCATCCTCACTGACACTCTACAGAAATGACAGTCCAGGAGAGGTAAAGAGACTCGTCCAAAGCCACTCAGACGGTGGTGACGAAGCATCTTGGACCCAAATCTCCTAGTTCCCCATCTGGGGCTCCTTCTAGCACTCAGGAAAGACTCCAGCAGTGCTGGGCCTCATCCAGTCCAGGCCTCGAACCTTCCCCATGCCACTGAGTTGATGAACCCACAAAGCTTTCCTGAGGATCTTTCCCGAAAGGTCTGCTTTAGAAACCTCCATTCTAACTATAATCTGAGTCACGCTGCTCACTGCTCTATTCCGGACGGCCTTTGATCACTACAGCTGTCAGACCCTTGAGGGAAGGGGCCATTCTCAGGTTTCCAGAACTCCCTTGGTATTTATCAAAGTGCTGAACTCAGAGCAAATGAAATGTGGTCTGGCCGGGTGCAGTGGCTCACGCCTGTAATCCCAGCACTTTGGGAGGCCAAGGCGGGCAGATCACCTGAGGTCAGGAGTACAAGATCAGCCTGGCCAACATGGTGAAACCCGTCTCTACTAAAAATACAAAAAAATTTCCAGGCATCGTGGTGGGTGCCTGTAATCCCAGCTACTCAGAAGCTGAGGGAGGAGAATCGTTTGACCCTGGGAAGCGGAGGTTGCAGTGAGCTGAGATCATGCCACTGCACTCCAGCCTGAGCGACAGGGCAACACTCCGAAGAAGAAAAAAAAAGAAAAAGAAAGAAAAAGAAAAACAGGCCGGGCACAGTGGCTCCTGCCTGTAACCCTAGCACTCTGGGAGGCTGAGGCAAGTGGATCACTTGAGATCAGGAGTTTGAAACCACCTGTCCAACATGGTGAAACCCCATCTCTACTAAAAATACAAAAAAATTAGCCGAGTGTGGTGGTGAACACCTGGAATCTCAGATACTCGGGAGGCTGAGGCTGAAAAATCGCTTGAACCTGGAAGGTAGAGGTTGCAGTGAGTCGAGATCACGCCACTGCACTCCAGCCTGGGCGACAGAGCGAGACTCCATCTCAAAAAAAAAAAAGAAAAGAAAAGAAATGTGGTCTGGCTCTTGGATTTCTCTTTGCTGCAAGGCAAAGAGAACCTCAGAAATTTTGAAGAGGCCAGATCGGTGGTTAAACCATAGCCACACTCTTTGGACACCCTGTAAGTATCCTCAACAATGAAGGAAGGAAGTTTGAGTTTTACAGATTCTTATCTGAATGCCAAAGCAAGTTTGTTCACAAGCTGCCAAAGCTAGCCCCATTTGTGGGGAAAGCCAGGGTCCCGGAGCAGGGAGCAAGGATGAATCCTGAAGCAATTTCCTGGCCATAGAGGCAGGGTCTGTGAATGTCTTCCAGACAAGGAAACATAGGAACCTTGCCCTCTCCAAGCAAAGCTTTATAACCTGTCACCTGCAAAGATCTCCATATTCTACTGCCATGTTTTGAAAAACTGTCTACCGGCTGGGTGGTGCTGCTCACACCTGTAATCCCAGCACTTTGGGAGGTCGAGGCAGGCGGATCACAAGGTCAGGAGTTCAAGCCCAGCCTGGCCAAGACAGTGAAACCCTGTCTCTACTCAAAACACAAAAATTAGCCAGGTATGGTGGCACGTGCCTGTAATCCCAGCTACTCGGGAGGCTGAGGCAGAGAACTGCTCGAACCCGGAAGGCAGAGGTGGCAGTGAGCCAAGATCGTGCCACTGCACTCCAGCCTGGGCAACAGAGCGAGACTCCATTTCCAAAAAAAAAAAAAAAAAAGAAAAAGAAAAACTGTCTACCAAAATGAAGTAGTTAGTAATTTCTCAATAATTCCAGAAATAAGGCTGGATGCAGTGGCACACGCCTATAATCTCAACACTCTGGGGGCAAGGACAGGAGGATTGCTTGAAGCCAGGAGTTTCAAACCAGGCTGGGCAACATAACAAGACCTGGTCTCTACAGAAAAAAAAGTTTTTTCTTTTTTTTCGGGATAGGGTCTCACTCTGTCACCCAGGTTGGAGTGCAGTGGCACAATCTCGGCTTGCTGCAGCCTCCGCCTCCTGGGTTCAAGTGGTTCTTGTGCCTCAGCCTCCCGAGAACTAGGATGCCCGGCTAATCTTTGTATTTTCAGTAGAGACAGGGTTTCACCATGTTGCCCAGGCTGTTCTCGAACTCTTGAGCCCAAGTGATCTGCCTGTCTTGGCCTCTCTACAAAAAAATGTTAAAAAAATTAGCTGGGTGTGGCCGGGCGCAGTGGCTCACACCTGTAATCCCAGCACTTTGGAAGGCTGATGAAGGTGGATCATGGGGTCAAGAGTTCAAGACCACCCTGGCCAACAGAATGAAACCCCATCTCTACTAAAAATAGACAAAAAATTAGCCGGGCATGGTGGTGTGCGCCTGTAGTCCCAGCTACTTGGGAGGCTGAGGCAGGAGAATGGTGTGAACCCGGGAGGCAGAGCTTCCAGTGAGCCGAGATGGTGCCACTGCACTCCAGCCTGGGCGACAGAGCAAGACTCCATCTCAAAAAAACAAAAAAAAATTAGCTGGGTGTGGTGCTGTGTGCCTGTAGTCCCACTCAGGAGGCTGAGGTGAGAGTCACTTGAACATGGGAAGGCAAGGTTGCAGTGAGCTATGATTATGCCACTGCAATCCAGCCTGGCAACAGAGTGAGACCATGCCATCATCAGAAATATAGACCCTGGCAATGCACCTGGGGTTCTCCTTCCAAAATTCCATGTTCAACCCAGAAATATTTACTGAATTCCTGCTGTGGGTCAGGAACTCTGCCAGAGGTTGTGACAAACAAAAAGCAGGTAGCCATAGTCTCTACTCTCAAGGAACTTACAGCCTGGATGGCTCCACACCAACAGTCCCTTGATCCATGACTCTTAGGATGCCCTGAGAGGCCATTTCAAGGGTGGCAGCTTGGAAAGAAAACGTTCTCCCAGCAAATGAAAACATCACATTTTTCCACCTTAGCATCACATCAGACACCATGGCAACAGAGGGCTGTACCAAGAATTAGTTCAGTGATGACCTAGCCAACACAAACTAGCTTAATGCTCATTGAGTAAGATTCCTGGAAGGAAAGGGAGTTCAAATAAATAAGTCTCTCTCCAGTTCTCAACAAGCAAAACTGCTTCCCTTCTTCCAGTGCTGTACTTCTTTCTCTCAAAAATTTTTCTCCATGCCAACATATACACAGAGAATGATAGAATGATACTATTGCATAACACCCAGGAGTCAATGGAGACAGCTGTTCTCAGCTATCGTGAAGCTTAAGGGTTGATACTTTGGCACACCTATAGCCCATTCACATCATACAGCTGGGAAGCTGTGAAGAGGACCTAAGTTGCCCATATTACAAACTCACACTTCCAAAGTAAAACAGAAGGCCAAAGCAAAGTCTCACTCATTTAACTATGAACTTGTGATTGATAGAGAACTCCAGCACCTACTTCAGATTCTCCGTCTCAAAAAAAAAAAAAAAAAAGCAAGCACACTATTATCAGTTTTCCCCAATGACCAGAAATGACCTTGAGGAAATCATATAATACAAAGCACTTCCTACACACAACTAAGCCTGAAGAACAAACAGGCTTATTAAGACAAGACCTTCTAGCCAGTTGTGGTGGCTCAGGCTTGTAATCCCAGCACTTTGGGAGGCCGAGGTTAGTGGATCACCTGAGGTCAGGAATTTGAGACCAGCCTGAGCAATATGGTGAAACCTCATCTCTACTAAAAATACAAAAATTAGCTGGGTGTGTAAGCTGGGCAACATGGCTCACGCCTGTAATCCCAGCACTTTGGGAGGCCGAGGTGGGTGGATCACCTGAGGTCAGGAATTTGAGACCAGCCTGACCCACATGGAGAAACCCCATCTCTACTAAAAATACAATGGGCTTGGTGGCGCATGCCTATAATCCCAGCTATTTGGGAAGGCTGAGGTAGGAGAATTGCTTGAACCTGGGAGGTGGAGGTTGCGGTGAGCTGAGATCGCGCCATTGCATTCTAGCCTGGGCAACAAGAGCAAAACTCCGTCTCAAAAAAAAAAAAAAAAAAAAAAAAAAAAAAAATTAGGGTATGGTGGCAGGCATCTGTAGTCCCAGCTACTCGGGAGGCTGAGACAGGAGAACGGCTTGAACCTGGGAGTCGGAGGTTGTAGCTAGCCGAGCTCACGCCATCGCACTCCAGCCTGGCGACAGAGCGAGGTATCGTCTCAAAAAAAAAAAAAGAAAAGAAAAAAGAAGACAAGTCCTTCTTTTGACAAGGGAAACTCTGCGAAGAGGAGCATTAGCAATAAAAGTGGCTTCCATTAACTGAGTGCCAACTATGCTAAGGATCTTATATGTACAATCTCACTCCTCTCTACAAGCACATGTAGTAGGCACGATTATTCCTATTTTTGAATAAGGAAATTAGGACTTAGAGAACCTCAAGATTTCAGAAAAGCCAGAAACTGAATCCAGGTCTTTCTGACACCAAAGCCCATGCTTCTAGGCATGAGACGACAACAGGAGTTCACAAGGCAAGCCCTTCTCACTGGACAAAGGAGACAACAGTTTTCTTAGGCAATGACAAAGATCTTCAACAAGAAAGCACAGTAAAGTTACCTGGGAAGTTTTTTCAATATACAGATACCTTGCCGGACGAGGTGGCTCACGCCTGTAATCCCAACACTTTGGGAGGCTGAGACGGGTGGATCACGAGGTCAAGAGTTCAAGACCAGCCTGGCTAACAGGATGAAACCCCGTCTCTACTAAGAATACAAAAATTAGCCAGGTGTGGTGGTGCGTGCCTATAATCCCAGCTACTCGGAAGGCTGAGGCAGGAGAATCGCTTGAACCTGGGAGGCAAAGGTTGCAGTGAGCTGAGATCGCACCACTGCACTACCAGCCTGGGTGACAAAGCAAGACTCCATCTCAAAAAAAAAAAAAAACAGATTCCAGCTGTGCGCGATGGCTCACGCCTGTAATCCCAACACTTTGGGAGGCCGAGGTGGGCGGATCACGAGGTCAGGAGATTGAGACCATCCTGGCTAACACGGTGAAACCACGTCTCTACTAAAAATATAAAAAATTAGCTAGGCATGGTGGTGGGCGCCTGTAGTCCCAGCTGGTAGGGAGGCTGAGGCAGGAGAATGGCATGGAGGCAGGAGAATGGCGTGAACCCAGGAGGCGGAGCTTGCAGTGAGCCGAGATGGCGCCACTGCACTCCAGCCTGGGCGACACAGCGAGACTCCGTCTCAAAGAAAAAAAAAAATACAGATTTCTACCCCAGATCTTCTTCATCAAAATCTCAAAGAGTGGGCCAGGTGCAGTGGCTCTTGCCTGTAACCCCAAAACTTTGGGAGGCCAAGGTGGGAGGACTGCTTGAGCCCAGGAGTTCGACACCAGCTGGGGCAACATGGCAAGACATCGTCTCTGTTTAAAAAAAAAAAAGAAGAATCTCAGCCGGGCATAGTGGCTCATTCCTGTAATCCCAGCACTTTGGGAGGCCGAGGCAGGTGGACCACCTGAGGTCAGGAGTTCGAGACCAGCCTGGCCAACATGGTAAAACCCCATCTCTACTAAAAATACAAAAATTAGTTGGGTGTAGTGGCGCTTGCCTGTAATCCCAGCTACTCTGGAGGCTGAGGCAGGAGAATCACTTGAACCTGGGGGACAGAGGTTGCAGTGAACCAAGATTGTGCCACTGCACTCCAGCCTGGGCAAAAAGAGCGAAACTCCGTCTCAAAAAGAAAAAAAACCGGCCGGGCGCGGTGGCTCAAGCCTGTAATCCCAGCACTTTGGGAGGCCGAGACGGGCGGATCACTAGGTCAGGAGATCGAGACCATCCTGGCTAACACGGTGAAACCCCGTCTCTACTAAAAAATACAAAAAACTAGCCGGGCGAGGTGGCGGGCGCCTGTAGTCCCAGCTACTCAGGAGGCTGAGACAGGAGAATGGCCCGAACCCGGAAGGCGGAGCTTGCAGTGAGCTGAGATCCGGCCACTGCACTCCAGCCTGGGCGACAGAGCGAGACTCCGTCTCAAAAAAAAAAAAAAAAAAAAAAAAAAAAAGAAAAAAAACCTCAGACAGTGAGGCTTTTGAATTTGTATCACAAAATTATCCCAGGAGATTTTGGACTATCCAGGATTAAGAGGCTGTACCACCTACCACACACATACGTTGCATTTGCTGTGCTCATCTCAGATCCTAGCCCTGACAGGTGCTCAAAAATACAGCTGAATCTATCCATTCATAAGTCAGCATTCAGCAAATGCTACTGGAGGCTAGCCCCTATTTTATGCCAGGCACAGAGCCAGACATATGCACACAGAAGACCACCATGTGACACAACAGGATGTACTCAATAGTAGCAGCATGGATATGAGGAGTTAATGGTTATATGTCAAGCAAGGGAGATTTTTTTTCCTAGGAAGTGACATCTCAGGTGGATTTTATAGGACAGATGTAAGTTTCCAACACTGGTAGGTGGTCGGTGGGGTGGAAGGCAGCGTATTGCGAACTGAGAAAACTGCGTATCTAAAGCACAAGGGGACCAAGCACAGTGGCTCACGCTTGTATTAATAATCTCAATACGTTGGGAGCCTAGGCGGGAGGGTCTCTTGAAGCCAGCCCTGGCAACAAAGCCAGACTCCCAGGCTCTACAAAAAATGTTAAAACTTAGCCAGGCGTGGAGGGGAGCGCCTGTTGTCTCAGCTACTCGGGAGGTTGAGGTGGGAGGATCATTTGAATCCAGGAGTTCAAGGCTGCAGTGAGCTATGAATGAGCCATTGCACTCCAGCTTGGGCAAGAGACCTTGTCTCAAAATTAGTAATACTAAAGCACAAAGGTATGAATCCAGAGCTAACAGAAGCACCACACGCTTTAACAACAATAAACTACGTAAAGGGAGCACAAAAGCGCTCTGGTGTTGACTGGCTGGTTAAGCCTTCACCAGATTTTGAAGAGCCCTGAATGCCTTGCTAAGAAGCGTGGCCTTTGTCTTGAAGGCACTAAGGAACCACTTTCAGGCAGTGACGGACTTATTCAGATTTTCAGGTGGGAATTATCACTTCAGCCGCTTTATGGAGGGGGACTAAGTGTGAGGGGCTAGGCTTCCCCTTGCAGGTAGAGGAATGACAAGCTTGCCAAGCAGGCAATCCAGCTGGGCTCAAACCTGCTATTTCCCAGCCTGCACAAGGAAGCGATCAGCTGCCCCGCCGGCCCCAGGCAGATGCAAAGGAGGAGTGTGGAGTAGGCGCCGGGCGCGAGAAGGGAGTAAGGACAAGGACAACCAGGTTGGATCAACCTGACCCGCTCTGGACGCGGGGCGGCTAAACAGCAAGCAGGCAGGGCAACCGACCACGTCCACCAGGCCCACGCGGGCCTAGAGACGGGATACCCAGCAAGACAGCACGTTCCGAGGCCAGTCCGAACTCGGACGCCGGGGACCCGAGCAGCCATCGCCCGACCTGCTCTCCAACCCTGTAGGCCCTGGCGCATGGGACACGGGCCGACGCTGCGGACTGACCAGGGGCAGGCCCCGGTGCGCCAGAAAGCGACCACGACCACAGTTCGGCCGCCCCTCCCGCCCGTCGGGCCGTCGTCCTGGGCCGGGCCGCCTCACCTCGCGCGGGCGGCGGGCTCTTCGGCGTCTCGGTGGCTCTGTGGGCCATCTCCAGGCAGTGGCCGCGGCCACCGACTTCGCCGCCGCCGCCGCTGCTGCCGCCATTCTCGGGCGTTAGCGTCGTGGCGTCATCACAGAGCGCAGCTGAAGCCAAAACAAACCTACGGGGCGGGACGGGGCGGACTCTCACGAAGCTGGGCTACGCGGCTGGCGGATCTCCGAGCGTGGCCTGCCAATCAACCTGTTCGGGGCGGGGACAGGCACTCTCCTGAGCGGGTGGATCTATTTGTCGCTCAAAGAAACTTGACCGCTGTCTGCCGGACAGATCCGTGATAGAAAAACGAGGGATCGCGGGAAATAAGGAGAAAGTTTCAAGTTTCTGGTTGGGGGAAAGGGGACTCTGTAGTGCTAGCTTGGGTAAACAACAGAGGTTTCTGGAAGTGCCTCTGGAACTCCGCAAAGGATTGACTTAAATTTCATTAACAAAATATATTTTTTAAAACTGCAATTAGAATAATTTCAGAACTCCATGTGTTGAATTTGGCCTCTATCAAAGAAGAGGTGCAAATGGTTAACTTGTAGATTGGTGAAGTCAATCTTGGGCCAACTTCTGGACTCATGGTTATTTGTTGTTGTTAATTTAGTTTATATCCCGAGTCTGAAAAGCAAGCGGATTTTTAAAAAATTGTTACCATTCACAATGACTTCTCTATAGGATCAGAACTGGTTCACTTTACAGTCAACCCAACTTGGAGGGGGAAAAATAGGTGCTGCAGATGGTAAGTGCATTGTAACCTCCATCCATCTTCCCCATTTCAGTGGCTCATGTATTCAAATCTTTATTGAGTATGTACTTTGCACATGGAACTGTCTTTGATTGACTGTATAAGCTAATGTTATACTTTAAACCTAAAAATAAATTAACACCAATAAAACATTGTCGTCGGCTGGGTGCAGTTGCTCACGCTTGTAATCCCTGCACTTTGGGAGGCTAAGGCAGGTGGATCACCTCAGGTCAGGAGTTTGAGACCAGTCTGACCAACAAGGTGAAACCCCGTCTCTACTAAAAATACAAAAATTATCCAGGCATGCCCGGTTAATTTTCTTATTTTTATTTTTAATTTTAATTTTTTTTTTTTTGTTGAGATGGAGTCTCGCTCTGTCACCCAGGCTGGAGTGCAGTGGCGCAATCTCGGCTCACTGCAAGCTCTGTCTCCTGGGTTCATGCCATTCTCCTGCCTCAGCCTCCCGAGTAGCTGGAACTACAGGGGCCCACCACCACACCTGGGTAATTTTTTATATTTTTAGTAGAGACAGGGTTTCACCGTGTTAGCCGAGATGGTCTCGATCTCCTGACCTCCTGATCCACCCACCTCAGCCTCCCAAAGTGCTGGGATTACAGGCGTGAGCCACCACGCTCAGCCCTTTTGTATTTTTAGTAGAGACAGGGTTTCACCATGTTGGCCAAGCTGGTCTCGAACTCCTAACCTCAGGCGATCTGCCCTCCTCGGCCTCCCAAAGTGCTGGGATTACAGGTGTGAGACACCACGCCCAGCCGTAGTAAGGTTTCATACAAGATTTCTTTTTTCTTTTTTTTTTTTTTTTTTTTTTTTGAGACGGAGTCTCGCTCTGCCACCCAGGCTGGAGTGCAGTGGCCGGATCTCAGCTCACTGCAAGCTCCGCCTCCCGGGTTCACGCCATTCTCCTGCCTCAGCCTCCCGAGTAGTTGGGACTACAGGCGCCCGCCACTGCGCCCGGCTAGTTTTTTGTATTTTTTAGTAGAGACGGGGTTTCACCGTGTTAGCCAGGATGGTCTCGATCTCCTGACCTCGTGATCCGCCCGTCTCGGCCTCCCAAAGTGCTGGGATTACAGGCTTGAGCCACCGCGCCTGGCCAAGATTTCATTTAAAAAGAACAATGGTGGCCAGTGCAGTGCCTCATGCCTGTAATCCTAGCACTTTTGGAGGCCCAGGTGGGCAGATCACCTGAGGTCAGGAGTTCGAGACCAGCCTGGCTAACATGGTTGAAACCCCATTGCTACCAAAAATACAAAAATTAGCTAGGTGTGGTGGCGGGCGCCTGTAATCCCAGCTACTTGGGAGGCTGAGGCAGAAGAATTGCTTGAACCCGGGAGGCAGAGGTTGTAGTGAACCGAGATCGTGCCATTGCATGCCAGCCTGGGCGACAAGAGTGAAACTCCGTCTCAAAAAAAAAAAAAAAAGTTAAAAAATTGTTTCCAAAAGTCTAGTGCAATAATTAAGGGTATAGACTTTGGGGCCAAACATACCTGGGATCAAATCCCAGCTCTGACACTTCCAGAGCTGTTTGACTTTAAGCAAGACATCTGCCTCATTAGCCTCATTTTATTTTTTAAATTTTGGCCAGGTTGGTCTTGAACTCCTGACCTCAGGTGATCCACTGGCCTCAGCCTCCCAAAGTGCTGGGATTATAGGCGTGAGCTACTGCTCCCAGCCTTTTTTATTTTTTTATTTTATTTTATTTTATTTTTTTTTGAGACAGAGTCTCACGCTGTTGCCCAGGCTGGAGTACAGTGGCGCGATCTCGGCTCACTGCAAGCTCCGCCTCCCAGGTTCCCGCCATTCTCCTACCTCAGCCTCCCGAGTAGCTGGGACTACAGGCGCCTGCCACCGCGCCCGGCTAATTTTTTTTTGTATTTTTAGTAGAGACGGGGTTTCACTGTGGTCTCGATCTCCTGACCTTGTGATCCGCCCGCCTCGGCCTCCCAAAGTGCTGGGATTACAGGCTTGAGCCACCGCGCCCGGCCCTTTTTTATTTTTTTAATAGAGACAGGGTCTTGCTCTGTCATCCAGGCTGGAGTGCGTGGCATCAATCAAAGCTCACTGTAACCTCGAACTCCTAGGCTCAAGGGATCCTTTGCCTCTGGAACAGGAATTAAAAGAAATTGAAGAATGTGTAAGCAGAAACTCAGTTGTATATAAGAAAATCCAATTCTCCCTGAGAAAGAGAAAGAGCTGGAGTCCTTTAAAAATTAACTGCCTGTTTTTCTGCGGCTAGTGAGCCTTATCTCTCCTCCTTTCCCAGGCATTGTGAAGACCCCGTTTCCCTAGCTGTGCAGTTGCAAGGTCACTAGACAGATAAACTCAAGTCGTAAAACATGCTTCTCCTTGAAAAGTAAGAAATGATGTAATGCATGTCTCAATTAATTTAATAACGGGCTTTGTTTCTTCCTTCTGTAATATGCTTCCCCCTGCAAAGAGCTCCCCCTGCCCCACAAAATGCTTAAAAGGTAACTTAACTCTTTGTTCAGGGCTCAGTCCTTCAGATTTTAATCCAACTGGGCCGGTGCACCTAAATAATTAATAAATATCCTCCTGAACCCCATTGGTCTCTCTGATTCCTTAAAATCCCCCTATACCTCAGCCTCCCAAATAGCTAAGTCTACAGGCACGCACCACCATGCCTGACTTGCTTATTTATTTATGTATTTTGAGACGGAGTTTTGCTCGTTTTCCAGGCTGGAGTGCAATTGCATGATCTCAGCTCACTGCAACCTCTGCCTCCCAGGTTCAAGCGATTCTCCTGCCTCAGCTTCCCAAAGTGCTGGGATTACAGGTGTGAGCTATCGTGCCTGGCCTAATTTTGTACTTGTAGTAGAGAGAGGGTTTCTTCATGTTGGTTAGGCTGGTCTCGAACTCTCCTCAACCTCAGGTGACCTGCCAGCCTCAGCCTCCCAAAGTGCTGGGATTACAGGCCTGAGCCACCACGCCTGGCCTATTTGTTGACACAGGGCCTTAAGTGATCCTCCCACCTCAGCCTTCCAAGGTGCTGGGATTACAGGCATGGACCACTGCACTGGGCCATAAGCCTCATTTTTCTTTTTCTTTTTTTTTTTTTTTGAGATGGAGTTTCACTCTTGTTCAGGCTAGAGTGCAATGGCACGATCTTGCCTCACCGTAACCTCTGCCTTCCAGGTTCAAGCAATTCTCCTGCCTCAGCCTCCTGAGTAGCTCAGATTACAGGCATGCACCACCACACCCAGCTAATTTTTTGTATTTTTAGTAGAGACAGGGTTTCTCCATGTTGGTTAGACTGGTCTTGAACTCCCAACCTCAGGTGATCCACCTGCCTCGGCCTCCCAAAATGCAGGGCTTACAGGCATGAACCACCACGTCTGGCCCATGAGCCTCATTTTTCTTAGCTATATAAGGTTAGCTCCGTGCTTGTAATCTCAACACTTTGGGTGGCTGAGGGAGGAGGATCATTTGAGGCCAAGAGTTTGAGACCAGCCTGGGTGACATAATGAGACCCTGTCTCTGCCAAAATATAAAATTAGCTGGGTGTGATAGCACAGACCTATAGTCCTAGCTACACAAGAGGCTGAGGCTGGAGAATCGCTTGAGCCCAGGAGGTCAAGGCTGCAGTGAGCCAGGATTGGGTTGCTGCACTCCAGCCTGAGTGACAGAATGAGACTTTGTCTCAAAAAATAAAATAAAGGCTGGGTGCGGTGGCTCACGCCTGTACTCCCAGCACTTTGGGAGGCCGAGGCGGACGGATCACGAGATCAGGAGATCGAGACCATCCTGACTAACACGGTGAAGCCCCGTCTCTACTAAAAACGCAAAAAATTAGCCGGGCGCAGTGGCAGGCGCTTGTAGTCCCAGCTACTTGGGAGGCTGAGGCAGGAGAATGGCGTGAACACAGGAGGCGGAGCTTGCAGTGAGCCAAGATCGCGCCACTGCACTAACAGAGCGAGACTCCGTCTCAAAAATAAATAAATAAATAAATAAATAAATAAAATAAAAATAAAATAAATAAATAAAATAAAATATAAGCGGGGGGGTCATAATCCTGACCTTACAGAGTTGTTGTGAGGGTTAAAAGTAATATGAATTCCAGGTTGATGGCACTCAGAAATCTACACAACACTCCTGTTTTACAGACATTCAGTGCATTAATTAACAAATATTTATTGAACCCTTACTGTGTGCTGGTTTGGGCTCTGGAGAAGAGCAGGAGGGAGGTCCTTAGGTGAAGAGATACATTAATGCAGAGGGGACTGGATTCAGGACATCCATCCCTCAGGCTCTCTCAGAACAATAAGGTACTCCTTGTCCACAGTGCTTCAAATGTGTGAAACACCATCACCATGATGCTCTGGCCTGGGCAGCTGTGCCCAGGGCCCAGCCAGCTTGGCTATCAGCCCACCCCTCTCCTCCAGCTCTAGGATAAAACACACAAAGCCCTTAAGCCCCTGGCCAGAGAGCAGATTCTTTCCCCCCTCCCCAAGCCCCACTCTATTCCATGGAAGAGTAGGGACTTAGCAAAAACCAGGGGAAAAGTAGGTCACAGCAGGAGGATGGTAATCTCCCTGATGGCTGGCCAGAACAGCCAGGCCCCTGCTCCTGGTCATCCAAGCCCAGCTCTGGAAGACTTCTGGGATATACAGCCCCAGCACCATCCTTCCTAGCAGTATGCCCAGGGTAAAGGTGCCACCCTAAAATGACACACCTCCACAGTGGGGTCATTCTCAGTCCAAGCTCTTGCTGACTGTAGCACTACCCATGCTGGACTTAAGAGCTCTATCTTTCATTCCACACCCTCCCACAAGTGCACCCTTTATATCCAGCCCTAGGATGGATGCTAGAGACACAACGAGGATTCTGACAAAAAGGACTTCCTGCCCTTGGGGAATCCACAGTGGGGAATTCTGACCTGTACCTAGACAATAACAAGCTAGTGCTATCAGTACTGAGGCAGAAGGGAATCCAGGAGCCGTGTGGACCTAGAGGAGCCTTCTGATTCAGCTTGTAGTCAGGGTTAGGGAATAGTTCCTAGAGGAGGTGATACTACAAGAGTGAGCCACTGCACCCGGCTGAGTTTTTCAATTTAGAAAGTAAAGAATAAGGCGGAACGTGGTGGCTCATGCCTGCAATCCCAGCACTTTGGGAGGCCAAGGGGGTTAGATCACCTGAGGTCAGGAGTTCGAGACCAGCCTGGCCAACATGGTGAAACCCATCTCTACTAAAAATACAAAATTAGTTGGGCATGGTGGCGGGCACCTGTAATCCCAGCTACCAGGGAGGCTGAGGCAGGAGAACTACTTGAACCCAGGAGGTGGAGGTTGCAGTAAGCCAAGATTGCGCCACTGCATTCCAGCCTGGGTGACAAGAGCAAGACTCCGTCTCAAAAAAAATAAATAAAAATAAAGTGGAGGGAACGATAATATAAGTCAATGAGGAGACTATGGCAGTTCCTCTATAAACCGTGGGGTGGTGGCTTGGAATAGGATCCTGGCAGTGGTGGGAGAAGGCTGATCAGAAGAAGGTCCCACCCCCAGAAGGCTTCCTCCTTCCTCAGATTCTGCCTAGCTGATTTTGCTCTTCCTTTCCACCGGTATGAAGAGGGGCTCCTCGCACACCACATGCTGTCATTCCACGGCTTCCAGAAAGCCTTCTGCAGTTGTTTTGACAACACACCGCCTACCTCTTCTCAAAGAACAAGGTTGTGGAGAGCAGAGGCCAGAGGAACCCTTACAGTAACCCCAGTTTTTGCCACTTCAGGTCATATCAGGGGCTTGAATGTGGACTTCAACAGAGGCTCCCCACCTTCTAGAACAGGCCTCCTTCAGACAGACCAGAAAGCCAGAGGAAGGGACTGAGCACACAGTCTGTGCTGTGCCTTGAAGGCTGAGGTGACAGGCAGAGAGAGGAGGAGGTGAAATGGTCAGGAGCCCAGAGGCTGGGGAGGGGGTGGAGCTGAGATCAAGGGCACTTCACCAGCTCACCTGGCCCCCAGGGGCCGGGATAGAAGGGGTAGGCAGTGCTAGGAGTGCGGGGCTGAGACCCCGCCCTCCCGACCCCAAGCCAGCATAGGAAAGTAGAGGAAGACTGTGCATTCCGGCAGATCTCTGGTCTCCACTGGAGGAGCTCTTGGGACCTGCACGAAATGGAAAGCTTTGCGCTGCCACTGGGAAACCAGTGTTCGTAAGGAGGAAGATTGAGTCCCCTGTGGTGGCCCTCAGCCCCGCCCATTCCATCCAAGCAAAGGATCAGTTTCTGGGAGTCCCTGGCCCCAGCCAAGCAAGGCCGCAGCCAGGAGAAAGGAAGGAGCTTAGTACAAATATAAATACCTTTAATGAAAAGCCCTGCTGCGCTCTGCAGGGCCTGGACAACCACCGCCAGGGCAGGGCTGGAGGCACAGGCACTGCCACCTGACCTGATAGGCTAAGCCAGAGGCCCCAGGAGGTAGGTCAGAGCCAGAGCAGCCGCCAGCAGTGGGGGCGCAGGGGCCATGGGGAGTGCAGGTGCTGCAGCTGGCAGTGTCTCCTGGTTGGTTTCGGAGCCTGTACCGCGCTCCCGAACATGCACCGGGGCGCTGCACAGAGTGTGCAAGTTATTCGGATGGGGGGCCCGGCGAGCTTCTTGCTGTAGTGATTCCCACACTGCAGCTGCCTCCTCCGGACAGCCCAACAGGACCCGAGAGGCACAGGCATGGAAGTCATTCCAAGATCTGTTAAGGGAGTGGGATTAGGGGGATTAGGTGAGGCAAGGAGATTTTGGTTTGGGAAATAAAAGGTTCAGTCCCCAATGGTGGCACAGGTTGGGCCACTGCCTCGCACCCGCTGGTACCTGCAGATGGTCTCCAGCTCGCCTCCGCGGCCCATGCCGTCCCCCAAGCGGATGAGACACTCGGCGAAGCCCTGGTATATGGTGTCACAGCGGTTTGGGCCCACTGCAGCTGCTGCCAGGGGAGGTACAAGGACTAGAAATGGGGTGGGGGTGGGGGAATGGTAGATAGGATGAGCCAGGCCCGTCCCCCAGCCCCCAGGGGCTTGTTTACCTGGGAGCACTCTGGGGATGTGACTCAGCGGAAAAAGGGTGCCCTAAGGAACTAAAGGGCAAATCTGGGGATTACCTACCCAGGCCCCCTTCAAGGTAAGACCCAGACTGGGATTTGCACAGGGGGAGGGGATGTTGTGTCCCCCAAATCAGCTCTTCCTCCGAGCTTCTGGGGCCCCAGATGGGATGAGGAGGGTTCACGTGAAGGAATCAGGATAGGGTGGAGGGGAGGGTGGTCCAGAGGCCCGGGACTAGAAACAAGTGCATCTCTCTGCGGTTTAGACAAGCTTTGCTTGGCCCTCCAAACTCTCTCTAAAGATAGGTATTTTTGGAGAGACAGGGCAGGATGCAGAGGTATTGGGATCCAGGCCAGACCCTCAGAGAGGACTTAGGGATCCTATGACCGATCTATAAGTCCTGCCATTGGCATGTCTCCCTTTATCATAAGAGGGGATGCAAATTTTGGAGTCCTTCCCCCATAACTAGGGCTGTTTGTGCCTCTCACCTTCTGTCCTGAAGTCACCAGCACACCTTCCTGGAGCCCTTGCAACTCTTCTCCACCCTGGTGCCCAGTGTTCCCACACACCCTATGCCCAGTCTGGCCTGGCTGGGCAAGAAGGGGGTGTGCCCCGGGCCCCGGACGCCCGCACTCACCGAGGGGCAGCAACAGCAACGGCCTCAGGGCACGGGGTGGTTGCCAGCAGCAGCGGCAGCGGCAGTGGCAGCGGCGCATCGTCCCTGGCTGAGAGCCTAGTGCGAGAGCTAGCAGCTTGGAGCGCAGCCCGTCCGCCCAGCCCCCGGAGGGAGGGACGGTGATTGGATGGAAGCCGGGGGTGGGGCTCCGAACCCAGCCGGCGGCTCCACCTCCAACACCCAAATGGGAAAAGGAGCGAGAAGGGACCTCAGAGAGCAGAAATTCCCAGGAGCACAGGCTGGTGCTGAGCAGGCCCCTGGACCCTCACCCCATAAAAGTAGGGAGAAGGGAGATCTGGGAAGGCAGTTGGAGCAGATGAGTGGGTAACCCCGCCCCTTGGCTGGGTTGGCCTAGACAGAGCTCCACAGGGAAGAGAGGGGCAGGGAAGGAACAGAGGGCAGTTATGAGAGTCACACCAAAGACAAACCAAAAGCACACACATACTCCATTTTATTCCAAAAGCATTTAATTGAATTTCTCAACATTTTTCAAAAACAAAAAGATCCAAATTAGAGGTAAAAAGGAACATGGAAAATTCCACTCAAGTGGTGTCACGATCTCAGGGTCATGCTCCAGGCATGGCAGAACCCAAGCAGGCACAATACCTGCCCTGGGCCCAGCCTAAACCTTCTGACTACCACACCCTGTAGACCACGGCCAGTGCTCCCTGCTCCCTGACCCCCAAACACCCCAGAGATGGGGGCCTGAGCAGGTCAAGGCCAGCCGTGACCCTGCCTCGGCCTAGGCCTGTCTGATGGCCTTCAGTGCCATCCCACCCCTGGGCAAGGCAGGCTTAGCAGCTAAGGGAGGCTGGGGGTCACAAGACCATGCAGCATGAGGCTGAGACGCCGGGCCGCTTTGCCAAGTGAGTTGTGTGGCTCAGCCTGCAGGAACTGAAAAAGCTTTTGGCGCACCTGGGCCATAACGGAGCCCATGTGGTCCCGAGTGATGGGGTCACTGTGGTCCAGATGCATCACGGCCTCTTCCAGGTAGCTGGGGATGGGGGAAAGGACAGGCTACAGGTGGGCACCAGCAGATGGGAGCGCCCCCTGGTGGCACTGAAGCCCAGAGGAAACCCTCTGGGTGAGGGCAGAGAGGATTGGTGGAGAAAATTAGGGAGAGGATTCAGGCAGAAGTGGGTGTCAGATTCAAACTGCTCGCTCCCACTCCCCCACTCCCCAGTTCATCTCCCCATTCCTGGCTGCCCCCACTTACCTGAGCTTGAGGTCAGTTCGAGTGCCAAGGTCAGATGCCAGCTGCTGGATGAGGGAAAGGAGCACAGGCTGAGAGAGTGGGCAGGGTGGCTGCCCAAAAACCTGGGCTGGGTCTACAGTTTCACACACATACAGCACCAGGTTCAGGTCAGCAGCTGTCAGTGCCTGGAGGAGAAAAAAAGAGCAGTGTTTATAGCAAATATCAGGATGGAATGTCTGTTTATCTGAACTGTGTGGCCTGAGGGAGGAAGACAACGGGGTGCGCTAGTGAGGGCTCCAGAGGGACTCAGAGAGAGCCCCGCAGAGTTGTATAGTTACCCTAGGGGATTGGGAAATGGTTCCTGAGAAGGGTAGTTGTAAAGCAAGGTGGGCTAGGTGGGAAGAAGGGGGTCCAGGAAGAGGAAGCAGCAGGGACAATGGCCTCGAGGCCAAAGGGAACCAAGAACAGTCTGCTGGGACCAGAAGGTACAAAGCTGGTGGGTGGAATGTATGGTGTGTGGGCCTTGTCAAGAGACACGTGACCCTTACCAGGGCCTAACGCCTATCATACCTGCTGGAAGGCCTGATTGAGGTGGCCCTGCTGCAGCAGCTGCAGGATATGGGCTTGCTGGGCCTGGCAGTCAAGGTGGGCAGAGGGGACAGGTGTGCCAGCAGCTGAGCGCATGGCCTGCATGATGCTGGAGGTGACGGCGGCCTGCTGCTCCTTGAGCGCCACACTCACCTCACCCTTAACGATGCGCTGTACCTGTGCTAAAATGGACTCCTGAAGGCTGCAAAGGGAAGTGAGTGAGGTGAAGTGAACAGGGAGCCCAGTCTGGCCTTTCTCAAGCCCACCACCTTGCCCAGTACTCTGCCCACACACCTGCCCACAGCCACATGCAGCTGGTGCTGCACCTCAGCCCGAACACTGCTGGCCACGGTGGCTGCCATCTGCTCAGTGGCACTCTGCAGTGTGCTGACCAGGCCCCGCAGCTGGGCCAGCACAGGCTCCCTGGCCTCCTGTTCCCGTGCCTTCCGGCTCTTCATGTGGCTTTCTAGCTGCTGCAAGTCTGAGGGGTGACCACAGGGACTATAAGAGGAACAGAAGGAAAGAGGATAACCGCTCCCACCTTGGGCCATATGACCCCACTCACATTCCTGTGTCCCCAGTCGGAAGCTATCATTGATTTGCTGGAACATGGCCTGGCAGCTCTTCTCAAAGGCCGGCAGCACCACACTCTGGAAGGCTTCCCGGTAGGCTGCCTGCATCGGCCCCTGTAATGTGTCTGCAGCTGCTCGGGCGATGGCATCAGTCAAGTTCTGGGGTTAGAAGAGGGGGCCAAGTTGAAAACCTGAGCCTGCTGGGCACAGTGGCTCACACCTGTAATCCTAGCACTTTGGGAGGCCGAGGCGGGCGGATCATGAGATCAGGAGATCGAGATCACCCTGGCCAACATGGTGAAATCCTGTCTCCACTAAAAATACAAAAATTAGCTGGGTGTGGTGGCACGCGCCTGTATCCCCAGCTACTTGGCAGGCTGAGGCAGGAGAATCACTTGAACCCGGAAGGCAGAGGTTGCAGTGAGCTGAGATTGCACCATTGCACTCCAGCCTGGGAGGCAGAGTGAGACTCCATCTCAAAAAAAAAAAAAAAAACAAAACAAAAAAAAAGAAAACCTGAAAACCTGAGCCCAACCTGGCCTGACTAGGCCCAGGAACCACCACCTCCACCCACATCTTGGGCCCTATAGCACCTTGGACTTGAGCAGCTTGGAGATGTTCTCTTTCATGCTGCCCTCCACAGCTGTGAGCTTGGTAGCCACTGAGTTGCTCAGTTGGCCTGCCATAGGCTCCAGACTCCTTGAGACACCTGGCAGAGTGGAAGAGGGGGAGGTGGAGCCATGAGAAGAAGCTTGACAGGTACCCCCACTTCCACCTGAACCACCCAAAAGGAATCTGCATGCAAAACTCACATGGAGGGACTGTCTTCTTGATCTCATCCCTTATGCTGCGCTCTAGCCGCCCAGCTACAGCTGAAGACAGTGCTTGGGACAACTGTTGTGTCAGCTGCTCCTGCAGCTGCCCTCCCCGCTGCTGCCCCTCAGCCAGTGCTCGCTCCAGCCGCCGCTCTGCACCGTAGCTAAGGAACAGGCCTGGAGCAGGTCGTGTACTCCTTCCCAGGCCAAGAATGCTGCCCCCATCCCTATGCCATGTTGTGCTACCAGTCTCAAGGATACGCTCCTGCTCGTGCCGGGTCTCAAGGGCACGTTCTACGTGGCCTGTAACCGTGCTCTGCAGGCCTTCGAGTTGGGTACACAGACGCTGCAGCAGCTCTTCTTGGCTGTGCCGCAGCTCTGCCAGCTCTCTCTGCTGTTGCCAAATTAGGGCTGGCCAGTCCTCAGGGGGCTCTGGCACCTGTCAATAGCACTGACAGTCACATGATGCCTGCCCCACCCATCCCCACACACCAGACCAGGGAATGGCCCAGAGCCCTTCTCCACCCCCGCAGGGTGAAGTTCCACAAGTACAAAGTGGGCTCGTTCACTTACCTGGTGCTCTGTGAGCCGGGATCCCATGGCTGCATCCCTGCCATAGGTGAAAAGCACCTCAGGCTACGTCAGGCAGCCTGGAGACCACCCTCTCCCTCCCTAGGATTCCTCCCTACCCATCATCCTTCTTGCTTTTCCTTTTGAGCTTGGGTGAGGTTCGAGGGGATCCCTTGGTCTTCCAGTCCTTGGCAGGCAGCCGTGGAGCAGGAACTTTGGTGCCAAAGCCTCCTGAAGCAGAGGCAAGACTGGCCACCTCATCATCATGGTCACTGTGGGAAGGGGAAGGAGAAGTAAGCCTCTGCCCACTTGCTGCCCATCCCCCCATGAGGACAATGGTGTAGAGTGGCACCCACCTTTGCTCAGCACTGGCATCCTGACTGTCACGTTGCTGCAGCAGGTGATATGGTGGTCGGTGGAAGGCCAGGCTCTTGTGCTTTTCCTGAAGGCCATTCCTGGGGCTGGAAGGACAGGCCAACTCAGCAGAGGATGAATCTATCTGAAGTCCCTCCTGCTAACATACTTTTCCCCTCCCAAGCTCCTCACCTTTCTGCCAGGGTGCTGCAGGTCTCACGAGTAATGTCAGGTGCTGTGGGCCAAACCTGACTGTCAGGAGTCGAGGCCTCCTGGGTCAAGGCTGCCTCCAGGAGGGAGGGGGTACTATGCCGATCTCCGTCCCCAGGGCCTCCATCAAGGCCAAGCTGGGGGCCGAGCTCGGGCCCTGGCCGGGGCCGTGGGGACAGTAGGTGCAGTGCTGAGGCGGCTGAAGCCATACTGTCTGGCTCAAGACCCTCTGGTGCAGAGGAGCCAAAACCACGGGACAGGGCCTCAGATGCAATCTCAGGGATGTCCTGGGACAGGGCAGTGGAAGCTGAGGAGATGACATCAGGGGAACGGGTGCGGCTAGGGGAGGCTTGGGGTAGCCCCAGGGGCTCCACTTCCTGCAGCTCCAGGGACAGTGCAGAGGCGGCAGTAGGCACCTGAGGTGGGCCAAAGATGGAGGCTTAAGTGACAGGAGGTGAGGCAGGGATGGGGGCACAGACACGAAGCATTAGTATTAGTAGTAATGAGAGACGGGGCAGCAGAGTCAAAAGGTCAAGTGGGGATACAGGTCAAAAACGAGGCCACAGCCCAGAAGAGGAGGTGGGGGCAGGGAGGCTGAGAGGACACCCACCAAGAAACACAGGAGGGTGAAATAACCTCAGGGAAACATGGACCATGTTGGGTAGAGCAGGATCAGCAGCAGGGGGGTCGGGAGGAACCCACCACCTACCTTCCCTGCTGCCGCCCACCTGCTCCCACTTCACACACACACCCATTCACACACCTGGCCCGGCCCCTTGGGAGTCAGTTTGTCGGCTGGAGCTGGGAGCAGGCCGGGCAGGAGGCCGCGTGGGCTTGCCTGCAGGCTGCCGCTGCTGCTCATTGTCAGGCTGCCATCCAGCTGCAGCTTGGGGCTCAAAGTCAGCTCCTCAGGTGGCCTGGTAGGGGAAGCTTGAGGTGTCAGCAGCCAGAGCCTGGCATCATCTGGTACCAGCCCCTGCCATCCTCCATCTCTGACCCTTGCCTCACCTAGTCAAGGAGGGGTCCACAGCTGAGGTGCTGCTCATGGCAGACACAGCTGTAAGGGAGCTGCTGCTGCTGCTGCTGCTGCTGCTGCTACCACTGCTGCTGCTGCTGGGAGAGGCAGTGATCTGGGGAGATGCAGGGAATAAGACCTGTGGCCTATGGCTGAGGCATTCCCAGGTCCCCCTACCTTGGGAGAGTACCTGCTGCAAGGAGGCGCTAGGTGTCATGAAGGCGTCAGGCGTCATCAACTTGGGCTTGGTCTCACTGCTCAGACTGAGGAAGTTGGCAGGTGCAGGCAGCTCCACGATTCGTCGGAGGTCAGGCTGGGAGCCGTGAGCGGCTGACCCCAGGCCCTCGGAGCCCAGTTCGGGCCGAGACTCTCCAAATGCTGCAGGGGAAGTTGCCACTTGAGTCAGATCTCAGACCCTGGTCAGTCCAACTTACCCTACCTCCCTCTCACGCCCTACTCACTAAAGTCCTCGTGGGCAGTGTGGGTGGGGAGTGGGGCCACCACATCAGGGTTCAGCTGTGGCTGGAAGCGGATCTGCACATCTTGCAGTGCCCTGCAGGAAAAGAAGGGGGAGAATAAAGTGCTCCAAGGGCAAGGATCAGTAGAGTGGAGACAGACACAGACAGGGCACTGATGGGCCTCCCCACTCACTCACTTAGTATGCACACAAAAGAGCTTGATGAGCACACCAGCTGCAGACTCCATGGCACCAGCTCCATGGGTACCATCTGAAAGGATAGTGTGGATGATGAAGCCCCTGGCCCTCTCTGTGCCTCCACACCCCCTAGATATATGGACACATAGCTCTGACCCTGGGGCAGCTCACCAGCACCCAGGCTGTCATTTTCCTCTTCGGCAGGCAGCACCTCAGTGTGCCGTAGCCGGCAGCGACTCACAACCTGGATACCGAAGCTCAGCACAGGGTGGGTGAGCAGGAACTCCGAGATGGAGCTGAAGCAGGCATGGCCCTCCTCCTGGTTCTGCAGCAGCTCCATCACATAGAGGACCTGCACAGGCAGAACGTTCCTAGCTGAGCTCAGAGGCTAAGGGCTGCAATGCGCCACCTGCCCCCCGGCCTTCCTCTATAATCCCAGCTCTGCCCAGGGTACCCCATGGCAGCCTACCTTCCGTTGCACATCACTGAGAATCAGGTATTCTGCTGAGAGGTCCAAGCAAACCTTGAGGCTAGGGGGCACACTCACTGAGCTGAAGATATCTGGGGAGAAGCTAGAGAGCCACAAAGCAGAGTGAATGAGGCTGAGAACTGAAGGAAGCCACATTCCCAACCCTGCTGCCCCTGCCCAGTCCCCCAGCCTTCCAACTACTCCTTACCGAATAGTCTGCAGGCAGGTCCAGGACACCGTACACCACATCTTTAGCTCTCGGTTCTGGTCAGCACCAGTAATAAGGAACCTCCAGAAAGGGACACTGCAAGGCAACAAGGCACTGACTGGCTGGCTGGGCCGCCTGCTGGGAGCCATGGTCCAGCCCACCACCCACTAGGCTGCCCACTCACTCACTCAGGGTCTTGTTTCTTATGGTTGTCACAGAACAGGAGGCAGGAGAGGGGCCGCCCATCATGAGGCTTCCACTCGTGCAGACACCTGCAGGTAGGCAGATGAGGGGCCTGAGTGAGCAGTCCGGTCGGCTACCTCGGGAGGATCCTGGTCCCTGAGGCCCTGCCTTACCTTGGCTCATCTTGCCCCTCAATGTAGATCTGCCAGAACTTGACATAGCCATCATGGCTCGCAGTAGCCAGCACAGTCCCATCAGGGGAGAGGGCTCCTTCACTGAGGCACTAGAAAGAACCCAAAAAGCTTTGCTGACTAGAGGTGAGAACAAGTCCCTCCCAAGTGAGGATGGTAATGAGCTGGACTGACTCATGGTGGGACTGGCATGCTTGTGTGACTGACTGAATGAACAGGGTCCCTAGAGAAGGCCAGACCTGCAGGGTGCTGTGAGGTAAGGAGAAAACTGCACAGGCAAGGGCCACTTTGAGCTCAGAGTCCCCATGGACAGAATGCTAGTAAAGCTGCCCGGACAGCTGTGGATATAGGGAACAGAGGACGGATATGAGGAAAGAGAGGACAGGGGAGGCAGGCAGTCATAGGCTTACCGTGCTATGACCTTTTACCACAATGAAGCCCTGCTTGATCTGGCTGACATCCACAGGCCAAGTGCTGTGGCTGGAGCGGAGCATGTCCAGGTCCCACACCTCAGCCTGGAAGGCAGAGAGAGGTGAGTGTGCAGCCCATCCCCACACTATGGCTTCTCTGGCGCCTCCTTGCCATGCCAGCCCCCTCACCCGGTCTTCATGCAGCAGGGCCACCGTCGGGCTGCTCTCCTCACAGCAGTCCTCGCTCTCCTCAGGGATGAAGGGGCACCAGATGATCCTGCGAAAGTGGTTCAGTGGCGTGCCCTCTGGCTGCCGGATATGGACCAAGATCTCTTCTCTGAGCAGGGTGTTAAGGGCTAGATAGGTGAATGAAGAGGCGTGACACCCCAGCTCCGCCCACCCTTCTTCAGTCCCACCACCCACGGGAAGGAATGGATACTGAATTTTGCCATTAACCAGAGCCAAGCGCCACACGAACAGGTTGCCTGCCTCATCCAGGCAGGCCAGCTGTGGAGAGTTGAGGTGTGCAAAAGCCAGATCAGCCACACTGCCTGTGAAGCCCTTGAGCAAGGTCCGCTCCGAAGTGCTGACACTGATCACCCGCACCATGGCGGAACCATTGTTGGCAGCTGGAATCAGGAGAGCAGTGGACCATGAGTACACATCCAGGCTCAGGCAGCAGCAGAGAAGCGCTGCCCCTGTCTGTCTCCTGCCACCACCATAGTCGCAAGTTTGGTTTTCCCACCCAGCTCCCCAAGAGGCAGCATGGACAAACCTTCCATTGTACCCCTAAGGCCTGAGTGGCCTGATGTTGGAACTGGCTCTGTTGGACGTCCAGCATAGGAGGAAGGACGTCCTTCCTCCCCACTGTCTTTACTCACCCCGAATGGCATAGGCCAAGAAGGAGTTAGACACAGCAATCAGGTTGCCATAGTAGTACTTCTGCTCCCAGTCATACTTGGCGACAGGCTGAATTTTCACCTGAGAACCCAGGGTGAGAAAAGTCACGGAACTTCCCTAGAGCCTAGGTGGCCCCCAACATCCCTGGGGATGGGAGAGGACACAGATGCAAGTCCAGCTACCCACTGTTACCTCCTGGAGCCAGACTCCCACAGAGGCTTGGCACCCAGCCCTGGCTTCCTGAAACTGGGAAAGTGTCAAGGTGGCCCCACAGGAACTGGCAGCATGAGGGAGACCGGAAAGGCTGGGTGTGCCCCTATACATTATATATGCCACAGCATCCTAGTACCTACCTTGTTGCTTCCCCGGGCCTTGCTTGAAATGCTAGAGTCACTGCTGGCCACAATCTCCACCTCCTTGGCCAAAATCCCAATGCAGGTGGAGCTATCATCTCCTGAGAGACAGCTGTGGGCAAGAGTGCAAAAACTTTGTCTCTTGTTCACCCAAAGGCTCAATGGGCAGGGACGGGAGGAAGCGAGGACATAGCCAGCCTGGTAAAGGTATCTAGTCCAATGTCAGCTTTGCCTGGTACACTGGCCCCAGACCCACAGCTCCGCTTGCTCACCTCCTTCCTTGGGAATGAGTCTACTTTCATTTTAAACCAGGTATCCAGGAAAAACCCTTGAGCTTGTCCTTGCCTCTCATCCTAGTGCAAGCTCAAGCCCCATCCCAGGTCATCTAGAGAGGAAGCAGCAGAGGCTGCTGGCTCTGCTCACTCCCCATCTCATGGCTTCAGCTAGGAAGACACCCCAAACACACCATCACCACCATTGTCGTCTCCTAGGTACTCACATGACCTGCTTCTCTTGCAGGTTAATGGGTGGCATGGTCCGAAGACCAGTCTTGTTTGTTGAGGTACCATCACCTGAGCAGAGCGGGTCTGGGACCAGAAGCCCATTGAGGTCCCCATTGTAGGCACTGGATGGCCGTGGGCTCTCTGCACTGGGGCCTGGGGACAGAGAGGGTCACTCTGATAAGGTTGCTCGACCTGCCCACAAGCTTCTCCCCTTGCAGAATTTCCTTCAAGAACTATGAGGTGTTCTAGGAACACTCAACTGAGCAAAGCATGTCCATGAGGAGGAGGGCCCTGTGTTCATCTCTCGTTCCATAAACGCTGACGTATGCAGGACCAAGGATGAGCATGAGGCTCTTCTGCCTGGGGGAGGGGTACAAGCCATCAAGGACCCTTTGAGGCCAGTTAATACTCAGGCCTGGGTTACTACAGAACTCTGTGGACTCTGAGTGAGGGCATAGGAACGGTCAGGAAAGACTTTATACAGCAGTTAGTGTGGCCAGAACACACAAACACAGGAAGGATGGAGGGAAAACAAAGCTGCAGAGGCATCAGGTATGATGCTGTGGCACTTAGACTCTTCCCTGTGGGCCATGAGAACCATAAAGAGTTTCAAAGGGGAAGGTGACGCGGTCAGTTCTGGCCAGTGGGATGATTAAGATAGCAGGCAGAATGGTTGAGAATCTGGGTGAGAGAGATCACGGCCTAGACCAATGTAATGTCAAGATCTGGAGAGAAGATGGGCTCCTAAGGCATGGAAGGGCACTGGTAGGATGTGGAAGGGGCTGCCCCACACAGAAATAGCTCCGAAGAAGCTATCTTGGGCAAGTAAACACAGAATGCAGGGACATAAAGGAGCTGGACCAAAAGGAGAGAAACTATGGGACAGAGTGTGGAGTAACGAAAGACAGCATTTCAGTTCTTTGCAACTGGCTGGGTTTCAAACACTCTCATAGGCTCAGACACCATTTCCAAAATCCCCAAATGGCAAGGAGCCTAGGGCTCCACATTCAGGAACATAGTAAGTTTCCAGTCACAACAGTCTTTCGGTTCTTTTGGCGCGATCCTGGCTCACTGCAACCTCCACCCTCTGGGTTCAAGCAGTTCTCCTGCACCAGCCTCCCAAGTAGCTGGGATTACAGCTCAGCTAATTTTTTTTTTTTTAGATGGAGTCTCGCTCTGTTGCCCAGGCTAGAGTGCAGTGGCATGATCTCAGCTCACAGCAACCTCCGCCTCCCAGGTTCAAGGGATTCTCCTGCCTCAGCCTCCCAAGTAGCTGGGACTACAGGCACGTGCCACCATGCCCGGCTACTTTTTTTTTATTTTTAGTAGAGATGGGGTTTCACCATCTTGACCAGGCTGGTCTCGAACTCCTGACCTTGTGATCCACGCGCCTCGGCCTCCCAAAGTGCTGGGATTACAGGCATGAGCCACCATACCCAGCTTTTTTTTTCTTTGGAGTCTTGCTCTGTCGCCCAGGCTGGAATGCAGTGGCGTGATCTTGGCTCACTGCAAGCTCCGCCTCCCAGGTTCACACCATTCTTCTGCCTCAGCCTCCCGAGCAGCTGGGACTACAGGTGCCCGCCACCATGCCCAGCTAATTTTTTGTATGTTTAGTAGAGACGGGGTTTCACCGAGTTAGCCAGGATGGTCTCGATCTCATGACCTTGTGATCCGCCCACCTCGGCCTCCCAAAGTGCTGAGATTACAGGCGTGAGCCACTGTGCCCGGCCAATTTTTATATTTTTAGTAGAGACGAGGTTTCACCATGTTGGGAAACCATGTTGGCCAGGCTGGTCTCGAACTTCTGGCCTCAAGCAATCTACCCACCTCGGCCTCCCAAAGTGCTGGGATTATAGGCGGGAGACACCGCACCCAGCCCTCAACAGTCTGAGTTCTGACCTGGTCCTCCAGTGAGAGGAAACAAGAAAGAGCTGCTTGGCAAACAAGGGAATCAAGTGCCAATCAATAAACAAAGGAGTTATAAGGAAAGCCTGCAGGCCACTTCATTCGGATCAGAGCCACTTTAGCTGTTCAGTGACAAGCTGACCACTCTTCCTTCCATGAAGGGTACCATGAGGACAACCAAAAAGCAGGCCCAGGCTGTACATGGTTGGCCATGCCAGGCTCTACCAAATATCTGCAGAGTCTAGTCTGCAAAGCAGCTGAGCAGCAGAAGAGGTCCACGCCCAACTCATGAGTGAAGAGGGCACACACTCCAGGCCTGGCACAAAGGCCCCAGTGGTCTCAGGCAGCAGATGGATTTTCTGAAAGTAGGGGTTAGCTGAATCCACCCCTAGTGAGCACCAGTGCCTGCTTCCAGAAGCAGCCAGTCTGGGCCTCCCAGCAGGTGTAAGAACAAGATCTGAGGAAACATCAGTCCTCCACTGTACACCCACACCATCATCACCGGCCACTTCAGAGATCCCTAAACCTGTCAGTAAACTAGTGCCTCCACACGTGCTATTTCCTTTTCCTAATAGGTGGCGTCTACATACATGCCTTGGGTGCCTTTTCTGACACCCAAGACCCTGTTCACATTACCAGACCTAGCCCACTCTCCCCTCTCAGACCTGCACTCTGCACTCATCAGCCTCCACCCTTCCCATGCCCATCACAGTATCGAGACACTCCTCTCTTTCAATGACAACAGTATATTACAACCCTGTTAGCTGCGTCTTGGGGAATCTTTGGGGGCAAGATTAGTTCTGAGGTATCATTAAGAGCCAAAGAGAAATATGAATGAATGGGAACAAATTAGGGCTTGGAGATATTTGTAGCCTAATTCAGTCAGGGTGGTGCGGTCTGTGGTTTGCCTTCATCCCAGAAAGAACACGGAATTGAGGCTGGACACCTTCCTCCTGGAAATCAGTTTCAGAACGGGAGGCCTGGAGTCTTTATTCCAGAGAGAAGGACAAGTTATGGCGGGGACCGGCGGCTCTTCAGCATCGCGCTTAAGCCTAGGCCCAGAATTCCATATACGGAGCCCAGACCAGGCCTCTGAACCATGGCGAAAGGGAAGAGAAGCTAGGCCAGTCCCAGGAACACTAGAGACCTGGGGCCAGGAAACGAGGGGCGCAGTCAATCCCCGTCCACCCTTACCCGCCAGGAGGATCCAGAGCTGGTCCTAAGGGAGCTGCGGGCCCCAAGGGCGGTTCAGACGCGCGCCGCCCTTTTGTCAGCTCGCCTGGGGCCCACCCCCGCAACCCCCGCTCACCGCCCGCGGGTCGGTCCAGCTTGAGGATGTCCCGCAGGTGCTGCGTGGCGTCCTCGATATCGATGCTCGCGCAGGAGGCCATGAGCCCAGCGGCGGGCGCCCCGCCCGCACCGCGTTCGTTCCGCCGCCGCCGCGCACCACCCACCCTCGCCCACCCGCGACGGGGCGAGACAGCAGGACGCCGGTCACTACACTCAGTCCACCCGCAGTTCGCAAACCACCGCCCGCGCAGCGTCCCCGAGCCCCGCCAACACCACCAACCGCCTCCACTTCCGGCCCCCACTAGCCGAGGCTCCCGGAACCTGCCAGGGACGGAGAAGAAAGGTTCCGGGCTGGGGGCGGAAGCCTAAACCCTTCCCGCAGCCCGTCCCCTTCGGCGGCCCCGCCCCTGTGCCCGCGAGGTCAGGGAAGTTCCACAGGGATGAGGTAAACGTCCACACACTGGGCCACCCAGAACCCTACTCGACTCAGAAGCCGCCAGGTCCCTGCCCACTCCCAGAGCATGGCTCCAATGGTCCCAGGACGGGGTCAACTCAGCCGCCCATGCTAAGGTCCTTCAGACCCCCAGAATATGCTGAATTGGCAGGTGCCTCAGGTTTCCTTTGGAGAATGGGTGGGAATAACTCAAGGCCTGAGGCGACCCTCGAGGTCATAAAACTCAGGAATTGCAAGAGCAGAGATGGTCCCACCACAATGATCAGTCATTGTTCCCTACTGTCCCCCAGCATCCCCTTGTCCCACCTGGCACCCTCAGGTTAGAAGAAAGAAACCACAGTTTACAAATTCTTCTTTATTGCAGACAGTTCAGGCACAGGTACATGGAAGAAGCTGTATTGCAGATTTTACACAAGGTGGTTTGAGGCAGCAGGCACCTACCTCTTCCCCACCCCCACTTCCCCAAATACACATCAGTCTAGAGATCACTCCTATTGAAATCTCCTGAGCATGCTGTCCTCTCAAACAGCACACCATCCAGCCCTGTGCCCAATGTCACCCGGCAATCTATGGGATCTGAAGAGGTGGGGATACAGTCCACCCGCACTGGGACGGGGAAAGGGTATCCTTTTACACGTCAGATTTAGCTGTGGTGTCCTTACCAATCCTAAAACCCGTAACAGGGCACTGACCCAAATCTTGGGTTTGGTTCTGGCCTATCGTTGCTACGTTGCCACTAGGTTTATACCATCCAGAAGTCTGTGGGATGGGGGGCTAGATTTGTATTGGGCAAGGCATTTGTCCCCAAAATGGAGAAGCAGAAACTGCCCTAATAGCTAAGACTCCCTGGGATTTGAAGACAGCATGAAGTCTGTATTCTGAGGAAGGGAATAGAGGCCTGGCAATGTCCTGCAGCGGTCTGAGGGGTGAGGACTCCTAAATTATGAGTCCCTCACAGACTGCCTCCTTCCACAGCTCTTGACCTATACTCCAACCCAACTGGGCCTGGCTCTGTGGGCAGTGGAGGCTGGCTCTTCAGATTACCTGCCTTTGGGTAATGATATCCAAAGCAGATGGGACAGGAGCTGAGCTGCCCTCTGCCTGGTTTGGTGTATGTGGGGCACCCTGGATATGATCCTGATCCTTCTGGGGATACAGCGGACCCCTCCCTTGATACTGCTGAGACCTCAGCCCACAGGGCCTAAATGTGATGGGCCATTTTGCCAAGGCCTCTCCAGCTTCAGCAGGATTCAGGATCATCTCTCCTGCTACTAGAGCCCTGAACCTCGCCACAGCAGAAGTCACAGGAGGTATCAGAACTGACTGCACAGGCTTCAGTGCGAGAAGCTTCAAGTCGGACCTGAGCTCTTCCTGCCTGCTTTCCCAAGACCAGTCACCCTGTGGAGTGGGAGAGAACTGCCCTACAGGGCTTCTGAGAGGCTAGCTGGGAGTGCTGCTTCAGCAGTTTCTCCCTGAAACAGGTATTCAGAGTTGGGGCAGAAGTGGGAGGGTGAGACATGAGACAGACAATGGGTCCGGGTGGCTTTTGATGCCCAGCCAACTAGTAAACTAATTAAAACAATTTAAACTGTTAAGAAAATTTTTGTGGTTTTATTGTATCATGAGGCATTGAAACATCTGAACAAATCAATGTCTGGGCGGTGAGGCAGCTGCTTTCTCCTTCACTTCTTTGGGTTACTAGAGCAACTTGTCAGTAGATTAAAAAAAAAAAAAAAAAAAAAAAAAGGACAACCTTTTGCATTACTTAAGTCTTTCCAAGGCATGCGCTGGTACAACACAAATTTCTCCCATCAGATGCAACTAGTCTAGTGTCCAAACATCATGCACAACACCTCGGTGGCAGCAGCGCACTGCGCCCACTCCCGCCGCGGCCCTGCTCATTTGTGCATGATATTTGGAGCATCTGGAGGAGTGGGAATAGTATTGGGAAGAGGAGGGAGGAGGAAACAGCATGAGTGCCTAGTTGAGAGGAGGTCAGCCGAAGTTGTGCAGGGCGAGCCTGAACATGTCATTGGTGCAAACCCAAGCATCGTTGATGTTCTTTAATAGGAACATCTGGTGGAACCCCATGATGGGGTCTTCATCCGCCTGTGAGGAGAGAGAAGAGGATTCAGTAAGGGGATCAAGAAACAGGAAGATAATTCAGTGGTAGGAGAATAGGGCAAAAAAATGTGGACTTTAGGATCAGGCCCTACTGTCCTGAACTCAAATCCCAGTATAGCCAAGGGGTACTTGTGAATGTGAATTGATATAATGTATGAAACAAGGCCCTGGGCACATGGAGGTCAACAATCAGCCACGCCTACTGCTATGTGTGCTTAAACTGCACAATAATTCACCCTTAGCTATAGCAAAGACAGAGGATGTACCTGCCTCCAAGCACATACCTCCAGGCACAAGTGATCACAATTTTGAAATTAATCCCATAGTATTTACCAAGTACTTAGCGTATCAAAAAAACCTGCAAACAATATTGAAAACATAGGTTCACCATCTGATGATGTTTCCTGTCATGTAATAAACAGTATTTGAGATGAAAAAAAAGGCAAGAAACCTGCAGCCAAACTGCAGAAAACTAGGATGAGGCCTAGTTGAAACAGGAGCCTAGCTAACCAGCACTGTCTCTAACATCACCTGCTTTCTGGGAATTATCGTCATCAAGGAGGCAAATCAGTTGTTTGGGAGCTCCAAATTGGACAGAATCACCAGGAAGAACATGAAGCCAGGTGGGAAGGAGCAGTGTTTACTACCTTTGCCTGAGAAAGTGAGCAATGAACTCCCTACAGAGACCTCCTGAATTCTGTCCCTCTTCAGGCGCAGGCACTGAGCAAGACATCTTGGACAGGCAGGATAAACTGACACAGGAAAGTCCAGGCCAGAAAGCAGGTGCCTCTGCGTCCACTGCAGAGGCCCACAGGACCACCTACACACCCACTCTGGACTCAGGAAGCCCTGTCCCAGCTAGGCTAGAGAGAGCGAGCATGTGACCATGTTATTGTGAGACACAAGCCCAGGCCAAGGGGCAGCCAATTTGTCCTGCTATTTTTGGGAAGAAGGGTGTTTTTGGAAACAGAATCTGGCTTGCTTTATTTATTTATTTATTTATTTAGAGCCAGAGTTTCGCTCTCATTGCCCAGGCTAGAGTGCAATGGTGCAATCTCGGCTCACCACAACCTCCGCCTCCTGAGTTCAAGCAATTCTCCTGCCACAGCCTCCCGAGTAGCTGGGATTACAGGCATGTGCCACCACACCTGGCTAATTTTGTATTTTTAGTAGAGACAGGGTTTCTCCATGTTGGTCAGGCTGGTCCCGAACTCCTGACCTCAGGTGATCTACCTGCCTCGGCCTCCCAAAGTGCTGGGATTACAGGCATGAACCACTGCGCCTGGCCCAGAATCTGGCTTTAATAGGCTGAAGCACAGCAGGTCCTTGGAGAGTTCCTGGCAGGTCTGCGGGACCACAGGAAGTCTCTGAGAATAACAGGTCTTGAGAAGGAGAAAGGAAAATGCAAAGAGAAATAGGAGTTCCAGGCTGGGCGGTGGCTCATGCCTATAATCCCAGCAGTTTGGGAGGCCAAGGCGGGTGGATCACCTGAGGTCAAGGAGTTGAAGACTAGCCTGGCCAACATGGTGAAACCCTGTCTCTACTAAAAATACAAAAAATTAGCTGGGCATGGTGGCAGGCGGCTGTAATCCCAGCTACTCAGGAAGCTGAGGCTGGAGAATCGCTTGAACCCGGGAGGTAGAGGTGCAGTGAGCTGAGATTGTGCCACTGCACTCCAGCCTGAGCAACAAGAGAGAGACTCTGTCTTCAAAAAAAAAAAAAAAAAAAGAAAAAGAGAAAGAAAGAGAAGAAAGAAACAAAGAAAGAGAATAGAAAGAGAAGAAATAGAAAGAGAAGAAAGAAAGAAAGAAAGAAAGAAAAAGAAAGAAAGAAAGAAAGAAAGAAAGAAAAAGAAAAGAAAAGAAAAGAGAGAGAGAGAAAGAAAGAAAGAAAGAGAAAGAGAGAGTTCCACGAATCTGCTTTGCTCAGCAGGTGAGGAGCCAGCAGCCAGCCTGAGGAGTGGTAGCAAGGGCTGCAGTAGTGGACTGCCTCTCAACACCCAGCTGGCCTGTCCACCTTGACCTTGGGGCAGGTGGGAGCCTAGTGGCTTGGCACCCCAGTCCCATCCTGCTCCAATACTTCTCGCTTTTCCAGATAAAGGCTCTAGACCAGTGTCTGCCAATAGGACTTTCTGCAGTCACAAAAATGTTCTATATGGCTAGTATAGCCAAAGAAGTATGTTTTAATCTTAATTAATGTAACTTAAAAATTGCCACCTATATGTGGATAATGGCTAGCATACTGAACTACGCAGCTCTAGACAGTCACTTTGTCTGGGTGTCCCTAGATAAGCCGGCCACATCCACAGGGAAAGCAGGGACACAAGACTCTCCTCTGCCTGCCCACCCCTCCCTACCACTGCGACAGCACCATTACCTTAAGCTGGCCCACAACCATGCTGATGATGCAGCTATCTGGAGTGGGCTGATGGTCCTGCGCGGTGATGCTGTGCTGGATTTTCTGGAACGGAAGGCTCTGCAAGAGAGAGAGTGGGAGGTGGGAGAACCAAGGCCCGAAGAGGTGGGAAAGGAGCCACCTGCACCCTGGCTTTCATCCCTACTTACAGACAACTTCTCCACAATGGCAGCTTTCCCCTGGAACTGTTGTCCTTCCCACGTAAGGCATGACGCGTCAATCTGAAAAATGCAGAGGAAACCCCAGGGTTGGGACCTCAGAGTACAGGTATCTCTAAGGCCCTGGAAAGACTCTGAAAAGGGTCTTGCTTGGAGAAGTGTGCCCACACTTCAGTTTCCCTGTCTAAAGAGGGAGACTGAGTATAACCTCCAAACATTACACTGTCAGCATCTTCAAGTATACCCCATTGTCCCATGGACCCAGGCTCTGAAAGACTATTTAATAAAATATACTTCCCATTTGTATTTAAGAAGTCATACGGCCACTGATATGCATAGGCCCGGGAGGGCTATATGTGGCCTGAGCTCAGCCATCCTGCTGTGTGGTGTCAGTCCCCAAAAGGTGTCGGAAATATGGCCAGGCACGGTGGCTCATGACTGTAATCCCAGAACTTTGGGAGGCCAAGGCAGGCAGATCACAAGGTCAGGAGATCAAGACCAGCCTGACCAACATGGTGAAACCCCAGCTCTACTAAAAAATACACAAATTATCTGGGCGTGGTGGCGCACGCCTGTAATCCCAGCTACTCAGGAGGCTGAGGCAGGAGAATCGCTTGAACCTGGGAAGGGGAGGTTGTAGTGAGCCAAAATTGCGCCACTGCCCTCCAGCCTGGGTGACAGAGTGAGACTCCATCTCAAAAAAAAAAAAAGAAGTCATCAGAAATAACTTGGAAAAATTCCACATTCATCACCTTCCACGGCCCAGGCTCAGTTCTACTGTGGACCTTCTAGCTAGCCTTCTGGATACCCCTGGGGTCAGGGAGAGATACAGGCTGACAGATAAAGGCCTCCCAAGGCCTAGTCTGGGACCCTCCCTACCACCAAGAAGCAATATCTCACATGTAACCCACTTAGCTTAGTTCCACCTCAAATCTTCCCTTCCACAGCCTTCAAGGGCAGAACTCAAAAGGACCTCTGCTACTTACTAGCTGTGATATTAGTAAGTTATTTCTCTGAGTCTTAGTTTCCTAACCTTCAAAGGGGTAATGTGCTGAATATTATGAAATAATAAATATAAATTGTTATTTTAGGACCTTCCTAACTCTCTGGCTCAGGCCTGCTCTAAGAGATAATGAGGCCAGGCTGGGCACAGTGGCTCACGCTTGTAATCCCAGCACTTCGGAAGGCCAAGGCGGGTGGATCACGAGGTCAGGAGATCGAGACCATCCTGGCTAACATGGTGAAACCCCATCTCTACTAAAAATACAAAAAATTAGCCGGGCATGGTGGCGGGCGCCTGTAGTCCCAGCTACTTGGGAGGTTGAGGCAGGAGAATGGCATGAACCCAGGGGACAGAGCTTGCAGTGGGCCAAGATGGCGCCACTGCACTCCAGCCTAGGCGACAGAGCAAGACTCTGTCTCAAAAAAAAAAAAAAAAAAAAAAAGAGATAATGAGGCCAGTGGTTCACACCTGTAATCCCAGCACTTTGGGAGGTCAAAGTGGGCAGATCACTTGAGGTCAGGCATTCCAGACCAGTCTGGCCAACATGGTGAAACCCCATCTCCTAAAAATATAAAAATTAGCTGGGCATGGTGGTGCGCACCTGTAACCCCAGCTACTTGGGAGGCTGAGGCATGAGAATTGCTTGAAGCTGGGAGGCGGAGGATGCAGTGAGCCAAAATTGCACAAATGCAGTACAGCCTGGGTGACAGAGTGAGACTCCACCCCCCCCGCCCCCACAAAAAAAAAAAAAAAAAGAGAGATAATGAGGCAGAATTGCCAGGATCTCAGGTCAGATCACTTCAAGTTTTCAAAAACTCTATGCTGGGCATGGTAACTCACACCTGTAAATCCTAGTACTTTGGGAGGCCAAGGCAGGCGGATCACCTGAGGTCAGGAGTTGGAGACCAGCCTAGCCAACATGGTGAAATGTCACCTCTACTAAAAATACAAAAATTAGGCGTAGCCGGACGCGGTGGCTCATGCCTGTAATCCCAGCACTTTGGGAAGCTGAGGCGAGCGAATCACCTGAGGTCAGGAGTTCAAGACCAGCCTGGCTAACATGGTGAAACCCCATCTCTTACTAAAAAATACAAAAATTAGCCAGGCGTGGTGACATGTGCCTGTAGTCCCAAATACTTGGGAGGCTGAGACAGAAGAATAGCTTGAACCCAGGAGGCAGACGTTGCAGTGAGCCGAGATTGCGCCACTGCACTCCAGCCTGGGCGACAGAGTGAGACTACATCTCAAAAAAAAAAAGAAAAAAAAAATTAGGCTTGGTGGTGCATGCCTGTAGTCTCAGCTACTCCTGAGGTTGAGGCACAAGAATCGCTTGAATCCAGGAGGCAGAGGCTGCAGTGAGCCGAGATCACCGCACTGCACTCCAGCCTTGGTGACAGAGTGAGACTCTGTCTCAAAAAACAACAACAACAACAACAAAAAACTCTACTATGATAATGACAATCAAATAATATCTGTGCTGGAATTGGTCTTCCACTAATAAGATTTCTTTATTTTTTCCAAAATTTCTGAATGGACCCTGACTTTCTGGAGACAGACACGGAAGACTATGGACACTCAGCCCAGTCAGGCTCTGAGACTGTGCCTGGATTACTCCTATCACTCCCATCAGGATCACCTGCCTGATCAATCACACTTTTGTGACTGAATCTCAGGCAGAATCAAGTACAATTAGTTCTTGGTGTATATGAACACCACTATAAGAGCAGCAAACACCGGGAGTGGTGGCTCACGCCTGTAATCCCAGCATTTTGGGAGGCCAAGGTGGGTGGATCATGAGGTCAGGAGTTCGAGACCAGCCTGGCCTGGTGAAACCCCGTCTCTACTAAAAATACAAAAAATTAACTGGCCAGGCCGGGCACGGTGGCTCAAGCCTGTAATCCCAGCACTTTGGGAGGCCGAGACGGGCGGATCACGAGGTCAGGAGATCGAGACCATCCTGGCTAACACGGTGAAACCCCGTCTCTACTAAAAAATACAAAAAAAACTAGCCGGGCGAGGTGGCGGGCGCCTGTAGTCCCAGCTACTCGGGAGGCTGAGGCAGGAGAATGGTCTAAACCCGGGAGGCGGAGCTTGCAGTGAGCTGAGATCCGGCCACTGCACCCCAGCCTGGGTGACAGAGCAAGACTCTGTCTCAAAAAAGAAAAAAAAAAAAAAAAAAAATTAACTGGCCATGGTGGCAGGCACCTGTAATCCCAGCTACTCAGGAGACTGAGGCAGGAGAATCACTTGAACCCAGGAGGCAGAGGTTGCAGTGAGCTGAGATCGAGCCATTACACTGCAGCCCAGTGAAAGAATGGCTGGGTGCGGTGGCTCAAGCCTGTAATCCCAGCACTTTGGGAGGCCGAGACGGGTGGATCACGAGGTCAGGAGATCGAGACCATCCTGGCTAACACAGTGAAACCCCGTCTCTACTAAAAATACAAAAACTTAGCCGGGCGAGGTGGCAGGCGCCTGTAGTCCCAGCTACTCGGGAGGCTGAGGCAGGAGAATGGCGTAAACCCGGGAGGCGGAGCTTGCAGTGAGCTGAGATCCAGCCACTGCACTCCAGCCTGGGCGACAGAGCGAGACTCCATCTCAAAAAAAAAAAAAAAAAAAAAAAAAAAAGAGAAAGAGCAAGACTCCATCTCAAAAAAGGAGCAGTCAACAATGCCTGCATAGAAGGGTTTGTCAAATGACATATCAGCCTCCCTTGGGCTAACCCCATTTGTTTCCCATGAGCATTCAGGAGCTTTGGATCCAAAAGGAAGCTGGACCCCAGGCCTCCAGGAGAGCTTAGCTTTGCACTGAGGATGCTCATGGCTGCTGCCTCCAGAGGGCACCATGAGCCCTAACCTCTGCCTATTGCTGCCCAACCCAAAACCATGTGCCATGACAAGTGCTGGCCACATGGAATGGCAAGTCCAGAATACCCTGCCCAGAATAGCAGGATTCCCACTCTTGTGGGAAGTTGACAAAAGGAAAAGTATAGACCAGGTAGTTAGTTGGGCCAGGCCTCAGACCCGTCCCATGGACAAAAGCTCAGATACAGAGGTGTAGCCAGTCCAGATAGGGCTGCCAAAACTTGTGAACTGGACATACTCGCCCAACATCCAGATTGATTCCCTTAGGTCCTATTCTGGCCCTAGAGCTGGAAACTTACGTAAATTGCGCCTAGTTGGGTTCTATCATTATCAAATAACTGGTAGTAATGTTGAATGAAGCTGGATCCAATCTGCTCCCAAATTGGCTTGTCTCCCATTCTGGAGCGTCACCCGGCCTCACGGAGACCTGCAAGACCAATGAGACCAGGAGGGAAGCATTGGTACCACAAAAGTAGGTGACCAGCCACTGACCCCCACCCCTCACTGGCCTTCCTGGAGTCCTTTGCTGAGATCTGTTCTCTCAGAGTACACGGAGAGGCCCTGGGGAACTGGCAGGAGACCCCTCCCAAGTCAGACCAGTGCTGGGAGCCCAGAGGTGGACCAGACCCAGCTTTTCCTTTGAGTTCTTGGTTGATGAGACACATAGATGACAGGGTCGTGGAGCACACAGGAGGGATGCTGAGGGTGGATCTACAACAAAGTAAGGTCAGAGCAGGCCCTTGAAAGCCCAGTAAGGGGAGGGTCCTTATGGGAGGAGTTAAGCACTCTTCCAATATCTTTCCATGTAATCCTCTCAACAAACTGCAAGGTCAGAGTTATTGCTGTTCTTCCCACTTTACAGCCCAGAACAACTGATATCTGTGTGTGTGTACTATTTTGTATTACAGCGCTCAGGCACCCAACACTGTCCCAGGGCTATGCTGACAGATGGAAGAAGACCCAATGAGGATGGGGGCAGATTCTCAAGGCCCCTCTTCTTCTTCTTTTTTTTTTGAGATGGAGTTTCACTCTTGTTGCCCAGGCTGGAGTGCAATGGCACGATCTTGGCTCACTGCAACCTCTGCTCCCCGGGTTCAAGGGATTCTCCTGCCTCAGCCTCGGGAGTAGCTGGGATTACAGGCGCCCTCCAACATACCCAGCTGATTTGTATTTTTAGTAGAAATTGGATTTCACCGTGTTGGCCAGGCTGGTCTCGAACTCTAGACCTCAGATGATCCACCCACCTTGGCCTCCCAAAGTGCTGGGATTACAGGCATGAGTCACTGCACCCAGTCAAGGCCCCTCTTCTGACAAAAACAGCAAGTGACCCCTTAGTCTCATGGGGGCAGTTTACTTCCCCGAGGCCAGGTGATACCTGACCTGGCCCTTTCTAGGATATTTCTTCATTGACTGGAGTAACTCCTACCCACTTCAGAACTGGGGACATGAGTTCAAGGATCAGAGGGAAAGCTGAGGGTTGTGGAAAGCAGGGCTGAAGGCTGTGAGGGGAAACATGTCATCACTTCATATCCCCTCATCCCAGCATTGCCTTCACCCTAAGGAGCTGTCTCTCTTGGGTCTCTGAGAGAGAGGGGAGGCCCCTTCCCAACTAGAAACCATGGCTGCAAGGATACTGGATGGAAAACCCAAGCCCCAGATGGGAGAGTCGCTTGGGCTTTGCTAGGCTTCTTCCAAGTAGGGAAGCCCACATCTCGCTGCAGATCCCCTGACTGCAGACCCACGTGTTGTTCTGTGGTTGGCCCCGACTGTAGAGGAGCCCATCCCCTCTGTCCTGATAATAGGACTCTGAACCAAAGCAGTGAGGACGTGGGTTCTATCCCAGCAGACAAGCATTCGCAGTGGTGGGATCTGATGCAAGTCACTGCCCTTCTTAGGGCCTCAGCCTCCTCCACTGTAAGATGGGGATGGCAACCTGACAGTGCCAGTGGTTGTGAAGCTTCTCTAAGGGAACGTGATAAAGCCCTCAGCTCAACATGGTAAATGCTAGCTCACTCCAGTCCTTGTGACCTCACCCAAAGCCAGAGGAGCCAGTGGGGAGGAATTATGTAGGGGAAGAGTGACAACACAGCCAATCCTCCACTCTATGACCAACACTCAAGCCAATGAGGGACCAGGAAGCTAAGCCAGCTTTATTTTAGGTCCCCTAGGAGGTAGTGGCACTAAAAATAGAAGCTTAGTGCTGGGATGACTAAGAAATGTCCAGGAAAATCTAAAGCAAGCAGGGGAGAAAGCTTGGATCCAGTCATGCCTGCCACACAGGAACACAAGGTGTATCCTAGTTCATTCTGCCAAGAAACAAATCAACAAGTGGGGAAAGCACAGGACCATCATCTAGTCTTCACTGTGGTCTTGGTCACATTTCCAAGGGGTCAGACTCTGGCTGTACCCACACACAAACTTAGAGGACCTAAGGCAGAGCACAGCTCCCGCCCCTGGCATTTCTGCCCCTTCCACCCTAGCATTTGCTATGCTTAGTCACTCAACATGCCCTGACCTTGCTGCAGCTTCCAAGGTGCCATACCCAGTGCCTAAGAGCTCTGAGGGTAGGGGAAAAGCTGGAGGAATGATAAGGGCCATGTCTCCTTCTACCCTTGGCTCACAGCAAAGTTGGGCAGTCCTCAGAAAGGATATGCCAACCAGAAGAAACAGCACCAGCAAATGTCTTGGGGCATGAAAAGGGTGTCTCCCTCTGTCCCCCAGGTCAGGGTACAGTGGTGCCATCTCAGCTCCCTGTAGCCTCAACCTCCAGGACTCAAGCAATCCTCCCACTTCAGCCTCCCAGGGAGATGAGACTCCAGGCAAGCACCACCACGCCTGGCTCCCTTTTGTGTTTTCTACAGAGACCGGGCTTCGCCATATTGCTCAAACTGGTCTCAAACTCCTGAGCTCAAGTGATCCGCCCAGCTTGGCCTCACAAAGTGCTGGGACTATAGGCGTGCGCCACCACACCCAGCCTGTGATAACTTTCTGATACAAAAACTCCTTGACTGAAGTAGTGGTAGAAGGAAATGGGGTGGAAGAATAAAGGAAGAAAAGGATCCTTTGGCCTGGTAGGGCAAGGCAGAGTGGGGAAGAGTAAGCTCTCTGAGGAATAGGACAGATCAGGGGCTCCCAGAAAATGAGAAGGAACCTTCAAAACTATGTGGATTGAGGCCTGCTTCACCGTCTTGTGTTTATTTCCACGTAGTGATCACAACAGCCACATTGTCAGAATCCACCATCATCCAGTGATGTCGCTGGGTCTTGCCCTAAGCTCATCTGGTACATCAGTGCTGACACTGGGTCCTCTGGTCAAGGCCCGTCTCTTTCTCTGCTAACTCTGCATCCCTGAGCTCTAAACCACAAAGCTGACCATGCTCCTCCCCTACAACACCCTTGCTTTTGGCTTAAAGGCCAAACCCCCTAAGTTCCACCCTCATCCCCATCTCTCTAGCCATTCCCTCCTACATCAATCCAGCTACATACACAGACACAACAGAACCTACTGAAAGCCTATTCACTGTGTTTGGTACACAGGCAAGTCCCCTCCTGCGATCCCCACCCTTCTCACATCCTCCAGGCCAGGCTGGACGATGTTTCCCAAAATAGCCAGCAAGCTCTGATCTTGTTTCTAACACATTTACTGTACAAGTAATAGGCTGGAAAGAAACAAAAAAAGCCTGGGCTCAGAGGCAGCCTCACATTAGACTGGGAACTGACCATCATGACAGCTTCTCCTACAGCTCTTGTGAGAGGGCCGCTGACCACACCATCTCCTGCTTCACCCCAAGAGTCTGCAGGCTGAGGCCCGGCTCCTTGAGGAGCAGAAAAGACTCTGATGACCTCTGAACACCAGCCTTCGCTGACCATTAGGTCTCTGTGAGCACAAAGACCCTCTAAGAATGTCTCGGCAACTGTGGCCCTCTCCCAACACATTTGCTCAGAGGCAGAGATATCCCAGCCTTGTGAATAATTTTCAACTGTTTAGCCATAGATCCCAGGTTAAAACCTCTGACCCAGGAGATCCCGTTAGACAACAGAAAAACCCCATTTTTATCCTCCAATTTTAAGTGTTTCCAAGAACAAAACTCAAAATAACAGTGTCTGGTTGTGAACACTTCATCTTCACCAATGCATATTAGGCATAGAAATGTGCAAAGAGCTTAGGTGCACTTGTTTGTAACCACACCCTGTGAGTCAACCCCCACGTTACAGATGACCAAAAGGAGATTCAGTGAGGTTAGCCAACTCCAACTCACTCTAGGTCAGCAGCTGATAGGTGGTGGAATTGGACTGACTAGATTTGGAGGCCTCTCCAGAGTCAGGACTCCTAGTGACAACTTGGGCCTGGAGACAAAAACAAACAGACCACATCAGTGAGAGCACTCCTCTGAGCCTGGCTCTCTCAGAAAGGGGCAAGGCAGTCCTGAACCAGGGCTTCCACCTCCAAACAAAGGCCTCAGGCAGAAGAGTTCCACATCAAACCCAAAGTCCAAACACATGAGTTTTCATGGAGGATAATGTCAGTTTTCTCAAACCTTCAAAGTCACAACACTGTTCTACCATCTCAGCAAAGCAGAGCAGACAAAGATGCTAGCCCGAGGCAGGAGAGTGATTGGGAAGACCATGTCACTCCTTCCAGACTGCACACAGAAAGATTCTAATGTGTCTGAAGCCACAGAGAATGCCAGTAGATCTGCATGACCTGCAGTGAGGGCCCTGAAATCGGTACCAGTCGTGGCTATCCCCCACACATGCTATCATGGAGGCCAAAAACACAGCCCTGAAGCACAGCCCAGAAAGGACTCTTCCAACAGGGAGACTGATAGCCAACCTGGCTTAAAACCCTCAGGCCCAAGGCAGAGCATGGTAGCTCACATCTGTAATCTCAGCACTTTGGGAGGCCCAAGCAGGAGGATCACTTGAGTCTAGGAGTTCTAGAAGCACCTCAGCAACAAAGCCTCATATCTACAAAAAATTCTAAAAATTAGCCAGGCATGGTGGTTCACTCCTGTAGTGTCAGCTACTCAGGAGGCTGAGGTGGGAGGATCACCTGAGTCCAGGAGGTAAAAGCTACAGTGAGCTGTGAACTTACCACTGCAATCCACCCTGAGTGACAGGGCAAGACTCTGCCTCAGAAGAAACAAACAGGCTGGGCATGGTGGCTCATACCTGTAATTCCAGCACTTTGGAAGGCCGAGGTGGGCGGATCACGAGGTCAGGAGATTGAGACCATCCTGGCTAACACGGTAGAACAACTAAAAATTCAAAAAATTAGCTGGGCGTGGTGGCGGGCGCCTGTAGTCCCAGCTACTTGGGAGGCTGAGGCAGGAGAATGGTGTGAACCCAGGAGGCGGAGCTTGCAGTGAGTGGAGATTGTGCCACTGCGCTCCAGCCTGGGCAACAGAGTGAGACTCCATCTCAAAATAAGATAAAATAAAATACGATAAAGTAAAATTAAATTAAATTAAATTAAATTAAAATAAAACTAAATTAGCTGGCCGCGGTGGGTATACCTGTAATCCCAGCTACCCGGGAGGCTGAGGCTGCAGTGAGCTGAGAACACCCCACTGCACTCCAGCCTGGGTGACAGAGTGAGGCTCCAACTCAAAAAAAAAAAAAAAAAAAGGCCTAAGCAGTGGCTCAGGCCCGTAATCCCAACACTTTGGTAGGCCAAGGCTGGTGGATTACCTGAGGTCAGGAGTTCCAGACCAGCCTGGGAAACATAGAGAAACCCCATCTCTACTAAAAATACAAAAAATTAGCTGGGCATGGTGGCACATGCCTGTAATCCCAGCTACTTGGGAGGCTGAGGCAGGAGCATTGCTTGAACCCGGGAGGCAGAGGATGCGGTGAACCGAGATTGTGCCATTGCACTTCAGCCTGGGAAACAAGAACAAAATTCCATCTCAAAAAAAAAAAGAAAAAGAAAAAACAAAATCAGCTGGGTGTGGTGGCACGCGCCTGTAATCCCAGCTACTTGGGAGGCTTAGGCAGGAGAACTGCTTGAATCCGAGAGGTGGAGGTGGCAGTGTGCCAAGAACGCTCCACTGCACTCCAGCCTGGGCAACAGAGTGAGACTTTGTCTCAAAAAAACAAACAAATGGCCGGGCGTGGTGGCTCACTCCTGTAATCCCAGCACTTTGGGAGGCTGAGGCGGGTGGATCACGAGGTCAGGAGATGGAGACCATCCCGGCGAACACGCTGAAACCCCATCTCTACTATAAATACAAAAAAATTAGCCGGGCATGGTGACGGGCGCCTGTAGTCCCAGCTACTCGGGAGGCTGAGGCAGGAGAATGGTGTGAACCCGGAGGCGGAGCTTGCAGTAAGCTGAGATCACGCCACTGCACTCCAGCCTGGGGGACAGAGCGAGACTCCGTCTCAAACAAACAAACAAACAAAAACAAAAACAAACCCTTGGAGCCAGAGTGCAAAAAGTATCTTGAGGGTACGGTGGCTCACACCCGTAATCATAAATGTAATCCCTCGGACACTTTGGGAGTCCAAGGCAGGAGCACTGCTTAAGCCCAGCAGTTCGAGATCAGCCTGGACAACACAGTGAGACCTCATGTCTACAGGTAAAAAAAAAAAAAAAAAAAAAAAAAAAAGCTGGACATAGTGGAATATGCCTGTAGTCCCAGTTACTCAGGAGGCTGAGGTGGGAGGATGGCTTGAGCCAGGGAGGTCCAGACTGGGCAACACAGCGAGACCTTGTCTCAAAAAAAAAAAAATCCTGAAGGCAGAGCAGCAGCAACTAGACAGGAAGACACTGCTGGGTGTTAGTCTTTCAGGAAAAACTGTCCCCCACTGATTTTATGGTCTGACAAGGGGTGCTACTATGCATTCTGTCCCATGGCACCTGGAACAGTCTCAACCACTTATCCTGTCTTCAAGTATCAACCTCTTGTCCTGTCCTAGGTGACCTGGCCCTCCTGGCTGTCCAACCTCATCTCTTGCCACTCCCTCCCCTCCTCTCCAGTCGCACCAGGCACTTTCCTCCATCTGGAACATGCTGAGTCTGTTCTCACTACAGGGCGTTGTAACTGTTGCTCCTTCTACTGGACCACTCTACTTCCTAGACCTTCCTGTGTCACATATGTGCCAGCTCAAATGTCACCTCCTCATTCACACCTTCCCTGACCACTCAGTCTAAAGTAGCTGTCTAGTGGCTCGGTCTAAAGTAGCTGTCTAGTGGTCAGGTACAGTGGCTCATGCCTGTAATCCCAGCACTTTGGGAGGCTGAGCAGGCAGATCACTTTAGGTCAGGAGTTCGAGACCAGCCTGGCCAACATGGTGAAACCCTGTCTCTACTAAAAATACAAAAATTAGCCAGAAATGGTGACATGTGCCTATAGTCCCAGCTACTTGGGAGGCTGAGGTGGTAGAATGACTTGAACCCGGGAGGCAGAGGTTGTAGTGAGCCGAGATCATGCCGCCCCACATGCCACCCTGAGCGACAGTCAGTCTTTATTATTTATTTATAAATAAATAAATAATTTTAATAAATAAATTAATAAATTAATTAATTATAAATAAATTATTTATAAATAAATAAATAAAGTAGCTGTCTAGTTACCCATTTTGCCTCCTGTATTGTTTTCTTAGCACTTATCACTACATGACATTGTCACATTTTGGTATTTGTTTACGGTCTATCTCCTTGACAAAGCACCCCTAGTCATCCCTGTTCCCATGGTACCTGGCCCAGCCCTCAATAACTATTTGTCGACTAAGTGCATGAGTGTGTCAGAGCCTGGGCTGAGAGGCCAGTCCTTCTTCTCTGGAGGAGGAGTGAGTTCTGTGCAAACTTCACTCAAGTGGCCTACTGACCCACTTCCCCTCCACCCACACCTTCTGTCCAAGCTGTGAGGAAACAATTATTTCTTGTCCACCCAGCTATCTGTCTGTAGCATGTGGCAAGTGGGGCTTAGCCCCAATACTCTCTCATTCCCAAGGTCCAAGTGACGTGACAGACAGCTGTGGTTGAACAGCAGGCACAGCCACACCCTCAAAAACCTAGCCTCTAGCCTGCTCCACGTCTCCCTTGTTATGTGACCCTTTGACTCTGTCCTATCATTAGTAATTGTAGGATGTTAGGAGGAAATGATGGGGTATGGAGCAGGACCCAGCTGTTAGGAGTTAGTACGGGTTCCTAGGTGAATACTAGGTCAACAGCTAGGAAGAAGGTAGGTATCTCACCCACACCATGGAGTAGGCCTAGAACCAGGAATGGAACCTGTGTGGCCCGCCACTCCCCTGCCTGAAGGATGAAGTGAAATCAGCCCAGATGGCTGACCAGGACAGAATCCTTTCCTGGGGCTGTCACCTGAGGTCTAGGTGCCCACAGCACCCTAAGGGCTCCTTCCTCCTCTTTTACCTGCAGGGAGGGTTCTATAGCCACTGGGCTTCCCTGACTGGCCCAGCTGAATCCCAAGACCTGCATTCTGGTCTCTGCTCTGCACTTACTCCATATGCAACCTCCCTTTCCCCAGTGACTCAGAAGACCTCTGGGGCCCCATTCCTTCTACCCAGCTCCCATCCCTGAACTGAGCCTCAGGCTATGAACTTGATGGTCAGGTAAATATGGACTTGGCTCCCCTAATGGGGCTTGAGACCCCTAAGGGACCACTCCTGTGGCCTGGCCAATACTGTTGTGACACGCTGAGATTGAGAAGAGCCGGGAATAAAGGGATGACCATGGCGTCCACAGGGTGGTGGAGGGAACACCTCCTGTGAGTCAAACACTTCTGTGTTCTCTCACTTGAGTCTCACAACAAGCCCTGTGAAGCTGGTATGATTATCTTCACTTTATAGACAAGGAAACAAAGACTCCAAGAGGTTAAGAAAGAATTTAAGACCACAAAAAGCCACTGGTATAGCTAGCATTAGAATGTTCACAAAACTGGCCGAGATGGGGCCGGCACAGTGGCTCACACTTGTAAACCCAGCACTTTGGGAGGCCAAGGCAAGTGGATCACCTAAGGTCAGGAGTTCAAGACCAGCCTGGCCAACATGATGAAACTCTGTCCCTACTAAAAATACAAAAAATTGGCCATGCGTGGTGGCAGGTGCCTGTAATCCCAGCTACTCCGGATGCTGAGGCAGGAGAATTGCTTGAACCCGGGAAGTAGAGTTTGCAGTGAGCCAGGATCGTGCCACTGCACTCCAGCCTGGGCAATGAGAGCGAAACTCCAACTCAAAAAGAAAAAAAAAAAAAACACAAAACTGGGCTGGGTGTGGTGGCCCACACCTGTAATCCCAGCACTTTGGGAAACTGAGGCAGATGGAGCATGAGGTCAGGAGTTCAAGACCAGCCTGGCCAAGATGGCGAAACCCTGTCTCTATTAAAAATACAAAAATTTCACTTTGGGAGGCTGAAGCGGGCAGATCATGAGGTCAGGAGATTGAGACCATCCTGGCTAACATGGTGAAACCCCGTCTCTACTGAAAATACAAAAAATTAGCCGGGCGCGGTGGCAGGCACCTGTAGTCCCAGCTACTCGGGAGGCTGAGGCAGGAGAATGGCGTGAACCCAGGAGGCAGAGTTTGCAGTGAGCCGAGATTGCGCCACTGCACTCCAGCCTGGGCGACAGAGTAAGACTCCCTCTCAAAAAAAAAAAAAACAAAAAACAAAAAAAAAACCAACCACACAAAAATTTGCTAGGCGTGGTGGTGGGTGCCTGTAATCCCAGCTACTCAGGAGGCTGAGGCAAATAATTGCTTGAACCTGGGAGGTGGAGGTTGCAGTGAGCCGAAATCACACCACGGCACTTCAGCCTGGGCGACAGAGCGAAACTCTCTCCAAAAAAAAAAAAAAAAAAAAACTGGCCAAGATGCGAACAGCTGAAAGCCAATGTGGAGTAGCAGAAAGCACCTAAGTGACAAAATCAGGTAACACAAGAACATGTCCATACACTTCTCCACCTGCTTCAGGGACGTCCACATTGGCCACATCGTAACAGTGGGTGAGTGCCAGCCCCTGAGCAAGACAGTGCACTTCATCATGTTCAAGGTCACCAAGGCCGTTGGCACCAAGAAGCAGTTCCAGAAGTTCTAAGGCTGGACGTCTGCCCACTCCCCGCAATGAAATAAAGTTATTCTCATTTCCCCCACCCCCCGAAAAAAAAAATCGGGTGGCAAGGAATGCAGCCCAGGCCTTGTCTTCCCCTACGAAATCAGCAAGCTCCATGAGCCTTAGAATGGAAGAACCTGAGCACCTACTCAGCAGGTCAAAGCACCTTTATACCTTAAAGACATCAGAATTTTCATTCTCCTAGTCCTGAAACCACCTGCAAGTGGAACCAGTATCTCCACACAGAGTTCCTTCCTGGGGCAGCAAGCTTTCCAGTTTCTGCCCTGGGGAGACCCACTGGCTCTGAGGGAATCATTCGAGGTTTTAAGAAACAAACATCCCAAAATTCCCCCAGTTTACTGAGGACACTGGGGCAAACAGCCCTCAGTTCCCAGGTACCCCAGAAACCCCTCTCTTATGAGGAAAGTTCCCCATCCCCATAGCTGCCCTGTCTCCAGCCTGGGGGCTTAGGGAGCTGGCACACAGCAGGTACAGCAACAAGTGAGTAACGCCCAAGGCAGTGAAAAGAAGTTCTTGGCCACTGGTCACCCTGCAGTAGGAGCCCTGGGGTCACTAGGCAGGCCACCCTGGGCCTCGTGTCCCTCTCCCTTGGCCACCAAGACACGTTCCCAGCCAAACCGAGACCCAAGCAAAGCATTCTGCCCAGGAGGGCACACTCCAGCTGACAGGGTGAGGAAAAAGAGGGTGAATATTATTACATGGCCTAAATCACCCCAAAGATAATCCAAACACTGCTGGCTCCCCGAGGGAGGGACTTAAGAATTCCTGCCATACATGATCAAAGGAGGAGAGAATCACAGAATCTCAAAGCCAGAAAAGGGGTAGCCAACTCAAACTAAACTGCAAACACACAAACATCATTCTCAAATGCCCTACCAAAACATTAATTAAACATTAAAAAAAAAAACAAAAAAAACCCAGCACCCAGCACATAGTTCGGCTCAAACTTTTTTTTTTTTTTTTTAAAGACAGAGACCTCCTTTTGTCACCCACGGTGGAGTGCAGTGGCACAACCTTGGCTCACCGCAACCTCAGTCTCCCAGGTTCAAGCGATTCTCTTGCCTCCCGAGTAGCTGGGATTACATGTACCTGCCACCATGCCTGGCTAAGTTTTTGGAATCTTAGTAGAGATGGGGTTTTTCCATATTGGCCAGGTTGGTCTCAAACTCCTGACCTCAGATGATCCACCCACCTTGGCCTCCCAAAGTGCTGGGATTACAGGTGTGAGCCTTGTGCCCGGCCAAGAAATCATGCCCAACTTTCAATGTCCATTCTGTGGAAAACTTTTTGGATTCACTCCCCTTACCCCAAAAGGACTATTCCTCTGTCCCGGAGGCCTCAAGGAAAACGGTCTGAATTGCATTCTAAAACAAGCACTATTGGTATTTCCAAAGTCCCTGCTGTCTCCGGCTTCCCTCTGTAAGCCCCCAGGCAACGGCCATCTGTTGAAGGAACATCCAAGGAGCCTCCCTGACCAGGTCTGCTGAACCTCCCACCTCTGTGGAGAATTCCTGTCTGGCGCCTGGGAAGATGCCCTGATGGGTACTACCACAGGAACAATTAAAAAGTGACCATAAGAGGGTCTCAGTGAAAGGAGCAGAAGCCACAAACCCATGCTCCAGGAAGGGAATTAGAAGGTCTCGCACAGGCCAGGCACGCGGTGGCTCATGCCTGTAATCCCAGCATTGTGGGAGGCCGAGGTGGGCAGACCAAGAGTTGAAGAGATCGAGATCATCATAGCCAACATGGTGAAACCCCATCTCTACTAAAAATACAAAAATTAACTGGGCATGGTGGCGCATGCCTGTAGTCCCAGCTACTCGAGAGGCTGAGACAGGAGAACCGCTTGAACCCGGGAGGCAGAGGTTGCAGTGAGCCGAGATCGTGCCACTGCACTCTAGCCTGGGTGACAGAGTGAGACTCCATCTCAAAAAGAAGGTCACGCACAACAGACAAGGCGTGGTGGCTGTTCCCTATAATCCCAGTACTTGGGAGGTTGAGAAAGGAGGATCACCTGAGCTCAAGAATTCTGAGACCAGCCTGGGCAACACTGTGAGATCCCGTCTCTACAAAAAGTTGTATAACTTGGCCGGGCACGGTGGCTCACATCTGTAATCCCAGGACTTTGAGAGGATTACTTGAGCCCAGAGTTCAAGACCAGCCTGGGCAAGATAGTGAGACTTCTGTCTCCACAAAAACTAAAAAATAAAATATAAAGCTTAGCAGGTGTGGCCAGGCGCAATGGCTCACGCCTGTAATCCCAGAACTTTGGGAGGCTGAGCAGGCGGACCACAAGGTCAGGAGTTCGAGACCAGCCTGGCCAATGTGGTGAAACCCTGTCTATACTAAAAATACAAAAATTAGCCAAGCATGGTGGCGGGAGCCTGTAGTCCCAACTACTCAGGAAGCTGAGACAGGAGAATCACTTGAACCTGGAAGGCAGAGGTTGCTGTGAGCTGAGATTGTGCCACTGCACTCTGGCCTGGGCAAGAGTGAGACTCCGTCTCAAAAATAATAATAATAATTAGCTGGGCGTGATGGTGAGCACCTGTAATCCCAGCTACTCAGGAGGCTGAGGTGGGAGGACTGCTTGAGCCCAGGAGGTCAAGGCTGCAGTGAGCTGAGATGGCACCACTGCACTTCAGCAGTGACACAATCACACCTCACTGCAGACTTGAACTTCCCGGCTGAAGTGATCCTTTTGCCTCACCTCCCAAGTAGCTGGGACTATAGGCACCCACCACCATATCTGGCTAGTTTTTATTTATTTAATTTATTTTAAAGATAGCATCTAGCCCCGGGTGCGGTGGCTCACGCCTGTAATCCCAGCACTTTGGGAGGCTGAGGTGGGCGGATCACGAGGTCAGAAGATTGAGACCATCCTGGCTAACACGGTGAAACCCCGTCTCTACTAAAAATACAAAAAATTAGTCGGGCGTGGTGGCGGGCACTTGGAGTCCCAGCTACTTGAGAGGCTGAGGCAGGAGAATGGCATGAACCCAGGAGGCGGAGCTTGTAGTGAGCTGAGATCACGCCACTGCACTCCAGCCTGGGCGACAGAGGGAGACTCCATCTCAAAAAAAAAATAAAAATAAATAAATAAAATAAAATAAATAAATAAATAAAGACAGGGTCTCACTGTTGGTGAAAGAGTGAGACCCTATCTCATTAAAATAAAAAAAAAGGCTGCTGATGTACACTAAGAAAAATTTTTAAAAGAGAGAAAAAAGGGGCCGGGCGCGGTGGCTCACGCCTGTAATCCCAGCACTTTGGGAGGCCGAGGCGGGCGGATCACAAGGTCAGGAGATCGAGACCACGGTGAAACCCCGTCTCTACTAAAAATTACAAAAAATTAGCCGGGCGCGGTTGTGGGCGCCTGTAGTCCCAGCTACTCGGGAGGCTGAGGCAGGAGAATGGCGTGAACCCGGGAGGCGGAGCTTGCAGTGAGCCGAGATCGCGCCACTGCACTCCAGCCTGGGCTGGGCGACAGAGCGAGACTCCGTCTCAAAAAAAAAAAAAAAAAAAAAAAAAAAAAAAAAAAAAAAAAAAAAAGAGAAAAAAGGGCCAGGCGCGGTGGCTCATGCCTGCAATCCCAGCACTTTGGGAGACCAAGGTGGGTGGATTACCTGAGGTCAGGAGTTCGAGACCAGCCTCACCAACATGGAGAAACCCCGTTTCTACTAAAAATATAAAATCAGCCAGGCATGGTGGCACATGCCTGTAATCCCAGCTACTAGGGAGGCTGAGGGAGGAGAATCGCTTGAATCCAGGAGGCGGAGGTTGCAGTGAGCCAAGATCACGCCATTGCACTCCAGCCTGGGCAACAAGAGCAAAACTCAGTCTTAAATAAATAAATAAATAAATAAATAGAAAGAAAGAAAGAAAAAATGGCCAGGCACGGTGGCTCACGCTTCTAAACCCAGCACTTTGGGAAGCCAAGGTGGGCAGATCACCTGAGGTCAGGAGTTTGAGACCAGCATGGCCAACATGGCAATACCCCATCTCTACTAGAAATATAAAAATTAGCCAGGTGTGATGGCAGGCGGGTATAATCCCAGCCACTCGGGAGGCTGACACAGGAGAAACGCTTGAACCTGGGGGGCCGGGGTTGCAGTGAGCCGAGATTGTGCCACTACACTCCAGCCTGGGCAAGAGTGACACTTCACTCCAGCCTGGGTGGAAAAAAAAAAAGAAAAGAAAAAAGATACCAGTGTTTCATTAAGGGAATCCTAGCTTTTTTTTTTTTTTTTTTTTTTAGAGACAGGGTCTTGTAGAGTGTCCCCAGTCTACAGTGCAGTGGCATGATCATAGCTCACAGAACCTTGACCTCCTGCAGCCTCTTGAGCAGCTGAAACTACAGGTATACAACACCATAACCACACTAGCTATTTTTTTATTTTTCTTTTGTAGAAATGGGTATTGCAATGTTGACAAGGCTGGTTTTGAACTCCTGGCCTCAAGCAATACTCCAGCTTCGGAGCTGGTGCTGAATCCTAGAATTTTTGATATAAGGTGGCTTCCGAGACAGAGTTTCGCTGTTGTTGCCCAGGCTGGAGTACGTTGGCACCATCTCAGCTCACTGCAAACTCTACCTCCCAGGTTCAAGCGATTCTCCTGCCTCAGTCTCCAGAGTAGCTGGGATTATAGGCATCTACCACCACGCCCAGCTAATTTTTGTATTTTTAGTAGAGACAGGGTTTCTCCATGTTGGTCAGGCTGATTTCAAACTCCTGACCTCAAGCGGTCCACCCTCCTCAGCCTCCCAAAGTGTTGGGATTACAGGCGTTTTGAGCCACTGCGCCCGGCCTAGTTCTGAAATTTGAAAATTCTGTGTCTCCAGGGTGGGGAACATCAAACACCGGGCCTGCTGTGGGGTGGGGGGAGCGGGGAGGGATAGCATTAGGAGATACACCTAACGTAAATGAGGAGTTAATGGGTGCAGCACACCAACATGGCACATGTATACATATGTAACAAATCTGCACATTGTGAACATGTACCCTAGTACTTAAAGTATTAAAAAAAAAAAACTCTGTGTCTCCTTTTATTTTTTGAGACACAGTCTCACTCTGTTGCCAGGCTGGAGTGCAGTGGCACAATCTTGGCTCACTGCAGCCTCCTCCTGGGTTCAAGCAATTCTCCTGCCTCAGCCTCCTAAGTAGCTGGGATTACAGGCAACCGCCACCATGCTCGGCTAATTTTTGTATTTTTAATAGAAACAGAGTTTCGCTATATTGGCAAGGCTAGTCTCGAACTCCTGACCTCCTGATCCGCCCGCCTTGGCCTCCCAAAGTGCTGGAATTACAGGTGTGAGTCACCGCACCTTGACTAGTCTGTGTCTCTCTTAAGTAATTCTTCCCCTCCCAAACTACCAACTCCAAAGGCAGCAGAATAAAACAAGACATGGCTCGGAGAGAAGAGATGGGCTCAGCCAGGTGCGGTGGCTCACACCTATAATCCTAGCACTTTAGGCAGCCGAGGCGAGTGGGTCACTTGAGGTCAGGAGTTCAAGACCAGCCTTGCCAATATGGTAAAACCCCATCTCTACTAAGAATACAAAAATTAGCCGGGTGTGGTGGTAGGTACCTGTAACCCCAGCTACTCGGGGGGCTGAGGCAGGAGAATCGCTTGAACCCAGGAGGCGGAGATTGCAGTGAGCCAAGATGGCGCCACTGCACTCCAGCCTGGGCAACAGAGCAAGACTCTGGCTCAAAAAAAACTGATAGGCAGATAGGCCTCTACACATGAAAGGACATAATTTTGAGCTAATTGAGAACTGAAGCATCTTGATATCCCGCCTCATCCTTGTGCAGCCAAATCCCAACCACCGCATGCCAGGTCCCACTTCCAAGTCAGCCTTACATGAACAGAGGATGCAGATAGATCCCCGAGAACCTCAGGGTACTTCTCTTATATCTGAGACCTAGATGGCCTGCCAAGTTCCAGAAACGTTAACAAATTATCAGGATCAGGATGCCTAGCGATGGCTAGCTGACCTCAGACAAAGAAGTTACAGGGAACTTCTAGAGGTTGGAATGAGAGGGAGGCACCTGGATTCCTCCTACTCTTGAGTAACCTCGGAGAAGGAAAAGTATCTTTTTCACCCTGAAGAAAACCCTTGTGATCACTGGGCAATTGTTCATGTCTGTAATCCCAGCACTTTGGGAGGCTGAGGTGGGAGTATCACTTGAACTCAGGAGTTTGAGACCAGCCTGGGCAATATATGGAGATCACATCACTACAAAAAATAAAAATAAAAATAAAATTAGGCTGGGATCAGTGGCTCACGCCTGTAATCCCAGCACTTTGGGGTGGCCAAGGCAGGTGGATCACCTGAGGTCAGGAGTTCAAGACTAGCCTGACCAATATGGTGAAACCTCATCTCTATTAAAATTACAAAAATAGCCAGGCATAGTGGCGTGCCCCTGTAGTCCCAGCTACTCGGGAGGCTGAGGCAGGAGAGTCGCTTGAACCCCGGAGGCGGAGGTTGCAGTGAGCTGAGATCGTGCCATTGCACTCCAGCCTGGGCGAAAGATCAAGACTCTGTCTAATAAATAAATAAATAAATAAATAAATAAATAAATAAAATAAAAAATAAAAAATTTGCCAGAGTACTAATACATGCCTGTAGTCCCAGCTACTTGGGAGACTGAAAGGGAGGATTACTTGAGCCCGGGTGGTCGAGGCTACAGTCGGCCACGACTGAGCCACTGCACTCCAACCTGGAGGGCGAAGCAATATCTTATCTCAAAAAAAACAAAAACAGGCCAGGCGTGGTGGCTCAGGCCTGTAATCTCAACACTTTAGGAGGCCAAGGCAGGTGGATCACCTGAGGCCAGGAGTTCGACCAGCCTGACAAATATGGTGAAACCCCATCTCTAATAAAAATACAGAAATTAGCCAGGTGTGGTGGTATGCACCTGTAGTTCCAGCTACTCGGGAGGCTGAGGCAGGAGAATTGTTTGAACCCAGGAGGCAGGGGTTGCAGTGGGCCGAGATCGCACCACAGCACTCCAGTCTGGGTGACGGAGCGAGACTCTGTCTCCAAAGAAACAAACAAAAACAAAAAAACAAAAAAAACCTCTCCTGGTCAAGCCACCCAGGGCCACGAAATACGCAAACTAAGCCAGAGCCATAAGCCAGCTCACCTGAAATCTGTGTCCTAGAAAGTACCAATCCAGACAATCTACGGAGAGTCTTGAAATAACTGCTTCTAGTTCTAGATTTCACCTCATTGTCCTGTGGGTAGTCCCTTTTGGATGAACCTGATTTCCATGTCCTCATGGGCCAGAATATGGACTAGGAAAGTTAAATCCAAAGAGAAGGCAGGGTTTGATAAGATCTGAGCAGCATCCTTGCCTGTTCTTCCTGACCAGGGAAAATAACTAGGCAGAGCAATTCATATGCAAGAAAACTTCTAAGTCAAGAGTACTTGGAGGCCGGGCGCGGTGGCTCAAGCCTGTAATCCCAGCACTTTGGGAGGCCGAGACGGGTGGATCACGAGGTCAGGAGATCGAGACCATCCTGGCTAACACGGTGAAACCCTGTCTCTACTAAAAAATACAAAAAACTAGCCGGGCGAGGTGGCGGGCGCCTGTAGTCCCAGCTACTCGGGAGGCTGAGGTAGGAGAATGGCATGAACCCGGGAGGCGGAGCTTGCAGTGAGCCGAGATCTGGCCACTGCACTCCAGCCTGGGTGCAGAGCAAGACTCCGTCTCAAAAAAAAAAAAAAAAAAAAGAGTACTTGGAAGAAGTGACCAGAAATGACCAGAAAAATATTACATGGGAAAATACTCAAGGGGGAAGAAAAAAAAATGTAGGGGCAGTTGCTTTCTTCACCTTGGGTCTCAATCAGCCCTCCTAAGAGCCCTGATATTCTGCTTGCTGCTGAGGCCAGGGCTGCAGAGACTGAGCTGCTGCTTTTTTTTTTTTTTTTTTGAGACGGAGTCTTGCTCTGTTGCCCAGGCTGGAGTGCAGTGGCATGCTCTCTGCTCACTGCAACTTCTGCCTCCCGGATTCAAGCGATTCTCCTGCCTCAACCTCCCGAGTAGCTAGCTGGGTTTACAGGTGCGTGCCACCATACCCAGCTTTTTTTTTTTTTTAGACAGAGTCTTGCCCTGTCACCCAGGCTGGAGTGCAGTGGTGTGATCTCAGCTCACTGCGATCTCCACCTCCCGGGTTCAAGCAATTCTCCTGCCTCAGTCTCCTGAGTAGCTATCATTACAAACATGCACCACCACGTCCAGCTAATTTTTTTATTTTTAGTAGAGATGCGCTTTCGCCATGTTGGCCATGCTGGTCTGGAACTCTTGACCTCAGGTGATCCGCTGGCCTTGGCCTCCCAAAGTTCTGGGATTGCAGGTGTGAGCCACCGCGCCAGGCCTGAGCTGCTTCTTTAGTCTCTGGAAAGACTGCAGCTCAGAGAAATCAAGGCTTTACATGCCATCTCTCCCCTAGTCCCAAGGTCTTCTCTGGACTGGTTCCTAAATTTACCATCTCTCAATCAGAAGCGCCTTGACAAAAGCTATCAGGATAGTATTTTCTGGTCAAAGATAACCCTTCTCCCAGAACTCAGTAGGGTCTCTGATGGCAGCAGTAAGGGCAATTTCATAAAGCAACCACGTTCCTGCCTGTTTATAGGCGGCTCCAGTTGTTGGGAAGTGAGCAAGCAAGTGAGGGAAAGCCAGACTTTCTGCAGCTTCCAGCCCTAGTTCTGCCGCCCAGGCTTCGGAAGGGCCCTACAAAGTCTGAAATCTACATGCTCCACACAGAGGCCCCTTCCAGCCCAGGTTTTGGTTTAGCACTAGGCTCAAGAACCTCAGGCCTGAATTCTACTTTCCCGTGCATTAAGTCCCACCTTAACATCCCATTCTTATGAAGTCATCCTGCGGGGCAATTCTATAGTTGCCGCTGGGGCCTGATCACTGATAGAGAAGGGCGTGGGCTGGGCCTACCCGCCAGAAGCCGCCTCACCCCATCAGGCCCAGCCAGGGGTAAAGTCTCCCGTGGAATCCCCTCCCGCCTCATATTCCCTGACCCTGCCCTCCCTGCGAGAACTCTAGTACGGGCTCCACAGAGCGAGCGGTAAGAAACGTACACTCCCGAGGGGCAGACAAGCAGGGGGCGTTCACCTACACCCCGGCCGGGCTATGGTCGGGAACAGGGTGAGGGGCCCAAGCCCCAGCTGCGGCAGGCGGGCGCCCTTACCCATGCTGACTCTGGAGCGGGCCGGGTGGCGCTGCCCATCCCCGGATCCTTCGTAGGTGGGTAGCAGGAGGTGGGACTGGGGTCTGCCCGCTAGCCAGCCTGCAGAGCTTGTGGGGCTCGCGCAGGCCGGGCCAGGCTAGACGGGGCGGGGCCCTAAGGCCCCATCCGGATGGTCCCGACTAGAGAAAAAGGCCCGGCCATGGCGCAGGCCAGTGCATCAGCCACCAGCACGGTACGGCCCAGATAGGCGCCTGGCTGGCTCTCTCTGCGTTCCCCCAGGCCGCCGCCTCACAGGACCGGCGGGAGGCGGAGCCGCGCTCGACACATGGCCCGGGCCCCGCGCGGCTTCGGGCCGCCGGGGGGGGGGAGGGGAGGGGCCGCCCGGAGACTCTCAGCGGAGCCTCCCGGCAGCCCGGAGAGCGGCTCCTGCGGCCCAGCCCCCGCCCCGGCGTGCTGGCCCCGACACTCACCCGAGGGGCTGGCACGATGGCGGCAGCGGCGGCGGCAACCCAGCGCGGTCTGCGACCGACTGTCCCTTCCCCCCTGCCTTCCTTCGCCCGCCCCGCTGCACTCTGGGAGACGCAGTCCCATCGCCCCCCCTTTCCGGCATGAGCACGCCAAGAGAAAACTACAATTCCCGGTGTGCTATGCGCGGAGGCCCAGACACGGCCCGCAGCGCGGGAGGTGAGGCTAAGCCAGGGAGGGAGGCTGCCGGGGCAAGCCCCTGAGAATTGTGGTCTAGTGGAAGCCTCTGGAACACTGGAGGTTGGCGCCAGGCTAGGGTCAGGGCTCAGTTGTTGCCTGGTCTCAGCTGGCTCGGCCCCGCCCGGTCTGTGCACTGGGGTGGGGGTTGGCCCCGCCTCCGTGGGAGCCCAGCCCGGCCCCAAGCAGGCCCAGCTGCCCCTCCCTGGGCCCCTGGGCCGTTTCCGCTCACGAAACCCCTTCCCCTTGGGGCTATGGCTGCCGCTGCTGCTCTTCGGAGCTGTGTGGCCTTAACCATCCCGGGCGGAACGCAAAGCTCTTGCAATTCCAACATTCGTTCGCCTGCCCCTGGGCGAGCTGGGCCCAAAGCTGGTTTCGAGCAGGCTAGGCTGTTCTTGGGCCGGAGACTCAGATGTCCCTCAGGTGGGGCTTGGCTGGAGAGGTTACCCTCAAACTTCTACAGTCAGGGGTCCCCAAAACATTCTGTAAGGTTTTTTTTGCAGCAGACAGAGAAGCTAAGTGTTTCATTTTTATTAATGAGGAAAGAAATAACTGACTTACCCAAAATTTCCCTGTGATTTAAGTGACCAGATTGTAAATAGTTCTCTTCCTACCCGTTGCCCTTTCCTTTCAACGCCCATTTCATTGTTTCCTTGGTAACACAAACATTTGTGGTAAGGCCAGTCTTAGGTCAGACATGTGCTTGGCAAAGAGATCTGCAGCCAACCTGGGGTACCACAGGTAAGGGAAATGGCTGCAAGGCCTCTCCAGGCAACTCCTAGCCTTCCCTCCTGGCCGGAGATCTCTCAGTACTCATGTTCTTCCAGAAGAGTTTTGCACCTTTACCCACCCCTAGGCTACCCCTCCAAGAGATGACTGGTAAGATCGGACCACGCTTGTTTTTTAAATCTCAGGTCTGTCAGCATTACACTTTGCCAGACTAGATGCTTACTACTCAGCTAGTGAGAACTCTGCATTGCCCCGCTTGTACATCTGCATCTGGGATCTCCATTGCTCTGTGAACTGTCTTCTTCTCCCTAAGAAGCCAAAACACTGCCCATAACCTCTGAACACCAGAGAGGGTCCAGGGAGTACTGCTGAGAGCCTCAAGGGAGCCAAGGCAGAAACAGCAGAAGTCCCTTCAATAAACAGGAGCTCAAGGATGCACTGAAGAGCATGGCTACAGCCTGGAAAAGGCCTCGCTCCAAGGAAGGAAACTGGGAAGATGAGAGACTGGCCCAATAGGAGCAACAAAGGGCACTGCTGTGCTTCCACCACCTGATTACCAGCCAGATCTAACCATAGGAAGGCAGAGTTCCAGTCCATCCCCCAACCAGGCACCCACACAACCTATGTCTCACCCCTTCTTCCCCACCAGACTTCTTTCCCAACTCAGTGCTAAGGGACTAGAAGGGAAATAGAGACTTGAGTTTTAGGACCATTCCAGCATGTTGCCACAGGCAAGTCCCCAGGCAGATGGCTTTGTCCATAAGTAACAGAAGGGAGTCATATTTTATGGGGTCTGAAAGTCTCTATTTGTACCCCACCACCCACAGTAAACCCATAGCTTTAAAGGCATTCACTTTGAGACACTGGCTTTGAGCTAAATTACTTGGAGCTACAGACAAAAACAATGTCATCCTTGCCCCTTCGATATCCAATTTAAGAAAAGATAGAAGCTGGGCAGGTGGCTCACACTTGTAATCTCAGCACTTTGGAAGGCAGAGGCAGGCGGATCACCTGAGGTCAGGAGTTCGAGACCAGCCTGGCCAACATGGTGAAATCCGTCTCTACTGAAAATACAAAAATCAGCCAGATGTGGTGGCCGGCGCCTGTAATCCCAGCTACTCGGGAGGGTGAGGCAGGAGAATCGCATGAACCCAGGAGGCAGAGGTTGCAGTGAGCTGAGATCATACCATTGCACTCCAGCCTGGGCAACATGAGCAAAGCTCCATCTCAAAAAAAAAAAAAAAAAGGAAAAAAAAATAGAGGCAGCCAAGAAAATGAGTCAAGGGATCACACCTCCCAACTTCTTAATGCCCCCTGTGGATACAGATCTGTCACACCAAAGGTGTACCAAGGCCAAGGTATCTATACAAGAGTCCTTGTGCCTGAAGAAGCTTTGGCTAGCTCCAGCTGTGGTCTTACTGGTTCGTAGAGTAACTGCATGCACATGCATACCAGAGGCTGTGCTAAGCCTAAGGGATGTCATGGTGAGCAAAATTCAATCCCAGCTGAGAATTCAAAACCCTCAGAGGTGAACTATCACAATATAGTTTAGTTAGCAGTTGGTCCTTGTTGAAAGGATACAGGGAGATAACCCACGGACAAACTGGGCCCATTTGGTGCAGTTTCCAAACTCTTTAGGGTGAGCTGGGCCAGGAACTCTGTGAGGACCTTGTAAGGCCAGGATCCATGTGCTTAGGGTCCATTTTTGGAAAAACCTGGTCACTGAAGCATCTCTACTTTCAGGGTCAGCCTGGTCTTTCAAATAGGCTGAGGCCTATTTCCCCATGTTTCAAGGACATTTAACTATGTTTTTGTAAAAATAAAATGGCGAGACCCAAATAAAAACCTTACTTTTTGTTTAATTTGTTTTGCCAAACAAACACAGTGAAAACTTTAGTCTGACTAATTGTACAGAAAATAGAATTTGTAACCAGTAGCAAACAAAACAGGATAAACCTAAATCCCTGGCAAGCTGGATCTCCATCAGCAGGTCATCCAGATCCCCTTGTAAATGGTCTCCTGGGAAAATAAATCCTAGGAGGCAGAGGCACAGATTTACCAGTCCCCATCAGAATCACAGGCTGCACCTGGGAAGGAAAAGCATGAAAAGGAGAACTGATGTTACTTGCATCTCTTATCACTACACACATTAGAGTTGTCTGACTGCTGACCAACCTTAAGGTATGGTTTATCCCAAACTCATAGTCCCTGGACATATCACCTGCATCCCTAGAGGGTAAGTTTCAAGTTCAGTGGTTCTGAAGCCTCTGCTTAACCAGAATCTGCAACAATAACTGGGGAAGAAGGGTAGACAAAGTCATAATTGCTGGTGTCACCAGGGCAGAGTCTAAGGCCCCAGCTTCCACTTCAGGAGGAAACAGTTGAGGATGCCAGGTCACCAGCAAGAGAGTCCAGCTGCCTTAAGCCTCAGTACTGTCAACCAGTGCCCCAGGAGTATAGAGGAGTTCAACAATGGCCTGCAGTCCCCTGGCTGGATGGGGTCTGGGAGTCCAGCAGGCCGCCGGGGCACCAGTTCACATTCCGTGCTTCTTGCGGATGACAGCCATGGCAAGCAGCCGATCCTTCTCGCGCAGTTCTTCGCGCAGCTTGGCCTCGGTGAGACGCAGATGGCGAATGCTGCCTTTCATCTCTTTCATCTTCACTTCCATCAGCGCCAGGATGTCCCGCTGCTCATTCAGCTTGCGCAGGAGCTCCTCCTCCGTGGTGCCTGACGACAAGGAGTACGAATGGTCGGAGCCAGTATCAGGGAAACCCTCTTCTCCTACCACCACCAACTGGGGGCCCATAGGGCACTCGGCAGCCTCCAGCCCTGCGGTAGCAGCCTGTAACTCCGACGCGGCGGCCGCAGCGGCTGCGCCCTCTGTGGCTGCAAACTCAACTTGCACTGTAAGATCGATGGGCTTCACGTCTTCTCCAGTGGGAGTGATGGGCGTCGGCGGCACGGATCCCGCAGCCTGACTGCTGTCTACAGCGGCCTGAAGGGTAAGAAGCACGGCCGCGGAAGCAGACACCAGGTTCGGCTGCAGCTGGGAAGTCTGGGCAGTGGAGGCAGAGGGTGACGGCTGCTGCTGTTGCTGCTGCTGCTGCTGCTGTTGTTGTTGTTGCTGCTGCTGCTGCTGCTGCTGCCTGCGGCGGGCGGCCGCGGCCCCAGCGGGTCTGCGCGCTACTTTGCGCTCATTGACGCCGCGCAGCGGGAAGATGGTGGGGACGCGTACCGTGTAGGTCTTGCGGCCGCCCTGGAAGTGAACGCTGCAGAGACGGTGGCCTGTGGTGGGCTGGAAGGTGGAGAAGCACCCACTGACGCCGGCACGCGACACGTTCTTGAGCCAGAGGCGCCGCAACTCAGCGTCCTTTGGAAACGTGTAGAAGTGCAGCGCCTTGTCCCGGTGCGAGTTGTTGTAGCAGCCTGGCACGCAGCACGTAAAGCCAGGCATGGCTGCGCCGCGCGGCCCGGCCCGGCCCACCGGCCTCCTGCGCCCTTCGACGGCCCAGTGGCTCCGCCGCCGCCCGCCCCTCGACGGGCGGCGCCGCGCGAGGCCTTGGGTGGTATCCCACCACTGCCGCTAGGCGCAGCCGGCCCGCCCGGCGCCCCGTGCCCAGGATACGCTTCCTGCCGGCCCGCGCCGCGCCGCCCGCCTGGCTGCCCGCCTGCGCTCGGGAGTCGGCCCCGGGGACGCCGCGAAGGACCGCCTGAGAAAGAGACTACGCCCCCCACAATGCCCCGCGCCAGGAGCCGCTCACTTCCGGGGCGGGTGTGTGCGGATTCCGGCCGCCTTCCAAGGCACGGCGCCAGCTTCCGAAGAGCGGATTCTTTCTCCAGCCCGGCTTGTCCCCGGCGGGCGAGAGAGGCGTATTAGGTTGGAACGCTGTCGCCTGGACTGCTCCTTACGAGGACCCGAATCCTGATAGGGGCGTGGAGAGGGGCGGTGCGCGCCTCACTGGTGCGCAAGCGCGGTGGGTATATGCCCACGGAGACTACAAATCCCGTGATGCCTCGCCCTGAACTGGGCGCCTGCGAACCTAAGCGCCGCCTAAGGGAAAGATCAAGTTACTGCGGACCAGTATTCGGGCGAGGTTGTGCTGTTTGCCAGAACCAGTCCCCCAGCCCTGAGCGCCTTTGAGTCGACGGCATTGCTGCAGCAGAGGGAGACGAAAACCTGGGCCTCGGCGCCCCGAAGGGTCTCAGGAGCCCCTTTGTCTGCGTTGGGGACTCTCTCCTGATTCAGCTGCTGCCTGCGTTGACTCCCTGACCTAAACAAAGTCTCCAGTAGACGCCTACTATGTGGCTGACCCAGTGCACGGAGTTTCCGGGAGTCAGACCGACTGGGCTCCTCTCTTGGAGCCTGACTGCCTAGACGGATGAGCCTCTGTCTTTTGGATAATAGATCTGAATGCACGCGAATGGATGTCTACTCACAGAAAGTAATCGCTCTAAAGGAATGAACAGGAGAGCAGAGAAATGGAAGCGGGGGAGGGGGTGGCCAGGAATAAAGAACGAAAGCTTGGGTAGGGAGAAGTACCCAGTTCGTGTCCCGGGAACCAGTCTGTAAGGCCACATGGCAGAAAAGAGCTAGGCTCCGCCCTTAAAGAACCTGGAAGGGGGTGGCCCAGGTAGACCAAGCGTAGGAAAATACCAAACTGGGACATGTTAAGGATTTGGGGTTTTATTCTGCAGGCCACACTGAGAGCTATTAAAGGATTTAATGCGAAAGGATTTGCATTGTAACAATACACCTCCCCCCTACCTCAACTTATTTGAGGGAAATTTTTGTGTGTGTGTGTAAAGGAGTCTCACTCTGTCGCCAGGTTGGAGTGCAGTGGTGAGATCTCGGCTCACAGCAACGTCCGCCTCTTGGGTTCAAGCAATTCTCCTGCCTCAGCCTCACGAGTAGCTGGGACGACAGGTGCACGCCGCCATGCCCGGCTAATTTTTTTTTTTTTTTTTTCAGTAGAGAAGTGGTTTCACCATATTTCCCAGGCTGGTCTCGAACTCCTGAGCTCAGGCAATCCGCCCGCCTCGGCCTCCCAAGGTGCTAGGATTACAAGCGTGAGCTAGTATCACAGCGCCTGGCCGGGGGAAAATGTTTTAAAGAACACAAAATGTTGTGGAAAGCCAGGGAGGGGCCAGGCAGTCCTTCAGGGGAATTACCTGCAAACTAGCCCTCCTCTGCCGAGTTCTTCCTTCTCCCAATTTTTTAAAAACTTATTTTTGGTTCGGGGGTACGTGTGAAGATGTATTGCATAGGGGAAGTCGTGTCACTGCGATTTGTTGTACAGATTATTTCATCACCCAGGTATTAAGCCCAGTACCCAATAGTTATCTTTTCTGCTCCTCTCTCTCCTCCCACCCCCCTCCCTCAAGTAGACCCCAGTGTCTGTTGTTCCCTTCTTTGTGTTCATGAGTTCTCATCATTTAACTCACACTTGTGAGAATATGTGGTATTTGGTTTTCTGTTCCTTCATTAGTTTGCTAAGGATAACGGCCCCCAGCTCCATCCATATTCCCACAAAAGACATGATCTTGGTCTCCTCCCAATTTTTCTTGTCTTTCTTTACCCTTTCACCTAACTCTCACTCCTCATTTTTTCTCTCCTGGTAGCAGGTCACAGGCATGAAATGGAAACCTAATATACATTATTTCTAATTATAGTATTTGACATAAAAACAAAATAGGGCCGGATGCGGTGGCTCACGCCTGTAATCACAGCATTTTGGGAGGCCGTGGCGGGCGGATCACGAGGTCAGGAATTCGAGACCAGCCTGGCTGACATAGTGAAACCCCGTCTCTACTAAAAATACAAAAAAATTAGCCGGGCGTTGTCTCAGGCACCTGTAATCCCAACTACTCGAGGGGCTGAGGCAGGAGAATTGCTTGAACCTAGGAGGTCGAGGTTGCAGTGAGCCGAGATCACACCACTGCACTCCAGCCCAGGTGACAGTGCGAGACTCTGTCTCAAAAAAAAAAAAAAAAAAAGCTGTGCTTGGTGTCTCAGGACTGTAATCCCAGCACTTTGGGAGGCCATAGCAGGCGGATTACTTGAGGTCAGGAGTTCGAGACCAGTCTGGCCGACATTATGAAACTCTGTCTCTACTAAAAATATAGATCCAGAAATCCAGAAAAAATCCAGAAATGCACCCTCTACTATGTTTAGCCCCTGGTAAAAGATATGCATTCATTTAGGCGAATCATTTATACAAGAGTATAAACATGAACACACATATTACATGTTTATTTATGTATTTATTTGAGACAGAATTTCGTTCTTGTTGCTCAGGCTGGAGTGCAGTGGTGTGATCTCGGCTCACTGCAACCTCCACCTCTTGGGTTCAAGAGAGTCTCCTGCCTCAGCCTCCCAAGTAGCTGGGATTACAGGCGCCAGGCACCACGCACAGCTAATTTTGTGTATTTTTAGTAAAGACAGGGTTTCACCATGTTGGACTGGCTGGTCTCGAACTCCTGACCTCAGGTGATCCACCCACTTTGGCCTCCCAAAGTGCTGGGATTACAGGCGTGAGCCACCGCGCCCAGCCTATTTATTTATTTATTTATTTTTAATTTTTATTTTTCTTAGAGGATGTCTCACTCTGTTGCCCAGGCTGGAGTGCAGTGGTGCAATCTTGGCTCACTGCAACCTCCGCCTCCTGGGTTCAAGCAATTCTCCTGCCTTAGCCTCCCAGGTAGCTGGGATTACAGGCGCATGCCACCACGCCCAGCTAATTTTTGTTTTGTGGTTTTTCGTTTTTTTTTTTTTTTTTTAGATGGAGTTTTGTTCTTGGTCAGGCTGGAGTGAAGTGGCAGGATATAGGCTCACTGCAACCTCTGCTTCCCGGATTCAAGCAATTCTCCTGCCTCAGCCTCCCAAGAGCTGGTAGTAGTATAGGTGCCCACCACCATGCCCGACTAATTTTTGTTTTTGTTTTTGTTTTTGTTTTGAGACGGAGTCTTGCTCTGTTGCCCAGGCTGGACTGCAGTGGCTGGATCTCAGCTCACTGCAAGCTCCGCCTCCCGGGTTTACGCCATTCTCCTGCCTCAGCCTCCCGAGCAGCTGGGACTACAGGCGCCCGCCACCTCGCCCGGCTAGATTTTTGTATTTTTTAGTAGAGACGGGGTTTCACCGTGTTAGCCAGGATGGTCTCGATCTCCTGACCTCGTGATCCGCCCGTCTCGGCCTCCCAAAGTGCTGGGATTACAGGCTTGAGCCACCGCGCCCGGCCTAATTTTTGTATTTTTATAGAGCGGGGATTTCCTCATGTTGGCCAGGTTTGGTCTCAAACTCCTGACCTCATGCGATCCACCCATCTCAGCCTCCCAAAGTGCTGGGATTACAGGTGTGAGCCACTGCACTTGACCTAATTTTTGTATTTTTAGAAGAAACGGAGTTTCAACATGTTGGGCAGGCTTGTCTGAAACTTCTGACCTCAGGTGATCTGGCCACCTTGGCCTCCTAAAGTGCTGGGATTACAAGCGTGAGCCACTGCACCCGGCCTATATTACATGTTTAAATTTTTTTTTTTTCTTTTTTGAGACAGTCTTGCACTCGCACTGTCACCCGGGGTGGAGTGCAGTGGCACAGTCTCGGCTCAGTGTAATCTCTGCCTCCCGGGTTCACTCGATCTTCCTGCCTCAGCCTCCTGAGTAGGTGGAATTACAGGCGCACACCACCACACTCGACTAATTTTTTGTATTTTTCATAGAGACAGGGTTTCATTATGTTGGCCAGACTCGCCTCGACCTCCTGACTTCATGATCCACCTACCTCAGCCTCCCAAAATGCTGGAATTACAGGTGTGAGCCACCACACTTGGCCTTTTTTTTTTTTTTTTTTTTGAGACAGACTCTTGCTCTGTCACCCAGGCTGGAGTGCAATGGCACAATCTCGGCTCACAGCAACCTTCATCTTCCGGGTTCAAGCCATTCTCCTGCCTCAGTCTCCCAAGTAGCTGGGACTACAGGCATGTGCACCATGCCTGGCTAATTTTTGTGATTTTAGTAAAGATGGGGTTTCATGTTGTCCAGGCTGGTCTCGAACTCCTGACCTTAGGTGATCAGCCTGCCTTGGCCTCCCAAAGTGCTGGGATTACAGGCATGAGCCACCGTGCCTGGCCATGTTTAAATTTTTATAAAACGTGTGTAATAGAGATAAAATTCAGCAAAAGATAATTGTAACTGTTATGGTTCAAACTCTACCTGTCTCAGGACTCACCTTGCTCAAAAAGTGGTGAGAGGCCAAATTGATGTAATTTCTTTATGCACAGAATATTGAAAATTATGCCCAATGAAACTCTAATTTCCAGTACATAAAATCACCTGTCATCTACACTTAATCTTCTAACTCAAAGCATATCTGGAATGCATGGCTTTCTCCTCACCTCCACTGCCCAGCTCATTCTCTGTCTTAATCACCTCTGGAGAAAGGCAAGAACCTCGTCGCATGTCTCCCTGCCTCCAATCTTGCCTCTCCTGCAATCTTTTCTTCACATGGCTGCCAAATAAAATCTGATCTGTCATACCTCTGCTTAAATTCCTCCAGTGGCTTCCTATTCCATTTAGAATAATGTCCAGATTCACCAGGCATGGTGGCTCACGCCTGTAATCCCAGCACTTTGGGAGATTGAGGTGGGTGGATCACCTGAGGTCAGGAGTTCAAGACCAACACGGAGAAACCCTGTCTCTACTAACATTAAAAAATTAGCCGAGCGTGGTGGCACATGCCTGTAATCCCAGCTACTCGGGAGGCTGAGGCAGGAGATTGCTTGAACCCAGGAGGCAGAGGTTGCCTTGAGCCAAGATGGTGCCATTGCACTCCAGCCTGGGCAACAAGAGCAAAACTCCGTCTCAAAAAAAAAAAAAAAGAATAATGTCCAGACTCTTTCCCAGAGCCTGCAAGACCCCACATTAGTTTAGCCCTGCCATTCTCTTTTACTCCTCCCTGCCTCACTTCATCCCAGTAATTTTTTAAAACAAGTAATTATAATATTTAATTATGTGAACAAACAGAATACTGCTATGCAAAGAATGAAGCTCATGGTTGGTTGGTTGGTTGGTTTTTGAGACGGAGTCTCACTCTGTCGCCCAGGCTGGAGTGCGATCTTGGCTCACCACAACCTCCACCCTCCAAGTTCAAGTGATTCTCCTGCGTGAGCCACCGCGCCCAGCCAAAGCTCATGTTTTAATCTTTTTTGAAACATGTTTGACCAGCCTGGGCAACATGGTGAAACTCCGCCTGTACATAAAATACAATAATTAGCTGGGCATGGTGGCTTACTCTGGTAATTCCAACTACTCAGAAGGCTGAGGTGGGAAGGTGGCTTGAGTTCAGAAGGTTGAGATCTGCAGTGAGCTGTGATCCCACCATTGCACTCCAGCATGGGTGACAGAGCGAGACCCTGTCTCAAGAAAAAAAAAAAAAAAAAGGCCTGGCGCGGTGGCTCATGCCTGTAATCCCAGCACTTTGGGAGGCCAAGGAGGGCGGATCACCTGAGGTTAGGAGTTGGAGACCAGCCTGGTCAACATAGCGAAATCCTGTCTCTACTAAAAATACAAAAAATTGGCCGGGCGCGGTGGCTCAAGCCTGTAATCCCAGCACTTTGGGAGGCCGAGACGGGCGGATCACGAGGTCAGGAGATCGAGACCATCCTGGCTAACACAGTGAAACCCCGTCTCTACTAAAAAATACAAAAAAAACTAGCCGGGGGAGGTGGCGGGCGCCTGTAGTCCCAGCTACTCGGGAGGCTGAGGCAGGAGAATGGCGTAAACCCGGGAGGCGGAGCTTGCAGTGAGCTGAGATCCGGCCACTGCACTCCAGCCTGGGAGACAGAGCGAAACTCCGCCTCAAAAAAAAAAAAAAAAAAAAAAAAAAAAAAAAATTTCGCAATGGTTCACGCCTGTAATCCCAACACTTTGGGAGGCCGAGGCGGGTGGATCACGAGGTCAGGAGATTGAGATCATCCTGGCTAACATGGTGAAACCCCGTCTGTACTAAAAATACAAAAGATTAGCCGGGCATGGTAGTGGGTGCCTGTAGTCCCAGCTACTCGGGAGGGTGAGGCAGGAGAATGGTGTGAACCTGGGAGGCGGAGCTTGCAGTGAGCCGAGATTGCGCTATGCACTCCAGCCTGGGCGACAGAGGGAGACTCTGTCTCAAAAAAAAAATTGGGGGCCGGGCGCGGTGGCTCAAGCCTGTAATCCCAGCACTTTGGGAGGCCGAGGCGGGTGGATCACGAGGTCAGGAGATCGAGACCATCCTGGCTAACATGGTGAAACCCCGTCTCTACTAAAAATACAAAAAAAAACTAGCCGGGCGTGGTGGCGGGCGCCTGTAGTCCCAGCTACTCGGAGGCTGAGGCGGGAGAATGGCGTGAACCCGGGAGGTGGAGCTTGCAGTGAGCCGAGATCGCGCCACTGCACTCCAGCCTGGGCGACAGAGCCAGACTCCGTCTCAAAAAAAAAAAAAAAAAAAAAATTGGCAGAGCACGGTGGCTCACGCTTGTAATCCCAGCACTTTGGGAGCCTGAGGCAGGCAGATCACCTGAGGTCGGGAGCTCAAGACCAGCCTGACCAACATGGAGAAATCCCATCACTACTAAAAATACAAAATTAGCCAGGTGTGGTGGCACATGCCTGTAATCCCAGCTACTTGGGAGGCTGAGGCGGGAGAATCACTTGAACCCAGGAGGCAGAGGTTGCGGTGACCCGAGATCACGGCATTGCACTCTAGCCTGGGCAACAAGAGCAAAACTCCGTCTCAAAAAAAGAAAAAAAAGAAATTAGCCAGGCATGGTAGTGGGCACCTGTAATCCCAGCTACTTGGGAGGCTGAGGCAGGGAGAATTGCTTGAACCCAGGAGGCAGAGGTTGCAGTGAGCTGAGATCGCACCACTACACTCCAGCCTGGGCAACAAAGCGAGACACCATCTAAAAAAAAAAAAAAAGTTTGTTTTTTTCCATATTATTCAGTAGTTCATGGTTTTACTAGTAAATGAATAAATAATTTAAAACTGCAGGCTGGGGCCAGGTGTGGTGGCTCACGCCTGTAATCCTAGCACTTTGGGAGGCTGAGGCAGGCGGCTCATGAGGTCAGGAGGTTGAGACCATCCTGGCCAACATGGTGAAACCCTGTCTCTACTAAAAATACAAAAAATTAGCCTGGTGTGGTGGCAGGCACCTGTAATCCCAGCTACTTGGGAGGCTGAGGCAGGGAGAATTGCTTGAAGCTGGGAGGCAGAGGTTGCAGTGAGCTGAGATTATGCCACTGCACTCCATCCCAGGCAACAGAGTGAGACTCTGTCTTAGAAAACAAAAACAAAAACAAAACTGCAGACCAGGCACCATGGCTCATGCCTGTAATCCCAGCACTTTGGAGGCTGAGGTGGGCAGATCATGAGGAGTTCGAGACCAGTCTGACCAAAATGGTGACCGTCTCTACTAAAAATACAAAAATTAGCTGGGCATGGTGGTATCTGCCTGTAATCCCAGCTGCTCAGGAGACTGAGGCAGGAGAACATTTCAAAACAAAAAACAAACAACTGCATTTAGGTAGTAACCATGGAAATATGTCTGCAAAAGGATAGCAAATTGAGTAAGATAACATATTGGATCTAAATGACAAGGAATATTGATAGCTTTTTCTCTACAGTTCTCTTATTTTGAGAAGCAATAATCTAATTTTTTGCTTATTTTTGTTTTTTTTTTTTCGAGATGCAGTCTTGCTTAGTTGCCCAGGCTGGAGTATTATGGCCGGATCTCAGCAACCTCTGCCTACCAGGATTCAAGCGATTCTCCTGCCTCAGCTTCCAGAGTAGCTGGAATTATAGGTATATGCCACTACACCCGGCTAATTTTTGTGTTTTTAGTAGAGACGGGGTTTTACCATGTTGGCCAGACTGGTGTTGAACTCCTGACCTCAAGTGATCTGCCCGCCTCACCCTCCCAAAGTGCTGGGATTACAGGCATGAGCTACCGTGCCTGGACTTCTTGGCTCAGTTTTTTTTTTTTTTTAACACAAGCACAAATATGCCCATGCCTGTGTCAGGTATCTGATAATTTACACTTGGTCTTGGTGGAGATTCTGCGAAAGCGAACTCCACAGAATACTCAGAAACCAAGTTCTAATTCAGTTGCCAGGAAAACTTAAGGTGAGGGGATTGTCAGTCAGTGAAAAATACGGAGGAAAACACTAACAGAATATGGTAAGCATCTCTAGCATTAATAATTTTTATTGGCTGGGTGCGGTGGCTCACGCCTGTAATCCCAGCACTTTGGGAGGCCGAGGCAGGCAGATCACCTGAGGTCAGGAGTTTGAGACCAGCCTGACCAATATAGAGAAAAACCCATCTCTACTAAAAATACAAAATTAACCGGGCATGGTGGTGCATGTCTGTAATCCCAGTTACTCGGGAGGCTGAGGCAGGAGAATCGCTTGAACCTGGGAGGTGGAGGTTGCGGCGAGCCGAGATTGGGCCATTGCACTCCGGCCTGGGCAACAAGAGCAAAAATCTGTCTCAAAAGAAAACCCAATTTTTATTTATTTGTTTTCCTAGATGTGGTAATGGGGAAAAGATTAACAGAACTTTTTTTTTTTTTTTTTTTTTGAGACGGAGTCTCGCTCTGTCACCCAGGCTGGAGTGCAGTGGCCGGATCTCAGCTCACTGCAAGCTCCGCCTCCCGGGTTCACGCCATTCTCCTGCCTCAGCCTCCCGAGTAGCTGGGACTACAGGCGCCTGCCACCTCGCCCGGCTAAGTTTTTGTATTTTTAGTAGAGACGGGGTTTCACTGTGTTAGCCAGGATGGTCTCGATCTCCTGACCTCGTGATCCGCCCGTCTCGGCCTCCCAAAGTGCTGGGATTACAGGCTTGAGCCACCTCGCCCGGCCGATTAACAGAACTTTTGAGAGCCAGAATTCATCTCAAAATTGCTCGTGTTTGGAGATCATAACATCAGTGCTGGATCACAAACAGCCTATTAGCCTTGGAGCTTCCTGGTCTCTTCTGATAGAGATAGGCCCTATAGACAGATTTGCAAATGCGGATCTTTTCAAAATGCTTTTATTATTTTTTGAGACGGGGTCTCTCTCTGTTGCCCAGACTGGAGTGCGATCATGACTCACTGAAGTCTTGAACTCCTGGGCTCAAGCAATGCTCCTGCCTCAGCCTCCCAATTAGCTGGGACTACAGGCGCGCACCACCATGCCTGACTAATTTATTTTTATTTTTTGTAGAGACCAGGGGGTGGGGTCTCACTTTGTTGCCCAGGCTGCTCTCGAACTCCTGAGCTCAACCTATCCTCCTGCCTCGGTGTCCTAAAGTATTGGAATTACAGGCGTGAGCCACCGCCTAGCCTGCAAATGCAAATCTAACCAGGTCGTATGTAGGATAAAATTCTTTTTCCTGGCCCAAGCGTCTCTCCTCCTCTTCGGAGAGAGAGATGGGAATGAGAGAGCCTTCTAATAATAGCAATTGCTAGTTACCAATGCCCTGGCTTACCGTGTTTTAGACTCTATGAGTTAAACATTAACTCCTTGAATCATTATAAGCTCCTTGTTAGGTGGGTATCAACCTCAATTTACAGATGAAGAAGCCAAGACTTGGGCTACTTGCATTACATTAACCGAGGTTTACCCGCAGCGAGGCTGCCTCCAAAGCAGACCGAGCTTGCAACCATCACCGTCCACCCCGCGAGTTGTGATAGGGCGAGAACTACAATTCCCGTGGGGCTGTGCGGGAGCATCGCGAGAGTTAGCTTAACTGTGGCGGCGGGAAGGCGGACCCTGCTGCTGGCTGGGCGGTTAGGAGGGCCCGGGGCCGAGACGATGGCTGACCACAACCCTGACGGCGACCCTACGCCGCGCACTCTGCTGCGACGCGTGCTGGATACAGCGGACCCGCGCACCCCGCGGCGACCCCGGAGTGCTCGGGCTGGGTATGTGAGGGGGCTCCCCGAGTACTTGAGCAACTAGAGGGACTGGGGAGTGGGGTCTGGGTGGGACCCAGGGCCGACTCTGTTCGAGAGGAAAACTAAGTCTCAGAGAGGAGCAGGGCCTGGGACTCTGAGAACTGGCTCTATTGCTCTAGCCGGGCCCGGGCCAGCGGTTTGTGCCCTGCCCCCAGGGCTCCAGCAGCCAGGCCTCGGGACCACAGGGCCTGACTGATCCCAAGTCTTTGGGGGCTCGGCCACTGGAGATGGAGGATAGGCGCTCAGAATCTCACCTTCTGCTCTATTCTCTAGGCTGCTTTCCTCAAACCAGCCAGGGTTTGCCTAAGCATTTGCCCTGAACTTTTTTTTTTTGCCCGAGGGTTCCCACTGTTCCTGCGCATCGTCTTACTGTCTCCAGCTTGGAAATGGGAAAGGAGCTAGAGGACAGCCTGGGCAGAAGTTGGGAGGCAGCAACTGGAAGATGCTTTGCTAAGGAGCAGGGAATTTGGCCTGACTTGGTGGGAGTGGCAGTGGGTGAGGGCTGTGGTGTGCTCATGGTGCATCGAATGCATACGTTGACATCTGCCAGACTGGGACAATGGAGTTCCTTTATAGGAAATGAGAAGCCATTCATTATAGGTTTTACACCCATGAGGTGGGAGCTGCGCCCTGGGAACACCCAGAGACTAAGGTGTCTGGGGTACCAGGTTCTTAAAAGATTTTAAAATACTTTAATATCCTTCATGGATTGTTACTTTCATGTCTGGGATGGATGCTCTTCCAATTGCTCCTCTTGTCTGTGTGGCTAACCCCTACTTACCCTTTGTGATTATGCTGAAGTCATCTCTGTGAAGCCTTTCCCAGCCCCTCCTGGTTGGTTCACTCATATGCCGTCTCATTCCCATACCCCAGGGGTCTTCTTCGTCCACACTGCTGACATAGGGCTGGGAACAGGGGCGACAGTAGGGGCAAGTGGTTTCTGGGTCCCTTGCCCTGAGGGAAAAAGCCTTCAACCAAGACCCAGATGAAGGCATGTCTCTATGTTCTCTGTCCCTCCTCACTGTAATTCTCAGCGTTGCTGGTCTTTACGCAGAGCCCAGAGAGCCCTGCTTGAAACGGCTTCCTCCAGGAGGTTGAGTGGCCAAACAAAGACAATAGCCAAAGGGCGTTCCCGTGGAGCCAGGGTAAGTACCCCACCCACTGACCCCAAAGGGCCCTGGCTGCCTCGGGGAGGGGGGTTAAGGTCTAGCTCTGCTCTGGAGCCCACCTTGAGGAAATCTCAAGGCAAACGGACAGACTGGTTGCTTGGTGCTTTTGCCGATAGTCTATTGGCAGATCGGCCCATGTTCAGGCCAGGGGGCACTTGGAGGAACAGACACCTCGGACGCTGCTGAAGAACATCCTACTAACTGGTGAGTGAGTGCTGGCCTGCCGGTCAGAGTTAGGTACCAGTCCAACACCAGTCTTGTGGTATCTTTCATTCAGGGTGACCTGTTCTGTCAGCCCCACCCTCTCCCTGGTGTTTCTGCAGCCCCAGAATCTTCCATCCTGATGCCCGAGTCGGTAGTGAAGCCAGTGCCAGCACCACAGGTGGTCCAACCCTCCAGAAGAGAGAGCAGTCGCAGCAGGTACACAGAACTCCACCCCCTTGGACTGTGCTATGGGCAGCTTAGTCAGGGAGTTTCTTGAGGGTTGCAAAAGCCAGAATTGGACTTCCTGGCCTGTCTGAGATAAGCTCCATTCTTATAGCCTGGAGCTGCAACTTCCTGAGCTCGAGCCCTCCACAACCCTGGCTCCAGGTCTGCTGGCCCCTGGAAGGAGGAAACAGAGGCTGAGACTGTCAATGTTTCAGCAGGGAGTGGACCAGGGGCTGCCTCTCTCCCAAGGTGAGGCCCTGGACACCACTTTTGCTACCCTCTCCCTCCTGTCCTCTGGAGAGGCTGAGGAGTCCTGAGAGAGGGCCCTCAGAGGCCTGGATCACTTAGCACGGTTTTCTTCTTTTACATTATCTTGCCGGTTGCTGACAGAGCCTCAAGGGAATGCTGATGCCTCTTCCCTCACCAGGTGCTGTTCTGGGGGTGGGTGGAGGAGAGGCTTGGGGAGGGAGGTGCTGCCTGGGATGGAATCTGGCCACACTACTCCCTGCCAGTTTTAGCCTCACAGCATGTTGGCTCTGTTCTAAGAGATGAGAGCCCCAGGGCAGATGGAGGGATCTCTGGGCAAACTGGGTGTCAGGTACCTGACTCCTCTGTGCCTCCCTCCTCTCACCAGCTCCCTCAACCTGACCTTTGCCACACCTCTTCAGCCACAGTCAGTTCAGAGGCCTGGCTTGGCCCGCAGACCTCCCGCCCGCCGAGCTGTAGATGTGGGTGCCTTTTTGCAGGATCTGCGAGATACTTCCTTGGCTCCTCCAAGTAAGATTGAGGTTTTCCCCTGCTGACCTTTGGGGAAAGCTCTCCCTGCCATGACAGATAGGAGGTGATGCTGAGTCAGGGTTGCACCCCTCTCGGTGGGGTCAAGGACAGCGAGCAACTCTGGTCAGTGGGTCTACAAGGAATTTCTGCTTTCTTTCCACAGGGGGCCCCTTACCTTGGTCCCTCGGTGTCTCCCAGGGCCCCATATCCTTAAACTATAGGGCTGGAGGTCGGAAGGGGGTGTGGTGTGGTGGCTGAAACTTTTTGAAAGGGGCCAGGTTTTAGGATCAGCTGGCCAATTCGAGCTGACCTGGGAGCCTGATTGCAGAAAACAAGTTCACCAGGGTAAGAAGAGAGTTTGGGAAGAAGGAGCAGAACAAGCAGTGAAGAGGTTTTTTAAGTGGGCAGCTGGTGGGTGGGCAGCTGTGGGGGCTTGGGACTGCCAGGCAGAGGAACAGGAAGGTAAGCAAGGAGGGCTGTAGGAGATAAGGCCTCACGTGCTAGATCGTCTTCTTTCTCTGAAGGCCACTCAGGGCGAACTCATGCGGCCCACTGTCCAGGCTCTGGCAATGCTGAGTAGCAGCCAGTGGGCCTGGAATAAGCTGAGAGCCAGCTGGCCCCTGATCTCCATGTGACAGCCTCAAAACCTGTTACTACTCTGCCCACAGACATTGTGTTGGAGGACACCCAACCCTTCTCTCAGCCCACAGTTGGCTCCCCCAACGTGTATCACTCCCTGCCCTGCACGCCTCACACTGGGGCTGAAGACGCTGAGCAGGCTGCAGGTCGCAGGACACAGAGCAGTGGGCCTGGGCTGCAGAACAATAGTGAGTGTGTGGTGCCGATGGCCTGGAGCCAAACTTAGCTTGGGTGAGAGTTGACAATGGTGGTTTTCCTTCTTCAAGCCCCTCTGTGCCCCTAGAGCCCCCTGGCTGTGGCTGCCTCCTTCATCTAAGAGCAGAGTCCATGTTGGGCCAGGAGACTTCAGATCCATGTCCTGGTGCTGCATCTGGCTTTGTCTTTCCTCAGTGGGCAGGGCTGGGTCTGCTAGTCCATCTTTACCCTTCTCTGCGCTATGCAGCCTTGGCCTGCTGCATCTCCAGCCTGTATTCTCTTCCCTTCACTCAGGGCCTGGGAAACCAGCCCAGTTTCTGGCAGGAGAGGCAGAGGAGGTCGATGCCTTTGCTCTGGGCTTCCTGAGCACCAGCAGTGGTGTCTCTGGAGAAGATGAAGTAGAGCCCTTACACAATGGAGTTGAAGAGGCAGAGAAAAAGATGAAAGAAGAAGGTGTGAGTGTGAGTGAAATCGAGGCAACAGGAGCACAAGGACCCAGCAGGGCAGAAGAGCCTGAGGGACACACACAGGTGACAGAAGCAGAGGGATCCCAGGGGACTGCTGAGGCCGAGGGGCCAGGAGCATCTTCAGGGGATGAGGATGCCTCTAGCAGGGCAGGTAAGAGGCCCAGTGCAGGGGGTGACTGGTGACAGCTGTGTTCAGGCCCCAGCACACAGAAAGGCCTTGCCTGGGTTGTGTTTCCGGGCACTGGTGGTGGTAGGGGTTCAGGGAGACTCTGAGGGGCACCCGCTTGGCTGGAGCTAGATGGGTTCCACCAGAAACAGGACAGAAATACTGTGGCTGTGCTGGCCTGGGTGAGATGGTCAGGCCTGGAATTCCTGTGACCCCATCCTTCTTCCTTTGTAGCAAGTCCAGAGTCGGCCTCCGGCACCCCTGAGTCTCTCCAGGCCAGACGACATCATCAGTTTCCTGAGCCAGCCCCACCGCCTGGTGCTGCAGTGTAAGATCCCACAACCCCATTCCTCATGGGCCTCTTGGGAAGGGAGCATTGGGTACGCTGTGTACATAGGGTCCTCCCCCTTCCTACGGGTATGCAGATGATTACCTAGCAGGGCAGCCGGAGCTGGGCTGGGGAGAGCTCACCAAGAGCACCTCTGCCTCCAGAGCTTAGAGGAGCCTGGGTGAGGGGAAAGGGGAAAGTATGTGGTCGGTTTGTAGTCAGAAAAGTCTTCCTGGAGGATGATTAGCAGAATCGGGAAAGGCAGCAGTAGAGTAAGGGAAGAGACTGTCCATTCTAAGGCCTGGGGTCATGGACCCAAGCAGGTATCAATACAGATAAGCCTGAACTAGGATGTCAAGTCGACTGTGGAGGAACAGAGCCCCAGGGAAAGACTGGCCTCTTTGTGGCCCCCTGACCCAGCTGCCCCTCAGCAGGTGGTCAGGGCTGCTGGTCCTGGCTGGTCAGGGCACATGGTCCCCAGCCTCGGCAGGAGCCAGCAAGACTTGCCCTTGAATAAGGGCCTACTGAGGCAAGTTCAGCTCCCTCTGTGCACTGTTGCCCTCAGCTTATCTTCAGAGCCTGCAGAGCCTCTGTTGGTCAGGTGTCCCCCTAGGCCCCGGACCACCGGCCCCAGGCCCCGGCAAGATCCCCACAAGGCTGGACTGAGCCACTATGTGAAACTCTTTAGCTTCTTTGCCAAGATGCCCATGGAGAGGAAGGCTCTTGAGATGGTGGAGAAGTGGTGAGTCCTGGGCACGTGGGGTAGGGAGAGGAACCCCTTAGGTCATGATCAGACTGTTCAGCCCGCTCTATCCCCACCTTCTTGGCAGCCTAGATAAATATTTCCAGCATCTTTGTGATGACCTGGAGGTATTTGCTGCTCATGCTGGCCGCAAGACTGTGAAGCCAGAGGACCTGGAGCTGCTGATGCGGCGGTGAGAGGGCGGAAAGTGTGGGGGTGCTGGCTGGGGGAGCTCTGGCGCTGATTCTGCCTGTCCTTTCTCTTCCTCCACTGCAGGCAGGGCCTGGTCACTGACCAAGTCTCACTGCACGTGCTAGTGGAGCGGCACCTGCCCCTGGAGTACCGGCAGCTGCTCATCCCCTGTGCGTACAGTGGCAACTCTGTCTTCCCTGCCCAGTAGTGGCCAGGCCTTGACACTTTCCCTGTCCCCACCTGGGGCCTCTTGCCCCCACATATTTCTCCAGGTCTCCTCCCCACCCCCCCAGCATCAATAAAGTGTCATAAACAGAATATTCTGCATTTTGGTACATGTCCTGGGGCCAGCCAGGCAAGGACTGATTCCCCCCCACAACTCCCCAGCACAGTCTGGAGAATGGCATGGGTTTAGACAAACGCTTTTATACTAAAAGCTAGGGGTTAGCAGGACGAGCACGCAGGCTGCACACAGGCTCTAGTTTGCAGGCTCTGGCTCTCGAGGTCCCGCACGCCTGATGTCAATCACCTGAAGCCGCTCCAGGGCAGTCTGGAGGATTTCCACCACGCCTTCTTCCTTCTCGTCACTGTCCTCTGGCAGTTCCAACTCAGGGAGCTGGAAGGCCTGGCTCATGTAGGTGTTCACAGTCTGCTTGTCCAGGCTGGGGTCGATGGTCATCAGGGCCCCTCGCAGCTTGGGCAGAGTCACCTCCTCATGGCTGCCCCACAGGAAAAGAGAGTGACAGGCCCTGACCCCTCCTCTCCATGCCCCAGACTCCCAGGTGCCCTCCTCTGTGCTGAGCTTGAGTAGTGGATGGTGCATGGTACACAGGGAGACCCAGGGGCTTCAGGGGCCCAGCCTGTGGGACTTGCCTATGGATCAGGGTCACTCACAGTTCTATGCCCAGCTCCTGCTTTAGCTGCAGTAAGTACTCATCCTTCTCATCCATGTATTGTTCCCAGAGCTTTTGCACAAAGGGCTCACTCTGGCCCTCCTCATCCTGGGATGGGCCACAAGTCAGGGGGAGGGCATATTGGCCTGGGTCCAACCAAGGCTGGGGCAGGGGCCAGGCCAGTTCCCGGACCCACATACCCACCTCCATAAACAGTGAACGGTAGTTGAGCAAGTCTGCATTGCTGCTGCTGGGATGCCAGCCCCCTGCCTCCATCAGCTCCTGGATTTGCTCTTCTGTCTTGAGAGGGAAGGTACTCTTGAGGACAGTGCTGTAGGGGAGACATGAGGGCCAACAGGGACCTGCTGAGGCCTGCTTGTGCCTCTCCGTAGTGCTCAAAAGGGAGTGAGTTCCAAGGCTGTGGCCCTTCCCACCAGGTGCCCCTTTTCCCTGCAGATGCAGGAACAGTTGGGTAGGAGTTGGGGGTGGCCTGGACCAGCCTCTCACTTGAACTGCTCCATGGTTAGTAGCCCCTCGTTCTGACTGTCAGCATTTGTCATCTCCTTCAGCAGCTGGGCTACTGTCTCCTTCTGGGTGACATACACATTCTCACTCCGCTATAAGGAGAGAAGCATTATTCACTTGCTCTTCCTGGGAGTGGTGGGGGCAAAGCTGGTCTATGCTAGGGACAAAGACCCCTCTCAGTCTCCCCAAGGGGAATAGGCCCCAGCTCACCTTTCCCATCAAGACTGCATAGAACTGACTCATAAGCTCGTTGGAGTGGAAGATCTTGATATTTTCAAAAATAGTGTAAGCCCAGGCCATGGCATCACTGGGCCCAAAGCGACGCTCAAGGAAATTGAAGAAGAAGTCTGGGAATGTCTCTTTCTGCGGGATTGAGGAAATGCTCGGCCAGCCTGCCTTACGGTTGGTTGGCCCTCATCCCTGGCACCTCTGGACCTCCAGAGGACCCTGGATATGAAGACCACGCTGGACCAGAGTGGCTGGTGAGATCTGACCTGCTCCTCAGCAAGACGTTCCTTCCAGGCATCCTTGAGAAGGTCGACCACATCCTTCTTGCTTGGCTTCTTGTTCTCCACGAGGCCATCAAACCGAAGAAAAGCAGGGATGGCTTCCCCATAACCCTAGGAGGGAGGATATCAGCTCATCTCTGGACCCATCTGTGGCCCCACCCTCAAGCAGGGAAGAGCCCCAGTTGGTTCCCCGAAAGCTCATCTGAGCAGCAGGGCATAGCTGTTCTGACTCTGGCCCAAGCCCCACTCCTGGGGCCTCCCCTACCAGACCAGGGAAGAATTCTTTCTCCCGCAGCAGCCCTGAGCCAATCTCTTCCAGGAGCACGTCCACCAGCTGGTCGCTGTTCTTGCCCTCAGCCAGCATCTGCCAGCGCTCTGGGCCCCCAGCCACCACATCTGCATGTGGGGAGAGGGAGCTAGAGTCTGGGCCCACATGTAAGCAGGACCTGGGCCCCCGCTGGCTGCCCTCACCTTCACATTTGGTCCAGTCAGGCCTTGGCGTGGAAGTGCGCTGGATCTCCTGCAGCTCAGAGAAGAACTGGTCCCGCTCCTTCAGCGTGCTCATGTGCAGCTGCATCAGGATCTCATGCTCCTTGCGAACCTCCTCGTAGCTGGCTCTCAGGGTGTCCAGCTGTGGGCAAGGACATTGGCCCTGGCCCCCCACCTGTGAGACCCCGTCCTACCCTCCTGGCCCTGCCTGCCTGCCTCAGCACCTGCTCCTGAAGATCCTTGTTGGTCTTCTCCTGCATTTCAAAGTCCCTCCTAGGGACTACATCTCCAAAGTTGGCCTTCATGGTGTTGAGTTCCATCTGCGTGCGGGTCAGGTCTTGCCGGGTCATCTTAAGAGCCAGGGTTAACTTCACAGGGTCCTCCCCCCAGATGCCTGCCAGGGGAGGGGGCCCACCAGCCCGTGTCACCCTGGCTTTCTCGGGTTGCCCGAAGCCCTCTGCCCTTCCCGTTTGGGGTTCCCTGGGTCTTGCCCACAGTGCTACCAGCCTAGGGTTTCAGGCTAAAGTCTAGAAGCCCAGGAAACTGAGTAACAGGCCTGTCCAGCCCACCAGGAGCCTAGGCTGCCTCAGCTACCAACTGTGTTCCTACAATTCTCAGTTCAACTCAGAAGATACACAGCCCTGGGAGAGGCAGGGACATCTCCCCCCTGAATGGTTATGGAATGAGCAGGTCTTAGGAATGTTGAATGAATGGGGCTTAGGAGTGAGACCAGACTCCTCCAGCATCTCAGAGAAGAGAGAAACCCGATTCAGGCTTACCTGGGGACTGGGCTAATGACATGTCCTCTCGCTGGTACCGCAGCTCGTTCAGGTCTGCGATGAGTATCTTACGGGCATCTCGCTCACTGAGGTAGTGCAGGTACTCCTCAGCCAAGTTCTTCCTCAGTTTGGCCACCTGTGGAGAAGGTGGCTGTGTGGTCAGGGGCTGCCCTTGAACCCCTGTATGCAGTCGGTCACCCCAGGGAGTGGGCTGGGTGCTGGGTTGCCCCATTAGGGCCTGCGAACAGGAAAGGTGAAAGAAGAAGGAGATTGGCCATTTCTGAGAATTCGGCAAGGTACCACTGCTTCCCCCTTTGGGGAAAGTGCTGAGCCTAGCAGCAGGGCAGAGGGTGGAGTTAGCAAGGCTCTGGGGGTAAGGTGGTGGCTCAGTGTGTCACTCCTTGTAGAAAGGCAGAGCGGGGTAGGGGGTCACCCTTGTAGTGGGATTGGCAGGAATTCGGGGTCATCACACCACTTCCATTCACCTCGCTCTGCAGTGAAATCTTCTCCTCATTCTTTTTGTCGATGAGTTTTAGTAAATTCATCTTCTCTTTCTTGAGCAGGGAGATTTCATGTTTCTCCTCAGCTCTCATGGCCAGGATCCTCTCATTGCAGTCCTCATTCACAGTGACAAGCTTGGCCTTCAGGGGCTCCAGAGCCCGGATCTTCTCCCTTTGGTGGGCTAAGCAGAGACAGGTGGGAGAGCTGCTTTGGGGCCATGGACAGAAGACACAGACCCTAAGGTCATGGGTGAGTGGCTATGTCACTTGCAAACCCCAAGAGTCTCTGCATGCCTTGTTCAAAGCCATGGTCCCTGTTTCAGGCCTTCCTGCACTTGATTTTAAACCAAGGGCAGAGTTCAGATGAAGACCAGGGTGTCTCCCGTGTCCTTTCCCCTACAGCCTTAAGTCCTGCAGCTGCACTATGCCCTGTACCTCCTGAGCCTGGCAGGGGAGCCTGCTGACTCCCAGAGGTGCTCACTCTCTCCTGGGGTTCACTCTGTTTTCAACAGGGACGGCTCCACTGTGCTTCTCAATGACAGGGGTGGTCAGGTGCTCTGGGGTGCCCTATAACGGAACAGTCTGTGCAGAATGGCTGAGGGGCTTTGGTGACCTCAAGGCCCAGTTGGGTAGCTGCCCCCGCCCTGCTGTGGAGCGCCAGAAGGTCGAATAGGATCTTCTCCACCCCTTCCAGGCTGGGACAAGGAGGGGAGCTGCATTTCTGCATTTTTTTTTTTTTTTTTTTTTTTGCGATGGAGTCTTGTTCTTTTGCCCAGGCTAGAGTGCAGTGGTGTGATCTCAACTCACTGCAACCTCCACCTCCTAAGTTCAAGCAATTCTCCTGCCTCAGTCTCCCAAGTAGCTGAGATTATAGGTGTGTGCCACCATGCACAGCTAATTTTTTTGTGTTTTTAGTAGAGACAGGGTTTCACTATATTGGCCAGGCTGGTCTCAAACTCCTGACCTCAAGTGATCCACCACCTTGGCCTCCCACAGTGCTGGGATTACAGGTGTGAGCTACTGTGCCTGGCAGGAGGTGCATTCTTACCCAGCATCCCCTCATATGCATTCTTGATGGAGGATAGTAATGGCTTGTACGTTTTGAAGTCCTCTATGAAGAACTCAAATATCTCTCTGTAAGGCTGGCAAGAAAAAGGAACCCATCATCTCCTGGCCCACAGCTGCCACCCTTAGTGGGGAACTATTTTTCTTTTTCTTTTTTCCTGAAATGGAGTCTTGCTCTGTCACCCAGGCTGGAGTGCAGTGGTGCGATCTTGGCTCACTGCAACCTCCGCCTCCCAGGTTCAAGTGATTCTCCTGCCTCAGCCTTCTGAGTAGCTGGGATTACAGGTGCCCGCCACCATGCTAGGCTAATTTTTGTATTTTTAGTAGAAACGGGGTTTCACCATGTTGGCCAGGATGGTCTCAATCTCCTGACCTCATGATCCACCCACCTCGGCCTCCCAAAGTAGAGGGATTACAGGCGTGAGCTACTGTGCCCGGTCCTGTGTTTTTCTTTACTGGGCTTAGTAGTATTCCGGCGTAAGGCTGCCAGGTCACTTATATTCAAGTAAATGCCCTAGACACTACCTGGGTACCTCACAGTGCCATGGAGCCTGGGGGGCAGCTCTCTGGAGGCCTGTCCTGATGCTGTCTTTGAGGCCTAGTGGACCACCATGACCATAGACAGATCTCCACTCTGTGCCTGAGCCCCTCTCTGGCTCTCCAGGCAGCCAGCCTCTTGCCTTCTAGACACAGTATCATTGGCCTCTCACTTGTAACCTCTTCCCATCTTAGAGCCTGGTAGATTCAGGAGATTGAAGGTTGTACCCTTGCGTCCTGACATGCAAGTAGGGGTGTGGTCCCCTGTCCCATTTGGACACATGGGAGGTTTCTGGAGGCAGCATTGCTCACTGAAATGAGCACAGTTAGCCGGGCGCGGTGGCTCACGCCTGTAATCCCAGCACTTTGGGAGGCGGAGGCGGGTGGATCACCTGAGGTTGGGAGTTCGAGACCAGCCTGACCAACATGGAGAAACCCCGTCTCCACTAAAAATACAAAATTGGCCGGGCATGGTGGCACATGCCTATAATCCCAGCTACTAGGGAGGCTGAGGCAGGAGAATCGCTTGAACCTGGGAGGCGGAGGTTGCGGTGAGCCGTGATCGTGCCATTGCACTCCAGCCTGGGCAAACAAGAGTGAAACTCCGCCTAAAGAAAAAAAAAAAAAAAAAAAGAAATGAGCACAGTCTCCAGAGTCAGCCCTGAGTTTGAAGCCCAGTCCCACTACACCATAGTGGTATGCCTTCTTCCTTATCTGCTCAGGAGATCGATGTAAGGCCCCAGCCCAGGGCCTTGCACTTGCACACAGCCAGTGCTCAGTAAATGCTTTAGTCAATGACTAAGTCAAAAGGCAGGAATTATCTGTCATCATCCTTGTTTGAGCAGATTTGGTGATTCTCTCCCTAATATATACCGGAATCTGGGTTGGATCTTATGTATATATATCTCTGTCTCCCTCCCTCCCTCCTTATGCATCTGGGCTGGTTCCTTAAGCTTGGGGTTGTTGCCACTGGGCTGGTAAACACGGCGTGACCCCTGCTTGCCCAACTGCCAGCATCAGGCTCCATTCACTGATGTCGTGACCTAACCTGGGCACCAGGGATCACAGAGCTGTAGGGACTGGGCACAGCATCCAGGCCACCTGACTCAGGTGAGGAAACTCTAGCCTCAGGAGACTTTCACATCCACATTGCAGCCTTGCCTGATCACTGGCGTTTTCTTTCTTTTTTTTTTTTTTTTGAGACAGCGTCTCACTCTGTCGCCCAGGCTAGAGTGCAGTGGCACGAACTTGGCTTACTGCAAGCTCTGCCTCCTGGGTTCATGCCATTCTCCTGCCTCAGCCTCCTGAGCAGCTGGGACTACAGGCGCCCGCCACCACGCCCAGCTAATTTTTTGTATTTTTAGTAAAGATGGGGTTTCACTGTGTTAGCCAGGATGGTCTCGATCTCCTGACCTGGTGATCTGCCCGCCTTGGCCTCCCAAAGTGCTGGGATTACAGGTGTGGGCCACCGTGCCCGGCCTTCTTTTTTTTTTTGACAGAGTCTCACTCCGTTGCCCAGGCTGTAGTGCTGTGGCACGATCTTGGCTTACTGTAACCTCTGCCTCCTGGGTTCAAGCTTGCAGCTGGGACTACAGGCGCCCGCCAACACGCCCGGCTAATTTTTTTGTATTTTTAGTAGAGACGGGGTTTCACCGTGGTCTCGATATCCTGACCTCGTGATCCATGTTGGCCAGGCTGGTCTTGAACTCCTGACCTCAAGCGATCCTCCTGCCTCAGCCTCCCAAAGTGCCGGGATTACAGGTGTGAGCCTGAGCCACTGTGCCCGGCCTCACTGGCATTTTCATAGGATGTTTCTTGCTTCTGTTCAGGGAAGGAGACCCAGGAGAGCTGGGAGAGGTGGGTATCCCCTGAAGGTCTGAGGTGCTCACCTGGTAGGTGAGGCTTTTTTTGTTTTTGAGACGGAGACTCACTCTTGTCGCCCAGGTTGGAGTGCAGTGGTGTGACCTCGTCTCACTGCAACCGCTCCCTCCCGGGCTCAAGTGATTCTCCTGCCTCAGCCTCCTGAGTAACTGGGACTACCAGTGCTTACCACCATGCCCGGCTAAATTTTGTACTTTTAGTAGAGACGGGGTTTTGCCATGTTGGCCAGGCTGGTCTCGAACTCCTGACCTCAGGTGATCCACCCGCCTCGGCCTCCCAAAGTGCTGGGATTACAGGTGTGAGCCACTGTACCTGGCCGGTAGGTGAAGCTTCTTCCCACCCTTTCCCCGCCCTCCCCAAGTTTCTTCTGTGGCTCTGACCTGCAGCCTTAGTTCCTGGGTGGAATCTGTGCCCAGGTCCAGCAGGAGGAGCTCCTTGCGTAGGTAGTTTTCCAGCTCCTCCAAGTACCGGGGCTTGGCAGTGCGAAAGGGATGCTGCTGGCAGCTCCTGCAGGGGATGGTGGCTGATAATGTGGCCAGCACCCCCACGGGGCTCTTGTGCCCTCAGTCTGGGGCAACACACACCCCTGCCGTCTCCTGGCCCAAAGCCTGGCCCATGCCAGCCCACTCACCATGGGACTGACCCTGGCTTACCCTACTCGCTTCCGGTAGTCATCTGAACAGGGTTTTCGATTTTGCAAAATGGTCTGGCCACTGGTGTATGTGGGCCATGGGGACAGGTGCCCACCCATGGAGAACTGACCAGTCTGCAGGGAGGGACAGGTGGGGTTACCATGGCAACATTGCTCCCCTTACTAATGTTTCTCTCCATCCCTCCTCCCCCAGTCCTGACTTTTTTTTTTCTTTTTGAGACAGTCTTGCTCTGTTCCCCAGGCTGGAGTGCAGTGGTACGATCTCAGCTCACTGCAACCTCCACCTCCTGGGTTCAAGCTATTCTCTGCCTCAGCCTCCCGAGTAGCTGGGATTATAGGCACCCACCACCATGCCTGGCTAATTTTTGTATTTTTAGTAGATACAGGGTTTTACCATCTTTACCACACCCAGCCAGCCCTGAGGTTTTTTACAGACATCTCTCAACATGGTTCATAATTAAGACTGTGGGTTCTTGAGTTAGAGAGGGCTGGGGTTAAGTCTCAGATGTCCCTTATTAGCTATGTCAACTTCTCTGAGCCTTAGTCCTCACGTCTGTAAAAGAGGGATGATGGTAGTCTTTGTCACAGTGTATTGATGTGAGGATGCAATGAGAAAGCATAGTCGGGCATAGTGGCTCACGCCTGTAATTCCCAGCACTTTCCGAGGCTAAGGTGGGCAGACACAAGGTCAGGAGATCGAGACCATCCTGGCTAACACGGTGAAACCCCGTCTCTACTAAAAATACAAAAAAAATTAGGCTGGGCGCAGTGGCTCACGCGTGTAATCTCAGCACTTTGGGAGGCCAATGCGGGATCATGAGGTCAGGAGATTGAGACCATCCTGGCTAATGTGGTGAAACCCTGTCTCTACTAAAAGTACAAAAACAAAATTATCTGGGCGTGGGGTGAGTGCCCTTAGTCCCAGCTACTCGGGAGGCTGAGGCAGGAGAATGGTGTGAACCTGGGACGCGGAGTTTGCAGTGAGCAGAGATCGTGCCACTGCACTCCAGCCTGGTGACAGAGCAAGACTCAGTTTCACAAAAAAAAAAAAAAAAAAAAAAAAAAAGCTGGGTGTGGTGGCATGTGCTTGTAGTCCCAGCTACTTGGGAGGCTGAGGCAGGAGAATCGCTTGAACCCGGGAGGCAGAGGTTGCAGTGAACCGAGATCGCGCCATTGTGCTCCAGCCTGGGCAACAAGAGCAAAACTGTCTCGAAGAAAAAAAAAGAGAAATAGAGAAAGCATAATGTGCGCTTTATATGGACCCTGGCACCTGCTAGGAACTCAGTAAAGATCAGCCATTCTGTCCTGGCCAATGGCTTATGCCTGTAATCCCAGCAGTTTGGGAGGCCAAGGTGGGCAGCTTTTAGCACTTTGAGGCCAAGGTGGGCAGATCACTTGAGGTCAGGAGTTTGAGACCAACCTGGCCAACATGGTGAAACTCCATCTCTATTAAAAATACAAAAATTAGCTGGGCATGGTGGCGCATGCCTGTAATCCCAGCTACTTGGGAGGCTGAGGCAGGAGAATCTCTTGAACTCGGGAGGCAGAGGTTGCAGTGAGCTGAGATTGAGCCATTGCACTCTAGGGGGGGAGACAAGAGTGAAACTCCATCTCAAAAAAAAAAAGACTATCAAAATGGATGTAATTATTTATGTATGTATGTTTATATGTATGTATGTATTTATTTGAGATGGAGTCACACTCTCTTGCCCAGGCTGGAGTGCAGTAGTGCAAACTCTGCTCACTGCAGCCTCTGCCTCTTTTTTTTTTTTTTTTGAGACAGAGTCGCTCTGCCGCCCAGGCTGGAGTGCAGTGGCCGGATCTCAGCTCACTGCAAGCTCCGCCTCCCGGGTTCACGCCATTCTCCTGCCTCAGCCTCCCGAGTAGCTGGGACTACAGGCGCCCGCCACCGCGCCCGGCTAGTTTTTTGTATTTTTTTAATAGAGACGGGGTTTCACCGTGTTAGCCAGGATGGTCTCGATCTCCTGACCTCGTGATCCGCCCGTCTTGGCCTCCCAAAGTGCTGGGATTACAGGCTTGAGCCACCGCGCCCGGCCAGCCTCTGCCTCTTGAGTTCAAGCGATTCTCCTGCCTCAGCCTCCTGAGTAGCTGAGATTACCAGTGCCTGCCACCACGCCCAGTTCTTTTGTATTTTTAGTAGAGATTACAGGTGTGAGCCACCGCACCCAGCTCACACCTGATTCTCAGCACTTCGGGAGGCCCAGGCAGGTGGATAACCTGAGGCCAGGAATTTGAGACCAGTCTGGCCAACATGTTGAAACCCCATCTCTTCCAAAAATACAAAAATTAGCCGGGACTGGTGGTACACGCCTGTAATCCCAGCTGCTCCGGAGGCCAATGCAGAAGAATTACTTGAACCCTGGAGGAAGAGGCTACAGTAAGCAGAGATTGCACGACTGCACTCTAGTCTGGGCGACAGAGAGAGACTCTCTCTCACCAAAAAAAAAAAAAAAAAAAAGAGATGGGGTCTCACTATGTTGCCCGGGCTGGTCTCGAACTGCTGAGATCAAGAGATCCTCCTGCCTTGTCCTCCCAAAGTGCTGGGATTACAGGCTTAAGTCATGGCGCCCAGCCTAATTTTTATAAAAGCACAAAATAATCCTGGAAGACACCTGAGAGTTTATTTTTTATTTTTTTCTTAGAGACAGGGTCTTACTCTGTCACCTAGGCTGGAGTGCAGTGACCCGATAACACCTCACAGTAACTTCAAACTCCCGGGCTCAAGAGATCCTCCCACCTCAGTCTCCCTAGTAGCTAGGACTACAGGGGCACACCACCACTCCTGGTTAGTTTAAAAAATCTTTTTTGTAGAGATGAAATCTCCCTATGTTGCCAGGCTGGTCTCAAACTCCTGGTCTCAAGCAATCTTCCTTCTTTGGCCTCCCAAAGTGTTAGGATTACAGGTGTGAGCTGGCCTTGTTTTTCAGACTTTATTTTTTGAGACTGAGTCTCGCTCTGTCGCCCAGGCTGGAGTGCAGTGGCACAATCTCTGCTCACTGCAGCCTCCGCCTCCTGGGTTCAAGCGATTCTCCTGCCTCAGCCTCCCTAATAGCTGGAATTATAGGCGCATGCCACCACGCCCAGCTAATTTTTGTATTTTTAGTAGAGATGGGGTTTCACCATGTTGGCCAGGCTGGTCTTGAACTGACCTCAGGTGATCCACCCACTTCGGCCTTCCAAAGTGCTGGGATTACAGGCGTGAGCCACCGTGCCCCGTGGTTTTTCAGACTTGTGAAAGACCAGCCCTTGGCCGGACGCGGTGGCTCATGCCTGTAATCCCAGCACTTTGGGAGGCCAAGTCGAGCAAATCACGAGGTCAGGAGAACCAGACCATCCTGGCTAACACGGTGAAACCTCGTCTCTACTAAAAATGCAAAAAATTAGACAGGTGTGGTGACACCTGCCTGTAGTCCCAGCTACTCGGGAGGCTGAGGCAGAAGAATCGCTTGAACCTGGGAAGCGGAGGTTGCAGTGAGCGAAGATTGTGCCGCTGCGCTCCAGCCTGGGCGACAGAGCGAGGCTCCGTCTCAAAAAAAAACCACCACCACCACCACCACCACACACACACACACACACACACACAAAACAGTCCTCGTGTTCTGTCTACTGTTTCTACCGGGAGAAAATGGGGCTACCCTCCTTTGCTTGCAGAGGCGAGTGGAAGCTGGAGAACCAGCTGCCATGGCCGATTGTTGGTGAGGTTATTAACAGCTGAGGGATCTCCGCCCGGTAGGCTGGAACGCAATGCTCCCCGGGCGCTCCGTGCTCTCTGCTTCTCCCGGTAGGTAAAAACGGGAAGGCGGCCCTGGAGGGACGGCGGGAGGGAACACTGCCCCCTGGTGGTTGATGTCGCTCTAAAGAAAGTTGAAATGAAAAAGCCTGGCTCACGGAAGGTGGCAGCTGAGAAGGCTGCCTGGGAGCCTCAGGGCTCTCCCCTAGTCATCAGGTCTTTGGGTTGCGCTTGGTCTCTGCGAATAATCCATATTGACCCCAGCTTTCTCCTCCCTGGAGTCACTCCCACAGGAGTGTTGGACCAGCCCCACAAAGTGTGTGGCCCATGTGTTTCCTAATTCCCCACGAGGGTCATGGTCACACAAGGAAAACCCATGCTGTTCCACTGTGAGCCAGAGTTGTAAGTTTACTCAAATGTGTTTTTTCCCTTATGAGATTTGGACAATGGCTATTTGCTGATTAATAACAATCCTATGATCATATCAACAAGAGCCCAAAAGTACTTAATAAGACAGCATTGGGGCTGGGCACAGTGGCTCACGCCTGTAATCCCAGCACTTTGGGAGACCGAGGCAGGCGGATCACGAGGTCAGGAGTTCAAAACCAGCCTGACCAACATGATGAAACCCTGTCTCTACTAAAAATACAAAAATTCACCAGGCATGGCTGGGCGTGGTGGTTCACGCTTGTAATCCCAGCACTTTGGGAGGTGGAGGCAGGCAGATCACGAGGTTAGGAGATCAAGACCATCCTGGCTAACATGGTGAAACCCCGTCTTTACTAAAAATACCAAAAAAATTAGCCGGGCGTGGTGGCGGGCGCCTGTAGTCCCAGCTACTTGGGAGGCTGAGGCAGGAGAATGGCATGAACCTGGGAGGCAGAGCTTGCAGTGAGCCAAGATGGCACCACTGCACTACAGCCTGGGCAACAGAGCGAGATTCCATCTCAAAAAAAAAAATTATCCAGGCGTGGTGGTGCACGCCTGTAATCCCAGCTACTCAGGAGGCTGAGGTAGGATAATCACTTGAACCCGGGAGGCGGAGGTTGCAGTGAGCTGAGATGGCGCCACTGTACTCCTTCCTGGGCAACAGAGCACGACTCTCAAAAAAAAAAAAAAAAAACAGCATTGGGCTCGGTGTGGTGGCTCACACCTGTAATCCCAGTGCTTTGGGAGGCCAAGGAAGAAGGATAGCTTGAGCCCAGGAGTTCAAGACCAGCCTGGGCAACGTAGTTAGATCCACTACAAAAAATACAAAAAATAGCCAGGTGTGGTGGTGCACTCCTGTAGTCTCAGCTACTCAGGAGGCTGAGTGGGAGGATTGGTTGAGCATGGGAGGTGGAGTCTGCAGTGAGCTGTGTTTGTGCCACTGCACTCCAGCCTGTGTCAGAGCAAAACTCTGTCTCAAAAAAATAAGATTAGCTGGGTGTGGTGGCATGTGTCTATAGTTCCAGCTACTTGGGAGTGTAAGGTGGGAGGATCACTTGAGCCCAGGCATTTGAGACTGAAGCAAGCCATAACTGTACCACTGCACCCTGACAGGCAAAAGCCTGTCTCAAAACAAACAAACAAACAAACAAACAAAACGCATTCATTTCTTTTTTTTTTTTTTTTGAGATGGAGTCTTGCTCTGTTGCCCAGGCTAGAGTGCAGTGGTGTGATCTCGGCTCACTGCAACCTCCACCTCCCGGGTTAAAGCGATTCTTGTGCCTCAGCCTCCTGAGTAGCTGGGACTACAGATGCACCACCATGCATGACTAATTTTTATAATTTTAGTAGATATGGGGTTTCACCATGTTGGCCAAGCTGGTCAAACTCCTGACCTCATGTGATCTGTCTGCCTTGGCCTCCCAAAGTACTGGGATTATAGGCATGGGTCACTGCACTCAGTTCTTTTTTTTTTTTTTTCAATTTAAATTTCATTTCTCGGCCGGGCGCGTGGCTCAAGCCTGTAATCCCAGCACTTTGGGAGGCCGAGGCGGGTGGATCACGAGGTCAGGAGATCGAGACTATCCTGGCTAACATGGTGAAACCCCGTCTCTACTAAAAATACAAAAAACTAGCCGGGCGTGGTGGCGGGCGCCTGTAGTTTCAGCTACTTGGGAGGCTGAGGCGGGAGAATGGCGTGAACCCGGGAGGCGGAGCTTGCAGTGAGCCGAGATCACACCACTGCACTCCAGCCTGGGAGACACAGCGAGACTCCGTCTCAAAAAAAAAAAAAAAAAAAAAAAAAAAAAAAAAAAAAAAAAAAAAAAAAACTTTAAAACAAAGGAATGGCGGAGAGATCTGGAGTGAACATGGTAGAGACACATCTCTTTCCTACTGCCTTCACACACCTACTCAGCAATGATGGAGCTATCAACATTTGGCAGCCATTCAGGTAGCCTGTTAGATACTAGGGCCATAAAGACAGAAAGATATAGTCACAGCCTTGAAGGACCTTGGCAGATCGGGTGTGACCATCCCAGCAGGTAGCACAGTGCCTGGCGTGTTGGCGGGAGGGATGTGAAGTGAGGTCCACTGCAGAATGCTGAGCTGCAGGCGAGGGGTGTCTGTGGGCAGAGGTGAGTTCTCTCTCTGCCTGGGGAGATCCGGGAAGGCTTTTCCGGTGAGGAGCAGGCAGCCAGAGTACACCTTTCTTCCCAAAGCGTGGTGGGCCTGGCCTCTCTGAGCCATACTCTCTGAGAAGAAGCCACTTGGTGGGCATGTTTCAGGTGGGTATGTTTCAGGTAGGTGGTACTCTTGGGTTGCAGGAAGGGAGACAGATAGGGTCTGGGGACTGATATTTGAGGTTCCAAAACAACACTGTCACTAACCAGCGTCCTTCGTTTCTGAAGAAGCTTGCGTTTCTGGGTACTCTTGTTTTCTGTGATAAAGGATTCATCTATGGTCACTCCTGAAGGTTGTGGCTGTAATCTGCACAGAGAAGGGAAAACTGATGGTGGGTGACAGAGTCCAGAGTTGGGAGAGAACCCCCATCCTTCCTAGATCCACAAGGCATAGCCATCTCCCCGAGCTAGGCTCTGAGTCTTCCCAGTGCTGCTCCAGATTCCCAGAGAAACTGCCAAGCAAGTCCCTGGCCTTGGGTCCAAACCATTTGCCCTACATTCCCAGAAACATTCTTTTCATCACCAAAATTTCACCAACTACTGCAGCAAGATACCGATATCCCCCCATGAACCCAGAGAACCCCATGGGCCTATACTTCTGTTCAGTGTTCAACTGTGGCTGTGATGTTGGTTTCACGTACACAACTCTGGCACACTCTGGGGCTGTGATACAAAGGGCAGGTGCTGTAGGACAAGAAGCACAGGGTCTGGGGTCCAGGATCTGGGGTGTAAGTCTGAATCCTGCACTTACTGGCTGATAGGGTCTAAGGGCTGACATCTGGGGTTCCAATAGGACCACCCTTGAGCAAGTCATTTAATATCTCTCAGACTGGTTTCTTCACAAAGAAGTGGAGACAACTGTTTTTTTTTTTTTTTTTTTTTTTTTGAGACAGAGTCTCACTCTGTCACCCAGGCTGGAGTGTGGTGGTGCGATCTCAGGCCACTGCAACCTTCATCTTGCGGGTTCAAGCAGTTCTCTGCCTTAGCCTCCTGAGTAGCTAGGATTACAGGCACCGGCCACCACGCCTGGATAATTTTTGTATTTTTAGTAGAGATGGGGTTTCACCATGTTGGCAGGCTGGTCTTGAACTCCTGACCTCGTGATAAACCTGCCTTGGCCTCCCAAAGTGCTGGGATTACCGGCGTGAGCCACTGTGCCCGGCCAGAGACAACTCTTGCTTTGCGTATCTTACACAGTTGTGAAGTTTATTTTATTTATTTATTTATTTTAAGACGGAGTCTCGCTCTGTCACCCAGGGTAGAGTGCAGTGGCACCATCTCAGCTCACTGCAATCTCCACCTCCCGGGTTCAAGCGATTCTCCTTCCTCAGCCTCCTGAGTAGCTGGGACTACAGTCCCCTGCCACCATGCCCAGCTAATTTTTGTATTTTTAGTAGAGATGGGGGTTTCACCATGTTGGCTAGGCTGTCTTGAATACCTGACCTCAAATGATCCATCCACCTCCGCCTCCCAAAGTGCTGGGATTACAGGCATGAGCCACCACCGCGACTGGTCTGAAGTTTTTTTTTTTTTTTTTTTTTTTGAGACGGAGTCTCACGCTGTTGCCCAGGCTGGAGTGCAGTGGCGCGATCTCGGCTCACTGCAAGCTCCGCCTCCCGGGTTCCCGCCATTCTCCTGCCTCAGCCTCCTGAGTAGCTGGGACTACAGGCGCCCGCCACCGCGCCCGGCTAATTTTTTGTATTTTTAGTAGAGACGGGGTTTCACAGTGGTCTCGATCTCCTGACCTTGTGATCCGCCCGCCTCGGCCTCCCAAAGTGCTGGGATTACAGGCTTGAGCCACCGCGCCCGGCCTGGTCTGAAGTTTAAATACGAATTAGCTGGGTGTGGTGGTGGGTGCCTCTAATTCCAGCTACTTGGGAGGCTGAGGCAGAAGAAGCACTTGAATCTGGGAGGCGGGGGTTGCAGTGAGCCGAGATCGCACCACTGCACTCCCGCCTCAGTGACAGAGTAAAACTCTGTCTGAAAACAAAACAAAAAAAATTAGATGTGTATCTGGGCGTGGTAGCTCATGCCTGTAATCCCAGCACTTTGGGAAGCCAAGACAGACAGATTGCTTGAGCCCAAGAGTTCGAGATGAGCCTGAGCAACATAGTGAGACTTTGCCTCTATTTATTTATTTGTTTATTTATTTATTTCTGGTTTCAAACTCCTGACCTCAGGTGATCCGCCTGCCTCAGCCTCCCAAAGTGCTGGGATTACAGGCGTGAGCCACTGCACCCAGTCAATTTTTTTTTTTCTTTTTTCTTTTTGAGACAGAGTCTTACTCTGTCACCCAGGCTGGAGTGCAATGGCGTGATCTTGGCTCACTGCAGCCTCTAACTCCCAGGTTCAAGCGATTCTCCTGCCTCAGCCTCCTGAGTAGCTGGGACTAAAGGTGCATACCACCACGCCTGGCTAATTTTTGTATTTTTATTAGAGACAGGGCTTCACCATGTTGCCCAGGATGGTCTCGATCTGACCTTGTGATCTGCCCGCCTCAGTCTTCCAAAGTGCTGGGATTACGGGTGTGAGCCACCATGCCCGGCCTATTTTTTTTAATAAATAAAAAAAATGAGATATGCAAAATACCATGTAAACTGCAATGAACTGCTAGATGTTCATTATGACTGTAGAACGGGAAAAGCCTCTTAGGACAGCCATCCTAGGAAGGCATTTGAGGACCAACAGGGAGGGCTACTGTGGGCAGGCAGGCTCAGGTGGAACAAAAGGAAGAAGTAATTCCAACAATCCATGGGGTGGGGGTGTATGTTGCCAGATAGATCTTGTGTTCACTCCTCTTGCTTGCTGGTGACTTTGGGCATGCCGTTTAACATCTCTGAACCTCAGTGTCTTTGCCCATAAAAGTAGGATTAGGACTACCCAAACTCCAGGGAAGTTGAGACCCCTAATGTGAACTCAGTTGAGAAACTCTGTCCTGTAATGCTCCTCAGCTATAGTCCATGGAGCAGTAATATTCCAAACCCTAGTCCTCTATTGCCTCTCGACATTGGACAAGTGTGAGCAAAACACATGGAGTAAGCAGTTGGTGAGGAGAAGGAAGAGTGTCTGCCCAGATGAGTGTGGGTGTAAGACAGTCTTGGAGACCAACAAGGTACAACAGATCAACCCCAAGTGCTCACTGGGTTAAATCAATACCTTCTTATCAAAACTAATCTATTATCCGCCGGTGTGGTGGCTCAAGCCTGTAATCCCAGCACTTTGGGAGGCAGAGGTGGGCAAATCACGAGGTCAGGAGTTCAAGACCAGCCTGGCCAACATAGTGAAACCCTGTCTCTACTAAGAAAATACAAAAATTAGCTGGGTGTGGTGGCAGGTACCTGTAGTCCCAGCTACTCGGGAGGCTGAGGCAGGAGAATCTCTTGAACCTGGGAGTCGAAGGTCGCAGTGAGCCGAGATGGAGCCACTGCACTACAGCCTGGGTGACACAGCGAGACTCTGTCTCAAAAAAAAGTAAAGACTAATAAATTCTCCAAACTCTGTTCTTGCTCATGCTGGAACCACCAGGAAAGGCAAGGTAAGCAAGAAAATTGGGGAATTCTATAAATTCTGAGAAGCTGTTGAATGGAAAAGTTTAGTAGGTAACAGATGTTGTTAGTTTTGAATATCAAAGGAGACAACATTATAAAACAGACCTAAAACAAGGCAAACCAAACACCTTCTAAGGCCTGTACACTTATCCAAAAAGCTTAGGATGCTTGGGCTGGGCGTGGTGGCTCACGTCTGTAATCCCAGCACGTTGGGAGGCTGAGGTGGGCAGATCACAAGGTCAGGAGACCGAGACCATCCTGGCTAAGACAGTGAAACCCTGTCTCTACTAAAAATACAAAAAATTAGCCAGATGTGTTGGCATGCGCCTATAGTCCCAGCTACTCAGGAGGCTGAGGCAGGAGCATCACTTGAGCCTGGGAGGCAGAGGTTGCAGTGAGCTGAGATCGCGCCACTGCACTCCAGCCTGGGCAACAGAGCGAGACACTCCATTTCAAAAAAAAAAAAAAAAGGAGCTTAGGATGTATTATGTTAAATATTTTACGGTAACCCTCAGAGGGGAATGGGAAACATTTATATTTCTACCTCAAAGCTAGACAAAACTCATTTTTTTCTTTTTTTTTTGAGACAGAGTCTCACTCTGTCGCCCAGGCTGGAGTGCAGTGGCGCGATCTCGGCTCACTGCAAGCTCCGACCCCTGGGTTCACGCCATTCTCCTGCCTCAGCCTCCCGTGTAGCTGGGACTACAGGTGCCCACCACCACGCCCGGCTAATTTATTTTTTTGTATTTTTAGTAGAGACGGGGTTTACACCATGTTAGCCAGGATGGTCTCGATCTCCTGACCTCGTGATCCGCCCGTCTCGGCCTCCCAAAGTGCTGGGATTACAGACGTGAGCCACCGCGCCCGGCCTTAAGCTCAGTTATTTAAGAGGTAGTAGGCAGTGGGTTTGTCAGGAACGTATCTTGGTATTCAGTGAACGCAAGCTGCTGAGTTCTATCCACCAAGTGCCAGGGTTATGAGTGTGAAGGGAAAAAAGCCAATAGGGAGGAGAAGCCTGCCCCAGGAAAATGCACAATTTGAAGGTCCCTTGCAGAGGGTCCTGATGACATGTTCCACAGTGCTAAGGTCTAGCCTATCCATCATCCTGCCCCTCTTTAAAGGGAAAGGATGGGCCGGGCGCGGTGGCTCAAGCCTGTAATCCCAGCACTTTGGGAGGCCGAGACCATTCTGGCTGACACGGTGAAACCCCGTCTCTACTAAAAAAAATACAAAAACTTAGCCGGGCGAGGTGGCGGGCGCCTGTAGTCCCAGCTACTCGGGAGGCTGAGGCAGGAGAATGGTGTAAACCCGGGAGGCGGAGCTTGCAGTGAGCTGAGATCCGGCCAGTGCACTCCAGCCTGGGCGACAGAGCGAGACTCCGTCTCAAAAAAAAAAAAAAAAAAAAAAAAAAAAAGGGAAAGGATGAGGACACCCACAGTGTCTCTAAGAGAAACAGTGACTCTGGCCCAACATATATCACTAAATCCTGGTGAATAAGGAATATGGTAGATTAATGATGTTTGTATTTGCTTTTAATTTTATTTATTTACTATTTTTGAGACAGGCTCTCACTCTCTTGCCCGAACCGGAGTCCGATCTCGGCTCACTGCAACCTTCGCCTCCCAGGTTCAAGCGATTCTCCTGCCTCAGCCTTCTGAGTAGCTGGGATTACAGGTGCCCGCCACCATGCCCGGCTAATTTTTGTATTTTTAGTAGAGACAGGGTTTCATCATGTTGGCCAGGATGGTCTCGATCTCTTGACTCCATGATCTGCCCACCTCGGCCTCCCAAAGTGCTGGGATTACAGGTGTGAGCCACCGCGCCTGGCCAATATTTTGTATTGCTATTAGAAACGGGGTTTTTGCCATATTGCCCAGCCTGGTCTCAAACTCCTGAGCTCAGGCAATCCACCCACCTTGGCCTCCCAAGGTAATAGGATTATAGGGGTGAGCCACCGTGCTTGGCTGTGCTTTTTTTTTTTTTTTTTTAATAGACAGGGTCTTGGCCGGACGCGGTGGCTCAAGCCTGTAATCCCAGCACTTTGGGAGGCCGAGACGGGCGGATCACGAGGTCAGGAGATCGAGACCATCCTGGCTAACATAGTGAAACCCCGTCTCTACCAAAAAAATACAAAAAATTAGCCGGGTAAGGTGGCGGGCGTCTGTAGTCCCAGCTACTCGGGAGGCTGAGGCAGGAGAATGGCGTAAACCCGGGAGGCGGAGCTTGCAGTGAGCTGAGATCCGGCCACGGCACTCCAGTCTGGGTGATAGAGCGAGACTCCGTCTCAAAAAAAAAAAAAAAAAAAAAAAAGATAGGGGTCTTGCCTTGTTGCCCAGGCTACAGGGCACTAGTGTGATCAGAGTTCACTGCACCCTCTCGAACTCCTGGGTTCAAGTAATCCTCCTGCCTCGGCCTCCTGAGTAGCTGAAACTTTTTTTTTTTTTTTTTTTTGTAGGGACAGGGTCTTACTATAGTGTTTCCCAGGCTGGTCTTGAACTCCTTACCTCAAGTGATCCTCCCACCTTGGCCTCCCAAAGTGTTGGGATTACAGGCATGAGCCACCATGACCAGCCCTGTGCTTCTTTCTTAAAATGGATGGGGATTCTCTTTCTGGGTCTGCTTCATATCCTTTTCATAGAGAATGGAAGTTTACTAAATTATTCCTGTGCTGGGTAGCAATTCTCTCTCTCTCTCTGTCTCTCTCTCTCCCCCTTTTTTTCTTTTTGAGACAGAGTCTCACTCTGTCACCCAGGATAGAGTGCAGTGGCGTGATCTCGGCTCACTGCAACCTCTGCCCTCTGCCTCCCTGGTTCAAGCGATTCTCCTGCCTCAGCCTCCCAAGTAGCTGGGATTACATGTGCCTGCCACCATGCCCCGCTAATTTTTTCTTTTTTTTTGAGACGGAGTCTCACTCTGTTGCCCAGGTTGGAGTACAGTGGTGTGAGCTCGGCTCATTGCAAGCTCTGCCTCCCAGGTTCACGCCATTCTCCTGCCTCAGCCTCCTGAGTAGCTGGGACCACAGGCACCTGCGACTGCGCCCGGCTAATTTTTTTTGTATTTTTAGTAGAAACGCTTAGTGTCACTGTGTTAGCCAGGATGGTCTTGATCTTCTGACCTCGTGATCCGCTTGCTTCGGCCTCCCAAAGTGCTGGGATTACAGGCATGAGCCACCGCCTGGCTAATTTTTGTATTTTTAGTAGAGACGGGGTTTCGCCATGTTGGCCAGGCTTGTCTCAAACTCCTGATCTCAGGTGATACACCCGCCTCGGCTTCCCAAAGTGCTGGGATTTTAGGCATGAGCCACCGTGCCTGGCCCCAACAATTATCTTTCTCAAGCCTGCTGCCTGGTTCTTGTAGACTAATTTTAACTCTGGATAAAAATCATCAAATTGGCATTTCCTGTTCTTAGGGACCTTTTTTTTTTTTTGAGATGGAGTCTCACTCTGTTGCCCAGGCTGGAGTGCAGTGGCACAATCTCGGCTCACTGCAAGCTCTGCCTCCCGGGTTCACACCATTCTCCTGCCTCAGCCTCCCGAGTAGCTGGGACTACAGGCGCCCGCCACCTCGCCCGGCTAATTTTTTTTATTTTTAGTAGAGATGGGGTTTCACCGTGTTAGCCAGGATGGTCTCGATCTCCTGACCTCATGATCTGCCTGCCTCGGCTTCCCAAAGTGCTGGGATTATAGGCGTGAGCCACCGCGCCTGGCCTTTTAGGGACTTTTGTAGGCTTTTCACTGTCAAGGCAGCAGACCCTGAAGGCTGAGAGTTTAGTTGGGATTGGGTGGTGGTTTTTTTTTTTTTTTTTTTCCCCCCACTGGGAATGAGTAGAAGGGGGGACACAACATTCATTCAACACTTACTGGGTGCCTATTTACATACAAGAGCTGTGGTAAGAGCTTCACATATTCTGTCTAAATGTTCCCAACAATGTTTGTGGGGTGGACTGTATCATTCCCATGTTTGAGATATATAAGCTGAGGCCTGGAACTTGAAGGGCCTTCTCTGAAGTCCCAAAACTAGAAAATGATTTGGCCAAAATTTTTGTTTTAATCCATATATATGGCTTTCCAAGCTGATGGAGCTGGTCATATTTTGCAGTATCCAGAGGCTATACACCTGAGTACAGGTAGAAGCTACCCAAAGGATGATCTCACCAGGTTTCTAAAGTATTTCTTTACTTGTACATGGTAATATTACTACTTTATACAGTTGTTATGAGGATTAAATATGGTACGTAGGCCGCGTGCAGGGGGTTCATGCTTGTAATCCCAGTTTGAGAGGTCAAAGTGGGAGGGTCGCTTGAGTCTAGGAGTTCAAAACAAGCCTGGGCAACTTGGTGAAACCTCGTCTCTACAAAACACAAACTAACAAAGAAACACCCACAAATTATCCGAGCGTGGTGGCGCATGCCTGTAGTCCCAGCTACTCGGGAGGCTGAGGCAGGAGGATTGCTTGAGCCTGGGAGGTCGAGGCTGCAGTGAGCCGTAGTAGTGCCACTGCACTCCAGCCTGGGCGACTGAGTGAGATCTTGTCTCAAAAATAAAATGTTTAAAAATGTGGTATATAAAGCATGTGGCATATAGTACATTCAATACAAGTTGGTTGTTACTAGCAATGATAAAGTACGCCTGCCCTTTTGCTAGCACGTACCGTCTTCACTGGGCTAAATCAGCCCGATTTTAACCGTTCCTGCAACCACTGACTCTGTGGTGCTGGAGCCCTAGATCAATGGTCAGAGGCCAGCAGGAGGTGCAGAGGTCCTATCAAGTGCCATTTCCCTCTCTAGAAATACTCCAGCCATCCTCTCTGCCCTCATCCCGGCCAGCGCCTACCTCGACGCGGACGAGAAGCTGTGGTACCGCGACTGCTGGCAGGCCATGACCCACGGGCAGGGGGGCAACCAGCACCCGCGGCCTGGGAAATTGTGGTAGTGTACAGCCCGTCGCCATGGCGACCAGGCCCCAGAAGCCCCCGCGGTGAGGGCGGAGTCAGGGATGCGCCGCGCCCCTGAGCCTAGCGCCCGCAGGCTGGGAGCAGGACAAAGTAGCAAAGGTGGACTGGGACCCAGCATCGGGTGCCCTGAGAGTCAATCACTACAGCCGATTTGACCCCAGGTACCAGAACTGGGGCAGGGGGATGAACAGAGGCCATGGGGAGAGAAGTCGGCTGAGAGGCCGGAGCCGCTTTGCCGGCGGGAATTGTAGTTTTCGGTGTCCCGACCTCTCCATGGGATAGGCTTATAGCTGAGAGGGGTTGTACTACATCTCCCAGAATTCTCTACCAGCCCGAGTTGCTCCGCCTCTCGAGAGCTCTGCATTGTGGGGTATGGAGTTCGAAATGTGGCAAAGGGGTGTCAGTGTCCAAAGAGAGGTGCCGGACTCGGACTCGGTTTCCCTGCGGCCCAAGGAGGCTCACGGGCCATTGGCTGAGCGTGGCGGATCTGGTCCCGCTCCTCCCCGCCCCCAGTGACACAATAGCAGCTCCCTCCAAGATGGCGGCAGCGACGGCAGACCCGGGAGCTGGGAACCCGCAGGCTGGGGACTCCTCCGGCGGGGGCGCTGGGGGCGGGCTGCCGTCTCCCGGGGAGCAGGAGCTGAGCCGGCGCTTGCAGCGCCTGTATCCCGCGGTCAACCAGCAAGAGACTCCGCTGCCGCGCTCCTGGAGCCCCAAGGACAAATACAACTACATTGGTCTCTCCCAGGGCAACCTCCGCGTCCACTACAAAGGTATCGGCCCGTCAGGCTGCGGGGAATCAAGGCTAGAGCGTCCGTGGGGTGGCTCTGCGGCCAGGCCCCCGCCCCATCACTTCCCTTTGCCTGCCTAGGTGCTCCAAGTTAGGCCTTGGCCCTTTCAGGATGTCCAGGGTGGTGAGGCTGACCAGGCCGAGGGTTGACTGTTCTCGGTCCCGAGACACCTGCAGTCAAGAGAACCGCAACAGGTGTCCAAACCCAGTGCTGGGCCGGACCTTCCACTCCAGGACCTCCCTGCTTGTCCTAGGCAGGCTCCAACTCCAGCGGGACCCTTCGCCACTGCTTAGAAGAAAGGGGTGGTCACATCCCTACCATTACATTAGCCTGAGACTCATGGGCTTGCCCACCTGCTAGGCACCTAGACTGGGCCTGGGGTTCCGTGCTAGAGTTTGGGGGGTGTGTTACAGGTCGGCCTCCTTCTTCCACTGGCCTCCTAGGTGGGCTGCCTGGATTCTAGAGAGGCTGCCAGCAGCACTTGGGTATCTCTCACGTTGCCTGTACCCTTGTGGGTATCTCTCACATTGCCTGTACCCTTGTTTTGTTTGTATGGGCAGTGTCTCAGGCAGGACTGCTGTTTTCAGGAGGAGGTGAGGCACAGGTGGAAGGTTTAAGTGTTTACTCAGTTGTCTAATGATTCCTTGGACTGCGTAAGTGCTTCCTTTGGCCACAGAGGAGTGGAGTTGCCATGGAGGAGTTGCAGAGAAAAATGAGGCTTCCATTTGCATTTCCTTCTGCTGAAATTTTTTCCTTGCCCTCCCCTGTTAGGTCATGGCAAAAATCACAAAGATGCGGCCTCGGTGCGTGCCACCCACCCCATACCTGCTGCCTGTGGCATTTATTACTTTGAAGTGAAGATTGTCAGCAAAGGAAGAGATGGGTAAGCCGTTTATGACCACCCTCTTTCCCTGAACACGAGCTGATCCCTGTGGTCAGAGTTCAGGTCCCTTGGCTGGCACTTGCTGATGTGAGCAGGTGAGCTGCATGGGTCTGGGCTGCCACTGTTTCCTGACTGTGAGCACAGTCTGGTCGAAGCAGCAGATCTTGATGGCCAGTGGGTGTGTTGGGGGTAAAGCAGGGGATTCTTTTTAGTGATGATGTAATTTGATACCTAGAAGGTTAGACAAACAAGTAACAAGTTTACTTTAAAAATTTAGTGTCCAAAATGGGGTTTCCCTCATAAGCATGTGGTGTTTTCGTGACTTCCTTCCTTTCACATTCTTACTGTATTCATGAGGTTCTTTTTTATGGCATTTAGTCATGTAGAGGCCCTGGTAGCCTTCAAAGAGGTAGTAGAGTCTTTGCAGCATTCATGAAAGCTGCTGTGGCCCCTGACCTGTCATCTCAGTGTAAACAGCATACACATGGTCTGAATCAGGTGACCTTGCTGCTCATAAACTTGTTTTTCAGTCCAAGGACTTGAACACTACTAGTTGGATCAGCTTTAGGAAGGTCCTCATTAAAGTCAGCATTAGGAGCCCGGCGCGGTGGCTCACGCCTGTAATCGCAGCACTTTGGGAGGCTAAGATGGGCAGATCACCTGAGGTCAGGAGTTGGAGACCAGCCTGGAAAACATGATGAAACCCTGTCTCTACTAAAAATACAAAAAAATTAGCTGGCATACCTGTAATCCCAGCACTTTGGAAGGCCGAGGCGGGCAGATCACTTCAGATCAGGAGTTCAAGACCAACCTGGCCAACATGGTAAAATCCCATCTCTACAAAAAAAATTCAAAAATAAGCTGGGTGTGGTGGCGTGCACCTGTAATCCCATCTACTTCGGAGGCTGAGGCGTGAGAATCACTTGAACACGGGAGGCGGAAGTTGTAGTGAGCTGAGATTATGCCACTGCACTCCAGCCTGGGCAACAGAGCGAGACTCCGTCCCAAAACCAAACAAAAAAAAGTCAGCATTAGGGAGACTCCCTATTTTAAGATGATCCAAGCAGGCACAGGAAATCATAAGGGAGATACTTAATTTTTCTTTTTCTTTTTCTTCTTTCTCCCAGTCTCCCTTTTTTTCCTAGTGATTGTGACGAAGCAGGTGTTTAAGTTATGAAATAACATGACTGCAGCTATCTTGGAAAGGCTTTCCTCATCAGACTTTAGGTTTGGTGTCTGAAGTTTGCCACCCCCTCTGGTGACCATGCCAACGCTGAGAGTGTGTTCTCAGACATTGAGAACTTCTTTCCCCTAGGGACTGTCCGCTTTGTGGTGCATGCAAAATGCTTGACCAAGGGACTAGGCTGGGGGCAACACTGCCAGAGTCAGAGCCTCGTCTACTTCCTCAGTGATGTAACTTCTCTGCCTGTGAGGTCTCTGTGGTCTTGGGTGGATGTTGGAGCTTCAGTCTCCTGATCTACACTGTGGGGATCCAGGCCAGCATCTAAGCTGCCTGAACTCCAGAATTCTGTGCCTCTGAAATTCTGATCATGGGAAGCTACTGCATCTTTCTCTCTCTCTTTTTTTTTTTTTTTTTTTAAACGAGATGGGGTGTTGCTTTGTCTCCCAGGCTGGAGTGCAGTGGCAAGATCACAGCTCACTGCAGCTTCGACCTTCTGGGCTCAAGTTATGCTCCCACCTCAGCCTCCTGAGTAGCTGGGAGTACAGGTGCATGCCACCACGCCTAGCTAACTTTTTTTTTTTTTTTTTTTTGGGGACGGAGTTTCACTCCTGTTGCCCAGGCTGGAGTGCAATGGCGCGATCTCAGCTCACCACAACCTTTGCCTCCTGGGTTCAAGTGATTCTCCTGCCTCAGCCTCCTGAGTAGCTGGGCTTACAGGCATGTGCCACCATGCCTGGCTAATTTTGTATTTTTAGTAGAGACGGGGTTTCTCCCTGTTGGTCAGGCTGGTCTCAAACTCCTGACCTCAGGTTATCCACCTGCCTCGGCCTCCCAAAGTGCTGGAATTACAGGTGTGGGTCAGTGCACCCAGCCTAATTTTAAAAATTGTTTGTAGAGATGAGGTCTTCCTGTGTTGCCCAGGCTGGTCTCAAACTCCTGGGCTCGAGTGATCCTCCCACCTTGGTGTCTCAAACTGCTGGGACTATAGGCATGAGCTACCATACCCGGCTGTCTTTTATTTTTATTCCATCTAGTGCATTTACAGATAGGAAAGTTAAATTTATAGGAGGTCTTCAAAGCTCCTATTTTCCCCTTCCACCATCTGATAGAAGCACATGTATTTAGCGTGCTTGAACTAGTGTGAATGAGAATAGCCCCTTTAAACAAGCACCTCAAAAATAATGTTGACTGAAATGTTGGTGCTAGAGTCTCATACTGCCAGAGAAACTGAGGTGCACTTCTTTTTTTTTTTTTTTTTTTTTTTGAGACGGAGTCTCGCTCTGTCGCCCAGGCTGGAGTGCAGTGGCGCGATCTTGGCTCACTGCAAGCTCTGCCTCCCGGGCCCACGCCATTCTCCTGCCTCAGCCTCCCGAGTAGCTGGGACCACAGGTGCCCGCCACCACACCCAGCTAATTTTTTGTATTTTTAGTAGAGACGAAGTTTCACCGTGTTAGCCAGGAAGGTCTCGATCTCCTGACCTTGTGATCCGCCCGCCTCAGCCTCCCAAAGTGCTGGGATTACAGGCGTGAGCCACCACGCCCGGCTTGAGGTGCACTTCTTAAACTTGTAGGGAAGAAAATGGATTGTTTTCTCCTAGTCTTTATCATAGATAACAGCTGAATTAGTTATCTAGCTAGAGAGCAGAGACCAACTTCAGAAGGAAAGTGTTCATACTTAGAGACCTGGATTCTTTTTTTCTTTTTGTATTTTTTTGAGAGATGAGGTCTGGTTATGTTGGAGATCTGGATTCTTTCAACTGGCTTTTAACATTTCAGTTTTAGTCAATCTTGCTGGAAAAGGCCCTGTGTCATGTTAGATTGGTGAACTATAGGTGTTGACTGGAAGTCTAAAGAAAGGTGGGCATCTATTCCCAGCATTTTACATGTGGTAAGCATAGCTGTTGAGCTGATCTGGAAACATCAGATGTTAATTAATTAATTTATTTATTTGCCAGGCAGTTTCCCTTATCACCCAGGCTGGAGTGCGGTGACTCAATCTCAGCTCACTGCAACCTCTACTTTCTGGGTTCATGCCTCAGCCTCCCGAGTAGCTGGGATTACAGGCATACGCTACCACGCCTGGCTAAGTTTTGTATTTTTAGTAGAGATGGGGTTTTGCCATGTTGGCCAGTCTGGTTTCGAACTCCTGACCTCAAGTGATTCGCCTGCATCAGTCTCCCAAAGTGCTAGGATTACAGGCATGAGCCACGATGCCCAGCAAGGAAACATCAGTTTTAGAAAGGTCTCAGGTCGGCCGGGCGCGGTGGCTCAAGCCTGTAATCCCAGCACTTTGGGAGGCCGAGACGGGCGGATCACGAGGCCAGGAGGTCGAGACCATCCTGGCTAACACAGTGAAACCCTGTCTCTACTAAAAAAATACAAAAAACTAGCCGGGCGAGGTGGCGGGCGCCTGTAGTCCCAGCTACTCAGGAGGCTGAGGCAGGAGAATGGCATAAACCTGGGAGGCGGAGCTTGCAGTGAGCTGAGATCCGGCCACTGTACTCCAGCCCGGGCGACAGAGTGAGACTCCGTCTCAAAAAAAAAAAAAAAAAAAAAAGAAAGGTCTCAGGTCATGTATGCCTGTGGTAGCCTGCTTCAGTTGACCACTGTCAGATGGCAAAAGTATAAATAGCTCCTCGTGGTCTCTTTACGGAATCCCCGAAAGCCTTCTCATGGCTGGGATGCAGTCGCATGTTAGTATGGGCCAGGTGTGGTTTTGAGGAGGCCAAAGGCAGTTACACAGGGCAGGCAGACATCAACTGGCTCATTTCCCTTTTTCTGTAGATTTTTTTTTTTTTTTTTTTTTTTTTTTTGAGACAGGGTCTCGCTCTGTTGCTTAGGCTGGAGTGCAATAGCATCACAGCTCACTGCCGCCTCAACTTCCTGGGCTCAGTCAATCCTCCCGCCTCAGCTTCCTGAGTAGCTGGGACTATAGGCGTGTACCATCATGCTTGACTCCTTTTCTTATTTTTGTAGAGATGGGGTCTCACAATGTTTCCTAGGCTGGTCTTGAATTCCTGGGCTCAAGTGTTTCTTCCACCTCAGCCTCCCAAAGTGCTGGGATTACAGGCATGAGCCACCGTGCCTGGCTGATATATAAATTTTTTTTAAAACTGTTTTGTAGAGATGGGATCTTGCTGAGTTGTCCAGGCTGGTCTCCAACTCCTAGCCTCAGGTGATCCTCCTGCCTCGAAGTGATCCAAAGCACTGGGATTGCAGGCATGAGCCACCATGGCCAGCGTCCCATGGATTTTGGAGGTGTGTTTTTGATCCTGGTTTAGTCCATGACCCAAGCATTAACTGGTTGTCTAGCTTTCCTGTGTTACCTAGTTTGATCCTCACAGCATCTCTGGCAAGTGGCTAGAGCAGATGATCATGTACATTCCTGTTTTGTGAGTGAGCCCTGAGTCCCTGGGATGTTTGGTGTCCTACCCTGGTTGCAGGGCTTAGGGTGTGCAGTGGAGTAGCCTGAATCAGATGTCCTCGCCTGATCCTAGGCACACATGTTCATGCTGCTGCTGCCTTTCTCCATTGTAGCTATTGCCTTCCTTCCCTGGGTAGAGTGAAGGAATGTTCTGTTGGATTCCTACCAGATTGCAATGTTAGGGGACAGAGCTGAAAGGTACATGGTGCTTTGTAGGGCCAGAGAATTGTGACATGCTGTGGGCCAGGCTTGATCAACTTACTGTTCCATTTAATCTGTAAACTTGCTTTTCTGTAGATTTGAGTACCCTTCCTTTGTAAAAGATATTTATAAACCCAGTTGTTAGTGTCATTGTTCTCCAGAACGTCGTTTTGACAATATCTTTTGGAGAAGAACACACTAAGCTAGCCTAATAAGGAAAGTTTCATGTCAAGGTTTCACAGAATATTTATATATACCTACTATGTGCTAGGTCCTATACTAGGTGTAGGGAGAACAGAGGTAAAGCCAGCACAGATCAGCTTTGTCCTCAGGAAGCCTGTGGCCCATTCAGTAGAGAGTGGACTGAAAGTCTGCAAGAGGAGGCAGAGCCTGGGAACAGTTGCGAGGGATGAGTAGGAGTTCCCCAGGAGGCGAGACCTGTTAGACCTATGAGTCTAATGGGTAACTAGCTTGACGTCTGGGTGCTAGGCTTTCTGGGTACTCCTCAAGTATAAGAGAGCACTGTGGAGAAGGAGGGACTGTGTTTGAGCTAAGAGCTTGGCACAGACTGATATGCTTCAGCTGCATTTTGCTGAGTCACCAGAGCTGTGAATTCGGGGAGCGGGTCTGGTGGGGTGAGGAGACATCAGAGCACTGCCAGTGGTGCCAGGAGATAAGGGGCATCCAGGTCTGTCTTTCTAGGAAGCGAAGGAGGGCCTGAAGCTGAGAGTCCCTGGGGAGGAGCAACGTCCACAGACAGAGTTCATGGACCTGTGGGTGTCCCTGGCTCTTAGTGATGACACATGGAGGGTGTGGCTGGCTAGGCTGACAGATGCTCCAGTGTGACCCTCAAAATAGACTGTAACATCATCCCAGTGGCGGAGGCCTCCTGACATGTGATGGTTGCTTTACCCAAGAGTAGTAGGCCTGGGCTAGAGCACTGGATGGCATGGAGAGGGGTGGGGGCATTCTCCTCTGTAGCTAGTGTCCAGGCCCAGGCCCAGAGCAGGGGTCTCTGACCACAGCCTGCCAGCCTTCCCTTGCTCCTGCAGCTGACTTCCTTTGGCCAGGCAGCAGTGCACTTACTCATTCATTCCAGACACCAGGGCACAGCACGCATTGTTTTTGTTGTTGTTGTTGTTGCTGTTTTGAGACGGAGTCTCGCTCTGTTGCCAGGTTGGAGTGCAGTGGCACAATCTTGGCTCACTGCAAACCTCTGCCTCCTGGGTTCAAGCAATTCTCCTGCCTCAGCCTCCCGAATAGCTGGGACTACAGGCGTGCACCACCACACCCAGCTAATTTTTGTATTTTTAGTAGAGATGGTGTTTCACCATGTTGGCCAGGATGGTCTCGATCTCTCGACCTCATGATCCGCCCTCCTCGGCCTCCCAAAGTGCTGGGATTACAGGCGTGAGCTACCACGCCTGGCTGTACCCTTTTTTTTTTTTTTTTTTTGAGACGGAGTCTTGCTCTGTCGCGCGGGCTGGAGTGCAGTGTCGCGATCTCAGCTCACTGCAAGCTCCGCCTCCCGGGTTCACGCTGTTCTCCTGCCTCAGCCTCCTGAGTAGCTGGGACTACAGGCGCCTGCCAACACGCCCGGCTAATTTTTTTGTATTTTTAGTAGAGACGGGGTTTTACCGTGGTCTCGATCTCCTGACCTTGTGATCCGCCCGCCTCGGCGTCCCAAAGTGCTGGGATTACAGGCGTGAGCCACCACGCCTGGCCATACCCATTGTTTTGTCCCAGCCTGGGCCCCAGGAGCACAGGCATGAGGCCCCACAGGTGGTGTCGAAGGGTCAGTCCACAGTGTGTGCCATATCCAAGGGTGGCCTGGAGGATGGACTGTACCTCAGAGTTTGAGGAAAACATCATAGAATCATAGAAGAGGTGATGATGTGGGCTCTGGAAAGAGGAGTTAGAGTGTTCTAGGTGAACAAAGTGAGAAGCAGATGATTCAGGCAGAAGAAAAAGTGCATAAAATGACATGGAGTGCAGAGCATGAGGTCAGCAGGGCCAGACTGAAAATACCTTGTGTGTGTCCTGGCTCATGCCTGTAATCCCAGCACTTTAGGAGATTGAGGTGGGCGGATCACTTGAGTTCAGGAGTTCGAGAACAGCCTGGCCAACATGGCAAAACCCCATCTCTACTAAAAATACAAAAATTAGCCAGGTGCTAATAATAGTGGTGGTGTGTGCTGTAATCCCAGCTACTTGGGAGGCTGAGGCAGGAGAATCACTCGAACCTGGGAGGTGGAGGTTGCAGTGAGCCGAGATCACACCACTGCTCTCCAGCCTGGGTGACAGAGTGATAAAGATAAAGAAGAAAAGATAAAGAAGAAAATACCTTGTGTGCTGTGACCGGGGAGCGTGGGCTTTATCCTGAGGGCAGTGGCAGTGTGGGGGGCTGTGGATCTACCCATGCTTTTGAGAGTGAAGAAGAGAAGAAGAGACTCTGCCAGTCTGGTTCAGCCAGGCTTCTCTGGCCAAGAGCTCTGTCCAGGATGGGCCAGTGACTTGAGGTCTTTGGCTCTAGCATGGTTTTCTCATAGCGGTTGTCTTTTTTTTCTCTTGGCTGGCCCGTCTGTATGGAGAGATGCAGGGATGGGGTGTGAAAGACTGGTAGCCAGGAGGCTTCTCGGAGGTGAGAGGACTCTGCTTGTGCCAGAGTTCTGGTATTTTGGTTTTGCCAACTCCCATCTGAAAGACAGTAATGTCGCATGTTTTATATCCAAGCATCTCCTCTTGTGAATCAGAATCAGCCAAAGTGATTTTCCATGGAGACCTAGAGAGCCACTGTTAATTAAGTTACCTTGATTAAGATCTCACCTGCCACATTCCTGGTCTGGAGGGCCCTTCATGTTGGGCTTAGGCCCTTCCAGCTGAGAGACAGCTGTGGCTGGCTCCTCACTCTGGCTCTCCTCACCAAATTCCAGTCTACATGCATTGTACAGTGCTGTTGAGAACTTTGGTGCTCATATGTCATCTGGGGAAGGCCTTGTCCTGCCCGCCCTGAGAAGAAGGTGCTGTCCTTGCCCAAGGCAGGTACAGGCTGTGGTTGTGCCCTGTTTTCCCTGACTGCCCCTCTGGAGTTGATGGCCTTACAGGCAGATGCTGAGCTTTGGGCTGCTCTTCTACTCAGGTAACACGTTGTGCTATTTGTGGAGACATGGAATGTTTGGGTTCTGGAACACAGGGTAAGATGTTTGGGTTCTGGAACACGGGGTAAGAAAGCTGGAGTCTCGATAGTGGCCACTGTTCTTTGCTCTTTTTTTTTTTTTTTTTTTTGAGATAGGGAGGGTCTCGCTGTGTCACTCAGGCTGGAGTGCAGTGGCACAATCATGGCTCACTGCAGCCTCGACCTCCTGGGTTCAAGCAGTCTTCCTGCCTCAGCCTCCTGAATAGCTGGGACTGCAGGTACATGCCACCATGCCTGGCTAATTTTTATTTTATTTGTTTAATTTATTTTTTGAGACAGAGTATCACTGTGTCACCCAGGCTGGAGTTCAGTGGAGTGATCTCGGCTCACTGCAACCTCCGTCTCCAGGGTTCAAATGATTCTCATGCCTCAGCCTCCTGAGTAGCTGGAATTACAGGCATGTGCCATGACACCTGGCTAATTTTGGTATTTTTAGTAGAGACGAGGTTTTGCCATGTTGGCCAGGCTGGTTTCGAACTCCTAACCTCAAGTGATCTGCCCACATCAGCCTCCCAAAGTGCTGGGATTACAGGTGTGAGCCACCATCCCCAGCCCGGGCTAATTTTTAAATTTTTTGTAGAGATAGGGTCTCGCTGTATTTCCTAGGCTGGTCTGGAACTCCTGGGCTCAATCAATCCTCCTGCCTCAGCCTCCCAAAGTACTGAGATTACAGGCATGAGTCACCACCACGCCTGGCCTGTGGCCACTTTTCTGGTAGGGCCTCCTTCCTCACTATGTGTTGCTACCCAGGCTCCAACTGCGAGCTGGGGAGCGTTGTTGCCTTCTTTATAGCTGGGGCCTTCCTTGGTCAAGGATTAGCTTTTAGAGAAATTCCTAGAATTCACTTCACGTCCTTCTTTTCTGCCTCTGATGTTTTTGTTCTCTGGAACTTCTGGTCTTTTCCCTGTATGGGTCACCATGTAAGGGAGATTCCTTGTTAGAAGAGAAGCAGGAGCTCATCAGGCCAGAGCACAGGAGGATGAACCTAGCAGCCCCATGTGGCAGGCACCGTGTGCCATTCCTATTATGGGACCATTGGGAAGGAATAAAGGGCCCCAGAGTGGGTCTGTGTGGTCGGGTCAAGTAGGAAAGAAGGGACTCATCAGTGGAAGAGGGATGGGTAATTATGTCTAAATGCAAAGATGTTCCTCTGCCTCTCCAGAAATTCTGTTCAAAATCCGTATAAAATGTCTTTGTAATTCTGGGATCGTTGGTGTTGTGACTTGGTGGTGGAACAGAGCCCAGCCCTTCTGTCATGAAGGGGCCAGAACAAGATGCTCTGTACTATGTAGGAAAGTTCGGGAGGGACTGGGGAAGCCCTTGGCACCCCTCTTATGCCATTTCTTCTTTCTTAACTTTTGGACTTAGAGATGCTTGGGGTTTCAGGGGGGTTTAGTTTAGGTCAGGGATGGCAAGTGTGAAGGCTCCAATACCCCACAATACCCTCAGCTTCTATGACCAACATTGCTGATTGACAGTAGCGCTTGTTCTTGTCCAGACAGAGCCCAGAATTTTTCTCAATGCACAGCACACCAGGCAGCTGTAATTTAATGGTCAGAGTTTCATCATGAGATGAAATCTACCAGCCCTCAGCATGGAGGCGGTTGGAAGATAAGAAGTGGATAGAGGCCCAGATGGTCTGAGGGCTCAGCTTATTTCTTCTAAAGGAGAGTCCCAAGGCAGAGCTGAACCAAGAGGAAAGAAACAGAGGGGTTGGATTACTGAGTAGAACTGATTCTAACCCAGTTTATAAAGCCATGTATCTGAAATTGGCATGGACTTTTAAAAAAAATGGAATGCTCTGTTTTAATAACAACTTGCACCAGGAGTTTGTCAGTAGTTACATTTACTTCTATAAAAATCAAAATAGGCCGGGTGCGGTGGCTCACGCCTGTAATCCCAGTGCTTTGGGAGGCTGAGGTGGGCGGATCACAAGGTCAGGAGTTTGAAACCAGCCTGGCCAACATGGCGAAACCCTATCTCTACTAGAAGTAAAAAAATATTAGCTGGGCGTGGTGGCAGGTGCCTGTAATCCCAGCTACTCGGGAGGCTGAGGCAAGAGAATCACCTGAACCCGGGAGGTGGAGCTTGCAGTGAGCTGAGATCCGGCCACTGCACTCCAGCCCGGGCTACAGAGCGAGACTCCGTCCTGGGTTTACGCCATTCTCCTGCCTCAGCCTCCCGAGTAGCTGGGACTACAGGCGCCCGCCACCTCGCCCGGCTAGTTTTTTGTATTTTTAGTAGAGACGGGGTTTCACGGTGTTAGCCAGGATGGTCTCGATCTCCTGACCTCGTGATCCGCCCGTCTCGGCCTCCCAAAGTGGTGGGATTACAGGCTTGAGCCACCGCGCCCGGCCAAAATATTTTTATTTTACCTATAAAAAACTTTTTTTTTGGAGACGGAGTCCTGCTCTGTCGCCCAGGCTGGAGTGCAGTGGCGCGATCTTGGCTCACTGCAAGCTCCACCTCCCGGGTTCACGTCATTCTCCTCCCTCAGCCTCCTGAGCAGCTGGGACTACAGGGGCCCGCCACCACGCCCGGCTAGTTTTTCGTATTTTTTAGTCGAGACGGGGTTTCACTGTGTTAGCCAGGATGGTTTCAATCTCCTGACCTCGTGATCCAGCCGTCTTGGCTTCCCAAAGTGCTGGGATTACAGGCGTGAGCCACCGCGCCAGGCCTTTTTTTAAAATTATGTAATTTGTTTATTTATTTTGCGATGGAGTTTCACTCTTGTTGCCCAGGCTGGAGTGCCATGGCACCATCTCAGTTCACCATAACCTCCACCTCCCAGGTTCAAGCGATTCTCCTGCCTCAGTCTCCTGAATAGCTGGGATTACAGGCATACACTACCATGCCTGGCTAATTTTGTATTTTTAGTAAAGACGGGGTTTCTCCATGTTGGTCAGGCTGGTCTTGAACTCCTGACCTTAGGTCATCCTCCCACCTCAGCCTTCCAAAGTGCTGGGATTATAGGCGTGGGCCACTGTGCCCAGCCTATTTATTTATTTTTTTGAGGCAGGATCTCACTCTGTTGCCCAGGTTGGAGTGCAGTGTTGTGACCATGGCTCTGTAACCTCCCCTTGTACTCAAGAGATTCTCCCACCTTAGCCTCCTGAGTAGCTGGGACTACAGACACATGCCATCATGCTGAGCTAATTTTTTTTTTTTTTTTTTTTTGAGACGGAGTCTGGCTCTCTCGCCCAGGCTGGAGTGCAGTGGCATGATCTTGGCTCACTGCAAGCTCTGCCTCCTGGGTTCATGCCCAGCCTCCCAAGTAGCTGGGACTATAGGTGCCTGCCACCATGCCTGGCTAATTTTTTTGTATTTTGGTAGAGACAGGGTTTCACCATGTTAGCCAGGATGGTCTCGATCTCCTGACCTTGTGATCCGCCCACCTCTGCCTCCCAGAGTGCTGGGATTACAGGCGTGAGCCACTGTGCCCGGCCTTTTTTTTTTTTTTTTAAGTAGAAATGGAATTTCACCACTTGTCCAGGGTGGTCTCCTGGGGCTTAAGTGATCTGCCTGTCTCGGCCTCCCAAAGTACTGGGATTACAGGTGTGAGCCACTGCACCTGGCCTTTTTTTTTTTTTTTTTTTTTAATTTGAGGCAGGGTCTCACTCTTGTTACCTAGGCTGGAGTGCAGTGGCAAGATCGTGGCCTGAAATTTTTTTTTTTTTTTTTTTGAGACAGAGTCTTGCTTTGTCACCCAGGCTGGAGTGCAGTGGCCGGATCTCAGCTCACTGCAAGCTCCGCCTCCCGGGTTTACGCCATTTTCCTGCCTCAGCCTCCCTAGTAGCTGGGACTACAGGCACCCGCCACCTTGCCCGGCTAGTTTTTTTGTATTTTTTAGTAGAGACAGAGTTTCACTGTATTAGCCAGGATGGTCCCGATCTCCTGACCTCGTGATCCGCCCGTCTCGGCCTCCCAAAGTGCTGGGATTACAGGCTTGAGCCACCGCACCCGGCCAAATTTTTTTTTTCTGACTGTTAAAGAATATGTAAGATTTTTTTTAGGCCAGGTGCAGTGGCTCATGCCTGTAATCCCAGCACTTTGGGAGGCAGAGGTGGGTGGATCCCCCGAGGTCAGGAGTTTGAGACCAGCCTGACCAACATGGCGAAACCTCATTTCTACTAAAAATACAAACATTAGCCAGGCATGGTGGCACATGTCTGTAATCCTAGCTACTCAGGAGGCTGAGGCAGGAGCATTGCTTGAACCTGGGAGGTGGAGGTTGCAATGAGCTATGGTTGCGCCATTGCACTCCAGCCAGGGAAACAAGGAAAACTCCATCTAAAAAAAAAAAAAATTACAAACCAGCCAAATCAAGGCCAGTGTCTGGATGAACACCTGTAACTAAAGTTAAGGGTAGTGTCTGAGTACCTAAGGACATTTGTGGTGTTCACACACTGCTATGCTTGTGTACTTCAGCTCTGTAATTACACGGGGCCATAGAGGTGGAGGTTAGGGCCCAGAGCCTACCGGCTGTGGGGCATTAGTGGCTACACCCTCTGGTTAAGGGCAGTGCATTTGGGTTTTTGAATGTGGCAGGCTCTAGAAAGTCAAAGTTTGGTACTTGAGACTCTGTTAGTACGTTAGAGAAGGAGCTCAGAACCAAGGGTGTGTAACCTGCCTAGGGCCACCGATAGGGGCTGTTCTGCCCCTTTTGTCTCTGTGTGCTTTGATAGTGCTGGTGACATTGGGCACAGGAGGGTCTCCTGACCCATACACAGAACCGCTTTTCTCCATATGAGCACCCTAACTTGAGGCCTCTGTGCTTTCTGGCCTATTCTTTTTTTTTTTTTTTTTTGAGACGGAGTCTCCCTCCGTTGCCAGGCTGGAGCGCAGTGGTGTGATCTCAGCTCACTGCAACCTCTGACTCCCAGTTTTAAGCGATTCTCCTGCCTCAGCCTCCTGAGTAGCTGGGACTATAGGCACGCACCACCATGCCAGGTAATTTTTGTATTTTTGTATTTTATGGGGCTTCACCATATTGGCCAGGATTGTTTTGATTTCTTTTTTTTTTTTTTGAGACGGAGTCTCACTTTGTCACCCAGGCTGGAGTGCAGTCTCGGGATCTTGGCTCACTGCAAGCTCTGCCTCCTGGGTTCATGCCATTCTCCTGCCTCAGCCTCCCGAGTAGCTAGGACTACAGGTGCCCGCCACTGCGCCTGGCTAATTTTTTTTTTTTGTAGTTTTTTAGTAGAGACAGGTTTCACTGTGTTAGCCAGGGTGGTCTCGATCTCCTGACCTTGTGATCCTCCTGCCTCAGCCTCTCAAAGTGCTGGAATTACAGGTGTGAGCCTCCGCGCCCGGCCCACTTTTGATTTCTTGACCTTGTGGTCCTCCTGCCTCAGCCTCCCAAAGTGCTGGGATTACAGGCGTGAGCCACTGTGCCTGGTCTGGCCTATATTTGTTGTGGATAGTGCTGGGGCCCAGGCCACTCATCACTGTAATGCCCTTCCTCTTAGTGGGAAGCCTACACAGAATTGGGCTCAGTGGGTGACTGCATGGCTTCCTGGGGAAGAGGCGCTTATGGATGCTTGCTGGAGGAGTAGCTTATATGTAGCAGCCAGTGTCATGATGGACTGTAGCTTGCTTTATTTATTTACTTTTTTTTTTTTGAGACGGAGTCTCACTCTGTTGCCTAGCCTGGAGTGCAGTGGCGTGATCTCGGCTTACTGCAACCTCCACCTCCTGGGTTCAAGTGATTCTCCTGCCTCAGCCTCCCTAGTAGCTCGGACTACAGGCGTGCGCCATCATGCCCAGCTAATTTTTGTATTTTTAGTAGAGACGGGGTTTCACCATTTCGGCCAGGATGGTTCGATCTCTTGACCGCATGATCTGCCCACCTTGGCTTCACAAAGTGCTGGGATTACAGGTGTGAGCCACCGCACCCGGCTTCTTTTTTTTTTTTTGAGACGGAGTCTCAATCTGTCGCCTAGGCTGGAGTACAGTGGTGCGATCTTGGTTCACTGCGACCTCTGCCTCCCGGGTTCAAGCAGTTCTCCTGCCTGAGTAGCTGGGATTACAGGTGCGCACCACCATGCCTGGCTAATTTTTGTATTTTTAGTAGAGGTAGGGTTTCACCATGTTGGTCAGGCTGGTCTCAAACTCCTGACCTCGTGATCTGCCTGTCTCGGCCTCCCAAAGTGCTGGAATTACAGGCGTGAGCCACCATGCCCGTCTATTTATTTACTTTTGGAGGCAAGGTCTTGCTTGCTCTGTCACCTAGGCTGGAGTGCAGTGGTGTGATCATAACTCACTGCAGCCTCAAACTCTTGGGCACTAGCAGTCCTCCTGCCTTGGCCTATCAAAGGCTGGTATTACAGGTGTGAGCCAGCACACCTGGCATTGACTATGGCCTTAAGTGGGCCCATTAGACTATGAAATAAAATTCCTAACACTGAATATTAGCCCTCATTTCAGACCTAAATATCAGTTGGTGTTTTTCCTGAACCATCTTCCAAGGATCATTTTGTAACTGAGGTCCCAGAGTTCCCCTTTGTTGTAGAGGCTGTTGATTTCTTTTCTGGGGCAGGTTCTGATAGCAACAAGATTGCCAGCCTGCTGAGCTGTGGCTAAGGTATTAGATGTCAAGATGAAACTGTCAGGTGAGATTCCAGGAGCCCCTGGGAGGTCTAGGGTTGGGGGTAGTGGTGACTAGCCCTTTCACCTGAGGGTGGGCGGCAGAGCTGGTACCTTCCTGCAGTCTCCAACAGCCATCTTAGCCCTGAGGCTGAAGACCTTGTCTATTCTCTCCTCTTCATCACTTCCTGCCAGAGCCCTGTGGGTGTGGGGACATCCTGCTGATGGGGCTTAAATTAAGAATGTTCAAGCCCCATTGGCTCCCATATCCTATGCAGCAGTTCTTAAAAGTGCCCATAGGCTTCCCAGCCTGTGAAATATACCTTCTCTCTAAAAATAAATGGGTAAAACTGGGCCGGGCGTAGTGGCTCACGCCTGTAATCCCAGCACTCTGGGAGGCCAAAGTGGGTAGATCACAAGGTCAGGAGATTAAGACCAGCCTGGCTAACACAGTGAAACCCTGTCTCTAATAAAAATACAAAAAAAGTAGCCAGGCATGGTGGTACGTGCCTACAGTCCCAGCTACTTGGGAGGCTGAGGCAGGAGAATCACTTGAACCCAGGAGACAGAGAGGTTGCAGTGAGCCAAGATCATGCCACTGCACTCCAGCCTGGGCGACAGAGTGAGACTCCGTCTCAAAAAAAAAAGAAAGAAATTGGTAAAACTGGCCAGGCTCTGTGGCTCATGCCCGTAATCACAGCACTTTGGGAGGCTGAGGTGGGTGGATCATGAGGTCAAGAGTTCGAGACCAGCCTGATCAACATGATGAGACTCCGTCTCTATTAAAAATACAAAAATTAGCCAGGCGTGGTGGCGAGTGCCTGTAATCCCAGCAACTCGGGAGGCTGAGGCAGGAGAATTGCTTGAATCTGGGAGGCAGAGGTTGCAGTGAGCCGAGACTATGCCACTGCACTCCAGCCTGGGCAACAGAGTGAGACTCCATCTCAAAAAATAAAAAAAATAAAAAATTGGTAAAAGTAAAAACAGTTGGGTCTTTCTTCACTCTTGTTATTTGCTGTGGGCTAAGTGTGGGACTTCTTGCCCCAATGTGAGGCCAGAATACTCTTATGCTGTCCATTGTGCTCTGTGCCAGGGCCTCCCTTGTCATATCGGGAAAAGCCAGATGCGGTCCATGCTGGTTTGCAGGGCCATAGGGGTGTTCTTGGTGTCTGTGTGTGTGTGTGTATTTGTGTGTGTATGTGTGTGGTAAAATATATGTAACTTAAAATATGCCATTTTATCAATTTTCAGTGTATAATTCAGTGGTATTAATTGCATCCACAATGTTGTGCAACCATCACCACATCACTGTCTATTTCTAGAACTTTTCCATCACCCCAAACAGAAACTCTGTACCCATTAAGCAGTAACTCTCCATTTCTCCCTCCTCCTAGTCCCTGTTAACTTCTGATCTACTTTCTGTTTCTATGAATTTGCTTATTCTTGATTGTTCACGTAAGGGGAATCCTACAATATTGGTCCTTTTGTGTCTGATCCATTTCACGTAGCATTATGTTTTCAAGGTTTATCTGTGTTGTGGCATGTTTCATAACTTCATTTCTTCTTTTTTTTTTTGAGACGGAGTCTCATTCTGACACCCAGGCTGGAGTGCAGTGGTGCGATCTCGGCTCACTGCAACCTCCACCTCCTGGGTTCAGTGATTCTGCTGCCTCAGCCTCCCGAGTAGCTGGGATTACAGCCACTGCACCTGGCCCATTTCTTCTTATTTATTTATTTAGTTAGTTAGTTATTTTTATTTTATTTTTATGTTTGAGAGGGATTCTCGCTCTGTTGCCCAGGCTGGAGTGCAGTGGCCGGATCTCAGCTCACTGCAAGCTCCGCCTCCTGAGGGTTTACGCCATTCTCCTGCCTCAGCCTCCTGAGTAGCTGGGACTACAGGCGCCTGCCAACTCGCCCGGCTAGTTTTTTGTATTTTTTAGTAGAGACGGGGTTTCACCATGTTAGCCAGGATGGGCTCCATCTCCTGACCTCGTGATCCGCCCGTCTCGTCCTCCCAAAGTGCTAGGATTACAGGCTTGAGCCACCATGTCTGGCCTAGTTGGTTATTTTTAAGAGATATGGTTGGCCAGGCATGGTGGCTCACTCCTGTAATCCCAGCACTTTGGGAGACCGAGGCAGGTGGATCACCTGAGGTCATGAGTTTGAGACCATCCTGACCAATATGGTGAAACCCCATCTGTACTAAAAATACAAAAAATTAGCCAGGTGTGGTAGCATGTGCCTGTAATCCCAGCTACTCGGGAGGCTGAGGCAGGAGAATCACTTGAATCCAGGAGGTGGAGGTTGCAGTGAGCTGAGATCGTGCCATTGACTCCAGCCTAGGCAACAGAGTGAGACTCCGTCTCAAAAAAAAAGGAGAGATATGGTCTTGTTCTGTTGCCCCGGCTGGAGTGCAGTGGCACAATCATGGTTCACTGTATCCTTGAGCTCTTAGGCTCAAGAAATTCTCTAGCCTCAGCCTCCTGAGTAGCTGGGACTGCAGGCATATGTCAACATGCCTGGGTTACTTTTTTTTTTTTTTTTTTGAGATGGAGTCTTATTCTGGTGCCCAGGCTGGAGTGCAGTGGCGCGATCTTGGCTCACTGCAATCTCTGCCTTCCAGGTTCAAGCTATTCCCCTGCCTCAGCTTCCCAATTAGCTGAGACTATAGGCATGCACCACCACACCTGGCTAATTTTTGTATTTTTAGTAGAGATAGTGGTTCACCATGTTGGCCAGGCTGGTCTTGAATTCTTGACCTCAAGTGATCTGCCCACTTTGGCCTCCCAAAGTGCTGGGATTATAGGCGTGAGCCACTGTGCCCAGACTGCCTGGATAATTTTTTTTTTTTTTCTCCTTTGAGACGGAGTCTCACTCTGTTGCCCAGGCTGGAGTACAGTGGTGCAATCTTGGCTCACTGCAACCCCCACCTCCCAGGTTCAAGCTATTCCCCTGCCTCAGCTTCCCAATTAGCTGAGACTACAGGCATGCACCACCACACCTGGCTAATTTTTGTATTTTTAGTAGAGATAGTGGTTCACCATGTTGGCCAGGCTGGTCTTGAATTCTTTACCTCAAGTGATCTGCCCACTTTGGCCTCCCAAAGTGCTGGGATTATAGGCGTGAGCCACTGTGCCCAGACTGCCTGGATAATTTTTTTTTTTTTTCTCCTTTGAGACAGAGTCTCACTCTGTTGCCCAGGCTGGAGTACAGTGGTGCAATCTTTTTTTTTTTTTTTTTGAGAAGGAGTCTTGCTTTGTCGCCCAGGCTGGAGTGCAGTGGCCGGATCTCAGCTCACTGCAAGCTCCGCCTCCCGGGTTTACGCCATTCTCCTGCCTCAGCCTCCCGAGTAGCTGGGACTACAGGCGCCCACCACCTCGCCCGGCTATTTTTTTGTATTTTTTTTAGTAGAGACGGGGTTTCACCATATTAGCCAGGATGGTCTCGATCTCCTGACCTCGTGATCCGCCCGTCTCGGCCTCCCAAAGTGCTGGGATTACAGGCTTGAGCCACCGCGCCCGGCCTAATGGTGCAATCTTGGCTCACTGCAACCCCCACCTCCCAGGTTCAAGCTATTCCCCTGCCTCAGCTTCCCAATTAGCTGAGACTACAGGCATGCACCACCACACCTGGCTAATTTTTGTATTTTTAGTAGAGATAGTGGTTCACCATGTTGGCCAGGCTGGTCTTGAATTCTTGACCTCAAGTGATCTGCCCACTTTGGCCTCCCAAAGTGCTGGGATTATAGGCGTGAGCCACTGTGCCCAGACTGCCTGGATAATTTTTTTTTTTTTTCTCCTTTGAGACAGAGTCTCACTCTGTTGCCCAGGCTGGAGTACAGTGGTGCAATCTTTTTTTTTTTTTTTTGAGAAGGAGTCTTGCTTTGTCGCCCAGGCTGGAGTGCAGTGGCCGGATCTCAGCTCACTGCAAGCTCCGCCTCCCGGGTTTACGCCATTCTCCTGCCTCAGCCTCCCGAGTAGCTGGGACTACAGGCGCCCACCACCTCGCCCGGCTATTTTTTTGTATTTTTTTTAGTAGAGACGGGGTTTCACCATATTAGCCAGGATGGTCTCGATCTCCTGACCTCGTGATCCGCTCGTCTCGGCCTCCCAAAGTGCTGGGATTACAGGCTTGAGCCACCGCGCCCGGCCTAGTGGTGCAATCTTGGCTCACTGCAACCCCCACCTCCCGGGTTCAAGCTATTCCCCTGCCTCAGCTTCCCAATTAGCTGAGACTACAGGCATGCACCACCACACCTGGCTAATTTTTGTATTTTTAGTAGAGATAGTGGTTCACCATGTTGGCCAGGCTGGTCTTGAATTCTTGACCTCAAGTGATCTGCCCACTTTGGCCTCCCAAAGTGCTGGGATTATAGGCGTGAGCCACTGTGCCCAGACTACCTGGATAATTTTTTTTTTTCTCCTTTGAGACGGAGTCTCACTCTGTTGCCCAGGCTGGAGTACAGTGGTGCTATCTTGGCTCACTGCAACCCCCACCTCCCAGGTTCAAGCTATTCCCCTGCCTCAGCCTCCCAAGTAGCTGGGACTACAGGTGTGTGCCACCACACCTGGCTAATTTTTGTATTTTGAGTAGAGATGGAGTTTTACCATGTTGGCCAGGCTGGTCTCAAACTCCTGACCTCAAGTGATCTGCCTGCGTCGGCCTCCCAGAGTGCTGTAATTATAAGTGTGAGCCACTGTGCCTGGCCTCCCTAGCTAATTTAAAAAACATTTTTGGGGCCGGTGCAGTGTTTCATGCCTGTAATCCCAGCACTTTGGGAGGCCAAGGCAGGCAGATCACGAGGTCAAGAGATCAAGACCATCCTGGTTAATATGGTGAAACACCGTCTTTACTAAAAAAAAAAAAAAAAATTAGCTGGGCATGGTGGCGGGTGCCTGTGATCCTAGCTACTCGGGAGGGTGAGGCAGGAGAATGGCGTGAACCCAGGAGGCAGAGCTTGCAGTGAGTCGAGATAGCGCCATTGAATTCCAGCTTGGGCGACAGAGCGAGACTCCGTCTCCAAAAAAAAAAAAAAAAAATTTGGGCTGGGCGTGGTGGCTCATGCCTGTAATCCCAGCACTTTGGGAGGCCAAGGCAGGGGGCTCACAAGGTCAGGACTTTGAGACCAGCCTGACCAGCATGGTGAAACACCCGTCTCTACTGAAAATGCAAAAATTAGCCCAATGTAGTGGTGTGTGCCTGTAATCCCAGCTACTTGGGAGGCTGAGGCAGAAGAATTGCTTGAACCCGGGAGATGGAGGTTGTAGTGAGCCGAGATTGCACCATTGTGCTCCAGCCTGGGCAACAGAGTGAGACTCTGTCTCAGAAAAAAATTGTAGAGGCCAGGCGAGGTGGCTCACACCTATAATCCCAGCACTTTGGGAGGCCGAGACGGGCGGATCACGAGGTCAGGAGATCGAGACCATCCTGGCTAACACGATGAAACCCCGTCTCTACTAAAAAATACAAAAAACTAGCCGGGCGCGGTGGCGGGCGCCTGTAGTCCCAGCTACTCGGGAGGCTGAGGCAGGAGAATGGCGTAAACCCGGGAGGCGGAGCTTGCAGTGAGCTGAGATCCGGCCACTGCACTCCAGCCTGGGCGACAGAGCGAGACTCCGTCTCAAAAAAAAAAAAAAAAAAAAAAAAAAAAAAGAGATCGAGACCACCCTGGACAACATGGTGAAACTCCACCTCTACTAAAAATACAAAAATTAGCTGAGTGTGGTGGCATACGCCTGTAGTCCCAGCTACTTGGGAGGCTGAAGCAGGAGAATTGCTTGAACCCGGGAAGTGGAGGTTACAGTGAGCCAAGATCGCACTACTGCACTCCAACCTGGTGACAGGGCGAGACTCCATCTCAAAAAATATATATATATATATTTTTTGTGGAGACGGAATCTTGCTATGTTACCCAGGCTGGTCCTTGATACCTGGCCTCAAGTGATCCTCTTGCCTCAGCCTCCCAACGTGCTGGGATTACAGGCATGTGCCACCATACCCAGCCTAGAACTTCATTCCTTTTTATGGCTGAATAATATTTTGTTGTACTTACATATACATCACGTTTTGTTTTCCCTTCATCTATTGATGGATGCTTAGGTTGCTTCTACCTTTTGGTTATTGTGAACAATGCTGCAGTGAACATTGGTGTACATAGTGTTTGAGTTCCTATTTTTAGTTCTTTTGGGTGTTCACCTGAGAATGGTATTCCTGGTCATATGATAATTTTTGTTTAACTTTTTTGGGGAACCACCGAACTTTTCCATAGTGGCTGCACCATTTTACATCCCCACCAGCAGTGTGTGAAGGCTCCAATTTCTCTACATCCTTGCCAACATTTATTTTATTTTTTAAAGCCTTGCTGTCTTGCGTAGTCTGGTCTTGAACTCCTGAGCTCAAGCAATCCTCTTGCTTCAGCCTCTCAAGTAGCTGGAACTTTTATTGATTGATTGAATATGGAGTCTCACTCTGTCACCCAGGCTAGATGGCACTGGCACTATCTCAGCTCATTGGAACTTCTGTCTCCTGGGTTCAAGCGATTCTCCCACCTCAGCCTCCCAAGTAGCTGGGATCACAGGCATGTGCCACCACGCCTGGCTAATTTTTGTATTTTTAGTAGAGACAGGGTTTCACCATGTTGGCCAGGCTGCTCTCGAACTCCTGACCTCAAGTGAGCTGCCTGCCTTGGTCTCCCAAAGTGCTGGAATTACAGGTGTGAGCCACCATGCCTGGCCTATGTATTCTTTTTTTTTTTTTGAGATGGAGTCTAGCTCTGTCCCCCAGGCTGGAGTGCAGTGGCTCGATCTGGGCTCACTTCAACCACCACCTCCCTGGTTCAAGTGATTCTCATATCTCAGCCTCCTGAGTAGCTGAAATTACAGGTGTGTACCACTTTGCCTGGCTGATTTTTGTATTTTTAGTGGAGACGGGTTTCATCACGTTGGCCAGGCCATCCTCGAACTCCTGACCTTAATTGATCTGCCTGCCTCGGCCTCCCAAAGTACTGGAATTTCAGGCGTGAGCCACTGCACTTGGCGTGGAACTTTTAAATTATAGCTATTCTAGGTATGAAGTGGTAACTCCTTGTGGTTTTGATTTACATTTCCTAATGACTAGTGATGTTGAGGATCTTGTAATGTACTTATTGTATGTGGCTATCTGTATATCTTCTTTGGAGAAATGTCTGTTCAAGTCCTTTGCCTATTTGGGTTGTTTGTCTTTTTGTTGTTGAGTTATAGGAATTCTTTCTTTATTTTTGATATTAAACCCTTATCAGATCTATGATTTCCAAATACTTTTTCCTATTCCATAGGTTGTCTTTTCACTGTCTTGATTCTTCTTTTTTTTTTTTTTTGAGGTAAGTTTTTGCTCTGTTGCACAGGCTGGAGTGCAGTGGTGCAATCTTGGCTAACTGCAGACTTAACCTCCTGTGCTCAAGTGATCATTCCACCTCAGCATCCCAAGTAGCTGGGACTACAGGTACATGCCACCATGATTGGCTAATTTTTAAATTTTTTGTAGAGATGGGGTCTTGCCATGTTGCCTAGGCTGGTTTTGAACTCCTGGAGTCAAGCAGTCCTCCCACCTCCACAGCCTCCCAAAGCACTGGTATTACAGGTGTGAACTACCATGCCTGGCCTCTTGATGATGTCTTTGTTTTTTTTTTTTTGAGATGGAGTCTCACTCTGTTTCCGAGGCAGGAGTGCAGTGGCATGATCTCAGTTCAGTGCAACCTCCGCCTCCCGGGTTCAAGCGATTCTCCTGCCTCAGCCCCCTGAGTAGTTGGGATTACAGGCATGGACCACCACACCCGGCTAATTTTTGTATTTTTTGTTGAGACAGGGTTTTGCCACGTCGATCAGGCTGGTCTTGAATACCTGACCTCAAGTGATCTGCCTGCGTCAGCCTCTCAAAGTGCTGGGATTATAGGCATGAGCCCCGTTGAAATCTGAGGTCATGAATATTTACCCTTACGCTTTCTTCTAAGAATTTTATGGTTTTAGCTCTTTCCTTATTCATTTACTTACTTACTTACTTACTTATTTATTTATTTATTTATTTTTGAGACTGAGTCTCACTCTGTCACCCAGGATGGAATGCAGTGGCACGATCTCGGCTCACTGCAACTTCTGCCTCCCGGGTTCCAGTGATTCTCCTGCCTCAACCTCCCGAGTATCTGGGATTACAGGCACTTGCCACCGCGCCTGGCTACTTTTTTTGTATTTTTAGTAGAGATAGGGTTTCACCATGTTGGCTAGGTTGGTCTCAGACTTCTGACCTCAGGTTGTCTGCCCGCCTCGGCCTCCAGAAGTGCTGGGATTACAGGTGTGAGCCACTGTGCCCAGCCTTTATTTATTTATTTATTTATTTATGAGACGAGTCTCGCTCTGTTGCCCAGGCTGGAGTGCAGTGGCGCGATCTCTGCTGACTGCAAGCTCTGCCTGCCGGGTTCACACCATTCTCCTGCCTCAGCCTCCTGAGTAGCTGGGACTACAGGTGCCCGCCAACATGCTGGCTGATTTTTTGTATTTTTAGTTAAGATGGGGTTTCACTGTGTTAACCAGGATAGTCTCAATCTCCTGACCTCGTAATCCGCCTGCCTCTGCCTCCCAAAGTGCTGGGATTACAGGCGTGAGCCAATGCGCCCGGGCTATTTTTTTTTTTTTTTTTTTAGTGCCACTGGGTCAGTGTCAGATTTTTGGCCCAGGGCCTTACCTCTTATATTTAGATCATTTTCTTTTCTTTTCTTTTGTTTTTTTTTTTGAGACGGAGTTTCGCTCTTGTCATCCAGGCTGGAGTGCAATGGCGCAATCGTAGCTCACTGCAACCTCTGCCTCCTGGGTTCAAGTGATTCTTCTGCCTCAGCCTCCCAAGTAGCTGGGATTACAGGCATATACCACCATGCCTGGCTAATTTTTTTTTTTTTTTTTTTTGAGATGGAGTTTCACTCTTGTGGCCCAGGCTGGAGTGCAATGGCTCGATCTCAGCTCACTGCAGCCTCCACCTCCCAGGTTCAAGCAATTCTCCTGCCTCAGCCTCCCAAGTAGCTGGGATTACAGGCATGGGCCACCACACCCGGCTAATTTTGTGTTTTTAGCAGAGACAGGGTTTCTCCATGTTGGTCAGGTTGGTCTCAAACTCCCGACCTCAGGTGATCCTCTTGCCTTGGCCTCCCAAAGTGCTGGGATTACAGGCGTGAGCCACTGTGCCCGGCCTAATTTGTAGTTTTAGTAGAGATGGGATTTCACCATGTTGGTCAGGCTGGTTTCAAACTTCTGACCTCAAGTGATCCACCCACCTTGGGCTCCCAAAATACTGGGATTACAAGTGTGAGCCACCTCACCCGGCCTCGGCCTGATTTTCTTATGTTGAATCACCCTTGCCTGTCTGGGATAAATCCCATTTGGTTGTGGTATCTAATCCTTTGAATATACTGTTGGATTTGGTCTGCTACTATTCTGTTCAGGATTTTTGGATCTATATTCATCTATATTGCTCTGTAACTTTCTTTTCCTTTGATATCTTTTTTTTTTTTTTTTGAGACAGAGTCTTTCTCTGTCACCCAGGCTGGAGTGCAGTGGCGCAATCTCAGCTCACTGCAACCTCCGCCTCCTGGGTTCACACAATTCTCTGCCTCAGTCTCCCGAGTAGCTGGGATTACAGGCGCCTGCCAGCACGCCTGGCTAATTTTTTTTGTATTTTTAGTAGAGATGGGGTTTTACCATCTTGGCTAGGCTGGTCTTGAACTCCTGACCTTGTGATCCACCCGCCTCGCCCTCCCAAAGTGCTGGAATTACAGGTGTGAGCCACCACACCCAGCCTGATGTCTTCTTAGTGACTTTTTGATTGCTGTTCCAGGGTCTTCCTCATCTTGGGTTTGCATCTGGGCACTGCACATTTACAATGTGCACAGACATTTTTCTGTGAAGAACTGAAGTCTCTAGGTCAGAGCTGGGAAGGAACTTAAGAGCCTTTGGTTTAACCTTTCCTCTTCTAATAAGGAACCTGATATGTGGGTTGAAATCTAAGACCCATAGTCCTGAATTAGGCTGGAGTGTCTGAGGTCAGTCTTTCAGAGTCAAGGGTGTTGTGTTTGGAGCCTTGCTGCGAAGTGTTCCTGTCACCTTAGAACTCTTCAGGAGGCAGGAAGGGAAGTCAGACTTGTTGTCAAAAGGGTTCTCTGTGCAGGGGTCTCAAACTTGCTGTCAGGAGAGGGTGGTAGAGTACAGTAAAGGGGTCGTCTCCTTCCTGTGGCCTTGTACGTATCTGGAAGGTGTGAGAGTCAGGTGGCCCTGGTTTCTAAGGTTCTGTCCTCTGTCCACCACCAGGCCTGCCTGGGTCGCAGAAGAAACTCTAGTCAGTTGGAGCTGTGCTAAGTCCATCTCACTGCAGCAGGGTCTCCTGCGTGTGTGCTCTGTGCCCAGCTTGGGACACACTAGGTGCCATGTGAGCCGGAGCCCCAGTGCCTCTGCTCAGCAAGGATTTTGACTGTTTCTTCTGTTTCTGAAGCTGTACTGTTGTGATGCAGCCTCTGCCCTTCTGTCAAGACTTGGGGTGCTAGGTGGACCAAAGAGCTGACCATGGAAACCACGTTCCCTAATGTGTCCCCCATCACTGAAATATTGTCCTGGGGTGATCCAGAGAGAGTCTGATGAGTGAGAGCCAACAAACTCTGCAGTTTGTAGCCATTGCTCTTAAAAGTGGTTTTTAAGAGATGGCTCTTACAGTGATTTTTGGCCCAGCATGGTGGCTTATGCCTGTAATCCCAGCACTTTGGGAGGCCGAGCTGGGCAGATTACATGAGGTCACCAGTTTAAGACCAGCCTGGCCAACATATAGTGAAACCCCATCTCTACTGAAAAAATACAAAAATTAACTGGACGTGGTAGCGCACACCTTGTAGTCCCAGCTAGTTGGGAAGCTGAGGCAAGAGAATTGCCTGAACCTGGGAGGCAGAGGTTGCAGTGAGCCAAGATCGCGGCACTGCACTCCAGCCTGGGTGACAGAACAAGACTTCATCTCTAAAAAAATAATAAATAAAATAAAATATAAAATAAACTATTTGGCTGGGTGCGGTAGCTCACGCTTGTTATCCAAGCATTTTGGGAGGCCGAGGCAGGCTGCTTGCTTGAGCTCAGGGGTTCAAGACTAGCCTAGGCAACAGGGCAAATCCCCGTCTCTAAACTACCCAGGTGTGGTGGCACTCACCTGTGGTCCCAGCTATTCAGGGGGCTGAGGTGGGAGGATGGCTTGAGCCTGGGAGGCAGAGGTTGCAGTGAGCAAGATCTCACCACTGCACTCCAGCTTGGGAGACAGAGTGAGACCCTGTCTCAAATAAAAAAAATTAGAAATTAAAATTTAAAAATTGTAAAAAGTAATTTGTGTTAGTTGTAGAAAATCTGGAAAACGAGAAAAAGGAATCCAAGAGGACTGGACTGTATTTGCAGCTCTCCATATGACTGCAGGGTTTCAGCAGACTTGCTCAGGTGGCAGGGCTGGGTGGACCCCCTTGCTTGGGTGGCAGCATGGACCCCCTGCCACCTGTAGTGGATGGTGGGAGCTTCTGGGTGGACTCGTGAGTGTGGACAGCTGTGGGCCTTTGCTGCTTGCTTCTAGGTGCGGTTGCTTCTCTATCTCATGTTCTGGTGGATCTCAACTCCACTTGGCCCAAGCAGCGCCTATTTGCTGCCCTCTTGTCTCTTGTGCTAGATGGGGCAGAGTAGCTGTTCTTGTATCTCCAACTAGCATTGTGGTTTTGGCAGGCAAGGGTAGGAACTGAGAAGTTATAGGCCCACTCGTGGCCTCACTGCCGCGAAGAGCTTGTCTGTTGTCTCTCTGTGCTTGCTTCCTGTCTCACCTCTCTGGCATGATGTCTCTTCTCCACTTTGCTGCCATATAGAAGAAAGGAGTAAGTCAGATGGCTTTACCTTACTTTCACTTGTGTCACAGCGTAAATAATTCCCTCTCTCCAGCTCCTTAAATGTATCCTGCAGTTAGAAAAGGAGGCCCTAGTAGAGAAGTGTTGGGAGCTAAGTTGCTCTATCTATTCCAGTCACCTGCTCCGGGTGTAAGAGCCCTTGTTGCCGCCCTCCCTCCCAGGCTGACCCAGGCAGGCTGTATCCGTGAGTGTTCCTGGCATAGCCTGGCCCGTTACCAACTAGGAAGCAAATACCTCCTTTCTCCTTGGTAATCTCAAGTAAACAGGCGTTTGTTTTAGATGTCCTGAGATCCAGGCCTTCCAGAATGGCCTCCTTTCCTTACCAGATCCTGATGCTGGAAGATCCTCCAGTGTATGAATGAATGGACAAAGTGGGGTTATCCCGTCAACCACCTTCAGCCCCCGGCACTGCACCCAGGTGCTCATTTGTCTGATCCTGTTGAATGGCTGCACTGGGGGCTCTCCAGCCTCATGGTAATAGCTGATAAAGCAGGCTCTGAGAGCACATGAGACATGCCAGTGGGCGTGTGGTGAACTCAGTGGTGGAGGTGAGATTGGAGTCTGGGATTGTCAACTGTATTTGCTCCATGGAGCAAATACATAGCATCAGTGCCAGGGCTAGATAGCACAGCTGGAGAATGGCTGCTGCTAACTCTGGCTGAGCACTTTGGCTCTAGTATTTCCAAGTGGGTCTCAGAGAATTGACCTTGGTGCCTGGTTGTGCTGGGCAGTGTCTTGGGCTTCTCTAGCCCCTCCCCCACCCAATAAATTCACTGTGTTCTAGAGCGCACTTGCCTGTCTCCACATCATTCCACTGCTCCTGTCCTGCCCTTGTCATCTTCCATGGGAATGACTCTGGAAGTGTCCAGTTTTGGTTCTTCGATCCATTTTTCAAATATCAGCTGTTTGATTAGCTGTGCCCTTTCTTTTTTTTAGAGACATAGGTGGTCTTGTTATGTTGCCTAGGCTGGTCTTGCACTCCTGGCATCCAGTGATCTTCCCGCCTTGGCCTCCCAAGTAGCTAGGATTATAGGCTGAAGCCACCATCCCCAGCTTAGCCCCTTCTGTGGCTTGCCATTTACCTCTCATGAAGTTCAGATTTCTTAAGCTAGCATGCAGGCTGTGCATGCACAGCCCATTTCCTGATCCAGCTGGGTCTGCCCAGACTGTAACCCTGTCACACAGAACTTCTCTTAGTTCCCTGACCATGTGGCTGCTTTCTTGCCTCTATGCCTTTTCACATTCTGCTGTGTTTTTTTGTTTATTTATTTGTTTTTTGAGACGGAGTCTCGCTTTGCCTCCAGGCTGGAGTGCAGTGGTGCAATCTCGGCTCACTGCAACCTCCGCCTCCCGGGTTCAAGTGATTCTCCTGCCTCAGCCTCTTGAGTAGCTGGGACTACAGGCACCCACCACCACGCGCGGGTAAATTTTGTATTTTTAGTAGAGATGGGGGTTTCGCTATGTTGGCCAGAATGGTCTCGATCTCTTGACCTCGTGATCCACCTGCCTCGGCCTCCCAAAGTGCTGGGATTACTGGCGTGAGCCAGTGTGCCTGGCCCACATTCTGCTGTTTCTGCGCGGACCATGATCCTCTTTCTCCTCTCATCTCCTTTACCAGGCCTTGGCTCAGCCTTCACTTCCTGAGGGAATTCCTGACTTTGAGTCAGCACACCTTGAGTCTCTGGCTTGCCCCGACTTGACATTAGAACTGTTGAAGGGCAAGGATTGAGCCCAGGCTCCCATCCATGTGTCCCCAGCACCATACTGGGTACAGGGGATTTTTGTTGATGACATGAGTGACTGGAAGAACCTCTATGAAAAGAAATTTATCACACCTGTTTTTACTGAATTATTCAACGTTGGCAAGGACCCAAGAGCTCCTGATAACTCAGCCATATTCAAGTGCCTCCAGAGATCAATAGAGGAAAGGTAGTGTCAGTGGCCTCCTATGGGGATTCTTCCTGTTCCATAGATGCAAAGATATTGTAGTATGTGTACAGGAGAACGAGTTTGAGGTTTTTGTTACGCCCTTTCCTTATTTTTTTGTCTCATTCTTGGCAGCTCAAAGGGTACAAAGTGGTATCTCGCTGTTTTTTGTTTTTGTTTTTTCCTTTGAGAGAACGTCTGGCTCTGTCTCCCGTGCTGGAGTGCAGTGGTGCCATCTTGGCTTGCTGCCACCTCCACCCACCCCAGGCTCAAGCCATCCTCCCACCTCAGCCTCCTGAGTAGGTGGGACTACAGGTGCGCACCACCATGTCTGGCTAATTTTTGTATTTTTGGTGGAGACAGGGTTTCACCATTTTGCCCAGGCTGGTCTCGAACTCCTGGTCTCAAACCATCAGCCCTCCTTGGCCTCCCAAAGTGCTGGGATTACAGTCATGAGCCACTGCGCCTAGACTATTTTTATTTTATTTTTCTTTTGACACAGTGTCTCACTTTGTCACCCAAGCTAGAGTGCAATGGCATGAGGCATTGCAGCCTTGACTTCGTGGGCCTCAAGCTGTGCTCCCACCTCAGCCTCTCAAGTAGCTGGGACTACAGACAAGTACCACCATGCCCAGCTGATTTTTATATTTCTTTCGTAGAGATAGGGTTTTGCCATGTTGCCCAGACTGGTCTTGAACTCCTGAGCTCAAGCAATCCACCTGCCTTTGTCTCCCAAAGTGCTAGGATTACAGGCATGAGCCACTGTGTCCGGCCTTATTGTAGTTTTGATTTGCATTTCTGTAATGATAGTGATGGTGAGCATCTTTTCAGGTGCTTGTTGGCCACGTGTACACCTTCTTTAGGGAAACATCTGCTCAAGGACTTTGCCCCTCTCATTTTTTAGAGACTAGGTTTTGCTGTGTTGCCCGGACTAGTCCCAAACTCCTGGGCTCAAGCAATCCTCCTGCCTCAGCCTCCCACATTGCTGAAACTACAGGTGTACACCACCGTTCCTAGCTAAAAGTTTTAAAGTTTGATGAAGTTTATCTATATTTTCTCTTATTGCCTGTGCTTTTGTCCAAGAAATTATTGCCAAATCCAATGTCATGAAGCTTTCTTTCTATGTCTTTTCCTGAGAGTTGAAGTTTTAGCTCTTATGATTAGGTCTTTGATCCATTTTGAGTTGATTTTTGTATATGGTATAATGTAAGCAAAAAACTTTCTTCTTCTTTTTTTGTTTTAGACAGAGTTTCATTCTTGGTGCCCGGGCTGGAGTGCAGTGGAACGATCTCGGCTTACTGCAACCTCCACCTCCTGGGTTCAAGTGATTCTCCTGCCTCAGCCTCCCAAGTAGCTGTGATTTCAGGCATGCGCCACCATACCCGGCTAATTTTGTATTTTTAGTAGAGACGGGGTTTCTCCATGTAGGTCAGGCTTGTCTTGAACTCCGACCTCAGGTGATCTGCCCACCTTGGCCTCCCAAAGTGCTGAGATTACAGGCATGAGCCACCACACCTGGCCAAACTTTATTCTTTTGTTTGTGATTATCCAGATGTCCCAGCATTATTTGTTGAAAAAACTGTCATTTTCCCATCTAATGGTCTTGGCATCCTTGTTGAAATCAGCTGACGGTACCTGTGAGGGTTTCTTTCTGGGATCTCTATTCTATTCCTTGGACTGTATGTCTATCTTTATGCGAGTCTTACACCGATTTGATTATTGTAGCTTTGTAGTAAGTTTTGAAATCAGAAAGTGTAAGCCCTCCAACTTTGTTCGTTTTGAAGATTGTTTTGACTGTTTCTGTCCCTTGAGATTCCATATGGATTTTTCTATTTTTGTGAAAAACATCATTGGGATTTTGATAGGGATGGTCTTGAATCTGTGTATCACTTTGGGTAGTATTGACATCTCTTTTTTTTTTTTTTTTTTTTTTTTTGAGATGGAGTCTCGCTCTGTCGCCCAGGCTGGAGTGCAGTGGCCGGATCTCAGCTCACTGCAAGCTCCACCCCCTGGGTTTACGCCATTCTCCTGCCTCAGCCTCCCGAATAGCTGGGACTACAGGCGCCCACCACCTCGCCCGGCTAATTTTTTGTATTTTTTTAGGAGAGACGGGGTTTCACCGGGTTAGCCAGGATGGTCTCTATCTCCTGACCTCGTGATCCTCCCGTCTCGGCCTCCCAAAGTGCTGGGATTACAGGCTTGAGCCACCGCGCCCGGCCAGTATTGACATCTTAACAATAGTGAGTCTTATAATCAGTGAACAGAGGATGTCTTTCCATTTATTTGTGTCTGTAATTTCCTTCATCAACATTTTACAGTTTTTAGTGTCTTTTGCCTCCTTGGTTAAGTTTGTTTACTTTTAATTATTTTATTCTTTTTTTTTGGTGGGGGATGGAGTTTCGCTCTTGTCCCCCAGGCTAGAGTGCAGTGCTGTGATCTTGGCTCACTGCAACTTCCACCTCCCGGGTTCCAGCAATTCTGCCTCAGCCTCCCGAGTAGCTGGGATTATAGGCATGCGCCACCACACCTGGCTAATTTTTGTATTTTTAGTAAAGATGGGGTTTCACCATGTTGGTCAGGCTGGTCTTGAACTTCTGACCTCGTGATCCAGCCGCCTTGGCCTCCCAAAGTGCTAGGATTATAGGCGTGAGCCACCGTACCCAGCTTAAGTATTTTATTCTTTTGATGCTATTGGAAATGGAATTGTTTCTCAGTTTTTTTTGATTGTTCATCGTTAGTGTGTAGCAACACAACTGAAAAGTGAGAAATAGGGTAACTTATTAGTTCTTTTTTTTTCTTTTTCTTTTCTTTCTTTTTTTTTTTTTTTTTTTTGAGGCAGGGTCTTGCTCTGTCACCCAGGCGGAATACAGTGGCTTGATCTCTGCTCATTGCCACTTCTGCCCCCAGGTTCATGTGATTCTCCTGCCTTGGCCTCCTGAGTAGCTGGGATTACAGGCACGCGCCACCACGCCTGGCTAATTTTTGTATTTTTAATAGAGACGGGGTTTCACCATGTTGGGCAGGCTGATCTTGAACTCCTGACCTCAGGTGATCTGCCTGTCTTAGCCTCCCAAAGTGCTGGGATTACAGGCATGAGCCACCGCACCTAGCCCTGCACCTGGCCAATTCTAATTTTTTTTTTTTTTTTGAGATGGAGTCTCACTCTGTCACCCAGGCTGGAGTGCAGTGGCGCCATCTCAGCTCACTGCAAGCTCCGCCTCCCGGGTTCATGCCATTCTCCTGCCTCAGCCTCACAAGTAGCTGGGACTACGGGAGCCTGCCACCACGCCTGGCAAATTTTTTGTATTTTTAGTAGAGACAGGGTTTCACCATGTTAGCCAGGATGGTCTCGATCTCCTGACCTCGTGATCTGCCCACCTCGGCCTCCCAAAGTGCTGGGATTACAGGCGTGAGCCACTGCGCCTGGCAAGTTTTTTGTTTTGTGCAATCTTTAGGGTTTCCCTTTCTTTTCTTTCCTGTTTTTTTTTTTTGGAGACAGAGTCTCACTCTGTCACCCAGGCTGGAGTGCAGTGGCACAGTCTTGCTTACTGCAGTCTTGATCTCCTGTGCTCAGGTGCTCTTCCCACCTCAGTCTTCTAAGCAACTGGGATTACAGGTGCACTTCACCATGTGCACCGAATTTTTTGTATAGACAGGATATCGCTATGTTGCCCAGGCTGGTCTCGAACTCCTGGGCTCAAGCGATCCTCCTGCTTCGACCTCCCATAGTTCTAGGACTACAGGCATGAGCCACCGCACCCTGCAAGGTTTTCTACGTATGGGAACATGTCATCTGTGAACAGAGATAGTTTTACTTTCCAATTTGGATGTCTTTCATTCCTTTTTCTTGTCTGATTGCTTCACTAGAACTCCCAATACTGTCTTGAATAGAAGTAGTGAAAGCAGGCATCTTAGATGAAAGGCTTTCAGTCTTCCACCATTGAGTATGATGTTAGCTGTGGGTTTTTTTAAATTTATTTTTTGAGACAGAGTCTCGCTTTCTCACCCTGGCTGAAGTGCAGTGACCTGATCTTGGCTCACTGCAACCTCTGCCTTCTGGGTTCAAGTGATTCTTCTGCCTCAGCCTCCCTGGTAGCTGGGGGATTACAGGCGTGTGCCAGCACACCCTGCTAATTTTTGTATTTTTAGTAGAGACGGTGTTTCACCATTTTGGCCAGTTTGGTCTCGAACTCCTGACCTCAAGTGATCCACCTGCCTCGGCTTCCCACAGTGCTGGGATTACAGGTGTGAGCCACTACACCTGGCCAGGCTTTTCATATATGACCTTTGTTGTGTTAAGGTAGTTTTCTTTTATTCCCACTTTTTTGAGTGTTATTGACATGTAATTTAACATGCTATACAAGTCACCATTTAAAGTGTACAATTCAGTGTATTTTAATATATTCACAGAGTCTGCTTTGTTTCTCTCAGATTGGTTGGATGATAGTCTTCAAGTTTATGAAAAGTTTCTGGAAGATAGAAGAGTGCATTTTTTGGTAGCTTTAAAACACCATGCTTTTGGAAAAGACTTAATGTTACCCAGTATTTGAAGAGTGGGGGCTTATTCTCCTTGAACCCTGACTCAGCTGTGACCTCATTGGAGTATGCAACCTGGGCTCCTGTGGGGCTGCTCCCTGTGTCATTGACACGTGGAGGTGGAATGGCGCCCAAATGTGGGTGTCAGCTTCCTCTGGCTGCTATCCCCTTAGACAGTCCACTCAGATTCTCAACTTGAAGCAGGGGTTTGTACAGAGGCTTCCAGACCATCCACTAATAAACACCGTCTTACCTGTGGAACAGAGTCTATAGGAAGGTGTTTAGGGCTAGCTGCTGGAGAATAGAGAGACTTCTCCTATGGGGAGGACTAAGCAATTTGTGTTTTGAGCACAGGTGCTTTAGTGATTCCTCATTCCCATAGAATGTTGTGGAACAAGTTGCAGCGACCGAGCATAACTCTTCTTGAGTGACCTTTGACCTCCCCCTTTGCACATGTGCTCCAAACATAAACCCTTACCTAGTGTCAGGAAACCTGTGTGCCAGGGATGAGATGACATGTGGTGTTGGGCGTAGCCCCAGGCCCCTCTGAACAGGGCATGGTGAGTGGCTGTTGTCTAAGTCAAGGAAAGCCCTGGCTGTGTTGCACTTGTGCCTGTTGGACTGCTGACTGCAGGGCAGCTGGGGTCGTTTGCTGCTTGTTCAGCTGAGGTACTGAAGGAACGGAGACTGACTTTTAGCAGCCTCTGCCATGTAAAGTCAGGAAGCTGATTATTTGGGCTACAGTTTTTCTGGAAAAATGTTCAAGTTTTAATCTAATGGGAATTCTGCCAGCAGGCTAAGACACCTTCTGTTCCTGATGGTCCTTGAAGCTAGCCCCTCTGGCAGGAGGTGGCAGGCAGTTTGTGTGTTTCTGGGAATGACTGAGCAGTCCTGTCCAACTACAGGATATATTGGTTCATGTCTTTGACCTTTAAGGATCCAACTCTGTCTCAAATGCTGCTTAAAACAAAGCAGAAGACAAATTCCCTTTGAACCATGAAACTCCCTCTTTGAAGTGCTGTTCCTTTTGCTTTGCTCCTTTCCCTTCTCTACCTTTTTCCCTAAGCCATGTGGGCCAAGTTATCAGGGCCATATATTGAGTTGTATCCTTTCCTGGTTCCTGCCCAGCATGATTGGGATAGCTGGTTTCAGAGGAAGGTGAGTAGGTCAGAGCCTTCCCTCCCTGCCTGATCCTTTTTTTGGGTAGTAGAGGCTGCTCCCCCAAATATAGTGGTGCAGCAACCCAGAGAAAGGCAAAAGGGCATTTACTGCCAATAAAGGACTGGCAGGGGCAGTATATTAAGCCTTTTTAATGTTACTATAAAGAAATACCTGAGACACGGTAATTTATAAAGAAAAGAGGTTTCATTGGCTCACAATTCTACAGGCTTTACAGGAAGCATGGTGCCGGCAAAGGCCTCAGGAACCTTACAATCACAGTGGATGGTGACTAGGAGCCAGCATGTCACATGGCAGAAACGGGAACAAGTTGCAGAGAGGTGCCATACTCTTTTAAACAACCAGAACTTGCAGGAACATAGAGAACTTGTTCATTACTGTGAGGACTGCCCCAAGACATTCATGAGGGATCTATCCCCATGATCTTAACACCTACCACCAGGCCCCACCTCCAGCCCTGGGGATTACATGTCTACATGAAATTTGGAGAGGATAAACATCGAAACCATATCATTCTACCCTGGGCCCCCAAATTTCATGTTTTTCTTACATTGCAAAATATAATCATGCCTTCCCAGTAGTCCCCCAGAGTATTAACTTGTTCCAGTGTTAACTTAAAAGTCCCAAGTCCAAAGGTAAGACGGTGTTTATTAGTAGATGGTCTGGGAGCCTCTGTACAAACCCCTGCCTCAACTTGAGAATCTGAGTGGACTGTCTAAGGGGAGAGCAGCCAGAGGAAGCTGACACCCACATTTGGGCGCCATTCCACCTCCATGTGTCAATGACACAGGGAGCAGCCCCACAGGAGCCCAGGTTGCGTACTCCACTGAGGTCACAGCTGAGTCAGGGTTCAAGGAGAATAAGCCCTCACTCTTCAAAGAGTGGGAGGAGTTAGGGGATCTCTCGGGGCCTCATATATCACTACTCCCAGCTTTGTGTGGTTTGGGAGGCCAATGTGAATGTATGTCGGGAAGGTAATTAATTTTGAGACCCAGAGAACAAGCTCTGTGTGAGCAGTCTTGATTGATGATCCTAGGTAGATCCAACATGGCTTTACTTTTTCCATGTCCTGGTCTTTGGTGCAAACTGGGTTGTCCCTGTGGAACGACCGTGCATTGCTCTGTCAAGCACTACCTTGGATTGAGATACTTCAGGCACATCTTAGGAATAGATTCTGGCCGGGCGCGGTGGCTCAAGCCTGTAATCCCAGCACTTTGGGAGGCCGAGACGGGTGGATCACGAGGTCAGGAGATCGAGACCATCCTGGCTAACATGGTGAAACCCCGTCTCTACTAAAAAATAACAAAAAACTAGCCGGGCGATGTGGCGGACGCCTGTAGTCCCAGCTACTCGGGAGGCTGAGGCAGGAGAATGGCGTGAACCCGGGAGGCGGAGCTTGCAGTGAGCTGAGATCCGGCCACTGCACTCCAGCCTGGGCGACAGAGCAAGACTCCGTCTCAAAAAAAAAAAAAAAAAAAAAAAAAAAAAGGAATAGATTCTGTGCCTTAGCTACATCCAGAACACCAAAGAACTGGAAACCGTGAATTCATGACACTGTCCTCTGAAACTGAAGCCAGTGGTTCACAGTGACACGTACACACAACCTTCTGTTTCTCTAGCTGGGTGAGGCAGTAAGATGCTTTCCATTAGCAAATCGAAATGTCAGGTTTCTCCAAGAACCATTAGTATAAGAGCCTCTACATTCATTGCTTTTCTCATTTTTTTGTCTTTTACCAAGAAATATTTGAGAAGGGAGAAACATGAGCGTTTGCTAACCAAAAATTTTGTGTTTTTTTTTTTTTTTGAAGTTACATGGGAATAGGACTCTCGGCTCAAGGCGTCAACATGAACAGACTTCCTGGTGAGTCACTGTTGAAGAGAACATTTGTTCTGCTCTCCTGATCCAATTGGTGTTGAGAGTCATGGTGGTAGCAGAGAGGCTGGGGAGGACTTTGTTTGCTAGCTGCCTGCCTCAAGCCATGCCACTGGTTGGAGGATCCTGAAAGGTAGCCTTTGGGCCAGGATGGTGTGCATTTCCATTCCAAAAATTAATTGACAAGTGATTGTCATTAATGGAATTTGAACTGTTTGCCATCAAAGTCAACTGACCTGAGTTTGCTCCAGGTGGGGATACGCCTCAGTAGCCCTTGCTCCCATTGGCCTAGCTGAGCAGACTCAGGCATGTACTGGGAGGAAGACTGCTGCCAACCTTGGCTCCTTTGTTACTTCATCGTGTTAAAGATCAAAGTTTTTGTCTGGGTGCAGCGGCTCACGCCTGTAATCCCACTTTGGGAGGCTGAGGCGGGCGGATCATCTAAGGTCAGGAGTTTGAGACCAGCCTGGCCAACATGGTGAAACCCTGCCTCTGCTAAAAATAAGAAATTAGCTGGGGGTCGTGGCACACACCTGTAATCCCAGCTACTTGGGAGGTGGAGGCAGGAGAATTGCTTGAACCCGGGAGGTGGAGGTTGCAGTGAGCTGAGATTGTGCCACTGCACTCCAGCCTGAGCGACAGAGTGAGACTCCATCTCAAAAAAAAAAAAAAAAATCAAAGATTTTAAGTGACCTCCCACGTAGAACATGATTAAAACAGTTTCTTACTTTTATTTTTTTATTTTTTAATATATATATATTTTTGAGACAGGGTCTCACTCTGTAACCCAGGCTGGAGAGCAGTGGCTCAATCACAGTTTACTGCAGCTTCAACCTCCCAGACTGAGGTGATCCTCCCACCTCAGCCTTCCTAGTAGCTGGGATCATAGGAGCTCATCACCATGCCCAGCTAATTTTTTGTAATTTTTGTACAGACAGAGTTCTGCCATTGCCTAGGCTGGTCTTGAACTCCTGGGCTCAAGCCATCAGCCTGCCTCAGCCTCCCAAAGTTCTGGGATAACAGGAGTGAGCCACTGCACCCAGCCTTATTTTTATCATCTATTATTTTTCTTTTGAGACAGGGTCTCACTTTTCACCCAGGCTGGAGTGTAGTGGTGCAATGTTGGCACCACCTTCTTAACCTTCTGGTTGGCTCAACCTTCTGGGCTCAAGCGCTCCTCCCACCTCATCCTCTCAAGTGGCTGGGATTATAGGCATGTGCTACCACACCTGGCTAATTTATAGGCCTGTGCTATCACACCTGGCTAATTTCAGCTATTTTCTGCCCAGCAGCTCATACCTAGACCTGGACTGGCTGCAACTGGGGAGACAAAGCTTCTGCCATGAACTGATGGATTCCAGAAAATGGTCTTAAGTCCGTTGGTCCCTTGAGTGGCAGAAGTGACATGATCCAGGCTTCCCTGACACTGTCATGGGGTCAGGAAAAGTCCTTGTGTTTTTTTTCCTGGCCTCCTCCTCTTTGTGCCTATGACACAGAGAAGGCAGCTGGCTTTTCCCAAACAGGGAGTAACACTCAGACCTTACATCTTTTCTGATCAATGTTTAATGTGAATCACTGATTTTTTTCTAGTAGACTGATTTCAAATACTTTCAATCTAGGATGCTTAGGATTCAACTAATTGTCAGGAATCTTACTTTTTTCCCCCTTTGATTAGTCTGAGTGAAAACTGGTTTTTCATTATTAATCAGAATGTGTGTGGCTGTGTTCTTTGTTATACGAGTGTCTGGCCTTGGCTAAGGAGATGTAGCTGTAGTATCTGTAGCTCTGCCTCTTAATGAACAGGAAAAATAATTTCCTGTCAAGTGCAAACTGATTCTTAATTTTGTTTGTTTGCTCTAGGTGTGCTCTTTCAACTTTTGCACTGAGTTGGTAGTGGAGAAGAGAGACTTTTATGAGCTTTTTTTTGTTTTGTTTTTGGAGACAAGGTCTCATTCTGCTGCCCAGGCTGGAGTGCAGTGGCATAATCATGGCTCACTGCAGTCTTGACCTCCCATCCTCAAGTGATTCTCCCACCTCATTCTCCCCTTTAGGTGGGGCTTACAGGTACAAGCCACCATACTCAGCTAATTTTTCTTTTTTTATAGAGACGGGGTCTCACTGTGTTGCCCCAACTGGTCTCAAACTCCTGCGTTCAAGCAGTCCTTCTGCCTCAGTCTCCCAAAATATTAGGAGTACAGGCATGAGCCAGCCTGCCTGGTAGGGGACTTTTTTTTTTTCTTTTTTTTGAGGCAGGGTTTTGCTTCGTTTCCCAGGCTGGAGTGCAGTGGCGCAAACACTGCTCACTGCAGTCTCAACCTGCTGGGTTCAAGCGATCCTCCCACCTCAGCCTCCTGAGTAGCTGGAACTCTAGGTACATGCCACCACGCCCAGCTAGTTTTTTTCGTATTTTTAATAAAGACAGGGTTTCGCCAGGTTGCCCAGGCTCGTCTGGAACTCCTGAGCTTGAGCGGTTCACCCATCTTGGCCTCCCAGAGTGCTGAGATTACAGGCATGAGCCACTGCTCCTGGCCGGAGACTCTTTAGGTGCCAATTTGGAATCATCTGTAGGATATATTGGGAAATTAAAAATATAAAGCATGGAAATACATAATATGCTACCAACTGTGCAGAAAAAGAGAAAACAAACATATCTGTGTTTACTTGTACATGTATAGATCATCTTTGGAAAGCTACAGAAAAACTTGTAATATTGGCTGTTCCTTGGGAAGGGATGGGTGGCAGGAGCCAGGACTGAGAAAGAAAAATTTTGACTTTCGATCTTTTGGAATTTTCTTTCTTGTAAATATGTTATCTGTTTTAAAAATGTAAATGAAATTAAAACAAAATAAACCGAAGCAAATGACTCTGTATTAGGAAACCCTCATGTTTGTCTTTTAGGTAGTCTTAGGATGTGGCTTGTTACGCCATGTGTTGGACTTAGTATTCTTTTCTTCATATGTTCTTTTTTTTTTTTTTTTTTTTTAAGACAGGGTCTCACTTTGTCGCCCAGGCTGCAGTGCAGTGGTGCACACATGGCTCACTGCAGCCTCAACCTTGCAGGCTCAAGCGATTCTCCCGCCTAAGCCCCGCAAGTAGCTGGGACTACCAGCACGTGCCACCATGCTCAGCTAGTTTTTGTATTTTTTTTTTTTTTTGAGACAGAGTCTTGCCGTGTCACCCAGGTTTTAGTGAAGTGGCGCGATCTTGGCTCACTGCAACCTCCACCTCCTGGGTTCAAGTGATTCTTGTGCCTCAGCCTCCCCAGTAGTTGGGATTACAGGCGCACACCACCATGCCCGGCTAATTTTTTCTATTTTTAGTAGAACGGGGTTTTGCCATGTTGCTAAGGCTGGTCTCGAACTCCTGAGCTCAGGCAATTTGCCTGCTCAGCCTCCCAAAGTGGTAAGATTACAGTGTGAGCCACCGCACCCGGTTGTTTTTGTATTTTTTGTAGAGACAGGGTTTTGCCATGTTGCCCAGGCTGGTCTTTTTTTTTTTTTGAGACGGAGTCTTGCTCTGTCCCCCAGGCTGGAGTGAAGTGACGCATCTCGGCTCACTGCAAGCTCTGCCTCCTGTGTTCTCGCCATTCTCCTGCCTCAGCCTCCCAAGTGTCTGGGACTGCAGGCGACTGCCTCCATGCCCGGCTAATTTTTTGTATTTTTAGTAGAGACGGGGTCACCATGTTAGCCAGGATGGTCTCAATCTCCTGACCTCGTGATCCGCCCGCCTCAGCTTCCCAAAGTGCTGGGATTACAGGCATGAGCCACTGCGCCCAGCCTTCCCAGGCTGGTCTTGAACTGAGCTCAAGCAATCCACTCATCTCGGCCTCCCAAAGTGCTGGGATTACAAGTATGAGCCATCATGCCTGGCCGTATGTTCTTTTTTCTTTAGTAAAAACCCTTTTTTTTTTTTTCATGAGACAAGTCTTGCCCTGTTGCCCAGGCTGGAGTTCAGTGACATGATATGGTTCACTGCAACTTTGACCTCCCAGGCTTAAGTGATCCTCCCACCTTAGTCTCCTGAGTAGCTGGGACTACAGGTGCACACCACCATGCCTTTTTAATTTTTAAAAATTTTTTGTAGAGACAAGGTCTCCCTGTGTTGCCCAGGCAGGTCTCTAACTTCTGGACTCAAGCGATCGTCTCATCTAGGCCTCTCAAAGTACTGGGATTACAGGCATGAGTTACCGTGCCCGGCTTTTTTTTTTTTTTTTTTTTTTTTGGAAACAGGGTCTCACTATCGCCCAGCTTGGAGTATAATGGAGTGGTCACGGCTCACTGCAGCCCTGAGTTCCTAGGCTCAAATGATCTTCCTGCCTCAGCCTCCCAAGTAGATGGGAACTACAGGTGTATACCACCATGCCTGCCTAGTAAAAACTGTTTTTGTGTCACCCATTGAGTTTCAGATCCATGGAGTGGAGTAGACGAGGTGAGAGGTGTTCAGAGTCTGCTGGGCTGATCTGAGTCTCTTTGAGATGGGACCATATGGAGCCAGCCTAGTCTGTTTCCCTTTTTCACAGTGTGAGACTTTTTAACCTCTCTGGGCTGGTCTGAGGCCAGCTACTGGTCATGTCCTTTGACATTGCTAATATAAAGCCGTAGGGAAATCTATTTTCCTCATGGGTGCACCTCTCTTTGGCAAGAGGAAGGGGCCTAAGTGTTCAGTAGATATTGCACTTGTCTTTGCTTCACTCTGCCTGCCAGCTCCTCAGGGTTTTCCTTCCTGCCATATCTGATCATCTCCCTGATTATCTTTAAGGTGGAAAGGAGGAATTACATTGCATCTAGATAGCCCTTCTCCCTGGGAAGGATGGATGCCCCTGGCTCTTCCAGAATATAGGGCTAGCCGAATGTCCGGACAGATCTAGCACGGGGCAGATGTAAGGTTGGAGTAGAGGGCACCCCTCTCAGGGGTGATAGTGGGCCTTTTTGTTAGTTTGTGTTCCTGTCAAGGAATACCTGAGGCTGGATCATTTATAAATAAAAAAATTTTATTTGGCTCATGATTCAGGGCTATACATGCCTAGCTCCAGCATCTGCTTCTGGTGAGGGCCTATGGAAGCTTAAAATCGTGGTGGAATGGAAGGGGAGCTGGTATATCACATGGCTAGAGGGAGCAATGTGGAGGCAGGAAGTACCAGCCTCGTTTTCTTTTTCTTTTTTTTTTTTTTTTTTTGAGATGGAGTCTCGCTCTGTCGCCCAAGCTGGAGTGCAGTGGCGCTATCCTGGCTCACTGCAAGCTCCGCCTCCCGGGTTCACGCCATTCTCCTGCCTCAGCCTCCCGAGTAGCTGGAACTACAGGCGCCCGCCACCGCGCCCGGCTCATTTTTTTTTGTATTTTTAGTAGAGACGGGGTTTCACCATGGTCTCGATCTCCTGACCTTGTGATCCGCCCGCCTCGGCCTCCCAAAGTGCTGGGATTACAGGCGTGAGCCACCGCGCCCGGCCTCCAGCCTCGTTTTCAAACAACCAGATCTCACGTGAAATCATTACCGCTGGGAGGGCACCAAGCAATTCATGAGGGATGCCACCATAACCCAAACACCTCCCACTCACCAGGCTCCATTCCGTCATTGAGAATCACATTTCAACGGAGATTTGGTGGGGACAAACATCCCAACTGTATCAGCTTGCCGTTATTCATTGCAATGCTGGGTTTTGAAGATCAGAATCCCTTTTGGTGCTTTCCACTTTCTGGGATCACTTTTTTATTTCTGGTGATGAGCATACATTCTGTAGAACTGAAAGCATCATCATTCATAAACAGAGATGAAGGTCCTGGTATTTTCGTGGGGAGGTGGGATGGAAGACGATAGCAGCTAAAGCCTTTCTGCCAGCCGCTGCTGATTTTCAAGAGGCCCTTGGTTGAGACGCAGGTCAATTGAATGGTTCAAATGTGTGGTTGGTAGGAGGGCAGTAGTGGTGGTGGCCTAGGCTGGGTCCAGACTTTGAGACTTTGGTGTTTGTTTGTTTCTTTATTTATTTATCTGAGACAGGGTCTTACTCTGTCTCCCAGACTAGTGCAGTGGCACAGTCACAGCTCACTGCAGCCTCAACTTCCTGGACCAAGTGCTCCTTCCACCTCAGCCTCCAAGTAGCTAGTACTACAGGCATGTGCCACCAGGCCCGACTTATTTATTTATTTATTTAGACGGAATATCACTCTGCTCCCCAGGCTGGAATGCAGTAGCGCTATCTCGGCTCACTGCAAGCACCGCCTCCCAAGTTCACGCCATTCTCCTGCCTCAGCCTCCTGAGTAGCTGAGACTATAGGCGCCCGCCACCACACCCGGCTACTTTTTGTATTTTTAGGAGAGATGGGGTTTCACTGTGTTAGCCAGGATGGGCTCGATCTCCTGACATCATGATCTGACCGCCTCGGCCTCCCAAAGTGCTGGGACTACAGGCGTGAGCCACTGTACCTGGCCCAGACTAATTTATTTATTTATTTATTTTTGAGACAGAGTTTCACTCTTGCTGCCCAAGCTGAAGTGCAATGGCACAATCTCAGCTCACTGCAACCTCCGCCTCCCAGGTTCAAGCGGTTCTCCGCCTCCTCAGCCTCCCAAGTAGCTGGGATTACAGGCATGCGCCACCACACCCAGCTAATTTTGTATTTTTTGTAGAGACAGGATTTCTCCATGTTGGTCAGGCTGGTCTGGAACTCCCAACCTCAGGTGATTCACCCGCCTTGGCCTCCCAAAGTGCTGGGATTACAGGTGTGAGCCACTGTGCCCGGCTTATTTTTAAATTTTTAATTGATATGAGGTCTCACTGCATTGCCCAGGCTGGTCTCAAACTCCTGAACTCAAGCAGTCTGCCCACCTTGGCCTTCCAAAGTGCCGGGATTACAGGTGTGAGCTACCATGCTCGGCCTGGTGTTAACTTTAAATGAGATATTTGAGGGTTGATGTATCCTCAGGCTTGCTTGCCGTCACTTGGGACTTCAGTTGCCTGCAGGTCAGTGTTACATTTATCCCCATTTGCCCCAAGGGTCTTTGTGCGCATTCATGAAGTGTGTGCACACTGAGATAAGTGTGGGCGTGTGTAATTGGCATAAACTCTTGCTGCCTATGTAAGTAGTCCATGCATGTGGAGCCATTTTGTATATGTGCACCATGTTTGAACAAACCTCCCTCCTAATTGGATATTTTTATTTGTCCGGAGGAGTTTACTTTTTTTTTTTGATAAAGGGTCTTACTGTGTCACTAAGGGTGTAGTGGAGTGGCACGATCACAGCTCACTGCAGCCTGGACTTCCTGGTTCCCACAATCCCCTTTCCTCAGCCTCCCAAGTAATTGGGACTATAAGTGTGTACCACTACACCTGGCTAGTGAAAAACATTTTTTTTTTGTAAAGGTGGGGTTTCGCTGTGTTGCCCAGGCTGGTCTTGAACTCCTGGGCTCAAGTGATTCTCCTGCCTCAGCCTCCCAAAGTGCTGGGTTTATAGGCATGAGCCACTACACCCACCTAAGTTTGCTGTTTTGACCGGTACTTACACATCTTTGTGCAAAGTCCTTGTTTTTGCTTCTTGTACTATTTTTGAGGGGTGTTAATGTTTTAATACAGTTAAGATGTTCAGGTTTATAGCCCTTACATTTTATTGGGCTAGACTATTTTGGGGTTTCATTAGCAACATGCCTGTTTCTTTGATGGGCCTATCAATCAGACTTTTATTAAATGTTCCAAAATGTTCTACTGGCATTTCAATTGATAATGTGTTGCATAAAATCAATGGATTAGTATGGAAAACCTCAATCTTACTGAAAATTTAGTCTTCCGAACCAGAAATGACATATGTCTGTTTATTTTTACATTGCTTTATTTAATTTATAGATAGGATCTCACTTTGTCCCCCAGGTTTGGATACAGTGGCACGATCATAGCTCACTGTGACAGGATTGACAAGCCCTATGGGAGGTGATTCAGCTGGACTTGGTGTCTTCACAGTAGATTATTAGACTGTAAGCTACGAAGTGTGCCTCTAGAGTGTTCCTGATTATTTGTTTTAAGAATGCTTTTATTGGCTGGGCGCGGTGGCTCAAGCCTGTAATCCCAGCACTTTGGGAGGCCGAGTCGGGCGGATCACGAGGTCAGGAGATCAAGACCATCCTGGCTAACACGGTGAAACCCCGTCTCTACTAAAAAAAAATACAAAAAAAAACCTAGCCGGGTGAGGTGGCGGGCGCCTGTAGTCCCAGCTGCTCGGGAGGCTGAGGCAGGAGAATGGCATAAACCCAGGAGGCGGAGCTTGCAGTGAGCTGAGATCCGGCCACTGCACTCCAGCCTGGGCAACAGAGCGAGACTCCGTCTCAAAAAAAAAAAAGAATGCTTTTATTAATAAAATGGCCTGGCAATGGCCATTTTATTATTATTTTTTTCTCTGTTCTGGCTTCTCAGTACAATGGCCATTTTATTTTATTTTATTTTATTTTATTTTATTTATTTATTTTTTTTTGAGACGGAGTCTCACTCTGTCACCCAGGCTGGAGTGCAGTGGCCAGATCTCAGCTCACTGCAAGCTCCGCCTCCCGGGTTCCCGCCATTCTCCTGCCTCAGCCTCCCGAGTAGCTGGGACCACAGGCGCCGCCACCTCGCCCGGCTAATTTTTTGTGTTTTTAGTAGAGACGGGGTTTCGCCGTGTTAGCCAGGATGGTCTCGATCTCCTGACCTTGTGATCCGCCCGTCTCGGCCTCCCAAAGTGCTGGGATTACAGGCTTGAGCCACCGCGCCCGGCCACAATGGCCATTTTAGATGCTGAGTCGCAGTGTGGTTAGGAGCAAGTGGGCAGAACGTGAGTTAAGCGGCCCTTATCTGAGTCAGCCCAAGATAAGAGGTTAACTTAGAAATTCTATCCTTGGCCTGTCCAGCCGCTGCTGTCTGGAAGTACTTAGTCTTTGGCCTTTTATGAGCCCTTGGAAGAGAGGCTTGGGGTGAAGGAGAGGCCCAAGTGTGGAACTAAGCCCCTTTTCTTCTGGGGCCTGATCTGGTTGAGTGTTTGAAACCAACAAGAAATTGATGAGACTGTCCTGAGAGAGCCTCTGCCTCTTTCTCTCTAAAGTGTTTCTTGAATATAGAGGATAATCTCCATCTCCGTGATTTCCTCCTGTATACTGGACTGCTCTTTTCTCTGGTCCTTTTGGGTCTAGTTCCTGATTAAAATTTCCAGTACTTGGTTGGGCGCGGTGGCTCATGCCTGTAATCCCAGCACTTTGCGAGGCCTAGGCGGGAGGATCATTTGGGGTCAGGAGTTTGAGACTAGCCTGGGCAACATGGTAAAACCCTGTCTCTACTAATAAAGTACAAAAAAATTAACCGGGCATGGTGGTGGGCACCTATAGTCTTAGCTACTTGGGAGGCTGAGGCTGGGGAATCACTTGAACCCAGGAGGCAGAGGTTGCAGTGAGCCAAGATGGAGCCACTGCACTCCAGCCTGGGTGGACAGAGTGAGACTCTGTCTCAAATAAATAAATATTAATTAATCAATCAGGTACCTGAGTAAAGTGGGTGTGGGGGTGGTCGGGACAGGACTCATCTTCCTTGAGGGATCCAGAAGACTCATGAGGCCTATGAATGGTGACTGTGCTTTGCCAGACCCTAAGAAAGCAGGGAAGGGGCAGCTGGTGCCCCCGGCAGGAGTATTCAAGCCATTCCACTCATTGTGCCCTGCCCTTGAGCAAATCCCACTTCCAGAAACCTGAGTTCTTTGCTCCAGGTCCAGCAGAGGTGAACCCATTTGCCCCAGACTGGGGTTATTTTCCTGCAAAAACCAGATCCTCATGTTTTCCCCATCTCTGCTGACAGCCACTGTCCACCCTGGCCCCCAGGTGATACTCCTCAGTGTAATCTTATGTCCTCCCTCTCCCTCAGCTGTGGTTCTGCTGCTCCACAGATATCTCTTTAATCTGGCTCCTGTCTCTGTCCCTATTGCCATTGCCTCTCCATTGGCTGTTTCTATGATCTGTGCCACATGCCTCTGCTCTCTGTGTGCACTGTGCCCCTTGCCTGCTTCGGGCCTCTGGCTCCTCTGCCCAGTAGACAGTCTCCTGCTCAGCCTCATCTTCCTGTACCTCTGCCCTCTGCACATGCCACACACCAGCATGGCTATGTGAGGTGCCAAACATGCTGCTGACACTCCCTGCTCTGCCCCTTGGCAGATGTCCTTCTTGCCCGGGGACTGCCCTTCCTCCTTGACCCCCACTCAGTTTTGTCTGACCCCTTTAGCCCTGACCATGTCTTGGATGACACTTGCCACCCTGCCTGGTGTGTGTCTTTCACATTTACCCAGAGTGTCCTCACTGGGTTGTGAGATCCTTGGGACTTCCCCAGAGTGGGCACAGCACCTGGCATCATGCACTTGGGCTGTGGGATGAGTTGTTTCTGCATTTTGCTGTGCTTTGTCTAAGTGTGTTGGACTTCAGCAAATTGCATCAGGCTGTGTCAGTCTGCGGTCTGTCTACAGCTTGAAGCCGTCATTTGGAGCTCAGCCTCACCCCACTGCCCTAATCATTATGGCACTGATTGTGTGTAGGGGCTGTGCTACCACCTTCTACCTGGAGAGATAGAAAAGTGACTGCTCCCTTTTCTGTATGTTAGGACTAAGTGTCATTGAATCTACTCCTGACTCACATTTAGTCATGTGGGGAAACAGACATCAAGGGCTGTGGTCAGCTGGTGGAGCAGAGCATGGTTTCTGGAGCCATACTGCCTGCATTTGCATCCTGGCGGCTGTGTTACCTGGAGTGAGTTAGTGTACTGCTCTGCCTCAGTTTCCCCCTCTGCAAATGAAAGTGATACTAGTATCTAACTCGTATATAGGATGGTTATGAGGGTTAATTCCTGTAACTTGCTTAGACTAGTGCCTGACACAAAAAGGGGTACATAAATATTAGCTATTTTTACTTTTTAGAGATTGGGATCTCACTCTGTTGCCCAGGCTAGAGTGCAGTAGCATGATCATAGCTCCCTTGTAACTTCAAACTCCTGGGCTCAAGTGATTTTCTTGCCTCAGCTTCCCGAGTAGCTGGAACTACAGGCACGCAACCACCACATCTGGCTAATGTGTTTTTTGTTTTTTTTTTTTTTTTTTAGATATGAGGGTCTTGCTATGTTGCCCAGGCTGATCTTGATCTCCTGGCCTCAGGCGTCCTCCTCTGGCCTCCCAAAGTGTTGGGGTTACAGGTGTGAGCCACTATGCCCACCTATATTAGCTATTCTTATTATTGAGAAAAGATGTGTTTTTTTCTACCTGAAGAAGGAAGTACCTATATATTTAAAGTTCTTTTATAAACGTTTATGTATGGCCGGGCATGGTGGCTTATACCTATAATTCTAGCACTGGGAGGCCAAGGCGGGTGGATTACTTGAGGTCAGGAGGTCGATACCAGCCAGGCCAATGTGGTAAAACCCCATCTCTACCAGAGATATAAAAAATTAGCTGGGTGTGGTGGTGCACGCCTGTAGTCCCAGCTACTTAGGAGGCTGAGACAGGAGAATTGCTCGAACCCAGGATGCAGAGGTTGCAGTGAGCCAAGATCGTGCCACTGCATTCTAGCCTGGGTGACAGAGTGAGACTCTGCCTTTCTCAAAAAAAAAAAAAAAAAAAAATAGGCCGGGTGCGGTGGCTCACGCCTATAATCCTAGCACTTTGGGAGGCCGAGGTGGGCGGATCACAAGGTTGGGAGATCGAGACCATCCTGGCTAACATGGTGAAACCCTGTCTCTACTAAAAATGCAAAAAATTCGCCGGGTGTGGTGGCGGGCGCCTGTAGTCCCAGCTACTCAGGAGGCTGAGGCAGGAGAATGGTGTGAACCCAGGAGGTGGAGCTTGCAGTGAGCCGAGATTGCGCCACTGCACTCCAGCCTAGGCGACTGAGTGAGACTCCGTCTCAAAAATAAAATAAAATAAAATAAAAATTAAAAATACATAAATGTTGATGTATTAGAGTGGAGTTAGGTGTCATTGAAACTACCCTTTCTCTCAAGGCTTGGCCTTCTGTGTTTGCATAGGCGTGTTTATTATGGTAGCTGTAGTTGAATTATAGAGAAAGATGGCACAGCAATCAAAGTCAAGATGTTGATGTTTTGAGTGTTTTCTTGTAGGTTGCACTGGCTCAGCAAGGACATCTTTGCCGGTAGGGCTGTCAGAGGCAGAGGGCAGACACCCTGGGGTCTTGCTTGGAACCTGGAGCAGATGATAACAATAAGTGCCTCTCCAGTGAGGCTGTGGTGCTCACACTTTCCTGGGAGCCTATGGGCATGTCTGAGCTTGCATGGTCAGAGGTTTCTGCTGGAAGATGTGGAAGTTTTTTTTTTTTTTTTTTTTTTTTTGAGACGGAGTCTTGCTCTGTCACCCAGGCTGGAGTGCAGTGGCCGGATCTCAGCTCACTGCAAGCTCCGCCTCCCGGGTTTACGCCATTCTCCTGCCTCAGCCTCCCGAGTAGCTGGGACTACAGGCGCCCGCCACCGCGCCCGGCTAGTTTTTTGTATTTTTAGTAGAGACGGGGTTTCACCGTGTTAGCCAGGATGGTCTCGATCTCCTGACCTCGTGATCTGCCTGCCTCGGCCTCCCAAAGTGCTGGGATTACAGGCTTGAGCCACCGCGCCCGGCCGATGTGGAAGTTTTTATGTTCATCTTTCGCAAGGTGTTTTTTGGCCTTCTTTTTTTTTTTTTTTTTTTTTTGAGACAGAGTCTCGCTCTGTCACCCAGGCTGGAGTGCAGTGGCCAGATCTCAGCTCACTGCAAGCTCCGCCTCCCGGGTTCATGCCATTCTCCTGCCTCAGCCTCCCGAGTAGCTGGGACTACAGGCGCCCGCCACCTCGCCCGGCTAGTTTTTTGTATTTTTTTTAGTAGAGACGGGGTTTCACCGGGTTAGCCAGGATGGTCTCGATCTCCTGACCTCGTGATCCGCCTGTCTCGGCCTCCCAAAGTGCTGGGATTACAGGCTTGAGCCACCACGCTTGGCCTTTTGGCCTTCTTAAGTGTGAAACCAAGGAACAGGTGTCACCCCAAAATAAAAATGTCAGAATCCTTGGCTAAATGACTCGGAAGCAGGGCAGGTGAACCTACCTGCAGCCCCACCCTGACGTCGGTGAGCTGGCAGGGAAGGGCAGAGGCTAGGATACTGAATTGGGGAAGCAAGAAGACAAAGTCTGTAAGAAGACTAAAGTACTTTAAGGGAGTAGGAGAAGACAAATCTTGCTTCTGTGTCTTGTGCCTCAGCCAGAGCCAGGGAGACTCAGGCTGTATTGATAGGAGGCCCAGCTGCATCAGAACTGGGTAGTTGATAATTTCCTCTTTGCCGTTTCTGTAGCTCAGGCAGCTGTTCCCTTGGTGTGGCATATATTACCTTAGTTACTACAATGCTTCAGAGCAGCATCAGGCCCTTTGAAGCATACTTTCCTTGACTATAACTGTTGGAAAAGGAATAGCTGGAAGAACTACAGCAGGGATTGGGGATAGGAGACATACCTCCTGAAACAGGTGGTGCCCGGCAACCAGGCCCTGGCCTTTGCAGGAGGAGGGATAGGGGCTGTCTGCTTTACTACCACAGGATGGTCCTGATCAAGTGAGCATCTTTCCTTCCCCTAGAACTTACCTTACCAGGCTTGCTGTGAGTGAGCTGTTAGAGTCATAGGCCCAGCAGGAAGCTGCTTCTGCTGGGTAGGACACATTCTGCAAACAGCTGATATTTCACATCTGTGTGTGCCATGGAAGCAGAACCACTGATAGCAGAGATCAGGGCAGAACACCAGGGGTCCGTGCCAGGTTCACAAGGACAGAGGCTAGTCCCTGCCTGAGTGGCAAGCAATGAAAAGAAATAACAAGGTGTTTGATATCGTTCCTCCCTGTCCTCCTAAGAGTACAGCACATCTGGTGAAAGACACCTCTGCTTTTAGCAAATACCAGTAGCAGGTGACTTTATGCAGTGGCTGTCTTAGAGATTATTGGCACGTAGATGGGTTTCTTTTTTTTTTTTTTTTTTTTTTTTTTTTTTTTTTTTGTGAGACGGAGTTTTGCTCTGTTGCCCAGGCTGGAGTGCAGTGGTATGATCTCGGCTCATGGCAAGCTCCACCTCCTGGGTTCATGCCATTCTCCTGCCTCAGCCTCCCGAGTAACTGGGACTACAGGCGCCCGCCACCACGCCCGGCTAAATTTTTGTATTTTTAGTAGAGATGGGGTTTCACTGTGTTAGCCAGGATGGTCTCGATCTCCTGACCTCATGATCCGCCCACCTCAGCCTCCCAAAGTGCTGGGATTACAGGCGTGAACCTCCGCACCCGGCCCCAATATAGGTGGGTTTCTAGTAGTCTGGAAATGCTATTTGTCTATACCTGCCAAATAGGCACTGCTTCTTTGCTGCTCCGTATAGCCTGGGACCCATGTAGTCCCTGCAGTGTCCACCATTAACACCACCTCTCTTTGGAGCATCTTTCACCTTGGGATCTGCAGTACCTCACAGGGGTCTGCCGTGGGGCAGCCAGGTCCCTCTGTGAGGGAAGCCATGTTTCTCCCGAGCTGGGTGAGTTGAGCCATCAGGGCCCACTATGCTTCTGGGTGTCCCTCCTTCTGGGAACAAGTCTCTGCTCCCCTGGCATGATTGGGCACTCTGTCAGCCGGTACCTAACTGAGGCTGGTAGGGGGAAGAAACCAACTGATTGTCACCCTGTAGTTCAAGCCTATAGGGTGCCTCCAGGCAGCCCTGTCTGGAAAAGGGCTCATGGCACAGGAGGGTCTCTGAATTAGCTGGAGCAGCTGTTCAGGACCAGGGCCGTGGGAAGATAGGTTGGGTTTGTGTACCTGGTGCTGCCTTGCCCCTCTCTGCCTTTCTTATTCTGTCATTTCTCCTTCTGAGAGGCCCTTGGCACATGGCCTAGATGGGAGTGAAGGAGTAGATGTCCAAGGCCTTGTAGCTCTGAGCAGCAACAGGTTCTCCAGGGCAGTCCAGAACAGAGGGTGGTTTGGCATTTGAGCCCCAGAGGTACTTAGCTGGTGATTCAAGCTGTGACTAATGGTGTAAGTGCTGCAGGACACTGTGCTCCATGCTGAGAAGCTTGTTTCATGCAAGTTGCTCTCTGCTTCCCTGCCACTCCTGCCCGGGCTGGCAGCACCCTTGGCCCTATGGCCAGCAAGCACTCGTTCCTTTTCTGTGGGCCTCCTCCCTGACCCACAGGAGACCTGTATCACCCCGGCACACCCGGGCTGCTCAGCAGCCTTTTCAAGTGAGGCAGCTCAGCCAGACCTAAAAACTCTTATTCCTGGGCATGGGATTCCTCCTCTATACTGTCCGGTTTTCATCTTCCAAATACCAGCCCCCAGCCTTTCTCACAGAAGTAAACATTCTAAGACTGGATTTTTCAGGGCAAGTTAAGTCCTTTGAAAGAAAAGGTTTCATCGACAGCAGAGGGCCAGTTCTGAAACCTGAGTTTGTCAGTGTCTCAAAACAGAGATTCTCAAGTGTCTTGGGTGAGGCTGAGGCCATATTAGGGTGAAGCAGAGTGGAGACCAGTTCCCATTCAGTCCCCTGCCTTCCTAGTGCCAGCAGAGGATCTGTATCCTGAGACCCTGGGAATGTGGGGATGCCACTCCAGGGATTCCTTTCGGGAAGGGGTTGGCCTTTGCTTAGGACCCAATGATGTACACAGAGCCACAGGCATATGTTACCATAGGTCACCCGTCCAGTGACTTTCCCAGGAGGCTCAAAAGGAGCTTGGGGAAACAAGCAAAAGTCAAACCCAGCCCTAGAAGAGAGACACCTAGCCTGGCGAGCTGATATTGCACCTCAGTTTTGCAGGATACCGCAACACCTTTCCTTAGCCTGGTTCAGTATGGGTTACCGAGCCAGCTTGTCCTGTCGGGACAAGGTGTTGGCAGGTAGCGCTGCCGGATGGGCCAGATGCCATCTGAGCCATGTCCTATCCAGACTCAGCTAGATCCAGCCTGGCCCCCCTAGGCCTCTCCTGGCCATCAGGAATCTACTTCTTCTGGGTGGGGAGGGTGTGATCTGTGCAAGGCCCCCCCCCCCTTTTTTTTTTTTTTTTTTTTTTGAGACAGAGTCTCACTCTGTCCCCCTGGCTGGAGTGCAGTGGCGCGATCTCCGCTCACTGCAAGCTCTGCCTCCCGGGATCATGTCATTCTCCTGCCTCAGCCTCCTGAGTAACTGGGACTACAGGTGCCCGCCACTGCGCCAGTCTAATTTTTTTTTTTGTATTTTTAGTAGAGACGGGGTTTCACCGTGGTCTCGATCTCCTGACCTTGTGATCCGCCCGCCTTGGCCTCCCAAAGTGCTGGAATTACAGGCGTGAGCCACCGCGCCTGGCCGCAAGGCCCCTTTTTCTGCAGGTGCTAGCTGTATTGTTCTTTGCCCTGCCCGTGACTTCAAGCTGACACCTGGGTCCTATCTCAGTGGAGGGCCTAGGTGCCCATGGGAAGGCATGCCCCACTTGGTGTCAGCCCCTGGTATCATCAGCTACCTGTAGAGGTAGCCTTTTTCTCCTGCCCCTTTACCATGGCTTCCATGCTGAGCTACCGTGAAGAGAAGACGCTGCACCCAGGGCACTGCCAGATCTCCTGCCTGCAGTGCCAGAGGCATCGCCTTATGGTTACGTTGGTCCTGGTTCTTGGTTCTAAAAGGAACAGCCATGGGAGTGCTGTGACAGGGGTGTTCTCTGATGCCACCCCACAGCATTTGCTGAATGAAAAAAATCTCTTTTGCTTTCCCATTATCCATTGCTGAGCTGCTCCAGGCCATGGGTCCTGCCAGATTTTTTAAGATAGTTGAGGTTATGGGGATAGCATCTGTCTGCTGGATTTCTGGGGAGTGATGGCTCTGTGTGAGTGACCACCCTTGTGGAGCAGCCCTGCCATGATGTCCTGCAATGTACCTGGGCCCAGCCCCACGCTCAGGAAGCACTCTGGCCAAGCCAGCGCAGCGCTCATCCCTCCACAGCCAGCCTCAAGAGGGACGTTCTGAGAGCCACTGGGCATGGCTGTTGAACCCTGCCTGGTGCTGCAAGGGTTAGATGGCCTCCCCAGGAGGCCAGAAACAAGCAAGAGTGGAGCAGGTCTGGGGCTGCTGCCTGTGGCCACTCATTAGGAGAGGGGCTAGTGACCAGCTCCACCCCTACCCGCTCCCTCAGGGCAGAAGGGAGCAGAACATGTGAAGTGCCCAGAGTCGGCTGCAGAGCCAGGGTTTAAGATGGTGAGGAAAGGGAATCTCCCTGGTGAGTGTCTCTCCTGCGGACTTGTGTCCTATGCACATTCCCTCTTTTTTTTTTTTTTTTGAGATGGAGTTTCACTCTTGGGCCCAGGCTGGAGTGCAATGGTGCAATCTCAGCTCACCGCAACCTCCGCCTCCTAGGTTGAAGCTATTCTCCTGCCTCAGCCTCCTGAATAGCTGGGATTACAGGCATGCTCCACCACGCCCGGCTAATTTTTAAAATATTTTTAGTTAAGACAGGGTTTCTCCATGTTGGTCAGGGTGGTCTCGAACTCCCGACTTGAGGTGATCCGCCCGCCTTGGCCTCCCAAAGTGCTGGGATAACAGGCGTGAGCCGCTGCACATGGCACACATTCTGTTTTAATCTTCCTGCCATCCCCGAGAGAAGTTTAGCTAAGGGAACTTGGGGGCTAAGAAGTGACAGAATTGGGATCCAAGCTCGAGTCTTCTGACCCACAGTGAGTGATGGCTGGGACCCATGTGTTGGGAAGAGATGACTGGCTTGGTGATCAGTGCTCAGGCTAGCTTTTTAGGGGTTGCTTTGTTTTGTTTCGTTTTGTTTTCTGAGACAGAGTCTAACTCTTTTACCCAGCCTGGAGTGCAGTGGTGCAATTTTGGCTCACTGCAACCTCTGCCTCCCAGGTTCAAGCCATTCTCCCGCCTCAGCCTCCCAAGTAGCTGGGATTACAGGCACCCGCCACTACACTTGGCTAGTTGTTACATTTTTAGTAGATGCGGGGTTTCACCATTTTGGCCAGGCTGGTCTTGAACGCCCGCCTTGGCCTCCCAAAGTGCTGGGATTACAGGCGTGAGTCACCGCGCCCGGCCTCAGGTTAGCTTTGTGAGGGAGATGTGTCTGGCCCCTGTGTGCTGGTCAGCTGGGCCAGGACCAGAACCTGGTGGGCAAGCACAGCTCTAGCCACTTCCAGGTTCCAGACTAACATGCTGCTTCTGAGGAAATCTTTCCATTCAGCAGTAGGAGTGTTCTCCATTCCTCGATGCCCTGGGACTGAGGCCTTGGATGTGCCATGGTGGATGGGAGTGGAATGGGTGGGCTGCTGGAACGGTCATGCTGGAGTCCCTGGCACCCTACAGGAGGAGTCTCCCATCTCTAGGGCACTGTCCAGGGATGATACCTGGGAGTGCCAAGGTGATAAACCATTTCTGCAGCCACCCTGGCATTTCTGTGACTGTCTAAGTGATGATGCAGGGGGAAGTGGGTGGTGCCAGAACATCTGCACTGGCCTCCTGGGGTCTCCTGCCTGCTGGTTCAAATGTGGCTTAGTTTATTCTTGTGTCACTGGCATCTCCTAGGTACTTGACATGGCCAGGCATAGACTTTTGTGTATGGGTGCCAGGCTGACTGCCCATCCCTTCTCTCTGGGAGTGACAAGGCTTATTCTCTTTGGAGATAAAAGAATGGTTAGTTGGGTGGTCCTCTCTGCCAGAGTGTTGTCCCCATCATGTGGCCCCAGCCATCCTTCTGACCCAGAGCCAGCCAGATGTGACTCCCTGAGGGCCTGACCCAGGTAGCCATGTCCGCTTGTTTTTTTTGTTTTTTTGTTTTTTTTGAGGCAGTCTTGCTCTGTCACCTGGGCTGGAGTGTGCAGTGGCGCCATCTTAGCTCACTGCAACCTCCGCCTCCCAAGTTCAAGCAGTTCTCCTGCCTCAGCCTCCTGAGCAGCTGGGATTACAGGCATGTACCACAATGCCCGGCTACTTTTTGTATTTTTAGTAGAGAAGGGGTTTTGCCATGTTGGCCAGGCTGGTCTTGAACTCCTGACCTCTGGTGATCCACCCACCTTGGCCTCCCAAGTGCTGAGGTGTGAGCCACCACGCCCAGCCCACTTGTTCTTTTCTGGCCCTCACATCCCAGTGCCCTCTGAGACAGCCATCTCTGGCCTCATGGTATGGGTGACAACTCTCACTTCTAGGCACATCTCCAGCCTCTCACTAGACCCACCCAGGGAGGGGTGGCGTGTTTAGAAAGTTGCTGACTTTGGCTTCAGGACAGGAGTGGGAAAAGGGTTGTCCGGTTCTGAAGCACAAGGTGGTGGGGCTGGAGGGGCTGCTCACCCAGGCATAGTTGCTGGACTCCTCTTAATGGGAAGGGCAGCGCCCTAGGCATGGTGCTGGGTGGTTGGCTCAGGAAGGAGGAGGTAACTTCACCATCACAAATACCAGCTTGGTGCTCCCCTGGGTGTCCCTCAGAGGAGGGGAGAAGTGTTGTCTACATGACCACAGGCCTCCACTCAGCCTCTTAGTGCCTCAGTTTCCTCTGTCCTCTGATGGGATTTATCATACCTGCCAGTGGGTTGGAGTCTTAGAATGTTTCCTACACGTAGACATCCAGGGCCCTTTGACAACCATGCCTAGTCCCTTTCCTCTCATTTTGTAGAGAAGGGAACCAAAGTCTGAGGTCTAAGGATGAGTGACTGGCCAGGGCCTGTCACAAGAAGGACAGTGCTATGGCCAGAACCAGACAGCAGAAGCGCTTCAGCCCCACTGGCTGTCCTGGCACCCAGGGCCATAGTCTGTTTCTAACAGAGGCCAGTTTGCCTGTGTGAGGATCCTAGCCTGAGGCTGACAGCAGACTCACTGCAAAATGTGGGGCCGGGGCTAAGCCCTGGCCTTGTGGTTTCCAGTTTCTCAAGACGGCAGTGTCGTGCCAGTTCCTCTCCACTGTACAACTTCCCAAGGCCTGGGGAATGGGTTCACAGCGGGGCGGATGACTGAATCCATCATCTCAGCTTCTTTGGGCTTCTGGTGCCTTTGTTGCATGTTTGTCCTGTCCTTTCTAGCCCTTAGCTAGCCTGAATCTTTCTCACAAAGGAAAAACAGAAAACCATTGTATGTATCAGGACAACACAAGAGGAAGATCCTCCAGTGACTTCACTCAAAGTTTTCTGTCCACACCACTGTTTGTTTAATGAGCATTTCCCCATCACAGTCTTTCCGCATCTGGGAAGGAGCCACAAAGTCCCTGGACCTGCCACCATCTTACCTGCCTTGTTCAGCTGCTGGCTACGTGGATGTCTAATAAGACATCTCAAGCTTAGCATTTCCGAAGGGCCTGTTCCTTCCGCCCATCTTCCTTGTCTCTTGATAAGTGGTGCCACCATGTACACGTTTGCTTAGGCCAGAAACCTGGGTGCCATCCTTTTATCCTCTCACATTAGCTGCACCCACACCTGGCGAGTCCTGCCCACTCTGCTCTGAGTTTTCCTAAGTCTCGCTCAGCTTCAGCCCCACTGCATGCTTTTCTGTTTCTCAGACATGCTGAGTTCATACCCTTTACCCCGAAGGTTTTTCCTTCTGTTTCTCTTGTCCAGCAGACCTCTGCTCAGGAGTCACCCTCTCAGCAGGAACTCAATGGACTGCCCCATTCCAATCAGTCCTCATCTCCCCCCACCCACACTGCTAGCCCATCATCTGACTTTGCATTTTCTTTTCTTTTATAGATAGAGTCTTTGTTGCCCAGGCTGGAGTGCACTAGCATGATTATAGCTCACTGCCACTTCAAACTCCTGGGTTCAAGAGATCCTCCCTCCTCAGCAGTACTACAGGTGCGCACCACAGCGCCTGGCTAATTTTTTTATTTTTTGTAGAGATGGGGTGTCGCCATGTTGTCCAGGATAGTCTCGAACTCCTGGGCTCAAGCGATCCCCTTTCCTTGGCCTCCCAAAGTGCTGGGGTTGCAGGCATGAGCTGCTGCACACAGCCTTTTTTTTTTTTTCTTTTAGGATGAGATATCTCTCTGTTGCCCAGGCTAGAGTACAGTGGCATGATCCAATCTTCCCAACTTAGCCTCCTGTGTAGCTGGGACCACAAGTACGCACCGCCACACCCAGCTAGTTTTTGTAATTTTTTGTCGATATGGGGGGGTCTCACCATGTTTCCCAGGCTGGTCTCGAACACCTGGACTGAAGCAGTCCTCCTGCCTTGGCCTCCCAAAATGCTGGGATTATAGGCATGAGCCACTGCACCCAGCCCAGCCTTGTTTTCTTTAGAGCATACTTGATCTACCAGGTGTTTCTTGTTTTCCTGTTTGTTTACTTACATTTTCCCTGTCTTTATTCCTTTCACACTTCCTACTCCCACTTTGCAAACTCCCTGGGGCAGGCCTTTGTTAGTTATTTGGTGGCGAGCAGATAGTGCTTGTCCTTTCCAGAGGATGTGAAGGCAACACGGTGGCCATAAACCGTGCTGCTGCAGCAGCCAGTGATACTAAATGAGGTATGCCACATTCTGTTTTTAACTTCAGACTGCCTTTTGCACACGTACTTTGTGTGTGTGTGTGTGTGTATACATACATGTATTTATGGTATATACCTTATATACACACACAGACACTGTGTCTGGAAAAAAATATTGGTAGCTTCAGTTGAAGATACATTACAGCTCTGTAATGGCAGACCCCTGACCAGAATAGGTTCAGATTTCCTGTTGCTACTGTAACAACAATGGTGGCTTGAAATAATCATTTTACAGTTCTGGAGAACAGAAATTCTAAAGTCCAGATGTTGGCAGGGCTGAGTTCTCTCTGGAGGCCCTAGGGGAGAATTCATTCCTTGCCTTTTCTAGCTTCTGGCGGCCTCCTGTGTTCCTTGACTCATGGCCTCTTCTTCCATCTTCAAAGCCAGCAGTGAGGCATCTTCCATTTCATAAAGACCCCTGTGATTGCATTGGCCCACCTGATAATCCACTGTCATCCCCTACTTCAAGGGCTTTAACTTAATCATTCTGCAACATCCTTTTTACTATGAAAGGTGACATAGTCACAGGTTCTGGGGATTAGACCGTGGACATCTTTGGGGTGGGGGTCTTATCTGGCCTATAACAGGTACTGTGTATTTTTGCCCTCTGGGAAAATCTATAAAAATTGATAAATCATTTGGGAATTGGAAAAGCAGAAAACTTATCTCTTTTTTGGCCAAACTGAGGTGATGGTGAATCCTGAATTGACTCTAATTTTTTTTTTAATTGAGCTCTTTGGTTTTTTTAAATTTAAAATCCATATTTATAGCCAGAGTTAAAAATTTTTAAATTTTCTTTTTTTTTTTTTTTCTTTTTGAGATGGAGTGAAGTGGCACAATTTCAGCTCACTGCAACCTCCGCCTCCCAGGTTCAAGCGATTCTCCTGCCTCAGCCTCCTGAGTAGCTGGGATTACAGGAGCGGTGCTAGCATGCCCAGCTAATTTTTGTATTTTCAGTAGAGATGGGGTTTTTCCATGTTGGCCAGGCTGGTCTCAAACACCTGACCTCAGGTGATCTACCCACCTCAGCCTCCCAAAGTACTGGGCTTATAGGTGTGAGCCACTGAGCCTGGCCCCCCTTTTTTTTTTTTTGAGACAATGTCTTGCTCTGTTGCCCAGGCTGGAGTGCATTGGCACAGTCTCAGGTCACTCCAACCTCCGCCTCCCCGGTTCAAGTGATTCTCATGCTTCAGCCTCCCAAGTAGCTGGGACTATAGGCATGTGCTACCACACCCAGCTAACTTTTGTATTTTTAAGTAGAGACGGGATTTCACCATGTTGGCCAGGCTGGTTTCAAACTCCTGGCCACAAGTGATCCGCCCACCTCGTCCTCTCAAAGTGCTGGGATTACAGGCAAAATCTAAAAATTCTGTGCTCGTTTTGTCAAAATAGTTATATAGTTTATTTTTAAAGAAAATTATTTAAAATACTTATTTTAATTTTAGGTCTTTGAAAATTTAAGCATCTGTTGTTTTCATAGTGGTTATTGAACTCCCATACACTGAAACAAAAATATCTCCCAAATATCCTTGAGTCGCTCACTAAGTAGGTTCTTCCTGATGATTTCATGAGCTTTCATAAATCAAATGACCAAATTATTGTTAGGTTTTCTAGGATATCTACTGTTCTAACCTGAGAAAGTGAAAAAAGGAAAGCTTCTAGCTTATGTCTTGGACCTCCTGGACAGTAAAATTTGCATAAAAATCTGTCATACAGGACCATCCTTGTGTGAGAAAGAGGCAGGCTGACAGCTGGGGCTGGTCACTGGTGGTACATGAACACACATATGTGCATGTGCACACACTTGTACCACCTGTCAGACTCCTGACATGCTGGGCACTGGAGGAATTGTCCTGAGATCATTTGGCCCCGTACCAAGGAGCTCATGATCTTGGGGGAAGGGGCATGACAGTCGCGGGAACAGTGACTGGTGATTGAAGAGGTTCAGTAGGCACCAGGCAATGGACCAGGGATATGGGCTGTGTGCAAGGGGAGGACCAAAGGATGTTATGGAAGACTCCAGGAGGCAGAAATTTGAACTGGATCATGATGCCCTGGCAAGAGGGGAGGACAGAGTGGATACTACTAGTTCTTGGACATAGTTCTAAGAGGACCCAGAGGAGCAGCAGGCAACCTTCCTGAAAGACTATTTGGGGAGGGTGGAATGGGCAGTGGCTTTGCTGGATGGTGTGCTCCCATGGCCACATAAGCAGTGGACTTGACTTTAGGGGGCTGTGCAGGTCAGGGAGCATTGAAGAGAGCCCCGTCCTACCTTCTGGCATCCCAGACCCCTGGCAACATCTGTTGTGCTCTGCCAAACACACAGGGTTATGTTTGCTCTCCTAACAGTTGCCACATTGTTGTCAGTTACTGCCTTGCAGTGGGAAATCCCTGTGCTCTATCTGAGGGATGAGGGGCAGCGGGAGGAGGAGGGCTTCTGTGGCTGCTGTAGCCCATGGTTGTGGATCCTGTCAGGGCAAGCTGGTGGGCATGCCTGGGGCCACCACAGTCTGAGCCAGACCTGGAGGCATGATTGTCACTTTGCTCCTCACTGCTGTCCAGCTGGCCGCCCTCATCTATAGCCTGCTATAGACCAGGGGAACAGCTGCCGCCATCAGGAGCCATGGTGCCTCCCGAGTTGATGCCTGAGAAAAGGCCTTGACTGTGATGGCCTCATGAGCCTGCCTCTTGGTGGGGAATGGGCATTGTTCGCCAGAAGAGCTATTTCTCTGAGGTCAAATGATTTGCATACCCACTAGCAACAGAAAGGCCTCTCCCACTGCTGGGCCTGGTGAGCTTAGGAGCTGAGTTGATGCTCAGAGCAGCAATGTGTGCCCTGAGCCAGGCAGTTCCAATGTCTTTGGGGAATTCAGAAAGTGAGAATAGAGTCTGGATCCAGGTAGAGGCTTTGGCCCCTCTAAAGCCAGTCTCAAGCAGTTCTCACACTGGTTTCCTGGTGATGCAGTGGGGAGATGCAGGAGGGACCAGCAGGGCTGAGGTCCTCTACCAGTCTCCGAGAGCCCTTCAGTCTTGGCCTGTTTCCCACTGTGGGTGCTGGAGAATCTTTGTTTAAATAGAGGCTTCCTGGATGAAAAGACATGAAAGCTCAGGGTACACTAGGCTTGGGACGGGTGCTGTGACCAAGGGGACAACTTCCCTTGTGCTCGCTGATTCAAATGCTGAGTTTAGGCTCCAGGGTTTGGGCTGTGTCACCTCTCCAGTCACACTCTCTGCCTCCCTTGTCAGCCCTTGGCCCTGTTATCCTTCTTTTCTCACCCCCACACCTTTGCTTGCTGCCTGCCCACACCCTGTGCCTTGCCCGTCCACATACACACATGTACTGTGAATGTTTGAGCTTTGCCCTGCTTTCTAGCTACTCAGATCCTCTACTCAGAGGAGAGCCTCTACCCACGCCACTTGGGAGGGGAGGGATGTGCTTAAGCATGTTCATATGGTGTGCTGTTCAGGCCCCAAGGAGAAAGCAGGCAGACAGTGGGGAAGCTACCTGGAGGGGTGCCTGGGGAGTAGACCTGCCTGTCAGCCCATCAGCTCCCTAGCCTGTGCAGGTCCTGGGCTTGTCATGGCTCTATGGGTTCCATTTCTCCTCCTTAGCCAGGCAGTCGAGCTCCTCTGCAGCTCCACCGCTCCTGCCCCACCTGTTCTCATGCCTTTGCCTGCACATCCTCCTCCCTTTTTCACTTCCCTCTCCCCTTGCATAAAACCGTGGTGCAGAGGTGGGAGGATCGCTTGAGGCCAGGAGTTTGAGACCAGCCTGGGCAACATAGAAAGACCCTATCTGTACAAATAATAGTAATATATATATTTTTTGCCTTCCTGAGTACCATGCACGTTTTTTTTTAAGACAGAATTTCGCTCTTGTTGCCCAGGCTGGAGTGCAGTGGCATGATGTCAGCTCACTGCAACCTCCACCTTCCCAGATTCAAGCTATTCTCCTGCCTTAGCCTCCCGAGTAGTTGGGATTGCAGGCACCCGCCACCATACCCGGCTAATTTTTTTTGTATTTTTTTACAGACAGGGTTTCACCATATTGGCTAGGTTGGCTTCAAACTCCTGGGCCCAAGCAATCCTCCTGCCTCAGCCTCCCAAAGTGCTGGGATTATAAGCAGGAGCCACTGCGCCCGGCCAGAATAATTAATATTGTTAAGCTATCTATTCTCTCCAAATTGATCTAGAGAGTGAACACAGTCCCAATCACGATCACAGCCCACCTTTGAAAGACATTTTTTTTTTTTTTTTTTTGAGACGGAGTCTTGCTCTGTGCCCCAGGCTGGAGTGCATTCACGCCATTCTCCTGACTCAGCCTCCTGAGTAGCTGGGACTACAGGTGCCCGCCACCACGCCCGGCTAATTTTCTTTTTTGAGACGGAGTCTCGCTCTGTCGCCCAAGCTGGAGTGCAGTGGCCGGATCTCAGCTCACTGCAAGCTCCGCCGCCCGAGTTTACACCATTCTCCTGCCTCAGCCTCCCGAGTAGCTGGGACTACAGGCGCCTGCCACCTCGCCCGGCTAGTTTTTTGTATTTTTTAGTAGAGACGGGGTTTCACCGTGTTAGCCAGGATGGTCTCGATCTCCTGACCTTGTGATCCGCCCGTCTCGGCCTCCCAAAGTGCTGGGATTACAGGCTTGAGCCACCGCGCCCGGCCAATTTTCTTGTATTTTTAGTAGAGACGGGGTTTCACCGTGTTAGCCAGGATGGTCTCAATCTCCTGACCTCGTGATCCGCCTGCCTCGGCCTCCCAAAGTGCTGGGATTACAGGCTTGAGCCACCGCGCCCAGCCTGAAAGGCATTATTAAGAAAGTGAGGGGCCAGGCACGGTGGCTCACACCTGTAATCCCAGCACTTTGGGAGGCCGAGACGGGCGGATCACGAGGTCAGGAGATTGAGACCATCCTGGCTAACATGGTGAAACCCCGTCTCTACTAAAATACAAAAAAATTCGCCGGGCGTGGTGGCGGGCGCCTGTAGTCCCAGCTACTCGGGAGGCTGAGGCAGGAGAATGGCGTGAACCCGGGAGGCGGAGCTTGCAGTGAGCCGAGATCGTGCCACTGCACTCCAGCCTGGGCGACACAGTGAGACTCCGTCTCAAAAAAAAAAAAAAAAAAAGAAAGTGAGGGCTGGGCGCAGTGGCTCACGCCTGTAATCCCAGCCCTTTGGGAGATCCAGACCATCCTGGCTAACACGGTGAAACCCCGTCTCTACTAAAAAATACAAAAACAAAATTAGCCAGGCATGGTGGCGGGCGCCTGTAGTCCCAACTACTTGGGAGACTGAGGTGGGAGAAGGTGTGAACCCAGGAGGCAGAGCTTGCAGTGAGTCGAAATCACGCCACTGCATTCCAGACTGGGCGATAGAGCGAGACTCCGTCTTAAAAAAAAAGTAAAGAAAAATAAAAGAAAATGAGGCTGGATGGCCATGGCTCATGCCTGTAATCCCAACACTTTGGGAGGCCAAGGCACGTGGATCATTTGAGGTCAGGAGTTCGAAACCAGCCTGGCCAACATGGCGAAACCCTGTCTCTACTAAAAATACAAAAATTAGCCTGGTGGTAGTGGCGTGTGCCTGTAATCCCAGCTACTCAGGAGTCTGAGGCAGGAGAATCCCTTGAGCCTGGGAGGCGGAGGTTGTGGTGAGCTGAGATTGGGCTACTGCATTCCAGTCTAGAAGAGAGAGTGAGACCCTTTCTCACCCCCCCCCCAAAAAAAATGATGATAAGCCACAGACTGGAAGAAATACTCACAGAACATAAAAGGACTTGTATCTAAAATATATCAACCTTTACAGTGCAATACAGTAAACAAGTGCAATACAATAAACAATCCAAAAAAAAAATGAGTTAAAAATTTGAATAGACAGTTGAATAGTTTTCCAACAAATAGATGGCAAATGAGTACATTAAAAGATACTCAATATATTTTGTCATAGGGAAAATGTATATTAAAACCACAGTGATATCAAAGCCACTATAGGCCGGGCGCGGTGGCTCAAGCCTGTAATCCCAGCACTTTGGGAGGCCGAGACAGGCGAATCACGAGGTCAGGAGATCGAGACCATCCTGGCTAACATGGTGAAACCCCGTCTCTACTAAAAAATACAAAAAACTAGCCAGGCGAGGTGGCGGGCGCCTGTAGTCCCAGCTGCTCGGGAGGCGGAGGCAGGAGAATGGCGTAAACCCGGGAGGCGGAGCTTGCAGTGAGCTGAGATCTGGCCACTGCACTCCAGCCTGGACGACAGAGCCAGACTCTGTCTCAAAAATAAAATAAAATAAAATAAAACCACTATATATACACTAAAAGGCCAAAATTTAAAAAAACTGAGAATAGTAAATACTGAAGAAGATATGGAACTCATACATTGCTGGTTGGAAAGCAAAATAGCACAGCCACTTTGGAAAACAGTTTGACAGTTTCTTATCAAATTAAACATACACTTATCTTATAACCCAGCAATACCACTTGTAAATATTTATCCAAGAGAAATGAAAACATATGTCTGTGCAAATACCTTAAAGCAAATATTTGTTGGCTTTATTCATAATAGCTAAAAATTATAACAACTCAAGTGTCATCAACTGGTGTATAAACAGACAGAAAAACTGGGGTGTATCCATAACATGGAGTACTACTCAGCAATAAAAAGGAATGGAACACTGCTTCTCCTAACAACATGGATGGATTGCAGATGCATTGTGCTAAGTGTAAGAAGCCAGGCAAGACACCTCATGTTCTATGATTCCATTTATGTGAAATTCTGGAAAAGGCAAAACCATAGGAACACATCAGATCAGTGTTGCCAGGGACTGGGGATAGATGGAATAAATTGACTCCCAAGAGGCCTGAGGGAACTTTTCTTGGGGAGATAGGGTCTCACTTTGTTGCCCAGGCTGGAGTACACTGGCATGATCACAGCTCACTGCAGCCTTGAACTCCTGGGCTTAAATAATCCTCCCACCTCAGCCTCCTGAGTACCTGGGACTACAGGCAGGCACCAGCACACCTGGCTAATTTATTATTATTATTATTTTTGAGACAGAGTCTTGCTCTATCGCCCAGGCTGGAGTGCAGTGGCACGATCTCATCTCACCACAACCTCTGCCTCCTGGGTTCAAGCGATTCTCCTGCCTCAGCCTCCCAAGTAGCTGGGATTATAGGTGTGCCCCACCACGCCCGACTAATTTTGTATTTTTAGTAGAGACGGGGTTTCTCCATGTTGGTCAGGCTGGTCTTGAACTCCCGACCTCAGGTGATCCACCCGCCACGGCCTCCCAAAGTATAGGGATTACAGGTGTGAGCCACTGCCCCTGGACTATTTTTAAAATTTTTTATACAGATGAGGTCCCACTATGTTGTCCCAGGCTGATCTTGACCAAGCTCAGCTTTAGTGATGGAAATGTTCTGTGTCTTGATTGTGTCTTGATTGTGGTGGTGGTAATTCAACTGTATACATTTGTTAAAACTCATTTGAATTGTACAGTTTAAAAGAGAGAATTGGCCGGGCACGGTGGCTCAAGCCTGTAATCCCAGCACTTTGGGAGGCCGAGACGGGTGGATCACGAGGTCAGGAGATCGAGACCATCCTGGCTAATATGGTGAAACCCCATCTCTACTAAAAAATACAAAAAACTGGCCGGGCGCGGTGGCTCAAGCCTGTAATCCCAGCACTTTGGGAGGCCGAGGCGGGCGGATCACAAGGTCAGGAGATCGAGACCACAGTGAAACCCCGTCTCTACTAAAAATACAAAAAATTAGCCGGGCGCGGTGGCGGGCGCCTGTAGTCCCAGCTACTCAGGAGGCTGAGGCAGGAGAATGGCGGGAACCCGGGAGGCGGAGCTTGCAGTGAGCCGAGATCGCGCCACTGCACTCCAGCCTGGGCAACAGCGTGAGACTCCGTCTCAAAAAAAAAAAAAAAAAAAAAAAATACAAAAAACTAGCTGGGCGAGGTGGCGGGCGCCTGTAGTCCCAGCTACACAGGAGGCTGAGGCAGGAGAATGGCGTGAACCCGGGAGGCGGAGCTTGCAGTGAGCTGAGATCCGGCCACTGCACTCCAGCCCGGGTGACAGAGCAAGACTCCGTCTCAAAAAAATAAATAAATAAATAAATAAAAGGGAGAATTGGCTGGGTATGGTGGCTCATGTCTGTAATCTTAGCACTTTGGGATGCCGAGACTGGAGGATCACCTGAGGTCAGGAGTTTGAGACTAGCCTGGCCAACATGTTGAAACACCGTCTCTACTAAAAATACAAAAATTAGCTAGGCACCTGTAATCCCAGTTACTCCAGAGGCCAAGGCAAGAGAATCCCTTGAAACTGGGAGGCGGAGGTTGCAGTGAGCCAAGATCACACTACTGCACTCCAGCCTGGGTGACAGAGGGAGACTCTGTGTCAAAAAATAAATAAATAAAAGAGAGAATCTTACTATGTGTAAACTAATTCTCAATATAAAATACATTTTAGGTCGGGTGCGGTGGCTCACGCCTGTAATCCTAGCACTTTGGTAGGCCAAGGCAGGTGGATCACAAGTTCAGGAGATCAAGACCATCCTGGCTAACAGGGTGAAACCCCGTCTCTACTAAAAATACAAAAAAATTAGTTGGGCGTTGGCCAGGCGCGGTGGCTCACTCCTGTAATCCCAGCACTTTGGGAGGCCGAGGCAGGTGGATCACGAGGTCAGGAAATCGAGACCATCCTGGCTAACATGGTGAAACCCCATCTCTACTAAAAATAAAAAAAAAATTAGCCAGGTATTGTGGTGGGTCCCTGTAGTCCCAGCTACTCCAGAGGCTGAGGCAGGAGAATGGCATGAACCTGGGAGGCAGAGCTTGCAGTGAGCCGAGGTCGCGCCACGGCACTCCAGCCTGGGCGACAGAGTGAGACTCCATCTCAAAACAAACAGACAAACAAAAAACCATTTTTAACAACCTGCCAGGTACACTTCCAAGGTCACTTCTAGCTCTCGCTCCTTCACAAGGCTTCCCCTGACCACCTCCTTGTTGTGCCACCCTCTCGTGTGTTCTTTCCGGGTCACTGATCCTGTTAACCACAGCATGGGATCATTCCTCTGTGGGGCTGCATCAGCTACTTGGGCGGTCACCTGCTGGACTCACAGCCAGACTCTGTCTACTGGTGGCTCTGTTAGAAGCCAAGAGTGCTGACAGAGGTGGGGCAGGCTGAGGAGAGGCTGAGAGACCTGGGTGGGCTTCTGTGACTGTCTTGTTCCTCCCTCAAGTACCTACTCAGTTATTGCTGCTCTCTTCCCCCACAGGTTGGGACAAACATTCCTATGGTTACCATGGTGACGATGGGCATTCCTTCTGCTCCTCGGGGACTGGCCAGCCCTATGGTCCCACATTCACCACAGGAGACGTGATCGGCTGCTGCGTCAACCTCATCAATGGCACCTGCTTCTACACCAAGAATGGCCACAGCCTTGGTGTGTGCATGAGGGACCTTGGAGGCTCTGCTCTGTGGAGCCACTTTGGTTGGTGAGAGGCTCAGGGGCAAGTGCTCAAAGCAGTGTCGCCTCTGCTGAGCTCTGGGGTACCGCACCATTGCCAGGCATTGGAGCCCTTTCAGGTGAATAGAGGGTAGCAGGGGCACGCCTTTGTTCATCCAGCCGGTCAGCTGCATTTATCCAGCCCGGGGAGGATGCTGAGAGTGCAGTAGTATCCTGGTCGTGATCTTGGCTTTGGTGGCACTTGATGGAGCAAGGTTTGGCATCTGATGAGAAGTTTGGGGAACCCTCGCATAGGTTGTGTGATGATGGTTTGCGTGCCTGTGACTTGGCCCAGACTTTGGTGCTGGTTGCTGTGGAGCAGCAGTGAGGGTGGCACTAGTCCAAGAGGTAAACAGGCTGGAGTCAGATAGGGCCAGACCTCTGGTCTGTTCTTGGTGAATGGGCAGCAGCTGGGGCAGTTACATTGAAAAAGGCTTCTGGTGAAACCATGAAGGATGGACCAGAGTAAAGACCAGGGGAAGAGGCAGATAGCCTGAGGTAAGGCAGTAGTGATGAATACAGGACAAAGGCCCAGGTGTGGCCTTGCGGGGCTTGGTGACAGATGGGGTTCACTTGCAAGAAGGCAAGGTGGGAAAATGGCTGGATTGGTATTGCTGTTAACCAGGAGAAGAAACCCAGGAGAAATTGCAATCAGTGGAAGAGGATGGGGCCTGTGGGATCCCTGGAAGGAGCATTCCTGTACGTGCGTAGACATTTAGGATTAGGGCTTGAGAGGAAGAGACTTTGGCTATTCTGATGCCTTGCCTACTGGGTGCTAACTGGTATTTGACCACATTGGCCCTGAGGTGGTGACTAACTGCCTGGTCTGCCTGCCTGGGTTTGCAGAGGTCTCCAGTCTACACACCCTAGTTCTCCAGAATGGAATGGTATAGTGAGGAGAGGACTGGCAGAACTCTACCAGCCCAGCTGCCAGCAGCTCTGCCAGGAAAGGGAGTGGGCATTTTACTTGGAACCCAACTCCTAGAAGTCCCATTTCCCTTGGCTTGAGGGTCAGTAAAAAGGTGGCTGCAACTCTCCACATCCCCTCTATGACTTCTCCAGGAGATGAGCGCAGCTAGAATCAGGGCACCTGAGTGGGAATTGGATTGCTGATGGCTGGGGCTGCATGCCTAGGAGCCAGCATTCCTCAATAGGGCAACTGGATGCCCCAGCTAAGAGTTGGCAGGAAAGCCTTGGTAGCTAGGCAGCCGAGAACATAGCACAGACACTACTGAGCTGACCTAGGTGCACATCAGAGAAACCCTCCTCTGAAATTGATGACCACCTGGCTGCAGTTGCTAGTGACCAGCTGGTGAGGAGCTAGCGGGTAGAGGGTGGGCCAGGGCCTCAAGACAGCTCTTCACTCTCCACTCGGCACTCTGACTCCAGCTATTTCTTGGTTCTGGGTTCTGCTATCAAAGTCCCAGGGGCCACTATTGTGGGCTTTCACCCTATATGCAAGCCCCCCTTCACCGGCCCCCTTGTATAGCTGCCTTCCTCACATCCCTCCAGCTTGTCCACATTTTGCTCATGGATGGGGGCAGACTCTGCTGTTCCCTCTGTACCTGCATCTGTCTCCTCCAGGCCCTTCATGTGCACCAGGACAACCAAAGGGCCATGAGCTCTTTGTCAGTCAAGTCCCAAGGTCCCATAGAGAGCAGATGGCCACTTTAATGTCACCTCAAACCCTTCGGCTGTTTTTAGAAACCCATCTCCTTAGTGGATGCTTTTTATAGACCCTCATCCAAGACCTCACACATCTTGTAATGAAACTTCATCTAGTAGTATTTTGACTTTTTTTCCAGCCTGTCAGCACTTTCTGTGTTCTTACTTGTTCTATCTCAAATATTTGATATCCTTTTCAGTCTTGTATTAATCTAAAATTTGTTGTTTGTGTTTATGTTTTCATGACGATGTTGTTAAAAAATATAGAAAGAAGAGAAGGTTAAGATTTGAGCCCTTCAGTGTACAGTTGAGCTTGTCCTGGGAGACATCAGCCATTTAAGAATAATTAAGTTGGCCGGGCACGGTGGCTCATGCCTGTAATCCCAGCACTTTGGGAGGCCAAGGCGGGTGGATCACAAGGTCAGGAGATCGAGACCATCCTGACTAACATGGTGAAACCTGTCTCTACTAAAAATACAAAAAATTAGTTGGGCGCAGTGGCAGGCACCTGTGGTCCCAGCTACTCGGGAGGCTGAGGCAGGAGAATGGCGTGGGCCCAGGAGGCGGAGCTTGCAGTGAGTCGAGATCGCGCCACTGCACTCCAGCCTGGGCGACAGAGCCAGACTCCATCTCAAAAAAAAAAAAAAAAAAAAGGAATAACTAAGTTGGTCAAGCGCAGTGGCTTACACCTGTATTCCCAGCACTTTGAGAGGCCGAGGTGGGCAGATGGCTTGAGCCCAGGAATTCGAGATGAGTCTGGGCAAGTGGTGAGATCCGGTCCCTATTAAAAAAAAAAAAATCAGTTCCTGAAGCTCATATTTTTCCATTTTTTCCACATGGATATTATTGAAACCTTACTGAAAATGGGATATGGCCTGTCCCCTGCATTTTTAGATCACAAAATGTAATGGGAAAGCAGTGAAGTTGGAGTGACAGAATGCGTGGTGAATCTTCTACTGTCCCTGTTTCCTTTTCCCAAGCCATCCTATCAATAATGTGCTTCAGAATCGAACCCTTCCCCATTTTACAGCAGCGGAATGATGTCTCCTGCCTCTGGCCTCCCTGCTCCTTTCCTCTGTCAACAGCCCTTGCCCTATGTACTATTGGTCAGTTATCTGCATAATTGTTAGTCATATGCCATCTCTCTTGCTGGAATCTGAGGGCCAGGCTCTGCAGCTGTTTCTCTAGTCTTGTGACAGCAAATACTTGGTAGAAGGATGAAGGAATGAGTGAACAGAGATACGGACTGATGTCTCATTTGCAAGGGGTCCATGTGCTCACAGAGTCATTTCCACACAGCTCTGTGCTTTCCCACAAGGTCTTTATGTTCTCAGCCTCAGAGGTCCCTGACCTATGTCTGTTTGACTCAGGGTACTCCTTATCAGCAAGTTTGGCTATCCTATTTGCATTCTGGATCTTTGCCTGAACCTTCTTCCCGTGGGCCAACTCAGATCTTGCCATCAAAGTGACGTTGCAGGCTGGAGGAGCAGTGTTGCCCTTGTCTAGTGCAGTAGTGGGTGGAGTAGCGTCTTTCCTCATTCTCCTGGAAGCACCTCAAGGCCTTATCCTTCCTGGGTGCCATTGAGAGGCAGAGTTGGGCAAGCCTGGGTAAGTCATCCCCTGACCAAAAGTGTTGCAGTTTCCTCACCCTGTGGCATTACTGCAGCTGACTTATATGTAGACCTCAGAGTTCATGAAGTAGCTTTCACAGAATGTCTCATTTTCTCCCTTTTTCCTTGAAGTCGAGATATCGATATTATCTCTTTTTTTCAGATGAGCTCAGAGAGGTTGGGATACTCGCCAAAGGTCACACTGCATATAACTTATGGAGCTTGGATTCCCTTTTTCCAGGCTTCTTGGGGACTCCTCCATGAGCCCTGGAGTAAGCAATATCCTGGCCATGCTGAGATCCATGAGGGCAGCTCCTGGGCAGACCTGGAGGGTGGACATTGGGGTCTCCTCCTGGGTAGAGAGATTTCCAGATTCAGTCCTGCCAGCATGCCAGAGTCATGCCGACTGTGCATGTGGGGCCCAGAAGTGGCCTCAGACAGGCAGACCATGTGGCTTATGAGCATCCCTCAGTGAGAAGCAAACAAAATAGCCAAACAAAGAATATAAACCATCTCTCTGCACCTTGGTTTTTTCATATGTGACCTAGTGTCAGAGCCAAGGTTGTCTAAGGATTGAATGGTGCCTTATAAGACACTCAGTCCAGTGCCCAGCAGAAAGGAAGCATGTGGTATGCACTGGCTGACATGATTCCAGCCAGGTTTCTGGGAGACCTGTTGTCAGATCCTCACCTGTTCTATTTTGCAGGGCTTCAGTTTCTTTTCTGGGTAGGGGTTGGAGTAGCAGACTGGAGATCTCTTAAGGAATCAGCAGTTTGAAAACCTCTGAGGCCAAAAGCTCAGGAGCTTCTGGGAGATGTAAGACTTTATTTAGGGCTGGGCGCGGTGGCTCACGCCTGTAATCCCAGCACTTTGGGAGGCCGAGATGGGTGGATAATGAGGTCAGGAGATTGAGACCATCCTGGCTAACACAGTGAAACCCCGTCTCTACTAAAAATACAAAAAAATTGCCGGACGTGGTGGCAGGATCCTGTAGTCCCAGCTACTCCGGAGGCTGAGACAGGAGAATGGCGTGAACTTGGCCGGGCGCGGTGGCTCACGCCTGTAATCCCAACACTTTGGGAAGCCGAATCAGGCGGATCACGAGGTCAGGAGATCGAGACCATCCTGGCTAACACGGTGAAACCCTGTCTCCACTAAAAATACAAAAAAAGTAGCCGGGCATGGTGGCAGACACCTGTAGTCCCAGCTACTTGGGAGGCTAAGGCAGGAGAATGGCGTGAACCTGGGAGGCGGAGCTTGCAGTGAGCCGAGATCGCGCCACTGCCCTCCAGCCTGGGTGACAGAACTAGACTCCATCTTAAAAAAAAGACTTTATCTAAAAAATGAGAGGGTTTTGAGTCCTTGGGAGAATCTCCACTGGTCCTGAGTCATTTCCCAATGTGAATAACATGGGTGCTCTGGTGGCTTGCTTATATAGTTGGGGTCCCACTGCCCTCTACTCTCACTTCCAATTCAGAGTTGAGGTCCCTAGAAATGCAGCCACTTCTCTTGGCAGGAGGGTTTTTGACAAGCTATTTTTTGTTTTTGGTTTTTTGGAACGGGGTCTTGCTCTGTCACCCAAGCTGGAACCCAGTGGCACAATCATACTAGCTCACTGCAGCCTCAACCTGCAGGGCTCAAGTGGTCCTCCTGTCTCAGCCTCCCAAGTCGCTGGTACCACAGCTAATTTTATATATTTTGTAGACACGGAGCCTCGCTGTGTTGCTCATGCTGGTCTTGAACTCCTGTTCTCAAGAGATCCTCCCACACAGGCCATTGTTAACCTGCGCTTTGCCAGCTTGGAACCTCTGAGGACTCTGACTGCGTATGGTCTGGAGATAGGCAGCTGCCACCCTCCCTGTTTCCGCTTCTCTGTCAGCTTAGAGATGACGTTGGAGCATCGGACTAGGAACGAATCCAGCCCCACCACTTTTGCTAGCTTTATGACTACTGGCAAATTGTCGAACCTCTGAGGCTTTTCTCCTTTGTAAAATGGGATAAGCCTGCTTCCCAAAGTTGGTATGAGGATCAGACGAAGTAATGGATGGAAAAGGGGTGAGGCATGGTGGCTCACGCCTGTAATCCCAGCACTTTGGGAGGCCAAGGCGGGCAGATCACTTGAGGTCAGGAATTCAAGACCAGCCTGGCCAACATGGTGAAACCCCATCTCTACCAAAAATACAAAAATATGTATTAGCTGGGCGTGGTGGTATGTGCCTGTAGTCCCAGCTACTCAGGAGGCTGAGGCAGGAGAATTGCTTGAACTCGGGAAGCAGAGGTTGAAGTGAGCCAAGATTGTGCTACTGCACTCTAGCCTGGGCGACAGAGTGAGACCCTGTTTCCAAAAAAGGATCTGGCATGCACAATAGGTTTCCATAAATATGTGTCGAATCAAGAGAAGAATCAGGCCTTCTAAAGGGCCGCAGGGGATAGATCTTTTGAATTTAGTTCCCCTTAGCAGGCTTTCTTTGAGGGTGGAAGAGCTGTGCACCTACCTAAGCATCTGATTTCACTTCTGGCCAGGCCGCCAGTGAAGAGAAGGTCATGGTGTGATTAAAACTACTTAGCCCGGGCCAGGCTCAGTGGCTCACGCCTGTAATCCCAGTACTTTGGGAGGCCAAGGTGGGCGGATCACGAGGTCAGGAGATCGAGACCATCCTGGCTAACCCGGTGAAACCCCGTCTCTACTAAAAATACACAAAAATTAGCCCAGCGTAGTGGCAGGTGCTTGTATTCCCAGCTACTCGGAGGCTGAGGCAGGAGAATGGCGTGAACCTGAGAGGCAGAGCTTGCAGTGAGCCGAGATCGCACCACTGCATTCCAGCCTGGGCGACAAAGCGAGACTCCATCTCAAAAAAAAAAAAAAAAAAAACCTGCCCAGCCGGACACGATAGCTCATGCCTGTAATCCCAGCACTTTGGGAGGCTGAGGCGGGCAGATTACTTGAGGTCAGGGGTTCAAGACCAGCCTGGCCAACATGGTGAAATGCTGTCTTTACTAAAAATATAATACGAGTGTGGTGGTGGGCACCTGTAATCTCAGCTACTCTTGAGGCTGAGGCAGGAGAATCGCTTGAACTGGGAGGCAGAGGTTGCGGTGAGCCAAGATCGCACTACTGCACTCCAGCCTGGGCTACAGAGGGAGACTCTGTCTCAAAACAACAACAACAACAACAAGAAACCAAAAAAACAATACCTGGCCCTAGCACTGGCTCCACCATGGGGTGCAGAGGCAGAGTAGCCCCAGGGGCTGGCCCTGATAACTGTTCCTTTCCCCCCACAGGTATAGCCTTCACAGACCTCCCGGTGAGTACTACTATTGGGTCTTCCCCTCCTGGGCTTCTGGGGGCTGACTGGGGTGGGCATGGTGGTACCTGCAAGTGCAGGGTGTGGAGTCTGGTTCTTTCCCCAACCAGGGATGTGTGCCATGCTGTCAGCTTGAGGGTACCAGGAGGGGCACTTGCTGGCCTTCCTCTCTCTCCAGCAGCAAGGTCTGGTCTTCCTACGACTCTTAGCAGGTGACAGTAATTTGTGGCATTTCCAGAGGCAGCTGTGGGCCTGGGGGGGTTAGGGTGGTGGAATGAAGATAGCTCCATGGCTCAGCTGGTCTAAGCCAGCTCTGTGTCACCTGGGGTGCAGAGTGTAGGGAATTATTCCTGAACTGTGAGGGAACCCAGTCCCTGTACATACCCATCAGAGATCCCTGAGGAAAGCCAGTGCCCTAGGGGAACTCATCTGCTACTACCTAGGGCACCCCCAAGCCAGAGAGGTGAGCTATGTGGGGTCTTCTCTTCTTATAAAAGGATGGGGTTTTCTGCTTGCTTAGTTCAGGGTGTATCCTCACCTCCAGCCATCCCACACCTGTACCCCAGTACCTCTTTATTATGAGTCATCACAGGCCTAATCACATGCAGTGCCTCCACCCAGGATGCTGGGAGCCTGGCCTGGCTCTGTGTGTTCTGGCTGGGTTCTGGGAGGAAGGAAGGTTTACTGACTCTGGTGGCTGCTTTGGGATCCCAGACACCCCAGTGATGCCCCAGGAAATGCCTTTGTGATCTTATGGGCCTCTGAAACCCAGACCATAGCACCCAGGGTCCTGTTAGAACCTCTAGTCTATGGCTCAGAATCCTTCCCTCCTACCTGGAAGCCCCAGAGAGAGGCTGTGGTCCTAGGCAAAGAGCAGATTCAGGTGGAGAATGCTGACCCTGGCTAGGGAAGAGTCTAGTTATGGGGACGTGACATGAAATGACCAGGCATGAGCATGGCCAGTATGCATCCACATGCAAGAAGGTATGGGGGATGACACTGTGGGCAGTGACGGTCAGGGAAGGCTTGCTGGAGGAGGTGGGCCTTGCCTGTGGTGTGGAGGATGGTAGGGGAAAAAAAGGAAGCGAGAGGTCCTCTGTGTGCAGAGCCCATGGTGGGCTGAAGCCAGCATACAGGAAAAGGTCCCACACCTTGTGCAGATACAAAAATGCATGGTTAGCCGGGTGCGCTGGCTCATGCCTGTGATCCCAGCACTTTAGGAGGCCAAGGTGGGCAGATCACCTGAGGTCGGGAGTTCAAGACCAGCCTGACCAACATGGAGAAACCCTGTCTCTACTAAAAATACAAAATTAGCCGGGCATGGTGGCGCATGCCTGTAATCTCAGCTGCTCAGGAGACTGAGGCAGGAGAATCACTTGAACCCAGGAGGTGGAGGTTGCGGTGAGCTGAAATCGCGCCATTGCACTCCAGCCTGGGCAACAAGAGCGAAACTCCGTCTCAAAGAAAAAAAGTGCATGGTACTCAGGAAGGAACATGGCCTGAGCATGGGATGAAGAGTGGACTGAGGGCCCTAAGAAGACCATCTGCAGTGACAGTGGGGAGGAGGCTAGCGAGGCTCTGGATAGTAGCAGCGGGGAGCCCCAGGAACCATCAAGTGAGGGAGGGACTGGACAAAAGCCAGTCATGGCAGAGGCTAGGTGGAAAGCAGGGAGCCCTACACCCTACTGGCCAGAAGATCCTCCTCTTAGCAAGTGTCTAACAGGAAGGGTAGCTTCTCTTCACCCTTTGCCAGCACCAGGGGTCTAGACCACTGGTTCCCTTTTGCCATGCTCCCCTCCTCCCTCCTTTCCTGTGTCATCCCATCTCTGCCTACCCCATTGTGTATCTATTTTTTTTTTTTTTTTTGAGGCAGGGACTCACTCTTGACACCAAGACTGGGTTGTAGTGGCAGAATCGCAGCTCACTGCAGCCTCAATTTCCTGGACTCAAGCCATCTTCCACCTTAGCCTCCTGTGTAGCTGGGATCACAGGTGCACACCACCACACCTGGCTAATTTTTATTTTTTTATTTTTTGTAGAGACAGGGTCTCACTTCGTTGCCCAAGCTGGTCTCGAAAACCTGGGCTCAAGCGATCCTCCTAAATTGGCCTCCCAAAGTGCTGGGATTACAGGCATGAGCCACCGTGCCCAGCCTCATGTGTCTATTTTTTTGTGGCAGAGAGATCCTTGGCCCTGGAACTTTCCAAGAGGAGCCATGATCCACCATTGCAGCAGACCTTCACAGGCATGTCTGCAGGGTCGTGGAGCCCAGCCCATCTCTGTATGCCTTGACTGAGTTCCAGAAAGGGTTCTTGGGCCTTGAGGACACAAAGGCCTCTGATGCAGGGCAGGACACTCTCCATGATGTGCCTTGCTTGCTTTTCTTTTGCTTTCTCCCCTCAAGCTTTGGGGCATAATGTCTCTGCTAGGGAGGTGGACAGAGGTGGCTCTGCCCTGCCTCCTCCAGCCTTGCTGCAACTCTCCCAGCCCGAGTATGGGGCGGCAGCAGCCATGGAGGTGAGGTGAGGCCTTACCACCCCACTGCCCTTAGGGCCTGACTGACATTTCATTCTCCTCCTCAGGCCAACCTCTACCCCACCGTAGGCCTGCAGACACCTGGGGAGATTGTGGACGCCAACTTTGGTCAGCAGCCCTTCCTGTTTGACATTGAGGACTACATGCGGGAGTGGCGTGCCAAGGTCCAGGGCACGGTCCACTGCTTCCCCATCAGTGCTCGGCTTGGCGAGTGGCAGGCAGTGCTGCAGAAGTGAGTGCCCTGCTCCCGCCCTTACCCACCCCCACGCCACCCCAGCCCACTTCACTCTAGGCGCCTGTAGGGCTACAAGCTGTTCTTAAAAATTCCAGCGGGTGGATCCTTTCTGGGAAACATTCCCAGGGCGATTCAGCCTGCAGCTCTCCTGCTTCTCTCTCGTCAGATGGACAGTTCCCGCCAAGTTCTCCGGGCTACTCCTAATTAAACCTTTGCCTCTCAGCCAGATTGGAGGTTCCTGTATATAAGATCACCAGCAGGGCTGTTTTCCTTCACCAGGTCATTTTGCAGAGGGTTTTGCAGAGGATGCCCTGTGGTCTCTTCCTTTGTGGACCCTTTTTCTACCATAGGGAGTATCCATGATGCCGTGACTCTGGCCTGAGGCCACCTCACAGGGCCCAGCATCCAGCTGAGTCTCATTTGTCTGTAGCAGTGGTGGAAGGAAGGGAGTCCTCCCTAGGACCAGCTAAGCTAGCTCCTTGGCTGATTAATTCCCAGACTGTCCTGGAAGCCAGTGTCGCTGAACTCCCAAGGGAGGCCAGCTTTGGGTTTCTCTTGCACTTGCCAGCTGCAAGCCTGAGTGAGGCAGTGACCAGTACCCACTCTGCCAGGAGGTGGGTGTTAGCTTAGCTCCCAAGGATGGGCAGATGGGCACGGGGAACAGCTAGGCTTCCACTACCTCTGGTCATTGCCCTGCAAAGGCACCAGGGTGCTAGGGTCCTTGGGGTGGGGTTGGGGTGCACACTGGTTTCTTTGTACAGCCTTTGTCCCTTGAGGCAGACCCCAAGGATGGGCTGAGGCAGGGACTAGGTGGCCAGACCTTCCCCAGGAAAAACAGCATTGTTGCCTCTTGTTCCCAGTCCCCCAGAGCAGATGACAAGGACTTCCTTGGATGGCCAGGACAGTGCCACTCCCATAGCAGGCTTGGTGGGATGGGCAAGGAGAGGGGTGAAGATGCCAAGTCTGTGTAGAGGAGGAACTGATCCTCTCAGTTTTCAGGGCCTCGGCTCAGCACATGGATGTGTTTTTGTTTCGGGGTTTTAAAAAAAATATTGAGATGGAGTCGCACTATGTTGCCTAGGTTGGACTCCTGGGCTCAAGTGATCCTCCCACCTCAGCCTCCTGAGTAGCTGGCATCACAGGCATGTGCTACCATGTCCGGCATAGCACATAGGTGTTTCTGTTTCCATGTGTGTATCCATGTGCTTGTGTGTGTTCATATGTAGCATTTGCCAAGACCTGCATATAATTTGTGTACTATGGTTTTATATAACTTCATTTAATGAATATTGATAATGGCTATGTTATCACAGAGACAAATTTGTCACACGCCTTTTGGCTGGCTTCCTCTAGTGGAAGGTCTGGTAATTTCCTCTCTTTTACTTGTGTAGGTAACCCTCTTGTAGGTAAAGAATTTTTCATATTTCCCCTTGTGTTTATAATAATAATATGGTGTAATAATAATAATTATACTTACTTTACTTTTTTCTGAGTCAGGATTTTACTGTATTGCCCAGGCAGAGTGCAGTGACACAGTCATGGCTCACTGCAGCATCGACCTTCTGGGCTCAAGCAATTCCCCTACCTCAGTCTCCTGAGTAGCTGGGACTGTAGGCATACACCACCATGCATGGCTAATTTTTTGTATTTTTTGAGGGGAAGGGTTTCACCATGTTGCCCAGATTGGTCTCAAACTCCTGGGCTCAAGTGATTTGCCTGCCTCGGCCTCCCAAAGTGTTGGGATTACAGGCGAGAGCCACTACACCCAGCCAATAATTATTTTTAAAGTAGAGATGAGATCTTGCAATGATGGCCAGGTTGGTCTTGAACTCCTGGCCTCAAGTGATCCTCTCACCTTGTCCTCCCAAAGTGCTGGGATGACAGTCATGAGCCATCACGCCCAGCTGATAATTATTTATACTATAATATTATGTAATATATCATTTCATAATAAGAAGAAGTCTTATTTATGGACTTCTTCCTGCCGGGTACTTTGTGTGTATTATCTCATTTACCCCTTAAAGCCTGAGAGAACACACACCCAAACTTCTGTGCCTTCCACCTGACAACCCTTCAGACATTTGTGTTTAGAGTTACAGTAATGACATCAGATACATGCACACACCAAGGTGTTCACTCCTGTACACATCAGATTCGAGGGTTCAGCCTCTGCTCTATATGTGTACACACATGTGCCACTGTTCAGCCAGCTTCTGCTGGGGTAAAATGGCTACTGGGAGTCAGACTCCTCCAGACCATTTCCCAGTGACTGTGTTCCCACTGGCCCTGCTGCTGCCTATCTCTGCCTGGCAAAATCAGCCTGATCGCTTGGCTTCTTGGGCCCCTGATTTGTGGCATATCATGGTGTAACTCTGTGTTGTGAGTTAGCTTCCCATCACTCACTCACTAGAGCTGGAACTGCTGAGGGCAGGTTCACCTGGGGGACTGAAATGCTTCTGTCAGGTACATGGCACAGCCTGCAGAGGGGCTCCTGTATCTGTAGAAGGTGTGCATGTGGCATGCATCTTGTCTGGGAAGCTGCCAGATTACCTGACTGGCTGCAGTTTTGGGACGCTATCAGTGAGACCATTGGCCCCGTAGGCTTGCTGCAGTTCCCAAAGAGGCAGCCACCTGTGAGGAGTGTGCCTGTGTGTGTACTTCTGTTATCGTACTCGCTTACTTGTGGGCAGCATGTCTCAGAGAAACTGCAGCCACTCCTCTGAACTGTGGGCACACAGGTGAACAGCCCCTCCGCAGCCTGACTTCGTGACCACGGGGCACCATGGGGGAAGTTTTCATTTTGTTTCAGCCCCTTTATTCTCATTCTGTGGAGGTTACACCTCCAGGATGTGTTTAGGGAGACCTCTGGGGGAGGTAATCTGCCCTGAGTCCATCAGGTGGTCATTGAGAAGTGCAGTTCTTGAGTGTCACCTGAAGCTCTTCCTTTCTTCTAGCATGGTCTCATCTTACCTCGTGCATCATGGGTATTGTGCCACAGCCACAGCTTTTGCTCGAATGACTGAAACCCCGATTCAGGAAGAACAGGCATCCATAAAGAACAGACAAAGTAAGGTTTATTCTGCTTTCCCCTTTTCCTCCCTCACCTGTCCCTAACTCTGCTCTCTGGCTCATGCCAACCCTGGTTCACCTGTCAGGAGTCCATTCAGCTCTGGTCCTCATGACCAGCCTGCAGCCCAAGGCCATGTTCCTGTCCCACCTTCAAGATGGCACTGCCCCGATGGACAGTTGGCAAGACGGAGACATCTCAGGGCAGCCTCCCTAATGCATATTCTGAAGGCTGGGCGCAGGCCAGGCCCTGGCATGGCTGGTTCCATTCCTCCATTTCCTCCCTGCTTGTTTCCTTCCCCTCTGAATCCTGGATTCCTCTCAGCCTCCTGTTCATGGTCTTCCAGGAAGACTGTTTGCCTGTTACCAAACTCTCTGCCTTTCTCACCATTTACTCAGCCTTAGTAGTTGTGCTTATTCTTAGCCAGAGAGGGGACTGAAGTGGTCAGACAGGGCAAAGCCAGTGCTCAATGACTGCTATGGGGGCACTGCTCTCCGCTCCCCACCTCTGGTCCTGCCCTTTGCTGACCACCTAGAGTCCTCGCTTCGCCAGAGCTCTCCCAGTGTTGATGCTGGCCTGGATGCTGTGCATCTGGAGGCTCTTTCATGGAAGGAGCGGTGTTGGAAAAGTGGAAAAAGAGCCCAGCGAGGAGCTAGAAGGAGAAAAGGAGAGTGAGGGCGAGTGGGTGTGGATATGCGTGTCTGTGAGTGCCTGCCTGCCCCTTTCCGAGCCTGCTGTCTCTTCTGTATATGCATGTTTCTGTCTCCCAGAGAAGCTGTGTTCAGCCAGACAGAAAGGGATCCCAGACTTGGGATCTATGAATGAGAGCCTCAGACCCTGAAGTTGCTCCCAGCGAGATGCACGAGGCCCCATGGCAAGAGCAAAAAGGCAGCAGCAAGATGCTGATGGCCTGAGAGGTGTCAACGTCAGAGGTGCCAGCATGAGGAGGATGGCCTCCTCTCCCAGCAGGGGGCATGCTGCAGCCCTTGAAGACCACCAGGCACAACCCTGATCAGAAACCAGTGTGATTTCCTTGCCATTACCCTGTGAGGCCTGGAAAGAGAGGAGTGTATCTGAAGAGGAGCCCCTCAGGCCACCAAGCTGCCTGGGTGCCCATCCCCAGATCATGCTGCCCCAGCTGGGGCCCTACCCTGCCCCCAGGTTCCTGGCACCATGTGCCTTGCAGGAACAGGCCTCCACATTTACCCTCCTGCCTTTGGACTGAGTTTCCCCTCCATCTTCCCCGTATTCTTGAGGACTCTGATGCTTGGCAGAAACCAGGATCTGTTGGGCTGGGCAGTCAGGTTCTTTCTCCAGCCTCCTCTCCTGTGAGCATTTCAAGCTGGCGAGGCACTCTGAGCCAGCCCATCTGATCATGGCCGGCCCCTGCCCTGAGGCTGGCAGCATCCCAGGCATGTGGCTGTGGGAGAGGTCTGTAGCCCTTGCTCACTGCTGTGTTCTTGCACCCTGCAGAGATCCAGAAGCTGGTGCTGGAGGGCCGTGTGGGCGAGGCCATCGAGACCACCCAGCGCTTCTACCCAGGGCTGCTGGAGCACAACCCCAACCTCCTCTTCATGCTCAAGTAAGTCTTGGGCATGACCCCAGCTCCCCCAGAGTCCAGCCCCTCTCAGCTGGTGATGGGAACGTCAGCCTGGACCACAACCAGAGCATTATTGCTCCGCTCCCTCCGCAGGTGCCGGCAGTTTGTGGAGATGGTGAATGGGACGGACAGTGAGGTCCGCAGCTTGAGCTCCCGAAGCCCCAAGTCCCAGGACAGCTACCCTGGCTCCCCCAGCCTCAGCCCCCGACATGGCCCCAGTAGTTCCCACATGCACAACACAGGTCAGCCACTCTCCAGAGGGCTCTGGGAAGAACTGGTGTGGAGGAGAGAGGCCACCCCACATACCCTTTCCTGGGCTGGGCTCCGGGCTCGCTGCTGGATTTGGGAGAAGGGAAATGGGACCACTGTGGTTATTCTTGGGGCTCCACTTGAGGGCAAGCTGCCCCTCCTCTTCTGACTGTCCCCCTGGCTTCTAGGAGCAGACAGTCCCAACTGTAGCAATGGCGTCGTGTCCACCAAGAGCAAACAGAACCACAGTAAATACCCTGCACCCAGCTCCTCATCCTCGTCCTCCTCCTCCTCGTCCTCCTCTTCCCCATCCTCCATCAATTACTCCGAGTCCAACTCAACAGACTCCACCAAGTCCCAGCCCCACAGCAGTACCAGTAACCAGGAGACCAGGTGCCTGCCTTGCTCTGCTTCCTCCTCTGCCTTCTGCCCCATGCCAGCTGGGCCCATTGCAGTCTATCCTTTGAGTGCCCTTCCCTTCACCCCCAGCCTCCATCTCAGGTCTGTGCCTGGAGTCCTAGCTTTTGGCCCACTGGGCCAGATGTCAGCTCTGGCTTCTAGTCCTCCCCATGATTTAGCTGCACTTTCCTTGGCCTTGGCTTTCTCCAGAGGCTCCAGTGATACCAGGCTGAGGATGTGGTCTCCTCCAAAGAGGCCGGGCCTGTGAGAACCCTCAGGGTCCATCATGAGGGAGCTTTCCCTGGCTCTGGCTTTATAGACAGCCAGGTTGGGCAGGCAGGGGAAGCTAAGCTGCAGGCTAGAGCTCTAGGTGGCTCTCAGCATCCCCAGATACACCTCAAGGCTGACCTGGGTTTGGCTCCCAAGCAAGGCCACAGAGATGCCCATGGGGGCCATGGGGCCCAGTCAGTAGGTTGGGGAATATGTAGAAGAGGTGTGTGAACTCAGAGGAGGGCCAGGGACGGGAAAATCACAGAGGCAGCACTGGGACAAGGGTGGGAATCAGGTGACAGGCCTCTGAGGATAGCTGGTGTCACAGTAGGGGTCAAGTGCTGAAGACTTGGAAGCCTGAGCTGTCCTTTCATGTTCCTGGGGGGTCCTCGGTTTACCCACAGCAACCCATGGCTATAGCCTGAAAGGAGGCCCAACCAGGCAGCTCCAACCACACCCCCTGGGCCAACTCCCACCTCAACCCTTCCCCACAGCGACAGTGAGATGGAGATGGAGGCAGAGCACTACCCCAACGGTGTGCTAGGAAGCATGTCCACGCGCATTGTTAACGGTGCCTACAAGCATGAGGACCTGCAGACGGATGAGTCCAGCATGGGTGAGAGCCACGGCCTGGTGTGCTATTCTTTGAGGGCAGTGTGCAGTCTGGGTGCCCTCTTCCCCTGGGAGGAGCTGGGCTAGGCAGGCTTTGGCATCTTGAGAAGCTCCAGCCAGACCTTGTCCACTGCCTCCTTAGCCAATTGTGGATGGGTCCTTGAGGTGGCTCCAAATGTACGAAGGCCCTGGCCTGTGCCAAGACCACCTGTGTTTGAGGCTAGAGTGTGTTCGAGAGCGTGGCCACCCTAATGAGCACCCTGCGTCTGTGCGGGCTGGGAAGAGGGACAGCTTCCAAGTCCTCCCTGAACCCTAGACTGTGTGCCAGGTGGACGAAGAGAAGAATGCCTCAACTGTAGCTGCCTTACCTGTTCCTCCCAGTCCTTCCTGCCCCACCCCAGTCCTGCCCTTCCCTCCTCACCTCTCCTAATGTATTCTCCACTGCGTTCTGGATGCAGATGACGGGCATCCTCGGCGGCAGCTCTGCGGGGGCAACCAGGCTGCCACAGAAAGGATCATTCTGTTTGGCCGTGAGTTGCAGGCATTGAGTGAGCAGTTGGGCCGGGAGTACGGCAATAATTTGGCCCACACAGAGATGTTGCAGGTACAGGATGAGCCAGACCTCATGCAGAGCAGGCCCCATTTGGTGTTGGGGGCAGGGTGGCTCTGGGAGAGTCCAGGGGGCAGCAGAAAAGAGTGGGCTCCAGCCAGGTCTGCAGAGGGAAGTGGGGCATCTGGGCCCACTGGACATGCGTGTCCAGGCTCTGGGGAGAGTATAGCCCCGCTCGACCCTACACCCCACATTCCAGGCTGGGCATCATGCAGGGCCCTGTCTCCCTCTGGAGCCATGGGTAGCAGGGCGGGCTATGGTGTGTGCCACAGTCCTCTCAAGAATGCCCTGTTCTATAGGATGCCTTCAGCCTGCTGGCATACTCAGACCCCTGGAGCTGCCCAGTAGGCCAGCAGCTTGACCCCATCCAGAGGGAACCTGTGTGTGCTGCCCTCAACAGCGCCATTTTAGGTGAGTGAATCTATTTTTTATTATTATTAGAGACAGAATCTGCTCTGTAGCCCAAGCTGGAGTGCAGTGGCACAATCTTGGCTCACCGCAATCTCCACCTCCGCCTCCCGGGTTTAAGCGATTTTCGTGCCTCAGCCTCCTGAGTCGCTGGGACTAAGGTGCATGCCACCATGCCTGGCTAGTTGTATTTTTTGTAGAGATGGGGTTTTGCCATGTTGGCCAGGTTGGTCTTGAACTTCTGGCCTCAGGTGATCTGCCTGCTTCAGCCCACCAAAGTGCTGGGATTACAGGTGTGAGCCACCATGCCTGGCCTAGGTGAGTGGATCTAACAAAAACAGAAGCTGGCCCATGGCTACCTGGGTGGTTCCCACTCCCAACCCCAATTGGCCCCAGTAAGAGCTGTTTGTCCACACTGGGGCAGCAGGCTCTGCATAGGCCCTCTCTGGTGACTCAGGACTCCTAGGCTCCCATGGTTGAACCTAAACCCTGACCTCCATCTGCCCAGCTGAGTTCATGATGGGTCCTAGGCCATGGCGGTGGGCCCAGGCCAGCCCAGTGCTCTACACTGGGCTAAGGACCTCAGGTTCCTGGCATGACCTCAGGGCCATGGCCTGGTGGCTGGGACACACTTACACAGAGGTACTGAACACTCTGTTCCAAGAGAATCTGTCTACTGCCCCCTCTTTCCACTCCCAAGGGAACTTTGACCTGGGCCCAAACCCTGGGCAGGGCAGTGACCAGGCCTTTTCTTTCCTCCACAGAGTCCCAGAACCTGCCAAAGCAGCCCCCTCTGATGCTCGCCCTGGGCCAGGCATCTGAGTGTCTCCGGCTCATGGCCCGAGCAGGCCTGGGTTCTTGCTCCTTTGCCAGAGTCGACGACTACTTGCACTAGCTGACCGTGCTGGCTGGCTCCGGCTGGCCCTCCGCTGGCCCCAGGGCTGGAGCTGCCCTGCCCTCCATAGGCACCTGGTGCAGGGACTGGGAAGCCATGGACAGAGTCCACTCCTCCTGCCTGGCCTTTTCTCCTCTCCCTTTCCTTCCTTCCTTCCTTTCTCTGCCCATCACCCCCTCAGTCTCTCTCTCTCCCCTTCACGTGCAGCGGCCTGTGACACAGTATTGGCTGGTTACTCTCATGTAGCGCCTTCTATTTTGAAAGGGGGGGGTTTGTTTTGAGGAGGGGTTGGGGTTTTTAAATTTTTTTTCTCCTGACTGAGCCACCAGTATTTATCTCTGGAGAGTTTGTGCTGAGCTGGTTTCTGCTAATTTAGTGATGAAGCCTATCCAAGTTGGTGATAGCTTATTATTTTCATAAATAAAAAACAAATGAGATTTTTTATATATATATATATATAAAAAAATATATATATATTAAAAAAAAGACAGTATTTATCGTAGCATTAGTGGTCCAGCACCTCTTGGGTGAGGCTGTCCAGGCACCATGTTTTCTTTGAGTCCAACTCATTAAAAAAGAATCATCTTTGTCACCTCAGCCAAGTGATTTATTTTTTGCTCCCTCTTTTTTGAGTCACAGGCCGAGCTGCAGCCTAGGAAACCCAAATAGGGTTTGGTGGGCCACTTAGTGGGCATGGTTATGTTGGTTTATAGCACCCCAAGAACTGTGGGTCCCTAGGCCCCTGAGAGCTGGACAGAGCAGAGAACTACAGGGCCAAGGGTCCAGAGAAGTGATAACTTGACCCAGGGCCACACAGCAGAGGTAGAGGGTCCTTGGCCAGCACACTATCTACCACTCTACCCCACCTCCCACTGCTTGCCTTGCTCCCCTTTCCTCCCTTTTCAATACCCTACCTTCCCTTGTTGTTAAGATGGCCAAATAATACATTTACTCTAAATTGATTGCCTGGAAACTACCTGCCTTCGTCCTGAGAGCTTCTGTGTGTCAGGCTGCCGGAAAGAAGACTCCATTCCCAGGACAGAGGCCCTTGAGTACAGGGGCTGCTTTCTTCCTGCCTGGATCTTCACCATCTCTGCACAGCTCTGAGAGAATGGATGCTTTCTGTTGAGAAACCAGTACCTTGTGGAGGCAGGTTCTTGGGCTGCTACTCCAGGGAGTGTTTGGAATCCTTGATCCCCTAGGCCAGACTTCACTGCCACTGTACCAGACAGCTCCCTGCAGCTGGACCCTAGCCAGTCTTAGGAAAGACTGTTGGGAGTATTTGCTGGCCAGAGGATGGGACTCCATCAGCTTTACAGATGTCCCACCAGCTGTTTCAGATAGATCCTCACAGCTGGCGGAGTAAAAATGGTCCCGCTACCATTGGGGAATAAGAAAAGGAAAGGCTGAGATGGTTGCCAGGACTTGGGGTGGCCCATCTGTGGAGAGGACTGGCTGCCCTGGAGGAGGAAAGGGAGGAAGCCTACACAGAGGAGCACCAGGACGGGCTGGAATTATCATACGTGCTTCACAGTGTGAGGGGAGTGCAGAAGCCGCCCATGCAAAGAGTAGGGTCAGCCATGGCAAGGCCAGAAGTTGAACTTTCAGTCCCTGCCTGAATCTGGGCTGTGCAAGCTCCTGCTCCATATTGGTGGACATGGGAATGGTTGCTGTGGCCTGAGATACTCATTGCTCACCAGGCCTCACTGGGCCCACAGCTGGGCAACAAGAAAAATGATTGAATTGGACCAACTGCTGGTGATGGGGCCAGGGCCCTGGGCCCTATGCTCTCAGAATTCTGCCTTGGGAAATGATCCTATAGCTGCTGCTTTTTCTTGGTCCTTGGGGCTGGCAGGCCCATAGACCATGGCCTGTTAGGAGGTGTCCTGTCCGTAAAGGAAATTCATCTCTTGTGACAGCCTGGGGCTACCTAGCTCCCAAACCCAGAGGTTGGAAATATCAGGCTGTTAAAATGATCACAGCCTAGCAGGATTGGGAATTGAAACCACAGGCTTTTGCAGTTGGAATGGGGTTCAGTGAACATCTCCCCCATTCCTCTCCTGCTACAGATAAGGAAACAGACCCAGGAGATTAAGTGACTTGGCTAAAGTCACACAGCAAATTAGTAGCCGAGCCGAGACTATCCCTTATCCCTGTGGGTTGGGCAACACTGTTTATTTAGTCCTGAAACTGAATGGCAGATAAGCCCCATGAGGGGTTAGGCTGATGTGCCCTCCCGCAGTATGTGAGAAGCTGCTACCTTCAGAGTTGTGTCAGGGATGAGGATGGGTGCCTGAGCTTAGGTTGTGGAGTGGCTGAGAGGGCCCAGGAGGGCTCGGGACAGCTGTGTGCTGCATGGGGTTGGGTGTCTGCCTGGCTTGCACTCGGTACCCATGGCCACCTCCCCATTTTCTGTGCCTTATCTCACTGTTTCAGCTGAGTCCAAGTTGTTTACTCTGTTCCTCTCCAGAGGGGCTCTCTGTCCCAGTTGGGCAGCTCACCTTTGGGACATAAGCCTTTGCCCCACAAGCTGTGGAGAGGGCCAAAACCAAGCTGCTTGAGCCCACTCTCTTGCTGAGAGTCCAGGCCTGCCTGCCAGCCGGAGGTGCCCCTTATGCACATCCAGTCCTACCAGCCTGCTTCCAGGAGCCTAGGGTGGGAAAGGCACCTGGGGGAGCCCTGGTGAAGGGCTGGACCTGACTCGTGGCGGCAGGAGGAAGACCTGGCTTTCTTGGTTTGTCCAGCTCTGGGGAGCAGCCTTCCCTACTCACTTTCCCCTTGCGGCACCAAATGGTCACTCCTTCCAGAGCAAAAACTGGCACTCAGCAAGCCAGAACCCCCATTCCCATCCACATGGGTCTGTGGCTGGGTGCAGGCCATGAAAACGGACACCACGAGACAGAAGTGGGGACTGCCTGGCCACCCAGCGCCTTCCCACTCCTTAAGCAAGCACAAAGAAGATAAGGCAGAGAACTGTCAGAGCTGAAAGTTCCTTTGGTTGCTCACAACTCAGGTATGCACCCGTGTGGCAGCCAGGCAGCGGAGCCCTACTAGACTGCCAGTCTCATGCACCCAGACCTGTGGCCAGACTGTGGCCTCTGGCTGCCTCAGGCACTTGCCTCTTTGCATCGGGTTTTCCTCCATTAGTAACTACAGCTGAAACAGACATCCTCCACATTGTGCACACTGGTTTTGCCTTTGTCCTCGAGAGTTGATACTTGGCATTAGCATGAAACTTGTGGGTGTGGGAGGATGGAGAGAGAACTCTAACACAAAACATCTTATTAAAATTGTACTTGAGAGATTAAAAAAAAAAAAAAAAACTCCTGTTGTATTTTGACAGAATTATTTTTATTAAAATACACATCCATGAGCAGTCATGTGTGTCTGGTCTCTGTTTTGAGTCTTATTGAGGTTGGCACCCCTTCTATGACACATCCTGTCCTAAAGGATTTGGGCCCTTCCCAGCCTCTCAAGTGCCCAGGCCCTTAGGTGCCTTCCTCAAGGACCCTTGAAACTGTATTTGTAAGACCCCAAAGAGGACAGGTACTTAAACCTTAGTTCTCTCTTGAAATGGCTTTCATCTTAGACAAGGAAAAAGTAGCAAATTCACCTAAAGAGCCTGGGAGCAGTGACTCACGCCAATAATCTTAGCACGTTGGGAGGCTGAGGCAGGTGGATCCCTTGAGCTCAGGAGTTCGAGAACAGCCTGGGCAACATGGCGAAACCCTTTCTCTACAAAAAATACAAAAATTGGCCAGGTGCAGTGGCTCACGCCTGTAATCCCAGCACTTTGGGAGGCCGAGGTGGGTGGATCACGAGGTCAGGAGATCGAGACCATCCTGGCTAACATGGTGAAACCCCATCTCTACTAAAAATACAAAAAATTAGCTGGGCGTGGTGGCAGGTGCCTGTAGTCCCAGTTACTCGGGAGGCTGAGGCAGGAGAATGGTGTGAACCCGGGACGCGGAGCTTGCAGTGAGCCGAAGTCATACCACTGCACTCCAGCCTGGGTCAAGGCTGCAGTCAGCTGAGATCGTACCACTGCACTCCAGCCTGGGTGACAGAGTGAGACCCTGTCTCAAAAAAAAAATTCAACTAAATAAAGGTGGGCCACAGGAACTTCTCCCAACAAAAATAAGATATTAAGAATACATTCCAGAGCCAGGTGCAGTGGCTCACACCTGTAATCTCAGCACTTTGGGAGGTCGAGGCGAGCAGATCACCTGAGGTCAGGAGTTTGAGACCAGCCTAGCCAACATGGTGAAACCCCATCTCTACTAAAAGTACACAAATTAGCCGGGCGTGGTGGCGGGCTCCTGTAATCCCAGCTACTAGGGAGGCTGAGGCAGGAGAATTGCTTGAACCTGAGAGGCAAAGGTTTCAGTGAGCCAAGATCGCACCACTGCACTCCACCCTGGGTGACAAGAGCAAAACTCCATCTCAAACAACAACAACAACAAAACATTCCAGGGCCAGGTGCAGTGGCTCATGCCTGTAATCCCAGCACTTTGGGAGACCAAGGCAGGAGGATCGCTTGACCCCAGGAATTCGAGGCCAATCTGGGCAACATAGTGAGACCCTGTCTCTACACAAAATGGAAAAAATTAGACATGTTGGTGTGTGCCTGTGGCCCCAGCTTCTCAGGAGGCTGAGGCTGGAGGATTGCTTGAGCCTGGGTGGTTGAGGTTGCAGTGAGCCATGATCGAGCCACTGTACTCCAGCCTGGATGACAGAGCAAGGCCCTGTCTGGAAAAAAAAAAAATTCTAAATATTATTCTCCTCAAATATTGCACAGTCAGAAAGTTTTCTGAGCATACCTCTTTTGAGAGTTGTTGTTTTTGGGGTGGTTTTTTTTTGAGACAAAATCTTGCTGGGTGCGGTGGCTCACGCCTGTAATCCCAGCACTTTGGGAGGCCGAGGCGGGTGGATCACGAGGCCAGGAGATCCAGACCACGGTGAAACCCCATCTCTACTAAAAATAAAAAAATAAATTAAAAAAAAAAAATTACCCAGGTGTGGTGGCGGGCGCCTGTAGTCCCAGCTACTTGGGAGGCTGAGGCAGGAGAATGGCGTGAACTCGGGAGGCGGAGCTTGCTGTGAGCCGAGATGATGCCACTGCACTCCAGCCTTGGTGACACAGTGAGACTCCATCTCAAAAAAAAAAAAAAAAAAAAAGAATGCTCTTAGGGAAGAGGTAGCATAGAGGGGAAAATGTAGGTTTTACATTAAGCATAAACTCCTGGTTCTATATAAATAAAGCCAGAGTAGGCTCATTTTCCTCTAGACTAGTGGTTCTCAACTGGGAATGATTTTGCTCCCAGGGAGACACTTGGCAATGTCTGGAGATTTTTTGGTAGTCACAACTGGGCTTGGGGTGCTACTGGCATCTACTGGGTAGAGCCAGGGATGCTGCCAAACATCCTACAATGCAGACAGCTCCCCCCATCCCTGCCCAACAAAGAATTATCAGGTCCAAAATGTCAGTAGTGCCATTGTTGAGAAATCCTACTCAAGAAGAGTGGAACTCTGAACAATGACTAAGAAACAGATCAAACAGGCACATTTTGACTCTGCCTCCCTTCCACCTGGCTCTTGAGGATCCAGGAGAGAAAGGATAAAACACCATTAGAAGAGGGGGGTTTAGGGGTTACAACTTATCACTCGGGGAGCCTTCCATGCTCACAGGTGGTAGGAGTCCTGTCTCCTCCGCTCAAAGCAGGCATAGCTCTACTGCTACTTAGCATATCTTAGTAGGAACTGCCTCACGCTTAGGTCAGCTGACATATTCTGTCATCACAGGCTGCTCTGGAATGATGGCTGGGAGACCATCCTAATGCCAGCTGAGTGGGGATCTTGATACTCAGCAGGAGGGTCAGACAAGCAGGGATGGGGGCTCCCCATGCAGATACAAACCCCAATCACATTTCCTACACAGCCAGTTTTATTCTAAGATCTACCGGCTTCCTTACTCTAGCGGACAGTCTTCTATTTACTTTGGTGGGGCATAGGCTTCAGTAAAGAGGCCAAGGGGACTGAGGTCACAATCCTGAAGAGCACTGATATTTAAAGAACAATCAAAAAACATCCAGAGGAAGAGGAGCCCAGATAGGCACCTGAGAAAACGGAAAAACGAGTCACTGGGAGTCAGGAAGCCAGGAAGTCCGACGAGTTCGAGAGAACTGGCCTTCTGCAGATATGTCGTTGTCCAACAAGAAATCGTCTTTCATTCCAGGACCACCAAGGCTAACCACAGCTCCCAAAACCTGGTTCTTGACGCCGGTCAGCGGACCGGAGAGAAGCCAAGCTTAGGAAACCGCTGGCTCCGCCGCCTCCGCCGCCGGAAATGAACGACCTGAGCCTCCTAGCCAGGCTGCTTAACCTCCGCCCCCAACCTGCGAGCATGCGCAGTTCCCCGCTATGGCCCCTCCCAGCGTAGGCCCACTCCCGTTATAGAGCATGCGCAGTCCTTATGCCGTCCCGCCCCTCCCTTTCCAGAGCCCCCCGTTCCTTAGAAACCAGGCGGCGCGTTCCGGGTGGCGGCGCCCTTTACTCCTGGGCCCGCGCATCCCCGCCAGCCTTCCTTAAAGCGGATGGGTGGCTGCCGAGACCCCCTGGGACCCATGGTCTCCAGTGCAGCGCGGAGTGGGCGATGCCAGCGTGCCAGGTGAGAGGCGGCCAGCGGCGGCGGGTGAGGGCGAAGGAGGGCATGGCGCGGGGAGCTGGCGGCGACAGGGCCTCCTCCGCGGCCCGGCGCCGGAGGTTGGAGGCGTGGACCCGCAGAGCCGGGGCTGGAGGGGGCTTGTTCCAACTGCCTGCAGGCGGGCGGAGTGAAGGGTCGCCTTGGGGTTCGCCCTTTCCACCGCAGAAATAGGACCCGCAGGCTTGGTGGTAGAATTATAGGATTTGGGATCCTGGAAGAACCTGAGACATAATCCATCCTTTACCAGATGCAAAAACCTAGTCTCCCCTGCCCTGTGCCTAGCCGACCTCCTGCCTGTGTTAGGATGGACGCTTTGTGGATGAGGATGTGTGTGAGGTGTAGAAGCTTGGGACAAAGGGCTCGTGGGGTAGCTAGTTCATCCCCTTTCAGAATGATATGGGACTTTTGGGGATAGATATTTAAGAAACGGGTTTTCAGTTGACAGGTGGAAGAAGGGACACCCCAGAAGGTGCGAGTGACTCTGCCAGCCCCCATATACCCTATGGCCACGTCTCAGTGGCTCTGGCCTACCTTTGTAGCTCTGGAAGGAAGCAGATGGACTTGAGACAAAAGGTGAAGTGAGGTATTCCCATCAAGGCCCTATCACACTTAAAAGGTGAGGGAGGAAGAGTGGACAGGAACATGAGGGCTTGGGAATGATTGTGTGAAGAGTTTATCCTCCAGACTACAGCACGATCTAAAGAGCGAGGCAGGGTAGAAGAGTTGAAAGCTGCATTGGATAGGCATCAAGGAAGCTTATTTAACTGTCTTATTTATGTTCATTGTTCCCATAATGTCATCCTGAGGGCAAGAAAGTGGATGCCCTTTTAAATGTCCAAAAAGAACTGGGGCAGGGCACCACCTTTGTGATCTGTGGGGCCCAAAAGCCTCTAAAGGAATAGCCCTTAGTGTGTGGCCCTTAAGTTGAAGGGAACAGCATTTAATTTAGAAAAGGAAGACACTTAAATTTATTGTGATATGGAGCAATATAGAGAAGATGGTTTTCTTTGAGTCGGGGAAGCTAGATTCATTCTTGATAAGGAAACTTACTTCCTTCTGAAAAGCTACACTAGAGAACAAAAGAATTTTAAGGCCATCTATTTTACAGAAATCGTGAAAAAATTAACTGCTTTTGGGATTGGGAGTTTAGAGAACCTGCCTGGACCAAGAGAGGAAAATTTTCAACAGACGCTTCTGTTGGTCGATTCCTTATTTCACAGATAAAGATCCTATTGTGAGAGGTTTTCTCTTACCACCTGGTTTTCCCACTTTTGCTATGGAATAATCATTGGTTTGGGTTTGTTTATTTATTTATTTATTTATTGAGACGGAGTCTCTGTCACCCCTGCTGGAGTGCAGTGGTGCAATCTCAGCTCACTGCAACCTCCGTCTCCCAGGTTCAAGCGATTCTCCGGCCTCAGCCTCCCAAGTAGCTGGGACTACAGGCATGTACCACCATGCCCAGCTAATTTTTGTATGTTTAGTAGAGAAGGGGTTTCACATGTTGGCCAGACTGGTCTCGAACTCCTGACCTCAGATGATCTACCTGCCTCGGCCTCCCAAAGTGCTGAGATTACAGGTGTGAGCCACCACGCCCAGCCCTCATTATTGTTTTTATTTGCTAGGGCAATTGATATCTGATTTCTATAGTAATACTAGAACACATTAGTAGTAGAACTAGGTATTTTTTAAAAAGCCTCTCCTGACCCAAAACTTAAAAATTAGAAGTATGTGATTTTTAAAAGATGGTCCCTGATTCTAATCATCAAAGCTAGTTTGTCCCTCGCTTGATAAAAACAAATTTTCTATTTACATTTGACTTTGCAGCAGGTTTTTCCCCTTGCCCTTATAAGAAGATAGATTGGAAGTATAATAATGTTAACAGGTGAAATCAGTTTAAAGAAGAAAGCTTTGGGCCGGGCACAGTGGCTCATGCCTGTAATCCTAGCACTTTGAGAGGCCGAGGTGGGTGGATCATCTGAGGTCAGGAGTTTGAGACCAGCCTCACCAACATAATGAAACCCCATCTCTACTGAAAATACAAAATTAGCTGGGCATGGTGGTACACGTCTGTAATCCCAGCTACTTGGGACACTGAGGCAGGAGAATCGCTTGAACCTGGGAGGCAGAATTCGCAGTGAGCCGATACCGCGCCATTGCACTCCAGCCTGGATGACAAGAGCTAAACTCTGGTTCAAAAAAAAAAAGAAGAAAACTTTGTTTTGGCTTCATAATTTCAGCATCATACCATAACTATGGGTATTGTGACTGTGCTTTTTACTGACTTTTCTTGCACTTGTGGGGTTATTTTGTATAAATACCTCAGGAGATATAATGGAGCATTATCAGAAGCAGATGTAACCTGTGCGGAAAATCAGTACTGTTAACCAAATTCTGTCAGAAAGACTTCATGAAAATCATTGTGTTCTGTGCAGAAACCTTCATTACTTTCAGGTTGACCCAGAGGAAGGTAAGACAAGGAGGCCAAAATCAAGTCAAGGTAAAATGGAAGGGAGCAGTTGCCATCTGTGGAACTGGATGGAGTGTGGGAGAGTGTTTTGAACGTGGGCCCAAATACTTTGAATGAGCTTTGGAGAGGGTACTGCTTAAATATGGCTGTGGTGTGCCCTGTGGATTTGTGTGCGTTTTCTGAACTCCAATCAGAAAAACACTTGTTTTCAGAGAAGGGTAGATTTACAGAGGACTCTCAAAAGTCCTGGTTGCTATGACAGTGAAACCTTTGACAAATAATTACTTAACTTCTATGCCATTTTCTGGAGCAACTGAGGGCAGTTATCATATCTGGCCTGTAATAAAGTAATCAACAGTGTTTGACAGGCCAACCGTGAGGAAACTACCAGATAAACCAGCAATGCTAACAGAAGCTACTTTCACTGAACTGATTTTCTAGTTTTCCCATAAGAGGAGAAATGGAATGGGGATGCAATGTCATCTGATGTTAGAAGTTGAAATGCAGAGGTTGGTGTTCAGAAAACACAGGAATCAGAGAGACCGCTAACTTAGAAATAGGAAAAGTGCCTTTCTGATGCCTGAAAAGTCACTCATGCATATTTTTTTTAAATGTTTATTCATTTTTGAGACAGGGTCTTGCTCTGTCACCAAGGCTGAAATACAGTGGCGTGATCACAGCTCACTGCAGCCTCTGACTCCTGGGCTCAAGTGATCCCCCCCACCTCAGCCTCCTGAGTAGCTGGGACCACAGGTGCATGTCACCATAGCCAGCTAATAAAAAAAAGTTTGTCTTTTTTTTTTTTTTTTTTTTAAGAGATGGGGGTCTCTATGACAGGGGGTCCAATTCTAGAACAAATCCACAATTGGAATTAGAGTACATCTAGGAAAGAATGGAATTGGAGATTTTGCTATTTTTGAGAACTTATATGCAGTTTAGCAATGGAACATTATCTTTCTTACATTCAAAAGTAGTAGGTTTATATTAGCAAACTTAAAAGTAAACTGAAATTTGGAGTCTAAAAGTCCTTATGGAAAATTTAAATGGCAGGTGTTTTAAAAATTGAGAATGAAAGATACTTGAAAAACTTGGGTTCATGAAAGTTAGAATGATAAGAGATACTGAGAAAAACATGAAAGCAGGAAGACTTCCCTATACTCTAACACCACCTTATAAGTTAGACATTGGGTCAGGAATGAGCTCACTAAAGTACCTTGTCTTCAAAGACGTAAGAAATGAAAATTTTCTCTCATAGTGATGTGAATAAACACTTAGAAAATATGGATTAGACTTTGGGAGGCTGAGGTGGGCAGATCACGAGATCAGGAGATTGAGACCATCCTGGCTAACACGGTGAAACCCCGTCTCTACTAAAAGTACAAAAAATTAGCTGGGTGTGGTGGCGGACACCTGTAGTCCCAGCTACTCTGGAGGCTGAGGCAGGAGAATGGCGTGAACCTGGAAGGCGGAGCTTGCAGTGAGCCGAGATTGAGCCACTGCACTCCAGCCTGGGTGACAGAGCGAGACTCCGTCTCAAAAAAAAAGAAAATAGGGATTAGAGCCAGGCGCAATGGCTCACGCCTGTAATCCCAGCACTTTGGGAGGCCAAGGCGGGTGGATCGCCTGAGGTCAGGAGTTGGAGACCAGCCTGGCCAACATAGTGAAACCCTGTCTCTACTAAAAATACAAAAAATTAGCTGGGTATCCTGGCGGGTCCTTGTGATCCCAGCTACTAGGGAGGCTGAGGCAGGAGAATCGCTTGAACCCAGGAGGCAGAGGTTGCAGTGAGCCAAGATCATGCCGTTGCACTCCAGCCTGGGCAACAAGAGCAAAAGTATGTCTCAAAAACAAACAAACAAACAAAAAAAAAGCAAATATGGATTAAACATTAAGAAGGAAGAGTTGAGTATTTCCACGTTACTTAGTACACTTAAACCCTATCCTTAAGCACTTGTTTGCTAGCTCCTGCTCTTAGAAAGGGAGTTGCAAGTGGTGTTTTTGTCCAAAGTACTGTCATTTCTCAAGGTAGCCGGTGATAAAATGTATATACTCTTTGGGACCCTGGATAGTCTTGAAATTCATGGGAACATAGCTCACTCTCTCTGCCACCTCTCTAAGTCGTTCCCAAGAGCTTCTGTAAAGATTTCTATCAATCCTCTATTTGATCCAAATCCAAGGATTTGGAATGAAGGCTGTGAGAAATGGGAACTGGGTATTTAGTGTGGTCTTCCTTTCTGACCTGGGATAACTGCTTCTCTCAAATTGTCAGCTCTCAATTTCTCATGAGACTAGATAACCCCAAAATAGAACCCAGAACACTTCTACTTGGCTTTGAGATTCTACTGTATCACTTTATAACCTCAAAATCTTCATCATTTACTTTCACAATTGTATTTTACTTAGGATGATAACCTTAGGCAAATCGTGTAATTTCTGGATCATAATTTTTTTTGAGACAGTGTTTCTATCTCCCAGGCTGGAGTGTATTAGCACAATCGCGGCTCACTGCAGTGTCCACCTCCTGGGTTCAAGCGATTCTTGTGCCTCAGCCTCCCGAGTAGCTGGGATTACAGGTGTGCGCCTTCATGCCTGGCTAATTTTTGTATTTTTAGTAGAGATGGGGGTTTTGTCATGTTGGCCAGGCTGGTCTTGAACTCCTGGCCTCAGTGATCTGCTCACCTCAACCTCCCAAAGTGCTGGGATTACAGGTGGGGGAGCGACCCTGACTGGCCACTAGACCATAATTTCTTAACCTGTATAACAGGAAGCAAAATGAAAATGTCGTAAATGTGTAACAGTAGAGAATGAAAAGCTCGTTCACATGGTCAGTGGCTGTGATATTGTGAAATGTATATTTGGTCTTCTGTCTCTGTTTCCTGGCATGCAATTTCAGTAGGTTGGTGCAAAAGCAGTTGGGGATTTTGTTGCAAAGTAATGGCAAAAACCACGATTGCTTTTGCACCAACCAAATCGCTGGAATCTCCTAAGTGATGGATTTTTGTATGCTAGTGAGTTGGCTGGTGGCTGGCAGCTCCTGGGTAGTTTCAGGCTGAGGACTGGTCACAGGAAACATCAAAGCATTATTAGAGGGTTGTGACTTTCAGCCCCACTCCCCAGCCTCTGGGGAGGAGAGCAGGACTGAAGGTTAAGTTGATCATCAATGGCCAGTGGTTTAATCAATCATGCCTAGTTAATGAAGCCTCCATAAACACAGGGAGGTCACGAAAGCTCCAAGCCCCTTTCCCCATACCTTGCCCTATGTACCTTCTTCATCTCTATCCTTTATAATTTTCTTTATAATAAACTAGTAAATAAAAGTACGTTTTCCACAGAGTTCTGTGAGCTGCCCTAGCAAATTAATTAATCTGAAGGAGAGAGTCATAGGATCTCCATTCTGTAGCCCATCAGGCAGAGGCACAGTTGAAATAACCTGGGGCTTTTGATGGCATTGGAAGTTGGGGAGGGGAAGTCTGTGGGACTGAGCCCTCTACCCGGGGGATCTGATGTGATTCTCCAGGTAGATAACGTCACAATTAAATTGAGGGACACCCAACAGGTGTTGACTGCAGAATTGCTTGCTAGCCTGGTGTATGGGGAGAAACCCCCACACATTGGTCTTCTGTGTTGATCGTTGTGGTGTAAAAGCAGAGGAAAAACAATTTAAGTTTGTCTTTCCACTTTCACAATGACATATCTATTATGTAACCCATAAAACTATTTATGATACCATGAAAAATCCTTATGTCTGGCTGGGTGTGGTGGCTCACGCATGTAATCCCAACACTTTCAGAGGCTGAGGTGGGCGGATCACTTGAGGCCAGGAGTTCAAGACCAGCCTGACCCAGATGGCGAAACCCTGTCTCCACGAAAAAACACAGAAAATTAGCTGGGTGTGGTGGTGCATGCTTGTAGTCCCAGCTACTAGGGAGGCTGAGGCAGGAGAATCACTTGAACCTGGGAGGCAGAGGTTGCAGTGAGCCGAGATTGCATCACTGCACTCTAACCTGGGCGACAGTAAGACTCCATCTCAAAAAGAAAAAAGAAAAATGCTTGTGTCAAAAGAGTAAGTAAAATAACTCAGGATACAAAACTGTGAATACAATATGATTACCAAACAAATGTAAAAAAGTAGCCAAAATAGAACATAAGAAAACACCATAGTTTTCTTAGTATGTATTTTTTTATTATTATTATTATTTATGATTTTTGGTTGAATTTCTTTGTAAAAACATTGACCACCATTTAACATGTAGTGGCAGCCAGGCACGGTGGCTCATACCTGTAATCCCAGCACTTTGGGAGGCCAAGACAGGCCAGTCACCTGAGGTCAGGAGTTCAAGACCAGCCTGGCCAACATGGTGAAACCCCATCTCTACTAAAAATACAAAAATTAGCTGGGTGTGGTGGCACCTGCCTGAAGTCCCGGCTACTCAGGAGGCTGAGGCAGGAGAATTGCTTTAACCCAGGAGGCAGAGGCTGCAGTAAGCCGAGATCATGCCACTGCTCTCCAGCCTGGGCAACAGAGCAAGACTCTGTCTCAAAAAATAAATAATAAATAAATAAATATTAGCCAGTGGTGGTGGTGCACACCTGTAATCTCAGCTACTCAGGAGGCTGAAGCAGGAGAATGGCTTGAACCCAGGAAGCAGAGGTTGCAGTGAACTGAGATTGTGCCACTGCACTCCAGCCTGGGCGACACAGTGAGACTCCTTAAAATACAAACATGCAGTGGCAACAAAATGCATCCAATTTACATGCATCAACAAGTTAAATCACAATACATGAACAACACAAATTTCAAACAAACAGTACTGAAATAGCTTGTGTTGCATTTACTACAGTACTTGTACTCCTAATAGAGATGGGTCTATATCTGAAAAAGTAAACCCTCTTAAAAGTTTTTTGCTGGTATAAATGAGGATATAAACTCATCTTCTGAGAGACTTCACCCCCTCTCACTCTATGAAAATTGGTTTGTGAGTGGGGAGAATGATGGCAGGGACTACTAGGTGGCACTGATGTTTCCTTTCCCAGGTGTCAGTGAACCAAACAGTAATGAGGTTACCTGGATAACGAGTGTGTGTGTTTGTGTGTGTGTAATTGAAAGGTGACTATACACGACTGGGCACAGTGGCTCACACCTGTAATCCCAGCACTTTGGGAGGCCGAGGCGGGTGGATCACTTGAGGTCAGGAGTTCGAGATGACCCCGGGCAACATAGTGAAACCCCATCTCTACTAAAACTACAAAAATTAGCCAGGTGTGGTGGTGCATGCCTATAATCACAGCTTCTTGGGAGGCTGAGGCAGGAAAATCACTTAAACCTAGGAGGCGGAGGTTGCGGTGAGCCGAGATCATGCCACCACACTCCAACCTGGGTGACAGAGCAAGACTCTGTCTCCAAAAAAAAAAAAAGTGACTATATAGATCATAAATGTTGCTTTCTAAGACTGCTGTTTCTTGTTGACAGGTGGTTTTGACCATTTGGGTTTCTTTCTTTTTTTTTTTTTTTTTTTTGAGACGGAGTCTCGCTCTGTCACCCAGGCTGGAGTGCAGTGGCCGGATCTCAGCTCACTGCAAGCTCCGCCTCCCGGGTTTATGCCATTCTCCGGCCTCAGCCTCCCGAGTAGCTGGGACTACAGGCGCCCGCCACCTCGCCCGGCTAGTTTTTTGTATTTCTTAATAGAGATGGGGTTTCACCGTGTTAGCCAGGATGGTCTCGATCTCCTGACCTCGTGATCCGCCCGTCTCGGCCTCCCAAAGTGCTGGGATTACAGGCTTGAGCCACCGCGCCCGGCCTATTTGGGTTTCTTTAGTGGTGCTTGATGGACAGCAAGTATATTATAGGATGTTCCATGTGGCTAGTGGTTTTTATGGCAGGGTAGCTCCTCCTAGGAAATGATTCTCTCTGAGAGGCCCTTCTAGGGGTGACTCTGGGAGCACGTGAGATTGTGTAATTGTCCTGCAAAGCATCCTCTGATTGTCAGGGAGAAGGGGGATGGAAGAGAGGTCAGTTATACATCCGGTTGCTTTTCAACCTTTTGTATTCATATTCCTGAACTCACATTCAGAAGCTCAGGGGACACAGCTTGTATTTTGGAGCAATGGGGAAGATGATTAAACATAGTATTTCTTATCTGATGTTATTTTCAAAATAAATCACTGTAATTCAATGACTGTTTTAGTTCTCTTAGCCCTGGGCTTGCTCCTGTTCATGGTGGGTTTTTTTGTTTTTGTTTTTTTGCTTTTTTTTTTTCCTTTGAGACGGAGTTTCGCTCTTGTTGCCCAGGCTAGAGTGCAGTGGTGCAATCTTGGCTCACTGCAACCTCCGCCTCCCAGGTTCAACTGATTCTCCTGTCTCACCCTCCCAAGTAGCTGGGATTACAGGAGCATGCCACCATGCCTGGGTAATTTCTGTATTTTTAGTAGAGACGGGGTTTCATCATATTGGTTAGGCTGGTCTTGAACTCCTGACCTCAGGTGATCCACCCGTCTCAGCCTCCCAAGTCCTGGGATTACAGGCATCAGCCACCGCGCCTGGCCTCGTGGTGTTTTTTTTTTTTTTTTTTTTGAGACAATCTTGCTCTGTTGCCCAGGCTGGAGTGCAGTGCTGGGATCTTAGCTCACTGCTGCCTCCACCTCCTGGGTTCAAGTGATTCTCATGCCTCAGCCACTGAGATTCGATATTTTACATCTCTCATTTAGCAGCTAGCTGGAAGATTGTTAACTCACTACTCAACATGATCATGGCCCAGCTGGTAAGCCGTTTTCTGTGTATAAGTAGGTGGTGCTTGTGAAGGGCCCTGGACCTTTCCTGTCACGGGGGAACTACTTAACCTTCCCAGTGACCAGAGACTATGTAACACAGAGTTAGAGAACACCCATCAGGGTCCCTGCACTCTTGAGTACCCTGAAATCCAGAAGGAAGACAGATGGGTGACCCAAAGTGTCTTTTGCTACCATTGAAATAGCAAGCACTTTTCTCAGAAACAGAACACTCCTATCTATATAGAAGGTAGAAAACACAAGAAAACTTCAGTCAATTAGGTTTGCACATTGAAAAATGTTTAGCGGCCGGGCGCGGTGGCTCAAGCCTGTAATCCCAGCACTTTGGGAGGCCGAGATGGGCGGATCACGAGGTCAGGAGATCAAGACCATCCTGGCTAACACGGTGAAACCCCGTCTCTACTAAAAAAATACAAAAAACTAGCCGGGCGAGGTGGCAGGCGCCTGTAGTCCCAGCTACTCGGGAGGCTGAGGCAGGAGAATGGCATAAACCTGGGAGGCGGAGCTTGCAGTGAGCTGAGATCCGGCCACTGCACTCCAGCTTGGGCGACAGAGCGAGACTCCGTCTCAAAAAAAAAAAAAAAAAAAAAAAAAAAAGTTTAGCATAATTAAATACCCTCTTCTTGGGACCACAGGTAACACCTCTCTAGGGTTGGCTACTTCATGTGCATCGCAGACAAGTGTGCTTTACCTCAGTGATTCAAAGGCAAAGGCAGAGTCTTGGTTTACATGCCTGCCACAGGGAAAGGTCTTTGAACACTCACTATGTTCTTCAGTCACATCAGTCCTTGGTATTTGGCTAAGGGTAGCAAGAAATGGAAACTGTAAGCTCCAGGGACCTGGCCTGTTTGTTTGGATCATGCTTGTATGTCCCAACTCCTGGCATAATGCTTGATTCAGGTGGCATTTAAAAATGTTAGGGAATGACTGGGCACAGAGGCTCATGCCTGTTATCCCAGCACTTTGGGAGGCCAGATCACTTGAGGTCAGACGTTCGAGACCATCCTGGCCAACATGGTGAAACCCCGTCTCTACTAAAACTACAACAGTTAGCCAGGTGTGGTGGTGTGTACCTGTAATCCCAGCTACTCGGGAGGCAGACGCTTGAGAATTGCTTGAACACTGGAGGCAGAGGTTGCAGTAAGCCGAGATGGTGCCACTGCACTCCAGCCTGGGTGACAGAGGGAGACTCCATTTCAAAAAATAAATAGGCCGAGTGCAGTGGCTCACACGTATAATCCCAGCACTTTGGGAGGCCGAGGTGGGTGGATTACTGGAGGTCAGGAGTTCAAGACCAGCCTGGCCAACATGGTGAAACCCTGTCTCTACTAAAACTACAAAATTGTCTGGGCGTAGTGGTGTGCACCTGTAATCCCAGCTACTTGGGAAGCTGAGGCAGAAGAATCGCTTGAACCTGAGAGGCGGAGGTTGCAGTGAGCTGAGATTGTGCCATTGCACTCCAGCCTAGGCAAAAAAGAGGGAAACTCCATCTCAAAAAAATATATATAAAGGCCGGGTGCGGTGGCTCACGCCTATAATCCCAGCACTTTGGGAGGCCGAGACGGGTGGATCACAAGGTCAGGAGATCGAGACCATCCTGGCTAACACGGTGAAACCCCGTCTCTACTAAAAATACAAAAAATTAGCTGGGCGCGGTGGCGGGCGCCTGTAGTCCCAGCTACTCGGGAGGCTGAGGCAGGAGAATGGTGTGAACCCGGGAGGCGGAGCTTGCAGTGAGCTGAGATCCGGCCACTGTACTCCAGCCTGGGCGACAGAGCAAGACTCCATCTCAAAAAAAAAAAAAAAAAAATATATATATATATATATATATATACATATATAAAATCAATAAATACCTAATGTAGCCAGTAGATAAGTACTTTGCCTATGTTAGTAAGTAGCTGAGGTGGGGTGCGATGGCTCATTCCTGTAATTCCAGCACTTTGGGAGGCCAAGGCAGACAGATCACAAGGTCGGGAGTTTGAGACCACCCTGGCCCACATGATGAAACCCCATCTCTACCAAAAATACAACAATTAGCCCGGTGTGGTGGCACGTGCCTATAATCCCAGCTCCTCAGGAGGCTGAGGCAGGAGAATCGCTTGAACCTGGGAGGTGGAGGTTGCAGTGAGCCAAGATCGTGCCACTGCACTCCCGCCTGGGCGACAGAATAAGACTCCATTTCAAAAAAATAAAACCTCACAGTGATCCAGATACTCCTGTGAGTGTTAAATTTACTTCTCCTTTATAATCCAATTTTTCTGATCCTTTTTGTACATTGGGTAGTTATGCTTCATAGGATAGATCATTAGCCTGTCATTAGTGTCCTTCCTGGGACACTGTGTGGAGCAAGGTAGAATTAGGAGCTGGCATCTCTGGCTAGGGCTTGGTCTGTTCTCTGATGACATGGTAGTTGCCTAGCAGTTTACTGCCATGTCAACTATAGAGCTGGAGGGGTAGCATTTCTTTCCTTTGCTTTTCCTTTATTTATTTATTTATTTATTTATTTATTTATTTATTTTGAGACAGAGTCTCACTCTGTCCCCCAGGTTGGAGCGCAGTGGCGTGATCTTGGCTCACTGCAACGTCCACATCCCAGGTTCAAGCAATTCTCCTGCCTTGGCCTCCTGAGTAGCTGGGATTACAGGCATGCACCACCATGGTCAGCTAATTATTATTATTATTTTGTATTTTTAGTAAAGACAGGGTTTCTCCGTGTTGGCCAGGCTGGTCTCGAACTCCTAGCAGCAGGTGATCCACCTGCCTTGGCCTCCCAAAGTTCTGGGATTACAGGTGTGAGCCACCACGTCCCACCTGTATGCTTGTTTTTCAATCGTTACTCAGCACCTACTCCATGTCAGGCACTGTGCTCTGTCCTGGTGACATAGCAGCATGTGAGACAAGCAAGGTCCTGCCATCATGACAGACACTAAATAGGTGAGCCAGTGAAGCATGCTGAGCCTTTGAAAGCCAAAGCTCAGGCTGCTGTGGGGACTGTGAATAGAATCACTTAACCAGCTGAGGCACAGCTTCTCTGAAGAAATGTTGTTTAACTGGAGACCTAACAGATCTCCTGAGAAGGAGTTAACCTGGGATAGTCGGAAAAGGTTGTCCCAGGCAAAGCAAACAGCATGGACCACAATCTCTGAGCAGAACTGAAAGGGTCAGGCATGGTAGCTTCTAGCCTGACAAATGCAGTCATAGGAGAAAGATGAAGAACGGTCCCACCCACACTAGGGAGATGCTTTGTGAGCCCCATCAAGGAATTTGGGCTTTATCCTATGGGCACTTAAGGGTTGGGGAAGAAAATGGTCAGAACCAGGAGAGAGACATCAGGATGTCCAGCTGATGGAATGGAAGGATGGACTGGCCATGGGGGCAAGGAGGCTTCACTGCAGCCATAGTGGTTCCTGAACTGGTCAGGTTTCAGTCACTATCATTTATTTGGGTCCATTATCACTTGCCTTCCCTTCACATTTGTCTGTTGACATTTGACTCAGTATGTCCCTTAGGTGCTAGGTCACTGTTGTCCTGCAAGGCTTGCTCAACACAATATAACTTCTCTGGTAAGAGGGAGGAAACTTGACTACAAGGGGACTGAGGTGATGGATAGGCCTGGGTCATGCCCTGTGGAGGAGGCATGATGGTTGGAGAGACAGTTCTATGTGAGAGCAGCATCTTGGCGTATCATAATGTAGTAGAAGACAGAGCAGCAGCTCATCTTCCTTACCCCAAGCATCAAGCAAAGCTATTATGGTGCTTGTTTTCTTTCCTGAACCTTCAAGCCAGATTCCGCTCCAAAGTACTTAGGCTAGTGACATAAGAAATCTCTTTATTACTTTTTTGTTGTTGTTGTTGAGATGGAGTCTTGCTCTGTCACCCAGGCTGGAGTGCAGTGGCGCCATCTCTGCTCACTGCAAGCTCCACCTCCCGGGTTCACGCCATTCTCCTGCCTCAGCCTCCTGAGTAGCTGGGACTATAGGTGTCCACCAGCATGCCCGGCTAATTTTTTGTATTTTTAGTAGAGACTGGGTTTCACTGTGTTAGCCAGGGTGGTCTCAATCTCCTGACCTCATGATCCACCTGCCTTGGCCTCCTAAAGTGCTGGGATTACAGGCGTGAGCCACCGCGCCTGGCCTCTTCATTACATTTTTAAGCATATCCCAAGAGCCTACTGAATTATGTATGGTTTTGATGAGCTCAGTATATATCTTAGTTTATTGACTGACTATGCAGGAACTAGGCCTGAAATCTTTCATTCTTTTAGCAAATATTTAGCACCAACTACATGTCAGAACTTGTTTTAGGCACTGGGGATATAGCAGTGAACAAAACAGACAAAAAATTCGCTGTCTTCAGGGAGCATACATTCTAGCAGGGATGGTGGGGAGAGACAAACAATGGAAAAATATACCTGTTTCTGTAAAGACAACATAGAAGTAGAGACCTAAAGGAAACATGAGAGAGAGAGAAAGCCAAGTGGATGTCTGCACAGTAGAGGACAATGTAAGTGCAAAGGTCCTGAGGCAGGATGTACCTGACATGTTTGGGGTGCAGACACCAGAAAGCTACCATTACTGGAGCAGAGTGAGTGAAGGAAGAGTGAGTAGGATATAAGATCGGAAAGGTAGGCCAGGTGCAGTGGCTCACACCTGTAATCCCAGCACTTTGGGAGGCCAAGGCGAGCGGATTACGAGGTCAGAAGATTGAGACCATCCTGGCTAACGTGGTGAAACCCCATCTCTACTAAAAATACAAAAAATTAGCTGGGAGTGGTGTCAGGCGCCTGTAGTCCCAGCTACTTGGGAGGCTGAGGCAGGATAATCACTTGAACCCAGGAGACAGAGGTTACAGTGAGCCGAGATTGCGCCACTGCACTCCAGCCTGGGCAACAGAGCGAGACTCCGTCTCAAAAAAAAAAAAAAAAAAATCAGAAAGGTAAAAGGAGTGTGGGATTGCAGACATGTATCATGTAGGGCCTTGTAGGTCAGTGAAAGAACTTTGGCTTTTACTCCAAGAGAGATGGGAAACGTTTGGAGGTTTGGACAGAGGAGTGGCTTAATCTGACTACATTTTAATCGAGTTCCTCTCAGTGGTATGTTGAGAGTAGATGGGAGGCAGGGGGTCAGGTAGGGTAGAAGCTGGGAGACCAGTTAGGCTATTGCAATAATGTAGGAAAGAGGTAAGGGTGGACTGAACAAAGGTGGTAGTAATAGCAGTTGTGGGAGGTGGTTGAATGCAGGGTATATTTTGTAGGTAGAGAGTTAGCAAAACTTGTTAATGGATCAGATGTGAAGTGTGAAAGAAAAAGAAGAATCAAGGATAACTCCAAGATTTTAATTTGAACAACTGAAAAATTTGTGTTACCAGTTTCTGAGATGAAGGCATTGTGGGAAGAGTATGTTTGTTGGGGAGAAACATCAGGAGTTTAGTTCTGGACATTTTAAGTCTGAGATGCCTATTAAACATCCAAGTAGAGATTTTTTTTTTTTTTTTTTTTTGTTTTTTTTTGAGACAGAGTCTGACTCTGTCACCCAGGCTGGAGTGCAGTGGCCAGATCTCAGCTTACTGCAAGCTCCGCCTCCCAAGTTTATGGCATTCTCCTGCCTCAGCCTCCCGAGTAGCTGGGACTACAGGTGCCCGCCACCTCGCCTGGCTAGTTTTTTTTTTTTTTTTTGTATTTTTTAGTAGAGATGGGGTTTTACCGTGTTAGCCAGGATGGTCTTGATCTCCTGACCTTGTGATCCGCCCGTCTCGGCCTCCCAAAGTGCTGGGATTACAGGCTTGAGCCACCGCGCCCGGCCCAAGTAGAGATGTTAATAGGCAGTTGTTTGCACCCGTCTGGAGCTCAAAGAGGACCTGGCTGATAACTTTGGGAGTCAGCAGGGAATAGATAACATTTAAAAGCCATAACACTGAATGGAACCACCAAGGGAGTGAGTATAGTTGGAAAGGAGAAATAGACTGGGGACTGAGCCATGGTTACTACAGTCACCATCAGGAGAAACGAGCAGAAGGAACCGAGAAGTGATCAGAGAGGTAAGAGGAAAATCAGGAGAAATTTGTGTTGTGGAAGTCAGGTGAAGAGTGTTTCAGAGAGGTTGGAATCTGCCATGTCAGATGCTGCTGATAGGTCAAAGTGGGATGAAGGTGGGAATTGACCACCGGATTTAATTGTATTTGATAAAGATCAGATAGCTGAAGCTTGGTTATTTGTAGTGTGATTTACAACCAATAATCTAGGGTTTTCAGCCACGATGCCTGAACACAGAGCATCATGAGAGAGTAGCATAATTGCAGTTTGAATTTCTGAACATTTTACTTTTCTTTCCTACCTCTTTTGGACTCTTCATTCTGAAGAAATGCTTTTGGGTCTGGTTACTGCTCTGGGGAAGGGGAGTGTCTGTTAATCACAAATTGGGTTTTTAATGACGTTGGGCTGCTGTGCCTTTTACTGCACTACCAGTGTCAATGTTTGGGTTTTTTTCATGATGATGAAGACTTTATTCAGGACCATGGTGATAGGTATAGGTACCTCTGCAATGAGTCTTGCAGTCGGGGAGAGAGACTGAGCTCAACTCTGAATACAGCACAGCCAGTGGGGATTGATAGTCAAGGAGCAGGGTAAGGGTCAGTGGATAGAAAATGACTCACAATGTCAGTGTTTTATCGTAATTCAGCCTCAGAGTGTGAAACCTTTCTCACGTGGAACTTGAAGTGCATTATAAATCTGTCATTGAACACTTTTAAATTAAGGCTAACTTTGGGAGGCCAAGGCGGGCAGATCACTTGAGGTGAGGAGTTTGAGACCAGCCCGGCCAACATGGTGAAACCCAGTTTCTACTAAAAATACAGGACTGGCATGGTGGCTCATGCCTGTAATCCCAGCACTTTGGGAGGCCAAGGCAGGAGGATCATTTGAGCCCAGGAGTTCGAGGTTACAGTAAGCTGTGATTGCCCCATTGCCCTCCAGCTAGAGCAACAGAGCGAGACCCTGTCTCTAAAAAAAATAATAAATAAAAATACAAAAAAAAAAATCAGCTGGGCGTCATAGTGCACGCCTGTAATCCCAGGTACTCAGGAGGCTGAGGCAGGAGAATCACTTGCACCCAGGGAGCAGAGATTGTGGTGAGGCAAGATTTACCACCCTAAAAAATAAAAAATAATAATAAACATAAGGCTAATTTGGCTGGGCACGGTGGCTCACGCCCATAATCCCAACACTTTGGGAGGCTGAGACAGGCAGATCACTTGAGGACAAGAGTTGAATACCAGCCTCAAGACCAGCCTGGGCAACATAGGAAACCCCATCTCTACCAAAAAATAAAAAAATAGCTGGGTATGGTGGCACGTGCCTGTGGTCCTAGCTACTCAGGGGGCTGAGGTGGGAGGAATGCTTGAACCCAGGAGGCAGAGGTTGCAGTGAGCTGAGATCATGCCACTGCACTCCAGTCTGGTGACAGAGTGAGACCCAATAATAATAATAATCATAAGGCTAATTTATATCCTGTTGAGTCTCTCATAGCACTATTTATAGTTATATTAGGATAAAATTACTCAAAAGAATTCACCCACAGAAAAATCAAATTCTCAAACAAGTCTTATTTGCATTTCAAATAAATGGAATTCTACAGTATGGGTCTTGACACTGGCCCTTTGGAATGTGCCTGAGGGGACAGAAGTGTGCAGCAAGTCTGTGGAGGTGCCTCTCAAGATTCAGTGCTCTGGAAGGTGGGGGCTGGCTCTGGGGCTAGTTCATGGTGAGTGGCCCTTGAGGCACAGTAGAGGCTGACACTAAGTGAGGGCTTGCCACTCTTTCAGTGCCAAGTCTTATTGCCCAACCTGTATAGCTACAACTACAAACTGATACATACCAATGCTCTATGAATAGCCATCGTTAAGTTTGCTTGCCAGAAGTGATACCAGAGAACCCCTCTTGAACCCTCCCTTCCTCAGTATGAGTTGTTGGTGAGTGGTGAGGACTTCTAACATCTGGAGCTCAGCCACTCACCCAGTGTGACACTGCCCAGGGAAAAGTGCCATCTTCAGATATGTTCAGCAAGTTCTGGGACTCACCAGCCTACTGGGCCTTAGCTTGAAGTTATTTTCTCAGAAAACTTATTCTTTTGGCCCCAGCCTGTATTGATGATGTTCCCAAAAGTAAGCTTACAGGTTTTTTTTGTTTTTTTTTTTAAAGGAAGAAGACTTCTAATTCGCACATACCCCTTTAGTTTGATTACAGAACTGAATCTGCAAGCTGTGAACGGGTTGTTCTATGGCCTTGGGCACAACTACTTAAGGCTATGAAAAATTAAGGTATACTTGGCCGGGCGCGGTGGCTCAAGCCTGTAATCCCAGCACTCTGGGAGGCCGAGGCGGGCGGATCACGAGGTCAGGAGATCGAGACCATCCTGGCTAACACGGTGAAACCCCGTCTCTACTAAAAAAAAAAATACAAAAAACTAGCCGGGCGAGGTGGCGGGCGCCTGTAGTCCCAGCTATTCGGGAGGCTGAGGCAGGAGAATGGCGTAAACCCGGGAGGCGGAGCTTGCAGTGAGCTGAGATCCGGCCACTGCACTCCAGCCCGGGCGACACAGCGAGACTCCGTCTCAAAAAAAAAAAAAAAAAAAAATTAAGGTATACTTTACATACGATTAAAAACACAGATCTTAAATATTCAATTTGATGAGTTTTGACAATTGTACCGCCATGTAACCCAAGCACCACACAAGATATAGAACATTTCCATCACTCTAGAATGTGGCCTTGTGCCCCTTTTTGGTTGATTCCCTCCACCAAAGCCACCACCGCCACTGCCGCCTTCTGACTAGTATCACTGTAAATAAGGCTGGCTCCTGAATTTCAAAAAAGTGGAATTCTACAGTATGGGTCTTTTGTGTGCGGACCTGCCATCTTTCACTCTACATAAGTTTTTAAGATTCATACAGGCTAGGCGAGGTGGCTCATTGTAATCCCAGCGCTTTGGAAGACTGAGGCAGGAGGATGACTTGAGGCCAGCAGGTTGAGACCAGCCTGGGCAACATAGTGAGACTCCCATCTCTACAAAAAATTAATGAAATTTTTAAAAAGAAAAAAATTCATTAATAGTTAATTCCTTTTTACTGTTTTACTGTATTCCATTGTGTGACATCATAATTTATGATGTTCTGTGAACGTTTGTTTCCAGTGTGGGGCCATTATGAATAAGGCTGCTGTGAACATTTGTATAATTTTTTTTTGTGGACTTATGTTTTTCTTACATAAATGTCTGTAAGTGGAGTTGCTGTGATTGGGTTGATATATGTTTAACTATAAGAAACTGTCAATTTTCCAAAGTGGTTGTACTGTTTCACACTCCCACCAAGAACGTATGAGAGTTCCATTTGCCACATATCCTCTCCAAACTTCAGGATTGTAAGTCTTTTTTTTTTTTTTTTTTTGAGACGGAGTCTTGCTCTGTGCCCCAGGCTGGAGTGCAGTGGTGCGATCTCGGCTCACTGCAAGCTCCGCCTCCCCGGGTTCACGCCATTCTCCTGCCTCAGCCTCCCGAGTAGCTGGGACTACAGGCGCCCGCCACCTCGCCCAGCTAATTTTCTTGTATTTTTAGTAGAGACGGGGTTTCGCCGTGTTAGCCAGGATGGTCTCGATCTCCTGACCTCGTGATCCGCCTGTCTCGGCCTCCAAAGTGCTGGGATTACAGGCTTGAGCCACCGCGCCCGGCCTGTAAGTCTTTTTTTTTTTTTTTTTTTTTTTTTTTTTTTTTTTTTTAAGATGGAGTTTCACTCTTGTGGCCCAGACTGGAGTGCAGTGGCACAATCTCGGCTCACTGCAACCTCCGCTTCCCGGGTTCACACCATTCTCCTGCCTCACCCTCCTGAGTAGCTGGGACTACAGGCACCCGGCCACCATGCCCGGATAATTTTTTTGTAATTTTAGTAGGGACAGGGTTTTACCATGTTAGCCAGGATGGTCTCAATCTCCTGACCTTGTGATCCACCCGCCTCAGCCTCCCAAAGTGCTGGGATTACAGGCGTGAGCCACTGCACCTGGCCCTTTTTTTTTTTTTTTTTTTTTTTTTTTTTGATGGAGTCTTGCTCTGTCACCCAGGCTGGAGTGCAGTGGCACGATCTCGGCTCACTGCAAGCTCCCGGGTTTACACCATTCTCCTGCCTCAGCCTCCCGAATAACTGGGACTACAGGCACCCGCCACCATACCTGGCTAATTTTTTTGTATTTTTAGTAGAGACGGGGTTTCACCGTGTGTTAGCCAAGGTGGTCTCGATCTCCTCACCTTGTGATCCGCCCACCTCAGCCTTCCAAAGTGCTGGGATTACAGGCATGAGCTACTGTGCCCGGCGACAAGTTTTTTAATTGGGTGGTTCATCTTTTTATTGTTAATTTGTAGGAGTTCTGCAGACAAGTCCTTTGTTACATATATGTTCAGCTCATGTTTTTTCCCAGCCTGTGGCTTGCCTTTTCATTTTTTTAATGATGTCTTTTAATGAGCAGAAATTGTTTTAAATTTTGAAATCCAGTTTTCAATTAGTTAGTGCTTTTGGTGTCCTGTCTGAGAAATCCTTACCCTATGATTTCAAAAAGTACTCTCTGATGTATTTTTCTAGAAGCTTTATGGTTCTGGCTTCTACATTTAGGTCTTTGATCTGTCTTGAATTAATTTTTGCATATAAGAGGGGTTAAGGTTAATTGTTTGCCATGTGGATATCCAATTGTTCCAACACCATTTCTTAAGAAGAATTTTTTTTCCCCATTGAATTGATTTAATGCTTTGGCTGAAAATCAGTTTACTGCATTTGTGTGACTTGCAGGGTAAAGATAGTATTACAAGGCTATAACTTTGTCTATAGAAGTCTCTAATGGTTCTTTTTAAAAACCCGGCACTGAGACATAAAAAGCATATTTTGTAATTTTAAAAAGTATGGTCAGGCCAGGCGCAGTGGCTCATGCCTGTAATCCTAACACTTTGGGAGGCCAAGGCAGGCAGATCTCACAAGGTTAGGAGTTCAAGACCAGCCTGGCCAACGTGGTGAAACCCCATCTCTACAAAAAATACAAAAATTGGCTGGGCGTGGTGGCACGCGTCTGTAATCCCAGCTACTTGGGAGGCAGGAGAATTGCTTGAACCCCAGAGGCGGAGGTTGCAGTGAGCCATGATTTCCCCACTGCACTCCAGCCTGGGTGACAGAGCGAGACTCCATCTCAAAAAAAAAAAAAAAGAGTTTCACTCTGTTGCCCAGCCTGGAGTGCAGTGGCACAATCTCGGCTCACTGCAACCTCCGCCTCCCGGGTTCAAGTGATTCTCGTGCCTCAGCCTCCTGAGTAGCTGGGACTACAGGCATCTGCCACCGTGCCCAGCTAATTTTTTGTATTTTTAGTAGAGACAGAGTATCACCATGTTGGCCAGGCTGGTCTTGAACTCCTGACCTCAAGTGATCTGCCTGCCTCGGCTTCCCAAAGTGCTGGGATTACAGGCATGAGCCACCACACCCAGCCTATTATGGTACATTTTTAAAAAGCTTAGATGGAACCACCCAGGTTCCATTCATCTATAAGTTTCTGAAGAGCTCGCTGCTGCTAATAGGATCAGGGAGACACAATCCCAGAACAAGTAATGACACTTGAAAAAACCTGTAGATAGGCCGGGCACAGTGGCTTACACCTGTGTTCTCAGCACTTTGCAGGGCTGAGGCAGGTGGATCACTTGAGGCCAGGAGTTCGAGACCAGTCTGGCCAACTTGGCAAAACCCCGTCTCTACTGAAAATACAAAATTTAGCTGGGCGTGGTGGCACATGCCTGTAATCTCAGCTACTTGGGAGGCTGAGGCAGGGGAATTGCTTGAACCTGGGAGGCGAAGGTTGCAGTGAGCTGAGATCATGCCACTGCATTCCAGCCTGTGCAACAAAGTGGGATTCTGTTTAAAAAAAGAAAAAAAAAAGAAAAAACTGGCAGGCGATCAAAAGTATTCTTGAAAATGTACTGAGAGGTATTTAGGATGAATAATGGATACCATGGCAGGGAAAACAACTATTCAACTCCTATATTTCTCTTTCATCAGAGACCCAGCTGGAAGGACCAGGTGCAGGGAAGGTAGACTACCCAGTGCCCAGTGGGTTTGTTTCCTCTGATCAATTTGAATTACATCCCATGGGTCTTAGAAAAGTAGCAGCTGAGGCCGGGCGCGGTGGCTCAAGCCTGTAATCCCAGCACTTTGGGAGGCCGAGGCGGGCGGATCACAAGGTCAGGAGATCGAGACCACAGTGAAACCCCGTCTCTACTAAAAATACAAAAAATTAGCCGGGCGCGGTGGCGGGCGCCTGTAGTCCCAGCTACTCAGGAGGCTGAGGCAGGAGAATGGCAGGAACCCGGGAGGCGGAGCTTGCAGTGAGCCGAGATCGCGCCACTGCACTCCAGCCTGGGCAACAGCGTGAGACTCCGTCTCAAAAAAAAAAAAAAAAAAAAGAAAAGAAAAGAAAAGTAGCAGCTGACCATGATATACTTCATAAACTACTGTCAGTAAGCGTTGAGGCATTGTGGAGCAGAGGCAGGTGCCCGATGATGGGAGATACACAACATCTGTGATGTTTGAGCCTGATGCTGGTGATTCCTCAGAACAATGTGAGAACATCTCATCAAAGAAATGATCCCTGAACACCTGGAAAGAGGACTGGCAAACACTGCAAGATGTGTGGATTTATAAAGGACATCATCATCTAACATTTATTAAGGCCTAACTCTATGTCAGGTGCCTATACATGTCTGGTTGTTGGCCTTGTGGATATCATGGTCAGTTCTGACTGTGCTCTTGGTAACAATTTGTTTTTTTTAGTATGCTTGCTGGATTATTGGTAACCTTGAGGGGAGTGCCAAATATAAATATCATTTATTTAGATGTGAGCTGTGGGGGTTTTTTGTATTCCCTCATCCCATTGGGCAAAAAGAGAAATGAGAGCTAGTATAGTTCTGTGAAATTGTAAATTACTGTACTTGAAATCACTAATCCAGAAAATGATGGCAGCCTCAGTTTCCTCATATGTAAAATGAAGATAATAATAATAATGGCACCTGCCTCTGGAAGTTATAATTGTTAAATCAGATGATGCCTGTAAAGCACGGGGCACGTAATGTTTACTCAAAAAGAGGTGTTGTTATGCTGATCTGATTTTCAGCTGACACAAAAGTGGTAGGGACAGTGAGTAAATATCCAAAATTATCTCAGCCGGTAAACAGTCACTCAAATTAAACTAAATGAAATTTATTAGAGTGAAAATTTAAAGTACTGGACTTGGGGTCAAAAAACTGTAATTTGTACATCCAAGTTCATAGCAGCATTATGGACATAGTAAAATGTAGAAGCAACCCGAGCATTCACTGACGTAAATGGATAAGCAAAATGTGGTATCTACACATGATGGAATATTATTATTCAGCCCTTATAAAAGGAAGGAACATCTGACACATACTACAACATGGATGAACCTTGAGGACATTACGCTGAGTGAAATCAGCCAGACATAGAAGCACATATACTGTATGATTCCACTTATGTGAGGTACCTAGAGTAGTCAGATTCAGAGACAGAAAGTAGAATGGTGATTGCCAGAGGCTGGGCAGAGGGGTAATGCGGAGTTATGTCATCTCCAGGAAGTCTTTCCTGCCTGTACACTGCGTCTAGCCCCTGTAGTTAATGGTGCTCTTCTCTGCACCAGAGGCAAGTTTCTGTTGCTCTGCCTGTCATATCATATGATAGATTTGCTCAAGTGCCTGTCTGATCTATGGAGTTCTTTGAGGGTACAGGTAACATCTGATTTATCTTTTCAGTGTCAAAATCTGCAAGAAATTGTGTTTTATCCTCAAGTCACCTCCTGGTGGTAATTCCAGACAGACAGGGGCAGGGGTGACAGTACCTGCCAGTTGAGATTGCCTCCTTTAAAGAACATTTCCAGACATTCTACCAAACTAAACCTTCTATATTTATCTCATTTGACACACCTCTTTACAAGTAATGCTAGGAAATACAGGGTTTTTTTTTTTTTTTTTTTTGAGACAGAATTTTGCTCTTGTTGCCCAGGCCGGAGTGCAATGGCGTGATCTCGGCTCACCACAACCTCCACCTCCTGGGTTCAAGTGATTTGCCTTCCTCAGCCTCCCAAGTAGCTGGGATTATAGGCATGCACCACCACACCTGGCTGATTTTGTATTTTTAGTAGAGATGGGGTTTCACCATGTTGGTCAGGCTGATCTGGAACTCCCAACCTCAGGTGATCCACCCGCCTTGGCCTCCCAGAGTGCTGGGATTTGGGCATAAGCCACCATGCCTGGCCAGGAAATATAGGTTTTAACTCTGCACTTTAAAACCCCAACATTAGGCCGGGCTGGTGGCTCACGCCTGTAATCCCAGCACTTTGGAAGGCTGAGGTGGGCAGATCGCGAGGTCACGAGATCGAGACCATCCTGGCTAACACGGTGAAACCCCATCTCTACTAAAAAAAATACAAAAAATTAGCTGGGTGTGGTGGTGGGCGCCTTTAGTCCCAGCTACTCAGGAGGCCGAGGCAGGAGCCTGGCATGAACCCGGGAGGCGGAGCTTGCAGTGAGCCGAGATGGCACCACTGCACTTCAACCTGGGCGACAGAGCGAGACTCCGTCTCAAAAAAAAAAAAAAAACCAACATTATAAAGACTGTTGGCAGGAAAGAAGGATTCTTAGGCACCTTCTGCTGAGGGTCTGACCACTATACAAGCTGCCTAATGAGCAAGTGACCTCTAAAGTTATCCACTGACTCCAAAATTCCCAGAATCTGATTTCTCACACACAGTGAGTGATCCTTCTTTTACTATAATCCTGGCTACTGGCCGGGCTCAGTGGCTCACTCCTGTAATCCCAGCACTTTGGGAGGCCAAGGCAGGCAGATCATCTGAGGTCAGGAGTTCAGTACTAGCCTGGCCAACATGGTGAAACCCCATCTCTACTAAAAATACAAAAATTAGCCAGGCATGGTGGCATACGCCTATGATCCCAGCTACTTGGGAGGCTGAGGCAGGAGAATCACTTGAACCCGGGAGGCAGAGGTTGTAGTGAGCTCAGATTGTGTCACTGTGCTCCGGACTGGGCGACAGAGTGAGACTCCATCTCAAAAAAAAAAAATTAAAAAAATCCTGGCTACCTTCATGACGATACTGTGTCACTTGGAGTTCCTGAGCCTTATAACGGAGCGTAGGGCAGGGGTCAGCAAATCTTTTCTGTAAAGGGCCAAATTGTAAATTTTTTTTTTTTTTTTTTTGAGACAGAGTCGCTCTGTTGCCCAGGCTGGAGTGCAGTGACGTGATCTCTGTTCACTGCAACCTCCGCCTCCCAGGTTCAAGTGATTCTTCTGCCTCCGCCTCCTGAGTAGCTAGGATTACAGGTACACACCCCGAAGCCTGGCTAATTTGTGTATTTTTAGTAGAGACAGTGTTTCATGTGTTGGTCTTGAACTCCTAGCCTCAAGCAATCCGCCTGCCTCAGCCTCTCAAAGTACTGGGATTACAGGTGTGAGCTACTGCACCAGCCTCCAAATTTTAAATATTTTAAGCTGTGTGGGCCATATAGGCTTCTGTTGTACCTGCTCTGCTGTTGGTGGTACAAAAGCAACCAAAAAAAAGGAGTATTACCTACTGTGTTCCGTCATACCTGTAAAATTATTTACAAAAACAGTTATCAGATTGGATTTCTCCCACCCCTGTGATAGCCAGTGGGTCGTGGCCTCTAGTTTGGCAGAAGCATGGGCTCTACAGACTAGATATACAGAAGGTAAGATGATGTTTGGGCAGTCTGGGAAAAAACAATTCACAAATCTCAGCTTCCACACCAAAGTCTCAACAGTCAGGCCTTTTGGGTTCCATGTTTCTCTTAAGGACACTGCAGTTTCTGTCACTTAGGCTTAGAACTTCAGGGTCTTTTTTTTTTTTTTTTTTTTTGTGGGGGCAGTCATATTTATTGAAGTATAGTTTACAGAACAGTGAAGTTTATCCTTTTTCTGTATATTCTGTGCTATCAGTTTTGACAAATGCTCTCATGTAATCGCCACTCTAGACAAGATATAGAACAGTTTCATCACCCCGCAAAACTTCCCATGCCCCTTTGTTGTCTACACTTGGCCCCAGTTCCAACCCTTGACAACCACTGATCTATTCTCTGTCCCTATAGTTTTGCTTTTCCATTATGGCATTTAAATGGGATCACACAGTATGGTGCCTTTGAGTAGGGCATCTTTCAGTTAGCAGAATGCATTTGTTCATTGTGGCATACATCCGTAGTATGTTCTTTTTATCGCTGAGTAGTTTCCATTGGCATTGATATACTACTGTTCATCTATTCACCAATTGAAGGATATTTGTGTTGATATTGTGTTGATTACAGGATGTGGCAGTTATGAATAAAACTGCTATAGACATTCATGTATAGGTTTTTGTGTGAATATAAGTTTTCATTTCTCTTGCTAAGTACTAAACCTAGAAGTAGGATTGTTAGGTTGTATGATAGGTATCTATTTAGCTTTGTAAGATGGGAAACTTTTCCAAAGTGGCTATATTATTTTACATTTTCATCAATAATGAATAGTTGCTTCTTACCCTTGCCAGTATTTGATATCAGGTTTTCTGAATTTCAGACTTGTAATGTGTATTTAATACGTTTTAATTTGTATTTCTTTCTTTCTTTCTTTCTTTTTTTTTTTTTTTTGAGAGATAGAATCTCACTCTGTCGCCCAGGCTGGAGTGCAATGGCGCAATCTTAGCTCAATACAACCTCTGCCTCTTGGGTTCAAGCTATTCTCCTGCCTCTGCCTCCTGAGTAGCTGGGATTACAGGCATGCACCACCACACCTGGCTAATTTTTTTTTTTTTTTTTTTTTTTTCTAGTAGGAACGGGATTTCACCATGTTGTCCAGGCTGGTCTCGAACTCCTGACCTCAGATGATCTGCCCGCCTTGGCCTCCCAAAGTGCTGGGATTACAGGCATGAGCCACTGAACCCAGCCTTAATTTTTTGTTTGTTTGTTTGTTTGTTTTTGAGACAGTCTTGCTCTGTCACCCAGGCTGAAATGCAGTGGCACCGTCTCGGTTCAGTGCAACCTCTGCCACCCGACTTCACACAATTCTCCAGTCTCACCCTTCCGAGCAGCTGGGATTACCAGGCACCCGCCACTATGCCTTGCTAATTTTTGTATTTTTAGTAGAGACAGGGTTTCACCATGTTGGCCAGGCTGGTCTCGAACTCCTGACCTCAGGTGATCTGCCCTCCTCAGCCTCCCAAAGTGCTGGGATTACAGGCTTGAGCCACTGTGCCCGGCCTTAATTTGTATTTCTAATTAATGCTGTCTAATGACTATTAATATAGTGAGTTATAGTAATTGATTTTATTACTTTTTTACATTTTTTTTTTTTCGAGACGGAGTCTCAGTCTGTTGCCCAGGCTGGAGTGCAGTTGTACGAGCTCGGCTCACTGCAACCTCCGCCTCCCAGGTTCAAGCAATTCTCCTGCCTCAGTCTCCCAAGTAGCTGGGATTACAGGCACGTGCTGCCATGCCCGGCTAATTTTTTTGTGTTTTAGTAGAGACGGGGTTTTACCTTGTTGCCCAGGCTGGTTGTGAACTCCTGAGCTCAGGCAATCTGCCCACCTCAGCCTTCCGAAGTGCTGAGATTACAGGTGTGAGCCTCCGCATCTGGCCTATTTTTTATTTTTTTGAGGCAGGGTCATGCTCTTGTTGCCCAGGCTGAAGTGTAGTGGTACAAACATGGCTCACTGCAACCTCCACCTACTGGGCTCAAGTGTTCCTCCCATCTTAGCCTCCTGAGTAGCCACAGGTGTGTGCCACTGCACCTGGCTTTTTTTTGTTTTTTTGTAAAGACAGGGTTTCACCATGTTCACCAGGCTGGTCTTGAATTCCTGGCCTCAAGCAATCCATCTGCCTTGGCCTCCAAAAATACTGGGATTACAGGTGAACCACTGCACCTGGCCTTTTTTTTTTTTTTCAGTTAAACATTTTGCTATCCAGGCTGGGAGCGGTGGCTTGCTCCTGTTATCCCAGCACTTTGGGAGGCTGAGGCTGGTAGATTGCTTGAGGCCTGGAGTTCGAGACCAGGCTGGCCAACATGGCAAAACCCCTTCTCTACAAAATGTACAAAAATTAGCCAGGCGTGGTGGTACACATCTGTGGTCCCAGCTACTCAGGTGGCTGAGGCAGGAGAATCACCTGAACCCAGGAGGCGGAGGTTGCAGTAAGCTGAGATTGCACTACTGCATTCCAGTCTGGGTGACAGAGTGAGACTGTCTCAAACAAAAACAACCCATATTATCCTATCCAATAGTAGTTGATTTTAGAATGTTGAGTCAGCCTTGCATTCCTGGGATTAAACCCCTCTTGGTCATGGTGTATTTTATTTTATTTTATTTTTTATTATTGATTTTTTGTTTTGTTTTGTTTGTTTGTTTCTGAGATGGAGTCTTGCTCTGTCGTCCAGGCTGGAGTGCAGTGGCGTGATCTCAGCTCACTGCAAGCTCCGCCTCCCGGGTTCACGCCATTCTCCTGCCTCAGCCTCCCGAGTAGCTGGGACTACAGGCGCCCGCCGCCTCGCCTGGCTAGTTTTTTGTATTTTTTAGTAGAGACGGGGTTTCACAGTGTTAGCCAGGATGGTCTCGATCTCCTGACCTCGTGATCCACCCGTCTCGGCCTCCCAAAGTGCTGGGATTACAGGCTTGAGCCACCACGCCCGGCAATTTTTTGTATTTTTTAGTAGAGACGGAGTTTCACTGTGTTAGCCAGGATGGTGTCGATCTCCTGACCTCATGATCTGCCTGCCTCGGCCTCCCAAAGTTCTGGGATTACAGGCTTGAGCCACTGTGCCCGGCCTTGTTTTGTTTTTTAAGAGATGAAGTCTTGCTCTGTCACCCAGGCTGGAGTGCTAGTGGTGCAATATCAGCTCACTGCAGCCTCTGCCTCCCTGGTTCCAGCGATTCTCCTGCCTCAGTCTCCTGGGTAGTTTGGATTACAGGCACACACCACCATGCCTGGCTAATTTTTGTATTTTCAGTAGAGATAGGATTTCACCATGTTGGCCAGGCTTGTCTCAAACTCCTGATCTCAGGTAATCTGCCCACCTTGGCCTCCCAAAGTGCTAGGATTACAGATGTGAGCCACCACACCTGGCCAGTGTGTTGCCTTTTAACTCATTGCTAGATTTAATTTGCTAATATTTTATTGAGGATTTTTGTGCCTAAGTTTATGAGAGGTGTTGGTCTATAGGTCAGTTTTTTTTTTTTTTTTTTTGGCTCTCCCACCCCCTGATAATCCCAAATCCTAGTGATAACTGTCTGCTCCATTTCATTCTAATTTCTAAAATGGAGGGAACTCCATTAGACCCTTCTTATGTCTTACCTGATATCCTAACTGGTTCTCTGTGTCTAGTGTCTCCTAAACTCTATCCTACCTACATCTTTCTGCCAAATTAAAGAAAAAAAATTCAGGCCGGGCGCAGTGGCTGACGCCTGTAATCCCAACACTTTGGGAGGCCGATGCGTGCAGATCACCAGAGGTCAGGAGTTCGAGACCAGCCTGGCCAATATGGGAAAACCCCGTCTCTATTAAAATACAAAAATTAGCTGGGCATGATGGCGGGCACCTGTAATCCCAGCTACTCGGGAGGCTGAGGCAGGAGAATTGCTTGAACCTGGGAAGCGGAGGTTGCAGTGAGCCGAGATCACACCACTGCACTCCAGCCTGGGTGACAGAGCAAGACTCCATCTCAAAAAAAAAAAAAAAAGAAAAAAGAAAAAAAAAAAACAGTTCAGTGGTTCTTATTGCTTACCTACATTAGTCAAGGTCTAGGCAGGAAACAGTGTACTCAAAGGGTTAATTAAAAACTCTTTAATGAAGGGATTATTCACAATAGTGTGAGTAGTAAAGGAAACATACAAGGGATGGTGGAGCACCCAGGGACTGGCAAGATAGTGTCAGCACGCCAGGTGCAATGATGGAGTGGGGATGTGTCACTGGAACCTAGCAAAAGCTATGGTCATGGGAGAGAGGGGTCCTCCAAAGGAGCTGTGACCTTGGTTAAGGAACACAGCTCCTGCCAGAACCACATCCTGGCAGGGAGAGAAGGCAGAGAATAAACACCTTGGCCTTTCTTCCTTCTCGCTGATCTCTTCCTGGTTCTTTCTCTTGGCTGGACTCAGATGGAAGCCAGAGGACCTGGAGCCCAGGCCTTTAGAGACTGACCTGACTCCAGAGACAAAAAGCGGGGCAGAGAGGATCAGGTAGGGAAGGAGGAGCAGACCAAGAATACCGAGTACACCCACCTGTCAAAATCCAAACTCCTGAGATTAACACTTTATGCCACCAGCTCTGGCTCCTACTCACCTTGCTAACTTGTCACCCCTGAAATTAGGACTTTTAATCTTTTTATGTCCCACAGCTCCCTTGTTAGCTCCTCAGGAAAGGTGAGATGTATGAACAGGTTAGTACTGGTTTTGAACAGTGGATCAGAGGCAAACAGTCACCCCCCAGGGCAGACAGCGGAAGGAACTTCCCTGGCTCACACTCATCACGAAGGATGGAAGAAGAGTTGCTCCACACATGCACATGTTACAAAATGACTGTTTTTCTTTCTTGTTTTTATAGAGGCTCAGAGAAGCAAAGTAACCTGCTCAAGGTTTCATGCTGGTTGCAGCAGGTCATGCACACAGCCAGGCATGGAATCCTGGGAGAGTTACCTTGCCTCTTTGAGCATGTTTTCTCATCTGTACAACAGGGTTGCATGGACCCAGGGACGGACTAAACACTGGCTGGCCTATTAAACTCACTTCATATTAGCTCAGAATTATGACCTTCGTATTTCTACCCAACTTTTGAAGAAGAGACATCTAAGTCACAGATGGTTAATAGATATCTTTTTTTAAGAAAAAGATTCCCTATGTGCTGACGCGTATCTAATTGGCCAGGCCCAATTATAGGTATTTTACAAATATTAACTCAATCCTTAAATCCCCTGTGAGGTAGATAAAATTTCCCCATTTTACAGATGAGGAAATGGAGATACAGAGTGACTAAGGGACTTACTGAGGTCACTCAGCTGGTAAATGACAGAGCCAGGATTTGAACCCAGGCAAGGCCTTGTGAAATTGTATATAGCCTGTCTTGCCAAGGCACCCTTCATTGCTGACCAGCATGTGGTGATGGGAAATGCATGTGGCCTTGGCAGGACTGGGTTTGTGGAGATCTTTGGAGGCATGTGAAGGATATGTGCAAGGATGTTAAAGACAAAGAGTGGGGAAATTTTAGGGGTGAGAAAGCGTAACCACTGAAATAAACAAGGAAAACCAGCTCTGCCTGCTTGGGCAGGAAATAGCTAGTCAGCAAGCCTGCCTGCCTTCATGCCATCTGGCTTCCTCGGGGACCAGCCAGTACCCCTTTATGGGTGTTTGGGTGTTAATGAAGCTTCCTCTTGAGTCAGTGGCAATAAAACAGGTTATTAAAATTTTTTCTAGTCCATTCTGTTGTTTTAAGCTACCGATACTTACATATTTTTTTTTTCACTTCACATTGGCTCAAAATTATTATCCTCATATTCCTACACAGCTTTTGAAGAGGAGACATCTAAGTCGGTCATAGATACGTAACAGAGCTTAAAAAAAAAATTCCCTATGTAGTGGGTATATATAGTCCCTATATATACCCAAATACAACTAGAGTGAGAAGGAACAGTGTGAGAGTGGAAGAAGTGTGCCCTGGTCATGAATTTACAGAAGACATGGACTGTGTCTCACTCCCTTAGCCCTGTAACAGTTGGTAATTAATGACCAACAAAATTTGGGTTGGCACGGTGGCTCATGCCTGTAATCTTAGCACTTTGGGAGGCCGAGGCGGGCGGATCACCTGAGGTCAGGAATTCGAGACCAGCCTGGCCAACATAGCGAAACCCTGTCTCTACTAAAAATACAAAAATTAGCCAGGTATGGTGGCGCATGCCTGTAATCCCAGCTACTCGGAAGGCCGAGACAGGATAATCACTTGAACTCGGGAGGCTGAGGTTGCAGTGAGCCAAGATCATGCTACAGCACTCCAGCCTGGGTGACAGGAGACTGTATCAAAAAACAAAACAAAACAAAAAACCTTAAGTAGAATCTCACTGTTTATCTAATGCTGCATACTTGACACTGTCAAGCTCCTATAATAGCCATAACTTATAAATAACCAAAACACCTGTAAAAGCAAACAGTGACCAAAATAGCTGAAGGGAGTCTAGGACATGAAAATTGTAGAAGATAACTGTGTGCTTGACCTGTTTTCTAAGAAAACTAGAAGAGAAGGCTGTAAGGGCAGAATTAGCAGAGAAAAGAGAGAGAGGGTGGCCAGGCTCAGTGGCTCATATCTGTAATCCCAGCACTTTGGGAGGTCAAGGTGGGTGGATCACCTGAGGTCAAGAGTTCGAGACCAGCCTGGCCAACATGGTGAAACCCTGTCTCTACTAAAAATACAAAAATTAGCTGGGTATGGTGGTGCGTGCCTGTAATCCAATTTACTTGGGAAGCTGAGGCCGGGAGAATCGCTTGAACTGAGGCGGCGAAGGTTGCAGTGAGCCGATATTGCACGATTACACTCCAGCTAGGTGACAGAGTGAGACTCCATCTCAAAAAAAAAAAAAAGAGAGAGAGAGATGGAGAAAGTAGAAAAGGAAAGCGAGGTGACTGAGTGGCCACAGACACTGTTTACCATCAGAAAGAAAGAAAGATGGTTAAGATAAAACAGAACCTCAGTGAGAGTACAGGAGGCAAGCCAAGCTTCACAGTCACAGAGAGTGAAGATAAGAGGCACGAATTGGCAGGGGTCTGGACTTAGAGGCAGCCCAAGTCATGTGTAATTTAGTGGTTCACAAAGGAGCAGGTGTACTTCAGGTAGAATCGAGCAGTACAGGATGCTATACCGGGCTATGCTGACAAACCATCCCCTAACGTAGACATTTTCTTAGCCCAGTATACTTATGTCTACAGTAGGAGGAAAAGAGATGCTGGGCTTGAAAATGGAATTAAGAAAACAATTTTGCCAGCCATGGTGTCTCACACCTATACTCCCAGCATTTTGGGTGGCCGAGGTGGGAGGATCACTTGAAGCCAGGAATTCAAGACCAGCCTGGGCAACATAGTAAGATGCTGTCTCTATATTAAAATTAAAACAAACAAAAAAACCTTTTTTATTAAAAAACCAGGCTCAGTGGCTCACGCTTATAATCCCACCACCTTGGGAGGCTGAGCCGAGAGGATCACTTGAGGCCAGGAGTTTGAGACCAGCCTGGGTAACACAGCGAGACCCCATCTCTACAAAAAAATAAAAAATTAGGATGGGCTCGGTGACTCATGCCTATAATCCCAGCACTTCAGGAGGCCCAGGTGGGCGGATAAGCTGAGGTCAGGAGTTTGAGACCAGCCTGGGGAACATGGTGAAACCCCGTCTCTACTAAAAATACAAAAAAATTAGCCAGGTGTGATGGCGCATGACTGTAATCCCAGCTAGTCAGGAGGCTGAGGCAGGAGAATCGCCTCAGCCTCAGAGCTTGGGAGGTGGAAGTTGCAGTGAGCCAAGGTCGAACCCACTGCATTCCAGCCTGGGTGATAGATCAAGACTCTGTCTTAAAAAACAAACAAACAAAAGTGCATGTCCTAAATGCCACTGGATTGTGGGGGTTTGTTTTTTGGAGTTTTTGGTTTTCTTTTTTTTTTTTCTTTTTTTTTTTGAGACAGGGTCTTGCTCTGTCACCCAGGCTGGAGTGCAGTGCCATGATCATAACCCACTATAGCCTGAAACTCCTGGGCACAAGTAATCCACCTCAGCCTCCCAAAGTGCTGGGATTATAGGCGTGAGGCTTTGCACCCAGCCAACACTGAATTGTTCACTTTAAAATGGTTAATTTCAGCTGGATACAGAGTTTCAGTATGGAATGAAGTAGTCCTGGAGGTGGGTGTTGGTGATGGTTGCTCAATACAAATGTATTAGTGTACTGAACTGTACACCTAAAAATGGTTTAAAATGGTAAATTCTATAATGTACACTTTTCCACTTCCCAAAAAAGATTCTAGCCAGGCACCATGGCTCATTCCTGTAATGTCAGCAATTTGGGAGGCCAAGGCAGGAGGATTGCTTGGGCCCAGGAGTTTGAGACCAGCCTGGGCAACGTGATGGAACCCTGTCTCTACAAAAAATACAAAAAATTAGCCAGGTGTGATTAGCGGGGCGTGATGGCATGCACCTGTAGTCCCAGTCACTTGCTTGAACCCAGGAGGCGGAGGTTGTGGTGAGTTGAGATCGCACTACTCGACTCCAGCCTGGGTGACGGAGTGAGACTCTGTGTAAAAAAAAAAAAAAAAATTCCAGGTGTGGTAGCTAATTTGAAATACGGTTCTTTAAGTTATAAGTGGTCCTGGGCCGAATATGCAGATGAAGTGCTCTCCCTGGATTTGGCTAGATCAGATAGCTTTTTTTTTTTTTTTGAGACGGAGTCTTGCTCTGTCGCCCAGGCTGGAGTGTGGTGGCGCCATCTCGGCTCACTGCAAGCTCCGCCTCCCGGGTTCACGCCATTCTCCTGCCTCAGCCTCCCAAGTAGCTGGGACTACAGGCACCCGCCACCTCACCCAGCTAATTTTTTTGTATTTTTAGTAGAGACGGGGTTTCACCGTGTTAGCCAGGATGGTCTCGATCTCCTGACCTCGTGATCCACCCATCTCGGCCTCCCAAAGTGCTGGGATTACAGGCGTGAGCCACCGCGCCCGGCTCGATCAGATAGCTTTTGCTGGTGTCCCATTAGTAGGACCAGAGGTACATATATCTGTCACTTTGTGTTTGAAATGCAAGCTTTTTATTTAAAAAGTGAGGAGGGATTCCTTTTAGAACCACATTTTCCTTTTTTGTTGTTTTTGTTTTTGTTTTTGAGACAGAGTCTCACTGTGTCACCCAGGCTGGAGTGCAGTGGTGGGATCTCGGCTCACTGCAAGCTCTGCCTCCCGTGTTCACACCATTCTCCTGCCTAAGCCTCCCGAGTGGCTGGGACTACAGGTGCCCACCACCACACCTGGCTAATTTTGTTTTTGTATTTTTAGTAGAGACGGGGTTTCACCGTGTTAGCCAGGATGGTCTTGAACTCCTGACCTCATGATCCGCCTGCCTTGGCCTCCCAAAGTGCTGGGATTACAGGCACGAGCCACTGTGCCCGGCCTTTTTTTTTTTTTTTTTTTTTTTTTAATTATTCTCCTTTATCCCCTTTCTCTACTCTGGTTTCCCTATCTCCTGTAAATGTATTTAGTATGTATCCTTTTGTTTGTAAAAGTTCCTGTGAAGCATTTTTGTTTCTGTGTATGTGTGTGGGGTTTTGTTTTGTTTTGTTTGAGACAGAGTCTTGCTCTGTCGCCCAAGCTGGTGTGCAGTGGCATTATCTCGGCTCACTGCAACCTCTGCCTCCCGGGTTCAAACAATTCTCCTGCCTCAGCCTCCTGAGTAGCTGGGACTACAGGCGTGCACAATCACACCCAGCTAATTTTTTTTATTTTTTAGTAGAGATGGGGTTTTGTCATGTTGGCCAGGCTGGTCGTGAACTCCTGACCTCAGGTGATTCACCCGCCTCTGGCTCCCAAAGTGCTGGAATTACAGGTGTGAGCCACTGCACTCAGCCTGTGTGTGTATTTTTAGCTTATATAAATAATGTATTAGAGCTCACTGTGTTTTCTTTTTTTTACCAAGTTCATTCATGTGACTATATTCATCTAGTATTGTTTCTAACTTGCAGAGAACCCCAGTAGGTACATCCCCCACACTTTACCTGCCCGCTTCTGACCCCCAGATTGTCTCCAACTCTGCACCTCAGACATGATGTGGTAAATATCTTTGTATCCCTTATCAGTGGATCCCTATGAGAATTTCTTTGGGAACACACACACACACGAGTAGAATTTGTGAGTCATAAAATGCAGTTTTAATTATAAATAAGGCCAGATTACTTCTTACTTGGAACAGCTGTACGATTCTATATCACTATCAGCAGCACGTGAGGATAGAACCTCCAGTATGTTTTCAAAGGGTAACTTTGGTGTTTCATGGACAAACGTGGCCATCAGAAGCTGGTGACACCAGTGAGTGGGCGCATCCAGAAAACACTTTACTGAGCGCAGTGAATTCATTAATTTATTCATTCACTAATCAGTGGAGGGCCTGCTGTGTTTGTGGCCCTGAGGACACAAAAGAGGAATAAGTTTAGTTCCTATTGCAAGTGTATAGAAGGTCCAGAGGGAGGAGCTCCTCGTGGGGTACAGTCAGAAAAGATTTACAGAGGAGGGAAGATGCAGGGTAGAGAGGAGTTCCAGGAGTTGGTCATCTCAAAGAAAGCAGAAGCTGTGCTATGCAGAGGGACCTACCGCAGTCTTAATTTTTTTTTTTTTTTTTTTTTTTGGTCTAGGCACAATGTGGCTTGCTCCTGTAATCCTAGCACTTTGGGAGGCCAGAGTGGGCAGATCACTTGAGGCCAGGAGTTCGAGACCAGCCTGGGTGACATAGTGAAACCCTATCTCTACAGAAAATGCAAAAATTAGCCTGGCACAGTGGTGTGCACCTGTAATCCCAGCTACTCGGGAGGCTGAGATGGGAGGATCCCTTGAGCCTGTGAGGTTGAGGCTGCAGTGAGCCATGATCAAACCACTGCACTCCAGCCTGGGCAACAGAGCAAGAATCTGTCTCAAAATAAAAATTGTGATAGTGACCAAGATCAGGAGTAGTTAGCTTTTTAAAGGTAATCGGTAGGCCAGGCACGGTGGCTCACACCTGTGATCCCAGCACTTTGGGAGGCCAAGGCAGGCGGATCGCCTGAGGTCAGGAGTTCAAGACCAGCCTGGCCAACATGGGGAAACCCCATCTGTACTAAAAATTAAAAAATTAGCCAGGCATGATGGCACATGCCTGTAGTCCCAGTTACTCAGGAGGCTGAGGCACAAGAATTGTTTGAACCCAAGAGGCGGAGGTTGCAGTGAGGTGAGATTATGCCACTGCACTCCAGCCTGGATGACAGAGTGAGACTCCATCTCAAAAAAGAATCAATAAATGTAATTGGTAAACAAAGGGACTGTATGGTATTTATAAAATTATTGGTAAAATGATGTTACTGAAGGAAATACATAGAAGTTAAAATAGTTGTGTTAGAGATTTTTCCCTCTTAATGACAGATTTGTCCTTTTAATCATAGTACAGAGGGTGAGAAGGTTCAGGAAAGTGTACATATGACAAACAGGACATTTTGTTATGGCTCCAAATGTAGATAATTTTTCACATGTGGTAAACATAGCTCAGAGGTTCTCATCTGGTGGCTACACACTAGGATCACCTGAGGAGCTTTAGAAGTGAATGATAAAAGTGAATGGTGAGGCCAGGCACAGTGGCTCACGCCTGTAATCCCAGCACTTTGGGCAACCGAGACGGGCGGATCCCTTGAAGTTGGGAGTTCAAGACCAGTGCCACTCCACTCCAGCCAGGGTGACAAGAGTGAGACTCTGTCTCAAAAAAAAAAAAAAAAAAAAAAGGTGAATAATGGTCACCTCACTTCCATCAGAATGGCTAACCAACAGAAAGCACCAGAAAGTAACAAGGGTTGGTGAGGACGTGGAGAAATCAGAAGGCTTGCACACTGTTGGAGGGAATGTAAAATGGTACAGCCACTGTGGAAAACAGTATGTGGTTCCTCAGAAAATTAAAAATCTAATTACCATGGCCTGGCAATTCCACTTCTGGATATATGCTCCAAGCAAATGAAAGCAGAGTCTAGAAGAGATTCTTGTTCACCATGTTCATATCAGTATTATTCACAGTAGCTAAAACGTGGAAGCAATCCAGGTGTCCATTGATAGAGGAATGTATCAGCCATACAATGGCGTATTACTCAGCCTTGAAAAGGAAGGAAGTCCTGACATATGCTACAAGTTTCGTAAGGGTGAACCTTGAAGGCATTATGCTAACCGAAATAAGCCCATGACAGAAGCACAGATAATGTATGATTTCACTTATATGAGGTATCTAAAGTAGTCAAATTCATAGAGACAAAGTAGAATAATGGTTGCCAGGGGCTGGGGCGGGGGTAGAGGGAATGGGAAGTTATTATTTAATGGGAATAATGGGTATTATTTAAAGAGTTTTTAGTTTTGCAAGGTGAAAAGAGTTCCAGAGATGGGTGGTGCTGATGGTTACACAACAATGTAAATGTATTTATTTATTTACTTATTTATTTTATTTTATTTTATTTTGAGACAGATTCTTGCTCTGTTACCCAGGCTGGAGTGCAGTGGCTTGATCTCGGCTCACTGCATCCTCCGCCTCCCAGGTTCCAGCAATTCTCCTGTCTCTGCCTCCCGAGTAGCTAGAATTACAGGCACGTGCGACCAGGCCGGCTAATTTTTGTTTTTTTAGTAGAGATGGGGTTTCACGATGTTGGTCAGGCTGGTCTCGAACTCCTGACCTCAGGTGATCCACCCTCCTCTGCTTACCAAAGTGCTAGGATTACAGGCGTGAGCCACTGCGCCCAGCTGTAAATGTATTTAATACCACTGATGTATATACTTAAAAATAGTTAAGATGGGCCGGGCACGGTGGCTCACGCCTGTAATCCCAGCACTTTGGGAGGCCGAGGCGGGCGAATCACAAGATCAGGAGATCAAGACCATCCTGGCTAACTCGGTGAAATGCCGTCTCTACTAAAAATACAAAAAATTAGCCAGGCGTGGTGGCGGGCACCTGTAGTTCCAGCTACACAGGAGGCTGAGGCAGGAGAATGGCGTGAACCCGGGAGGCGGAGCTTGCAGTGAGCCGAGATTGCGCCACTGCACTCCAGCCTGGGCGACAGAGCAAGACTCTGTCTCAAAAAAAAAAAAAAAAAATAGTTAAGATGGGCTGGGTGTGGTGCCTCACGCCTGTAATCCCAGCACTTTGGGAGGCCAAGGTGGGTAGATCGCTTGAGCTCAGGAGTTCGAGACCAGCCTGGCCAACATGGTGAAACCTTGTCACTACCAAAAATACAAAAATTAGCCGGGGGTGATGGCACACACCTGTAATCCCAGCTACACGTGTGGCTGAGGCAGGAGAATTGCTTGAAACCAGGGAGGGGGAGGTTCCAGTGAGCCGAGATTGCGCCACTGCACTCCAACCTGGGCGACAGAGTGAGACTCTGTCTTTAAAAAAGCAAAAAATAGGCCGGGCGCTGTGGCTCATGCCTGTAATCCCAGCACTTTGGGAGGCTGAAGTGGGCGGATCATGAGGTCAGGAGATTGAGACCATCCTGGCTAACATGGTGAAACCCCATCTCTACTAAAAATACAAAAAAAATTAACTGGGCATGGCGGTAGGCCCCTGTAGTCCCAGCTACTTGGGAGGCTGAGGCAGGAGAATGGCGTGAACCCAGGAGGCGGAGCCTGCAGTGAGCTAAGATCACGCCACTGCACTCCAACCTGGGCAACACAGCGAGACTCCATCTCAAAAAAAAAAAAAAAAGTGAATTTTATGTATATTGTACCACAATTTAAAAAATTACATTAAAGTTTAAAAAGAGAAAAAATGATGATGATGTGGCCCACATCGCTCTCGTCTGATTCAGTGGGTCTAGGGTCACCAATGACGCTAATACAGAGTGGGGAGCTGCTGGTTTAGCTGAGGGAAATGTTGGATGGAGAACCTGGATATTCTGAGCACACCTACATCTCATCTTGGTTTTCTTACATGACATTGATCCCAAGCAAAGGACTTTTGTTTGGTTTTATTATTTATTGTATAACCCTTGTGATCAGAAGAAAAACTCTACAATGAATAAGGCATAATCATGTCTCAGAAAATTTGCAAAGTTCAAAAAAAATTGAAACAAAAATCATTCATAATCCCATCCACCTCAGCAGCAAATTCAGTAGTATTCTGGTCCTTCTACAGCATTGAATAGAGATATTTTTATAGATATATTACAGATATCCTTATATATTCTCATACCTATTATCCTTCTTTTGTGTGCTTTTAAAAAAAAAAACCCATACTTCTAATAGTGTGTGTTTTCCCCTTTCAGTGACTATGTGGTGAATGTCTTTCAGGTTATTGAGGGCCTTCTACTTCATGGTTTTCAGTAGCTCCACAGCATTCTTTGTCTAACCCATTACTTGTATTGGACATCTAGATTGTCTCCCAGTTTTTCATTATGATAGCCAATGCTATAGTAAATATCTGTATACAAAAAAACCTTTTTTGAGACAGTCTCACTCTGTTGCTCAGGCTGGAGTGCAGTAGCACTGTCATAGCTCACGGCAGTCTGGACTCCTGGGCTCAAGCGATCCTCCTACCTCAGCCTCCCAAATAGCTGGGACTATAGGCACATGCCACTATGCCGGGCTAATTTTTTTTTTTTTTTTTAAAGTAGAGATGGGGGTCTCACTACGATGCTTATGCTGGTCTTGAATTGTTGATCTCAAGCAGTCCTCCTGCTTTGGCCCCGCAAAGTGCTGAGATTGCAGACACATGAGCCACCATACCCAGCCCAATAAAATCTTTTTAAGTATACGCTTTATTTTAGCCAGTTTGATGGAAAAAGTTTTTTGGTATTTTTTTTTTCTAGTGAGCATTTTCCTATGTTTGCTACCATAAAAATTTTAATTATACTTAATCTACGTAGCAATTAGTTCTTTCACTTTCCTCTTGAACTGGTTTTTGTTGTCCATTCTTTTTTTTTTTTTTTTTTTTTTTTGAGATGGAGTCTCGTTCTGTCACACACGCTGGAGTGCAGTGGCACAATCTCGGATCACTGCAACTTTCACCTCCCAGCTTCAAGTGATTCTCCTGGCTCAGCCCCTCGAGTAGCTGGGACTACAGGCGTGTACCACCATACCCGGCTAATTTTTTATATTTTTGGTAGAGACGGGGTTTCACCATGTTGGCCAGGCTGGTCTCGAACTCTTGACTTCAAGTGATCCGTCCGCCTCAGCCTCCCAAAGTGCTGGGATTACAGGCATGAGCCACCGCACGCGACTTCCTTCCTTCCTTCCTTCCTTCCTTCCTTCCTTCCTTCCTTCCTTCCTTCCTTCCTTCCTTCCTTCTTTCCTCCCTTCCTCCCTTCCACCCTCCCTCCCTCCCTCCCTCCCTCTCTCCCTCCCTCCCTCCCTCTCTCCCTCCCTCCCTCCCTTCCTCCTTCCCTCCCTCCCTCCCTTCCTTCTTTCCTTATTTTTTTTTTTTAGACAGAGTCTCCCTCTTGTTGCCTAGGTTGGAGTGCAGTGGCACGACCTCGGCTCACTGCAACCTCTGCCTCCTGAGTTCAAGCAATTCTCCTGCCTCAGCCTCCCGAGTAACTAGGACTACAGGCATGCACCACCACGCCTGGCTAATTTTGTATTTTTAATACAGACGGGGTTGGCCATGTTGGCCAGGCCGGTCTCGAACTCCTGACCTCAGATGATCTGCCCGCCTCAGCCCCCCAAAGTGCTGGGATTACAGGCGTGAGCCACCGCGCCCAGCTTCTTTTTCTTCTTCTTTTTTTTTTTTTTTTTTTTTTTTTTTTTTTTTTTTGAGACAGCGGAGTCTCACTCTGTCACCCAGGTAGGAGTGCAATAGTGTGATCTCGGCTCACTGCAACCTCTGCCTCCTGGGTCAAGTGATTCTACTTCCTCAGCTTCCTGAGTAGCTGGGATTATAGGCATCTGCCACCATGCCTGGCTAAATTTTTTTGTATTTTTAGTAGAGATGGGGTTTCACCATGTTGACCCAGCTGGTTTTGAACTCTTTACCTCAGGCGATCCACCCACCTTGGCCTCCCAAAGTGCTGGGATTACCGGTGTGAGCCACTGTACCTGGCCTCCACTCTTCTTTTTCTTTGTCATATATAGAATCATGAACTTTTACAGCAAGAAGGAACTTTAAAGATCAATCACTCCCCTTATTATACATTTAAGGCCTTGAAGGTTGAATGGTTTGACCAGGGTTACACAGAAAATTAAGTAGCAGAACAGAGACTTAAATCCAGCTTTATTCATTTTCCATTTTTCCTCCTATCATTCAGTCTCCATGCAAGAAGATTCTACAGTTTTTCATCTTGGAACAGTATTTGTTTTTTCTTTCGAGACAAGGTCTTGCACTGTTGCCCAAGCTGGAATGCAGTAGTGCAATTATAGCTCACTACAGTTGTGAAATCCTGGGCTCATGTGATCCTTTCACCTCAGCCTCCCAGGTAGCTAGGACTACAATGAGCGCATGCCACCACATCCGGCTATTTTTAAATTTTTTTTTTATAGAGATGACATCTCGCCATGTTGCCCAGGCTACTCTCAAACTCCTGGCCTCAAGTGATCTTCCCACCTCGGCCTCCCAAAATGCTGAGGTTACAGGCGTGCGTGAGCCACCATGCCTGGCCTTGAGCTGTATTTCATTTGTGCTTTTCTGGCAGAGAACTTGTTGCTTCCTTATTTGAAAGTAGCCTTCGCACCACTGCACTCCAGCCTGGGCGACAGAGCAAGACTCCATCTGAAAAAAAAGAAGAAAGTAGCCTCAGCTGAGTGTCTTCTCCAGTAGTGACCAGTGTAATGCTTGCTATTCTAGGAGCCATGTCTGACCAGGACGTTTGGAAGATCATATCCATGCCGGAGGCTCTTGTGAGGAGATGAGTTGGTAAAGAGAGAGGCCGGGATGAAGATGCTGCCAGGAGTGGGCGTGTTTGGGACTGGCAGCTCCGCCCGAGTTCTGGTCCCACTGCTGAGGGCAGAAGGGTTCACTGTTGAGGCCCTGTGGGGGAAGACTGAGGAGGAGGCAAAGCAGCTTGCTGAGGAGATGAACATCGCCTTCTATACCAGCCGGACTGATGACATCTTGCTGCATCAAGACGTGGATCTGGTGTGCATCAGCATCCCCCCTCCACTCACCCGGCAGATATCCGTGAAGGCTCTAGGTACGCCCGGCAGGCCACGGCAGGGGCAGATCGTGTCTCCCTCTGGGCAGTCCTCTGAGGGTCACTCCCCTCCTCTGAGCTCTCCGTCCTAGGCTCGCATCTGCAGGGAGGAGAACTCTGGGACATCACTTGTCCCTGAAGCAGTGCTTGGGGAGGGCATATTGGGAGTTCTTATAACTATAGGAGAAAAAAGACATAGCCTAACCTACCTCCCATCTATAAATCCCTGAACAGAAACTAAGGAAATACTCTAAGAGACAGCCATCAAGGGGCTGGAGATGGTTCATAAACTTTGAGGTTTATGTGAAGTTAGAGGTCCGAGCCCTGGGCGCCGGGGAATTGCTTGTGACTGGTGTGTTTGTTCTCCCATTTCTGGGGCATACAGCACCACAGGAAGGAGAGGCTGTGTAGCAAGGCTACCATTTCCCATGTTTTGTCAGCGTTTGACTATAGTGAGCACACACCCTTCCTGCCGAATTGCAGTCTTGTATTGCCAGAGGACAGGAAGGCTCTGACAGCATTGGCTTCCCTGACAAGATCCGTTGACAGCCTGCTCACATGACATCTCCACTCCCTTGGGAAATTTTGGCTTGGTAACCTCCTGCCCCTGGCTGGGCGTGGCCTGCTGAGCTGTTCTCCTGCAGTTCCCATTGGTCTCTTTCTAGTTAACTGGAGTCAACTTCTTCTCTTTATCTAATATAAATCAGAACCTAGTTTAGTAAGTAAACCAGTAAACATTCAGCCAGAAATTTTTATTTTATTTTAGTTTAGTTTAGTTTAGTTTTGTTTGAGACGGAGTTTCACCGTTGTTGCCCAGGCTGGAGTGCACTGGCGCAATCCCGGTTCACTGCAACCTTCGCCTCCTGGGTTCAAGTGATTCTCCTGCCTCAGCCTCCTGAGTAGCTGGGATTACAGGCACCCGCCACCATACTCAGCTAATTTTTGTATTTTTAGTAGAGACGGTTTCACTGTGTGAGCAGGGGTGGTCTCGAACTCCTGACCTCAGGTGATCCATCCGCCTCGGCCTCTCAAAGTGCTGGGATTACAGGTGTGAGCCACCGTGCCCAGCATTTTTGTTTTTTTCTTTTGAGACGGAGTCTCGATCTGTCACCCAGGCTGGAGTGCAGTGGCGCAATCTCCGCTCACTGCAAGCTCCGCCTCCCGGGTTCACACCATTCTCCTGCCTCAGCCTCCCAAGTAGCTGGGACTACAGGTGCCTGCCACCATGCCCGGCTAAATTTTCTGTATTTTTAGTAGAGACGGGGTTTCACTTTGTGAGCTGGAATGGTCTTGATCTCCTAACCTCATGATCCGTCCGCCTCAGCCTCCCAACGTGCTGGGATTACAGGCGTGAGCCACCACGCCCGGCCTACATTTTATTATTATTATTATTATTATTATTATTATTTTAATTTTTTTAGATGGAGTCTCACTCTGTTGCCCAGGCTGGAGTATGCATTGGCACAATCTCGGCTCACTGCAACCTCCACCTCCCAGTTCAAGCGATACTCCTGCCTCGGCCTCGCAAGTAGCTGGGACTACAAGCGTGTGCCACCATGCCTGGCTAATTTTTGTATTTTTAGTAGAGATGGGGTTTTGCCATGTTGGCCAGGCTGGTCTTGAACTCCTGACCTCAGGTGATCCACCCGCCTTGGCCTCCCAAGGTGCTGGGATTACAGGCATGAGCCACCACACCCAGCCTCAATTATTTTTTTTAGTGCCTCCTGTGTGCCAGTCACTGTCCTGATGTCATTTTGGACATTCAAAGCTGTGTTAGATTGGACCCCTCCCTGCCTTCAGATTTTATAGTCTAATTGAGGCAACTAGAAATAACACACATTACAAGGTAGATGACAGAAGACATAGTCACAATTCAAGTAGCATATACTTACTTGACTGAGTAACTGTTTTATGTGAGGTGATAGGAGCCAAGTGTCTCTTTGATGCAGCTGAAGATCTCTAGGTCCAGGAATTGGTGCCATGAGGCTGTCCTCCACTCTTCCTGACCACTGCCATGGTGGAAAACCTCGGGGTCTGCTACTTATCTCTCCCTCATTCTGAGGAATGTCATACGAAGGTGTCTGTCATCTCTGGTCCTGTGGGTGGGGAAGGATAAATGTTCATTGAAGTGAGAAAGAACTTTAGTCTGTCTGGTTGTCAATTTGGAGCAAGTAAGTTTTGGCCTTATTGTTTGTTTCTTCCAGAGAGCTCTCTCTGAGGATGTGTGACATTGGAGTTATTCATTCATTGGTCACCAAATACTTGGGAGGTCAGACAGTGGCTCCCAGATTGAATTCAGAAATAGACCTAAGTCAACACTTTAGCAGCAAGTTGGTTCAAGGGGAAGCAAGCCGCTATGGTCACTTGACTCCTTGCCATCCCTTGTGGCTTGAATGCAGGCTGGAAAGGTGAGGTGTGTCCAGAGCCAGAGCCCTGGAGGCTCTCTGTCTTCTCCCTGAATTTTAGGGTTCCCCACGTAGACCATTTCCAAGCTGTACAGGAGGAAGGAGAAAACCCCAGGGTTCTTTGGCAGCAAGCTTGCTTTTTTTCTGGTTCTTGGTATGCTCCACCAGCAGCATCATCACCTGGGGTTTGTTAGAAATCTGAATTCTCAGCCGGGTGCGGCGGCTCACACCTTTAATCCCAGCACTTTGGGAGGCCGAGGCGGGCGGATCGTGAGGTCAAGAGATCAAGACCATCATGGCCAACATGGTGAAACCCCATCTCTATTAAAAATATAAGAATTAGCTGGGCATGGTGGAGGGTGCCTGTAGTCCCAGCTACTCAGGAGGCTGGGGCAGGAGAATCGCTTGAACCCAGGAGGCGGAGGTTGCAGTGAGCCGAGATCATGCCATTGCACTCCAGGCTGGGCGACAGAGCGAGATGCCATCTCAAAAAAAAAAAAAAGAAATCTGAATTCTCAGCTAGGCAACATAGTGGGATCCCATCTCCACAAAAAAAGTTTAAAAGTTAGCCAGGCATGGTGGCAGATGACTGGTGCCAGCTACTCGGAAGGCTGAGGCAGAAGGATCGCTTGAGCCCAGGAGATAGAGGCTGCAGTCAGCAGTGATCATGCACTCCAGCTTGAGTGACAGAGTAAGACTGTCTCAAAGGCAAACAAACAAAAAGAAATCTAAGGCCAGGCGCGGTGGCTCAAGCCTGTAATCCCAGCACTTTGGGAGGCCGAGACAGGCGGATCACGAGGTCAGGAGATCGAGACCATCCTGGCTGACACAGTGAAACCCCGTCTCTACTAAAAAATACAAAAAACTAGCCGGGCGAGGTGGCGGGCGCCTGTAGTCCCAGCTACTCGGGAGGCTGAGGCAGGAGAATGGTGTAAACCCAGGAGGCGGGGCTTGCAGTGAGCTGAGATCCAGCCACTGCACTCCAGCCTGGGCGACAGAGCAAGACTCCGTCTCAAAAAAAAAAAAAATCTAAATTCTTAGGCCTCAGTCCAAACCTACTGAATGTCTGGGATCCAGCTATCTGTGTCTGAACAAGCCTTGCAGGTGACTCTGGTGGACATTAAGGATTGAGAGCCACTGATCCAATCATTTTGAATTAAACTGAGGCCCAGGAACATTAAGGAATGACACCTTGGTTACATTTCACCAAGTCTTCGTGCTGTGATTTTTCTCTCCTTGCTAGAGCTTTGTATTTTTACCTTACTTCTAAGGCCATGAGATCATTTCTTGCCCTTGTTGTTACTAGTTTTTCCTAAAATTAATGATTGAACTTACCTTCCAGAGATAGACTTTTCATATGATAGCTCTTTTTATGGCATCTTGTTTTCTGCTTTGGTCTTCATCTTCTACCTCCGATTTTATCCTTAAAGCTTTCCAGTCAATTTCTTAAAGGGGAGAGGGGAAGAGCCCTAATATATTTCATTCTTCAGTTCAGAAGTGGTTCAGGAAATTGTATTTTAAGTGCAAGGTGCCCCGGCATTTTTGCCACAGTTGAATGTTTTCTTAAGTCTGTCACCTTTAAAAGGTGGGCTTCTGTGCCCAATTCTTGGCACTTCTGTGGTTCATTAGAAAAACACTTTGGGCCGGGCGTGGTGGCTCACGCCTGTAATCCCAGCACTTTGGGAGGCCGAGGTGGGCGGATCACGAGGTCAGGAGATCGAGACCATGGTGAAACCCCGTCTCTACTAAAAATACAAAAAATTAGCCGGGCGCAGGGGCGGGCGCCTGTAGTCCCAGCTACTCGGGAGGCTGAGGCAGGAGAATGGCGTGAACCCGGGAGGCGGAGCTTGCAGTGAGCCGAGATTGCGCCACTGCACTCCAGCCTGGGCAACAGAGCGAGACTCCGTCTCAAAAAAAAAAAAAAAAAAGAAAAGAAAAACACTTTGCAGGCCAGGCGCAGTGGCTTATACCTGTAATCCCAGCACTTTGGGAGGCCGAGGCGGGCAGATCACGAGGTCAGGAGTTCGAGACCAGCCTGACCGACGTAGTGAAACCTCGTCTATACTAAAAATACAAAAATTAGCTGGGTGTGTTGGCGCGCGCCTGTAATCCCAGCTACTCAGGAGGCTGAGGCAGGAGAATCGCTTGAACCCAGGAGGCGGAGGTTGCAGTGAGCCGAGATCGCACCACCGCACTCCAGTCTGGGCGACAGAGCGAGACTCTGTCTCAAAAAAAAAAAAGAAGAAAGCATTTTTGTAGAGACAGGATCTCCCTATGTTGTTCAAACTGGCCTCAAACTCCCAACCTCAGGCAATCATCCTACTTTGGCCCCTGCAAAGTGCTGGAATTATAGGTAGGAGCCACTGTGCCCAGCAGATTTCAGCTTCTCTAATCTCTCCCTTGACTTCCTGGCAGGAAAGCTAGATAAACTCAGGTAGACATGTCTTTCATGGCTACCCAAAGACCCTGTACAACTAGCCCGCAGGAGCCTGTTTAACTCAAGATGTCCTTTCAGTCCCACACTGATACTATTGGGTCCTAAGTTTAAGCATGCTGTTGGCCGGGCGCGGTGGCTCAAGCCTGTAATCCCAGCACTTTGGGAGGCCGAGGCGGGCGGATCACAAGGTCAGGAGATCGAGACCACAGTGAAACCCCGTCTCTACTAAAAATACAAAAAAAAAATTAGCCGGGCGCGGTGGCGGGCGCCTGTAGTCCCAGCTACTCAGGAGGCTGAGGCAGGAGAATGGCGGGAACCCGGGAGGCGGAGCTTGCAGTGAGCCGAGATCGCGCCACTGCACTCCAGCCTGGGCAACAGCGTGAGACTCCGTCTCAAAAAAAAAAAAAAAAAAAAAGCATGCTGTTGTTCAGGGTTGGGCACGGTGCCTCACACCTCTAATCCAACACTTTGGGAGGCCAAGGCGGGCAGATTGCTTGAACTCGGGAATTAAAGACCAGCCTGGGCAACATGATAAAACCCCGTCTTTACCAGAAATACAAAAAATTAGCTGGGCACAGTGGTGTGCACCTGTGGTCCCAGCTACTTGGGAGGCTGAGGTGGGAGGTTAGCTTGAGCCCAGGAGGCAGAGGTTGCAGTGAGCCAAGATTATACCACTGCAGTCCAGCCTGGGTAACAAAACAGGACCCCATCTAAAAAAACAAAAGCATACTGTTTTTCAGGTTCAAGAAGAGAGGCCTTTCTCCCTTTCCTCACCTCTTGAGGCATGAAACAGGGATTCCTTATCCTAGTTTTATTACCACCAAACTCCTAGCAGTCATAAAAGTCCTTTTTCCTCTCAACCCACCTCCTCGCTGCCTCACACTGCAATATCCACTCTGTCGCCAGCAGTGAGGCATTATAGCAGGAGGCTTCTGAGGTGGTCAGAGTGGCAGCTCTCAAATGGGGTGTCTGAGAACCTCATTTCCTCGTTACATCCCTCCCTGGTCAGCCATATGTGTTCAGCAGCCAAATGGCAGAATTCACCCCCGGAACTGTGATTGTCTTATCCCTAATCTGGAAGGCCCACAAGTGTGGAGAAGCACTGGAGACCCTCCAGAAGCAGTAGTGCTAGCAGTCAGGGGCTACTTTCCCTGCTGGGCCCCATGCAAAGCCTGGCCACCCTACCCCAGGTATGTGACACTTGGCTGGCCGTTCTTTATTGTCCTGCTAGTACCTGTTGAAAAGCTTCTTTTATTAAAGAAGAGTAGGAGATTGAAGTGTCATAAATTGAAGAGATTGAATGATGTCATAGACTACCGACCCATATGCCTTGTTCCTTGCTACAGAACTGAGGTTTGTAATCCTGGGAGTTCAAGCCTAAGATGCCCATAAGTACGAATAACAGATGCTCTGTGGGGTTCTTCAGGGTCAAGGCGGCAGAGGTGGGGGTAGGAAGTAAGAAGAGCTGGAAGGGTTGACCAGAGGCACCAATTTGTCTCCTGTGGGCTTGGTCTGGATGTGAGCTACCAGGGGGCCAGGCTGGGCCTGACTCTCAGAGAGGCCTGATAAACAGTACATATGATAAAACAACTCCTGTATGTTCATTTTGATTTTATTTGTTTTTTGAGACAGAGTCTTGCTCTGTCATCCAGGCTGGAGTACAGTGGCTCAATCATAACTCACCACAGCCTCTAACTCCTGGACTCAAGTGATTCTTCCACCCTAGCCTCCTGTGTATCTGGGACTACAGCTGTGTACTGCCACACCTGTGAGCCATCTCACCCAGCCTGAAAATTAGATTTTCTGAAAAGACATTATAAAATCAACATGGGTTGGGCATGGTGGCTCATGACTGTAATCCTGGCACTTTGGGAGGCCAAGGCAGGAGGATCACCTGAGGCCAGGAGTTTGAGACCAGCCTTGGCAACATAGCAAGACCCTGTATTTACAAAAAATTTAAAAATCAGCTTGGCCGGGCGTGGTGGCTCAAGCCTGTAACCCCAGCACTTTGGGAGGCCGAGGCAGGCAGATCACGAGATCAGGAGCTCAAGACCATCCTGGCTAATATGGTGAAACCCCGTCTCTACTAAAAAAAATACAAAAAAATTAGCCGGCCATGGTGGTGCATGCCTGTAGTCCCAGCTACTCGGGAGGCTGAGGCAAGAGAATGGCGGCAGCCTGGGAGGCGGAGCTTGCAGTGAGCCAAGATTGCGGATTGCGTCATTGCACTCCAGCCTGGGTGACAGAGCGAGACTCCGTCTCAAAATAAAAGAAAAAAAAAATCAGCTGGGTGTGCTGGCCACGTACCTGTGGTCCTTGCTACTTGGAAAGCTGAGAGGAAGGCTCTGCTTGAGGCCAGACCAAGACTGTAGTGAACCAGAATCATGCTACTGCACTCCAGCCTAAGTGACAAAGCAAGACCCTGTCTCCTAAAAAGAGGAAGAAGAAACTAAATCAGATTTTCAAAATACAGAACATAGAAATTATTTACCTGGGGCTGACGCGATGGTTCACGCCTGTAATCCCAGCACTTTGGGAGGCCAAGGTGAGTGAATCACCTGAGGTCAGGAGTTCAAGACTAGCCTGGCCAACATGGTGAAACCCCGTCTCTACTAAAAATACAAAAAAATTATCTGGGCATGGCGGCAGGCGCCTGTAATCCCAGCTGAGGCAGGAAAATGGCTTGAACCCGGGAGGCAGAGGTTGCAGTGAGCTGAGATCACGCCATTGCACTCCAGCCTGGGCAACAAGAGCAAAACTCTGTCTCAAAAAAAAAAAAAAAAAAAAAAAAGGAAAAGAAAAGAAATTATTTACCTGGAAAATGTAGTTTCTATGTGAGTCTTATTTATTTATTTATTTATTTATTTATTTATTTATTTGGGACAAAGTCTCATTCTGTCGCCCACGCTGGAGCGCAGTGGCTTGATCATAGCTAACTGCAGCCCCAGTCTCCTGGGCTCAAGGGATCCTCCTACCTCAGCCTCCCAAGTAGCTGGGACTACAGGTACATGCCACCATGCCTGGCTTATTTTTTATTTTGTTTAAATAGATACTAGGTCTTGCTATGTTGCCCAGGCTGATTTTGAACTCCTGAACTCAAGTGATCCTCCCACCTTGGCCTCCCAAAGTGCTGGGATTATAAGCGTGAACCACCATGCCCAGCCAAGTCTTAATATCCAAGTCGCAATGGGCTTTTTTCCTCTGAATTTGTGACATTGGCTGAATCCCTCCCTTGGTGATGGTAATAAAATGTACTGTTGACAGAGCTGTACTGAGCCAGGTACTTTACATATACTGCTTTGGTTGACTTAGTCCTCTTTTCTTCCCTGTAACTGTAAAATCCTGCTTTACGTTAACAGTAGTAAACAAAAACCCAGAGAAGTTTAGAAATTTCCCAGGTCATCTAGCAATGAAGTGAGAGAGCCAAGATTTGAGCATAGGAATTTCTGGCTCCAAAGCTTGAGTCTTGCACCAATAATTGACTCTTCCTGGGCAGTCAGTTGTCTTGGGGCCCATCCATCACGTGGGACATCGGCCACTTCTTTTTTTTTTTTGAGACAGAGTTTCGCTCTTGTTGCCCAGGCTGGCGTGCAATGGCGCAATCTCAACTCATTGCAACCTTCACCTTCCGGGTTCAAGTGATTTTCCTGCCTCAGCCTCCCGAGTAGCTGGGATTACAGGCATGTGCCACCACACTCGGCTAATTTTGTATTTTTAGTAGAGACAGGGTTTCTTCCTGTTGGTTAGGCTAGTCTCAAACTCCTGACCTCAGTTTGTCTGCCCACCTCAGCCTCCCAAAGTGCTGGGATTATAGGCGTGAGCCACCATGCCCAGCCGAGACATCGGCCATTTCTATAAAGTTTTCTTAGTTTTTTGTTGCAAGATTTATTGTGTGTAGTTACTATTGTTTCTGCTGCAAGCTGGCCCCACCTGAACCTGTGTGGAAAGAATCCATCTTGGTCCATCAGGGTAAGCTGCACCCTGCAGTGAGCCATCAGAAATAATCTGTGTCTTTACCATTGCCCCATCTGAAAACACTCAGAAAATGTTCAGGGGCCTGAGGGAAGATGAACACCATGGTTATTGAAGATGCACATACCTGGAGAAGGCACACTCTTGACTCGGTTACCCCAGGTCACAGGCATCCAGGCCTAAGGCTGCCCCTCCAACCAGGAAGTACCTGTGGAGTGCCAGAGTGGAGCCTGGATGGCCATGGAGGAGAAGCCCAGGTGCACACATTGCCCAAATGGGCTTCAACTAGAAGGGTAAGCACACGAATTAATCCAGACCAAGACTTGGTATTCCGTTTTCCACATTGCATATAGGCTCTGTGTAATGCTTTCAGTCTCGTTTCCTAACCCAGCCCTGCCTTCTCAGTCCTTCAGCATTTTGTGATCATTGCCTCTCCCCAGTCACCAAGTCCTTCTGCATAGCAGCTCCCATCTCTCATTCAGTGGCTAGAGCAGGATGAGCAGCTGAAAGACCACAGGAGGCAAAGAGATCAAAAAGAAAATTTTGGAGTGGCTAGGCATGGCAGCTCATGCCTTAATCCCAGCACTTTGGGAAGCCAAGGCAGGTGGATCACCTGAGGTCAGGAGTTGGAGACCAGCCTGGCCAACGTGGTGAAACCCTTTCTCCACTAAAAATACAAAAATTAGCCGGGCATGGTGGTGGGTGCCTGTAATCCCAGCTACTCAGGAGGCTGAAGCAGGAGAACTGCTTGAAGCCGGGAGGTGGAAGTTGTAGTGATCTGAGATCAAGCCACTGCACTCCAGCTTGGGCAACAGAGTGAGACTCTATCTCAATTAAAAAAAAAAAAGGAAAAGAAAATTTTGGAGGAGTGCACAGATCACGTATCAAGACCTTATGGGTGGGGCCTTTGTAAGGACTTCGGCTTTTATTCCAAGAAGCAATTGGTCATTGGAGAGCTTTTTCGTGAGTATTTACCCTTCCTGGCTTACTATGACTTGTAAACTTCTGTATGTGTCTAGTCCATACTGCTTTTTGGGCTTTTTAAGTTTTCTATTTAAGGTATTAGCACAGGATTTCCTTTGACTTGAACCACATGAAGCTTGCAGGAACACTGCAGGTGTTAGTGTCTCATCGCTGCTCATATCCTCACGAGCTTTCATCTTGAAACATGGAGCAGCATTCATCCCTTCAGTTTCCAGCTGCTCATCCTCTAGCACTCTCTTCAGGGCTTTGTCCAGCTTTGTTTAGCTCTGGGTGCGTGTTGACTGCAGCGTACCCAGAATGGGTGTGAGGGCAAAAAGGGTATTCTCACTTCCTTCCCGTCCTACGAGAGCCGAGCATTTTCTAGCCTTGGGCCACTCTAACTTGTTGGACCAGTGTTTTCAGAAAACAATCTGCAGGGACTCTTAGGGCCCTCTCTGGAGTTATGACTAAGAGTGGGAGTTATGACTAGCCCATCCCCTAGAAAATAGGTTAGATTCCCTTGCCCCAAGCTGATGACCTAATAAATGCATGACAGCATAGAGACACATCCATGAAGTGTGCCAACCTCTCTAGCCCACCTGTATTATTCAGGGTTCTCCAGAGAAACAGAACCAATAGGGTGTTTAAGAGAGAGATTTATTTGAAGAAATGTGGGGCCAGGCATGGCAGCTAACACCTGTAATCTCAGCACTTTGGGAGGCCAAGGCAGGAGGATCACTTGGGCCCAGGAGTTCTAGACCAGCCTATGCAACAGAGGGAGACCCCATCCCTACAAAAAAAATTTAAAATTAGCCAGATGTGGTGGTACACACCTGTGGTCCCAGTTACTCAGGAGGCCAAGGTGGAGGATCGCTTGAGGCCAGGAGTTTGAGACTATCCTGGGCAACATAGCAAGACCCCACCTCTACAAAAAAGAAAACAAAAAAATTAGTTCATGCAGTTGTGAGGCAGACAAGTCCAGAATCCTCAGGGCAGGTGGACATGCTGGAGATTCCTCCTTGGAACTTTGAGATTTCCTGTTGTGTCCTATTGTTAGGTATTGGGAAGAATGTCGTTTGCGAGAAGGCAGCAACATCGGTGGATGCCTTCCGGATGGTGACAGCCTCGCGCTACTACCCACAGCTCATGAGCCTGGTAGGGAACGTGCTGCGCTTCCTGCCTGCCTTCGTGCGCATGAAGCAGCTGATCTCAGAGCACTACGTGGGAGCAGTGATGATCTGCGATGCCCGCATCTACTCAGGCAGCCTGCTGAGCCCCAGCTATGGCTGGATCTGTGATGAGCTCATGGGTGGCGGGGGCCTGCACACCATGGGGACCTACATTGTGGACCTGCTGACCCACCTGACCGGCCGGAGAGCTGAGAAGGTGCACGGGCTGCTCAAGACATTTGTGAGGCAGAACGCTGCCATCCGTGGCATCCGGCACGTCACCAGCGATGACTTCTGTTTCTTCCAAATGCTCATGGGTGGGGGTGTGTGTAGCACAGTGACACTCAACTTCAACATGCCAGGCGCCTTTGTGCATGAAGTCATGGTGGTAGGCTCTGCAGGACGCCTCGTCGCCCGGGGAGCTGACCTCTATGGGCAGAAGAACTCTGCCACGCAAGAGGAGCTGCTGTTGAGGGACTCGCTGGCCGTGGGTGCGGGGCTGCCAGAACAGGGGCCCCAGGACGTCCCGCTGCTGTACCTGAAGGGCATGGTCTACATGGTGCAGGCCTTGCGCCAGTCCTTCCAGGGGCAGGGCGACCGCCGAACCTGGGACCGCACCCCTGTCTCCATGGCCGCCTCCTTCGAAGATGGGCTGTACATGCAGAGTGTGGTAGACGCCATCAAGAGGTCGAGCCGATCCGGGGAGTGGGAGGCTGTGGAGGTGCTGACGGAGGAGCCCGACACCAACCAGAACTTGTGTGAGGCACTTCAGCGGAACAACCTATGAACCTGCACCTGGGCTCCTTGCCACAGGGCAGAGGGACCAGGGAGGGGAACAGGAGCCAGATGTGACAGGGGCTTGGCCCTAGCAGAGATGGTATCTTTCACCCTTAATGAGTCTGGGTGAAGCCAGAGGTGGCCCTGGGACTTCGCCCCTTCCAGCGACTCACCTGCTCCTCAGACTTGCAGGGTGGCAAATGTTCTTGTTGGCCAGGTTACCACAGCGTGCAGAGGGCAGAGCTGCCGCCGGGCCTCCTCATGGCAATGCCAGTGAGTGGGACTTGGAAAGGCTCACCCTGGTGAGCCCCTCAGCCTGATCCGCAGTCCTAATGGTGAGAAAGCACAATAGGGCCAGCTCGGCTGAGGCCCGAGGAGAAATGATGAGAAGTTTCGTTTCCTTCTTGGGCTGGGACATCTCAGGAACAGTGAGGGCAACAAGCTGTCCCTCAGGGACCCTCACCTGCCCTCCCATGTGACCAGGCCCTTCCCAGGTGGGGACTGGGGCTTGCTTTATTAAGTGAGCTCTCAGGCTTTTGAAGTAGGACAGAGGGCCCTGATTTGGCAGAGAGGAGGCAAGGGAGGGCTTTAGAACATCTGAGAAATGTTAATAAATAATTGAGAAAATAGGACATGGCATGTGGTGTTTGTTTGGTAGGTTGGGTTTCTTTAATACTGAAAGGCTTGTTTCTTGCTGTAGGGGGTTTTTCTCTTCACTCATTGCTCCACAGCAGCTTGAAGCCAGCCGTGGGTCATCACCGTCAACTGTGCCACACGGGCTGCTGCCCCTCCAGCCCTCGTCTCCTACCTGTTCCCTCATAGCCAAATCCCAGGAGCCGCCGAAGAAAAGATTTCCTCAGAGAACAGGAGTCAGGACTTCCTGATGGGCTGCTGCTGCGCCTGCCGTCTCAGCAGATATCGGGAGAGTTTGGGGCCTCACTGGGCTGGAGGTCAGGAGGGGTTCTGTTCTTAATGTCATGGTGCTGGCTGCCAGAGTGCCCTTGAGGTGGCGGGGAGGAGTGGTTTCAGGGAGGTGGCACAGGGTGAGAAGTAGGAGGAAGAGCTCCAGGCATGCCCCGTGGAGCAGCTGTGACTGGACCTGAGGGCCAATCACCCACTGTGCTCTTGACTGTGCTCTGCACAGGGCCAGCCTTCTACCCACCTCCAGAAGCTGGGGTGGGGAGTGGTGTTGAGAAAGGACACGCCCTCCCCATTGCGTCTTTGACCAGCCTGCCAGGCTCATTCAGCCTGGACCGAGTTCTGTTCCCTTCTCTAACCTTCCGCCCACTTCCCTGCCCTGGGCTCCTTGCCAGAAAAGCCCAGGGAGGGCTTCCTTTTCCTCTTGGCACCTCTTCTAGAAGTCACCAGGCTTGTTTTCCTGTCATGTACTGGATTCAGATATCCTTGTGAGAGGGAATAACAAGGGATGGGGTTGGAGTGTGCCTACTGCATGCTGACCCTCAGGGCAAACATGTATGTTATTATTTCACTTAATCTCCAAACCACTCTCTGACGGTAAATATTCCCATCATTCAGATCATAAAATGGAGGCACAGAGGGCAAAGCTACTTGTCTCCTGTAGGTTGTCCATGATGGAGCTGGGAGCCTGGTCAGGACCATCTAACCGCAGAGCCTGACCTTGAACCACACTTCCTCCCAGCACTTGGGAGTCTTCACACCCGAGGGCCCGGCATTGCCTCTGCCTGCTGCAGAAGCCTCGGCCTGGCCTGAACTAGGAAGTGAAGTGCAGACAGCACCCACCACCAGGCAGGACACTGAAGGTTAAAGGGGAGGCTGCCCCCTTGTCCCTGGGACAGTTAGCTCAGCTCAGTCCTCCCATGTTGTTGCTAGGATGTTGAGGTTGCTCTGAAATGTGGGAATTGACCAGGAAAGCACAAGCCCGACTTACATGCTCCCACATAAGAAAGGGCCATGTGGCCATCCAGAATGGCACTTGGGTTCCCAGAATGTGCTGGGGCTTAGTGCAGAGCTACTTCAATGAGGATCCCGTTTCCTCTAAGGGAATCCCCAGAGCCTAGATTCATGGCCAGAGGGGTACATGGCCTCTTCCCTCAGATGTCTTTACCATCGAGTATCTCCTGGGTATCAGAGCTGGTCAGTCCCACATGGGATGGGGAAGACAGATGTGCTCAGATACCTGTGGCCAAGGGAGCCCACAGGGTTCTGGTCTCCATGCGGGACTGAACCCACACTGGTTCCAGACTTGTCCAGCAGTGCCCCCTCCTGGAAGAAGACAGCATCTCCCAGGACCTGTTTCCAAATCTCAGGATGTTACTAGCTAGCTCTTTCTCAGGTCAAAATAAAGTATTTCCAGGACAGTAAAAATGCAGTTAGCTTTGCTCATCAGATACAGCAACCAGAAGAGAACTTCCAGAATACCTGTTGCTTATTCTTCAACCTCCAGCCAAATCCAGGACTGTTTTCACCAAATCCAGAACTGTTTTCACCCAGACAGTGGCAGCCGCTTCCTTTCCTGTTCTGCCCGTCACCCTGCCGGCCAAGCAGCCTCTCCTGAACGCCTCGCCAAGATCCCTCCCTGTCCACACCCCTCTTCCTCACCCCCGGACTTGCCCAACCTGGTTTCCATATGGCCGTGCCCTCCACTCCAGCCACACTAAGCAGCCCTCCTGCAGAGGTGGCAGCTTCCATACTAGCAGGGCTTTGTCCCTGGCACGTCCTCTGCCTGGAAGGCACCACCTCTCTCAGGAGTCAGCTGGAGGACTGCCTGGTCACCACTTCTGCCCTCGGCAAAGTAGCCACTCCCCAACCTGTGGTCCCACAGCCTTGGTCCTCAGTTGCACTGAGGTTGCATCTCCCTCCCTCCCTCCCTCTCTCTTTCTTTTTTCTTTCTTTCTCTCTCTCTTTCTTTCTTTTTCTTTTCTTTCTTTCTCTCTTTCTTTTTCTTTTCTTTCTCTCTCTCTCTCCCCCTTCCTTCCTTCCTTTATTCCTTCCCTCCCTCCCTCCCTTCCTTCCTCCCTTCCTTCCTTTATTCCCTCCCTCCCTCCATTCCTCTTTCCCTCTCTCCCTCCCCTCCCCTCCCCTTCCCTTCCCTATCCTCCCCTTCCCTTCCCTTCCCTCCTTTCTTTTCTTGACAGAGTCTCACTCTGTCACCCAGGCCAAAGTGCAGTGGCATCACCTTGGCTCACAGCCACCTCCACCTCCCGGGTTCAAGTGATTCTCCTGCCTCAGCCTCCCAAGTTGCTGGGACTGCAGGTGCCCGCCACCACACCTGGCTAATTTTGGGGGGGTTTTTTGTTTGCTTTTGAGACGGAGTTTCGCTCTTGTTGCCTAGGCTGGAGTGGAGTGGCGTGATCTCGGCTCACTGCAACCTCCACCCCCCTGGTTCAAGCAATTCTCCTGCCTCAGCCTCCCGAGTAGGTAGCTGGAATTACAGGCGCACACCACCACGTCCGACTAATTTTTTTGTATTTTTAGTAGAGACGGGGTTTCACCATGTTGGCCGGCTGGCTGGTTTCGAACTCCTGACCTCGTGATCCACCCATCTTGGCCTCCCAAAGTACTGGGATTACAGGCGTGAGCCACCGCCCCCAGCCTAATTTTTGTATTTTTAGTAGAGACGGGGTTTCACCACGTTGTCCAGGCTGGTCTTGAACTTCTGGCCTAAGTGATCTGCCCCCCTCAGCCTCCCAAGGTGCTAGGATTACAGGCATGAACCACTGCACCTGGCCACTTGTTTTGAATATATAATTTCAACTTTTATTTTACATTCAGGGGGTACATGTGTAAGTTTGTTACATGTGTATACTGTGTGATGCTGAGGTTTGGGGACGATTGGTCTCATCACCCAGGTAGTGAACACAGTACTCAATAGGTTTTTTCAACACTCACCCCACCCCCTCTCTGCCCCCTCTCGTAGTCTTGTGTTTGTGTTTCCCATCTTTGTGTCCATGTGTACCCAATGTGTAGCTCCCACTTGTGAGAACATGTTCTATTTGGTTTCCTGTTCCTGTGTTAATTTGCTTAGGATAGTGGTCTCAGCCGTTTCCATGTTGCTGCAACGGACACGATTTCATTCTTTTTTATGGCTGCATCATTTTTACTTCTTGAGACAGGGAAAAATGTTGCCCAGGCTGGTCTTGAACTCCCGGGCTCAAACGATCCTCCTGCCTCAGCCTCCCAAATATCTGGGACTACAGACACAGACCACCACACCCAGCTACACATGTCTCCCTAAATCATGTAGCATTGCCCCTTTACAGCGAGCTTCTAGGAGTAGTAGGGACTTGATCCTTTCTGCAGTTCCTGCCACCCACCCTGCTTAGACAAGTCCATTGGGTAATAGGCCTCAGGAATTGCAGACTAGTTCTCCCACGATTTCTAATTCCTGCCTCGCCTGTGAGCAGACAGGACCAGCTCTTCCTTATCAGTGCTGGCCTTGCTCACACTTCCAGCCCTGGAGGCTGCACAAAGAGGGGGGCCTTCGGGGGTTAGGCCTTAGCCAGAGAGTCCCCAGGTCGGCAGATCCTGCACAACTGAGGACAGGGATTCCTAGATCCCAGGGTGTAGTCTCCTGCAAGGCCACTTCTCTCCAGACCTCTGCCTTCCCAACCATAAAGCGAGGAGGTTAAGCTCCATTATCTTGGCTGGGTGTGTTGGCTCATGCCTGTAATCCCAGCACTTTGGGAGGCCAAGGAGGGAGGATTGCTTGGGGTCCAGAGTTTGAGACCAACCTGAGGAACACAGACCCTATCTCCACAAAAACATTTTTTGGCCAGGCACGGTGGCTCACATTTGTAATCCTTGAGTCCGGGAGGTGGAGGTTGCAGTGAGCCAAGATTGTGCCACTGCACTCCAGCCTGGGTGACAGAAGGAGACCCTGTCTCAAAGAAGAAAAAAACATCCTGAGCCCATGGCTTGCCATGGGGCCAGTGAGCCCCCAAGTGACCCTGTCAAAGGAGGGAGCAGCCTGGGATGATGCCAGAAAGGGGACCCTGCTTTTCCCACCCGAACCTGCCCATCCCACTTCCTCCAGTGACCTTCCCAGGCCATATTCCGGGGAACCTACACATGACTGTGTCCTCGGGATGACCTCAGCCTTTCAGATTCCGGCATGTCCCTCTCTGCAACTTCCTCCACCCTCACTTCGGTCTCATCACCTTGGTGCCTTTTAGGGGGCCCTCTGGCTTGGTGGATGTGATGCAATGAGATGTGCCCTTAGGGAGCTCACAATCTAGCCCTGAAGACAGTTAAAACCCACATGATAGTAGTATGTAGGTGTTACAATGCAGGGCAACATGGCATGCTGTCTGCCTCCCCAGGAAGCAGGGTTTTCAAAGGTGTATGTGCACTAGCCAGGGGGAGAGGTGGGAATAAAGGCATTTTAGGCAGAGGAAACCCCACATGTACAGAGTAAAGGGAGGAAAAGGTGTAACTGCTCAGGGAATTACAGGAAGCCACTGAGTTCTAAGGTAGCTGGGGCAAGAGAAGGGGAATCCCAAGGGGGAGTGACACCATCAGGGGCTCAGGTGTGTGTGTCGCAGGGCCACTGGATGGATCTGTGGGCCAAGGGACGACAGGCAGGGAGACCAGTGAGGCTGTCACCTGGAGATGACAGTGGTCCAGGCAACGGTGCTGACTGTGGGGTCCGAGAGGTTCTCAGCCTGAAAGGGTATGTTCACTGGCCTCAATGTCTGCTTAGCTTGTAGGAATCAGGGGGCAAAGAACAGGATGGAGTCTGGGGTGACATCCAAGATTCTAGCTTAAACAATTGCGCAGATGAGATACAGGAGGAAAAGCCAGTTGGAGGGAGGGGAAATTATCCATGAACTTGAAATTCCCTGTGTCTGTCTGCGGTGTCCAAGGAACACACAGGAGGCCCAGGATGTGCAGTTTCCAAAATGGCCAACACTGGCTGGCTCTGGCAGCAGAGATCCCTGCCGGTTGGACACAGTTGTCATCCAGTGGCTTGGCCTCAGGGCCCCAGATGCACTTACTGCCCCTGCCCACCCCTGCCTGTCAGGAAAACATCACTGATGCCCTGTCACCTGTGACCAGGGGCTACTCCATGGACAAGGTCCGGTCCAGCTATGGTCTGGCAATGAGTGGAAAACATCCCAAAGCTGTCACTCCGGCGACAGGCAAAAGAACTCTGAGCTACCTCCTAGGAGGATCCCAAGTTTTGATTCCCTCAAGGTGAAACCAAATGCAGGCCCTTCCCCAGGAGACAAAGAGTAGGGCCAAACACCTGCTTCCCATGACCCTACAGACCCTTTCTTTCCTCTGCTCCAAGTTCCTCCTTCTCACTTCCCTCTTCATCACCCAGTTAGCCGCCTGACCCTCAGATTCACCTAAACACACAGTACCAGGTCCACCCCAATTCAGTGAGGCATGGGGTGGCACAAAGGCATCTGTCATTGTCAAAGTCTCAGGAGATGCAGATGACCATTCAGGCCTCAAACCCTGCACTGTTGAGTCCTCCATCCTCTTTCCCAGTTCAGGAAACCTATCCGGGGAATCACAAAGTCTTTGAAAAAGAAAAATATTTATTTTCAGCAAGCCCAAAGTCCCAAGTGGGGGCAGGTGCCAAATTTGCCCCCTCCACCAGAGGGCCTAGGCCCACAGGAAGCCTGAAGCCAAATTCAGGCATGGAAGGAGGGGAGCCACCAGCGGGGCGGGACAGTCACTTGTACTGAGGAGAGAGCGGGGGGACAAGCGGAGCAGTGCAGACACTCAGCATCTTGTCGATGTCCACCTGGGTTGACTTATCCACCTCAGCCTTGTGGTGGTCACTCACCCCCAAGCTGGGCAAGCCCCCAGCCTCCTCTCCAGCCTCCTCTCCGAGGGGAGCCAGAGCATGGATGGGGGTCACTAATGGACTGGGACAGGGCAAAGCGAGGCCTGGGCCCAGCTCACCTGCCAAGGGCAGCAAGGCCTGCAGTTGCTCCACACCTGCCTCCTCGGGAACCAGGGCCAGCTCTGCCTCTGCCTCCACCTCGGCCTCCCCGTCCCCCTCCCCTGCCTGGTTCAGCTCGGGGTTGCAATAGTTGATGTACTGGTACAGGGGCCGCAGGCGCTGGGCCTTTCCTGCAAAAACCCAGGGCAGGGCAGAGGCTAGAGCGCCAGGTTGTGCCATGTCAGGCCCCACAGGGAGAAGGAACAGCCCAGGGACTGCCACTCACGCTCCAGCCCCAATGTCTCTAAGGGTGCAGACACCGTGCTGGCCACAGCGTGGAGCACGGGAGCCCCCAGGCTCTTGCGCTTCTTGGCTTTTTTGTGCTGTTTGGCAGATGGTGAGGGCTCACTCTGGCTGCCCTCTGGCTCCTCCTCCTGCAGCGGCAGCCTGGGTGGCAGCTCAGCTTCAGCCTTGGGATGGGCACGAAGGCCCGGGAGGCTGAGGGACCTGAGCCAGGGACAAGAGACCTGACCCAGGGAATACCCCAGCCTGCCCACCGCCCCAGGACTCGACGCCTGCCCCTTTCCTGGTCGATGAGGCCCCAGGCCCAAAAGGCTTAGAGGCCAGTGAGCCCAGTGCCCTACAAACCCTGAAGCTCCCACTCTCCTGCTGCTCCCTACATGGGGGCTCTGGAAGAACGGGAGAGGAGAGTGATGGTAGTGACAGGGGACAAGAATCCTTCCTGCAGGAGTGCAGGAATCAGGAATGCTACTGGGGTGTGTGCCCCAACCCCGGGCCTGCAGCTCCTTCCCCTCCTCCTCCCCCAGAGCCCCCTCACTTGACAGGCTTTCTCTTTGGACCATGACGGGGCCTCACAATGGAGACCACGGGCCTGGGGCCTCTCTCCTCTAGCGCCCCGGCTTCCGGCTTGGGCCTCTCCTGCCCCAGCTTGGGTCCTTCCTCCTGGAGCTCCAGCTCCGAAGCTGCGCCTGCAGGGCGCTGGTCTTCACCCTGGGTTCCGCGGGCCTCATGGGCTGGCACCAGGAAATGTTCTTCCGCCACTGGACACTAGAGGTGACACACAGGCCATCGGTCACCATGGTCGGGCAAAGGACCTAGGGATCCGTCACTGAACACCTAACATTAGACACCGAAACGGGAATAAGGACACCAGCCTGTGCCCCTCCCCGCCTGGAGGGCCCAGCCTGGCAGTTAGCGGGTCGGGGCGCTCAGAGTTCCGCCTCTCAGAGTGCTGCGGCCCCCTGTTTGAAGGTTAAACAGCCTGACGGTCACCTCGGAGGTCTGAGCGCTGCCGGGGTCCTCCGCGAGCTGTCCCTGCCCCACGACCGTAACCTCCTGGACCCCCGGCCGCCTCTCCGCCCCTGCCGAGGCCATGGCTGCGCAGGCTCAGTGCATCCTCCACAGCTGCTTGGGGAGGGCCCCGAGCGGCTGGATGGTGGCCCCGCGCTGACCCTGGAGACGGGCCAGCAAGCGAGGGCAGAGCTGGGAAGCGAAACCCGCGACCGCGGAGCCCACACTCAGCGGAAACTACAAGCCCCAGGACGCTTTGCGCCAGGGTCAGTGGGCCCTGACCCCGGGAACGGAAGCCACGGTTGCCCGGCAACAACAACTCCCGTCGGGTGGCAGCGGCTGGCGGCAAAACCTCTCGAGTGAGCCCCTGCCCAAGTGCCGCGGGGGAGAGGCCGCGAGCGGGACCGAGAAGTGGGCTGGGGGGAGAGGTCGCGGAGGCGGCGAGCGAGGCCGGGGCCCAGGCAGGGACCGGCAGGGGCCCGGGAGTGACGGGCACGCCAGGGTCAGGGTCCCCGGCGAGGGAGGAGGCCCGGGGTTGGGGAAGGGGGCCCGGGGAGGGAGGTGCACAGCCCTGCAGGCCTCGGGGCACCGTTGCTGGGCGGTGCCGGCGGCATGTGCGAGGGCCCGTCCCGCATCTCGGGGCCCATCCCCCCAGACCCGACGCTCTGCCCTGACTACTACCGGCGGCCGGCCTCGGGTGAGTCCGGGGGCTTGGCGGTGGTGCTAGGCTCAGGGGTCGGCCCCGGCTCCACCTGAGTCCTGGACTCCGCCCGGCTCCGCCCCACAGCTCAAGGGCGCCTCGAGGGAAACGCGCTGAAGCTGGACTTGCTGACCTCGGACCGGGCCCTGGACGCCACCGCTCCCTGTGGCCCCCGCATCGGTCCCGGTGCCCGAGAGATCCTGGAGCGCGGCCGGCGCGGCGTCGGGGACGTGCTGTTGCAACTCGAGGGGATCTCCCTAGGTCCTGGGGCCTCTTTTAAGAGTAAGTCCCAGGAATGGAAGAAGGGGCAGAGAGGCAATGCGGGGTGGAAAGAGATCAAAAGCAGCTGCTCTTTCCGCCCTGACCTGGGCCCAGGCTTTGCATCTCTTGAGTCTCAGTTTCCCCAACTATAAAAGGGGGAGAAATGTGCTACCTTCTCGAAGGAAGTGAACTGAATAAGGTAGTTTGCACGAAGCCCTAGCTCTGCTTCGTGCATTTATTTGTTTATTTATTTATTTATTTATTTATTTATTTTTATTTTTTGAGACGGAGTCTCGCTCTGTCGCCCAGGCTGGAGTGCAGTGGCCGGATCTCAGCTCACTGCAAGCTCCGCCTCCCGGGTTCACGCCATTCTCCTGCCTCAGCCTCCCGAGTAGCTGGGACTACAGGCGCCCGCCACCATGCCCAGCTAAGTTTTTGTATTTTTAGTAGAGACGGGGTTTCACCGTGTTAGCTAGGATGGTCTCGATCTCCTGACCTCGTGATCCGCCCGTTTCGGCCTCCCAAAGTGCTGGGATTAGAGGCTTGAACCACCGCGCCCGGCCTGCTCGTGCATTTATTACCCGTCAAATTTGTTTGTTGAGTGCCCACTGTGTGCCAGGCCATATAGGTGCTAGAACACAGGGTTGAAGATAAGCATGAGCCATCATTGAGTCAAGGTGGGAGACAAAGAACAAGAGATGAATGTCATATATGAGATGATCTATGGTATACTTCACTATAATAATGGAGAAAATCACCCGGACGCAGTGGCTCACTCCTGGAATCCCAGCACTTTGGGAGGCTCAGGCAGGCGGATCACTTGAGCCCAGGAGATGGAAACCAGCCTGGCCAACATGGTGAAACCCCATCTCTACAAAAAATACAAAAATTAGCCTGGCGTGGTGGCGTGTGTCTGTAATCCCAGCTACTCAGCAGGCTGAAGTGGGAGGATCCCTTGAGCTGGGGAGGTCAAGGCTGCAGTGAGCTGTGATCGTGCCGCTGTACTCCAGCCTGGGTGACAGAGCGAGACACTGTCTCAAATAATAATAATAATAATGGAGACAGTCATCCTGAAATACTACATGAGGAAGGGAACTCTTTCTGTAGGAGGCAGGGGGCAGGCCTGTGTGTGAACTAGTGGAAGTTGGATTGTGTGGGCCCTATGTAGGGCAGAGACTGGTGGCATCTTTTCTCCAGGGAAGGACCCTAAAGACCATGAGAAGGAGAACCTGAGGCGGATCAGGGAGATTCAGAAGCGCTTCAGAGAACAGGAGCGCAGCCGAGAGCATGGACAGCCCAGGCCCCTGAAAGCTCTGTGGCGCTCACCCAAGTACGATAAGGTGGAGTCCCAGGTCAAGGCCCAGCTCCAGGTACCTGCTCCAGGGAGCCAGAAGTATTATCCTTTTTGTTGGCCAACAGGCAGCTATACCCTGATCCGAGTTCTGGGGAGGGAGGGAACTAAGAGACCCTGGCTCTGCTGCAGGGCGAGGCTGGGGGGCTTCTCAGAAGTGGTGATGGCGGGGCTGATCCTCAGGGGCAAGCAGCAGTTAGTCAAGGGGACAGCAGAGGAGAACATTCCCAAAAGATGGAACCTCACAGACCACAGGGCACGCAGCAGTGGAGATGCCAGGTGTACAGTTCACTGTGAGGAAAGAAAGGCGTGAAGTTAGGCCAAGAAGTCAGCTGGGCCCACATCAGGGGCCACAAAAGCCACTTTTCAGTCCTTATTTCTGAGGACAGTGGGAAGGGCAGGGGTATGGTGGGGGGCTCTGTCTCGGGTAGAGAGTAGCACCATCTTTCCATCCAGGGACTCAGCAGGAGGAGCAGGAGTGAGAGGAAAGGCAAGGTCACACAAATGTGTCTGGGCTGAAGCATCTGTGGGGCTCCCAGGGGGTGGGAGTGTGTCCAGGAAGCAGATGGAAATTCAGGCCTGGATCTCAGGAGTGAGACCCAGGAGTTATTGACGATCAGGTTGAGGACAACGAGACCAAGGAAGTGACCGCCTGGATTTGAGGACTTGGAGGCCAGCCGTCAGGAACCTTGCGGGGCTAGAGCCAGGAAGCTTGGCTAGGAAGGATGAAAGAGAGTGGTAGGTGGGCCAGTACTGAGGTGGAAGGAGAGATGGTTTGTTGTTTTCTTAAAAATGTGACGTACTCACACGTTTGTGTGCTGATGAGGACAACTGTCTCTTGAAGAGGGAAGAGGGCCCGAGGGACACGGATGCAAAGGTCAGAAGGGCCAAGAGGGCCAGGGTTTTGCAGCTTGAGCCCCAGACCTCAGCCTGCCTGGTCTCTCTGCTGTGCCCTGCCCTCCAGGAGCCTGGCCCTGCCTTTGGGACAGAGTCTGCACACTTCCTGCGGGCGCATTCCCGCTGCGGCCCTGGCCTCCCACCACCCCGTGTACCTAGTCCCCAGCCAACACCACCAGGTCCCAAAGCTAAGGTGAGAGGATGTGTGGGGGCTGGATGGTGGTTGGGCAGGGTTCCTGGTGTGTGGTGGGGGTTCAGGGACACAACATAATGCTGTCTGCCCCCACCCATGCTTGCTGTGTCCTGCAGGAGCCAGGCCTGGGGGTGGACTTCATTCGTCACAATGCACGAGCTGCGAAGAGGGCCCCCCGGAGGCATTCCTGCTCGCTGCAGGTCCTGGCACAAGTGCTAGAGCAGCAGCGGCAGGCCCAGGAGCACTACAATGCCACACAGAAGGGCCGTGTGCCGCATTAGTAGGTCTCACTGCCTGACACTCAGGGTGAGGGAGACACCTGTGGAGGGCGGGAACCAACCTCTGCCCTGGGGTCATCAACCCTGAACCTGTGTACCCACAGCTTGTTGGAGCGCAGGGACCTGTGGCAGCGGGAGGCTGAGGCTCGCAAGCAGAGCCAGCCAGACCCTGCCATGCCCCCAGGCCACACGCGCATGCCTGAAAACCAGCGGCTGGAAACACTGACCAAGCTGCTCCAGAGTGAGTACCTGGGCAGGGAGGCTGGAGGGGGACCCCACTGGGGACCAGGCACCCCTGCCCAACACTCACTGTTCTCACTGTTCCCGGGCCCCCTGTAGGCCAGAGCCAGCTGCTGCGTGAGCTGGTACTGCTGCCTGCCGGGGCAGACTCACTCAGGGCCCAGAGCCACCGTGCTGAGCTGGATCGGAAACTGGTGCAGGTAGAGGAGGCCATCAAGATCTTTTCTCGGCCCAAAGTCTTCGTGAAGATGGATACCTGGCCGGGCGCGGTGGCTCACGCCTGTAATCCCAGCACTTTGGGAGGCCGAGACGGGCGGATCACGAGGTCAGGAGATCGAGACCATCCTGGCTAACACGGTGAAACCCCGTCTCTACTAAAAATGCAAAAAATTAGCCGGGCGAGGCGGCGGGCGCCTGTAGTCCCAGCTACTCGGGAGGCTGAGGCAGGAGAATGGCGTGAACCCGGGAGGCGGAGCTTGCAGTGAGCCGAGATCGCGCCATTGCACTCCAGCCTGGGCGACTAAGCGAGACTCTGTCTCAAAAAAAAAAAAAAAAAAAAAAAAAAAAAAAAGATGGATACCTGAGCCCCTCTGAGGGACAGTGGCAGGGAGCTCCATGCTGAGGATCGCCACATGGCTGCAAAGGACAGAGTCGGACCCAATCCCAGAGCAGAGGTCTGAAGACAGGAGCAGGGGGGTGGCCAGTGTCCCTAGAGCACTCCTCCCAGCCACCAGTGGCTGCAGAAGGGCCACCCCAGCCTTTTAACCGCTTTGCCAAAATTAAACCTTTTGTACACAGGATTTGTTTCCATAAGAGCTTTTTTTACCCTAAAAATGCCAAGCCTGGTGGCCCTCCTGCTGCTTGATTGCAGGAAGTTTTCCCCATTGTCACTCCGGACTTAGTCCAGAGCAGAAGACAAGCTGGTGGGACCAGGGAGGAGGCTGGGACTGGGACACAGAAGGACCAAGACTGTATTTGTAGAAAAACCTTTAATGTTCCCCAGGCTGAGGGAGCCCTGGGAGCCAGCTAAAAACCCCCACTGTGAAGTCCCTGCCATGTCCCAGCAGTTTGGAGTGGCATGGGGCTGCATCCTGCCTGTCAGAGGCTGAAGCCACTACCATCTTGCATGCGACTCCCCCAGCCAGAACTGGCCTGCTCCTGGTCATCCAGGGAGGGCAGAGAGCTGCGGGTACCAGGACGTCGGCAGCCAGGGTGCAGGTCCCAGCATGGGGGCCCCTGAGACAGCCCATTGGAACTGGGAGGCTGGCGGTTCTCAATGACCAGGTCACTGCTGTCATCATCACTATCAGGCTCAGCAGGCCCAGGCCCTGCAGAGGGAGGACCTGTCAAACGCCCAGATGCCCCTCGCACCACGTTATTGCGCTGGTTGGCCGGCTTGACAGTGACAATGAGGTTATGGCTGTTGGCGACCATCATGTCCGTCACTTGGTCCAAGGTCTTCCCGGCTACTTCAATGCCATTGACCTCAAGGATCTCATCACTGACCGCCAGCAGCCCTGTACTCTCAGCCAGGCCCCCACGTACCAGGCGGGAGATGAAGATTCCTGGAACCCGCTCCAGGCCCTGGGGAGCCACACGAACACTCATGCCATCTCGGATGTAGAAGCCCAGGGGGCGGTCTGAACCATGCTTGTGCAGCCGCACCCGTCGGTGGGTCTCAGGCAGTAGGTCCACATCTATGACTGACGAAACCTGGCGGAAATCTTGGGGCAGGCTGATTAGCAGGGGTGGACGGGTGCGAAGGGGTGCCACTGGCCGCAGCAGGAGCCCTTTCTTGCGCCGCTGCAGAGAGTTGGAGGCAAAAGCCAGGCCGCTGGAGTCAGCTTCTGCTGCAGAAGAGGGGGGTGTTGAGATCAGAGACCTGCTCCCCAACTTGGGCTCTTTACAGGGCCACTGTAGCTATTTCCTACCACTTGGAGGTCAGGTCAAGGGCAGGGACTGCAGAGGGTGACACGTGGGTACCCTGGGCATGGACTAACCCTTGTAGACCTGCCCCACAGGCACCTTACCCCACAGAGGCTGCCCACTGTACCCCTCCTCACCCCGCTTCTGCACCAATAGGCGCAGTGGTGGGGGCCCGCTGGCCAGGGCCCGGTGCAGACTGTCGTCGTTGGTGAGGGGCAGCAGGTCGCCGTGAGCATCCGTATAGCCAAGTAGCACGTCCAGGCCCGGGATCTGGTGCACTGCCCGCAGCAACCGCGAGAACTCCTGGAAGCCGCTCACCGAAGCGCGGGGCAGCGCGAAGCGTCGGAACTCGGCGTCAAACTGGAAGTCGGGGTTGGGGGAGAGGAGTCAGGACAGCCTGCGCCCCTTTCTCACCGCAGGCTGGCAGGGGTGGGAAAGATACCGGCTGCCGCAAAAGCGGCAGCCTTAAGCCCAGACCTCAGCTCCAGTACCAGGGACGCTGTCCAAGGTCTTCTCACCGCCCTCCAGGTACTCAGGCCACAGAGAGATCTGGAGACCAGCAGTGGAGGAAGGAAGATGGATGGGGGAAGGCGAGCAGAAATGCAGAATGGGACTTGGAAGATAGAGGGAAGAGGTGGCGGGGACCAAGGAGCTGGGAAGGGGAGAAAGAGGGAATTGGGAGCGCCTAGGGCCGAGGCCGGAGGAGCCCTTACTTTGCTCTTCACCTCGACGATGCTATCGGGACTGCGCGCCGGAGTCCTCTGCGGCCGGGCCATGGCGGGGCCGGGCGGGCCGGGGACGGTGCCCCAGGCGGCCCGCCGAGGCGCAGGTGCACAGCCCGGCCGGCCTGCCCGCGCCGCCCCGCCCCTGGCGGTAGCACACGCCCCGCCTTCCCAGCCGGAGCCTGACGTCAAGGGGGCAGCGAAGCAGAGTGGAACGCGGAGTCCACGTTTCCTAGGAAACGGAGCCGGGGGTGGAGAGGAACCTTCTTCCGCTCTTGCGTCATCACGCTGAGGTCCACGCGCCCCCGGAGTCTGGCGAGGAGAGCTCGGCCAATCCGAGAGGAGGGCCAAGGAAGTACCATTTATTGGACGTTGTGTGTGTGCTCTTATTTCCACTGGCCTTACAAGACCGTGCATTGTGTAGATGAGGAAACTGAGTCATAAAAAATATGTGCTGAACCCCTCGGGGGTCACACGGCGCTGAAATGGTTTCGAGTCAACTTAACGGACGGCACTCGGCCGCAGGCCCCTGCCCTGGATTCCTCTCCAGAGACCGGACCAGCTCTTGTTCTGTTCCCTCTCGGTACCACAGGCATCTTGACGAATGGCCGAAACGCCGGGCTGCTGTCGGAGTGACGCCGCGATGAGAGTAAACGGGCCAGCATCCCGAGGACCAGCGGGAGTCTCCACATAACCTCCCGAGCAGGACGCTCTCCTGCGCAGGCGCGGGGTGTACGTGGGCGGGGCCTCCTCCTCAGGCCCCGCCCAGCCGAAGGCGCTTCCTCTTCCGAGGAGAGGCGGGGCCTTGGCGCCCGCGGGAAACCCGGGCGGTTTGCCTCCGCTAGGTGCAGCCGCCGGGATGGCAGGTTCGGGAAGGCTGGTCCTACGGCCCTGGATTCGAGAGCTGATTTTGGGGTCGGAGACACTCTCTAGCCCACGAGCCGGGCAGCTGCTCGAGGTGAGCCCCCACTCAGGGCCCGGAGACCGAGGCGGAGGCCCGGGGTGGTGGGATTGACGCCGCTCACCGCCGTCAGGTACTACAGGAGGCCGAGGCCGCGGCCGCGGGCCCATCCCACGCCCCTGATGCGTCCGACGTCGGGGCCACGCTGCTTGTGTCTGACGGGACCTACAGTGTCCGATGCCTGGTGACGCGGGAGGCCCTGGACACCTCGGACTGGTGAGAGGCCCCGCGCGGCTCCGGAGGTCGGAGTCCCTCAGGAGAGCGCGAGGTGGGCGGGCCTTGTGTTCCCGTGGGCCCGGCAGTGAGGGTCCTGCTCGCCGCAGGGAGGAGAAGGAGTTCGGCTTCCGCGGGACAGAGGGCCGGCTGCTGCTGCTGCAGGACTGCGGGGTTCATATCCAGGTCGCTGAGGGCGGCGCGGTGAGTGGTGAGACTGCCTTGGGCGGGTTACCGGGCATGACTCTTCGTGACGATTCCTGAGACCTCCCCTTCCCCCCGAACTCCTCCAGCCCGCAGAGTTCTATCTCCAGGTGGACCGCTTCAGCCTGCTGCCCACGGAGCAGCCCCGGCTACGGGTGCCTGGTTGGTAAGTGATGCCTTCGCCCTCCAGCAGCTCTCCCCACCCCAGCCTGGCCGGCGCTGGCAGAAGCCTTTGGGGTAGGAGGGCTTGGGCCCCCATTAACTACCCTTATCTTTTTCTTAGCAACCAAGACTTAGATGTTCAGAAAAAGCTCTATGACTGCCTTGAGTGAGTCTGGGGTTGGGCTCGGGGGCCATGTGTGGTTTGGTGAGGGGTTGGTGTGTCTGGGTAGACAGGCTTCAGCATGGTTCCTGAGTCCTGGCCACTCTCTTCCTGTAGGGAGCACCTTTCAGAGTCCACCTCGTCCAATGCAGGTACTGTAGGGCTTGGCCAGCCGTCCTAACACCCTGTGCAGTGACCTCTCCAGCCTTAAACTCCCACTTCCTCAATAAGCTCTCCTCCCACTTCCCCTCCCGGTCCTCTCCTTTAAGCCTTGATTCATCCCATGGTCCCCTGTCCCCAGGCCTATCACTGTCCCAGCTTCTGGATGAAATGCGGGAGGATCAGGAGCATCAGGGGGCGCTGGTGTGCCTGGCTGAAAGCTGCCTGACGCTGGAGGGCCCTTGCACAGCACCTCCGCTCACCCACTGGGCTGCCTCACGATGCAAGGCCACGGTCAGTCTGGGGCTTTTCTTGGGAGATGTCAGGGTGAGGAGTTGGGCAAGGGTCATGTCCCACAGGACATGAGAGTAAACGGGCCTGTCCTACAGAGTTTATGTCCCACAGGGAGAAGCTGTGTACACTGTCCCCAGCTCAATGCTATGCATCTCTGAGAATGACCAGCTAATTCTGAGCTCTCTAGGCCCCTGTCAGAGGACACAGGGTAAGGGGGACTGGAGAGGTTGGGGGGATACCTGGGGCCCAGGTCCACAGTGCTGATAAGCCTTCCTGAACCCACCAGGCCGTGAGCTGCCCCCACCAGACCCGGCTCTGCAGGACCTATCTCTGACCCTCATAGCCTCTCCTTCCTCACCCAGTTCCTCAGGTGAGGTGATGCACAGGTCACAGGCACTCACTGCCATCTGTCAGGTTCCCGGGCTGCGCGGGATGCTGTTAAAGTTGCACGGCGGGTGGGGAATGAACACGGTCCCTGCAGTCCTGTCTGAGCTCACAGGCCACTCAGCTGCTCTAAGCGGAGAGGGCTCTGCCTACAATGAGTCCCCTCCTCCTCAGGAACCCCAGCCTTACCCGGCCACATGTCATCCGAAGAAAGTGGTACCAGCATCAGCCTTCTGCCTGCCCTGTCCTTGGCTGCTCCAGACCCAGGGCAGAGGAGCAGCTCCCAGCCCCCACCAGCCATCTGCTCAGCCCCTGCCCCCCTGATCCCCAGGTCCCCACACCCCAGCCAAACCCCTAGCTCCCCACTCCAGAGCTGCACTCCCAATCTCTCACCCCGTGGCCATGTCCCCAGTCCACACCAGGCTCTTGTGACCAGGCCCCAGAAACCTAGCCTGGAGTTCAAGGAGTTCGTAGGGTTGCCCTGCAAGAATCAGCGGCCTTCTCCCAGGACCGGAGCTACCAAAGGAGCCCAGGAGCCCTGCCGTGTCTGGGTGAGTGTAGCCCCTCTGCAGCTGGAGGGTGGAATGAGGAAGGCCTGAGGTGGAGCTGGGAGGGAGCATGGGTAGCCTTGGATGGGGCTGGGGTCCTTGTTAGCTCTTCCCCAGACACCATACCCCTTTCAGGAACCCCCAAAGAGGCATCGTGATGGTTCTGCCTTCCAATATGAGTATGAGCCACCCTGCACGTCCCTCTGTGCTCGGGTCCAAGCTGCCAGGTGAGTTCCTGGGTCTGCCCCCACTCTTGGTCACTAGTCCCAGGCTCCATTGACCTGCAGCCGTGGTTTCTTTCCAGGCTTCCTCCCCAGCTCATGGCCTGGGCCTTGCACTTTCTGATGGATCCAGAGTCTGAGCCAACTCCAATGTGAGAGGTCACGCAGGACAGATACTGCTCCACACTCTGCTTCCTTTGAGTTTTTTAATAAAATAATCTCATGCGGCAGGAGAGGAGAGGATCAGGGACTGGGGCCGCCGCCTCTTTGGTCTGTGGCTGGGGAGGGTGGGCTCTGCTCAGGGCTGGAGGGCTCTGTGGGCTGTGGGGGCAGATGCTCCGTTCCAAGGCCAGATCCTGTGAGGAGAGGGAGGGGGAGAGAGGAAGGTTCAGGGCTGGGCTAAGCAGTCCTGCCACCCTCCCAGCTGGCCTGGACCCCCTCTTACCTAGGCTTGGGGATGGAGGTGCCTCAAGTTTTGGCCTGCGTTTGAGGACCGGGGAGCGCTGCAGCCGCAGGGGCCGTTCTAAGGGACACAGAAAGGCTCGGGGTCAGTGCTAAGGCTCGGGGTCTGTCCATCCTCTGCCCCTCTCTTCCACCTCCAGTGCATGTAAGTATGCGCTCACACACACTGCTGCCTTCAGAGCATCCCTCATCCCTGCGTCCTCACCCCTGACAAGATGCTGCTCTTCGGGACATGGAGCCAGTGCTAGTTGAAAGGGCTTATTGTCAAACCCTTGCACCTGGCCTTCTGGCTCCCTGATTTCTTGAGCCCTCACACACTGGTGGCTCCCTCCAAGGACCAAAGCCATGAAGGGAGCCCCAGAAGCCCACCCTCCCGCATCTCCTGCATTCAAGCACACGTGGAGGTGTCTCCCCTCACCAGCAGGGGCCTGGAGCTGGTCCTCATGCACAGACACTGCTTGCCGCCCTGCCGAGAGAGGCCTCGGCCTCAGCTGGCCATCTGAGGGAGGCCAGGGAATCAGGGGTGTTCCAACAGCTGTCCCCACTCCAGCCCTTGCCTCCCACCCTCAGGGTCCTTAGAGGAGCCGAGTTCCCAGCAGGAACTCTTCCAGCACCCAACCCAGGATTGGGATGGGGAATCGGGTGCCTGCCTACCTTCATTCCTAGGGCCCAAGCAAGGGTCCTCTGGGAGGCCCAGGCTGTCTCGGGAGGGGCTGGTTCTGCAGGGACTTGGGCTTTGACCAGGAGAGGGAGGGCCTGGACCATCCTGTTGGCCCCAACCACGGCTCCTGAGCTCTGCATTCAACTGCTGCCCCAGTGTCTTCCAGGTGGCAGACTCGGGCCCCTGGCTCCCTGGGCAAGGTCTGCAGGAGGGGTCTGTGGGGAGAAGGGTGTCAGCCAAGACCTGGTCAGGTCTTGGAGATAGGTCTGAACAACGGTCTGACCCTGCTCCTGCCTGTCCCTGCTCCCCCTACCAACACACACAGTGGCCATCACTCACCAGCAGACACAGAGTGGGTGCGGGACTTGATCGAGATGGGAGGGGCCTCCGTGGAACTGTCCATAATGTCACCTGCAAGGCGGAGCTGGGGACTCAGGTACCAGACCTTGGAGGCGAGGGGAAGAAAAACCTGGCCTCTCCCCTTCCTCCCCCAGGAGAGCAAGTGCCTTGGGGGCTGTCTGTAAGGACACCTCCCAGCGAATGTGCTGCCACACCCCAGGCTCCCACTTACCATCTGAGCCAGCTTTCTTGATTTCGCCATCTTTGCTCTGTAGGAAACAGGGCAATCAGATTCCAGCCCTGCCCTGGCCCCAAACCCTAGCCTTTTGTTCATTATTGTTCTTATAATCCAGCCACTGAATGCCCACCATGGACTGGACAAGAACATGGCAAACCCAGTCCAGCCCTCTTAGAACTCTTCGCACACTTCAATGTTTCTAAATTCAGGCCAACTTCATGCTTTGTTTTGTTTTGTTTTAAGATATTGAATGGGGCCGGGCGCGGTGGCTCAAGCCTGTAATCCCAGCAGTTTGGGAGGTCGAGAAGGGCGGATCACGAGGTCAGGAGATGGAGACCATCCCGGCTAACACTGTGAAACCCCGTCTCTACTAAGAAATACAAAAAACTAGCTGGGCAAGGTGGCGGGCACCTGTAGTCCCAGCTACTCGGGAGGCTGAGGCAGGAGAATGGCGTAAACCCGGGAGGCAGAGCTTGCAGTGAGCTGAGATCTGGCCACTGCACTCCAGCCTGGGCAACAGAACGAGACTCCGCCTCAAAAAAAAAAAAAAAGATATTGAATGGTATGGAGGACTGGGGTTCTCTGGGATTGTGATGAGAGTGACATTAGCAGGGTGGCCACAGAGGAGAGTCAGGGAAGAACCATGGGCAATGCAGGGATGGCTGAGGAGGGACCTGGTGTAACCCACAATTAGAGACTGGAAGCGAGGCAGGGAGGACATCCAGACCACCCAGGGATGTGTGTGGAGGTTCTGATTTGCACCTAGGGGAGGAAAGCAGTGAGGTTTTAAGGTGGCCAGGGCCAAGACCCCACAGGGCCCCCAAGCAGGGTGTGAAGTCTGAACAGTGTCTTGAGAAGAAGCCCCTGGAGGACTTGCTATTTCAAGTACAGGTGACAAGGTCAGATTTTTTTTTTTCTTTCTTTCTTTTTTTTTTTGAGACGGAGTCTCGCTCTGTCGCCCAGGCTGGGGTGCAGTGGCCAGATCTCAGCTCACTACAAGCTCCGCCTCCCGGGTTCCCGCCATTCTCCTGCCTCAGCCTCCTGAGTAGCTGGGACTACAGGCGCCCGCCACCTCGCCCGGCTAGTTTTTTGTACTTTTTAGTAGAGACGGGGTTTCACCGTGTTAGCCAGGATGGTCTCGATCTCCTGACCTCGTGATCCGCCCGTCTCGGCCTCCCAAAGTGCTGGGATTACAGGCTTGAGCCACCGCGCCCCGCCCTTTTTTTTTTTTTAATTGAGATGGAGTCTCACTCTTGTTGTCCAGGCTAGAGTGCAGTGGCACGATCTAGGCTCACTGCCCTGTCTCCCAGGTTGAAGCAATTCTCATGCCTCAGCCTCCCAAGTAGCTGGGACTACAGGTGCCCACCACCACACCCGGCTAATTTTTGTATTTTTAGTAGAGACAGGGTTTCACCATGTTGGCCAGGTTGGTCTCTTAACTCCTGACCTCAGGTAATCCACCTGCCTCAGCCTTCCAAAGGGCTGGGAATACAGGCGTGAGCCACGGCACCCGGCCCAGGCCTTAGATTTCTGTTAGACCTGCAGAGAAAAGACTTTCTCAGGTCCGAAGAGGAGATACTGGTGGCCTGTGCCTGGGTCGAGAAGCCAAGAGGGAAGAAAGGTCGATTCTGTAACCACTTTGAGGAGGATGGAGTAGAACTGATAATTAGACCTATCTGTCATGAGTCTCCTCCATCTTGGTCACATATGTCACCCACAGCATGCCACCTGCCCTCTCACTTCACGGTCATGTGCCCCCAACTCACTTGCTTCCTCTTGCCTTCGGCACCCCCGCTGCCTCGGCTGACGCCTATCCTCTGCAGCATTACTTGTACCCGCTGTTCAAAGGATGGAGCCAGCTCTGTTTCTCCCCGCTCCAGGGGCCGCCTCTAGGGACAGAGATGCTTGGGTTGGAGAGAGTCCATGCCCTGGGTCCCAGAAGTGCCTTAGCCCTGCCATCAGCAAGCCTTACCTTGTCGGGTCTGGCACCCAGCGTTGCCTCCTCCTCAGCAGGCAGCAGTATCATCGAGTAGGCCTTGCTATCTCTTGTGTACCGAGGTCGGCTCCTGCGGGCAGGGTCAGGGCTGCTGGTGTCCCCCTCAGCCCCACCAGGCTCCTCACCACGGCTGGGACGGGTTGGCGGCCGCAGTAGGTCGCCAAACGTAGTTTTTCGGGTTCGGGGAGCTGCCCCAGGGCTGGTCTCTAGATCAGGTCGTGGACCCCGCGTTGAACGAGGCTTCTTGAAGGCAAAGAGGGTGCCCAGCTTCTTTCGCAGTGTACGGGGGACAGGAGTGGCACCCCCCTCAGTGGCCGGGTCCTCCTCGGGGGCCCAGCTGTGGGGACACCCAGCAGTGAGTGAGAAAGCCCATCAGGCATCCCACCCTCTCCCACCCCCAGCAGATGCCCCTCACTCACAGGCGATCCTGCTGGATCAGCCTTTTAGAGAAGAATTCCTCCACGCCCTCGTCCACGCGGGCACTGAGCCCATTCCCTTCCTGCGGCAAGGCTGGGGGCACCTGGGGGGCATCATGGGGTCAGGGGTCAGGGCTGAGTGCAACTCTGGCTTCTTCCCCGCCCCTGGCCGGCAGCCTGGACTGAGTAACTCCAGGATTCCAGACTGGGGTGACCCTAGGGGCTGCTGATACCAGCCTCCTACTGTCCTGCTGCTGGACAGAGACGCCAGATTTCACACACTCCTCACCCGCTGCTGGCTCCCGCACACCCAGTCCACACCCGTCCTTGTCCCACAGAGTATCCTACATGCCCGAGCCACCCAGTCACCAGCAAACCTAGCCCCCACGTGCCCCCAGGGTCACCCATTCCCACTTGCCACCAGCTCTGCTGCGAACAGTTCCCTGCAGTGTCCCCCACCCCACCCCCACTCCACCCGGCCTGCTGCCGGCTCAGTGGCGCCGGCTGCTGCGTCAGACCCTCTGGGGGGCCTCAAGCCAGCTCCTCCCCGCCCTCCAACAGTGCCCGCTGCCCCCGCGGGCTTGCAGCCCACACACGCATCTCCCCACACGCGCCGCCGCCGGACGCGCAGCAGACGCAGGCTTGGCCCCGCGGCCCGGCTACCCGGTGCCCGGCATCTCTCAGCAGCCCCGGGGGAGGGAGGGAGGATGGACACCCTCTCTCGCGCAGCCACGGAGGCCGCGGGCCGCCCCGAGGCGGAGTCCCACACCCAGGCACACCCCGAACGGAACCCGCACACCCATGGTCCTGCACAGGCATGGCCTGGGGTGCGGGGTGACCAGGAAGAAGCCAGGATGTGACCGCGGCCGCACGACCAGGTGGCTTTGGGCCCCTACCAACCCCTCTCCTTGACCGCCACCACCCATGAGGAGCGGCCGGGTCACCTGCGATCCCCAATTACACGCGCTCCGGAGTGGGGGAGGGGTGCTCACCTGGGGGCCCCCCCGGCGGCGGGCGGTGGTGGTGCTGGCGGCGCGGCCGCGGCCGGGCCCGGGTCGGATGGCGCAGGGGCTGCCCCGCCGGTGGCAGGTCCATGCGGGGCAGTGGGGCGGCGGGGGGCCCGGGGGCGGCAGGGCTCGGAGAGCCGCGCGCAGACGGCCCAGCCTGCGGCTCCGCATCTTCTCCCGGAGCCGCCAGCTCGGGCTCCGGCTCCGCTTCCTCAGCAGCACCTGAGGGGACAGCACCAGAAGAGCACCGAACGCCGAGCCCGGGGAGGTGGCGGCGGAGGCGCTAGGGCGGCGGGGGACCCGCCCAGGGCGCGGGGAGGGGCCCGGCTACGCCGCCCGTCCCCCCGCCCCTCCGCCCCTCCGCCCCTCCCCCGCCGCCGCCGCTGTCCGTGGTGCTGAGCGCGGCCCCGAGCGCGCGCGGCTCCGCGCCGCCGCCAAGCATGCGCGTCCCGGGGGTAGGGAAAGGGGCATGGGGGAGGCGAGTCGAGCCGGTGTTCAGTCCCTAGTCTGCCCAGGTCCCGCCCCGGGCTGACCACAGCAGACCCCAGCTTTGCAAGTTACACGGGGGTCCTGGCCTGGCCCAGTCAAGGGCTGGGTGTACCCAGACAAGGCTGAATGAATTCATCCAGGTACCCGGGTCCCCAGTCTAATGGAGCTTCAGCCCACCCATGTAAACTCCCTTCCCCAAGGCCCTGACTTACTTTGAATGAAGGGAACCAGGTGAAGACCGTGGCTGAGCTCAGGCCATTTCTGTGGAGGACTGTCATCCTGGTGGGGAGGGCACAAACTCAGCCTGAGGTAGGAGAGCACCACCCCAAAAGAACTGCCTTTCACCTTCCACACTCCACAGCAAGATGGGAAGATTGGGAGTGCTATGCCCCGTGTTCTAAAACTACTTACCTTCTCCTCCTCCTCTTCCTTCTCTTCCTCGGGGAAGAAAAGACCTCCCAATTCCCCAGGCTCAAGGAGGCCGGGCTCACCTCCGTCTAGTGCCGGTAGGGCAGAGGGCATTATCACTGTGGCCTGATGAGCCAGACTCTCCACCTGCAATACCAAGCAGCCAAAGATGGCAGGTAGGGCCTCAGCCATGATCCCATTGGTGCTAAGGGGACCCTGAAATAGCCCTACGCTACATGACCCCAGAAGACATTACAGAGCCCCTGCAAGGGAGATGGCCAAGTCACTGCATGTGTGTGTTTGCACGAAAGTGTGTGCACATCTCCCCCTCACCAGCTGATCCCGGGCTGCACTCAGGCCTGCCAAAGCCTGAGCCACAATGCTCTCTGCCAAGGTCCCTGTGATTGATAGCCGCATATCCCTAAGGGCAGGAGAGGACAGAGGTTAATGGGCTGGCTTTGCTTAGCCTTGCCCAGCCCAGCCCCATCCAGCCTACCTGAGCCTAGTGAAGGCATCTTGCAGCAGCTGCTCTGGGAGCAGCTCTGGGAGGCCCCTCGAGCCTGCCAGGACCCCCTCTAGCTGCTCCCTCCAGCTGGATCCCTGCAGCATCTGTGGGCAGAGGCTCCTTGCTGTGTCCAGTGTGGCCTGAGTGAAGTCCTGGACAAAGGTCAGAGCATGGTGAGGATATGTCCAGACACCAGGCTGCTGGCTTGAGGCTCCAACTCCAAAAGAATATTGAGTCAGGGGATATCATAGTTAAAACTAAAGGATGGGGGTCAAACCTGCGAACGGAGGTGGGGCTGGGGCAGGAGTACCCTCTCACCTGGATGTCCTGGCGGCAGACCTCGCCCACCTGTCCCAGAAGGCCCTCCAGCTTCTGCCCAAGCTGCCAGTGATGGCTTGGGGAGCTTCCAGCTTCATATAGAATGGGGAGAATCTGAGGGCCAAAGAGGAAAAGCAGTTGCAAGCTGACAGCTGACTAAGAGGGGAAGGGTCCTTGTAGCAGGAGGCGGAGTGCTCACGCTGAGAGAGAAGTTGGCATTTTGGATGGCATCCTCAGCCTGGTGCACAGCGGCTTCACCCTGGGGTCCAGCCCCACAGCCCAGCAGCTCCACATGCTCCTGCACCGACTGACACAATTCATTCACTTCCTGGGGGGGAATGGGGATCAGTCTCAGCCTAGCTCCCTCCCAGTCTCCCAGATCCTGCCTGCCTTCCTCCCAGGCTCTTTAACAGAGGGAAGTCCTGAAGCTGGCACTCTTAGACCAGCCAATTTGGAACCCTATCTGTTCAAGGAGGGAAGGAACTATCTGTTGCTTTGGTTCATTTTAAGGACTTTATATATACTTCCTAAGTGCCCAGAATAGGAAGGAAAGCAGTTGTAAATCATGTCTGTGTTTTAGAAGCTCAGTCTGTCCACACAGAGGACAGACTGGGAGAGGGGTGGAAAAGAGAGTGAGTAGCCCTGGAGGAGGGACCAGGAGGAGCAAGGGAATAATTGGTGTGGGGGTAAAGAGTGGCACGTTTGAAGGTTGGTCTAGAGGCAGGATGAAGGAGGGCTATGAGGGCTCCAGTGTGACCAGGAGAGACCTGGAAGGATGCCCCAACCTCTGTCCACAGCACTGGGTGGCTGTGGGCACCAGTGGAATTGGGCTCCAGGGTAGAGAACAGGGTTTGTGGAAGACGATAACATCACTTGGAAAGTGCAGAGCATGAAGCTCTGCAGGATGTCTGGATTAAGACCTTTGGGCTCTGCAGCTTAGGAAAGAAGAGGTATTTGGGAATGGAGAGGTGGAAACACCTCCAATAGATAAGGTAGTGGAGGGAGATGAAGACAGTGAAGGAGCAGCTGGGTTTGGACACACCATGGAGAGGAGAGGGGAGCTCTGAATATGTGAGGTCAGAGATGGGGTTACAATTGGGGGAAAACTGAGGGAGGACATAAAAATTCCTCTTTAACAGGACACCCTGTTTACATGCTTAACGTTACGCAACCAAGGGTGTCATTGGAGAGCTATTTAAGGGGTGTTTAGCAGTCTCCAGATCAAGGAGAGGGACTTTGTCTGGGACAGCAGGGTTCAGGCACTCTGGCTCCAGGAAAGTCAGACCCTCTGACTCATGGAGGCTCCCGGATGCCACAGGTCTCCTCATGCCCTACCTCTCGTGGTTGGGGAGGGGACACTGACCTGCTCTGAGGGGTCTGAGACCAGACCGAGTGGCTGAAGGCAGGTCGTGTGGTCAGAAGAGGCAGGGTCTGCGCGGTTGTTCCTCAAGAGACAGGCTTGGATCTAGGGGTAAGGGGTATTGAGAAATGCCGAGGGACAGAGCCAGGGTGCAGAGAAGGACAAGGGAAGAGGGGGACGCCCACCTGATGGACTGCACGTGCTGTCAGTTCAGGGCGGCTGCGCTGCGCCTGGGCCACGTCGTTCAGTGGCAGAGGCATGGCCTTCAAGCTGTGGTTCTGCTCCAGCGCCTGTGCCACGTCCAGCAGACCCAGAGCAGATGTGTGGTTCCGGTCCCAGACCACAGACCTGGGCCGGGCCTGGCTTCAGTCGGGGACAGAGTTCCACAACGCCCCACCCAACCCTCGGCCTCGTCCGTTCGCCTCGTCTACCTGCTCCATTTGCTCCGCCTCATTCAGTCCCGCCCCTTAGCTCGGTACCCTCCTCTCCACCGCGCCCCCTGCCCGCTGGTCCCACCCCTCTGACCCCGCCCACCGGAGCCTGGAGTTGACCCGGAGCGCCTTGGCCAGCAACTTGGCGCCCGCGTCCCCCATGGCGTTGCCGCTGATATCCAGCGCGGTCAGGTTAGGATTGGTGGCTAGGGCCCGGAGTAGGACGCTGGCGCCCAGCTTCAGCCGAGACTCAGCCACCGACAGAGACTGAAGAGGCTGGGGTTAAGAGAAAGCCATTGATGGCTGGAGTCAGGGGTCAGTGAGGGCAGGTCACAGGGTCTGAGGGAACAAGAGAAGGGAGGACCAAAGGGGTCTAATTGCCCGAGGACCCTGCAAGGTCCCGTGAACTCACACAGTCGTCGTCCTGCATGAGCTGGACAATCCGGTGCAGGACGTCGTCCAGGGTCTCCCTGTGGGCAGGGGCCGCAGTTGTGGGGGACAGGGGTGGTAGGGTGTTGTCTGGGAGGCCCAGGAGTGGGGTGGGGGCTCACTTGCACCGGACGTTGAAGTTCCTTCCAAGCGCCACATGTCTCAGGGACCGGCTTCTCCCGATGGCCAGCACCAGAGTCACCATGTCCGAGCCGAAGCCTGGGGGTGACTCGGGTCACGCACCAGGCGAAGTTGCAAGGATAGGGTGGGGACTGGGAATCGAGTGGATGATGCGAGGATGGGCTCCTGTGCAGCCTCACCGTTATCCGCCAGATCCAGGGAGCTCACAGCGCCTGCGTCACACACTAAGTCTTGTATCACCTGGGCGCCGGCCGAGCGCAGCTGGATGTGGGAGGTAGGAGATGGGACCCATTCAGGCCGCGAGTGGGGAGGGGTAGGCGGCCCACGGCCCTGCCCTCCCGCCTCCAGCGCCACTCCCAATGTGTGTTCTCTGGGGGCCGGCGCTCACCTCGCAAGCGCTGAGGTCCAGGTGCAGGTCGCGGAGGTGGGTGTTGAGCGCGAGGCCATCCAAAAGAGCCCTGGGAGGGGACGTTACAGGGGGTGGCGGGAGCTGGGACAGGGGGCTCCAGGGTGCGAACGAAGGAGGCAGGGCCAGGATCTGGGGGAGGTTGTGGGAGCGACCGGAGCAGAAGCGGGGAGGGGCGAAGGCCAGGGCGGGGTTGGAGCGCCCGCGGGGCGTGGCCGGGGTCAGACACTGACCTGAGCGCGTCCGGCGGCAGCTTGCAGCCCGCCAGGCCCAGGTGCCGCAGCGTCCGCGCGCGGCTGAGGAAGAGCTGCAGCGCGGCCGGCGCAGCGCGGGACTTCCTGGGGGAAGTGGGAAGGTGGGCCTGGGGGCGCAAGGAGGCGGCTTCCAGCTGCCTCCCCCGGCCCGGACAGGTCCCCCTTACGTGCGGGAAAAGACGTTCCTTGAAGCGTCGAGGTGGGTAAGGCTGGTGCAGCAGCCTCGGGACAGTGCTGCGAAGAGCTGCGGGGGGAGGCTGTTGGCTGCACCCGCTGGGGGACCGAGCCCTCCCTGTCCTGCCCTCCAGTCTGCCCTATCGGTCATCCATCCCCCCACGGAGCACCCCCTCACAGTGTCCAGGGCGGTGTCGGTGCCTGCGAGATTCAGGAACGACAGCACGTTAGGACGGCTCAGGAAGCTATAGAGGCCCTGGCGGGAGGACAGGGGTGGGATGGAGTCGGGGATGGCCTCCCAGGGCTTCCGAGCAACCCCAGGATCCCACCCTGAAGACAGTCACTTACCCCACTGTCCTCAGAGGACCCCAGCGCCCCGGGATTCCCGGAAAGATCCAGGTGGGTCAGGGCGGAGTCGAAGGCAGTATTGGTGGCCAGTGCCCGGCCCAGAGCCCTCATTCCTGGTGGTGGGGTGGGGTAGCTCAGCAGTTGGGCAGACCCCACCCCCCTCCCCTCATCCCCTCCCTCATCCAGCCTACCTCTCGGAGTCAACCCTGTCTGGGCGAGGCTGAGTCTCCTCAGGGCTCCTGGACAATGCTCGAGGTGTCTGCTGAGTGCAGCCATGCCTAGGGGGTGGGACCAGCCACGTGGGTCTCACCTACTCCTGCTGCCCGCCCCTGCGGTCCCCAGGCTCATCCATACCTCGGTCATCCAGCAGGTTCCCTGCCAGGCTGAGCTCCCGCAGCCCAGAGCTCGAGTGTCCCGCCAGAGCCTGGGCCAGTCGTCGGACAAAGTCTCTGGGGACCAGACCCCAGGCATGAGATTCTGCCCCTGGCTTGCCAACCCCTTCCAGTCCACTAGCCCCCAATCCCAAGCCCCCAGACTCTCCTCTCCAAGCCCTGCCCTGTCCCCTCACCCCCTCAGGCCGCAGGTCTCCAGCACCAGCTCCTCCAGGTGCGATGACTGACTCATCATGTGTAGAATCTGTTCTGAGACCTCAAGGCTCTGAAAAGCAGAGGGTGGCGGCTCACAGGCTGCACCCTGGCCCTCAGCGGGTTGTACCCTGGCTCACACCCTTGGCCCCTCCCTGCCCTTACCCCCCACCCCCTCACCAGTTTCATGTCAACACAGGAGAGGCACCGGAACCACAGGTTGTAGGATAGGGCAGCCACACTCAAGGCCAGGTCCCTGGTGGGAGGGTGGAAAGAGAGGCAGAGCTCAGGGCCCTCCAGCCAGGTCCCAGGCCCAGCAGCCCCTCCATGGAGAAGATGAGGCCTAGGGATATGGGCCCCGGGATCTTCCTCCTCTCCCATCCTGGCAGGCTGCACACCGACTGCCGAGGTGGCTGAAGTCTCCCAGGCTGAAATGGTGGCAGCCCTGGCGATGGTAGATGGTGTCCACGTCCTGGGCAAGAAGGAGATGCTTACAATTTGCTTGGGACCACAAGGGGCAGGGAGGGGCTCAGCACACATGGGGGACCAGATGTCTCCAGAGCCCTCCAAAAGGGCCCTACCCTCACCCACTGAATCTCCTCTCGGAAAGGGAAGCCATTGTAGTCACACAGAGCCTCATATGTCTCCAAGAAGCCACCTGGGGAGGGGACAGGGGTGCAATGGGGGGAAGGAGAGAGACAAAAGGTCAGCAATGGAGGAAGACCAGACCCACAGGCTAGGTGGTGGCTGTGACCTGAATGGCTCTGTTCAGTGTGGACTCCCCCCCTATCTTGCGGGTCTGGGGAGGCAGAGTTGGGGCAGGCTGGAAGGCCTGTGGTCCTGCCTTTGCCCTTACCACAGGGGCTGCAGGGGCCAGTGGACTCCAAGGGGCTGCTTCTCTCCAGCCGAGCCAGCATGGAGGCAGGTGTGGGCCTCCGGAATAGCTTCCTGGTAGGGGGTTAAGCAGAAGGAGGCAAGGGACTTCCAGCCTCTGGGATGGGAAGCAGCCCTTCTCATGCACTCCCTCCTCCTTCCTCCCCTGTCAGCCCCTCAAATTTGCCAGGCCTCACCCAAGGGTCGAGCGAGGGAAGACCTTCTTGATGGCTGCAGCCACATGCTGGGCCAGCTGTTCCAGGGCGGCCACACCAGGAAACTCCAGGACCAACTCACGCAGGGACTCCAGCTCAAAGGTGACCTAGGGAAGGGGGACTACTGGGCCTCGGCTCCACGCATGGGCACAGGTGATGGTGGTAGCATGAAGACCAGGCTGCAGGCCCAGGTGGGGTACTAGATGTCTCACCTGAGGGGGTGTCTCCTGCAGCGCCATGGCCTGGACCTCCAGGTAGCTGAATGTGCAGTCCACCTAGGAAGCACCTAGATCAGCTGGGACCAAGCCCCAAACCCCGCCTTCATGGAAGCCCAGTCCTTTGGGCAGCCTGGAGCAGAGCCAGACCTGCCTGGACTCCACTCCTGTTGGCTGCCCGGAGCCGACTGCTGGTGCAAAGTCAGGGCCCACAAGGCCAAGAAGGACCGCAGATGCAGCCCTTTGCCGAGGTAGCTGCTGGAGGGTGGGAGGTGTGGCCAGGCCCTGGGACTCACCCTCAGCGGGAGGCAGGTGGTGTGTAGCAGGTAGGCTCTCCATCGTAGCAGCGCCTGGGGAAAGACAGTCTGATACCCTGGGCAGAACAAGAGGCTCTTTCTGTGGGGCCACAGCTGCCTCCCCGGCTCTGTCCCCTGCCCCATACCAGGACATGGTTTTGCACAGCACCCTCCCCGGGTAGCCAGGTTTTCAGCAGCAGCTCCACCTCTTTGGGCCACAGGAACCTGGTGATCTCGCCTGTGGAAGGGCAGCCTGCTGGATGACTTCGGTCCTTGCACATAAGCCACTGGTGCCCGCAGTCTGTGCCAGGCTGGGGCCCTGGGGCTAATCTGCAGCCAGCGAGGAAGGAAGGGAGAGGATCTGGGGCGCCCGCCCTCCTGGGGAGCAGAGAGAACCTCTGACCGGGCCCTCCGGGGCGCTGGGTGGGCCTCTGATTTTGGGGCTGCACTACTTCCTCCCAGCCAAGAAGGCGGGAAGAGCCAGCGCTTACCTCGCAGCTCACAGGAGATGCCGTCGGGGGTCTGGGCCATGGGCAGGGTGGGCCCGGGAGGCCCAACAAGCTCCGGCGGGAAACAGCAGCGGACGAGCGCGCACACAGGAAGCCAGGGGCCCCGACCCGCACGGCAGCCACCTGCTCCCCCGGCGGCGGAAGGTGCGCGCCGCTTCCTGCCAGGCCGCCCCCGGCCCGGCCCCTCCCCGCCCCGGCCTCGCGGCCCTAGAGCTCACCAGGGAGCGGGGTTGTGGGAGGGGGGCCGAGTCCCACCTGCCCTCCCACCCTGTCGCCCAGGAGCTTCTCCGCCAGGGTAGACGTTGCGGTGGGGAGTGGCGTGGCCAGGAGGGTGGCGCGTGTGGCGGGCCTCCAGCTGGTCCTCGCCCCCTGCTTCCACCCCGCCCCGCAGTCCCTGCCGCGAACACCAGGGGACGCTGCCTGCCCGGGGATCCCCGCGGCCCACCCAGGCTGGTCCCCTCCAGAGTCCAGGCTGCGGAGGTGGACGAGGCGCCTGGCAGAAGGGGGACTGTTCAGCAAGGAGCACCCGATATCTGCCAACACCGGGGGTCCTGCCCGTTGCTCCGAACCTGGAGTCCATGACCGTGTTACAGATCCAAGAGATTTTGAATAGGTGGGAAAAAATGCCAGATGGGGCCAGGCGCGGTGGCTCACGCCTGTAATCCCAGCACCTTGGAAGGCTGAGGCGGGAGGAACGTTTGAGCCAAGGAGTTCGAGACCAAGCTGGCCAACACAGGGAGACCCTGTCTCTACAAAAAAAAAAAAAAAAAAAAAAAAAATTAAAACTTAGCCGGTGTGATGGCGTGTGTCTGTAATCCCAGCTACTTGGGAGGCTGAGGTGGGAGGATCGCTTGAGCTTGGGAGGCAGAGGTTGTAGTGAGCGGAGATTGCACAACTATACTCCAGTCTGGGTGACAAAGCCAGGTCCTGTCTGGAAAAAAAAAAAAAGCCTGATGGGTCCAGCGCCCTTCCTTGCCGGCAGTGGTGAGGTCAGGGCTGAAGGTGAGGGTGTACCTGGGGCCTTCAGGGGGGCAGCCTGGGGCTGAGTCCTGAACCCCAAGCACTTCATAGAGGGCCGGAGTGAGTCCTCCAGGTACATGGGGGGTCTTCCTGTGTCTGCCTTCTCCCCAAGTTGGACAGAGTTTGGGAGGGGCAGCCAGAGAGAGAGATAAGCTAGTGTCTCCAGGGCTGAGAGGGGTCAGACAGTCATGGGGTAGGGCCTGCTAGCCTGTTGCCCTCTAAAAGACCAGGACCTAGATTCTGGAAGGTTCACAGGAAGAGGCTGCATTTTTTTTTCTTCTATTACAATCTAAACTCCACTTAAGCGGTAAGGATCAGCAGTCTACCCTGCCCGTAGCTCAGCAAGGTGGAGGTGAAAAGACAGCTAAGGGTGACAGGGAGGAGTCAGCTGGAGAAGATGCTGCACAGAGAGTTCCTGCTGCCTTCCCGATTGAAGAGACATACTTGGTTTGTTGGTTTGTTTGTTTTGAGACAGAGTCTTGCTCTGTGGTCCAGACTGGAGTGCAGTGGCACAATCTTGGCTCACTGCAGCCTCTGCCTCCCAGGTTCCAGCGATTCTCCTCCCTCAGTCTCCTGAGTAGCTGGGATTACAGGCGCCTACCATCATGCCCAGGCTAATTATTATTATTATTATTAGAGACAGAGTTTCGGTCTTGTTGCCCAGGCTGGAGTGCAGTGGAGAGATCTTGGTTCACTGCAACCTCTGCCTCCCGGGTTCAAGCAATTCTTCTGCCTCAGCCTTCCAAGTAGCTGGAATTAGGCACGTGCCACCACACCCAGCGAATTTTTCTATTTTTAGTAGAGATGGGGTTTCACCATGTTTGTCAGGCTGGTCTCCAACTCCTGACCTCAGGCAATCCGCCCACCTCAGCCTCCCAAAGTGCTGGGATTACAGGTGTGAGCCACTATGCCTGGCCACGAAGAGACATAATTTGGATTAAAATCTAAGGCTCGAAGACCACACAGAACCCTCAAACTGCTTGTAGGGTGACAATTCAGTAGGTCTCACACAGTACTGCCAAGGAACCAAGAATGCAGGTTCTGGCCAGGTGTAGTGGCTCATGCCTATAATCCCAGCACTTTGGGAGGCCAAGGTGGATCGCCTGAGCTCAGGAGTTTGAGACCAACCTGGCCAACATGGTGAAACCTTGTCTCTACTAAAATACAAAAAGCTGAGCGTGGTCATGAGCACCTGTAGTCCCAGCTACTGGGGAGGCTGAGGCACGAGAATTGCTTGAGTCCAGGAGGTAGAGGTTGCAGTGAGCCAAGATCTCACCACTGCACTCCAGCCTGGGTGACAGAGCAAGACTCCATTTCAAAAAAAAAAAAAAAAAAAAAAAAGCAGATTCTGCAGGCACACTGCCTAGATGACACCTAACATGTTACTTAGCCTTTCTGGTCTTCCAGTTTTGTTTGTAAGCCGGAGCTATTAACTAACCTCAAGCCTTGCTCTAAGGATTCAATGTTTATTTTTATTTCTTTATTTTTTTTTTGAGACGGAGTCTCGCTCTGTCGCCCAGGCTGGAGTGCAGTGGCCAGATCTCAGCTCACTGCAAGCTCCGCCTCCCGGGTTTACGCCATTCTCGTGCCTCAGCCTCCCAAGTAGCTGGGACTAGACCGGCTAGTTTTTTGTATTTTTTAGTAGACACGGGGTTTCACCGGGTTAGCCAGGATGGTCTCGATCTCCTGACCTCGTGATCCGCCCGTCTCCGCCTCCCAAAGTGCTGGGATTACAGGCTTGAGCCACCGCGCCCGGCCATCAATGTTTATTAAGGGAAGTGCCCACAACAGTGCCTGGCACTCAGATAACACTCACATTTGCCAAGTCTACCATGACAACCCAGGGATTCCAAAACAGAATGACAGAAAATCCACCTCACTGGGATTTTTCTGTTTAGAATGACAAGGAGGAAAGATGAGAGTGACTGCCAAAAGGGTTGGAGTCATGCCCAGGTGGAGGGCCTCTGGAGGCTACAGCGACGCCAGTGGGGCCAGTCCCTGTGTGTGTGAGCACATGGGGGCAGGCAGGGACAACTAAGAAATCAGGCCAGGCTTGCAGGACTAGCCACGTGGCTGGTGGCAGTCAGGGCGGTAGTAACACAGCAAACCTGATCTCAGAGACCAAGTGAACACATGGGACTCAGTTCTTACAAGTGACAGTGACTCAATGAGAAGTTGTCAGCTTGTTCAAGCCCTTCTGTGTTCTGGATGGCATGTTACTCCATGGGCGTTCAGGAAATGCCAAAGCTCCTGAGAGTATTAGCCTTGCCTGTTCTGGGTAGCACAGGCTGAGGACGAGACTTGCCTCCCAGGTGGGCTGGGCTACGCCCCCTTGGTGCTGCCACAAGGCTCACCTCAGATGATTTTCGAAGACCAGGTCCTGACAAGCCAGAGAAGAGCTCAGGTACTTGCTGAGCTGGGCAGCAATAGGGTGGTGATGCCAGCCCAGGGGTGAAAAGGGCATAGATTCTTTACTTCTGTGGCTTAACAGTGAGGGAGCTGCACACGGGTTCAGGAACTTCCCCGTCAACAGTTCTCTGGGGTGCAGTAACAAAACTGGCTTCTGCTGCTAAAGGTTTTATAATTAAGGGTCAGACAGGATGCATCCTGGGCTATGCAGCAGGAGGATCCCTTTTCAGCCTTAACTCCCCCACAATGTCAATTCTTTTGTCCCCTCCCAAGCTAAAACAAATCCACTTACAGAGGGCCGGGATTGGTGGTGCACGCCTGTAATCCCAGCAGTTTGGGAGGCCGAGGTGGGCGGATCATGAGGTCAGGAGATGGGAGACCATCCTGGCCAACACGGTGAAACTCCGTCTCTACTAAAATTCAATTAGTCAGGTGTGGTTGCATGCGCCTGTATTCCCAGCTACTGCAGAGGTTGAGGCAGGAGAATCGCTTGAATTTGGGAGGCAGAGGTTGCAGTGAACCCAGCTCGTGCTACTGCACTCCAGCCTGGCAACAGACAGAGACTCTTAAAACAAACAAACAAACAAACAAACAAACAAACACCTTTCAAACAGAATATGTACAATCAGGAATGACAGGCGGTGTTGAAAAACTGAGCCTCGTTGTTCTGCAAAAAGGTTATATATGCTTAGGTGGCTGGGCATCGTGGTTCATGCCTATAATCCAGCACTTTGGGAGGCTGAGGCAGGAAGATCACTTCAGTCCAGGAGTTTGAGACTAGCCTGGGTAACATAGCAAGACCCTATATCTACAAAAAACCTAAAAAAAACAAAACAAAACAAAAATGAGCCAGGTGTGATGGCATGGCCTGTAGTCCCAGCTATCCAGGAGGCTGAGGTAGGAGGATTGCTTGAGCCTAGTTCGAGGTCACAGTGAGTTGTTTGTGCCACCACATCCCAGCCTAGGTGACAGTGAGACCCTGTCTCAAAAAAAACTTGGAATTAAAAAAAAGTTGGGGCCAGGTGTGGTGGCTCATGCCTGTAATCCCAGAACTTTGGGAGGCTGAGGCGGGCGGATCACCTGAGGTCAGGAATTCGAAACTAGCCTGACCAACATGGTGAAACCCCATCTCTACTAAAAATACAAAAATTAGCTGGGTGTGGTGGTGGGTGCCTGTAATCCCAGCTTCTCAGGAGGCTGAGGCAGGAGAATCCCTTGAACCCAGGAGGTGGAGGTTGAAGTGATCCGAGATTGTGCCACTGTACTCCAGCTTGGGTGACAAAGTGAGACTCCGTCTCAAAAAAAAAAAAAAAAAGTTTTGGCTGACTGGTAGTGGGTAACCTGGTGGGTAAACCATGGATGGGAGACAGAATTCAAGCTCCAACAGACCGAGACCACTAACTTTCAGAGCAAGGAGTTCACTGCCTGGCTGAATCCCGAGGCCCCAGGAGGCCCTGGATTGTTTTCCTGGGAGACCCATCTGTGTGGACAGCACTAGGCAGCCAAAAGCTTCACATATTTTGCTGTTACTTCTCATTGAAAACTTGTAAGTTGGAATTTTGGTTAAAAAACTCGAGTAAGTGGTTTAAACTTTCACCTAAAGTGGGTTTGCCAAAGCAATCTGCTTAGAAACAGCAGCAGCAGCAAGATGATTTTCCAGTCACGCCTAAGATTCCAAACACGACACAACTCCATCCACCTTCCTGGGGTGCTAACAGGCAGTTCTATTATCTAAGACAGTCTCCTCACTACCCGGTGGTTGTGCATCTGTCTCTCCTTTCAAATGAACTTCTCTAGGGCAGGCTGGGTCCAGCTTCTCTGTTCCCTTACACCTGCCAGAGCTCCAGGTACATCTGATCCCAGGCCTCCTTGAGCTGAGATGCTGAGAGCCTCCCATTAGCCCCTTTCACTCTAAGCAGCTCTATGGCCCATCTACTCTGTGCACAGGGCATCTACTCAAGTGGATCACAGAAGCTGGCTGCCGTCCATCTACTCACCTGTACTCAAGCACATTTTTTGGGGAGTTAAGAGTTACAGCAGGGGCTGGGTGCGGTGGCTCATGCCTGTAATCCCAGCACTTTGGGAGGCTGAGGCGGGCGGATCACGAGGTCAGGAGATTGAGACCATCTGGCTAACACGGTGAAACCCTGTCTCAAATACAAAAAATTGGCCAGGCGTGGTGGCAGGCGCCTGTAGTCCCAGCTACTTGGGAGGTTGACGCAGGAGAATGGCGTGAATCCAGGAGACGGAGGTTGCAGTGAGCCGAGATTGCGCCACTGCGCTCCAGCCTGGGCAACAGAGCGAGACTCCATCTCAAAAAAAAAAAAAAAAAAAAAAAAGTTATAGCAGGATGTGCTCAATATCCAGTCACCGCCAAGATCATATCCTCCCATCTGCTAGAGAAAGTACCATCCCAGGAACAGAGGTTGCCTGTGAAAGGCAGCAGCCTGCACAGCTTGGAACCACGTATGCAGTCCCCCAACCTCCCTCAAGCAGGCAGGAATCACACAAGATGGAGTCTTTGAAGCACTTGTTAATCCGTTATGATTTATTAGCTGTACAGCAGTAGATCCTCCTCCCCAGCTTTCAACCCCATTACATATTTTATTACAGGTCTCATGTTGGCGTCCTAAAATAATGAAAAATATCACACAGTACAGCTAAGTACAAAATGCATCAACCTAGAGTCTGATAGCTAACTGATGGCTCTCTTAAAAGCAATACACAGAAGAAAAAAGTGTTTGAAATCAGTAAGACTGAGGCTCTCTAAAAAACACATTTTTAAACATGTGACAGTTCATGTGCAAGAATCACTTTTTAGTTGGTTTTGTTTCACATTATTATTTTTTGAAGATCCAAAGTTTAAATTACTGACCTAGTGAAATTTTCTGGCCCAGCTTATAAGGGCTGCTGTGACCCACTCATAATCACCCTTCTGCTTTAACAGAAGACTTATAAAACACAACAATCAGCTACAAACAGGGCAAAGAAAATGTTGATGGGAAATCATAACTGAAAGTTAATTGTACAAGGTTCAAATGCTGGCTCCGTGGGCTGGAAATCATGATCTGCCACGTGGGTGTCCGTCACTGGTGGGCAGTGGTCTGGGTGCCATTCTGCTACATGATTGTGATCCAATTCCTTGTCAACATTTACACACTACAGAGTCTGTGGTAACTTAATTTGCAAGTAATTAAAATGCTGGGTTTTCTTACACTGCACTTCTTTTCAACCTCTTAATTAATGGAAAAGATTAAAATGTAAAAAAAGTTATTTACAAGCTTGACCATACCAGAAACTTTGCCAAGAAAGAGGCAAAGCTTTCAGGACAGAACCTGATCGTAGCATGCCATACTACTGGTGTGCAGCTGACTCCAAGCAAAGGGAGTCAGGGAAAAGCAAAAGCAAAAAACAGTTTAAAAGTCTAAGTCCTTCCCAAGTATGCATTTACAATTAAAAACTCTCTTGGGAAGAAGACCATAGAACTCTGGGAAGCCTGGTGGCCATTCTGGAGTGGTTTACCACATGGAGGGAGGGGTCAATGTCTCCGTTTCCATCTAGGAAAACGAGTTAGTCGTCAACACTGTCCTCAGCACTTCACAGTAAACCCTCGGGGACTCAGAACATTCCATGATTTGCTAACATCAGACAGCAAATTCTAGTTAAATCACATTTTTTTCTAACATCATCCTTGAAGTTTTCGTTCTTGGTATGTTTGGTAAAATGATGCTTTTCCCAAAGCCAAAAAAAGAAAGGGAGAAAAATTAAGATGCGGGCCGTTTAAACACAGCCCAGAGCAGTCCTGGCGACACACAAGGCTCCGCCATCACCGGTCCATCATGCTGAGGATCATCTCGGGCGTGAGGTCTCCGTTGGGGGCGTCTGTGGCAGCTGGCTGGGGCTCCTCTTCCTCTCCCTCTGCGGGCTCAGCATCTGGCTCTTTTTTTACTTCAACTATAATGTTTTCAATTGCACCTGTATTCTGATCTTCAACCTGAATGATAGCTGTTGCTGGCAAAGAAGAGCACAGACAGAACAAATGGTGCATTAAAGCCCCAAGAATCACAAGGGTCCTTCAGACTGACATCAAACAGGATGTCAGCAATGCAGGAAAGCCTTATTAGATAGTGGTCCAGAGAGAGTCAATTTATTTATTTATTTATTTATTTATTTTTTTTTGAGACTGAGTCTGGCTCTGTCGCCCAGGCTGGAGTGCAGTGGCGCGATCTCAGCTCACTGCAAGCTCCGCCTCCCGGGTTTACGCCATTCTCCTGCCTCAGCCTCCCGAGTAGCTGGGACTACAGGCGCCCGCCACTTCGCCCGGCTAGTTTTTTTTTGTATTTTTTAGCAGAGATGGGGTTTCACCGTGTTAGCCAGGATGGTCTCGATCTCCTGACCTCGTGATCCGCCCGTCTCAGCCTCCCAAAGTGTTGGGATTACAGGCTTGAGCCACCGCGTCTGGCCTCAATTTATTTTTTATTTTATTTTTTGAGACGGAGTCTTGTTCTATCACCAGGCTGGAGTGCACTGGCACGATCTCGGCTCACTGCAACCTCTGCCTCCCGGGTTAAAGCGTTTCTCCTACCTCAGCCTCCTGAGTAGCTGGGACTACAGGGGCCTGCCCCTACGCCTGGCTAATTTTTGTATTTTTAGCAGAGATGGGGTTTTACCATGTTGGCCAGGCTGGTATGGAACTCCTGACCTCAGGTGATCCTCTCGCCTTGACCCCCCAAAGTGCTGGGATCAAAGGTGTGAGCCACCGTGCCTCACCCTGAGTTTCTTAGAAGGGGCAATCTCAGCACAGAAACTGCTTTCCCTCTCCACCCTTTACGATTTGGCTCTTTTATATTCATTACTGCATCCATTCTGCCAGCTGACTGTGACTTTGGTTGTTTTTCAAAACCCGCCCACATTAACAGTACCCATCTTGTAGAACACAAGTACCCTTCTACTCTGGACTTCTTCTCCTTGAAATGTAACAGGCCTCTAAAGATTTCCTCAGATGTTCCTCAGTAAAAACTCCTAAAAAACCATTTCCTGAGAGTTTGTTCTCGACATGCCCTTAACTTGTTCTCATGGCTTAGTTCCCACCTCCCCAAAGAACAAGGACCCATCTGGCTCCCCCACATGCTCGGAGAAGACTCCAGCCTCCAGAGCAGAGATGAACAACTTACGCTGGTTCTGTTTGGGCTGGTTGGTTCTGCCAGGGGGTCGTCCTCTCCGCTTCTTGGCAGGTGGTGGGGCTGGGGTCACAGGCTGAGGCTCTGGCTCGGGTTCAATTTCTACGGCAGGCTCCTCCTCATCCTCATTGTCGTCCAGATCTGGTTCAGCATTTTCTTTTCATGAAATCAGGAAGCACAGGTGGTGGGACAAGGAGAAGGGTGGTGGAAGAAGAAAGAAAACAATTACATATTCTTTGAAGTCTTGTTTTTTTATATATATATATTTCTTTTCTTTTTTTTTTGAGACAGGGTCTCACTCTGCTGCCTAGGCTGGAGTGCAGTAGCACGATCTCGGCTCACTGCCACCTCCACCTCCCAGATTCAAGTAATTCTCATGGCTCAGCCTCCTGAGTGGCCGGGACTACAGGCATGCACCGCTATGCCCAAGTAATTTTTCTTTTTCTTTTTTTTTTTGAGACAGAGTCTCACTCTGTCTCCCAGGCTAGAATGTAGTGGCACGATCTCGGCTCACTGCAACCTCCGCAACCTGGGTTCAAGCAATTCTCCTGTCTCAGCCTCCTAAGTAGTTGTGACTACAGGCATACGCCACCACGCCCAGCTGATGTTTGTATTTTTAGTAGAGATGGGGTTTCACCATATTGGTCAGGCTGATCTTGAACTCCCGACCTCAGGTGATCCACCTGCCTTGGCCTCCCAAAGTGCTGGGATTACAGGCATGAGCCAACTTGCCCAGCCAATCCAGGTAATCTTTGTATTTTTTGTAGAGACGGGGTTTCGCCATGTTGGCCAAGCTGGTCTCAAACTCCGGATCTCAGGTGATCTGCCCACTTCGACCTCCCAAAGTGCTGGGATTACAGGCGTGAGCCACTGTGCTCAGTCTATTATTTTATTAAGAAAAACCAATTTAAGGCTGGGCACAGTGGTTCACACCTATAACCCCAGCACTCTGGGAGGCTGAGATTGGAGGATCACTCATGTTCAGGAATTCAAGACCAGCTTGGGTAACATAGTGAGACATTATCTCTACAAGAAATAAGAAACTGGCAGCTGGGCGCGGTGGCTCACGCCTGTAATCCCAGCACTTTGGGAGGCTGAGGCGGGTGGATCACCTGAGGTTGGAAGTTCAAGACCAGCCTGACCAACATGGAGAAACCCTGACTCTACTAAAAATACAAAATTAGCTGGGCATGGTGGCGCATACCTGTAATCCCAGCTACTCGGGAGGCTGAGGCAGAAGAATCACTTGAACCCAGGAGGCAGAGATTGCGTGGAGCTGAGATCCGCCATTGCACTCCAGCCTGGACAACAAGAATGAAACTCTGTCTCCAGAGAGAGAGAGAGAAAAGAAAAAAACAAAAAACAAAAAACAAAACAAACGAAATTGGCTTGGTGTGGTGGCTCATGCCTGTAATCCCAGCACTTTGGGAGGGCGAGGTGGGCGGCTTACTTGAGTTCAAGAGTTCGAGATGAGACCAGCCTGGCAAATATGGTGAAACCCCATTTCTACTCCAAAAAAAAAAAAAATGTGGCCAGGCATGGTGGCTCAGGCCTGTAATTCCAGCACTTTGGAAGGCCGAGGCGGGTGGACTGCAAGGTCAGGAGATTGAAACCATCCTGGCCAACGTGGTAAAACCCCGTCTCTACTAAAAATACAAAAATTAGCCAGGTGTGGTGGCAGGCACTTGTAATCCTAGCTACTCAGGAGGCTGAGGCATGAGAATCACTTGAACCTGAGAGGCAGAGGTTGCAGTGAGCTGAGATCATGCCACTGCACTCCAGTCTGGGTGACAGAGTAAGACTTTGGGAAAAACAAACAACAAAAAAAGACAAATTAAAAATTAAACACAAAACAAAACAAAAGTCCATTTAAAAATGCTTTTAGGGGAGCAGGGTGTGAGGTTCCAAAGTAATAAATAAAAATGCTTTTGCTGGAATTTTTGCTATCAGGATTAATATAACAAACAGGTATTGCAGCAAAATGAAGCAAATTGACTTGAATACTATTATTCGCACTTTATGTGGGATTGGCTATTAGTTTTTCCTTTTAGCTTTAGACCCTACTTTTTTGATTCAACACAATACTGAATTTCAAATTTTAATGATCCCCCTACCTACTATACCAGGATAAAGCAGGACACTAAGCCTGAAATGGACCCTTGCAGATGTGGTTCTGCTCATCTCTAAGTGGGCAGGAGGGCTAAGAGTGAGTGTGTGTGTGTGTGTGTGTGTGTGTGTGTGTGTGTGTGTGTGTGTGTGTGTGTGTGTGTGTGTGTGTGTGTGTGTGTGTGTGTGTGTGTGTGTCAGGGGACAAGACAGAAATTCTTTTTCTTTTTTTTTTTTTTTGAGATGGGGTGTGTGTGTGTGTGTGTGTCAGGGGACAAGACAGAAATTCTTTTTCTTTTTTTTTTTTGAGATGGGGTGTGTGTGTGTGTGTGTGTGTGTGTGTGTGTGTGTGTGTGTGTGTGTCAGGGGACAAGACAGAAATTCTTTTTCTTTTTTTTTTTTTTTGAGATGGGGTCTTGCTCTGTCACCCAGGCTAGAGTGCAGTGGTGTGATCATAGCTCACTGCAGCTTCTAACTCCTGACCTCCCAAAGTGTTAGGATTATAGGCTTCATCCATCATGCCTGGCCAGAAATTCTTACGCATTGTGAGGTCCTATTTACTAAGGTAAGTAGCAAGAGTTTTTTTGAAACTATTATTGATTCTCTTTTAAAGTCAAGTTTTTGGACTTAATTCCCAGCTGTACCAGACCTAATGCATCATTCCCAACCCTTTTGCTCTCCTCCCTAATGCCACAGTTGTCCATCCATGGTAAAGTAAGTGGTACATAAAAGTGAGGAAATTATTGTATAAAGAATACTGATGAGGAGTCAGGTAATGAGGCTCTGAGTCTCAGATCTCTTACTAGATATGTGACCTGGGACATCTGACCAGCTGAGACTCAGTTTCCCTGAGCAATTTCTGTAGCACTCTCACTCCACTTAATAGTGACCTGGAGATCAACAGGACTGAGGCAACTCATGTAATCCTGCTCCATAACCTACAGTCTACCACAAACACAGCTTTTACTTATAGCAAACATCACAATTTTAAAATTCACCATTTTCCACTTAGGCTTCGGTACTTCACTGAATGAGGGTGTTACCCTCATTTTATAGAAAAAGTGAGAAACTAAGTGATTGCAATGCACAGCCAAGTCACAGCAGGTAGAATTCAAACCTCTACCCTCAGTCTGGGCTGTTCTGGCGCCCACATCTGCAGGCAGCTAAAGAGCTTTTGTTATCCCTCCCCCATGGCTGTGGCACAAAATGTACAATGCCTGCCTTCCTCTAGAAAGCACAGGTTATTGACGTGTACTCTTTTTCTCTGGAACAAAATGTTTAAATTTAGAGATCTGTGGGTAAACTCCTGATCTTCCAGATAAAATGCCTTATTTCTCAAGTGACTGAAATCCTAAGTGAAAATGTGGGGAATGTAGAGATAAGTGGCAGTGTGTCAAGAACGAGAGATGCTTCCCTGCTGAACTTCTTCAAGCCCCCTATTGCCTAAGTTGGCCCAATGCCTAGAAAACTAAACAAATTCAGTCAGAATTGGGGGGAAAAGCACACAAAAGCAGGCTAACAGGATCAAAGGCTTATTGGCTTGGTGGTATTTCGGCAAAAAGCCTTGAAAACAGCAGTAGACCATCTGCTGGTCGATTTCTGTAGATAGCCGACAAGCAGAACTTCTGGGTCAGGACAAGTAACACTGCACGGCCATCAGTGGCATGGAGCCCAGGCTGACGTCCATTTTCTGGGGGAGATAAAGAGTCACTAGGTATAAGGCCTTGAACCAAATTTCGTGCTCTACTAAACAGCAGCAGACCGAAGGAAGAACTGTAGAAATCTATCAGAAGCTATCAATAATCTCTTTAGACTTAAGATGCTTCTGGTTACATATGATGAGGGAAAGAAGCTGGTCTTCCTGGAGATGAATCACAAAAGTGAACAAGGAAGTATCAGGAGAAAGCAGGACACAGGACAGAGTCTGACAGCAGGGGGCTTTGCAACTAAGAGCAACTATAAAGGTTAAGATTATCTGATCACTGGTAATATCTGGGAGTCTCCCAACATTTCTGAAAACCCCCAACAGTTCACTGCAGTAATTTTTTTCTTTTTTTTTTTTTTTGAGACAGGGTCTCACTCCGTCGCCCAGGCTGGAGTGCAGTGACACTATCTCAGTTCACTGCAGCCTCAACCTACTGGGCTCAAGCCATCCTCCCACCTCAGCCTCCCAGATAGCTGGGACCAAAGGTGCAGGTCACAACCCCCTGCTGATTTTTGTATTTTTTTGTAGATACAGGGTTTTGCCATGTTCCCCAGGCTGGTCTTGAACTCCTGAGCTAAGGTGATCTGTCTGCCTTGGCCTACCGAAGTGCTGGGATTACAGGCGTGAGCCACCATGACCAGGGGCAAATTGACATCTTAAAGGAGGCATACACTTAACACCCAGTGACTGAAGAAGATGCTACTTAAAACAGATACTCCAAGCCGGGCGCGGTGGCTCATGCCTGTAATCCCAGCTACTTGGGAGACTGAGGCAGGAGAATTGCTTGAACCTGGGAGGCGGAGGTTGCAGTGAGCCGAGCTCATACCACTGCACTCCAGCCTGGGCAACAGAGTGAGACTCCGTCTCGGGGGGAAAAAAAAAAAAATGTAAAAAAGTAATAGAATCAATTACTATAACTCACCATATTAATAGTCATTAGACAGCATTAATTAGAAATACAAATTAAGGCCGGGCACAGTGGCTCAAGCCTGTAATCCCAGCACTTTGGGAGGCTGAGGAGGGCAGATCATCTGAGGTCAGGGGTTCGGGACCAGCCTGGCCAACATGGTGAAACCCTATCTCTACTAAAAATACAAAAATTAATAGGGCGTGGTGGGGCAAGCCTGTAATCCCAGCTACCTGGGAGGCTGAGGCAGGAGAATCGCTTGAACCCAGGAGGTAGAGGTGCAGGGAGCAGAGATCACGCCACTGCACTCCAGCCTGGGCAACAAGAGGGAGATACCATCTCAAAAAACAAAAAAGAACACCAAACAAACAAAAAACTCAAAAACAAAAAAGCCCAATAAGTGACTAAAGTTCTTCAATATGTTACTTATTCAAAAAATCTCATCCCCTCCCCACTATTTCTACTGACAACCAGTGCAAAACACAAAATGAAGAATCCCTAGACTATCAGGCATCATCTATAATCTCTCCAGTTTAATGGTGCTTCTGGGAAGTCCATTCCCTAAAACCAAACTCTCTACCACCTTTTCCATCCACACCTTAAGTCTTTAGTTACAGAGGTGTCTTCCCACCTGGATGCCAGCAACCCACATATCCACACTATAGAATCTAACACTCTGAACATGTTTGTGTAATTAAACGTGGCCTCCAAATTACCAAGACTCTTGTTCTTCCACCCTCTTTGTGAGGCTTGGCACTTCTTTTTTTGGAGACAAAAAAAAGACGCCTAGGATGGAGGGCAGTGGCATGATCACAGCTCACTGCAGCCTCTATTTCCCGGGCTCAGGTGATTCTCCTACTTCAGCCTCTCGAGTAGCTGGCACTATGGGCATGTACCACCACACCGGGCTAATTTTAAAATTTTTTGTAGAGACAAGGTTTTGCCATGTTCCCCAGGCTGGTCTCGAACTCCTGACCTCAAGTGATCTGCCCATCTTCGTCTCCCAAAGTGCTAGGATTACAGGCATGAGCCACTGTGCCCGACCAAGGCTTGGCACTTCTTTTTTTTTTTTTTTTTGAGACGGAGTCTCGCTCTGTCGCCCGGGCTGGAGTGCAGTGGCCGGATCTCAGCTCACTGCAAGCTCCGCCTCCCGGGTTTACGCCATTCTCCTGCCTCAGCCTCCCAAATAGCTGGGACTACAGGCGCCTGCCACCTCGCCCGGCTAGTTTTTTGTATTTTTTTTAGTAGAGACGGGGTTTCACCGTGTTAGCCAGGATGGTCTCGATCTCCTGACCTCGTGATCCGCCCGCCTCGGCCTCCCAGAGTGCTGGGATTACAGGCTTGAGCCACCACGCCCGGCCAAGGCTTGGCACTTCTAAGCATAACCTCCTGCCTGGGTTTCATGACTAGAGAGGCAAAAAACACTCCAAAGAGTACCTGTGGTAGGAAAATAGGCAAGATTTTAAACTTTAAATGGAGAGATTAAGGTAGGAAGAGAAAGGCTGACCTTCACTGACTTGATCAGCACCTCTCAAGGCTAGGCTGACACAGGCAGTCAAACCATAAGTGAAGAGGCTTAAACAACTTTCTTCATGTCCATTAGATTCACTGCTCAAATCTAGACCAGCTACCTAAATGTAAAAGTTAAGAACATAGGACAAGAAACTCGGCTGGCCTTAGAATATCACAAATTTGAATAAACTAAATAAAAATATTAATTTTGCTTTGACTTTAACTGAAGATTACTTATAAGGCATTAATAAGTGGAATGCCACGAGGAGAAAAGAAAATGTGCCCCAGAAAAACACTAACTGCTGTTGTAAATAGACATTAGGAGATGAGAAGTTTAAAGAAAGGAAGAGCATGTGCCTGCCTCTATATCTCAGCATATCCATACATAAATACACTGGAAACTGGGCTCCAAGGCCTGCCATAGTAAGCAAACCAAGAAACAAGTCACCTACCACTGTCAGAGGAATCTTCTTTCTTAGAGCGCATCTTTCTTTTTCTTCCACGTTTACTCTTCTTCGTTTCTCCTCCATTCTCCCCCTCTACACCATCTGGGCCAGCACAATTATCAGCATGTCTTGCCATGGTATTCTAACAAAAAGAACAAAATCCTCTTTCACACCACTAAAAAAGCTAAGATCAGATTGAAAGTTATTTACTTTAATAAAATCCATATTAAGCCTAAAAATTCTAGTATCTGCTAAGTGTGTCCTGAACACGCTGTCTCTGCTCAGGGGAAATGGGTAAGGCTAGCTTCTTTGAGGGGAGGCTCAGCAGCCTACAGACAGAGACAGGAGAGGATTCAGACCAGCTCCTAGTTCTGTCAAGATCTAACACAGCCCTCAAGACCCCGCACAGGCTACAGCTAGCTAGGGGTGGGGTGGGGTGCAGGTTTCAATCCACCTAGGGAAATTTCTTTTTTTTTTGAGACGGAGTCTCGCTTTTTCGCCTAGGCTGGAGTGCAGTGGTGTGATCTCGGCTCACTCAAGCTCCGCCTCCCTGGTTCCCGCCATTCTCCTGGCTCAGCCTCCCGAGTAGCTGGGATTACAGGGGCCAGCTCTGCACCCGGCTAATTTTTTGTATTTTTAGTAGACAGGGTTTCACCGTGTTAGCCAGGATGGTCTCGATCTCCTGACCTCATGATCCACCCACCACGGCCTCCCAAAGTGCTGAGATTACAGGTGTAAGCCACCGTGCCCAGCAGGAAATTTCTTTATACAATGAATCTATTCAAAGATACTGTGTTCCCCATCAGTGGAAGGGCTCACACATGGATAGAAACATCAAGATGGGGTGACTAACACTTTCCAAACAATGGAACATCTCTGTTTATAACCTCAGTGAAAAAAACTACCTTGCTCTGCAGAGGAAGACCAAAAATCCAATATTCAGTATCATAATAGGAAAAGTGAAGTTCTGACCCTTACCCGACGTGTAAATGTTTTCCCACACTTAGAACAGACAAACGCCGCAGGGACAAAGTTGGGGTCGTGATAGCGCTTGAAGTGCATGTCGAGAAGCTGCTTCTGGCGGAAGGTCTTATCGCAGTGGCTGCAGGCATAAGGCTTCTCCCCGGTGTGGGTGCGCTTGTGCATGATCATGTGCCTCTCCTGAAATGGCATGGGGGAAAGGCCTCTGAGCCTGCTCATGGGGCTACTATCCCAGCTGCCACCTGCATGCAAGTGGCCAACAGGTCTTTCTCACCCAAGCTAGGTCTAGACTCAACACGGCTTGAGATGATAAAGCTATACATTTAGAGACAGGGTCTTGCTCTGTTGCAAAGGCTGGAGAGCAGTGGTGTGATCATGGTTTACTGCAGCTTCAAAATGGGACCATAGACATGAGCCACCATGCCCAACTAATTTTTTTTTTTTCTTTTGAGACGGAGTCTTGCTCTGTCGCCCAGGATGGAGTGCAGTGCCGCCATCTCGGCTCGCTGCAACCTCCACCTCCCAGGTTTAAGCAGTTCTCCTGCCTTAGCCTCTGGAGTAGCTGCGATTACAGGTGCCTGCCACCACGCCCAGGTGATTTTTGTAGTTTTTAGTAGAGATGGGGTTTCATTAGGTTGGCCAGGCTGGTCTTGAACTCCCAACCTCAAATGATCTGCCTGCCTTGGCTTCTCAAAGTGGTGGGATTACAGGTGTGAGTCACCTGGCCCCAGCTAAATTTTTTTTTTTTTTGGAGACAGTCTCACTCTGTCGCCCAGGCTGGAGCGCAGTGGCGCAATCTCGGCTCAACGCAACCTCCGCTGCAGGTTCAAGCAATTCTCCTGCCTAAGCATCTGGAGTAGCTGGGATTACAGATGTCTATCACCACGCCTGGCTAATTTTTGTATTTTTAGTAGAGGCAGGGTTTCACCGTCTTGGCCAAGCTGGTCTCGAGCTCTTGACCTCAAATGATCCACCCACCTCGGCCTCCCAAAGTGCTGGGATTACAGGCACTTGAGCCACCGTGCCCGGCCCTAATTTTTCTTTCTGTAGAGACAGGGTCTCTCTCCGTTGCCTATCTCGGCCTCCCAAAGTGCTAGGATTACAGGTGTGAGCCACTGGGCCCTGCTTGATAAAGGTATTTTTAGTGTGGTGCAGAACTGCTTCCATAATTCTAGCACAGACAGAGCTGCTTATTCCTGCTGAGCTCCTTCTCTGGCTCTCCAAGAGTCATGTCCCCGCATGAGATTCTTCCCCTCTCTCAAGTCCTGGACTTACTTTCCACAGTTTTCAGAGAGATGTCTGCTTAAGGAAGAGGTAAGCTGTGACTGAATAAAACATCAGCGGGACATGGTATAATACAATTGACAAGGAGCATGACCTTTGATTTTGGTGACATTCCTCATAATCCAGTTTGAAAATACTATCCTTAAAATATGTAAATGCCTTCTGATAACACCAGACACTGAGGAAGCACCAACAACTTTCAGTGAAGGTTCCTACCTGTCTACAAGCGTAATCACACTGGTCGCACTTAAAGCGCTTCTCATTCTTGTGTGACTTCTGATGCTGGATGAGGGCATAGCGCTCATGAAACACAGCATCACAGTAACGGCATTTCTTGCCTTGCTCAATATAGGAATGCTGCTTTCGCAAGTGGACACCTGAAAGCACAGTAAAAAGCCCAGTGTAATGTTAAAACACAAACAAGCACTTTAATAAGTTACTAATACATTTCTCCTGATTTTTTTTTTTTTTTTTTTTTGAGACGGAGTCTTGTTCTGTCGCCCAGGCAGGAGTGCAGTGGCACAATCTCGGCTTACTGCAAGCTCCACCTCCCAGGTTCATGCCATCCTCCTGCCTCAGCCTCCCGAGTAGCTGGGGACTATAGGCGCCTGCCACCACGCCCGGCTGTTTTTGTTTTTTTTTTTTTGTATTTTTAATAAAGACGAGGTTTCGTCATGTTAGCCAGGATGGTCTCAATCTCCTGCCCGCCTCGGCCTCCCAAAGTGCTGGAATTATAGGTGTGAACCACTGCACCAGGCCCATTTCTCCTGATTTTTAAGTTTACTCTGGGTGTTACACAAAAAATGAATGAAAAGGCAGAGTAACAGGTGCAGGGAGAACAATTAAGATTGTTCAAATAGGATAGGTGGGAGAAGATGGTGGCTGGGACAAGGGTGATGACAATGGGTATGGATGGAAGGAGAAGAACTGATGAGAGATGGAAGCAGTTGCATCAATAGGATTTAGTGACTGTAGAGTGAAGAAGAAAGTAGGCATCAGGCCTGGAAAACCAGGTAGGTGTTGGGGTCATTTACTGAGACAAGAATAGAGGAAGAGGGCTTAAGACCAAGTTGTATGTGTTATTTTTGGGGTCGGGGAGTCGGGGGGTATAAGGGATAGAGAAGTTTTAGACCTTCAGTTTTAGACATGCTGAATTTGAAATGCCAGAGACATCAATGCAGGGGTGGGATGGCAAGGGATACACAGTTATATAAGGTTAACTCAAGAGAAAGATCTGGAGTAGGAATATAAATGTACAAGTTGTTAGGATTTGAAAGCAGCTATGCTTATCACTGTACCACCAATGCCACAAAGAGTTGTTAGAATTTGAAACCATGGGAGCTGATAAGATCACTAAGGCAAAAAGTAGAATTAAAATAAAAAGTATGGGTCATGCTTTAAGAAGTCTAAGAGTTGGCAGGCACAGTGGCTCATGCCTGTAATCCCAGGACTTTGGGAGGCTGAGGCAGGTGGATCACCTGGGGTGAGGAGTTCAAGACCAGCCTGGCCAACATGGCAAAACTCTGTCTCTTCCTAAAAAAAAAAAAAATTAGCTGGCCGTGGTGGTGTATGCCTGTAAACCTGTAATCCCAGTCACTCGGGAGGCTGAGGCAAGAGAACGGCTTGAACCTGGGAGGCGGAGGTTGCAGTGAGCCAAGATTATGCCACTGCACTGCACTCTAGCCTGGGCGACAAAGACTCCATCTCAAAAGGAATCCTAGCACTTTGGAAGGCAAAGGCATGTGGATCACCTGAGGTCAGAAGTTTGAGACGTGGCCCTGTAGTGAAACCCCCTCTCTACTACAAAATACAAAAATTAGCTGGGCATGGTGGTGTACACCTGGAGTCCCAGGTACTCGGGAAAATGAGAAAGGAGAATCATTTAAACCAGGGCAGCAGTGGCTACAGTGAGCCGAGATCGTGCCGCTCTACTCCAGCCTGGGTGACAGAGTGAAACTCTGTCTCTCACACAAAGTACACACGCACACACACAAACAAAGAAGTCTAAGAGTTGGGCCAGGCATGGTGGCTCACACCTCTAATCCCAGCACATTGGAAGGCTGAGGTGGGTGGATTGCTTGAGTCCAGTACAAGACCAGCCCGGGCAACATAGTGAAACCCTGTCTCTACCAAAAAAAAAAAAAAATTAGCTGGTCATTGTGGCATGTGCCTGAGGTCCCAGCTACCAGGGAGGTTGAGGTGGGAGGATTGCTTGAGCCTGGGAAGTCGAGGCTGCAGTGAGCCAAGATTGCGCCACCGAAATCCAGCCTGGGCAACAGAGAAAGACACAGTCTCCAATAATTAAAAAAAACAAAACAACAACAACAAAAAACCTCAGAGTTAAGGCTAGCGAGAGAAAAAAAGGTTAAAACAACAGAAAGTTGAAAGGAATAAGAGAAAGAAGAAAACCAACAGGATTTAGTGTCACAGACGCCAAGGGAAGAAAGTGTTTCAAAGGAAGAGGGTACTGTCAACTATGAAGAACACTGCTAAGAGATCAACTCATCTTTTAGGAAGAAGAGTGGAAAGGAGTCTTCACTACATTCAGAGTGTGGGGTCATTCATGACCTTAAGCAAGAGTCATTATACCAGAGTGATGCGGAATAAGCTAGACAAGAGAGAATGAGAGAAGACTGTGAGGGATGCAACTCTTCATAAAGGCTGGCTGGGAAAGAGAGAAGAGCAGAAGAGTTAAACCTAGAGAGTGAACACACACACACACACACACATATATATATATATATATATTTTTTTTTTTTTTTTTCTTTTCTTCTTGAGATAGTCTCACTCTCTTGCCCAGGCTGGAGTGCCGTGGCACGATCTCAGCTCAGCCTCCCAAGTAACTGGGACCACAGGTGCCTGCCACCACGCCTGGCTAATTTTTTGTATTTTTAGTAGAGATGGGGTTTCACCATGTTAGCCAGGATGGTCTTCATCTCCTGACCTTGTGATCCACACACCTCAGCCTCCCAAAGTGCTGGGATTAGAGGCGTGAGCCACTGCGCCCAGCCATATTTTTGTTTAAGAGATTGGGTCTTGCTGTATCACACAGGTTGGTCTAGAACTCCTGGCCCATCCTCCTGAATAGCTGAAACTACAGGTGTGAGCCACTGTGCCTGGCTAAGATTCTTTTTTTTAGACATGGGGTCTGTCACCCAAGCTGGAGTGCAGTGGCACGATCTCAGCTCATTGCAACCTCTACACCTCCTAAGCTCAAGTGATCCTCCCACCTCAGCCTCCTGAGTAGCTGGAACCACAGGTGCACCTCACCACAACCGGCTGTTTTGTATTTTTGGTAGAGATGGGAGTTTTGCCATGTTGTTCAGGCTGGTCTGGAACTCCTAAGCTCAAACGATCCGCCCACCTCAGCCTCCCAAAGTGCTGGGATTACAGGCGTGAGCCACCGCGCCTGGCCCTTTGTCTTTATTTTTTAAGGAGGAAGAGAAGTCATTTACTGAGACCAAGAAGGGAGAGAAAAAAGACGGAAAATTAGAGGTTATAAGAAAGTAGGAGTAGGGGGTCTGGTGTGGTAGCTCATGCCTGTAATCCCAACATTTTGGGAGGCCAATGAGGGCAGATCATCTGAGGTCAGGAGTTCGAGAGCAGCCTGGCCAACAGGGTGAAACCCTATCTCTACTAAAAATATAAAAATCAGCCGTGGTGGCGGGCACTTGTAGTCCCAGCTACTCAGGAGGCTGAGGCAGGAGAACAGCTTGAACCCAGGAGGTGGAGGTTGCAGTGAACAGAGATCGGACCACTGCGCTCCAGCATGGGTGACAAGTGCAAAACTTTGTCACAAAAAAAATAAGTGAGGGCTGGGCGCAGTGGCTCATGTCTGTAATCTCAGCACTTTGGGAGGCCGAGGCAGGCAGATCACCTGAGGTCAGGAGTTCAAGACCAGCCTGACCAACATAGTGAAACCCCATCTCTACTAAAAAATACAAAAAAAAAACTTAGCTGGGCATGGTGGTATGTGCCTATAATCCCAGCTACTCAGGAGGCTGAGGCAGGAGAATCACTTGAACCTGGGAGGCAGAGGTTTGCAGTGAGCTGAGTTCGCACCATTGCACTCCAGCCTGGGTGACAAGAAGGTAATTCCATCTCAACAACAACAACAACAAAAAAAAGTAAGAGTAGGGTGCCCAACTCTATATAACAAGCACCAAATATTGTGGAATGAATTTGCTGACTCATAAAGAAGAACTGGAGCACACCTGACAAGAACAAACAGCTGGAATAGCTAGAAGCAGTGAGGGCCTAGCTACATTTGGGATCATTAATTTATGTATTTACAGTGCTATAAGTTGTATCAACTGAGGTGACATCCCACCAAACTTAAAGAGAGCTAATTATTGGGAGTAGAATGAGGTAAGGGAGAGGATGGCTCTCACTTTTCACTCGCTACCTATTTATGAGAGTAAAATCTAACCTGTTTTCAAAGAGGAAATACAAACTTTTTTAGAATTGGCTTTTTTCGGCCGGGCGCGGTGGCTCAAGCCTGTAATCCCAGCACTTTGGGAGGCCGAGACGGGCGGATCACAAGGTCAGGAGATCGAGACCATCCTGGCTAACATGGTGAAACCCCGTCTCTACTAAAAATACAAAAAACTAGCCGGGCGAGGTGGCGGGCGCCTGTAGTCCCAGCTACTCAGGAGGCTGAGGCAGGAGAATGGCGTAAACCCGGGAGGCAGAGCTTGCAGTGAGCTGAGATCCGGCCACTGCACTCCAGCCTGGGCGACAGAGCGAGACTCCGTCTCAAAAAAAAAAAAAAAAAAAAAAAAAAAAGAATTGGCTTTTTTCTTTTTTTTGAGACAGAGTCTCACGCTCTGTCACTCAGGCTGGAGTGCAGTGGCAAGATCTCAGCTCACTGCAACCTCCGCTTCCCAGATTCAAGCAATTCTCCTGCCTCAGCCTCCCAAATAGCTGGGACTATAGGTGTGCACCACCACATCTGGCTAATTTTTTTTTGGAGACAGTCTTACTCTATTGCCTAGGCCAGGGTGCAGTGGCACGATCTTACTCACTGCAACCTCCACCTCCCGGGTTCACGCGATTCTTTTGCCTTGGTCTCCTGAGTGGCTGGGATTACAGGCACTTGCCACCATGCCCAACTAATTTTGGTATTTCTTTAGTAAAAGACAAGAGTTTCACCATGTTAGCCAGGCTGGTCTCAAACTACTCTCGTGATCTGCCCACCTCAGCCTCCCAAAGTAATGGGATTACAGGAGTGAGTCACTACACCTGGCCTGAAAGATTTAATTTCTAACACAAAACTCTTAACAGTCGACCAGAATGAATGTATGACTCATGGGTCTTACATGGAGCCCAAAGTCGTTTACTTCAAGCTCATGGTTTCATCTTCAAAATATATGTGACGTTGGCCAGGTGTGATGGCTCATGCCTATAATGCCAGCACTTTGGGAGACTGAGGTGGGTGGATCACTTGAGGTCAGGAGTTCATGACCAGCCTGGCCAACATGGTGAAACCCTATCTCCACTAAAAATACAAAATTAGCTGGGCATGGTGGTGCGAGCCTACAATCCCAGTTACTTGGGAGGCTGAGGCAGGAGAATCGCTTGAACCCGGGAGGTGGAGGTTGCAGTGAGCCAAGATTGTGCCACTGCACTCCTGCCTGGGCGACAGAACGAGACTCATCTCAAACAAAGAAAATAAATAAAATAAAATAACATTTGCATTTTGCTTAATATATTAATATTTTTAAAAAGTTTGTTTTTTTGAGATGGAGTCTTGCTTTGTTGCCCAGGCTGGAGTGCAGGGGTGCGATTTCAGCTCACTGCAACCTCTGCCTCCCGGGTTCAAGCGATTCTCCTGCCTGAGCCTCCCAACTAGCTGGGACTACAGGCACGTGCGACCAGCCACCACGCCTGGCTAATTTTTTGTATTTTTAGTTAAGACGGGTTTTTACCGTGTTAGCCAGGATGGTCTCAATCTCCTGACCTCATGATCCGCCCGCCTTGGCTTCCCAAAGTGCTGGGATTACAGGCGTAAGCCACCGCGCCTGGCTATATAAAAAAGTTTTAATAGAACTATTACATAGCAATACAAAAATACAAATAATTTTTTTTTTTTTTTGGAGACAGAGTCTCTGTCGCCCACGCTGGTGTGCAATGGCACAATCTTGGCTCACTGCAACCTCCGCCTCCCACGTTCAAGAGATTCTCCCACCTCAGCCTCCTGAGTAGCTGGGATTACAGGCACCCGCCATCATGCCAGGCTAATTTTTGTATTTTTGTAGAGACGAGGTTTCACCATGTTGGCCAGGCTGGTCTCGAACTCCTCATCTCAGGTGATCTGCCCACCTCGGACTCCCAAAGTGCTGGGATTACAGGCATGAGCCACCGTGCCCAGCCCCAATAAAAATAAATTTTAAAAAGTATTAAGATGGCAGAGCGCAGTGGCTCATGCCTATAATCCCAGCACTTTGGGAGGCTGAGGCAGGCAGATCATGAGGTCAGGAATTTGAGACCAGCCTGGCCAATATGGTAAAACCTCATCTCTACCAAAAATACAAAAATTAGTCGGGCATGGAAGTACATGCCTGTAGTCCTAGCTACTCAGGAGACTGAGGCAGAAGAATCGCTTGAACCAGGGAGGTGGAGGTTTCAGTGAGCCGAGATCGTGCCAGTGCACTCCAGACTGTGCGACAGAGTGAGATTCCGTATCAAAAAAAAAAAAAAAAAAAAGTGTTAAGACACCAGCTAAATTGCATAAAGTTTCTTCAAAACTCTTCTGAGTAAAACCACTGCTGCAGAAAGACAGGCCATGTTTATGCTGGGGATGGACAAGCTGCTGCTATGGCCTGGGTACTAATATACACCCCAGTGTGAGAAGGAGCTGGGGCAGGCTCAAGAGAACTTAGCTTGGTTTTGCCACCCAGAAGCTGTGTTGCAAAGCTTTGGTAAAGACAGCTCTCTGAGTCTTAGGCTTATCACCTATCAAATCAGAGTAAGATGAGCCTTCATTACTTCATATGGTTGTTGTGAAATTCAATGAGCAAAAAAGTAAAACAATGGGCAATACTTATTTCTGCTTTGAATAAAAAAAACACAGCAGGCAATCCAAGTGACTATCTTTCTGTATGAGTTACACTAAATGTGTTTTTTTTTTTTTTTTGAGACAGTGTCTCGCCCTGTTGCCCAGGCTAGAGTGCAGTGGTGCGATCTCGGCTTACTGCAAGCTCCGTCCCCCAAGTTCACACCATTCTCCTGCCTCAGAGTCCCGAGTAGCTGGGATTACAGATGCCCACCACCATGCCCGCTAATTTTTTTTATTTTTAGTAGAGACAGGGTTTCACCTTGTTAGCCAGGATGGTCTCGATCTCCTGACCTTGTGATCCACCTGCCTTGGCCTCCCAAAGTGCTGGGATTACAGGCATGAGCCACCGTGCCGGCCTAAATATTATTAATAAACTCCATATCTATGTAAACTCTAGTTTATGCACAGAAAAACAGTTGCTACTAAACCAATAAAACAGTCCCATTACTTAGAGAAAGTACAGATGTTCTCAAAAAAATACAATAGAATGACCTGAGTTTGAATTACACTATGTTACTTTCCTATTTGGGGAAGGAGGGCTACTAATTAAAGGTGTACTCTGTTTCCTCCCATCACAGCTCCCATTAATTTATAGATGAGTTTTATTCAGGACAGAATCTTGTGGCCTGACTACAGTAAGAAAAAGAAGAAACAGGAAAAAAAAAAAAAAAAAAGTAGCTAAGCAATGGCTTTTACTAAGTGACAGGCCATTCCTATACATAAAATGTATGAGAGTCAGAAGGTGAAGTTATTTATGATCCCCATATTTCAAAATATAAATCCTTCAAAATATGTTTTTCACCTGTCACTGATCTACTTACCCAAATCACTTTTTCGGGCTATGACTGTGTCACAGTGGGGACAGTGAAATTTGGCCACATTTTCTGTGTGCTTCTGTAAAATGTGCATCTTCATGGTACCACTTTGGGTAAACCGAGCATGACAAATATAACATTCATAAGGCTTTTCTCCTTTAAAGAAAATACAGAATTGAACACATTAAATGAAATGAATAAATACTGTAATTTAATTGGAGGGTAACTCAGGTGGCAGATATGCTACATCACAGAGAATCTACAGGTCTCAGGAAGGCTGAGGCTCAGTCCCAGTGCCCAGATCATGTCTATCTTCAGACATGGCCAAGTCCTAAACTGCTACTGGCCACCTCTGCTCTGTCCAGCTCTGCTCTGGAATCCTCCACATTATAGCAATGCTTACCTTTGGGGGAGACTGAATGGAGAACCCACAAGTTTTTCTTTTTAAGAAAAGGCAGTATCCAGGAAAACTGAATAAGGTGGGTTAGGAAATCCACCCAGACTTTCAAAATTAAAATCTGTCCATTTTAACTTAATTTCTCCCTTAAAAAGTATTATTTTCTTGTTATAGGCAGATTCAAGTTGAACAAAACAAAAGGTACTATTTTCTAATGTATTTCCGAACAATGAATTCAGAGGATATGCCAGAGAAGCATTAATCAATTCCATACTATTTTCATGCCAGTCTTCCATTTGCATAAACAATGGGGGCACACAGTGGTCCACAGGGTCCCATGGGATTCACTGAAAAGCAGCTCATTAATACAGTAAGGAGTGGAGAAGTCCTACCTGAATGGGTTCTCATGTGCCTTTTCAGCTTGTATGTGTCCCTGCTGGCATAACTGCACAAACTGCACTGAAATGGACGCTCTCCAGTATGAGAGCGAATGTGACGTTTTAATTTGCTGACCTGAAATATGAAAACAAAACTTTAACTTCTGTTTACACAGACTGTAACATGAGCACTGTAGGTTAGGCACAAAAGCTTAGCTTTGGGGCACTGAAATTCAGAATACAGAAGAAGTCTAAAAGATAACCTTCTCTCTTCATTATTTGTAAACTTTGCTTCTCGAATCCTTATCATTATCTAAGAGAAGTGGGTAAATGAATACGGGTGTAGATGAGTCAAGATTGGTCATTACTTGGGAAGCCAAGGTGGGCGGATCATCTGAGGTCAGGAGTTCAAGACCAGCCTGGCCAACATGCTGAGACCCCCTATCTACTAAAAATACAAAAATTAGCCAGGCATGGTGGCACACACCTACTCGGAAGACTGAGGCTGGAGAATCTCTTGAACCCAGAAGGTGGAGGTCGCAGTGACCCAAGATCATGCCATTGCACTCCAACCTGGGCAACAAGAGCGAAACTGTCTCAAAAAAAAGATTGCATGTGACTAGTAACTGTTTAAGCTGGGTGGTAGGCACATGAGGATGTATTACAATCTTTACTTCTACATGTTTGAAATTTTCCGTAATAGTTTAAAACTAATCCATGCCTATTTACAGATCAATTTGTTCCAAATCCTGAGTTACTGAATACATGTTTTAATTCCACTCATCCTCTTTTCCTATCATTAGGGTTTCCTAGACAGGCCAGGCTCGAAGGGCCTCTCATCTATCATCCTCCCATTATCCATCCTTTAGTCCCCTGCAGGATACCTTATACTAAAACAGTGAGTTTCAAACTTGATTCTACGAAGTGCTTTGAGGGCAGGGTGCGGTGGCTCACACCTGTAATCCCAGCACTTTGGCAGGCCAAGGCGTGTGCAGATCACTTGAGGTCAGGAGTTCGAGACCAGCCTGGGCAACATGGCAAAACCCTGTCTCTACAAAAAATACAAAAATTAGATGGGTGTGGTGGTACATGCCTGTAGTCCCAGCTACATGAGGAGCAGCTCAAGTGGGAGGATCACCTGATCCCAGTAGTTTAAGGCTACAGTGAGCCATGATCACACCACTGCACTCCAGCCTGGGCGACAGAGTGAGAGACCCTGTCCCCCACGCACCCCCTGCCCCAAAAAGCGCTTTGAACATTCACTAATGTTTCAATGTTTGTTTTGAAAAATTTAAAAAGTTTCCCAATTTTAAGGAAAAAACAAACAAAAACAAGCACTGCACTCTTAAGTGTTGTTGGTTTCTCTTTTGAGATGAAATCTCGCTCTGTTGCCCAGGCTGGAGTGCAGTGTCACGATTGTGGGTCACTGCAACCTCCACCTCCCAGAGTCAAGCAATTCTCCTGGCTTGGCCTCCCAAGTAGCTGAGACTACAGGCGCCCACCACCACGCCTGGCTAACTTTTGTATCTTTAGTAGAGATGGGGTTTCACCATGTTGGTCAGGCTGGTCTCGAACTCCTGATCTCAGGTGACCAACCCGCCTTGGTTTCCCAAAGTGCTGGGATTATAGGGGTGAGCTACCATGCCCGGCCCCAGTTATAAGTGTTACACACCAAGTTTTCAACACATAAGTCGATAACTATCCTAACAGCATTACTAACTCTCTTCCTTCAAGATTTCCCTATTTAACCTGTTAACTCGTATGTACCAGAACCCACTCTGCTCCAATGAGCTATCTATTCCTGCTGCAATATCACACTGGTTTCATTTACTATAGTTTTACAAAATCCAATTACATAACCCCTCATTCTATTTTCAAATTTATCTTAGCCATTCACATTTATTCTTCCAGCTGAAAGTTAGAATTAACTTGTAATGTTTCTTCATTTATTCATGTCCTTTGGAAAAGCTTGAGGTTTTCTTCATGTAGATTTCATAGATATTGTTGCTGTTGTTTTTGAAACCGAGTCTCGCTCTGTCGCCCAGGCTGGAGGTCAGTGGCATGACCTCGGCTCACTGCAAGCTCCACCTCCTGGGTTCACCCCATTCTCCTGCCTCAGCCTCCTGAGTAGCTGGGACTACAGGTGACCGCCACCACGCCCAGCTAATTTTTTGTATTTTGTTTGTGTTAGCCAGGATGGTCTCGATCTCCTGACCTAGTGATCTGCCCGCCTCGGCCTCCCAAAGTGCTGGGATTACAGGCGTGAGCCATCATGCCCAGCCAGATATTGTTTTTTGTTGTTCAGTTTATCCCTAAGTTATTTTATTGCTATTAGAATCCATTTTACACCTTCCTATCACTATAGAAGTTACTGATTTCTGTATGCTTATCTTATATCCGGTCAGTGAACTGAACTCTTCCCGCTCTAAGTTTTTGTTTTGATACTCTTAGATTTTCTCTGTAAGCAAATCTCTCTGCAAGAAATAACAGTTTTATCTTTCCATTAATAATTCATTTCTTACTTTATTCTATTAGCTAGGATTTCCAGTACAACGTTGAAACAGTAACATTAAGAATGAATATCTTGTCACATTCCAGAATTTAGTGGAAATACTTTCAATGTTTCAGAATTAATTAGGATAAGTTTATTATACATTTCTGGTATATATATGCTTTTTTTTTTTTTTGAGGTAGTCTCACTCGTCACCCAGGCTGGAGTTCAGTGGAGTGATCCTGCCTCAATGCAACTTACACCTCCCAGGTTCAAATGATTCTCCTGCCTCAGCCTCCCGAGTAGCTGAGACTACAGGCGCATGCCACCGTGCCCAGCTAATTTCTGTATTTTTAGTAGAGATGGGGTTTCACCATGTTGGCCAGGCTGGTCAACTCCTGACCTCAGGTGATCTGCCCACCTCAACCTCCCAAAGTACTGGGATTACAGGCATTGAGCCACCGTGCCCAGCCTAAACACATTAAAGAAATTTTCTCCTATACTTAACTTGCTAGGACATTAAACAGTAATTAACAATTACTGAATTTTAGCGCCCCCTCCCATCTACAGAAATAATATAGTTTTTCTTCAATCCTTCAATGTAATATATATCAGTAATTTCCCAATGATAAACTATCATTGTGTTTCAGATATATTCAGTATCACTTATTTTTTTAGAACGTATTACTAAATTAGGTTGGCTCACTGGCTAATAATTTCATTTAAAATTTTTGTTTCTTTCTGAGGATAATTTTTCTTTTTGGTAGTTTTCTGACCCAGTTTTGGTAACAGTGTAGCTTCAAATAATAAAACTGATAAACCTAGCTTTTTTTTTTTTTGAGATGGAGTCTTGCTCTGTTGCCCAGGCTGGAGTACAGTGACGTGATTTTGGCTCACTGCAAGCTCCACCTCCCAGGTTCACGCCATTCTCCTGCCTCAGCCTCCCAAGTAGCTGGGACTACAGGCACCCGACACCATGCCCGGCGAATTTTTTGTATTTTTAGTCGAGATGGGGTTTCACCGTGTTAGCCAGGATGGTCTCGATCTCCTGACCTTGTGATCTGCCCACCTCAGCCTCCCAAAGTGCTGGGATTACAGGCGTGAGCCACCGCACCCCGCCTAAACCTACCATTTTAAAATGCTCTGGGTACAGTTTTTTTTCTAAGTTTGACAGAATTTGCCTGTACTAACATGTGAAACTGGTACTCTTTTTAAGACAGTTCCGCTCTTGTTGCCCAGGCTGGAGTGCAATGGCGCGATCTCGGCGCACTGCAACCTCCTCCTTCCAGGTTCAAGCGATTCTCCTGCCTCAGCCTCCTGAGTAGCTGGGATTACAGGCATGTGCCACCACACCCAGCTAGTATTTATTTATTTAGAGATGGAGTCTCGCTCTGTCGCCCAGGCTGGAGTGCAGAGGCGGGATCTCGGCTCACTGCAAGCTTCGCCTCCCAGATTCACGCCATTCTCCTGCCTCAGCCTCCCGAGTAGCTGGGACTACAGGCACCGGTCACCACGCCCGGCTAATTTTTTGTGTTTTTAGTAGAGATGGGGTTTTACCATTTTAGCCAGGAGGGTCTCGATCTCCTGACGTCATGATCTGCCCGCCTCGGCCTCCCAAAGTGCTGGGATTACAGGCGTGAACCACCGTGCCCAGCCTAAATTTTTTATTTTTTAGTAGAGATGGGGTTTCTCCATGTTAGTTAGGCTGGTCTCAAACTCCCGACCACAGGTGATCCGCCCGCCTTGGCCTCCCAAAGTGCTGGGATTATAGGTGTGAGCCACCACACACGGCCAGATACTGGTACTCTTTTTAACAGGTAAATCTTTCACACTCGTAAGTTTTTTTCGGGGAGGGGTGTTGTGTGGGAGTATTCATAATTTACTAACATTTTTCTTATTATTTTTTTTTGAGACGGAGTCTCACTCTGTCGCCCAGGCTGGAGTGTGGTGGTCGGATCTCGGCTCACTGCAAGCTCCGCCTCCCGGGTTTACGCCATTCTCCTGCCTCAGCCTCCCAAGTAGCTGGGACTACAGGCGCCTGCCACCTCGCCCTGGCTAGTTTTTTTGTATTTTTTTTTTTAGTAGAGACGGGGTTTCACCGTGTTAGCCAGGATGGTCTCGATCTTCTGACCTCATGATCCGCCCGTCTCGGCCTCCCAAAGTGCTGGGATTACAGGCTTGAGCCACCGCGCCTGGTCTCCTTTTTTTTGAGACGGAGTCTTGCTCTGTTGCCCAGGCTGGAGTGCAGTGGTGCAATCTCGGCTCACTGCAAGCTCCGCCTGCCAGGTTCACGCCATTCTCCTGCTTCAGCCTCCCGAGTAGCTGGGACTACAGGCGCCCGCCACCACACCTGGCTAATTTTTTTTGTATTTTTAGTAGAGACGGGGTTTCACTGTGTTAGCCAGGATGGTCTCATCTCCTGACCTTGTGATCCACCCGCCTCAGCCTCCCAAAGTGCTGGGATTACAGGCTTGAGTCACTGCACGCAGCCAATAATTTACTAACATTTTTCTACCTCATCTTAAGTCAGTTTGGGTAGTTACAGCTTTGTACAGAAATACATCATGGCCTGCCTAAGACAGATACCAACAAAAAGCTGAACACTCACTTCTACACTGGCGTAATCGCACATGGAACACTTGAATGGCTTCTCGTGGGTGTGTTTGTAACGACGATGCCGAACCAATTCTCCACTGGTCACAAAGGCCATGTCGCAGTCTGGGCACTTGTGAGGACGAGTACCTAGAGAAAGGATGGAACAACAGGAAGAGCAAGATCAAGGGCACAGTTAATGACAGATATCAATGTGTGGCATAGAACTGCTGTGAGACTGAACCCTAGTCATCCCATCAATTGCAGTAGCTTGTAAGTAGATCCAAAAGTGAGCTCCAAAAACTATGGGAGGGCCTGGATGGATTTATAATACTAACGCCGGGATATTGTAACACATGCCAAACATTTAGTTTCTTTTAATTACCCATCTGAATCTGCTGCCTTTTAACATCATAAAAACCTTCTTATTCCTATTTTGTGAATATCCTGGTCATTATGGATTAAAAGTTAATAGAGACTGGTCTTGGTGGCTCAGGCCTCTAATCCCAGAACTCTGGGAGGCTAAGAGTTTGAGACCAGCCTGGGCAACATGGCAAGATCCCGTCTCTCAAATCTCACTGTATTATGACTATAAATATAGGGCCATTGGGCTGTCCATATTCTGAAACTTTCTTTTAAAAACACAAGCATGGCCGGTCGTGGTGGCTCACACCTGTAATCCCAGCACTTTGGGAGGCCGAAGCGGGCGGATCACGCAGTCAGGAGACTGAGACCATCCTGGCTAACCCGGTGAAACCCCGTCTCTACTAAAAATACAAAAAATTAACCGGGTGTGGTGGCAGGCGCCTGTAGTCCCAGCTACTGGGGAAGCTGAGGCAGGAGAATGGCGTAAACCCAGGAGGCGGAGCTTGCAGTGAGCCGAGATCGCGCCACTGCACTCCAGCTTGGGCGACAGAGCGAACTCTGTCTCAAAAAAAAAACAAAAACAAAAACAAAAAACCACAAGCATATAGCTTGTTTTCTATATTTGTCTCTCTTGATAAGGAATTTCACAGGCTTATCACAGGCTTTACATAGTATTGCCTTTTATGTGATTTAAACAAATGATTTTCAAGCACCCTTGTCTAATATGCTGTGATCATTCTGAATGTCAATTCATCCAATATAAAACATTTATGAATAATATACTCTCTACATTTCTTGTCTTTCACTGAAGGAATCCTAGAGACAAAACTGATAGCACAATGCAATGCCAGTTTCACAGACTAGTGACCATCTGTAATTGTGGGCAGCAGCTAAGGGGTGACAGCAAGGTAATACCAAACACTAAAACCAAAAGAAGGCTGCCTCTGAGAATACAATTAGGAAGAGCCACAATGTAATGAATAGAACCAGCCATCTGCAGAAATGATTCTCTTAGAGAATGACGAGAATGGTGGAGAGGAAGAGTGACTGGAGTATAATAAAAAGTAAGCAATTCCAAGGAATGTTCATTTGTTCATTCAATTTGATTCTTTAGAACCACCATGGATCTAACGGTAAAGCACAGACTTCTTCCTGTGAAAAGTGTAGAGTATGGTGGATGGATGAGAAGTAAAACAATTAACAAGAGAAGAAAAGTGGCATCCAATTTTCTTTTCCTTGTTTTTGAGCCAGGGTCTTCCTCTGTTGCCCAGCAGGAGTGCAGTGATAGGATCAAGGCTCACTGTAGCCTTGACTTCCCAGGCTCAAGTGATCCTCCTACTTCAGCCTCTCCAGTAGCTGAGACTACAGGCTTGCACCACCATGCCTGGCTAATTTTTTCTATTTTGTAGAGATGGAGTCTTGCCACGTTGCCCAGGCTTGTCTCAAACTCCTGGGCTCAAGCAATCCTCCAGCCTCGGTCTCACAAATTGCTGAGATTACAGGTGTGAGCCACCATGCCTGGTCTTCTTTTAGAAAAAAGTAAGCTAAAAAATAAATGCTGGTGTTTACCTAGTACTATCCAGGGGAGAAAGAGGCCTGCCCCTGGCAGACATAAGCATGGCAATTAGCAAAGAAGTGGACACTGCTGTAGAGCAGGGATTTCCATTAGGCTGCGCCACATGACCACCTACATTCCTTCACTCAAGGCCCATCCTCTTTTTTTCTTTTTGTGAGATGGAGTCTCTTGCTCTGTCGCCTCGGTTGTAGTGCAGTAGCACGATTTTGGCTCACTGCAACCTCTACCTTCCAGGTTGAAGCAATTCTCTTGCCTCAGCCTCCTCAGTAGCTGGGACTACAGATACGTGCCACCACACCTGGCTTTTTTTTTTTTGTATTTTTAGTAGAGACGGGGTTTCACCATGCTGGCCAGGACGGTCTCGATCTCCTGACCTTGTGATCTGCCTGTCTCGGCCTCCCAAAGTGCTGAGATTACAGGCGTAAGCCACCATGCCCAGCTTTTTTTTCTGAGACCGAGTTTTGCTCTTGTTGCCCAGGATGGAGTGCAATGGCACAATCTCAGCTCACTGCAACCTCCACCTCCCAGGTTCAAGCGATTCTCCTGCCTCAGCCTCCCGAGTAGCTAGAATTACAGGCATGTGCCACCATGCCCAGCTAATTTTGTATTTTTAGTAGAGACGGGGTTTCCCCATGTTGGTCAGGCTGGTCTTGAACTCCCGACCTCAGGAGATCCGCCTGCCTTGGCCTCCCAAAGTGCTGGGATTACAGGCATAAGCCACCACACCCAGCCACCTGGCTAATTTTTGTATTTTTAGTCGAGACAGGGTTTACTCCTGACCTCAAGTGATCCACCAGCCTCGGCCTCCCCAGGTGCGGGGATTACAGGTGTGAGCCACCATGCCCAGCCATCAAGGCTCATCCTCACCAAGTTAGCTTTCAACTGCTACAGCATCTTTTTTTTTTTTTGAGACAGAGTCTCGCTCTGTCACCTGGGCTGGAGTGCAATGGTGTGATCTCCACTCACTGCAATTTCTGCTTCCTGGATTTAAGCAATTCTCCTGCCTCAGTCTTCCAAGTAGCTGGGACTACAGGCATGCGCCACCACGCCCAGCTAAATTTTTTATATTTTTAGTAGAGACAGGGTTTCGCCATGGTGGCCAGGCTGGTCTTGAACTCCTGACCTCAGGTGATCCACCCACCTCGGCCTCCCAAAGTGCTGGGATTACAGGCAAGAGCTATGGTGCCTGGCTGCTACAGCATCATAACAAAGGCAATGGCGCCCCCTAGAATACAATGCAACTGCATCTGGAACATGAAAAGGTATACTCTTCACCATAAACTGATACTCTTGTGTAGGCACCTGTCTGCTCTTGCGGGTTTTCTTGATATGAATTAGTCCTGCCAAATCTGCTGAGTAACCAGACTGCACCTCTTACTTTCAAAGCTGAAGACTAGATAGAGAATGCCCACATCAAGGCACACCCATCCTGGGAAGTCCTGTCATGGGGCCATTTATTTATTGATTTTGGTGAGACAGAGTCTTGCTCTGTCACCTAGGTTGGGGTGCAGTGGCACAATCTCGCCTTACTGCAACCTCTATGTCCCGCATTCAAGTGATTCTCCTGCCTCAACCACCCAAGTAGCTAGGTTTACTGGCGTGTGCCACCACACCCAGCTGATTTTTTGTATTTTTAGTACAGAGGCAGTTTTGCCATGTTGGCCAGGCTGGTCTAGACCTCCTGGCCTCAAGTGATCTACCTCCCATCGGATTTCCAAAGTGCTGGGATTACCCAGTTACTTTTACGTAGTCATATGCCCCATCCTAGTGTCTTCAAAGTATCAAATAAAACATATTATCAAGTGTCTGAGTAGAAATTATAGAGATGTTTAAAAGTCAGTCATATTAGTGAAGAATGTGCCAATGTACAGCATACTGTTTATGATTAACACCCACTTGATCATGGTCATCTGACAACCAGCACAAACAAATCTAAAACAAGAGTTGTCATTAGAAATTTTTAGAAGCCTGAAAAACAAAAACAAGAGTTGTCATATGAAATGAAGTACAGAATATGGACAGAAGAAAGTTATTCTGCATGAAAAACCATGTGAGAAGACTTGCAACTAAGTTCCTACACTGGAATAACAAACAGCCCAGGAGAGCTTAAAGAGAGGTTTAGTGCATACAGTCCCTCTACTTTAGACCTCATGGAACCTGGCCATAGCCAACATGAAGCTAATATCAGAATATCTGAACACTAAAGTAAGTAGGGTGCTCAAATAAATGTTTGAATTATCAAGAACGGTGCCTTAACTTTTCCATTCTGAAATTATGAATTACTTATCCTGAAACAACCAGAACAAAAAATGGTATGGTGTGTTTGAGAGACAGAGTCTCACTGTCACCCAGGCTGGAGTGCAGTAGCGCTATCTCATCTCACTGCAACATCTGCCTCCCAGGTTTCAAGCGATTCTCCTGCCTGAGCCTCCTGAGTAGCTGGGATTACAGGCACCCGCCACCACACCTAGCTAATTTATGTATTGCTAGTAGAGATGGATGGGGTTTTGTCATGTTGGCCAGGCTGGTCTCCAACTTCTAATCTCAAGTGATCTGCCCACCTCAGCCTCCCAAAGTCCTAGGATTACAGGCATGAGTCACTCTGCCCAGCCTTTTTTTGTTTTTTTTTTTTTTTTTTTTGTAAATAAAGGTAAGATTTCACTTCCATTTGTTGTTTTTTTTTTTTTTTTTGGATGGAGACTCACAGTCGCCCAGGCTGGAGTGCAGTGGCGGGATATCTCGGCTCACTGCAAGCTCCACCTCCCGGGTTCACACCATTCTCCTGCCTCAGCCTCCCGAGTAGCTGGGACTACAGGCACCCGCCACCACACCCAGCTAATTTTTTGTATTTTTAGTAGAGACGGGGTTTCACTGGGATTTCACTTCTATTTCTAATGTTCTTCCTCAGAGTACCAGGCATCTATTGCCAGAGACTCTTTTTTTTTTTTAAGAGACAGGGTGTTATTTTTCATTAAATTTTCTTTACATTTGTCTATAATAACTAAATCCAAGTGCTTACAATAAAATCATGATTACAAAAAGGGCATCATAAGAAATAATAAAAACTTCCTTTAAATTCCCACTGGAGTGAGCTTGAATGAATATTAAAAAGCCAAGTCTGAGCATTTGCTGTTGTAGCCCCCAACATTCTTATCCAGCACCTGTGTGTGTGTTAAGGTGATTCCTCAGGAGGGTGACTGTTCTGAATGCCCTGCCACAGAGATGGCACTTGTGTGGTCTCTCATCAGTGTGGCTTTTCATGTGACGATCCAAATTTGAACGCCGTGGACACGTGTAACTGCAAAGCTCACACTGGAATGTCTTCTTTACACCTATGTGCAAAATAAAACACTTGCTGCAGAGTTTCAAAGTGTTAAAATTAATCCTAATCTTAAATTTCTACAAATATATTTTATTAGCTTTTAATAACAAAACCCAATATAAGTCATAATTATCTCATATCATTGATACATTTACTTCTTCTTTGGGATTAAAAACAGAGCATTTGATCTGTAAAAAAACTTACTTTAGACTGGTTTTAAAGAACTGTACCCACATAATGACCTTTTACAAATACGGTTAATATAAAACAACTTGCATAGGCACTGTGTTGTGTGCTTATCCCAAAATGGTTTTATGAAACCACTATGGATAAACTTGTTTTACCTTTCTTTTTAATTTTTGTTGGCTTTGGAGGCTTCATATTACCAACCACTTTCTCTGCATTAACCTCTGATAGCAGACCCTCCTGCTGTTCTTCCTCAAAATCGTAGACAGACACATCTACATCTTTGCCCTCCTCTGTATAACGCAGTTTGCTCTTTTTGGTTTTCTTTGTTTTTTTGGCTGGTGGCTGATAGTCTGGGTCTTTTTGCCAACTAGGATCTTCCTGGGGTGGAAGTTCCCCTTGTTCTAGTGTCTCCACCTCTCCATTGGCCCCCACTTTAACCACCTGAAACCCTTCAGGCAAGGGTAGGGTGTGGCATATCATGGGTTCACTTTCCGCAAGGCCCTCTTTAGACACTTCATTTTCATAAGCCCCCTGAAGTTCTTCTACGGAAGTGGTAGCAACAGGTACAGTCACAGGAACAGGTACTTGAACAAGCTGAAGCTCTCCTATGTTTATGGGCTGTTCCTCCATATTTACAACTTGTAAAGTTATAATCTGGGTATCGTCCACAGCAGCCTCTGCTTCTGGAGCCACTGTGCCCTCCATTACTTCAGTCTTCATCTGAAGAAGGGTGGGGTCCAGCTGTTCCATCATTACCATCTGTACACTGCTGTTGACATCCTGGACCACCTCACCCCCATCCGTCTGGTTCTGGGGTAAGTGGCAGGCATCTTCTTCCTGGCCCCCTTCCCGGCGTCTCTGGTAAGTCTTTCTCTCCTTTCCTTTAATAAAAGTTTCGGACTCCTCCACAATGGCTTCGACCGCCTCACCTTCCATTTCCCCTGCCTTTATTAAGGGAGAACACAGATTGTTATTTAAAGCAAAGCAGCCTAAATAAAAACATACATTTTAAAACATAAAGACCCTGTGGTGAATGAATTAGGCATCGATGGTTGTTAATATTAAAAAAAGACACAACAGACATTATGTGCCTCTTGATGAAAGAAAAAACCACACCTATAATGCAATCTTGTCAAACCCAAAAACTCCGAAACCAATCAAGTCTCTAGATCAAACCCAATTAACAGGAAATTGGTGACTGAAGATGTTAAATTACACTACAGGGATTAAATCAGTGAAATCCATACTGAGGGAAACACTGCAAGATTATACTCAGGTTCTTCTGCAAATAGATAACCAGAAGAATAAAGAGAAGACTGGAGGGAGAACCAGTAGATCAGTGGTGCTCAGCCTGGGGTGACTCTGCCTCTAGGAACATTTGGCTAAGACATTTTTGGTTGTCACTACTGGGCTGGGATGTGCTACTGGTATCTAGTGGGTGGAAGCTAGAGATGCTATTAAACATCCTCCAAGGCACAGGTCAGTCCTCCACCACAAAGAATTATCAGGCCCAAGATGTCAAGAGCACTGAGGTTGAGAAACTCTGATATAAAGAGTCTTAAGAGACCAGTAATCAATCACAATGCGTGAATCTTCTTTGGATCCTGATTCAAACCAATAAATGATGAAAAAGATGTGACACAGGCCGGGCGCGGTGGCTCACGCCTGTAATCCCAGCACTTTGGGAGGCCGAGGCGGGTGGATCATGAGGTCAGGAGATCAAGACCATCCTGGCTAACATGGTGAAACCGCGCCTCTACTAAAAATACAAAAACAGTTAGCCAAGCATGATGGCAGGCGCCTGTAGTCCCAGCTACTCGGGAGGCTGAGGCAGGAGAATGGCGTGAACCCAGGGGCAGAGCTTGCAGTGAGCAGAGATCCCGCCACTGCACTCCAGCCTGGGCAACAGAGCGAGACTCTGTCTCAAAAAAAAAAAAAAGAAAAAGATGTGCACAAGACAATTAGAAATTTCAACTCTGGATATCTGATGATATTAAAGAATTACTAACAAAACTAATTTAAATCTTACACATGTAGTGGGGAAGACATTGGTCAAAGGACATAAAATTTCAGTTAGTGGGAATAAGTTCAAGAGATCTATTGTACAACATGACTATTATACTTAATAATGTACACCTGAAAATAACTGAGAGCAGATTTTTAAGTGTTCTCATCACAAAAAATGACAAGGATGTGAGATGATGCATATATGAATTAGCTTAATTTTCTGCAATGATGGGGTCTTGCCATGTTTCCAGACTGGCCTTGAACTGGGCTCAAGCAATCCTCCCACCTAAGCCTCCCAAAATGCTGGGATTATACGTGTGAGCGAGTCACTCTGCCCGGGCCTGCCAATGTTTTGTAAAAAGCTTTATTGAGGTAGCTATATTAAGGGCATCATGGCTCACGCCTATAATCCCAGGACTTTGGGAGGCCAAGGTGAGCAGATCACCTGAGGTCAGGAGTTCGAGACCAGCCTGACCAACATGAAGAAACCCCATCCTTACTAAAAATACAAAATTAGCTGGGTTTGGTGGCACATACCTGTAATCCTGGCTACTTGGGAGGCTGAGGCAGGAGAATCGCTTGAACCCGGGAGGTGGAGGTTGCAGTGAGCTGAGATTGCGTCACTATACTGCAGCCTGGGTAACAAGCAAAACTCCGTCTCAAAAAAAAAAAAAAAAAAAAAAAAAAAGCACTAAACATACCTCCAAAATTTCCTTGTATTTTTGTTTTTGGTGATAACATTTATCATGAGATCCATCCTCAACATAATTCAAAGTGCATAATACCATATGATTAATATAGGAACTATGTTGTGCAGCAGATCTCTAGAACTTACTCATCTTGCATAACTGAAATTTTATACCCACTAAACAGCAATTCCCCATTTTCCCCACCCTGTCAAAGTTTTTTGACCTTGTTTTTTGAAGCTAAACTCAGAACTTAGATCCAGACTGCAATGGCCCTGTTTGTAGACACCACACAAAACTGCCCATGTCATACCATCAACTTGACATTCGCTTCTCTCCCAACAATGAATCATGAATTCCCTGAGGATAAGATCCACATCTAACAAGTGGGGCTTTTTTTTTTTTTTTTTCCTGAGATGGAGTCTTACTGTGTCGCCCAGGCTGGAGTGCAGTGGTGAGATCTCTGCTCACTGCAAGCTCCGCCTCCCGGGTTCACGCCATTCTCCTGCCTCAGCCTTCTGAGTAGCTGGGACTACAGATGCCTGCCACCACGCCTGGCTAATTTTTTGTATTTTTAGTACAGATGGGGTTTCACTGTTAGCCAGGATGCTCTCGATCTCCTGACCTTGTGATCTGCCTGCATAGGCCTCCCAAAGTGCTGGGATTACAGGCGTGAGCCACCGGGCCTGGCCAACAAGTGGTTTTCACTATTTTTGTTTTTGAGACGGAGTCTTGCTCTGTCGCCCAGGCTGGAGTGCAGTGGCGCGATCTCAGTTTACTGCAAGCTCTACCTCCCGGGTTCACGCCATTCTCCTGCATCAGCCTCCCAAGTAGCTGGGACTACAGGCACCCGCCACCACGCCCAGCTAATTTTTTTTGTATTTTTAGTAGAGATGGAGTTTCACCGTGTTAGCCAGGGTGGTCTCGATCTCCTGACCTCGTGATCCACCTGCCTCGGCCTCCCAAAGTGCTGGGATTACAGGCGTGAGCCACTGCGCCCAGCCGATTTTTACTATTTTGGTTTTTTTTTTTTGAGTCAGTCTCGTACTGTTGCCTGGGCTGGACAATGGCATGATCTCGGCTCACTGCAACCTCCGCCTCCCAGGTTTAAGTGATTCTCCTGCCTCAGCCTCCTGAGTAGCTGGGATTACAGGTGCCCACCACCACACCTGGCTAATTTTTTGTATTTTTAGCAGAGATGGGGTTTCACTATGTTGGCCAGGCTGGTCTTGAACTTCTGACCTTGTGATCTGCCTGCCTCCGCCTCCAAAAGTGCTGGGATTAGAGGTGTGAGCCACCATGCCCGGCCATGATTGTTACTCTTTAGCACTGTGCCCAGGCTGGTAACTACTCAATAAATGCTAACCAAATTGAATATATAATAGAAAGCAGAAAACAAATCGGCCAATTCATAGTTTTTGGCTCTTAAATCTTGTGAATGGGCCGGGCACGGTGGCTCACACCTGTAATCCCAGCACTTTGGGAGGCCAAGGCTGGTGGATCAGTTGAGGCCAGGAGTTCAGAACCAGTCTGGCTAACATGGCAAAACCCCATCTCTACTAAAAATACAAAAATCAGCCAGGCGGCGCAGTGCGCACCTGTAATCCCAGCTACTTCAGAGGCTGAGGCACGAGATAGAGCTTCAACCCTGGAGGTGGCGGTTGCAGTGAGCTGAGAACGTGCCCCTGCAATCCAGCCTGGGTGACAGAGCGAAACTTGGTCTCAGAAACAAAAAACAAAAACCTTGTGAATGACATCACCTAAACAAGAGTAAAATAAGGGCCAAGCGTGGTGGCTCATACCTGTAATCCCAGCATTTTGGGAGGCCAAAGCGGGCAGATCACTTGAAGTCAGGAGATCGAGACAAGCCTGGCCAACACGGTAAAACCCCATTTCCATTAAAAATACAAAAATTAGCCAGGTGTGGTTGCACACACCTGTAATCCCAGCTACTTGGGAGACTGAGGCAGGAGAATTGCTTGAACTTGGGAGCTGGAGGTTGCAGTGAGCTGTACTCCCTCCACCCAGGGCAACAGCGAGCCTCTGTCTCAAAAAAAAAAAAAAAAAAAAAATTAAAATAATAATAATAATAAATAAAATAAAACAAAATGTGTAGCTGGGTGTGGTGGGGTGTGCCTCTAATCCCAGCTACTTGGAAGGCTGAGTGAGGCAGGAGAATTGCTTGAACCCTGGAGGCGGAGATTGCAATGAGCTGAGTGCCACTGCACTCCAGCCTGGAGCCTGGGCAATAAGAGTGAAAACTGTGTCTCAAAACAACAACAACAACAACAACAACAACAACAACAACAACAACATTAAAGTGTTTTGTATTTTTGGCCAAGAATACAGTTCAAACGAAGCTTTTGCTACTTCTATTAGAGACACTTTGACACTTTTCTCTAATTCTCTGTCTAGGCACCTTAACATTGTATTATATCCACGTTAGCAGTCAGAGAAGACTCCTTAAGCCAGGACCACCTGCGAGGCAGTACAAGAACTACAGAGAGACGGGCAAGGCCTGGTCCTACATTCTAGGAGTTACTGTCTAACATAAAGGACGACATAGGTAGTACAATGGCTCAAGGTAATACGAGGCAGGTCTGGAGAAAGATAACATAACCAGGTGTGATAGAAAAATGCTTCATAAACATGGAATTTTAATGGAACCCTGAAACACGAGCAGGACATTTAAAGGCAGAGTTTGACAGTGGGGGGCAGAGGGTGTATTTTATAGGGGAAGGGTCTGGATTTTTGGGTAAAATAAATACATGTAGGAATTATAAGTAAGAAAAAGAACTGGTTTAAAGCACAGGACAGAGGAGAGGGCTGTAAGACAGGTGAAAGATGTACTGGTTGCCCCATAGTTTGGACAGTCTTGAATAACAAAATACCTCAGATGGCTGGCAAAGGAAAACCACTTACACTTTCTAGGCACAGAAGTAAAGATTAACTCATTTCACAAAGAACAGGACTTAATTTCCTCAAAAAGTGTGTCTCTATTTTTGCAAAAACTGCTTGATGCACTTACCACCCTTCTGGCTCACAAAGCCCTTCAGGCTCACCTGACCCCATGATAACCTATTCAGATTTATGTCTTGCCCTCTAGCACTTTCCCCTTCAGTCAAGCTGTCTTTTCATCCAGACACAGTTCCCACTGTCATCTCCCTGTTTTCACTCTGTACTTTACGTCTGATCCACTCTTCTCAACACCAGCTCATCTTTGGCACAACAAAGTTTTCTGAGGTTCTTGTGGCCATTACTTTGCTCCAAATGTGTTTCTGATAAAATAAAGACACAGTTTAGCACTTAAAATTTTCTCAAAACGATCTATTTTTAAGGGCAAAAGCCAGGCTTGAAGCAACATACATTTTTGGACAGATTCAGCAAACCCCACCATATGCCTAGAGAAAAACAAGGCTCATGGTAAACTCCCGAGGTTGAGTTGCCAGGTTGGTTTATTCTGCCACTACCTTCTTTCTTTCATTAGTCCCTTGTTCTCAACAACCAAGAGAAAAATACAACATCCAATGCAAAGGCTTCTTACTATGCTGTTCATGATAGTGGGGACAAACATAAAAAAATGTTACTGCAGAAGGTGGGGATCAAAGAACATTTGTAGAATGCTTTATGGTTTGCCTATAAATTAAAAATGTGCAAAGTGCTAGCATTTTTATTATAAGATCTCATTTATATCTCTGATTGGAAAAGACTAAGCATGACCTTAACTATATAATTAATTTTATATACTCAGTACTGTTCAGACAGATTACGTTTAGCATAGAAATTCTCTATGCTGGCACTATTCAATAGAAATATAATGCAAGCCACAAACATAAGCCACATTACCTGCAATTTTAAGTAAAAAAAATTCATATTAAAAAGTAAAAAAAAAAAAAAAAAAAATCCAGGTGAAATTAATTTTAGTAATCTATTTTGCTTAACGTGGTAGGTCCAAAATATCAATTCAAGGTTTAATCAATTTAAAAAATTGTTGGCTGGGCGCGGTGGCTCATGCCTGTAAACCCAGCACTTTGGGAAGCCGAGGCAGGTGGATCATGAGGTCAGGAGATCGAGACCATCCTGGCTAACATGGCAAAACCCCGTCTCCATGAAAAATACAAAAATTAGCCGGGCGTGGTGTTGGGCGCCTGTAGTCCCAGCTACTCAGGAGGCTGAGGCAGGAGAATGGTGTGAACCCAGAAGGCGGAGCTTGCAGTGAGCCGAGATCGCACCACTGTATTCCAGCCTGGCGACAGAGCGAGACTCCATCTCAAAAACAAACAACAACAACAACAAAACCCCAAAACAAACAAACAAAAAAAAATTGTTATATTTGAGACACAGACTTGCTCTGTTGCCCAGACTGGAGTGCAGTGGCAGGACCACAGCTCACTGTAACCTCCAATTCCTGGGCTCCAGTGATCCTTCTGCCTCAGTCAGCCGAGGAGCTAGGACTACAGTTCATGCCACCATACTCAACTAATTTCTTTTTTTTTTTTTTTGCCCAGGCTGGAGTGCAACAGAATGGTCACGGCTCACTGCAGCCTTGACTTCCTGGGCTCAGGTGATTTTCCCACCTCAGACTCCAGCGGGTTCATGCCTTTGTATTTTTAGTAGAAGTGGGGTTTCACCATGTTGCGCAGACTGGTCTCGAACTCCTGGGCTTGAGTGATCTGCCCGCCTCAGCCTCCCAAAGTGCTAGGATTACAGGAATAAGTCACCATGCCTGGCCTCTAATTTATTTATTTATTTTTTTGAGACAGAGTCTTGCATTGTTGCCAACGCTGGAGTGCAGTGGCACAATCTCGGCTCACTGTAAGTTCTGCCTCCCAGGTTCACGCCACTCTCCTGCCTCAGCCTCCCGGGCAGGTGGGACTACAGGCGCCTGACACCACACCTGGCTAATTTTTTGTACTTTCAGTAGAGACGGGGTTTCACTCTGTTAGCCAGGATGGTCTTGATCTCCTGACCTCGTGCTCTGCCCACCTCGGCCTCCCAAAGTGCTGGGATTACGGGCATAAGCCACCATGCCCGGACTTTTTTTTTTTTTTTTTTTTTTTTAAGAGGGAGTCTTGCTCTGTCGCTCAGGCTGGAGTGCAGGGGTGTGATCTCAGCTCACTGCAAGCTCTGCCTCCCGGGTTCATGCCATTCTCCTGCCTCAGCCTCCTGAATAGCTGAGACTACAGGAACCCACTACCACGCCCACCTAATTTTGTTTTTGTATTTTTAGTAGAGATGGGGTTTCACCATGTTAGGCAGGATGGTCTTGATCTCCTGACCTCATGATCCGCCCGCCTCAGCCTCCCAAAGTGCTGGGATTACAGGTGTGAGCCACCACTCCCAGCCTAATTTTTTTTTTTTTTTAAATTTTGTAAAGGTGAGCTCTCACTATGTTGCCCAGGCTGGTCTTCACCTCCCAGTCTCAAGTGATTGTCCCATCTTAGACTACCAAGGTGCTGGGATTACAGGTATGTGCCATCATGCCCAGCTATATTTTACATTTACAGCATATCTTAATCTGAACCAGTAAAACTCTAAATTCTCAACAGCAACATGAGGCTAGCGGCTTCTGTACTGGGCAGCACAGCTTTGTACTTGTGTTACTCAAAATATGGTCTGAGGACCAGCAGCACTGGCACAACCTTGGAGCTTCTTAGAAACACAGACCTTCAGGTCCCACCCTTGACCCACAGAATTAGATTTTGCAATTTAACATTATACTATTACTGTTTCCCCATTAAGATTTTTTTTTTCTTTTTGAGACGAAGTTTCACTCTTGTCGCCTAGGCTGGACTGCAATGGCACAATCTTGGCTCAATGCAACCTCCGACTCCTGGGTTCAAGCGATTCTCCTGCCTCAGCCTCCCAAGTAGCTGGGATTACAGGCATGCGCCACTATGCCTGGCTAGTTTTGTATTTTTATTAGAGACGGGGTTTCTCCATGTTGGTGAGGCTGGTCTCGAACTCCTGACCTCAGGTGATCCGCCTGCCTCAGCCTCCCAAAGTGCTGGGATTAAAGGTATGAGCTACCGTGCCCGGCCCTAAGAAAAAAATTTTTTAAGAGAAGTTTTTCAGTCCCTGAAAAGCCCCAAAAGTTAGTATTCCTGCAAAGGGAATGATAATCCAAATGTCTGGAGCTAGGGAACAGACAAAAATCCAATTTACTTCAGAGTGACATTCTCAGAAAAGGTATCAAAGTACAAAAAATTCAGATGCTGTCAATGTAAATGTGGTGACCCTGCCAGAGTCACCACATAATCCCAGACTATTTAAATATTCTCAATAATAAAATCGGTGGAGGAAAAACAATCTTTGGGGTCTCCAGGATTTTGTAGCATACAATTCGATGCTACAACTTGAAGATGATGGAAAAAAATTCCATCTTGTCTCTGGTGTTAATCTGAAAACTTAAAATGTTACAGGCTTGTAAACAGGCCTGGCAGGGTGGCTCATGCCTATAATGCCAGCATTTTGGGAGGCCGAGGTGGGCGGATCACCTGAGGTCAGGAGTTCGAGACCAGCCTGACCAACATGGTGAAACCCCATCTCTACTAAAAATACAAAAATTAGCCAGGCGTGGTGGCAGGCGCCGACAGGCCCAGTTATTCAGGAGGCTGAGGCAGGAGAATCGCATGAACCTGGGAGGCGGAGGTTGCACTGAGCCGAGATTAAGCCACTGCATTCCAGCCTGGGCGACAGAGCGAAATTCCACCTCAAAAAAAAAAAAAAGGCCGGGCGCGGTGGCTCACGCCTGTAATCCCAGCACTTTGGGAGGCCGAGGCGGGCGGATCACAAGGTCAGGAGATCGAGACCACGGTGAAACCCTGTCTCTACTAAAAATACAAAAAATTAGCCGGGCGCGGTTGTGGGCGCCTGTAGTCCCAGCTACTCGGGAGGCTGAGGCAGGAGAATGGCGTGAACCCGGGAGGCGGAGCTTGCAGTGAGCCGAGATCGCGCCACTGCACTCCAGCCTGGGCGACAGAGCGAGACTCCGTCTCAAAAAAAAAAAAAAAAAAAAAAAAAAAAATGCTTGTAAACAACCAAGTCCAATCTAAAAGAGGTCACAGATTTATAAACCAGGTAGAAACAGAAGTGGTACAAAAGATACAAATTGAAACCAACTGTGCTTCCAAGTAGCTGAGCTGACAAGAGTATTGTCTTCCTGAAAAAAAAAAAACACATGGCATAAAGTCCACAAAACAACAGCATCTACTCAGGTCTTAAAGCCATAGCTTCTATTTTTAACAGAGAAAAATCAGACACAAAGTAGCAAGCCATCAGCCTCTCAATACACTGCTTAGAAATCTCAGTGCATCCTCGAGGTGACCGAGACCATCCTGGCTAACATGATGAAACCCTGTCTCTACTGGAAATACAAAAACAAAATTAGCCAGGCGTGGTGGCAGGTGCCTGTAGTCCCAGCTACTGGGGAGGCTGAGGTGGGAGAATGGCGTGAACCCAAGAGGTGGAGCTTGCAGTGAGCTGAGATTGTGTCACTGCACTCCAGCCTGGGCGACAGAGCGAGACTCTGTCTCAAAAAAACAAAAAAAAACAAAAAAAAAAACCCAGAAAACTCAGTGCATCCCATCAACCAGTGGATCCTCTTTTTACTTAACTTCTTTTACTTTCTTTCCAGAGGATGGGAGTCTCTCCTCTGAATCAGTAAGTAACCAATAGGCTGGACCAGGTCACTCTCTCCACTCCCTGGGGACTGTGCTTCTAGTTGCCTCTCCCGACACTAGCATCTCCAATCCATCTCCTCCCTTTCTTTACTGCTTTCAAATACTCAGTTCCTCTTAGCACAAAACATACCCAGTCACTCTAATTCCTACATATTTTTCGGCTCTATCCTTGCTTGAGTTGCCCATGCCTTCTAGGTTTTGTCAAAACTTTTTTTGGGGACCAATACCACCACCAAAAAGAAGTTTGTATCACTCAAAACGGTTTTAATTTACTTACAAGACACAATTTTTTTCCTCCAGATTACGAAAATCACTTAATATTCTTTTTTTTTTTTTTTTTTGAGACGGAGTCTCGCTCTGTCACCCAGGCTGGAGTGCAGTGGCCAGATCTCAGTTCACTGCAACCTCCGCCTCCTGGGTTCACGTCATTCTCCTGCCTCAGCCTCCCGAGTAGCTGGGACTACAGGTGCCTGCCACCTCACCCGGCTAGTTTTTTGTATTTTTTAGTAGACACGGGGTTTCACTGTGTTAGCCAGGATGGTCTCGATCTCCTGACCTCGTGATCCGCCCGTCTCGGCCTCCCAAAGTGCTGGGATTACAGGCTTGAGCCACCACGCCCGGCCAAAAATCACCTAATATTCTGATGCTGTTTTCTCAGCTGTTCAATTAAAGGTACATATTTTATATATATATGAAATCATATCATATATAGAATTTATATACACTTCTATATATGGCTTTGCTCTCCTATCTTAAAAATCTGTCCTTACGACTAGGTGTGATGGCTCAAGCCTGTAATCCCAGCACTTTGGGAGGCTGAGGTAGATGACTTGAGCCCAGGAGTTCAAGCCTAGCATGGGCAACATAGGGAGACCCTAACTCTAAAAATGAATTTAAAAAAAAAACACACATTAGCCAGGCTGGGCATGGTGGCTCACATCTATAATCCCAGGACTTTGGGAGGCTGAGGTGGGCAGATCCCTTAAGTCCAGGAGTTCGAGACCAGCTTGGGCAACGTGGTGAAACACCATCTCTACAAAATATAGCCAGGCATGGTGGTGCATGCCTGTAGCCCCAGCTACCTGGGAAGCTGAAGCAGGAGGATCATTTCAGCCCAGGATGCAGAGGTTGCAGTGAGCTGAGATCACACCATTGAACTCCAACCTGGGCATGGGACCCCCTGTTCCTCAAAAATAAATCAAAAAAATAATAAATTTAAATATCTGTCCTTATTAAAAAGGACTCAACTCCCTCCTTAGCCCTCTGTGGCCCCTTCGTTTGGTCCATAGGTACCATCCCTCAAGAACCACCAAAGCCAACCCAAACACCTTTCCTTCATCCTCAATCTCAGTTCCTCTGGTATCTGACAAGATGAAACTCATCTTCTTCCTTCATAAGCCTCTTTCCACCCATAGATCCCTTCCTTTGTCTCTGAGCACTCTTTTCACCAGCCTCCCTGAGTACACCAAGGCTCTGTAGCCGTCCCTTGCACTAGCCTTTTAACTTCCACTGTTTCTACACAGAGGTCTTTCCAATCCATATCTGCAATCCAAGTTTCACTGCCTAAAGGATCTCTCTATTAATGTTGGCTGTCACCTTCAATTCAATGGCACTGGACAGGGAATACACGGAAACTCCAGTATACCCAATCCATCACTAACCAACTAAATGAGCTTGGTAAAGTGGGTGGGTCAGTCATCCAGACTGTGATATCACCATAAAATGGAGCTCCTAAGACCAGATCCTTATTGCGTTTCTCTATCATCTAGGTGAAAAAGTGAAGCTTAGATAAAAAAGTTTTATTATTCGGTCAACTTCTGTGTTGAGGATAAACAGGAGGTTCCTCCAGAATGAGGAAGAAATATCCAGGCAATAGGGGATGAGGGCTAAAAGGAAGGAAAATTGGCATCTTAATGCTTCTCTGCCCCTACTGACTGATGAGTGTGAGGATGCAAGGGCCTAGGTGCCAACACAGAGACCCCAGAGGCCTGTATCCTTGGGGAGCATGGATCAGCCCTTCCTTCTCTTGCTTCAGCCACTTTTTTTTTTTTTTTGAGACAGAGTCTTGCTGTATCGCCCAGGCTGGAATGCAGTGGCGCGACCTCGGCTCACTGCAACCTCTGCCTCCCAGGTTCAAGCGATTCTCTTGCCTCAGCCTCCTGAGTAGCTAGGACTACAGGTGCGCGCCACCAGGCCCAGCTAGTTTTTGTATTTTTAGTAGAGACGAGGTTTCACCATGTTGGCCAGGATGGTCTCAATCTTGTGACCTCATGATCCACTCACCTTGGCCTCCCAAAGTGCTGGGATTACAGATGTGAGCCACCGCACCCAGCCAATTTTTTGTATTTTTAGTAGAGATGAGGTTTCACCACGTTAGCCAGGCTGGTCTCGATCTCCTGACCTCGTGATCCGCCCGCCTTGGCCTCTCAAAGTGCTGGGATTACAGGCATGAGCCACACATTTGGCCGCTTCAGCTACTTCTTTTTTTTTTTTTTTTTTTTGAGACGGAGTCTCGCTCTGTGGCCCAGGCTGGAGTGCAGTGGCTGCATCTCAGCTCACTGCAAGCTCCGCCTCCCGGGTCTATGCCATTCTCCTGCCTCAGCCTCCCGAGTAGCTGGGACTACAGGCGCCCGCCACCTCACCCGGCTAGTTTTTTGTATTTTTTAGTAGAGACGGGGTTTCACCGTATTTAGCCAGGCTGGTCTCGATCTCCTGACCTCGTGATCCGCCCGTCTCGGCCTCCCAAAGTGCTGGGATTACAGGCTTGAGCCACCGCGCCCGGCCTGATGACTGAAAACACACAAATGGCAGATGAATAAAAAACCAAACCTCATTAACAGTAAAACAAATGCTAATTAAAATAATGTGACAGCATTTGCCTCTGTTAACTGCTATGGTTGTTTTGAAAGATATTTCCCAGACTGCGCATGGTGGCTCATGCTTGTAATCCCAGCACTTTGGGAGGCCAAGGCGGGTGGATCATGAGGTCAGGAGATCGAGACCATCCTGACCAAGATGGTGAAACTCCGTCTCTACTAAAAATACAAACATTAACTGGGCGTGGTGGCGTGCACCTATAGTCCCAGCTACTCGGGAGGCTGAGGCAGGAGAATCACTTGAACCCAGGAAGCGGAGGTTGCAGTGAGCCGAGTCTGTGTCACTGCACTCCAGCCTGGCAACAGAGAGAGACTCTGTCTTAAAAAAAAAAAAAAAAAAAAAAAGGCCGGGAGCGGTGGCTCACGCCGGTAATCCCAGCACTTTGGGAGGCCGAGACGGGCGGATCACTAGGTCAGGAGATCGAGACCATCCTGGCTAACACAGTGAAACCCCATCTCTACTAAAAAATAAAAAAAAAAAAAACTAGCCGGGCGAGGTGTCGGGTGTCTGTAGTCCCAGCTACTCGGGAGGCTGAGGCAGGAGAATGGTGTAAACCCGGGAGGCGGAGCTTGCAGTGAGCCGAGATCACGCCACTGCACTCCAGCCCGGGCGACAGAGCAAGACTGTCTCAAAAAAAAAAAAAAAAAAGGAAAAGAAAAAAAGAAAGATATTCCCTAATGTTGGCCTTGGTGCAGTGAAACCAGCACAATTCTACTGAAGGTAATTGGTAGTGTGAATCGTAGACATTAAAAATAGTGCATTGTAATACATAATATGGAGAAAATGTTTGTTCTATATTTAAAAAGGGAGGGCGGACAGGAGAGGCAGAATGGAATAACTGTTAAGAGTCAGACGTGCATCCCAATTCTGGTTTTTCTAATTAGCAGTGTGACCTGGAGTGAGATATGCTACCTTCTCGCTGCAGTTTTCTTTTCTATAAAATAAGGAAATGGCACCCATTTCACAGGCTATCATAAAAACCCAATGAAACAACACATGCATGGTGCCAACTGTCATCCTCTGCATCCTTATAGGCCAGCCAAGAAGCCATTCAACATGGTTAACTCAACAATATATGCTTTTTCGGCGGCTTAGATTTCTAATTAGATTCATAGAATCTAATCTTATCTGAACCTTTGATAAACTTTCCCCACAAAAATGACTTCTCTGATAAAGTACTGGATTTCTGTAGGATGAAGGTAGCATTATCAGTCAGTTGACAGAAGCTGGTGACTGACTAAATCCAGGAATGGAGGAGAAAGAGTAAAAAAGAAACAGAACAAGCCTGGCATGGTGGTTTGTACCTATAGTTCCAGCTACTTGAGAAGCTGAGGCAGGAGGATGGCTTGGGCCCAGGAGTTTGAGGTCAGTCAAAGGAAGGGTGGGGGAGGGTGGTAGGAAGAGACAGAACAGCTTTGCAGGCTGGCCAGTCTTGTTCTGTCCAGAATATTGATGCCACATTAAACTTCCCTGAAATGAGGCTCAAAAATTCCAAAAATTCACGATTGGTGATACTTACTGAATCAGGTCCAAATTCTCCATCTTAGCTCCCAGAGCTCTGTACAATTTGTTCCCATTCCCTTCCACCCACCCAACCTCACCTTTGACTATTTCCTGCTGGGCATCTTCCGTATCAGTATCTGCTGTCTTGTCCCTTCCCAGCTCAAGTCACTTTCTAAATCAAAGTCATCTCAACCCTGACCAGTGCAAACTGACCACAAGTTTTAACTGTAGCATAATGTTCTACGTGTTTTTGCCCCCAGTATTAGCTTTTTAAGGGCAGTAACTATGCCTTTTATTTCTGTAGTCTCTATAGCAATGGATACAAAACAGTGTTAGACAAACAGGAATTATCAGTGACTTTGTCAGGTGAAACAGATGTAAATGGTTCCTGCACAGGACAAGAGCAGGAAGGGAACATGGAAAAACAAAACACTGTTTATATGCTAAGTGAAAGCCTAAGTATATCAATTTACCTTTATTGCTCTCTTTGCATCACTATTTTTTTAGTGATGCAAAGTTTAGCAACTTTGAAAGACCAAGTTTCATTATGTTGCCCAGGCTGTTCTCGAACCCCTGGGCTCAAGGGATCCTCCCACCTCAGCCCCCACAAAATGCTGGGAATATAGGCATGAGCCACTGCACCTAGCCTGTGTCAATTCTTACACCTATTTTTTTTTTTTTTTTTTTTTTTGAGACAGGGTCCCACCCTGTCGCTCAGGTTGGAGTGTAGTGGCACAATTATGGCTCACTACAGCATTGACATCCTGGGTTCAAGTGATCCTCCCACCTCAGCCTCTCAAGTAGCTGGGACTACAGGCATATGCCACCATACTTGGCTCATTTTATTTTACAGAGATGGGATCTCACTGTATTGCCTAGGCTGGTCTCCTAAGCTCAAGTGATCCTTCCACCTTGGCCCCCTAAAGTGCTGGGATTACAGGCATGAACCACCATGCTCAGCCTGTGTCACTTAATACAGAAAAATAAAACTTCCCAAACACACAATTACAGGTTAGATTTTTTAAAATCCTGCCTTGTAAAAATGGAGGCTAATTTTGAATACATTAATTTTTGAAGACATTAAGGTTTAGTAATTTATCACCTATGATTGACTACATAGCAAACATGTCACACAATTTCCAAAAGAAAACCACCAAAATAACTTTTTTTTTTTTTTTTTTGAGACGGAGTCTCGCTCTCACCCAGGGTGGAGTGCAGTGGCGCGATCTCGGCTCACTGCAAGCTCTACCTCCCGGGTTCACACCGTTCTCCTGCCTCAGCCTCCTGAGTAGCTGGGACCACAGGCGCCCGCCACCACGCCTGGCTAATTTTTTGTATTTTTAGTAGAGACAGGGTTTCACCGTGTTAGCCAGGATGGTCTCGATCTCCTGATCTCGTGATCTGCCCGCCTCGGCCTCCCAAAGTGCTGGGATTACAGGCGTGAGCCACTGCGCTTGGCTCAAAATAACCTTTTATACTCACCACTGCAGAGTTTAGTCAGTTAAGTAGACTGGTTATTATACTAGGAATAATCCATGTGTACCGAGAATAAGACAGTAGAGAAGAATGATTTCCAGCAGTCTATTTTATAACTAAACCCACAACTTTTTAATATACTACTTACTATCCATTATAAGGGGCAACTGATTGCTAAAATCCCCAACTTATTTCCTGGAGAGATCAGAAGTCTATCTGCATTCTCTTGGTAAGAAACACATTAGCAGCTCTAAGACCCCATGAACTTTCACAAGCCACAGAAATTCTGAAAGTCAACCTGAAGGGCACCTAACAAATGGCCTAACAAGAGATTGATAGCAACCCTCAGACATAATGAGAAGGCAGAGAACGCACAGCCACAAAAAAGAATGAAATAATGTCCTTTATAGCAACACAGATGCAGCCGGAGGTCATTATCCTAAGCGAATTAAGGCAGAACAGAAAACCAAATACTTCATGTTCTCACATTTAAGTGGGAGCTACACACTGGGTACACATGGACATAAACATAACAATAGACCTTAGGGACTAGGAGGGGGAGGAAGAAAACAGGGTAAGGGCTGAAAAACTAATTACTGGGTACTATGCGCATTACCTGGGTGATGAGAACAACTGTACCCCCAAACTTCAGTATCACACAATATACCCATGTACACAAAAAAACTTGGACATGTACCCCGAATCTAAAGTAAAAGCTGAAACTGTAAAAAATTTTAAGAGAACAGAAGATACCTTGCAGCTTTCTCTTTACATGTATAAAATATATATTTAAAATAACATATTAAAATATAAAATATATATCCAAATATATAAATATAATATATATTAAAATATATTAAATATATAGATATAAAATTTATATTTGAAATTTATACATATATATATATATAATTTTTTTTCCAGACAGAGTTTCACTCTGTCACCCAGGCTGGAATGCAGCGGTGCCATCTCGGCTCACTGCAGCCTCCCGGGTTCAACCGATTCTCCTGCCTCAGCCTCCTGAGTAGCTGGGGCTACAGGTGCATGCCACTGTGCCCGGCTAATTTTTGTATTTTTTAGTAGAGATGGGGTTTCACCATGTTGCCAGGCTGGTCTCAAACTCCTGAGCTCAAGTGATCCACCCGCCTCAGCCTCCCAAAGTGCTGGGATTACTGACGTCGAGCCACCACGCCAGACCTCTGTATGTCTCTTTTTTTTTTTTTTTGGAGACGGAGTCTCGTTCTGTTGCCCAGGCTAGAGTGCAGTGGCCGGATCTCAGCTCACTGCAAGCTCCGCCTCCCGGGTTTACGCCATTCTCCTGCCTCAGCCTCCCGAGTAGCTGGGACTACAGGCGCCCGCCACCTTGCCTGGCTAGTTTTTTTGTATTTTTTAGTAGAGACGGGGTTTCACCGTGTTAGCCAGGATGGTCTCGATCTCCTGACCTCGTGATCCGCCCGTCTCGGCCTCCCAAAGTGCTGGGATTACAGGCTTGAGCAAGCAACATAGTGAGTTCAAGCAACATAGTGAGGCCTTGTCTCTACTAAAAATTTTTTAAAAAATTAGCCGGGTATGATGGCATCCATCTGTAGTCCCAGCTATTCAGGGGGCTGAGGTGGGAGGATCGCCTGAGCCCAGACTGCAGTGAACCATCATCACACCATCGCACTCCAGTCTGGGTGACAGAGCAAGACTCTGTCCCCTCCCCCCGCAAAAAAAGTTATCAGTTTTTCCTGAGGATGAAAGGAAAAGCTAAGTAACTTTTACTAGATGCAGGACACCAGCCAAAACAAAAAAAAAGTTATTAACTCTTTTAGAATAAAATAACCATTTTACTCTGCTATTCCTGAAAACACACCATCATCTTATTTGAGAGCTTAAAATTCATCAAAGCAAAGTATCAGTGAACTAGTACCAGGAAAGTTGCAGACTACAATAAAGACTGGGGAAGAGCTAAATTGGGAGAACAACTTGGGCTGAGAAGCAGAAAAATAATAGTGACCATTTCTTTCATAGTGATTTGGAATGGAAGCAGTCTTTATCTGAAGCAGCACTCATTTATTTAATCACAAGTGTACCTCTCACTTCTCTTCTCTCACATTAATTTTCATTTTTTTTTTTGAGACAGAGTCTCGCTCTGTCACCCAGGCTGCAGTACAGTTGTGCGATGTCCGCTCACTGCAACCTCCACCTCCTGTGTTCAAGCAATTCTCAGTCTCAGCCTCCTGAGTAGCTGGGATTACAGGCGCGCATCGCCACGCCCAGCTAATTTTCATACTTTTCATAGAGATGGGGTTTCACTATGTTGGCTAGGCTGGTCTCAAAATCCAGACCTCAAGTGATCTGCCTGCCTCAGCCTTCCAAAGTGCTGGGATTACGGTGGCTCACGTCTGTAATTCCAGCATTTGTGTGAGCCACCCAGCCCAGCATTTTTTTTTTTTTCCTTTGAGATGGAGTCTCACTCCATCTCAAAGGAAGAGATGGTGCAATCTCAGCTTTCTGCAACCTCCACCTCCCGGGTTCAAGCGATTCTACCCCCTCAGCCTCCCAAGTAGCTGGGATTACAGGCACCAACCATCATATCTGGCTAATATTTGTATTTTTAGTAGAGACAGCGTTTCACCATGTTGGCCACGCTAGGCTTGAGCTTCTGACCTTAGGTGATCCACCCGCCTTAGCCTCCCAAAGTGCTAGGATTATAGGTGTGAGCCACCATGCCTGGCTGGCCACCATGCCCGGCCAATTTTTAAAAGAACAGTTAGGGCTTTTTGTATGTGTGTGTGTGTAGAAATAATTAAAAGGGAAATAAAAATGCTTCTTGTAAGTTAAAAAAAAAAAAAAAAAGTTGAGCATTCTAGTATTTTGTTAACAATCTCTCCTCCCATTTGTTAATATTAAAGGGTACAGTATTCTAACAGCTACTTGAAGAAAGCCCACTGAAGCTTTGAATCTAGGAAATACATACTAATAAAATATTTGTAATGGCAACAGTGAAACTAGTATGGGAGGAGCGGAAGAAGGAGTTCCTTTGCTACAAAGAATAATAAAGGCTAGACAATAATTCTTTCACCAAAAGGTGGCTGATGCTGCTATAGAGAGGAACTCTCTCTTTAAAAAAAAAAAAAAAATGGTCCGGCCAGGCGCGGTGGCTCACGCCTGTAATTCCAGCACTTTGGGAGGCCAAGGCGGGTGGATCACGAGGTCAGGAGATGGAGGCCATCCTGGCTAACACTGTGAAACCCCGTCTCTACTAAAAAATACAAAACAAAATCAGCCAGGCGTGGTGGTGGGCGCCTGTGGTCCCAGTTACTCGGAAGACTGAGGCAGGAGAATGCCGTGAACCCGGGAGGCGGGGCTTGCACTGAGCTGAGATCGCGCCACTGCACTCCAGCCTGGGCGACAGAGCAAGACTCTGTCTCAAAAAAAAAAAAAAAAAAAAAAAAAAAAAAAAAAAAAAGTCTAACTGTTCTTCTTCTTCTTCTTTTTTTTTTGTTTTGTTTTTGTTTCTGTGAGACAGAGTCTTGCTCTGTCGCCCAGGCTGGAGTGCAGTGGCCGGATCTCAGCTCACTGCAAGCTCCGCCTCCCAGGTTCACGCCATTCTCCTGCCTCAGCCTCCCGAGTAGCTGGGACTACAGGCGCCCGCTACCTCGCCCGGCTAGTTTTTTGTATTTTTTTAGTAGAGACGGGGTTTCACGTGTTAGCCAGGATGCTCTCGATCTCCTGACCTCGTGATCCACCCGTCTCGGCCTCCCAAAGTGCTGGGATTACAGGCGTGAGCCACCGCGCCCGGCCATTCTTCTTGTTTTCTTGAGACAGAGTTTCGCTCTTGTTGCCCAGTCTGGAGTGCAATGGCGCCATCTTGGCTCACTGCAATGGCCCCCTCCCGGGTTCAAGTGATTCTCCCGTCTCAGCCTCCTGAGTAGCTGGGACTACAGATGTCCACCATCATCCCAGGCTAATTTTTGGATTTTTAGTAGAGATAGGGTTTCACCATGTTGGCCACGCTGGTCTCAAACTCCTGACTTCAGGTGATCCACCCACCTCAGTCTCCCGAAATGCTGGGATTACAAGTGTGAGCCACTGCATCCCGGCTCCTTTTCAAGTTAATGGAAGAAATGGGGTATTAGGTGTTGAAGTGTCATTTGGGGCTGGAGGCACAGAAGGGAAAGAGAGTAAGAGCATATGTACTGGGGACAGTCTTCAATCAGTACTGTGGTAAAGCTGACTCCCAGATAAGCTTTGTCTTCTGCACAGGGTTCAGTTCTTAGGGAGCTCCTTGTCTGGCAGGCAGAAAGAACAAATAGCAGCTATAGGGTATGATGACTACTGTAACAAGGGTTAACATACTTCCTACCACCCTGGCATAAAGGATGACTTCAGTGGGTGAAGGGCTTTAAGGAGAGGAATTGCTACAGCTGGATATTAAAGGATGAGATGGACCTTGCCTAACTAACTACAGAACAGGTGAAAAGTATATAACAAAAACTTAAATACGTATGGAATTAGACCAATTCTGTGCAGAAAAAATTTAATGTAACTGAGTGGAACTGTATTAAGCCATTTCAAATTAATATTATTATAATTATTAATCTTTTTTAAAAGGTGGAGTCTTGCTCTGTCTCCTAGACTGGAATGAGCACAGTGATGCAATCGTAGCTTGCCACAGCCTCGAACTCCTGGGATCAAGTGCTTCTCTTGTCTCAGCCTCCTGGGTAGCTGGGACACTACAGGCATGCACCACTGCACCCTGCTATTTTATTATTATTATTTTGTAGAGGTGGGGTCTTGCTTTGTTGCCCTAGCTGGTCTTGAGCTTCTGGCTTCAAACGATCCTCCTGCCTCAGCCTCCCAACATGTTGGGATTATAGGCATGAGCCATTATATCCAGGCCTCAAATTTATTATTTTGAGGCTGGGCATGGTGGCTCACACCTGTAATCCCAGCATGTTGGGAGGCCAAGGCCGGTGGATCACTTGAGGTTAGGAGTCTGAGACCAGCCTGGCCAACATGGCAAAACCTTGTCTCTATTAAAAAAAATACAAAAATTAGCTGGCTGTGGTGGCGTGCACCTGTAATCTTAGCTACCTGGGAGGCTGATACATGAGAATCACTTGAACCCGGGAGGTGGAGGCTGCAGTGAGCTGAGTTCACACTACTGCACTCTAGTCTGGGGTAGAGTGAGAATCTGTCTCCAAAAAAAAAAAATTATTTTGATGTGGTTTCAGAGACCATGTTCTAGCCCTCTGTTAGGGTAGCCTGTTTATTTCACTTATTTAACATTTATACATGAAACCAAAGATAATCCTTATCTGTGAGTTGATGCTGGTGCCATAGTACCAACAGAAGGCTGCCTCTCAAGCACATGCTGTCCTCTCTCTGCTCTCCATAGCCCAAATGACATTTCTGCTGGTGTAAAGTAACCTAAGCTTCACTTCTTGTTCTCCCAATAAGAGACTATGTTAGAGACCATCAGATCCCTCCTTGCCACACTGCAGACCCATATCCCTGGAAGCAGCTCTGAGTTAAGACTGTCTTTGGAGCAGCCCTACAGTCTTTTCATCACTTGGAATATGAGAAAGACTGAGGATCTACAGCAAGTCTATCACCTTGAACAAACATGCTACAAAATAGGAACAAATTACACACACATAATGCAGGATTTATACAACACCTAACAGGTACTTCTATGAATTTTGGACAGATGCTGCCTGAGCAATGATTCCCAAACCTACTCTACTATCAGAATATTCTGAATATTCTACTATCAGAATATTCTGAATATTCTACTATCAGAATATTCTGGTGAGCTTTAAAAAATATAGATCCTGGGCCGGGCGCGGTGGCTCACGCCTGTAATCCCAGCACTTTGGGAGGCCGAGGCGGGCGGATCACAAGGTCAGGAGATCGAGACCACGGTGAAACCCCGTCTCTACTAAAAATACAAAAAATTAGCCGGGCGCGGTGGCGGGCGCCTGTAGTCCCAGCTACTCAGGAGGCTGAGGCAGGAGAATGGCATGAACCCGGGAGGCGGAGCTTGCAGTGAGCCGAGATCGCGCCACTGCACTCCAGCCTGGGCGACAGAGCGAGACTCCGTCTCAAAAAAAAGAATATATATATATATATATATATAGATCCTGGCTGGACATGGTGGCTCATCCCTGCAATCCCAGCACTTTGGGAGACCAAGACAGGTGAATCACCGGAGGTCAGGAGTTCAAGACCAGCCTGGCCAACGTGGTAAAACCCCATCTCTACTAAAAGTACAAAATTAGCCTGGTGTGGTGGTGCATACCTGTAATCCCAGCTACTCAGGAGGCTGAGTCAGGAGAATCGCTTGAACCTGGGAGGCGGAGGCTGCAGTGAGCCAAGATTGCGCTACTGCATTCCAGCCTGGGTGACACTGTCTCAAAACAAAACAAACAACAACAAAAAACTACAAAGCCTATCTCAAAACTAATATAATCCTCATATATGCAATAATAGAATGTATGACTCAATGACTAAGTCTTTTGTCTTTTTCCCCTTTTGTGGAGAATGGGGTCTTGTTATGTCACCCAGGCAGGTCTTGAACTCCTGGGCTCAAGCTATCCTCCTGCCTCTGCCTCCCTAAGTGCTGGTATCACAGGCATGAGCCACTGTGCCTGGCAGAGTAAGCCTTGAAGTTTCACTTCTATTGTGGGTACAACCAATATTTAACACAATCTCTAGGTAGTAAGGACAATCTCTAGGCATGGAAGAAAGGGAAAAAAAAAAAAAAAGCCTGCAGAAATGGGCACACATGATAGGGTGAACTGTTGTGGTTTTTATTTTTATGAATTATAGTATCTCTGTAACCTAGGACTCACTCATGAAGGCTACTTAGTAAAACCAAGACAACTTTTATTTGGTAAAGGGGTTCACCTGTAAAGTTAACATTAAATCAGAAGCTAACAGTTTAAATACAACAATGGACACTTGTACCAAATACCAATGTGGTAATAATAAATAGCAATATAATGTCTTCGACAACAATCAAGAAAGTTATTGGCTGGGCAGGGTGGCTCATGCCTACCATCCCAGCATTGCAGGATGCCAAGGCAGGAGGATTGCTTGCGCCCAGAATTTTGACGCTGCAGCAAGCTGTGATCGTGCCAGCCTGGGCAACAGAGCAAGACTCTGTCTCAAAAAAAAAAGAAAAAGAAACAAAAAATTTTTTAACAGTTACCCCCCTCAAATGACATATTTAGCAAGTAGCAGGCCAGGCAAGTGGCTCACACCTGTAATCCCAAGAGATGGGGACCAGCCTAAGCAACATGGCAAAATCTCGTCTCTACAAAAAGATACAAAAACTAGTCAAGCATGGATGGTGCGGGCCTGCAGTCCCAGCTACTCAGGAGGCTGAGGTGGGAGGATTGCAGGTGCCCAGGAGCCAGAGGTTGCAGTGAGCTGAGATTGAGCCACTGCACTCCAGCCTGGTTAAGAAAGTGAGACCCTGTCTCAAAAAACAAAACAACAAAAGAGTATAGTAGCATAGAATATGGATAATGAAGTATTATTGAATAGCTACGAAGAATAAAAGAGGCTGAAAAAACAAAAAAGATATACATGTAGAAGTTTAAACAACAAAAGAAACAAAATGTTGCTTCGTTTGCTTTTTTTGAGACACAGTCTGGAATCTCCACCTCCCAGGGGGTTCAAGCAATTCTTGTACCTCAGCCTCCCTAGTAGCTGGAGCTGGGACTACAGGGGCCATGCCCAGGAAATTTTTTTTTTTTTTTTTTTTGAGACAGAGTCTCACTCTGTCACCCAGACTGGAGTGCAGTGGAATGATCTCGGCTCACTGCAACCTCCACCTCCCGGGTTCAAGCAATTCTCCGCCTCAGCCTCCTGAGTAGCTAGGATTACAGGCACTCACCACCATGCCCAGCTAATTTTTTTGTATTTTTAGTAGAGACAGGACTTCACCACCTTGGCCAGGCTGGTCTCAAACTCCTGACCTTGTGATCCACCTGCCTCGGCCTTCCAAAGTGCTGGGATTACAGGCGTTAGCCACCATGCCCAGCCTAATTTTTTGTACTTTTGGTAGAAATGCGGTTTTGCAATGTTGGCCAGGCTGTTCTCAAACTCCTGGCCTCAAGTGATCCACGTGCCTCAGCCTCCCAAAGTGCTGGAATTATAGGTGTAAGCCACCGCACCCAGCCTCAAAATGTTACTTTGAACCAAGATGATTTAAACAAGTAATTTGTCAATTTGGTTACTTCTTAGAAATACTGAAACAAACATGTATAGGAAACAAAAAAATGCGGACAATACCATAACCAAGAAATTGCATGGGGATAGGGTGGGGGGCAGGGAGGGGTATATATTTATATATACCCAAAAGACACAATAAAGACAGAGGAAGAAGCAAATACTTTGTTGGACAGGGAAAAAAAATTACAAACCAAGAGTCACTATTATTTTATACTCTCAACATAACCTTAAAAATTTTTAAGTAGGAGTAGAAAGGTATAAGAGATAAAACACAGGAAATACTAAAAAGAATTAGGATATTCTCTATTATAGAAAAGTTCTGCATCATACCTCTGTAAATGTAAAATATCTTCTACCTGCTTTATAATATGTGATAGTGACCATGCTAGTCCAGAGATTTGTTATATTAGAGTTTATTTAAGCAAATAAACAAAAAGTAGTGGTTGGAATAATTAAAAATTTTCAGTGGTCCAAGTGCACTGCATTAAAAACAGAAGTGCTAACCAATATCGCCTCTAAGGATGTTCTGTTCTTATCACACAAAGATGATTGAAGAATTCTGAAAAGACCTGGGTTAAGAAGAAGATGAGTAAGCTCAAAATCTTATTAGATACTGAACTTTAATATTATCGTCAGTCAGAGCCTAGTAATGCATCACTGCAAACGTTGGCAAACTTTTTAAAAGTTGGTAACATTACTGCTCGTCTGAAAAATACACACTGAAGACATGTATAAACCAGGCACAGTGGCTCACGCCTGTAATCCCAGCACTTTGGGAGGCCAAGGTGGGTGGATCACCTGAGATCAGGAGTTCGAAACAAGCCTGACCAACATGGTGAAACCCCGTCTCTACTAAATACAAAAAATCAGCCGGGTGTGGTGGCACATGCCTGTAGTCCCAGCTACTTGGGAGGCTGAGGCAGGAGAATTGTTTGAACCTGGCAGGTGGAGGTTGCAGTGAGCCAAGACTGCGCCACAGTACTCCAGCCTGGGCAATAAGAGCGAAACTCTAACAAAAAAAAAAAAAAAAAAAAAAGGCCTGTATACTATACCCAAGAGCAGTAATGTACAGCCTCGACATTGTTTTTCTAGAGATACACATTGATGAATGTTTTTCTGTCAAAAGAGATTTTAAAAATGAATGTATAAAATAATTAGCTACAGAACCAAAAGCAGGAGAAAATTCTGGGAAACACAAAGACTATTCAGAGCCAGTCTAGGGAAGAACAAAAAAGGCATAAGCACTTGTCCTACATCCGTGACCTTAGGTGAATCACTTTGCCTCTTAGTTTTCTTATCTGTAAAATGAAGGGATTGACTTAAATTTTCTTTTGGCTTTAATATCCTACAGTTTTTTTAGGTTATCAATTCAAGTAATACTTATAGGTTAGAAGGGAACCAGTATCACCACTTCACAGTTTTTTTTAAAAAAAAACGACTTTTTTTTTGTTTTGAGAAGGAGTTTTGTTCGTCATCCAGGCTGGCGTGCAATGGCGCGATCTCAGCCCACTGCAACCTCCACCTCCCGAGTTCAAGCAAGTCTCCTGCCTCAGTCTCCCAAGTAGCTGGGATTACAGGCACCCACCACCATAACTAGCTCATTTTTGTATTTTTAGCAGAGACCGAGTTTCATCATGTTGCCCAAGCTGGTCTTGAACTCCTGAACTCAAGCGATCTGTTTACCTCAGCCTCCCAAAGTGCTGTGATTACAGGCGTGAGCCACCATGTCTGGTCAATGCTCATATTTTAGAAATAATTCAATTAATGAGGAATAGGTAGAAACAACGTACTAGAGGCAAAAAGTTAGGGCAAACAAGGATTGCTATGCCCAAAAGAACAGTTCTGAAAACTAAAGCATGTACACATGCCACTTAACATCCAACAACAAAGTTCCTACTAATTTGAAGTAACAAAAGTTTTTTTTTTTTTTGAGAGGAGTCTTGCTCTGTCGCCCAGGCTGGAGTGCAATGGCGCAATTCTCGGCTTACTGCAAGCTCCGTTCATGCCATTCTCCTGCCTCAGCCTCCCCAGTAGCTGGGACAACAGGTGCCCGCCACCATGCCCGGCTAATTTTTTGGTCAGGAGTTCAACATCAGCCCAGTCAACGTGACAAAAATTAGTGCTGGGCGCTATGGCTCACAGCTGTAATCCCAGCACTTTTGGAGGCCAAAGTGGGTGTATCACCTGCAGTCAGGAGTTCTAGACCAGCCTGGCCAACGTGGTAAAACCCCATCTCTACTAAAAGTACAAAATTAGCTGGGCGTGGTGGTGCACGCCTGTAATCCCAGCTATTCCGGAGGCTGAGGCAGGAGAATCACTTGAACCCGGGAGGCGGAGGTTGCAGTGAGTCAAGAAGGCGCCACCACACTCCAGACTGGGCAAAAGAGGAAGAGTCTGTCTCAAATAAATAAATAAAATAAAAATAAAATAAGCCGGGCCTGGTGAGCATGTCTGTAATCCCAGCTACTCAGGAGGCTAAGGCACAAGAATCACTTGAACCCAGGCAGCACAGGTAGCAGTGAGCCTAGATCATGCCACTGTACTCCAGCATGGGTGATGGACACTGTCTCAAAAAAAAAAAAAAAAAAAGATATCTAACAGGATAAATGTTCATAACACGCAGCAAGGTTACAAAGGAGGATGCAGAATAGGATTCCAACCTAATTAAAAATAAGTAAGGCCTGGTGTGGTGGCTCATGCCTATAATCCCAGCACTTTGGGAGGCCGAGGTGGGTGGATCACCCGAGGTCAGGAGTTCTAGACCAGCCTGGCCAACATGGTGAATCCCCATCTCTACTTTAAAAAAAAAAAAAAAAAAAATTAGCCTGGCGCAGTGGCAGGCTCCTCTACTAAAAGTACAAAATTAGCCGGGTGTGGTGGTACACGCCTGTAATGCCCAGGCCGAGGCAGAAGAATCACTTGAACCCGGGAGGCAGAGGTTGCAGTGAGCTGAGATCACGCCATTGCACTCCAGCCTGGGGGACAAGAGCGAGACTTCATCTCAAAAATAACAAATAAATAATAAGTAAATAAATAAAATATAAATAAATAAATAATTTAAAATCTAAGCTGGGTGTGGTGGCTGACATCTGTAATCCCAACATCTTGGACGGCCTGGGGGGGTGGGATTGCTTGAGGCCAGGAGTTCAAGGCCAGCCTGGGCAACCAACACAAGACTCCAAGACTCCGTCTCAAAAAAACATCTTTTCTCCCTTCAATTAGTAGGAACTTTGTTGCTGGATGTCTTTACAAAAAAAATTAGCTGGGCCTGGTGATACGCACCCTACACTCCTAGCTACCCAGGAGCTTAAGACCACAGGATCGCTTAAGGCCAGGAGTTCAAGGTTATAGTGAGCTATGATCACACCACAGCGCTCTAGCCTGGGGAACAGAGTGAGACTCTGTCTCTAACTTAATTAATTTAAAATAATCATAATTTAACGAACTAGACAAACAGCAATCCCAATTATCTCACCTTAAGTCAGGACAGCATTACATCTTGCTTGGACCAATGCAATGGCCTTCTAACCAGTTTCCCTGCTTCCCCTCTTGCTCCATTACCTACCATTTTTCACGCAGTGGCCACGGATTTCTAAAATGTAAATCCATTATCAGCAAGAAGACTTCCCTTCTGAAACCACCATGCTGAAAACTCTTTAAAGTCCAAACTCTTTCACATGGCCTACCATGTGCTTCAGGGCCCTATCAGCAGATCTGCATCCAGTCTGATATACTCTCCTCTCATCATACTGAACTGCTTTCAGTAGCCAGAACATTCTAGGTCTTTCCTTTCTTGCCTCTGGGCCTTTGTACATGACCATTCCCTCTTCTACGAGTATACAAGCAATTCAATTTCTCTGAACTTACTCTATGTTTACACTAGTACGCGAGTCTAAAGATATGTATGTAAGAAGGTTATCTACTACTAGGGTATTTTTCTCTAATGGCAAAAGATTGAAAACAGGCTGGGCATAGTGGCTCATACCTGTAATCCCAGCACTTCAGGAAGCCTGGGCAGTTGGGAGGCCGAAACAGGTGGATCACCTGAGGTCAGGAGTTCGAAGCCAGCCTGGCCAACATGGCAAAAACCTGTCTCTACTAAAAATACAAAAATTAGCTGGGCATGGCGGCATGTGCCACCATGCCCAGCTACTCGGGAGGCTGAGACAGAACTGCCTAAACCTGGGAGGCGAGGGTTGCAGTGAGCCGAGATCATACCACTGCACGCCAGCCTAGGTGACAGAGCAAGACTTCATCTGCAAAAAAAAACAAATTGAAAACAATTCAAACGTCTAGAACCACGAGTATAGTAAGCTACTATTTGTGTTTTTTTATTTCTTATTTTTATTATTTATTTATTTTTGAGATAGAGTTTCACTCTCGTTGCACAGGCTGGAGTGTAATGGCACAATCTCAGCTCACTGCAACCTCCACCTCCCAGGTTCAAGCGATTCTCCTGCCTCAGCCTCCTGAGTAGCTGAGATTACAGGCGCATGCCACCGTGCCCGGCTACTTTTTGTATTTTTAGTACAGACAGGGTTTCACCATGTTGGGGTCAGGCTGGTCTTGAACTCCTGACTTCAGGTGATCCACTCACCTCGGCCTCCCAAAGTGCTGGGATTATAGGCGTGAGCCACCACGCACGGCCTTTTATTTTTATTTATTTTTGAGACGAAGTCTTGCTCTTGTCCCCCAGGCTGGAGTGCAATTGCGCGATTTCGGCTCACTGCAACCTCCGCTTCCCAGGTTCAAGTGATTCTCCTGCCTTGGCCTCCTGAGTAGCTGGGATACAGGCGCCTGCCACCATGCCCAGCTAATTTATGTATTTTCAGTAGAGACGGGGTTTCACCATGTTGGCCAGGCTGGTCTCGAACTCCTGACCTCAGGTGATCCACCCACCTCAGCCTCCCAAAGTACTGGGACTATAGGCGTGAGACACCATGCCCAGCCTATTTGTGCTTTTTCAAAAAGATACATAAACTTGGCCAGGCACATTGGCTCATGCTTGTAATCCAGGCAATCTGGGAAGCCGAGCCAGGTGAAACACATGAGGCCAAGAGTTTGAGACCAGCCTGGCCAACATGGTGAAATCATGTCTCTACTAAAACTACAAAAATAAGCTGGGCATGGCCGCACATGTCTGTAATCCCAGCTACCTGGGAGGCTGAGGCACAAAATCACTTCAATTCAGGAGTTGGAGGTTGCAGTAAGCCAAGATCACGCCTCTCAGTCCAGCCTGGGCAACAGAGTGAAAACTCTGTCTCAGGAAAAAACAAAACAAAACAAAACAAAAAAACAAGATACATAAACTTATATGTTTGAATATACGCAGAATTTTCTCTGGATGGATACATGAAAAATTGGTATTTATTGCCTCTGAGGAAGAAAACTGAGAGTTCAGAGGTGGGACTGAAGATTACTTTTCATTATTAACATTTTGTACTGTTTGAAGTATTTTCCCCTCATGTTCTTACATTAAATGTGGTGGTTATAGAAAATTTGCATAGCACAATTATATTTTGTTTAAAAAGTTGTATTGGCCGGGTGCGGTGGCTCACGCCTGTAATCCCAGCACTTTGGGAGGCTGAGGCAGGTGGATCACGAGGTCAGGAGATCGAGACCATCCTGGCTAACACGGTGAAACCCCGTCTCTACTAAAATACAAAAAAAAAAATTAGCCGGGTGTGGTGGTGGGCGCCTGTAGTCCCAACTACTCGGGAGGCCAAGGCAGGAGAATGGCATGAACCCGGGAGGCAGAGCTTGCAGTGAGCCGAGATTGCGCCACTGCACTCCAGCCTGGGTGACAGAGTAAGACTCCGTCTCAAAACAAAACAAAACAAAAAAGTTGTATTATACGTACATGCCTGCTAATAAAAGCACAAAGTCAACAAACCAGATTATTAACAGTTTTCAGCTCTGGGGAAACAAAGTTAAAGCATTCTTTAGGTTCTAATGTAATTCTACAATCATTAGACTCTTCCAAAGAATGAAACTAAATATTACTTTAGTAATATTTTTAAAAAGTTTAAGACTAACTTTAAGGGAGGAACACTGCAAGAACTGCCTCTGCAACCTCAATCCCCTCTAACAGTTGGGCAGATGCAGCAGCTTCCTCCTGCCTTACTCTCCTCCTGGCTGCACTTCTGTAACTGTTCCAGTGGGCCTCTCGATTCCACTCAAGAAGTCTAGACATTACTGCCAAGTAAACTAGGCAAAAACACCTTTTATCATTTCATTATCTTTTTTTTTGAGACGGAGCCTCACTCTGTCGTCCAGGCTGAAGTGAGGTGGTGCAAAATCGGCTCACTGCAAGCTCTGCCTCACAGGTTCACGCCATTATCTTGCCTCAGCCTCCCGAGTAGCTGGGACTACAGGCGCCCGCCATCACACCTGCCTAATTTTTGTCTTTTCAGTACAGACGGGGTTTCACCATGTTAGCCAGGATGGTCTCGATCTCCTAACCTTGTAATCTGCCCACCTCAGCCTCCCAAAGTGCTGGGATTACAGGTGTGAGACACTACACCCGGCCCATTTCATTATCTTTATTAGAAAGTTTCAGTGCTACTTCCTACTGTACTGCATTCCCTTTTCCTTTAGAAATTATGCATACAGGCGGCTAGGCGCGGTGGCTCAAGCCTATAATCCCAGCACTTTGGGAGGCCGAGACGGGTGGATCACGAGGTCAGGAGATCGAGACCATCCTGGCTAACACGGTGAAACCCAGTCTCTACTAAAAATACAAAAAACTCGCCGGGCGAGGTGGCAGGCGCCTGTAGTCCCAGCAAAGTAGTCCCAGCTACTCGGGAGGCTGAGGCAGGAGAATGGCGGGAACCCGGGAGGCGGAGCTTGCAGTGAGCTGAGATCCAGCCACTGCACTCCAGCCTGGGTGACAGAGCGAGACTCCATCTCAAAAAAAAAAAAGAAATTATGCATACAGGCAACAGGAAAAGCTTAAAGAAACCTACCTATAGGTTTTACATACACATTCTGGCGTATATCCAAATCCGTCGTCCCCTCCCCAATATATACACAGTTACTCTCGCATGAGATCATATCATACATATTGTTGATAATCTGCTTTCTTCTGTACTTTTTTTCAAGTATCTTGCCATTTCAACATATTTTTTATACATAATGACTACACAACATTGTATTATAGGGATGTATCATAATTTAACCAATCCCCATTGTTAAATATTGTTATAGCCAGATTTTGGTAATTCTGCTTTAATCTAACTTAAGAAAAAAACTTATTTGCATTAAAAAATTACACAAACTATACAAAACCAACAAAAAGTGACCCCCAAACCAAACTACCCTCACACTACTAGTTTTGACTAATTATTTCCATGTCTGTTTAGTCTTTTGCCCTGGTCATTATTCATCCAATTACTTACTTATTGAGCTTCTGCTATATGCCAGGTTTCAGTTCGGGATTTTCTTTACTTTTATTCCATAATAATTAATTTTTTGGTACTATGCTATTAAAAAACCTCTCTCATAAGCATTTTGCTGGTTAACAGTCCTCTTTTTTTTTTTTTTTTTTTTTAAAGGCAGAGTCTCACTCTGTCACTCAGGCTGGAGTGCATGAAGCCTCAACCTCCTGGCTCAGGTGATCCTCCCATCTCAGCCTCCCAAGTAGCTGAGACTACAGGTGTGCACCACCACACCTGGCTACATTTTTCTTTTTTTTAACAGACAAGGTCTCACTAAGTTGCCCAGGCTGGTATTCATCTTTTTAAATGGGTTAGGGTTTTATATCCCTCACAACATGCGATGTGACCTTGTTCTCTTACCCACTTCTCCACTGCTCAACAGATTTTCTGATAAATCTAACTCATTTTCCTCTGGCACAATATTTCTGTTTAGTTTATTAACATCTGTATTATCTGGGGGTCACTGAAGTTCAGTTTAATGCAAAATATATACAATAACCAACTTGGCCTGGCGCAGTGGCTCACGCTTGTAATCCCAGCACTTTGGGAGGCCGAGGTGGGCGGATCACCTGAGGTCAGGAGTTTGAGACCAGCCCGGCCAATACAGCGAAACCCTGTATCTACTAAAAATACAAAAATTAGCTGGGCATAGTGGTGCGCGCCTGTAGTCCCAGCTACTCAGGAGGCTGAGGCAGGAGAATCAGTTGAATCCAGGAAGCGGAGGTTGCAGTGAGCCGAGATCGCGCCACTGCACTCCAGCCTGGCGACAGAGCGAGACTCCATCTCAAAAATAAAGAGGAAAGGGAAGCCCGAGGAAGTCACCTCTAATAGACTTGCCCGAGGCCATACAGCTATTAAGCTGCATGGCCAGGACTTGATGTCCTAATATGATTAAAATCAAATTTATGCTTCTTTTGCATTTCCTGTTACACCCAGATCAGGGCCTCTTCTTCAGAAAGTCTTTCCTAATATCTTTCCCAAACTCCTGTAACTGACAATCTCTCCCTACACCCTGAACACTTTTTTTTCCTGGGAGACTGAGTTCCGCTCTTTTACCCGGGCTGGAGTGCAATGGCACAATATTGGCTCACTGCAACCTCTGCCTCCCGGATTCAAATGATTCTCCCACCTCAGCCTCCTGAGTAGCTGGGATTACAAGTGCCCGCCACCACACCCAGCTAATTTTTGTATTTTTAGTAGAGACAGGGTTTCACCATGTTGGCCAGGCTGGTCTCGAACTACCGACCTCAGGTGATCCACCCGCCTCGACCTTCCGAAGTGCTGGGATTACAGGTGTGAGCCATCGTGCCCTGCCCACCCTGAATACACTTTTATCAGAGCACCAATGACACTTATATACAGATCTCCTGCCCAGTCTACCTAAGACCCTCAGGAGAAGGTTCCTTTTCTTATTCATCTTTGAAACCCTAGCACCTAGTGTAGTACCTGGCACAGGATAGAAAGCCATGTGTTCAAGTATAAAATGAGCACATTACAGGGGTTTCATAAATATTGCAGATGCAGGACAGGCACATCTGGGTTGATCCAATTCACATCATTTCAGGGAAAGTCACCTTTCAGTATATTCAGAATCAACTAGGTTCAAATACAAAACCCATATCCAAAAAACGGGCACTATCAATATAGAAAATGTGTTTTTTCCTTTTTTCTTTTAAAGACAGAGTTTTGCTCTGCCACCCAGGCTGGAATGAAGTGGTGCAATCTCGGCTCACTGCAACCTTCACCTCCTGGATTCAAGCAATTCTTGTGCCTCAGCCACCTGAGTAGCTGGGATCACAGCATGAGCTACCACACCAAGCTAATTTTTGTATTTTCAGTAAAGACAAGGTTTTGCCATGTTGTCCGGGCTGGTCTCGAACTCCTGGCCTTAAGTGATTTACCCGCCTCAGCCTCCCAAAGTGCTGGGATTATAGGCATGAGCCACCATGCCCAGCCTCAGAAAACTTAATTCTTACTTATTTGTTTATTGAGACAGGGTCTTACTCTGTCACCCAGGCTGAAAAGAAGTGGTGGGACCATGGCTCACTGCAACCTTGACCTCCTGAGCTCAGCCGATCCTACTGCCTCAGCTTCCTGAATAGCTAGGATTACAGGCACGCACCAGGATGCGTGACTAAAGAAAATGTAATTCTTTTTTTTACCTCTACCCACAAGGACATACGGAGAAAATGTAATTCTTAAATGCTACTTACATTAAGAGCAGTATGTTAATAACAATACTGGGCCGGGCGTGGTGGCTCACGCCTGTAATACCAGCACTTTGGGAGGCCGAGGCGGGTAGATCACGAGGTCAGGAGATCGAGACCACAGTGAAACCCCATCTCTACTAAAAATACAAAAAATTAGCTGGGTGTGGTGGCGGGCGCCTACAATCCCAGCTACTCGGGAGGCTGAGGCAGGAGAATGGCGTGAACCTGGGGTGTGGAGCTTGCAGTGAGCCAAGATCACGCCACTGCACTCCAGCCTAGGCAACAGAGTGAGACTCCGTCTCAAAAAAAACAAAAAAAACCCACAATACTTAGTAATTATAAAACACACAGTTAAGAATAGATGTTTTTTGGCCGGGTGCGGTGGCTCACACCTGAAATCCCAGCACTTTGGGAGGCCGAGGCGGGCGGATCACGAAGTCAAGAGATTGAGACCACCCTGGCCAACACGGTGAAACCCTGTCTCTACTAAAAACACACACACAAAAAAAAAGTAGCCGGGCATGGTGGTGGGTGCCTGTAGTCCCAGCTACTCGGGAGGATCAGGCAGGAGAATGGTGTGAACCCAGGAGGCAGAGCTTGCAGTGAGCCGCCGAGATCATGCCACTGCACTCCATCTTGGGCAACAGAGCAAGACTCCGTCTCAAAAAAAAAAAAAAAAAAAAAAAAAAAAGAATAGATGCTTTTGGCCAGGCGCAGTGGCTCATGCCTGTAATCCCAGCACTTTGGGAGGCCGAAGTGGACAGATCACAAGGTCAGGAGATTGAGACCATCCTGGCTAACAAGGTGAAACCCCATCTCTGCTAAAAATACAAAAATTAGCCAGGCATGGCAGTGGGCGCCTGTAGTCCCAGCTACTCGGGAGGCTGAGGCAGGAGAATGGTGTGAACCTGGGAGGCAGAGCTTGCAGTGAGCCAGGATTTTACCACGGCACTACAGCCTGGGCAACAGAGCAAGACTCCATCTCAAAAAAAGAAAAAGAATAGACGCTTTTGGCTGGGTGCAGTGGTGCATGCCTATAATCCCAGCACTCTGGGAGGCCGAATTGGGTGGATCACCTGAGGTCAGGAGTTTGAGACCAGCCTGGCCAACATGGCAAAACCCCATCTCTACTAAAAATACCAAAATTAGCTGGGCATGGGGGTGGACACCTGTAATCCCAGCTACTCGGCAGACTGACGCAGGAGAATCGCTTGAACCTGGGACGGGGAAGTTGCAGTGAGCAGAGATCGCGCCACTGCACTCCAGCCTGGGCAATGCAGTGAGACTGTCTCAAAAATAATCTTCTTAACAAACTGGCAAATCTAAAGAAGTGTTTCCTTGAGGACTGTGAACTGCTCTAGCAAATTAATGGAACCCAAGAAAGAGGTCGTGGGAATCTCAACTTGAAGCCAGTTGGTTAGAAGCTCTGAAGGACTGGGCTTGTGACTAGTAGGACGGATGGGTGGGACTGAACCCTAAACGTGTGGGATCTGACACCATCTTGGGTAGATGGTGTTGGAACTGAATTGGAGGACACCTAGCTGGTATCCACTGTTTGGTGTGTGGGGAAAATCCCTCCACCCCATCTTTGGTCACGAAAGTCTTCTCTTTTTTTTTTTTTTTTTTTTGAGATGGAGTCTTGCTCTGTCACCCAGGCTGGAGTGCAGTGGCCGGATCTCAGCTCACTGCAAGCTCCGCCTCCCAGGTTTACGCCATTCTCCTGCCTCAGCCTCCCGAGTAGCTGGGACTACAGGCGCCCGCCACCTCGCCCGGCTAGTTTTTTGTATTTTTTAGTAGAGACGGGGTTTCACCGTGTTAGCCGGGATCGTCTCTCGATCTCCTGACCTCGTGATCCGCCCATCTCGGCCTCCCAAAGTGCTGGGATTACAGGCTTGAGCCACCGCGCCCGGCCTCTTCTCTTTTTTTTGAGATGGAATCTCACCCTGTCACCAGGCCAGAGTACAGCGGCATGATCTCAGCTCACTGCAACTTCCACCTCCCGGGTTCAAGCGATTCTCCTGCCTCAGCCTCCCGAGTAGCTGGGACTATAGGCGTGAGCCACCACGCCCAGCTAATTTTTGTATTTTCAGTAGAGATGGGATTTTACCATGTTGGTCAGGATGGTCTCGATCTCTTGACCTTGTGGATCTGCCCACCTCAGCCTCCCAAAGTGCTGGGATTACAGGCTGAGCCATTGGACCCAGCCACGTAAGTCTTCTTTTGTGTTGATGGTGGTTGTGTGAAAGCAAAGGAAAAACCTGGGCTTGAGAGTTTTTCCCTACACAAATACGACAAGGACAAAGTAAGGAGGATTGCAGAGCTGTTCTATAGCTCAAATGTATTGCTTCTCAAATGTATCCACTATAGAACCTATACAAAGAGAGCTTCTCACCCTCAGGCACTCATGCCTCATTTTGTTGAAGACCTGTGTTATCTTAATCATACAGTTTTCATTCTGCTCCAAAAATGTCTGTTTTAATATTACAATATTTTTATATATATATTTTTTTGAGACAGGGTCTTGCTCTGTCACCCAGGCTAGAGTGCAGTGGTGTGATCTTGGCTCACTGCAACCTCTGCCTGCCTCCTGGTTCAGGTGATTCTCCTGCCTCAGCCTCCCGAGTAGTTGGGATTACAGGCACGCACTATCATATCCAGCTAATTGGTTTTTTTTTTGTTTTTTTTTGTTTTTTTGAGACAGTCTTGCTCTGTTGCCTGGGCTGGAGTGCAGTGATCTCGGCTCACTGCAACCTCCACCTCCCGGGTTCGAGCAATTCTCCTGCCTCAGACTCCCAAGAAACTGGGATTACAGGTGCCCACCACTACACCTAGCTAATTTTTTATATTTTTAGTAGAGACGGGGTTTCACCATGTTGGCCAGGTTGGTCTTGAACTCCTGACTTTGTGATCCACCCACCTCGGCCTCCCAAAGTTCTGGGATTACAGGCATGAGCCATCGCACCTGGCTTTTTTTTTTGCGGGGGCGGGGAGGAGGCGGACAAAGTCACTCTGTCGCCCAGAGTGGAGTGCAGTGGCACAATCCTGGCTCACGGTAACCTCCGCCTCCCAGGTTTAAGCAATTCTCCTGTCTCAGACTCCCAAGTAGCTGAGATTACAGGCACCCACCACCACACCCGGCTAGTTTTTGTATTTTTAGTCGAGATGGGGTTTCACCATGTTGGCCAGGCTGGTCTGGAACTCATGACCTTAAGTGATCCGCCTGCCTTGGCCTCCCAAAGTACTGGGCGTGAGCTATGTGCCCGGCCAATATTTAGTATTTAATCACTTACCAGTTAAATTACTTAACTCAGCACCTCCTCAATGAGCATAACTGAAGTTCTAAGAAGACGGGTCAGGTCTATCTTGTGACTCCAAGTAATCTGAAATCACACCACCTGATTCCCTAAGAGTATTCATATCCCAATTTGAGAAACAGGGATCTAAGCAATTAAGCTAGTCATAACACTTGAAAATGATTAACATGTTCCTATAAACCCATTCCCTAAACTCTTAAAGCTTAGATTTCTCAATAGTTTTTAAATCAGCATTATTTCTTTTTTCAGCAACTTATTAGTATGCACTCTGTGTCAACACTCCTGAAAGAACCTGCAGGGCATAAGTTATTTCTGGAGCGACAGAATACTACCACAGACCTTGTACTTCCCATCTAGCAGGAAAACAAGTTGCCCATTTGGAAAATAAAGGTTTGAAGAATAACAAACTTTCATTCCTATTCCCTTCTCTTTATTTGCTCCAGGCAGAGCTTGTAAGAAAAATCTCAGTAGTCATTTAGATGATTCATTCATATAAGCTTATCTAATCTTGGCATTTGTAATTTCCACTTCTACATTCCTTTTTGCCATTACCCATGTACAATTAAATTATTTTCACATTTTTCTAGGGTCTAAAAAAGATGTGCTTTCTGATACCGTGAGAAGAGATAATTTTTACAACCAGAATCCCACTTTGTTTGAGATCCCAAAGCACAGCAGATTCCAATATTTATAAGAGGACTGTTCCAAGTTCCATATAATATCCATTATATTTTATAGCAGAAATTATAGGCTAAATTAAAATAATAATTATTGTCACTCTCTGATGCAAAATGGGCAATAAGCTAGGCTAACTCAAATTATGACAATTTTTATCCAGGATACCAGGTTACCCAATAACAGGATTCCATTTGTTTCTCATCAAAATTACAAGTAGCCACAGATCATGGACTTTCTTTTCAGTTCATTTGCCAATAATCAAAATATACATTTCAAGGGTTTCTACAGAAAAGAAACCACAATTTCCTGAGATCTTTCTATGTACATGTTCAGAATAGTACTTAACGCTTTACAAAACACATTCTCATTAAATCTGAGAATAGTCTCTGAGATTGGTGGTGTTATTCTCTCACAAGTGAGGACGACAGGAGTAGACAGGTTAAAGTAACTTGCCCTATTATTACCCAGCTAATATATCATCGTTAAGAGTTTCAAACCCAGGACTCTGATTATGAAGCCTGTATGCTCTCAATCACCTGATTCCTGCATCCTCTATACCCAAGAATTAGCCAACAAATCCTCTAACTCCAGGAGGGTTATATTACTACCATTTTTAAGATAGAAAAAAATGGAAATAGCACTTACCTCTCCGTGGCTGCAAAGTCAGTTTGAGGAGGGAAAACAGAATCCAGCTCTCAAGCCCCTGGTCAGCAATCCATCCACTAGTGCATCTTGTTCTTTGGCTTCAGGTCCGTAATCATTCTAAAAGAAAAGCATAAATCATTTTGTGAAACACTCAATTCATACAAATACACATAGATTATAAAAAATAAAATGAGGGAAAACTGAAGACAGAAAAAATTGGGAAAGAAACAAAACACCTGTTAATGTCATGTCACTAACTGAGCCATTCCATAAATGTCCACCATCAAGCCAATAACAAAACATTCACTTATTTTTCCACACGTTTGCTAAATATATAAATGACTAAAGATTTGTAATTAGCAAAATGGTACTCTAGGCTCACACCAGTAATCCTAACACTTTGGGAAGCCAGGGTGGGAGATTCGCCCAAGAGTTTGAGGCTGTAGTGAGCAGAGACTGTGCCACTGCATTCCAGCCTGCTTGACAAAGTGAGAGATCTTGTCCCCTCTAAAACAAGAACAACAACAAAAAACTCCACTGCAATATTGCAACCAAATAACGGCACACACACTCAAAATTCCAAAAAATTAATTCTTGGCCGGGTGTGGTGGCTCACACCTGTAATCCCAGCACTTTGGGAGGCTGAGGCAGGTGGATCACGAGGTCAGGAGATCAAGACCATCCTGGCTAACATGGTGAAACCCCGTCTCTACTAAAAATACAAAAAAATAAAAAAATTAGGCCGGACGCGGTGGCTCACACCTGTAATCCCAGCACTTTGGGAGGCTGAGGCAGGGGGATCACAGGGTCAGGAGATTGAGACCATCCTGGCTAACAAGGTGAAACCCTGTATCTACTAAAAATACAAAAATTAGCTGGGCTTGGAGGCGTGCGCCTGTAGTCCCAGCTGCTGGCGAGGCTGAGGCAGGAGAATGGTGTGAACCCAGGAGGCAGAGCTTGCAGTGAGCCGAGATCGCACCACTGTACTGCACTGCACTCCAGCCTGGGCAACAGAGCGAAGTTCCATCTTTTAAAAAAAAAAAAAAAAAAAAAAAAAAAAATTAGCCGGGCGTGGTGGCAGGCACCTGTAGTCCCAGCTACTCGGGAGGCTGAGGCAAGAAAATGGCATGAACCCGGGAGGCAGAGCTTGCAGTGAGCCGAGATCGTGCCACTGCATTCCAGCCTGGGCAACAGAGTGTGACTCCGTCTCAAAAAAAAATAAATACATAACAATAAAAATAATTCTTATGGCTGCAGTAATGGCCCTCTAACAGTCTATTTCCATATCTTCAGCAAGCAGCAGTCTTCCTGATTAAGTCTGTTCATGCCACAACTAAAGGCTATGCTTTCCAGTTTAGTAAGATAACTGAGGAGGCCGAGTAAAGTGGGTAGATCACCTGAGGTTAGGAGTTTGAGAACAGCCTGAACTACATGGTGAAACCCCATCTCTACTAAAAGTACAAAAATTAGCCAGGCGTGGTGGCGCACACCTGCAATCCCAGCTACTCAGGAGGCTGAGGCAGGAGAATTGCTTGAACCCAGGAGCTGGAGGTTGGAGTGAGCCGAGATCACGCCACTGTACTCCAGCCTGGGCAACAGAGCAAGATTCCGTCTTTAAAAAACTGGTAGAAGGAGCTTTTATTGAGCTTTGAAAATCCTAGAAGCGAGGTGGGAGGATAGCTTGAGCCAGGAGTTCGAGACCTGCCTGGGTAATATAGCAAGACCCCGTTCTCCATGAAAAGGAAAAAAAAAAAAAAAAAAGGAAATCCTAGAAGCAGAGCAATGAAACAGTTTTTTTAGTCAAATAATGGAATACTTTGTTAGATGGCATCTTTTCACCCTAAATTACAAAATGAACTGTCAAGCTTCGAGCAAAGGTAGAGTAGAACCTATGTCTAGAGAGAGAAAAAAAAAAAAAAAAAAGCAAATCCCAGGCCAGGCATAATGAATGGCTCACACCTGTAATCCCAGCACTTTGGGAGGCCAAGGTGGGCAGATCACGAGGTAAAGAAATTGAGACCATCCTGGCCAACATAGTGAAACCCTGTCTCTACTAAAAATACAAAAACTAGCTGGGCATGGTGGCGCGAGCCTGTAGCCCTAGCTACTCATACTCAGGAGGCTGAGGCAGGAGAATCGTTTGAACCCAGGAGGCAGAGTTGCAGTGAGCCAAGATCGTGCCACTGCATTCCAGCCTGGCGACAGAGTGAGACTTTGTCTCAAAGAAAGAAAAAAAGAAAATCCCAAGTGAAATAAACAGCTAAATTTGAATTAAGTGTTTCCAAATAGGCTGGGGAAAGTGGCTCACACCTGTAATCCCAGCACTTTGGGAAGCCAAAGCGGGCAGATCATGAGGTCAAGGGTTCGAGACCAGCCTGACCAACATGGTGAAACCCTGTCTCTACTAAAAAAACACAAAAATTAGCCAGACATAGTGGTGCACGCCTGTTATCCCAACTACTGAGGAGGCTGAGGCAGAAGAATTGCTTGAACCCAGGAAGCAGAGGTTTCAGTGAGCTGAGATCGCACCACTGCACTCCAGCCTGGGTGACAGAGCAAGACTCAGTCCCCCCCAAAAAAAAAAAAAAAAGTTTCCAAATAATATGGCCAGGTGTGATGGCTCACACCAGCAATCCCAGCACTTTGGGAGGCCATGGTAGAGGACTGCTCAAGCCTAGGAGTTTGAAGCCAGTTGGGGCACCGTGGCTCATGCCTGTAATCCCAGCACTTTGGGAGGCCGAGCCAGGTGGATCACGAGGTTAGGAGTTCAAGACCACCCTGGCCAACGTGGTGAAAAAACCCGGTCTCTACTAAAGATACAAAAACTAGCTGGGCATGGTGGCACACGCCTGTAATCCCAGCTTCTCAGGAGGCTGAGGCAGGAGAACTGGTTGAACCTGGAAGACAGAGGTTGCGGTGGGCCATCATCGCGCCACTGCACTCCAGCCTGGGTGACAGAGCAAGACTTCGTCTCAGGGAAGAAGAAGAAAAAAAAGGCCAGGCACGGTGGCTCACGTCTGCAGTCCGAGCACTTTGGGAGGTTGAGGTGGGTGGATAACCTGAGGTCAGGAGTTCCAGACCAGCCTGGCCAACATGGTGAAACCCTGTCTCTACTAAAAATACAAAAATTAGCTGGACACGGTGGCAGGCACCTGTAATCCCAGCTACTTGCGAGGCTGAAGCAGGAGAATCACTTGAACCTGGGAGGCCGAGTTTGCACTGAGCCCAGAACATGGCACTGCACTCCAGCCTGTGCGACCGAGCAAACTCCATCTTAAAAAATATATATATATGCACACATATACACATATATATACACACACGTGTGTGTGTGTGTGTATATACATATATATAAGCCAGGCATGGTGGTGTGTGCCTGTGGTCCTGGCTACTTGGAAGGCTGAGGTTGGAGGATCACTTGGGGGAGGTGGGGGACAAGGCTGCAGTGAGCCATGATCACACCACTGCACTGCAGTGCGGGCAACAGGGTGACAACCTGTCTCCAAAAAAAAAAAAAAAAAAGAAAAAAGAAAAAAAGCCCAGTATGGTGGCTCACAGCTGTAATGTCAACACTTTGGGAAGCTGAGGTGGGAGACTTGCTTGAGTCCAGGAGTTCAAGACCAGCCTGAGCAACATAGTAGGATCCTGTCTCTACAAAAAAATTTTAAAAAATCAGCTGGGCATGGTGGCACACGCCAATAGTATCAGCTACTTGGGAGGCTGCAGCAGGAAGACTGCTTGAGCCCAGGAGTTCAAGGCTGCAGTGAGCTATGATCATGCCACTGCACTCTAACCTGGGCAACAGAGTAAGACCCTGCCTCAATTAAAATGTATTTTTAAAAAAGTTTCCAAACAATTTGGCATATGAGGTACATCTTCTAAGAGGAAATCCATCTCACAATTAGCTAAACTCCACAAAACTGATATAATACTCTCTTAGATGAAGCTAGTCTCCTCTGTTGAGAGACAATTTTTAGTAACAGAAATAGGTGATTAGCGTAGTTAGTCCAAGCAACACTTCTGTATTGAAGTCCATTATTATTACTAGCATACCTCAAAGGGAATGAAATTTTCTGCCCCCGAAAATTCCAAGAGTGACCAAAAACAAGGATCACGTGTGAAAGAATATCATCCTAACCCTGATCTTTGGACTGTATTTTGGCAGTCTATATGCAGTGCCACACCTTTGGATTCAAATATTAAATCACTGAGAAAATGCACAAAGATACTAGCAGGGAAGATACAAAGATAGACTACACAAAGTTTACAGGTGTTTAAAAAAAAATGGGCTGGGCACAGTGGCTCACACCTAATCCCAGAACTTTGGGAGGCCAAGGCAGACAGATTGCTTGAGCCCACGAGTTTGAGACCAGCCTGGGTAGGCAACATGACAAAAACCTGTCTCTAGAAAAAATTAGTCCCAGCTACCCAGGAAGCTGAGGTGGCAGGATCATTTGAGCCAGGGAGGTGGAGGCTGCAGCGAGCTGTGATCACACCACTGCACTCCAGTCTAGGTAAAAGAGCAAGACCCTGTCTTAAAACAAACAAAACAAAACAAAAAAACCCCACAGGCTGGGCATGGTGGCTCACACCTGTAATCTCAGAACTTTGGGAGGCCAAGGCAGGCAGATCACAAGGTCAGGAGATCGAAACCATCCTGGTTAACACAGTGAAACCCAGCCTCTACTAAAAATACAAAACATTAGCCGGGCATGGTGGTGGGCGCCTATAGTCCTCCCAGCTACTCAGGAGGTTGAGGCAAGACAATGGCGTGAACCCAGGAGGCAGAGCTTGCAGTGAGCCAAGATCACGCCACTGCACTCCAGCCTGGGAGACAGAGCGAGACTCCATCTCAAGAAAAAAAAAAAAAAACCAACAACAACAACAAAATAAATGCGGTAAGACAAATCTTTTTTTTTTTTTTTTTTTTTTTTTGAGACACAGTCTCACTCTGTCAACCAGGCTGGAGTGCAATGGCACGATCTCAACTCACTGCAACCTCTGCCTCCAGGGTTCAAGCGATTCTCCTGCCTCAGCCTCCTGAGTAGCTGGGATTACAGACACATGCCACCACGCCCAGCTATTTTTTGTGTTTTTAGTACAGATGGGGTCTCACCATGTTGGCCAGGCTGGTCTCAAACTCCTGACCTCAGGTGATCCGCCCGCCTCAGCCTCCCAAAGTGCTGGGATTACAAGTGTAAACCACCATGTCCCACCTACAAATCTACACATCAGTTGAGAACCATGGTCTTCAAAGTTATACATTATTTGCCATTACTGTTCTTTTTTAAATCATAATGCATCTGAGTTGTTTGAAGAGGGATCTAATTGTTGGCAAAACAGTCATCTGGAGCCAAGACAGGTAAATTAGGCAGACAGATGGTCTAGTTTTAAAAAATTAGGTGGATTCTATAACATAGATGATGTGGAGTGGTTGTGACAGCAGCAGCATCCCTGAAGCAAAAAAGAGAGTCTCTAGAGGTGACTCTTGGCCAGCAAGCACCAGCCTACAAGGCTCTGCCCAAGATTCCACCCCAGGGCCTTAAGTCAGGCACAAGTGGCTTCCACCAAGGAACTCCCCAAGCCACTCACAAGTCCCAGGTGAGTGCCCTCATTTGCATGTGTACTTTAAAATAAAACCCTAAAGCTCTTAGAATTTGAATGCATCTTAAGGATAACTTCACCTCCTAAATTCTTACATAGGTTGAATAGATCCCGCTGAAGTTAACCTTTACAACTACTTTTTTTTTTTTGAGATGGAGTCTCGCTCTGTTGCCCAGGCTGGAGTGCTGTGGCGCGATCTGGGCTCACTGCAACCTCCACCTTCTAGGTTCAAGCGATTCTCCTGCCTCAGCCTCCCTAGTAGCTTGGACTACAGTGCATGCCACCATGCCTGGCTAATTTTTTGTATTTTTAGTAGAGACAGGGTTTCACCGTGTTAGTCAGGATGGTCTCAATCTCCTGACCTCATGATTCACCCGCCTCGGCCTCCCAAAGTGTTGGGATTACAGGTGTGAGCCACCGCACCCAGCCAGAACTACTCTTAAATAGACAGTATTTTCTTATGTAAGCAAACATTCCTGTTTTAATCATCCTCCTATCACTGATTTAAATAATAGGTCCTGGCCTGCCGAGATGGCTCATGCCTGGAATCCCAGCACTTTGGGAGGCGGAGGCGGGTGGATCATCTGAGGTCAGAAGTTCGAGACCAGCCTGGCCAACATTGTGAAACCCTGGCCAACATTGTGAAACCCCGTCTCTACTAAAAATACAAAAATTAGCCGGGTGTGGTGGCGCGGGCCTGTAATTCCTGCTACTTGGGAGGCGGAGACAGGAGAATTGCTTGAATCTGGGAGGCGGACGTTGCAGTGAGAAAAGATTGCACCACTGCTGCTCCAGCCTAGGCGGCAGAATGAGACTCCGTCTCAAAAAAAAAAAAAAAAGTCTTCTGGGTTACCCTGACATATCATTTCATCCTCAATTTATTCTCTCTGTAGATTTAGTTTTCTAATAAAAACAAAACAAAGTATGATTCCTGGCATATGGGAATTTCAAAGGATAGCAACTATGTGGAAAAGGTCTATCCCACTAAAACAGCATAAATGATGTATAAACTCAAGAAGCCGATGACTGCATATGAAACAACCAAACCAAGAAGTAAAATATGGTCTATGGAGCACAGTACTAACCCGGGAAAACAAGCTTTACTCCTGGCTCAATTACACACCTGCTGTATTTTAATTTTTAACTCAATATTGAGCTTAAATAAAACATGCCACTTAACCACAATTTCAAAAGGAAAACAAAGTCACAAAAGAATGCAATAAATTACACAATTGGATTAATATATTAGATAAAGGTGATTCTATTCCCAAGTCTATCAATCAACGCTACTGCATTTACTCATTCCAATTTTATTTAGGAAGAGGGGCAGCAGGAACATATTGCAGGGTTCCAAAAGGAGACGTAGAAAGCGTGCCTACGAAGAGGACTGCAGTGAGGAGCTACAGATTGAGATTACATACAGTGGACTGGACAACTTTGGTTAGGATCAGGCTGTTTAATTTCTTCATAAACTTAACATAGCTTCCTTCCTAAAAAGATGTTAATCCAGACTTTTTTTTCTCCAAAACAACCCAAACTGATACAGCCACTGCTGCACTGAACTATATTAAGGCACTAGAATATTTAAGGAAAAGCAAAAGACTCCCGCAATTCAACGGGAAGCTTTTTAGTGAAGAAAACTTAAGGACCGAATAAATTTAAATATATGCCCTGTTTAACCTCCTTTCCCACCTATGCGGACTTGGAGTTTTAACTTTCCTAGTTGATTGAAACTCAAAGTATGAAGACTACGTATGCGAGAATGTTTACTTAACGCTGAACTCGGGGCTACAGGAAGTCTCCTACTAAACAGTAGTTACATTAGGCGTAAATATTTATAAACCATCTGCAGCAAGTGACCCAGGATTCAATTACAACATCAACCCTCATATTTCATTGTATGGGCAAATTACCAGTCAAGAATAAATTCATTCTGCCCTACTGGCGCTCTAGATCGAGTTGCACAATCCCGGGGCAGAACCGCCTTCGCCTAGCCCTAGAGCATCAGGTACTAAGTTAGTGTGAGGACATTTTAAAGCGGGAGGGAAACTCTAAGGTCTCAGCCCATACTCCCAAATTCAGAAATTTGTCACGTCACTTGAGATCAGAGTGAAATTTAAGTTTCAGTCCCTTTGAGATCTCTGAGCGCACAGTCAGGTTGCCATCACTCCAAGGGGCTGGGGAGTCCGAACCCGGATGGATAAAAACTACTTGGTGCGGAACTCGCATCTTTTCCGCCCCTGAAGGGGGGCCCGCACCGGTCGGGTCCGGCCAGGAGCCCGGGCGCGAGTTTGGGGGCGCAGCGGGGGCGGCGAGCGCGCGTGCCCCCGCCCGCTCAGGCGGCGTAGAGGTGCGAGCAGCTCAGCCAGCCTTGCAGAGGGAGCTCTCGGCAGCTCTGGGGTCCCTCTGCTCGCAGCCGCTGCAGCGCCGCCTGCGCCACTCGGCGGAGACGGAGACCAGCGGCGGCGACGCGCGGACTGGGAGCGACCGCCGAGCAGCCAAGCAGCTGGGGAGGCACGCAGGGCGGCAGGGTAGGTTCCGGGGACGGGGCGGGCTGGAGGAGGGGCAGCCCGAGACGCGACGGCCAGGGCCCGACACCCATACGGCACCGGGACCTGGTTGAGCGCGCGGTGGCAGTGGGTCCGAACCCTTTAGCTAGGCGGGCGCCGAAGCCGGGACGCGGAGATAGCGTCTCAGCTGGTGCCACCCGCCACAGGAGGGGCGGAGGACACAGGACAGAGGGCGGGCCGCGGCCGGGCGATCGGCCGGCCAAGAACCGGCCTCGAGGGCAGAGACAAAGGAAGGAAAATGGAGTCGCCGGGCGCGCGGGCCTCTGCCTCTGCCGCCGCCCAAGGCCTAGCGCGCTGCCAGGAGGGAGGCCTAGCGGACGGGCGTGGGGGTGGGGGGGCGGCCAGGCCACGGCGGCGACGGGCAATGGCGGCGGCCGCGCCGCAGCAGGGACGGTAGAGGGAGACAAACACCCCCCGGCGGCGGCGCTGGCGCCGGGCTGCAGCCAGCGCCGACCGGAGCGGCCCCATCGTGACACCTAGAGGCGGCCCGCGAAACCTCCTCCACCCCGGGCCCCCTTACCTCCGCGCCACACCCCCCGCGGCGCCCGCTCCGCCGCCGCTCCACGGCTCCGGCCACCCGGCGTCTCCGGCGAGCTCCGCGCGTCCGCACCGGCTACCGCCGCCGCCGCTGCCGCCAAAGAAGCAGCTCCGCGCACGGTTTAATCGCTCCACAGGCTCGGACACAAAATGGCGGCGGCGCGGTGCAGTGCGCCTGCGTCGGCGCTGCCGGGGCCGCGGGTGCTGATAAGGGAAGGGACGGGTGGGGGGGCCGGCCGGGCGGCGAGTAGAGGGCGGGGGAGGAAAGGTGAGGGGAGGGGTTGGCGCAGGGCAGCATGGGAGGCGGCCCCGGGCGCCAACTTTCAAAAGCGGGCGCGATGGCGTCACGGGACGCGCCGCGAGTCGCGTCGTCACGCTGCGCGCGCCCTTCCGCGCCCTCGCCGGGTCGCGCGTGGGCTCTGCCGGCGCCGCGGCGTCCCGGCTCCCGCTGGGTGGGGCTTCCTGGGCGGAGGCCGCCGCCCCTGGGCGGTGCCGGATCCAGTCCGCTTGACCTGATTCCCCAGCTGCTGTCTCCGGCCCCTTGAACCCGTACAGGGTTGGGGAAATGGGGGGTGGCTGGAGGAAGCGCGCGCGGGGCCGGCCAGTGGAGCAGAGGAGGCTCCTGGGCCCGGCCCCGCCCAGTCTCCGCCCCAGCCAGGCCCGACCCGCCTTCCGAACGTCTCACAGCTGCCCGCCACCGAGTAAGGCCGGGTCGGTTCCCGCGCGCTCCTAGCTCCGTCCTCGCGAGCGACGGCTGGAAAGGCTGTCCTTGCTCAGCGGCTTTTGATGATCTCTCCGACCTAGAAGAGGGCCACCTAAAAGTGGGTGCGAGAGAAGAGTAGGAGGGCTTCCTCTGGGTGTCCCCAAGCCACCTCAGCCCGGAGAGGCAGCGGAAGACCAGACTTGATGCTTTAACACGATCATAGCAGTCGCCTTATTTACCGAAAGGTCTTTCTGTATTTAGCACTGAAACGTACATTTCTTGTCTGTACGGGAGAGCTGTTCTCTGTGAGCGGAGGCATTCAGTCCCACCCCTCCCCAGGAGGCACCTACGGACCCTTCCCAACCTGCAGTCAAGTTGACCAAGAACTGACTGCAAGGTGCTGGTGGCTCTGGGAGGAGAGCCTTTTGGTACTTACAGGGAATATGATTCTTCCATTAGATATCAAATGGACCCAGCATCTAGGGAGCAGCTTCTGCCCCATCCAGCTGACCGTTCCGTTGTGAGAATGCTGGCCCAATAACAGATACTCTTTTTTTTTCCCTAAAGGAATAAAAAAATCTGTATTTTTAAGATGTCAAATCTCCAGAGTTTTTAGATGTTAGCAACTGAATCAGATGCTTTTAAACTTCATGAGCTGATTAAACCACACAGATGAGCTGTCAGTTTACGACCCCTGGCTTGGCTTGAAGGAAAGAGTGAAGAGAAATTCCAAAGCCAAATCCTGGGGCACTCCAATATTGGAAGGGTAATGGAGAAGGAGTCTGAAAGGGAGCATCTAGGAAGTCATGAAATCTAGCGCTGAGTTGTGGAATCCCTGGGCAGAGAAGGTTTCAGGTAGGAGGCATCCGCTGAGCAGTGTGATAAACTTGGGCCAGAGATATGGCTGTTGGATTGGGTCACCTTGCAAGTCACTGGAGAATGTCATTGATGGCCTTGGCTTGATTGATGTGGGTATATCAGGGAGGTGGACCTGACCGGATTGGGTTGAAGAGTGACCAGGAAAGTGGGGAAATGGAGACAGCACATGTATGCAATTTGAGAGAGGTTTTGCTGTGAAGGGACCAGATAAGTTTGGGGATAGATAATAGAAAGAAGAGATGTTTTAAAAGATGCTACGGGCCAGGCGCGGTGGCTCGCCTGTTATCCTGGCACTTTGGGAGGCCAAGGCAGGTGAATCACTTGAGGTCGGGAGTTCGAGACCAGCCTGGCCAATATGGTGAAACCCCGTCTCTACTAAAAATACAAAAATTAGTTGGGCATGGTGGCACGTGCCTGTAATCCCAGCTACTTGGGAGGCTGAGGCTGGAGAATTGCTTGAACCCGGGAGGCAGAGGTTGCAGAGAGCCAAGATTGCGCCACAGCACTCCAGCCTGGGCAGCAAAGCGAGACTCTCTCTCAAAAAATAATAAAGATGGTAGGATTCCCAGAGCATGTTTATGTGCCGTTGGGAGGGATACAGTGGGGAAGAAAGATAGGTGATCCAGGAGAGAGAAGGCTTGCTTGACCCATATAGGAGTGAAATCCATGAGAAGATGTAAGGAAACAGGGAGGGTTGACCTTGGAGAGGAACAGGGATGTTTCCATTCATGATAAGGGCAACAAAAGTGAAGACAGATGCAAATGCAGGGGAGAGGGAAGGCAAGTCCTTAACAGGATTGCCTTGGTGGCATTGGGTGCTCATCTGAGGTTTGTGATCATAACGTTAAAGGTAAACCAGTTGGCCCAGTGTGTTCGTTTTTCTCCAACATTCAGCTGCTTGGGTACAGACATGAAGAAAAGCAATAGTATAGCTTCTCAACACCAGGACCCAAGTTTTCTCCTTTTTTTTTTTTTTTTTTTTTTATTTGAGACGGAGTTTCACTCTTATTGCCCAGGCTGGAGTGCAGTGGTATGATCTCGGCTCACCACAACCTCCACCATACTGGGTTCAAGCGATTCTCCTGCCTCATCCTCCTGAGTAGCTGGGATTACAGGCATGCGCCACCACCCCAACTAATTTTGTATTTTTAGTAGAGATGGGGTTTCTCCATGTTGGTCAGGCTGGGCTTGAACTCCCGACCTCAGGTAATCCGCCCGCCTCGGCCTCCCAAAGTGCTGGGGATTACAGGCACGAGCTACCGCACCCGGCAAGTTTTCTCATTTCTAATCCCAGTTACTTACCTTATACCATTAGATACTATTTTAGGAATGTGTGAAGTATTTGGAAAATTTACACCTGACCCTTCTTTTTGTAGAAACCAAGTTATCCCATTTGCCTCTTATGTACACATTAGGACTCAGACATAAAGAAAAGACAAACTTAGAGGAAAATTACCAAACAGATGCCTCTGGAATACTTGCATTTTGCACTCTCCTCAGCCCAAATAGCTCCTGGTATACTTAGGAACTTATGTATTAAAAACAAAAAAGCTGACTTTCACATAGGGAGACCCTGTTTATACAAAATAATTTAAAAATTAGCTGAGTGTGGTGGCATATGACTGTGGTCCCAGCTACTTGGGAGGCTGAGGTGGGAGTATCGCTTGAGCCCAGGAGGTCAAGGCTACAGGGAGCCATGTGTGTGCCACTGTACTCCAGCCTGGGTGATGAAGCAAGACCCTGTCTCAAAAAAATAAAAAATAGGCCAGGCACAGTGGCTCATGCCTGTAATCCCAGCACTTTGGGAGGCAAAGGTAGGTGGATCACTTGAGCCCAGGAGTTTGAGACCAGCCTGGGTAACATGGCAAAATCTCATCTTTACAAAAAATTAACTGAACGTGGTGGTGTGCACCTGTAGTCCCAGCTACTTGGGAGGCTGAGGCAGGAGGATCACTTGAGCCTAGGAGGTTGAAGCTGCAGTGAGCCCTGATTGCACCACTGTATTCTAGCCTGAGTGACAGAGCAAGACATGGTCTCAAAGATTAAAAAAAAATTAAAAGCTGACTTGCATTTAAACTTTAGATTTTCTTTCTAGTAACATTAATAAGCTAATTAGTTCACTTTCTCTTAAGATTTTACCTCAAATCATCTTCCTTTTTTTATTTCCCCCTTTTCTTTTGTGGAGATGAGGTCTCACTGTGTTGCCCAGGCTGGTCTCAGGCTTAAGCAATTCTGTCTTGGCCTTCCAAAGTGCTGGGATTATAGGTGTAAGCCACCACACCTGTCCCCATCTTCTTTAAGAGTAGACTACAAGAACACCTAAAGCTTCCATATAGGCAAATATGAAGTAGTGGATTGATTATTTTATTTTATTTTATTTTTAGATGTAGTCTTACTCTGTCACCTGGGCTGGAATGCAGTGGCTCGATCTCAGCTCGCTGCAACTTCTACTTCCTGGGTTCAAGCAATTCTGCCTCAGCCTCCTGAGTAGCTGGGACTACAGGTGTGCACTACCACTCCTGGCTAATTTTTTATATTTTTAGTGGAGACTGGGTTTCACCATATTGGCCAGGCTGGTCTCGAACTCCTGATCTCAGGATATCTGCCTACCTCAGCCTCTCAAAGTCTTGGGATTACAGAGGTAAGCCACCACACCCAGCCTGAGGCAGTGGATTTAGAGGGAAAAAACCCTCAGCTATATTTATGATTATATTTACAACTATATATTAATTATATTTACAACTCTATGATCTCTGAGGCATCAAAAGTCAGGAATGGGGTCCAAGTGGCCTTGGAGCCTGCTTTCTGAAGACAAGGACCCTATGTACTGCTCTCACATAGGGCTGAGAAAATGCGAAGGATCACTAAGGAAGGAAGAAAATAAAATATTTTCTGACTGGGCACAGTGGCTCACACCTATAATCCTAGCACTGTGGGAGGCCAAGGCAGGCGGATCACCTGAGATCAGGAGTTTGAGACCAGCCTGGCCAACATGGTGAAACCCTATTTCTATTGGAAATATAAAAATTAGCCAGGTGTGGTGGTGCGCCTGTAGTCCCAGCTACTTGGGAGGCTGAGGCAGAATTGCTTGAACCTGGGAGGCGGAGGTTGCAGTGAGCCAAGATTGCGCCACTGTATACCACCCTGGATGACAGAGCAAGACTTCATCTCAAAAATAAATAAATAAAATATTTTCTTCTCTTTATGGTAAATCATGATGTGTCCTACTTTATGGAGTCAGCTCCAAAGACGAACAGAAGGCCAAACAAAAGGGATAGGATGTTTGAGGCTGGAAAGAAGCAAGCTGAGGGAAAATATGATGAGAGGCTGCAAAACAGTTGAGGTGATAAAAATAAAGCTAGGCCGGGTATGGTGGCTCACACCTGTAATCCCAGCACTTTCAGAGGCCGAGGTGGGCGGATCACAAGGTCAAGAGATCGAGACTATCCTGGCCAACATGGCGAAATCCCGTCTCTACTAAAAATACAGAAATTAGCTGGACGTGGTGGCAGGTGCCTGTAGTCCCAGCTACTCAGGAGGCTGAGGCAGGAGAATCGCTTGAACCTGGGAGGCGGAGGTTGCAGTGAGCTGAGATCGCACCACTGCACTCCAGCCTGGGGACAGAGCGAGACTCTGTCTTAAAAAAAAAAAAAAAGAAAGATCTGGCCCTGAGCCTCACATACAGAACCAGAAACCCAATGTGGTTTGTACCGTAAGAGCAGATTCCTTCCTCAGGGACTTGTCAGGTGCATAGCCACTTGCTAGATAAGCAGAGTGCTGTTAGCAACAGGCAAGTAGACCATTGTCCCCGTGCTGGCGAAAGGCATATCGATCCCCTATAGGAGAGCATCCTGGGAAGCCAAATTACTAGAAATATTTGATGAGCAGTTAATTAGATTAAGCAGTGTTAGTCATATAACTTAAATGTTTAATGTCACCCTCTCTGGATGCTGGAATTAGATTGTTTGGGATTCAAGTCTAGTTTTGGTTTCTTATTAGCTGTGTGGTCTCTGTTGAATTAGTAACAACTCAACTATAAGTTTGTCTTCTATAAAATGGGATGATAGGTTGGGTGTAGTGGCTCATGCCTGTAATCCCAGCACTTTGGGAGGCCAAGGCAGGCGGATCACCTATGGTCAGGAGTTCAAGACCAGCCTAGCCAACATGGTGAAACCCTGTCTCTACAAAAATACAAAAATTAGCCATGTGGGTGCCTGTAATCCCAGCTACTCAGGAGGCTGAGGTGGGAGAACTGCTTGAACCTGGAAGGCAGGGGTTGCAGTGAGCCAAGATCACGCCACTGCACTCTAGCCTGGGCAACAGAGGAGACTCGGTCTCAAAAAAATAAATAAATAAAATGGGATGATAATTGTGCTTGATACAGCCGTAAGGATTAGACAAGAAAATGCAAGTAAAGCTTTTTTATTTTTATTTTTTGGAGACAGGGTCGCATTGTCCACTGTCACCCAGGCTGGAGTGTGGAGTGCAGTGGCGAACTCTGCTCACTGCACACTTTGCCTCAGGCTTCCGAGTTGCTGGGACTATAGGCGAGTGCCAACACACCTAGCTAAGTTTTTTTGTTTTTTGTAGAGATGGGGGTCTTACTATGTTGCCCAGGCTGGTCTCGAACTCCTGGTGTGAAGCAATCCTTCTACGTCAACCTCCCAAAGTGCTGGGATTACAGGCATGAGCCACTGCACCCGGCCAGAAATCATTATCCTATAATTCTCAGAACAATTGTATTTCCAAGATCTTCCTTGGCTCCTATTATTACCCCTGTAAAGCTTGCAACGATTATGATCATTTACATGTTTTTTAAAAAACTCTTTAATCAAGATAATCAACAAATGAAGGGGAGACGTGTTGAAAGATACAATGGGCAGGAATCTTTCTGCCCTATCTGGGGTAAGGCCTAAAGTTACATGTGAACACTCCTGTTTTCTCTATACCTATTGAGAACATGTGTGAGACATGATGCAGCTCACCAAGTAATTGTTGAATACCTGCTGTGTGCAGCTTCCTGTTCTAGGCACTGGAGATTCAAAGATGACTCACGATGTGTTTCCTGCCCTTGGACTCAAAATTTAACTAGTAAAACTAGTGAAAACAAACACATAAAAAATTAATGCAATAATTGTTATAGTGGAAAGAAATGAGCTCACAGCTAAAGGAGTAAATCACTCCAGGAGTATCTCATTTCAGCTGGGTCTAAAGGATTAACAAGGCATTAACAAGTGACACAAGACATGTAAGGTAAAGAGCCATGATCAAAGGCATAAAAGTCTACAAGAGTATTTGGGGGACAGCAAGTCATCTTACACCATTGGATGAGGGTGTAGAGTAGTGATGCTAAACTTTTAAAGACATTTGGAAAGCTTTCATTGTCTACCAACATAAACCACCAAGCATAACCACTTCTAACATTTTAATTTTTTTTTTTTTTTTTTTTTCACCCAAGATGGAGTCTTGCTCCGTTGCCCAGCCTGGAGTGCAGTGGTGCAATCTTGTCTCACTGCAACCTCTGCCTCCCAGGTTCAAGTGATTCTCCTGCCTGAACCTCTCAAATTTCTGTGATTACAGGCACGCACCACCATGCCCGGCTAATTTTTGTATTTTTGGTAGAGATGGGGTTTCACCATGTTGGCCAAACTGGTCTCAATCTCCTGACCTCACGATCCACCTGCCTTGGCCTCCCAAAGTGCTGATTACCGGCATGAGCCACCAAGCCCAGTCTCTTGTAACATTTTAAAGACTCATCCTTCTGTATCATCTGCCTAGACTGTAGGAGTTTTTTTCCTTATTAATGTCTGCTTTTTTCAGACCCCTGTGAAAGCCTTATTTATTTATTTATTCGTTTATTTTTGAGATGGAGTTTCGCTCTTGTTGCCCAGGCTGGAGTGCAATGGCACGATCTTGGCTCACCACAACCTCCACCTCCTGGGTTCAAGCGATTCTCCTGCCTCAGTCTCCCAAGTAGCTGGGATTGCAGGCATGCACCACGATGGCCGGCTAATTTTGTATTTTTAGTAGAAACGGGGCTTCTCCACGTTAGTCAGGCTGGTCTCGAACTCCCGACCTCAGGTGATCTGCCCACCTCAGCCTCCCGAAGAGCTGGTATTACAGGCGTGAGCTGTGCCGGCTTATTTATTTATTTTGAGATGGAGTCTTGCTCTGTCACTCAGGCTGCAGTGCAGTGGCGAGATCTTGGCTCACTGCAGCTCCCGCCTCCCAGGTTCAAGCAATTCTTCTGCCTCAGCCTCCCGAGTAGCTGGGACTACAGGTGTGTGCCACCATGTCCAGCTAATGTTTTTGTATTTTTAGTAGAGATGGGGTTTCACTGTGTTAGCCAGGATGGACTCAATCTCCTGACCTTGTGATCTGCCCACCTCAGCCTCCCAAAGTGCTGGGGTTACCCCAGCCAGCCATATTTCTTTTTTACCTCTCAGCTCAAATGACTGCTCTCTAAAGTATAAAGGACTGTTCCTAGACCTACATCCAATGTTTTAGAAGTTGATTTTGTTTTCTGCACTGTTACTTACTTTTCCAAACATGCATGGATCACCCTTTATAATCCATCTCTATATTTTTCATTTTGCAAAACACCTTCATGTCTGCCTTTTCAAGTGATGCTCACAGCTCTATTTGATGTCCTAAATTCAGAAATGAAGTGACTTGCTCAGGGTTGTCCAGCAACTTGTTGGCAAAATCAGAATGAGTACAGTAGTCCCCCGCCTTGTTCACAGCTTCAGTTTCTGCTATTTTCTGCTATTGGTTACCCATGGTCAACTGCAGTCTGAAAATACTAAATGGAAACTTCCAGAAATAAACAATTCATAAGTTTTGAATTGCACACCATTCTGAGTAGAGTGGTGAAATCTCACAACATCCTGCTGCATACTGCTGGGAATGTGACTCGTTCCATTGTCCAGCGTACCCATGCTGTATACACTACCCACCTGTTAGCCACTTAGTAGCCATCTCAGTTATCAGATTGATAATGCATATGCATATATAGGGTTCAGGACTATCCTTGATTTCAGACATCCACCAGACAGCTTGGAACATATCCCCCCAAAAAATGGGGGACTGTAGGCTTGGTGTGGTGGCTTATGCCTATAATCCCAGCACTTTGCGAGGCTGAGGTGGGTGCATCACGAGGTCAGGAGTTCGAGACCAGCCTGACCAACATGGTGAAACCCCGTCTCTAGTAAAAATACAAAAAGTAGCTGGGCATGGTGGCGCATGCCTGTCATCCTAGCTACTCAGGAGGCTGAGGCAGGGGAATCACTTGAAACTGGGAGGTGGAAGCTGCAGTGAGCCGAGATTACATCACTGCACCCCAGCCTGGACAACAGAGCGAGACTCTGTCTCAGAAGAAAAAAAACAAAAAAGATGGGATCTCACTCTGTCGCCCAGGCTGAAGTGCAATGGCGTAATCATAGCTCACTGCAGCCTTTAACTCCTGGGCTCAAGCAATCCTCCTGAGTAATCCTCCTGAGCAATCCTCCTAGGACTATAGGCACATGCACCATGTTCGGCTAATTAAAAAAAAAAAAATTTATTTATAGAGACAGGGTCTCGCTATGTTGCCCAGGCTGGGAAGGGCTTTAATTGTGGAAACTTTAGGCTCTCAGGCAGGCAGCAGAGGTATTTAGGTGATGACTTATTAATCTGTAAGTATGTCCTGAATAACTGCTTAGGACCAAGGTCTATGTTCGAGGTTAGGTAATACCAGAGATAGATAGAGGATGTCCGTAGCCTTTTAGTGCCTTCTATTTCGTTTTATGTTAGTGTGAAGATATCAGACTAAACCTCAAGTATTAGTAGGTAAAAGTCAAGGATGAAAAAGGAAGTGTAGGCCGTGCACGGTGGCTCACGCCTGTAATCCCAGCACTTTGGGAGGCTGAGGTGGGCGGATCATGAGGTCAGGAGATCAAGACCATCCTGGCTAGCATGGTGAAACCCCGTCTCTACTAAAAATGCAAAAAGAATTAGCCGAGTGTGGTGGTGGGCACCTGTGGTCCCAGCTACTCAAGAGGCTGAGGCTGGAGAATGGCGTGAACCCGGGAGGTGGAGCTTGCAGTGAGCTGAGATCGTGCCACTGGACTCCAGCCTGGGCGACAGAGCGAGACTCCATCTCAAAAAAAAAAAAATGGAGTGGTCACTGGACATCACAGTAGTCATATGAAACCGCATGCTAAAGTGAGCATGACTTTCGAACCTCTGCTTCTAGCTTATACGCACTCTGGCCCAGGCTACTCTTGCTGCTTCTTTTTTTTTTTTTTGAAATGGGGTCTCACTCTGTTGCCCAGGCTGTCATGCAGCGGTGCAATCACGGCTCACGCAGCCCTGACCTCCCGGGCTCAAGTTCTCCTGCCTCAGCCTCCTCAGTAGATGATGCTATAGGCGCACACCACCATGCCCAGCTAATTTTTATATTTTTTGTAGAGATGGGGTTTTGCCATGTTGCCCAGGCTGGTCTTGAACTTCTGAGCTCAAGTGATCCACCTGCTTCAGCTTCCCAAAGTGCTGGGATTACAAGCGTGAGCTACCACGCCCAGACTCTTGCTTCTTCTAATGGTAACTGCAGGCTTCTCCCTGCTTCCGGCCTTCTCCCTCTCACAGCTGCCAGAGTGACCTTTCCAAAGCACAAACGTGATCACAAAAGCCCCCTGCATCAAGCCCACGGGTGGCTCCCCAGTACCCTGGGATAAATTCCAAACTCCTCAGCCACACCACAAGGCCCCCCATGACCAAGCCCCTGCTCATCCCCTCAGCCTCATCTGTAACTGCCCCCTCTGGCCTCTGGATTCAGCTTGCTTGCTTCCTCCACCAGTCTGACCTCAGTCCTCCCTCCCTCTGTTGTCCCCTCCTCAGGCTTCTGTTCCATTCCTTAATTGGGATCCTGGTGGTGAAAGTGCATTCTAAAGCACTATGCCCCATGGGGGGACTAGGGAGAGTGTTTTTGAGTTTCCAGGCTTTTTCCACACTGAACATATGGTACTTTCACACTCAAAGTGCTTTTCAGGTTGCTTTTGAGATAAGACAAGGCCATCAGTTGAGGAGGTGTATTTAAGGGAAACCAGAGCTAGAGACAGGTTTTAGAGGTGTTCATCAAAAGATATTTCTGGACCACTTACTGTGTATCTGGCCTTGGGTGCTGGGCATAGCAAAGGCAGATGCAGCCTGAACAAATAGAGAATTTGCTGGCCCCACGCCAGACCTGCTGCATTGGAATCTCCAGGGAAGTTCTCAGGTGAATCTTAGAACTGGGTAAGTTGGAAAGCCCTAACCTGATTTCATTTGTAAGACATATCCAGAATAGGCAAATCTGTAGAGACAGAAAGTAGATTAGTGGTTGCCTGGGGGTAAGGAGAATATGGAAGCGTAGGGATGACAGCTAAGGGGTGCAGGGTTTCTTTTTGGGTTGATGAAAATGTTCTAAAATGGTGGTGATGGCTGTGCAGCTTTGAATATACTAATAGCCATTGAAATGTACACTTTTTTTTTTTTTTTTTGAGATGGAGTCTCGCTCTGTCATCTAGGTTGGAGTGCAGTAGCATGATCTAACTCACTGCAACCTCCGCCTCCCAGGTTCAAGAGATTCTTCTGCCTCAGCTTCCCAAGTAGCTGGGATTAGAAGCATCTGCTACCATGCCCAGCTAATTTTTTTATTTTTTAAGTAGAGACAACATGGGGTTTCACCATGTTGGCCAGGCTGGTCTAGAACTCCTGACCTCAGGTGATCCACCTGCCTTGGCCTCCAAAAGTGATGGGATTACAGACATGAGCCACTGCACCTGGCCAAATTGTACACTTTAAATGGTTGAATTGCATGGTTGTGCACTAAATCTCAAAAAGAGCTGTTAAAAAAAAAAAAAAGGCTGGGTGTGATGGCTCATACCTGTGATCCCAGCACTTTAGAAGGCCAAGGTGGAAGGATCACTTGAAGCCAGCCTGGGCAACATAGCGAGACCCCCTCTTTAGCAGGGCATAGTGGCGTGTGCCTATAGTCCCAGCTACTTGGTAGGCTGAGGCAGAAGGATCCCTTGAGCCCATGAGTTCAAAGTTACGGTGAGCTATGATCATACCACTGCACTCCAGCAAGGACAACAGAGCAAGACCCCATCTCAAAAACAAAACAAAACACTTGGACCAAGTTCCAGAGGGAAGGCACCCACCTCAGACCTGGGTGGTTACCCAGTAAAATTGTCAGCGTATATTACGAATGTATGTTCCAGAGGGTACAAACTAAATAAGCAATTGCAGGCCAGGTGCAGTGGCTCACGCCTGTAATCCCAACACTTTGGGAGGCTGAGGTGGTTGGATCACCTGAGGTAAGGAGTTCGAGACTAGCCTGACCAATATGGAGAAACCCCATCTCTACTAAAAATACAAAATTAGCCAGGTATGATGGCATATGCCTGTAATCCCAGCTACTCGGGAGGCTGAGGCAGGACAATCACTTGAACTCAGGAGGCAGAGGTTGCGGTGAGCCGAGATCGTGCCATTGCACTCCAGCCTGGACAACAAGAGTGAAACTCCATCTCAAAAAAATAAAAAATAAAAAAAGTAAGCAATTGCAATGAAGTGTGATTAGTCTTACAGAAGGGAAAATGCAGGCTTCTGTGACAAGAGCAGGTGGGCATGCAGCTTCCTAAAGAAATACATGGGCCAGGTGCTGTGACTCACACCTGTAATCCCAGCACTTTGGGAGGCTGAGGCGGGTGGGTCACTTGGGGTTAGGAGTTAGAGACCAGCCTGGCCAACAAGGTGAAATGTCGTCTCTACTAAAAATACAAAAATTAGCTGGGCGTGGTGGCAGGCATCTGTAATCCCAGCAACTCCAGAGGCTGAGGCACAAGAATCGCTTGAACCCGGGAGGCAGAAATTACAGTGAGCCGAGATCACACAACGGCACTCAGCCTGGGCAACAGCACAAGACTCGATATAAAAAATATATATATTTAGGGCATTTAATTGGGAGGATTCTGATGGCTAGGATGTGGGTACAGAGGAAAGAGGAAGGGTGAGGCTCTGTTGTATGGCTTGGATACCTGGGTAATTGGTAACCCCTAGAGCTGTTGGAGGAGAAACAAGTTTTGAGAAGATATTGAGTCTGATTTTGAGCATGCTGAGTTTGAAATGCCCCAGATGTTCAAAAGGAAGTGTCCCGTGAGCAGTCGGATGTGGGGGTCTGGAAGCAAGGTAAGAACCACGTGAATGATTGGCATGCAGCCTCAGCATGTGGATGGAAGTCAGTGGAATGGGGAGGTCATCTAGGGGTGTGTTTTGAGAGAGGAGAAAAGGGCCTAGAATGGAACCCTGTGAGGTGATGTTTAAGACATGCCTGAGGAGGAGGAGAAGGTTGTAAGGAGATTAAGAGGAGACAGCTAGAAATCTAGGTGTTGCATATAGCAATTCAGCTGCTCTCAGTCAGCATTCACTGAGTGTCCATATGCCCTGTGTGTATCTGGAGACAAGTGAGACAAGTGAGACTTGACCCTTGACATTAAACTCAGAGTAGTGGCCATCACCCAACTGCCATCAACCTTCTGAAACAAGAGACCCCTTTCTCGTAGGCCAATGTCAGTCTTATTTTCTAAATGATAGATTGTGCTTCATTAGCAGTTTATATGAGGCTTGGGCGTCCTTCCCAAGCTCACCCTCCTGTATTACCCAGGCCCAGAAAAGCCAGGCCTTGCAGCCAAGCCAAGAGCCTTCTGTCCATGGGAGATGGATGGCCTGAAGGGGACACTCCAGGAGTGTTTGGGGTGGGGAGGGGGGTATGGAGGAAAAGGAGGGTCATATGTCTGGGGTTCAGCAAATTGTACCCACATACCAGGCACAGAAACATACAAGGCAGGCACCCCCGCTCTGTGGGCGAGACAAAGCGGCAGTCCTCTTCCCACGTGCTAACCCATCTGCTTCTTTGCCTTCACAAATGTGCCGTTTTTCTTTCTTTTTTGGTCCCCTGCAGCTTGGAATACATGAGGAAGAAGAGTGAGAGACAGGAGGAAAGGTAAGGTTGGGAGAGGGCAAGAGGAAAGAGGGGAGTAGAGTGTACACTCCATCGATTGCCAACACAATAAACTGTATCATGGACTACTTCAGCCTGGCCCCTGTTTTGCAGTGTGCGTGGATCACTTTCCTCTGGGCAGTCTCAGAGATGATGGCCAAGACATGACTGTGGCCTCAATGGACTTAACTGATAGGGCACTTCTCAGTGTGTCACAGGCCTTGGAGGCCCACTTCCATCTGTCCCCTCAGAGGCTGGGCAGAGGCTTTCCCTGCCCTGATACCTTTGACTCGTGATGGTATCATCAACCGCCCATCACCTGGGGCAGGGGGCTCCCAACTGTCCTCAGTCCCAGACAGCAGGAACATGTGCCTCCCTGACCCACATGACAGCAGGGCGGGGGGGAGAGTGCAATGGGCAGGTTTGCCCTGTGGGAGTCCCCTGTGAGGCAGAGGGCGTCAGGAGAGATATAGAGGTGGGAGGACAAGGGTTCTCCCTGCCCCTCTACCATCTGAGGAACCTGGGCATGGGCCTGGGTATAGGAGGCCATCCAGCCTGCCTTCAAGCCACTGATGGAGAGAGGCCGAGTGGCTGTTTTGGGGTTGATCCATGCTGCTCTGAGTCAGATAGGCATCATGGGCTTCACCTGGCTGTGCTCACAGTGCCCTCATTCCAGCTCCTGTCCCCTTCCGATCCTCACACCCACCCCTGGCTAGAGCTGAATATTAGGCTCTGGCCTCAGGACTTGCAGAGCACAGAGAGTCAGGGGTCTGTCCCTTCCCAGCATTGGAGAGCAGGGATTCTCAGTGACAACCCCAGTGGACCCCTTGGCTGGGATGATGACATTTTTCCATCCTCCATTTCTTGCCCAAGCCCTGCCCTCTCCTGTGTACTGAGCTGTGAGCTTGTGCTGGCTCAGTCACCCCAATCTGCACTTTCCCAGGACCTGGTCAACCACTGTTCACTTCCTCTTTCCCCCCATGACAGGCTATGCTTTTGATGCAGGTGGACAGCCCTGCTGTACCACAAGAGGGCCTCTGTGGGGTCCTCAGGACTGAGGGCTGCTAGGGGCAGTTCTGGGATTGCCGACCTCCTGCATGGACCTCTGGGGCAGGCCCCAGCTGTGGCCAGCCTTGGGTGCTGGCTGGTCTCCATCATTTGTTTGCCTCCTCTGCCCCATGCTGCTCCAGCTGACCACCCCAAATACTGAGCTGCACCATCCCGTGCCATCCTTCGTTACCCAGGGAGCAAAGAGCTGCGCCAGTGTGCAGAGGGCTGCCTGCCTGCCCCTGCCCACCCTCGCCCTAGCATCTGGAATGAGCCACCTGCATCCACACAGGTGTTTCCTGTGCTCCTTCCTGTTGCCGTTTTTTCTGCTCAGCTTGGCTTCCCCAGCAGGTGGTTAAGGCCCCAGCCAAACCTCTTCATATCTAGCTCTAAAACACTTGGGGGCAGGGCTCCCCGGGGATCTGGGTCACCCTCCAGGGGACTGTTGGCACTTCACTGGCTCTTCCTGAGGGGCAGGCTCCCCAACGTGACATGTCCTGCACAGGCCAAGCTGCTGCCACAAGCACTGGGACATCAGAGTGGCCTCAATGAGTTGGGGAGGTGCTGCCTGTGCATCATCTCCTTGCCCCTGGATACTGGAAGTGCTGAGGGAGAGGGGAAGGGTGGAGAGCCTGTTTCTCTAGCCACAGGTGTGGGCCTCCCTCAGCCCCTCCTTAGAACAGTCCTGCCATCCTGAAGTCCCACCCCACCCTCCAGTTCCTCACACAGGACTCAGCCTTCTGGGGTTAACACATTTACTGGCCAGGCAGCTCTGGGGCGAGGTGAGGCAGGGCAAAGGCAAGCCCTCCCCTGGGATCTCTGCTTCCTGAAGCAGCAGAGGTTGGCTGGCTGTTGGGGATCACAGAGTTCAGGCAGGTTTGTTATTACAGAGGGGGAGACAGCTGGGGAGGGAAGGGACTTGCTGTCTTGGGTCACAGGGTAGCCATCCAGCTCTTCTGCCTCCCAGGTCCCAGCTCTTCCCCTCTGCAAGGAGCTCCTCTCCCCTGCCACCCAGCCTCAAGGAGCTCCTTCAGCCCCCTCTGCAGAAAGCTGCCCAAGCTGCAGAAGACCCAAACCTGGCATCTGCTGATGCAGATCTGCTGCCCCCTGGTGGGCAGAAGCTCCAGCCACCCCATGCCTCCTTTCCCTTCCTGTTTTTCCTTTCCCTTCCCCTTTGCTCCCAGGCCACAGCCTGGGATTGGCACCCTTTGGTGTTTTCTGGGCCAACTCCAGTTTAGCTCCACCTTGGGCCATAGTTCCCAGGCCCAGGGTAGGCCCCACCTGTCGGCTGAACCACCCTTTTCCCCTGCTCTCTTCTCCAAGCCCAGTTCCAGTCTCTGGGCTTTCTTCCACCTGGATTTCCAGGGCAAGTGCACATGGCACTGTCACAGCTGCAGTGTGGACACACCAGTGTCAGGCAGGGCCGCAGCCAGAGGGTGTTGGAGCAGAGGATCAGGAGTGTACCAGGCCATGTAGGAAAGGCATTTTGCTTTTTTATTTTCTGTAAAACTCTGTAAATAAAATACAAAATCAAGGGATGTGGCTGGGCAGAGGCAGGGTGGCCAAGCCCTGGACACTGATTTGTGGCAAGGGATGTGCTGAGCCTAGGCTGGGAGGCACTTGACTGCAGGCACTGACTCTTCAACCCCAGGGGCAACAGAAGAATATATTAGATTTGCATTGCTAGGAATCTGTGGGGGAGGGGTATCTGGAGCCAGCCCTTACCCTCCCTGCCAGTGCCTGGTGAGCCCTGAAAGTACAGGGAAGGGGCGCCAGGAACCCGTGGGTGAATAGTTTAGAATGCTGTGCTCGCCATGCTGCCAGGACCAAAGATGCGGGGCAGGGCGTCCAGGGACTCCTCTAGCCGTCGATGGGCAGACTGTCCCTCTTCTCCTGTAATGAGTGAGGATGGCGTCAGGGGTGGCCCTAGCCCCATCCCACTCTCCCACCCCTGGCGCCATCTCTCCTACCCCCATCAGCCAAGATGTTCCAGAACTCCACCCATCTCTCCTACCCCCCAGCCTCACCACACTGCTGTAGGCTCTGCCGGGCAGCTTCCCTCACAGCTTCTGTGTCAGTTTGGCAGAGGTACACCAGGGGCTCAATGCCCTCGGGAGCCTGTCAGGGGAGGGAGCATTGAGGTGGGCCCAGGGGAGCAGATGGGAGGGGCTCAGGGGTGGGGGTGCCGGAAGGGGACAGAAGGGTGGGAGGGTTGGCAGGGGTCACCTTGATGCAGCCTAGGGCCAGGCAGCCAGCCACTCGAGTCTGCACGTCCTCATCCTCCAGCTGGTCCAGAAAGCACAGGAGGGCCTGTGGAAGGGTGGGAGGACAGACTTAGCCAGATGCTGGGAGCCCAGGACTCCAGCCCTCGCCCTCAAGGGAGCCCTGTCCGACTCACCCTCTCCCGGAAGGCAGGGCCCAGTGACAGGCTCCGGAGCTGGGTGCTGACAGCAGCCATCACCTTGTTGTTGCCATGGACGAGCAGGGAGCTGAGGGCCCGCAGCCCATCCCTTCGCAGACGCCCCTCGGGCGCCAATCTCAGGGCCTTCAGCACGACAGCCTGGTCATCTGAGTTCAGATTCCGCACCAGTAGCACTGAAAAAAGGGGATATGGTGGGTGGATGGGCAAAGTGGCAGGGTGAGGAGCTCCCGAGGGTGGACTCATGTCCTCAGATCCAAAGAGTCAGGCCACTTTGTGATCAGGGCCACTGCCTCACCCTCCTCGGCAGTCTCGGTCACGTAGGCCTCCATGGTGGGGCTGTCCAAGGTTTCCACAAAACTCCAGAACTGGAAGACCGTGAGCTGCTCTCCAGGCCCTGGCTGGGGCCTTCTGGGCAGCTTCTGCCCCAGGGCATCCTCCAGGAACTTCACACAAACTGCAGAAGGCAATAGCATGGGCCTCAGAGTTTGGGTGAACACAGGTTTTTAGAGGGGAGAGATGCTCCTATCCCAGGCTCAGGTCTAGGGGCCCTCTGTTCAAACCCCACCCATCTGGGTCCTTCTGCTTTAAGGCCCAAGTCTTTGCTGGTCTCCTCGGTGCCCAGTTCTGCGTGGACTGACCTGGCTTCCCCGAGCTTCCTGTCACTGGGAATCTGAGCAAGGGTGGAAGGAGGAGGCAGCCCACTCACCAGCCTCAGCCAAGCCTGGCTGGCGCAGGGAGAGGCGGGCACCATACTGGTTGCAGAAGGTGAGAAGCACCCGCTCCACTGGGCAGAGGAAGCAGCTGAGTCTCTCTGTGCACTGGTCCCAGAAGGTCAAGAAGCCAGGCCGAGAGGCCGAGAACTGCACCACTGTGAGGGCGTGAGGGAAACTGTCAGCAATAGAGCAGGCGGGTGAGTAGAGAGCATGCAGATGGTGGTAGGCTGAGGTAGGAGCTTCAAGGCAGATGGCAGAGCCCCAACCCACTGGGCCTTTACCTTCTTGGGCAGAGCTGGCCGGGATCTCCCACCGCCTGCTGAACTCGCATACTGCCTCCAGCACTCGGGCTTCCCGCAGCAGCCGCTCCAGGGCCCATGCCTCCTGGCATCGCAGAGGCCCAAATGTGCCCAGTTTCTGGAGAATATGGATGGCCAAGTAGCTCAGGCATCAGGGTAGGGCTTGGGAGGATCGTGCTCAGGGACAAGTCCCTCCCCACTGGGGGAGGTTGGGGCTACAGAGTTGGAAGATACTCCACTCAGCAAGGGCCCTGGGGCACTGGGTGTGGCACTCAGAGGAGCTATAGAGGACCAGGATTGAAGGACAGGACTCCCTGGGGTTAGGGGTTACAAGGGAAGGGTGGGGGAACACCATCAGCCTCACCAGCAGGAGGCAACTGCAGTGGTACAGGTGCCGGACCAAGGCAGCGTCCAGAGCTGGACACCCCGTGCTGAGGGGGCGGGCACTGGGTGAGTCAATGCTGTCCTCAGCCCCAGCCTCTGGGCTGCTTGGAGGCCTGAGGGAAAAATGGGGTCAACCACCCCAGAGGCACACATCACCACCTGGTCACCAGGAGGCACACATCACCACCTGGTCACCAGCGTTTATTTTTTTTTTTATTTTTATTTTTATTTTTTTTGAGACGGAGTCTCGCTCTGTCGCCCAGGCTGGAGTGCAGTGGCGCGATCTCGGCTCACTGCAAGCTCCGCCTCCTGGGTTTACGCCATTCTCCTGCCTCAGCCTCCTGAGTAGCTGGGACTACAGGCGCCCGCCACCGCGCCCGGCTAATTTTTTGTATTTTTAGTAGAGACGGGGTTTCACCGTGGTCTCGATCTCCTGACCTTGTGATCCGCCCGCCTTGGCCTCCCAAAGTGCTGGGATTACAGGCGTGAGCCACCGCGCCCAGCCCAGCGTTTATTTTTATTAAGCTTCCCCCATCCCAGAAAGGAAGATGATGATGCACTGACAGCAGACAGTGGGGTAAGTTCGTGGAGGATTTCTAGAAGGAGGAAGGGGCTGGGATCAGCTGGTGGTAGAAGGGATTTCTGGAGTCAGTCTGCTCCATGCTACCTCCAGCTGGGACCACTGGGGATGGCATGGGTAGGAGTAGGCTGCAGGCGGGATAGTTTATGACAAATGGACTGCAAAGGGTGCAGGGCATGGTGCTGTAGCCTGGGCAACAGCAGAGGGAGGAGGGACCTGGCACAACTCTCAACTGGGAACCAGCAAAGGCCACTCCGGGACTGACAGTTGAGGGGCGAGGGCCTCTGGGAGAGTTGGGGTCAAGAAGGAGTGGGGCAGTGCTGGGGTCCCAGGGTGAACTGCGAGGCATTGAGAGAGCTTCTTCAAAGGGCAGGTCCAAGGTGAGGCCAAGGGGAAGAGGAGGGGCTGGAGGCACCCAAGCTGATGGGGCCTGGAAGAGGAGGCAGACATTGCAGAGATGAGGAGGGCGGTCAGAAGCACTGGGGGGATACGTAGGGTTGGAGACATGCGCATGAAGGACATGGGAGGGGTGGACACAGGTGCACCTGCCAGCAACTCAGTCCTCATGTGCTCCACCTGACCCTGCCTCACCTGTCCTCCCCTTTGACTTTCTCCCAATTCACCTGTTCCACCTTCCCCTGGTCCTACCTCACCTTTTCCCTCTCACTGAGCCTCACACCCATCTTGCCTAGCCCCCTCACCTGTCCCCAGGAACATCGTTGTCTTCATCTTCGTCTTCATTGAGGAAGCTGAAGCTCTCCAAGGCATGCTCCACGGTGATGCTGAGACTGGAGGCCCGGCTGCGAGTCAGACCTTGTCTCTGCTGAGGTTGTGAAGGGCGTCAGAGCAGCTGCCGCCCCCTGGCTGCCCTCCCTGGTTGCCCTAGCCCAGCCCAGCCCTCCTCACCATGAGCAGACTCTCTAGTCGGGTCACCTCCTGCTCCAGGCCCTGCAGCTCAGGAAACTGGCCACGGTAGTCATCCAGGGCAGCCATTAGGGCCCCCAGTGCCTCCTCCAGGATCTTGTCCCCAGACCCTCCGGCTGCCCCTGGGACTGGGGTCTGGACAGCCATGGCCAGGCTAAGGTCTGAATGCTGGGGTGCAGGGGTTGGGGGTGAGGGAGTGGGGCTTAGACTCTGAACCATAGACTCTGGGGGATCTGGGGCAGGGCTTGTGAGGGGTTTCCTACTGGAATGGGCAGGACTTGGGTGGGAGGTGCTGGGGGCTATAGGGTCTGCCTGAGTGCAGGAATTGGAGGCTGGGGGACTACAGGGAAGGGAGTCGGTGGCTGGGAGGGTGGGGTCTGAGTGTTTGGAGGGGCTGGAGAGGGTAGCAAGTTCTGGAGAAGTAGAAGGACTTAGATTTATAAGGGTGGGGCTTGTGGCAGTCTGGACTAGGCCCATAGCACTGGGGTTAGGACTTGTAGTGGTGGGAGGTGACATCCTGGTTTTATGGGTGGGACTTGTGGGGGTATGGGTGGGACTTATAGTGGTAGGAGTTGACATCCTGGTTTTATGGGTGGGACTTGTAGGGGTATGGCTTGTGGTAGTCTGGACTGGGCCTATGATATTGACGGTAGGGCCTGTAGTAGTAAGGGTAGAGATTATGGGCTTGTGGGTAGAGCCTGTAGTAGTGTGAGTGAGGGGGCTTTGAATGGCACTACAGGTGGAGCCTGTAGTGGTGTGAGTGGGGCCTGGCAGTTCTGAAGGGCCAGAGTCTGTGGCCTTATGAACTGAGTCTAGGTGTGCAGATGGGGCAGGGTCTGTAGATGTGGGGACAGAGCCTGTTGTACCGAGGGTGGAGCTTGTGGCAGAGTGGCCAGGGTCCAGGGTCGGAGGAACAGGGCTGGGGTGCTCTCCATGGGTGGGAGCTGGGTGTGTAGGTGGGCTAGGTCCCCAGGCTAGGCTTTCTGGGCCAATGGCCTCCACTGAAGCCTCAGCCAAGGCAGCGTCTACACTAGCCTCACTGATGTGGCTAAGAGTCCGACTGTAGGGTGCATGCCCATTTGCCAGGACTGGGGCCACGGCCCCCTCCTCATCCAGGGGACCAGAGCTGGGGGTCTCAGGCCTACGGAAGGCAACTTGGATGGGAAGGAGTTCAGGCTGCTGCACCAGGGGCCTAGGGGCTGATGAGTGGCGGGCAGTGCCTGAGAGCTGTGGGCTGGATGAGTCGTCTGAAGATTCGGATGACAGGGACCATGCTGTCCCATTCTCCAGCTCCTCCTGCCGTCGCAGCATGTTCTGAGAAAGAGGAAAGGGCGTGTCAGAACCACCCCCAGGGAGCCTCTGGGGGATGGCAAGGCCTGGACCTGGGCTATGACTCACATAGAAGGCCTGTTCCCGAAGTGAGGGTGTGTCTGGTGGGCTCTGGCTATAGGTGGAGAAGCGCTTGGTGACTGTGGAGGCCTTGTTGACAGAAGAAGCGGCTGAGGGCTGGTCATCCTTGTCGAAGGGGCTGGGAAGGGAAGAGGCTGTTGGCAGGTGCCACAGCCCTCCTGGCCCTCCCCCGAACCCCTCAGCCCCACCAACCTCCATGTGACTTCCAGGCTGAGCTTGATGGTGCCAAGGTCATTGATATCCACAGCCACAACCTGGGGCAGGGCAGCAAACAGGTCCTTGGTCTCACAGGAGACACTGCCCACAACCACATGGTTGGCCAGGCCCTTCAGTTCTGTCACCTGTAGCCAAGAGTGTATGGTGGGGTCACAAGGGTGCAGGGGCTATGAGATCATGGGCAATCTGAGGTCTGAATTTGCATAGAACTTATAAAATGGTCATGGGAGGCTGAGGCGGGAGGATCACTTAAGGCCAGGAGTTCAAAACCAGCCTGGGCAACATAGCAAGACTGTCTCAAAAAAAAAAAAAAAGGCCAGGCGCGGTGGCTCAAGCCTGTAATCCCAGCACTTTGGGAGGCCGAGACGGGCAGATCACGAGGTCAGGAGATCGAGACCATCCTGGTTAACACGGTGAAACCCCGTCTCTACTAAAAAATACAAAAAACTAGCCGGCCGAGGTGGCGGACGCCTGTAGTCCCAGCTACTCGGGAGGCTGAGGCAGGAGAATGGCGTGAACCCGGGAGGCGGAGCTTGCAGTGAGCTGAGATCTGGCCACTGCACTCCAGCCTGGGTGACAGCGCGAGACTCGGTCTCAAAAAAAAAAAAAAAAAAAAAAAAAAAAAATTCAGCCAGGCATGGTGGTGCACCTGTAGTCCCAGCTACTTGGGAGGCTGAAGTGGGAAGATGGGTTGAGCCCAGGAGTTTGAGGCTGCAGTGAGGTATGATTGCACTGCTGCACTCCAGCCTGGGTGACAGAGTAAGACCTGCTATCTCCTAGATAGATAGATAGATAGATAGATAGATAGATAGATAGATAGATAGATAGATAGATAGATAGATAGATAGATAGATAGATAGATGGATGCTCATGGAGCCATTGATGCTTGAAGCAGCCTGGGAGCATGGGAATCACAGAGGTCTGCATGGTAGGGTCACTGAGGTCATGGAGGTCACAGCCTCATGGGAGCTTAGGAGGCCAAATATTCACAGGGTCAAAAGATCATGAGGAGGTCACAGGGTCAGGAGGCCATGATGTCCTAAGAGTCACAAAGATTGTTCCTCTCAGGGCCACAGAGATCATGAAGGTCATGGGATATCTTCCCAGGGCTATGGAGCCATGAGGGGATTACAGGAGTAAGGGACTCAGGGTAATGGGGGTCACAAGGGGTTCACAGGACCATGGTGGCCTGTTGTCCTGGGCAGAGACATCACCTTGATAGACAGAAATTCCGTGAGCAGTGGGAGAAAGATGGTTTCTTCACTGTCCCACACCTGCTTTCCACTACCCTCAATTCGGCCCCGTAGTTTCCAGCGCTGACGCCCATATTTCATGCAGATCTGGGGGAACAGGCGGGATGAGGCAGCCTAAGTGTTGGGACCCTACCAACCCAGCCTTTCCCTGTACATTCTCATACCTCATATTGATCGCCTACACACAGCCTGGCAAAGCCAGCCAGCCCTGGGAGTTGGTGGAGAAGGGGAGAAGTTGGTGAGCCATAAGCATACTTCCTCCGGCCCCCCGCCTGCCCCCACAACTCAGTACCTTTCATTCGGAGATGAAACTCGCCCAGCTGTGCCTCCAGCTCGCTCTCCAGCAGACACATGCTCTGGGAGGGAAGGGCAGGGACAGGAGGGGGTCAAGAGCCAGCCACTAGCCCTGCCACACCCTGTGCCTCTGCTTTGTGGGCACCCATCCCTCACCTCCGTGTACTCGCGATGCCCCCGAGTGGCCTCTGCTAGGCTGTCCCGGGCCTCTCGGCTCCCCGGGGACCCAGTGGTGTAGGCACGGACCATGTTGTAGGCACCATCCCGGAGACGCCGCTGGACACAGTATGCCTCATACAGCTCGTCGATCTGGGAAGGTGAGTGGCGTGACAGTAGGGGGACTGAGACTCACCTCTGGGTTTACTCACCTTTGGGGTTGTTCACCCTGGGCCTGGCACTGCCCCTCTTCTCCCTATGATATCCAACCCCCCACCCACCCTGCACACATGCTGCACTCGTACCTTGCTGGCATGGAACTCCAGTCGTCGCAGGAAGCGTTCAATGGACTTGACTTGCTGGAGAAGAGGTGGGTCAGGAGGGGCCTGAGGCCCAGGGCCCTTACCCTCCCTGTGAGCCAACCCCTTCCAGTACCATTCCAAGCATACTCACCTTGTCCAGATCATACAGGAAGCCCTGCAGGGAGTGGGGAGAAGGGGCAAATATTTAGGAGGGATGAGGAGGACTCCAGCAGAGGCACTCAGACTCATCACAGCTCCCCTCTCTCACACCACAGTCCACAAGCACTCCCATCACAGTAGCAACTGATGCCCCTTCATGCTGGCCTAGCCCTTGGTGGATGCTGGTAGCACAGATCTGGTCCCTTCAACCCCCTCCAGGACCTCTCCCCACACCTCTTCCCTGGGATTCCTTTTCCTGCAGGCCCCTGGAGAGAGCTCTGTGCTTCCTTGGACAAGGTTCCCTCTGCAGGGGAACTCCCATCAAGACCCAGCAGAAGTGTTCCCTCCTCCGGGAAGCCCGTCTTCCCAAGAAGCACCATGCAGCAGTACCACTGCTCAATACCAATGGCAGCAGAATCTCCTGCTGTCCATGTCTGTAGGGGTCCCACCTACCCCACTGGAAGCTCCTGGAGCAGGTACTGAGCCCCAAGCAGAAAGTATGCACAGCAAAGTTTGGGAATAGAAAAGCCCTCAGCCTTTCTTGATATCCCCTTTTCTACTCACACCTGAACCAGATCACTTCAGAAAATAACCCAGATATCACCCAGGGCTGGCATTGCCCAGCCCTCCACACCAAAGAGGCAAAGGGCATCCCTACCTCCCGCCACTCACCAAGCGGGAATTCCTCTTGGACTCCCTTATCTGGCCCTGGAGTTTCTCCTGCTCCTGCTGGTGCACTTCCAAGTAGGCCCTGAGGAAAGGGGCGACCACAAGAATGAACTCGGTTCTCCAGCCTCATGCTGCCCAGGGTGCAGACAGCAGGGAGAGGGCATGGGGCTGGAGAAGGTTCCCGCTAGCAGGAGGCGGACTTGGGAAGGGATCCCGGGACAGGGCTGGGAAGAGAGGAGCTGCTCACGTCAGGCCCCGCTTCAGCGCCGCATACACCAGGTCCAGCCGCTCGGGTTGCGGCACCTTGGCGGCTGGATGAGCCATGGAAAACATCCTGGACACTCGGGAGAGCGCGGGGGGCTTCCGTGGGGGCCCTGGCGGGCTGAAGACCGGGAAGCTCCTGAAGGAGAGGCTGTCCTCAGAGGAGAGCAGAAGTCCCCCCAGACCCTCACTACGCACCCCCAGATCCTCACTAGCGCCCAGTCCCAGCCCCATCTGACGCCCTTTGACCCCACCAACCCTGCGAGGCCGCGTACCTGGGCCCCCGCTCGTGGCTGCCGAGGACGCCTGCGAAGGACTGGCTCCTACTGACCCGGGCGCTGAGCAGGCGGCGCTGCGGCCGCACCGACAGGGACATCATAGAGTGAGTCCGCGCGGGGCTCCCTGCGGGGGATGGGGGGGGATGTCCAGTACCAGTCGGATCCCCGAAGCCCTCTCCCCACAGCTGGAATCCAGGGCTGGCGCAGGTCTTTCCTGTCGCTAGGCACAGCTTTCCCAGCGGGCTCCGGCCGGGTCCTCCTAGTCCCGCCGACCCGGGCGCTAATGACAGGCCAGCCGCAGGCGACTCGGTCTCGGACTCAGCGTGGCCTCGGCTCGGGCCCCACTTCCTGCCGAGGTGCGGGCTCCGCCCGCCGCGGGGCAGGAAGGGGGGTCGCGCGGGGACCCTCCTCTGGCTGGGAAGGGGCAGGAAAGAGGCGGCTCGCGGGAAGAATGTGCGGAAGCGCCTGTTTACCCGGGGGCGGGGCGGCCTCCCCAGCCCTGCCCCCGACGCCCCCCTCCAGGGCACCCGGAGCTCGGGCGCCCCCACCCCGGGAGGCCGAGGAGGTCACGGGGCGGGGCAGGGCGCACGCTCGGAGCTCTGCGGAGCTGCCCGACAGGCCCAGCCGGTGCGGGTTTGTTGCCTGCCCCCTGCCCGCCAGCGTGACCTGCTCCCCCCAGCCCCCACCGGCCCCGGCGTCCCGGCGCCCTCCCGGCCGGGGGATTCCCAGAGCTGGGCGCGATGCCGAGAAGGGCCCCGCCCCCTCCTCTTTCATGCGGCTCCCACCTGGAAACTGAGTCACGGACGTGCGCCTCCACCCCGGCCTCGGCGGGGAGAGCTCCTCGGCAGACCCCCACCCCGCTTCGGCGAAACACGCACTCCTGGGCCCCGAACCCGGCCTGTGCCCCCTGGGGCCAGTCCCTGAGCTTTCGAAGCCCCGAGCCGGGTCCTACCTCTCTTCTTGGTGTTCATGGTGGGTCCGGGACGGCCCCCGACCCGCGCTCGCCCACCGCGGACCCTGCAGCCCTGGCCACTTGGAGCCGCCCGGCTGGGCTCGCGGCTCGCTCCCAGCGGCTCTGGCTCGGCTTCGGCTCCTCCCGGCGCCGCCCCCCGCCCAGTTCCTGCCGCCTGACTCAGCCCGCCTGGATGGGGCGGAACCGGTGACTGGGGTTCCCCTCGGGGAGGGGACCGACGGGGGAGTGGGGGGTCTTCTCGGCTGGGGTCAATAATGTGCGTAAAGGGATTTGAGCATGGGGATGAATATGGAGGGATAGAATGAAGGCGCTAAGTGGAGGAAGTATCGGACATTAGAGTAGGGGCCTTAAAGAGTCGCTGTTGAGGCCGGGCGCAGTGGCTCACGCCTGTAATCCCAGCACTTTGGGAGGCTGAGGCGGGCGGATCACGAGGTCAGGAGTTCGAGACCAGCCTGGCCAACATGACAAAACCCCCATCTCTATTAAAAATACAAAAATTAGCCAGGCACGAAGGCGCACACCTGTAATCTCAGCTACTCAGGAGGCTGAGGCAGGAGAATCGCTTGAACCCGGGAGGTGGCGCCACTGCACTCCAGCCTGGGCGACAGAGCAATACTCCATTCCCCCCAAAAAAAGAGTTGCTGTTGAGCAGTGCTAAGGCTGAACACACAGAGGGCTGACAGCTGGGGTTCTAAGTGTGCGAAGATGGATAGTAGGGGGCTGAAGAGTGGAAGGATGGGCCAAGGGTGCTGATTGGAGGGGCTGTGCCAATGGAGGGAGGAGAGTTAGGACACTGATCACCAGGGGACTGGGAGGCTGAGAAGAGAGGCTGAAAGTGTGGGACTAGATCCACCCCATAGTGTGTGCTGCTGCGCCAAGAGGGATGCAGAGAAGGAACTGGATGCAGAGTCCCACAGCCCTATGCACCACCCCACCCCTACTCCCACAGAGTGAGTGCTCAGTCTGAGCACTCCCCTCCTCCCAGGACCCAGGGGAAAGGATCAGGTCCGGCTGCCAGCCAGGGCCTCCTCCCTAGTCAAGCTGCATCCTAGGCTAATGTCCCATTCTTACTGCCCCCAGCTCACATGGGCCTCTCAGCTTCTGCGTTCCCATCCTGATCCCCATCCCCAGTGTCTCTTTGTTTTTTTTTTTGGAGACAGAGTCTCGTGCTATCACCCAGACTGTAGTGCAGTGGCACGATCTCGGCTCACTGCAACCTCCGCCTCTCAGATTTAAACGATTCTCCTGCCTCAGGCTCCCAAGTAGCTGGTATTACAAGCACCCACCACTATGCCCGGCTAATGTTTGTATTTTTAGTAGAGACTGGGTTTCACCATGTTGGCCAGTCTGGTCTCGAACTCCTGACCTCAAGTGATCAGCCTGCCTCATTCTCCCAAAGTGCTGGGATTACAGGCATGAGCCACCACGCCCAGCCTATCTCTTCTTTGAATATCCCATGTCCACCTCTAGCCTGGATAGATGCCACCATGCCCATCCCTCCCCTGACCTTGGAGGGGCTGGATGCTCCCCCATCCCATAAACACTCTTCCTCCTTGAGGCTCAATTCTCCCATACTGTGCTTACTTTCTCCCCAAGAGTCTGGGTTGGGCCCAGGGGTCTGCATTTCCACAAGTTCCCCCTCCCCCCGACAGATTCAGGTGCAAGAGGTCCAGGGACCTCAGTTTGAGACATGTTATTCTCCCCTCCTCCTTGAAGCCGAAGCCTGGGTACCCTGCACCCTACACTGGTGACCTGTGCATTTCCATGGATTGCCTGCTTAAAACTGGCCTCTCTGCTCCCTTCAGCCATCCCCAGCCTTATCACCTGCCTTTGGAATGCCCCTTTCCTAAACCACAACCACACTGATACAACCCTCAGGCTTTCCATCACCCCCACCTCAGCTGCTTTTTACCTGAGACCTCTGGCCCCTCGAGCTCTCGCTCATTTATTCACCTGTTCACTGAATGGCAACCCTGTGCCAAGCATGTGCCAGTCACTGGAGATACAGCCCAGAATTTCACAGACACCACCCTGTGCAGAGCTCACACAGTCCGCCTCTGCTTTCTTTTTTTCTGCCAGCTCCCTCCTACCTTCTCTTCCCTACCTTCGCTGCATAGCCTCCTCCCCAGCCTGGATTCACAGCCACCATCCCATCACTCGCCTGCTGCAAGTATCCTCAGCACTGCCTGCCTTTCTCCCAGCTGGTAGAAACCAGCCCTGGGGAACCCAACTCCTGGTCTTCTCTACACCTGCACACAGGTTGGCAGGAGTTGCCAGAGGTCTTGGCACAGCAGCCTGGCTGGAATCACAGAGCAATCCTCAACCTTGGCCAAGCCCTCACCACCCACCTGGCAAATCCTCAAGTGTGACTCTAGTCTTCTTTCTCCTTTTGGGGTGTTTCAGACTTTCTCCACAAGTCTCAGACAAGCTCAAGTCACTCCCACATGAAAAATAAAAATGGGCTGGGTGCAGTGGCTCATGCCTGTAATCCCAACACTTTGGGAGGCAGAGGCAGGTGGATCACTTGAGGTCAGGAGTTCGAGACCAGCTTGGCCAACATGGTGAAACCCCATCTCTGCTAAAAATACAAAAATTAGCTGGGCGTGGTTGTGCGCACCTATAGTGCCAGCTACCTGGGAGGCTGAGGCAGGAGAATCGCTTGAACCTGGGATGCAGAGGCTGCATAGAGCTGATATTGTGCCACTGCACTCCAGGCTGGGTGACAGAGCGGGAGTCTGTCTCAAAAAAGAAAAAAAGAAAACCCTGGAAACTGTCCAGATACCTGTCAATGAATAATGGAATTACCACACAGCAAAAAGAATGAAAAATACACGGTGACATGCAACAATATGGGTGAATCTGAGAGCAAACCCAAGAGAGGACGAATGTATGATCCCCTTGATAATGAAGTTCAAAAGCAAGCAAACTAATCTATCGTGATAGAAGTTAGCCTGGGAGTCTTCCTCCAGGTGTTGTGACTGAAGGGGCCACAATGAGTCTTCCAGGATGCTGGTAATGTCCTATTTCCTGCTCTGGGTTAAATTTCCTGATCCTATATGAGTGTGCTCTCTTATGAAAATGTACAGGCCGGGCGCGGTGGCTCAAGCCTGTAATCCCAGCACTTTGGGAGGCCGAGACGGGCGGATCACGAGGTCAGGAGATCGAGACCATCCTGGCTAACATGGTGAAACCCCGTCTCTACTAAAAAATACAAAAAAAACTAGCCGGGCGAGGTGGCGGGCGCCTGTAGTCCCAGCTACTCGGGAGGCTGAGAAAGGAGAATGGCGTAAACCCGGGAGGCGGAGCTTGCAGTGAGCTGAGATCCGGCCACTGCACTCCAGCCTGGGAGACAGAGCGAAACTCCGCCTCAAAAAAAAAAAAAAAAGAAAATGTACAGAGTTGTACACTTAGGACATACACACTTTTTGTGTGCCTATTATATTTCAATGTAAAATTGGTTATAAATAATTACAAAATGTTGGGCCAGTGCGGTGGCTCACGCCTGTAATCCCAGCACTTTGGGAGGCTGAGGCAGGTGGATCACTCAAGGCTAGGAGTTTGAGACCAGCCTGGCCAACATGGTGAAACCCTGACTCTATTAAAATACAAAAATTAGCCAGGCGTGGTGGCACGGCCTGTAGTCCCAGCTACTCGGGAGGCTGAGGCAGGTGGATCACTCAAGGCTAGGAGTTTGAGACCAGCCTGGCCAACATGGTGAAACCCTGACTCTATTAAAAATACAAAAATTAGCCAGGCGTGGTGGCACGGCCTGTAGTCCCAGCTACTCGGGAGGCTGAGGCATGAGAATTGCTGAACCCAGGAGGCAGAGGTTTTAGTGAGCCAAGATCGCACTGTACTACAACCTGGGTGACAGAGCAAGATTCTTTCTTAAAAAAAAAAAAAAAAATTACAAAAAAGAAATGACTCAGCCCAGTGCAGCGACTCATGCCTATAATCCTAGTACTTTGGGAGGCCGAGGCAGGTGGATCACCTGAAGTAAGGAATTCGAGACCAGCCTGACCAACTTGGTGAAACCCCGTCTCTACTAAAAAAAAAAAAAAAAAAAAAAAAAATTAACCAGCATGGTAGTGCATGACTATAATCCCAATTACTCAGAAGGCTGAGGCAGGAGAATTGCTTGAACCCGGGAGGTGGGGGTTGCAGTGAGCCAAGATGGCACCATTGCACTCCAGCCTGGGAGACAAGAGCAAAAGTCTGTCTCAAAAAAAAAAAAAAAAAAAAAGGCTGCCCTGTGGACCTTCTGTCTTTCTCTAGCTACCGAATTCCTTATTCCATCTCTCTCCTCTCCTTTCAAAGCCAAGTGTCTTGAAGAGATGTCTACCTGCATTTTCTCACTACACCCGCCTGCTCCTCTTCCCACCCTGGTCCAGTTTTTGTACCCACCATTCCCCTGACTAGTCTGGACAAGGTCACCAGTGACCTCCCTTTTGCTGAACCCAGTGCCCATGTTTCATCCTTATCCTGCTTGATCTCAGCAAAACTTTGGACTTCGTGGCTCCTCTCCTCTTCTTTAAGCCCTTCCTTCCCCTGAATTTCAACAGGCAATACACTGGTTTTCTATCTACCTCTCTGGCTGCATATCTTACTTTCCCACAGAGGCCCCTTCTCTCCCCGCATCCCTGAAAGGGCCTTATCCTCCCTGCCCTTGGGCTGTGCACAGCTCCTGCAGCTCAATGCCATCTAAATGTTGCCAGCTTCCTTATCTCTCCTTCACCCAAGCCACTCTTCTGAGCACCAGGCCTCTGTATCCAACTGCCCGCTTGCTGCCTCCCCAGATGCTGAGTGCACTGTCACAGTGCATGCTGGGTTTCAGGTTCCCAAACCAAATTCACCACTTTCCACCTGATTCTTCTCAGTCTCAACTTCTCCATGACACCTCACCATCTATGTACCCCGTTGTTCAAGACAGAAACTAGGAGTCATCCTGGATGTCTCAGTTAGCCTCCTTGGCCACTCAGTCATCCCCTCCTGCCAGGTCTGGCTCTTAAATCTCTCTGCAATCTGCCACCTCACCTCTACCCCTATAGCCATAATTCAGGTCCAAGCCATCACCAACTCTCCCCTCGAGCCCTACAGCTGGGCCTCTGATGAGTTAGAACCTTCCGGAGGGGCTCCCTGTCTCCACTCTAACCTGCAATCATCCATTCGTTATTCAGTAACAACACTGACCTTAAAATTCTAGCCACTTGGCAGTGCCAAAAACTGTCCTTTATTGAGAGCATTCTATATGCCAGGCATTGAGCTTAGCAAACATCATCTCATTTAATCCTGGCAACAGCCTTATGGGGGTAAGTCCTATTAGCCCCACTTCACATTTGAGAAACCTGAGGTTAACTGTGTGACCTTGGGCAAGACACTTATTCAGCCTTTTGGGCTTCAGACACCCATCTGTAAAAAGAGGACAATAATAATAATAACAACAGCTATTTCCCAAGGCTGCTGGGAGGATGAAATGAGATCTCCTCTCATGAGAGTGTCCCTCTATAGGAAGTGTTTGGGGAAGGGAGAATTGTATGTGGGGTAGGGATGTTGAGGTAGACTCACTACCTAACTTTTTTTTTTTTTTTGAGACGGAGTCTCGCTCTGTCACCCAGGCTGGAGTGCAGTGGCCGGATCTCAGCTTACTGCAAGGCGCCCACCACCGCACCTGGCTAGTTTTTTTTGTATTTTTTAGTAGAGACGGGGTTTCACCGTGTTAGTCAGGATGGTCTCGATCTCCTGACCTCGTGATCCGCCCGTCTCGGCCTCCCAAAGTGCTGGGATTACAGGCTTGAGCTACTGCGCCCAGCCTTTTTCTTTTTTTTTTTTTTTAGACAAGGTCTCACTCTGTCACCTAGGTCTCAGTGCAGTGGTGCATTCATAGCTCACTGCAGCCTTAAACTCCTAGGCTCAAGCGATCTTACTGCCTTAGCCTCCCAAGTAGCTGGAACCACAGGCATATACCACCATGCTTAGCTAACATCTCACTGTGAACACACAACAAATACTAACTGCGGTTATTTTTAACAGTCACACAGCTAGTAAGTGGCAAGACCGTGATTCAAACCCAGGCTGTCTGACCCCAGGACTCTAAATCTTTAATATCACTCTATTCAGACTGATGTGAAATAGCCACAGCCACTCTTGTCCCAGGAAAAAAGACTGGACTCTCTAACATGACCCACAAGGCCCTTCAGGATATGTCCTGTCCCTCACATTCTTTCAACCACTCCTCCCCTCCCAGTCCCCTGCTTTCTCTGTTCCAGCAACTGAGACCCTCTCTCAGTATCTGCAAAGTTCTTCAGACTGTGACCAGCAGCCCCCATCACTCCTATTCCTTCTTCCCACTACTCAGCCCCAAGTCCCTCTCCTTCCTCAAGTCTACCCTATGACTTCTTCCTCCAGTAAGCAGGCCCTGGGTTGGTTCCCCCTTTTTGGCTTCCTCCCTCTGAACCCCAAAACCACATAACCCAGTTGTCAGTTCTCCTTTAGGGCCTGTCTTCCCACCAGACTGAACCTTGTGAGGCCTGGGGCATATCTGCTTGGCTCACTATAGCACTCTGGAGGCCCTGTAGCACCTGGGAGATGAAGGAGGGGGAGCAGTGGGGGAAATTGGGCTGCCTAGACACAGGAACAGCAGGTCCTGAGCTGTTTGTTGGTGGGGAGGATTTCAAGTCTGTGTCCACCCCAACTCCCTTACCCCACATACAGTCAGTCTCCCTTCCCACTGACTGATGGTATCATATACCATCAGCAAGTGGGGCTCTGCTCCCTGGGATGATGCACCGTGGGGGTCCCCTGGGATTCTGGACTTGGAAAAGGCTGACTGTTCCATCAGTTTTCTCTCTCTGGTTGGCCCTCTGCTGCCACCATCCCCCGAGTCCCATAGGAACCAGGATGTCTAACTGTTGGTACAAATGACCCTCAGAATGTCCATCTGAGTGACCGCTTCGGGAGATGGGTGGGCAGGACTGCCCTTGCTGGGTAGGGAAAGAGCTGAACCCCTTGAGCTAAGGCAGAAGGGCCACCTCAACTGGTGGGGGACTGGCTGATAAGAGCCAGGGGACTCTCTGGGCTCATGTCAGCCCTATAGTCTGTTCCCAAGATGGGAAATAACCCAGATCCAAGGTTCCAAAGGGGCTTGCAGCACAGCCAGGTCAGGATGGCTGTGAGTGGAGTCCTGACCTGTGCGCATGGCCCCAGATCCTGCAGCCCCACTATACTTCCTACACGCCAAGCCTGGCACACCTGGATGCAGGGGAATATCCCACCACCTGGGCTGCCCAGCTTAGCACTGTGCCAGGCCAGCCGCCTCTCTGGGAGTCCCCAGGTCTAGCCCCGCTCCGCCCCGGGGCCGCTCCGACCGAGGTAAACAGAGGCTAAAAATAACCTGGGCAAGGGGGGCTGCAAGGGAGAAGGGGGTCCCCTCTGAGCCTGCCCCTGTCTCCATGGCAACTGCCCCCAAACCTGGCGGCTGACGTCATCTCACAGCTGCCCAATCGTATAGGAGGGAGAGGGAGCGGTGCAGCCCCGGACCCCCCACCCCGGAACCGGGCGGAGGCTGTTGGGTGGCCTCACTTCCTGCCGGCCCCCTCCCTGGTCAGCTGGTTACATTCCCTGGCCGTGTGCTGGGAGCCGGGCGGCCTCCCCCGGGCCGGGCCGGGTCAGGGCTGAGTCCGAGCAGCGGTGGCAGAGGGGCCGCCGTGACTCACCCGCGCCCTCCCTGCCCGCTTCTCCCCAGCAGGACCCAGCCCGGAGTCCTGAGTCCTCCCCTCACCCACACCCAAACCCAGATCCCTGGGACTGCTCACCTTGCTCCTCTCTCCCGCCGTAGTCACAGGACCCAAGCCGGGGAGGGGGATGGAAGAAGGAGCTATGCCAGTCCTCCTTGTCCCGCTGGAGTATTTTGTACCTCAGTCCCCAATTAACATCCCTCCCGTCCTTCTAATACCACGGAGGTGGGTGTCGCAGAGGCAAGGACTCAGATCTAATCCCCGCTTCTCCCAAACCAGCTGTGTGACCTTGAGAATACTACTAACCTCTCTGGGCCTGTTTCTGCATCTGCCAGATGGTCATAACCCTCCTCAGAAGCTGTGCCTTGGCCGAAAGCGGCAGGCCCAGGGCGCGGCCCCGCAGATGGCAGCCAGGGCACAAGGATTGTTACATGAGGCTGCCCACAGTAGGTGCTGGGGCGGCCAGCCTGGACACGCGTTAGAACTGGCTGGGGAGGGTCGGTAGGGGAGGTGGGACTCAGGCCTCACCCTGGAGAGGAGGACAAAGGGTGCTGAAGCTGGATTGAATCCGACCTCTAGCCCTGGTGAGCAGCCCCTTGCCCAAACCAGTTCTGCAGAGTGCCCAGGCCCGGCTGTTGCAGGGACCTCGCACCAGCCTCCATTTCCAGGGAAAAGCTCTATTCCCCCACCAGGACAATCCTCTCCGGCTTCGGCTACGCCAGGTTTGGGCGGAGAACCCGGCTCCAGCCCAGGCTCGGTCACCTCGCGGCCGGCCACAAAGCCGCTTAGGCCGGCCCCTAGAGCTAGGAGGATTAGCTCAGCTCGTAGGCCTGCCCGCACCCTTCGTCGCCCCCTCCCCATTTCCAGCCCAGCCTCCCCTGCGGCGAAGGCAGCAAAGGCTCCCGGGGAGCGCGCGTGCCAGGGCCCAGGCCGGAGCCTTGAGCCCGCGCTCCGGCCTGGCCCACCCCAGCGCCCTGGGGCACCGGCTGCCAGGGCCTTGCCGTGGGAGGAAGGCGGCAGCGCCAGGCGCTGCAGGCCCGGAGGCGGCGGCTTTTGTGGGAGAAGTTCTCCGCGCCCGGGGAAGGCAGGAAAGACACGGCGCGGTCGGGGTCGGATGGATGGGGTGAGGCGGGACAGAGCCGCAGATTCCGGACCCACCGGGCGGCGCCAGCAGGGGAGGCACCAGAACCTCCGCGCCTGCCCCCCGCCCGGCTTGCAGCCCCGGAAACGGTGCGGACACTCACATGGCTGCGCTGGGCTGCGCGGACCTCGCGCTGTCCTTGCGCTCGGAGGTGCCCGGCCTGGTCGCACCGCAGCTGCCGCTGTCGCCGCCGCCGGCGCCCGCCCTCCCTCCGCCCGCCGCCCCGCTGCCCCTCCCCTGGCCCGCCGGGCCCCACCCCCCTGCGCTCCCGCGGCTCCCGCACCCCTGGAGACGCCCAGGGCTCGCTCCGCCCTCTCGGGTAACGGGGCAGGCCGGTGGCCCATGCAGCCCACCAGCTTGCAGGGAGGGCAGACCCTGGGGACGTGAGGGCGGCTTTCTGGGAACCTCACGCAGACCCTAAAACGGGGAGCGCCAGGGAGCCCCGCCTGCTTGTCCCCTCCCCAGATCCCTCGGGCTCTGGAGACCTTGCGGGCCCCCTGTCTGTGGCCACCTGAAACAGGTCCTGGAGCTGCTACTGCTGGCTTAGGTTGGTTGATGGAAAGGATCCAGGACTGTTTCGGTGAAGGCCTTGGGGAGTCCAGAAGCCTCCTGACACCTTCTGGGTCCAGACGCTGCCCTTCAGCCCTGCCATTTCAGCCAGCCTCAGCCTCTCCACTGTAGAGGCGGGCCGCCCTTTCTGCCACTGTCTGGCTGGTAAGTCCAGGCTCATAGCCGGGTCATGCATTCCCCACTTATTGGGTACTGGTTTCCAGGCAGTCTTGGGGTGGGGACGCTGGCAGGGTCCAGGTACAGGGCCATGTGTTGGCCAACCCAGTCCTTTCCAAAGCCGGGGCTGGAATGCTGGCCCTCCACACAGTGGGTAAAGGTGGGGCTGAGAGTCGACCCCATGTTGGGGTCAAAGGGCCAATTCCACTTCCCCACCCCTCCCATCAATCAGACACCCCTGGCCCTTTCCAACCTGGACACCCCTGAGGCTTCTCCAGGCCTTGCACTCCCACAGCCCCTCATGTATGTCAGACCTACCCAGGAATGGTTTCAGGGACAGTAAGAGGTTCCTAAATATCTGTACCCCGCCGCTACCAGTGTCCTGAGGGCTGTTTCTTTGTGTGTTTTGTTTGGTTGGTTTTGTTTGGTGGTTTGTGTTTTTTTTTTTTTTTTTCTGAAATGGAGTCTTGCTGTTGCCCAGGCTGTAGTGCAGTGGCTCACTGCAAGCTCCACCTCCCAGATTCATGCCATTCTCCTGCCTCAACCTCCTGAGTAGTTGGGACTACAGGCATCCGCACCACGCCCAGCTAATTTTTTTGTATTTTTAGTAGAGACGGGGTTTCACCATGTTAGCCAGGATGGTCTTGATCTCCTGACCTAGTGATCCGCCCGCCTCGGCCTCCCAAAGTGCTGGGATTACAGGCATGAGCCACCGCGCCCGGCCTGTTTGGTCAGTTTTTTAGAGATGGGGTTTCTTCATGTTGCTCAGACTGGTCTCTAACTGGGCTCAAGCGATCCTCCCACCTCAGCCTCCCAAAGTGCTGGGATTACAAGCTTGAGCCACCTCTGCCTCGCAGTTCTCCATTCTCCAGCCCCTCCTCTTGGGCTTCCTTTGTAGTGCCCTTTTCTTTCTTTCTTTTTTGTTTTTCTTTTTAGGGGGTGGGGACGGAGTCTCCCTCTGTTGCCCAGGCTGGAGTGCAGTGACGCGATTTTAGTCAACTCACTGCAACCTCCACCTTCTAATTTTTATATTTTTGCTAGAGATGGCCCGGCTAATTTTTATATTTTTGGTACAGATGGTATATTTTCCATGTTGGCCAGGCTGACCAACTCCTGGCCTCAAGTGATCCACCCGCCTCAGCCTCTCAAAGTGCTGCAATTACAGGCATGAACCACTGTGCCGGTCAGTGCCCTTTTCTCTGAAGTCCTTAAACCTGGGCATGACTTCCAGGGGCTGAGTTCTTCTCTTTATTCCCTCTACCCTAAAATATCATCCAGTCTCAGGGCTCCCATCATTCATTGCTGACCATCCCAAGCTTCCCTCTGTGCCCAGAGCCCTCTCCTGTTCCAGAGCCCTTGGCTGCTCTCTGGTTGACTCACCAGTCCTCATGATTGTCCCCATACCTGCAAAGTGCCAGTCTACCCAGGCATCCATTTAAGCCAGAGACTGGGGTTCTTTGGAATTCTCAAAGCTGGCACCAATTGGCCCCTGCCCCACTAAAGTCACCTCTCAGCCAGGCATCCTCTGAGTACCTTCTTTGCAGACACCCTCTGTTCCAGCCTCCTATTGACTCCCTTCATACTGCTCACCATGGCCAGGCAGCAGCGTGCACACCATGTGTGCTCATGGGCCTGAGCCTGCCTGACTGTGTTGTCTCTAAGTAGTGTAGGGGTAGGAACCACAGAAGTCCTTATCATCACGGTCCCTGGCTCACGGTGGGAGTTCAAGAAATATTTGTGGAATGAGCAAATAACTGAACGTGTAAATGCGTGAGCCCTTGGCATCCCCCTCTCCTGCCCTCACCTTCCTTCAGCAGCCCAGCCCTCTTGTTTCTTTCTCCTTAACATCTTTTGAATTAATTCCCTCCTAATACCATGCCCACCCACTCCAGTGGATAGTCCATACTTTGTGGTGGGGTCTCTGAGGCCCAGGAGATCTGGCCTCAGATGACCTCAACTCCTTATCTTACACTTATTCTGCGGCCCCTGTGATCTGGCTTCTACTACACTCCCAGCCTGCAGCTCCCTGGATGCAGCCTCTACCCTCTGGCCTCTGCCTTTTTTTCCCAGCTTGCCTTCTGCCTGGGATGCTTCTCCCCCTCATTCACTTGGAAAACAGCTCAGATGTCCCCTCCTCCAGGGAACCTGTGTCCTCTGAGCACCCATCATTGCCTATTGTCCTTGTCCATGGCCAGGCCTGTGACCACCAGGCCAGGCACAGATGGGGCTGCAGTGATTAAATGGAACACCTGGGAGTTCACCTGGCTCTTCCCCCACATCCAAGGGGCCTCAAGGTAAGGGCAGCATCCCTCCAAGGGTCACAGGGTGCTGGTGGCCTTCAAGGCCTCTCCCTAAAAATTTGGTGAGCTAAGCACAGGGAGGACACAACTTGAAACCCACTTCACAGAGAAGACACCTGAAGCTCAGGGAAGGCAAGAACTTCCCACAGAAACTGTCACATTGTTGGGAAGGGCAGACTCTGAGCTCCAACTTGGCTCCCTGGGTCGTGGTCAGTTGGGCCCTGTTTGAATCAGGCATCATTTCCTGAGCCCTGTCCTCTGCCTGGGACTCAGCTGGGAGCTGTGGTGTGTGTAGAAGGGAATTAGCACTTCTAACCACTGGGAGATCACATTCTCAGAGGGGTGGACTCAGGCCTGAGAAAAATCCCTAGGACAGACAGCAGAGGGTGGTGAGAGCCGCAGTGAACCCCCAGTCCTCACACATGGCGCTGCTAGCTCCATTTTTGGAAGGAATGCAGTTCAAGTCCAAAACCCCAGAAAAACTGTGGCTTTCCCCACCCTCCAGCCCCCATGGATGACAACTCTCTGCTATGCAACGCCCCCCCATCCCAGCTTTCTGTGAACAGATAGAATAGAAGCTTGCCCTGGACTGTGCCTGGGGCCACATCATTCATTCATTTGCCAGATATACAGCAAGCATTTGTGGAATGTCGGTTGTGCCTGGGCCGCCCTGAGGGGACCAGAGGTGAGATCTCCCTAGTCCCTTCCCACAGGGCTCACAGTCAAAAAGAACAGGTACGTCCAAGTCTCTGCACCTCCCGAGTCCCCAGATGCTAAGAGAGTGTGTGTACGTGAGTGTGTGGGACTATGTCTGTGTGCACATGTGTGCTGGTTAGGAAGAGCTTTGTGGCCGGGTGCAGTGGCTCAAGCCTGTAATCCCAGCACTTTGGGAGGTCGAGACGGGTGGATCACGAGGTCAGGAGATCGAGACCATCCTGGCTAACACAGTGAAACTACTAAAAAATACAAAAAAAAAAACTAGCCGGGCGAGGTGGCGGGCGCCTGTAGTCCCAGCTACTCAGGAGGCTGAGGCAGGAGAATGGCGTAAACCTGGGAGGCGGAGCTTGCAGTGAGCCAAGATCTGGCCACTGCACTCCAGCCTGGGCGACAGAGCGGGACTCTGTCTCAAAAAAAAAAAAGGAAGGGCTTTGCAGAGAAGGGGCCCTTAGTGTGACTAGTTGTTGGGGCTCCCTAGGCAGACAGTGGGTAGGTCCTGGAAGGAGCAGCTGAGGCTGGGGGAGCAACAGAGTTTAAGCCACAGGAAGAAGGAGCAGCCTCTTTTGCTGGACCAGAGCAAAAGCTGGAGAATTGCGTGCAGGGCCTTGGGGCAGGCTGGGGAACAAGGATTTTACCCTTGGGGTGATAGGGAGCCTGGGCTTTAGGCTGGGGGATTTTGTGGTCATATCTGGGCTTTGCAAACGTCACTCAGGCACTGTGTGTGTGTATGAGGGGAGGCAGGAGGCCTCAAGGAGGCTGGTGCCATTTCCAGCCCAGTGGATGGTAGCCTGGGCCAGAGTGAGGGCAGTGGGGATGGAGAGAAGGAGACATTTAAGAGATGTTCAGGAGGCAGAATGCAGAGCTTGGTGACTGAAGGGATGTGGAGTCTGGAGAGAGGGAGACATCCCAGATGAGGCAGTGACTTTGGGTGGATAGTGGGAGGCCTGGAGGATCTGGTTAAGGGGAAGGTGATATGGTCAATTTGGGCAGGTGGCATCTGAGGGATCTAGGGACCACCGAGGAGGAAGTGTCCAGAAGGCAGCTGGACAGGCAGGGAGAGGAGAGAGGGGTCTGAGCTGGAGACATCTTCTGAGGGGAACAGTGGTCGACTGGGTCACCAAGAGATCAAGTGAGGAAAGGCCCAAAGCACCATGGCCTGCTGGAGCACTTCAGTGCATGGTGGGGCAAAGGCAGGCTTGGAGGAGGTAGGTATGAGGCTTGCGGGTATACTTGACCCACCACCAGCCTCCACACCCCTCCAGCGCCAGCCTGGACTCTACTTTCCTTTGTGTGTGTCAAAAGACAAGAGCCAGAGATGCTGCCCCACATTCAAGTCCTGGCTTTACCGCTCTCATCAGGCTCCTGCTAGAACCACTTCTTTCTGATGCTTTAAGTGCACCCATCCATTTAATCGTTAACATTGCAATTTGAAGAAGTGCTGCATCTCGTTAATAATCAACACAATGCAAACACAAACAACAGGAGACACTGTTTTTTTTTTTTTTTTTGCCTCTGAGATGGGCAGTGATGAACATGATGTGTGAGTGGACACTCAAGAGAGTAGGAATTGGTTTAAATGTTTAAGGGTAGGCTGGGTGTGGTAGTGGCTCACACCTGTAATCTCAGCACTTCAGGAGGTCAGGTGGGAGGATGGCTTCAGCCAGGAGTTAGAGACCAGCCTGGGCAACATAGTAAAACTCAGTCTCTACTAAAAACACAAAAATGAGCACGTCATGGTGGCACATGTGTGTAATCCCAGCTCGAGACTGAGGTGGGAGAATCGCTTCAGTCCCGGAGGTTGAGGCTATAGTGAGCCGTGATTGCGCCACTGCACTCCAGCCTGGGCAACAGAGCCAGACCCTGTCTCACAAAAAAAAAAAAAAAAAGTTTAAGGGTAGTTTTTTCAGAATGTATCAGGATGGCAAGTGCAAACCTCCCTTTCACCAAATTTCAGCAAATTTACCCCAAAGAAATAGCTGTTCACGCAGGAAAATATCTGTGCCAAAAGATGTTGACTACTGGGTTGGTTTTTTTTTTTTTTTGACGGAGCCTAGCTTTGTCTCTCTGTTGCCAGGCTGGAGTGCAGTGGTGCAATCTCGGCTCACTGCAACCTCTGCCTCCCGGGTTCAAGCGATTCTCGTGCCTCAGCCTCCCGAGTAGCTGGGATTACAGGCGCATGCCACCATGCCCAGCTAATTTTTGTATTTTTAGTAGAGATGGGGTTTCACCATGTTGGCCAGGCTGGTCTTGAATTCCTGACCTCAGGTGATCTGCCTGCCTCGGCCTCCCAAAGTACTGGCTTGTTTAATCGGGGATAGAGGGATAACATAGTCCCTCAGTGCGAGATGGAGGGCTAAAGGAGGTGCACAGTGGCCTGAGATGCTCCATAGCCACTGCAAATGGATGTCAGGCATGGATTGAGCATGTGCTGTGTGCCTGGCATCATTCTGGATGCTGGGGACACAGTGACAGACCAGTTCGGCAAGGTCCCCGCTCTCAAGGAGTTTGCACTCTGCCAAAGGATACTGACAACAAATGAGTTAACACATAAACAAGATGATTTCAGAGAGAGAGAGAGAGGAGAGCTGTGAAGAAGCCAAACCAGGTGATGTGGTTTGGCGTGGTGGGTCTGAGGGGCTGCTTTAGTCAGGTTGGTCAGGGAAGGCCTCTTTGAGGCAGTGACATTGGAGCTGAGACCTGAATGACAGGAAAGAAATAGTCACTGAACAACACAGAGGAATAGTGTCCCGGGCAGAGGGAACAGCAAAGGTGGGGTGTGGGGGGAGGGTAGGAGGTGAGAATGAGCCAACAGTGGTTGAGTCATGTGGGCTAGAGGAGAGGTCAGGAGGTGAGGTCTGAGAGGAGAGTGGGGTGAGGGCAGGGTAGGGAGTGAGGGACATGGGAGGGACCGAACATGGAAAGGTGTTCAATATAATAAGCATGGTGGACGCTGGGCGCGGTGGCTTATGCCTGTAATCCTAACACTTTGGGAGGCTGAGGCGGGCAAATCACGAGGTCAAGAGATTGAGACCATCCTGGCCAACATGGTGAAACCCTGTCTCTACTAAAAATACAAAAATTGGCCAGGCACGGTGGCTCACGCCTGTGATCCCAGCACTTTGGGAGGCTGAGGCAGACAGATCACCTGAGGTCAGGAGTTCGAGACCAGCCTGGCCAACATGGGGAAATGCTGTCTCTACTAAAAATACAAAATAAGCCAGGCATGGTGATGCGTGCCTGTAATCCCAGCTACCCAGGAGGCTGAGGCAGGAGAATTGCTCGAACCTGGGAGGCAGAGGTTGCAGTGAGCCAAGATCGCGCCACTGCACTCCAGCCTGGGGGACAGAGCAAGACTCTGTCTCAAAAAAAAAAAAAATTATCTGGGTGTGGTGTCACGCGCCTGTAGTCTCAGCTACTTGGGAGACTGAGGCAGGAAAATAGCTTGAATCCGGGAGGCAGAGGTTGCAGTGAGCTGAGATCGTACCACTGTACTTCACCCTGGTGACAGAGCGAGACTCTGTCTCAAACAACAACAACAACAACAACAGCAAACATGGTGGAGTGGAGAAAGTTCCAGAAGAGCCTGCATAGCAGGAATCTCCTCAGGTGAGAACTACATCCATGGGTCCTGAGGGCCACAATGCCCATCATCTCCAGGTGTTGTACTTTCACTTGGTTTATTTGATTCTTTGTATTTATTCATACAAATAATGGTTTGCAATGAACATGGCATCGTTTTCAAAAGCAACATGGCCATTACTTACTGGGGCATCTCCAGGCTGGCCTCTGCACTGAGGAGGTGTAAATTTCTAGGCTTGGCAATCTCTTCCCTGGGGACACCATCTGAGGCTGGCTGGTGTCACTGTCATTGTCCCCACTAGTCCAGCCTCAGACTCCAGGGGGAGCTGTGAGCTGGGCGGTGCTCTGCTGGTTTGAGCAAGGGGTGGGGCGACTGACTGTGTGTCTCGCGGTCTGGGCTGGGCGTCCTTCCTTCCTTCCTGACTCCTTTCTCCTAAGGGACAAGTGGGAGGGACGTCTTTGTCTCTCCCAGCTCAAGGGATCAACTGCTCCCCTGGGACCCTGTCAGCCCAGGCCCCCTGACAAAGGCTGCAGTGTGTGGTGCATAGTTTATTTCTGTGAGTTGCTAATGCTAGGTGAACTGCTCTGACAGAGACTTGCAGGGTGTTGTGGTAGGAGAGACCCGGCCACCGGGCATCTGGAAATCCCCCGATCCCATCGGATGACGACCTGGGGCTGAGAATCCCCAAGCGGAGCCCGGCTCTGCTCCCAAGAAGTAGAGTTTTTCTTTGGCGTCACCGTATGGGAAGTGTCTACACTGCAGTGTCGGACTTGGCAAAATACCGCCAGCTCAAGGGGGTGCCCCTGGCGGCCAGTCCTGGGTTCAAGAACCAACAGTCACTGTGCAGTGCACAACCTGTTCGGTTCTGTGTGACAGCTCTGCTGACACTCAGACCTGATCACGGATCCTGGGAACCCCACCGCTACCATTGAACGCCATACGCCAAAGCCTCTTCAAGAGGGAGAAATGCTCCCTGTCCCTCCACTTCTCCGTCCTCTCCTCCTTTAACCTTTCCAGGCGTGTTGGGCACAGCTGGTCCTCTCCATCTTCTGAAGCGTCCTTTGGCTTCTGTGATCCAAGAGAAGGATTTCTAGCTGCTTCTCTGGCTATCTCCCTTCATGCACCTCAGTGGGCTCCTCCAGGAGCTCAGCCCCCTTCCCTCATTTTTTTTTTTTTTTTTTTTGATATGGAGTCTCACTCTGTTGCCTAGGCTGGAGTGCAGTGGCACGATCTCAGCTCACTGTAACCTCCACCTCCCAGGTTCAAGCAATTCTCGTGCCTCAGCCTCCTGAGTAGCTGAGATTACAGGTGCCCACCACCACACCTGGCTAATTTTTTCTATCTTTAGTAGAGACGGGGTTTCACCATGTTAGCCAGGATGGTCTTGATCTCCTGACCTCATGATCCGCCTGCCTTGGCCTCCAAAGTGCTGGGATTACAGGCATGAGCCACCGTGCCCGGCCTCTTTTTTTTTTTTTTTTTTTTTTAGACAGAGTCTTGCTCTGTTGCCCAGGTAGAGTGCAGTGGCACAATCTCCACTCACTGCAACCTCCACCTCCCAGGTTCAAGCAATTCTCGTGCCTCAGCATCCTGAGAAGCTGGGACTACAAGTATGCATCACTACACGGCTAATTCTTTTTACATTTTTAGTAGAGGCTGGGTTTCACCATGTTGGCCAGGCTGGTCTCAAACTCCTGACCTCATGTGATCCACCCACCTCGGCCTCCCAAAGTACTGGGATTACAGGCATGAGCCACTGTGCCTGGCCTGGGCCATGCAGTTGAATGCCTTTTCCTCTTTCCTTCACCTGCCTAACTCCTGCTCACCCTTGATGTCTCAGCCAAGACACCACTTCCTTTGAGACAGCTTCCTGAACCACAGGCTGAGTCTGGAACCTCTCCTTCACTCTTATAAAGCCCTGTGCAACCTCCTTCTCTGCCCTTGTCTGCCTCCCCTTCCAAGAGGGCCACCTGCTCTGCTCAGGGTTCCATACCCCAAGACCAGGTACAAGTTGAGTCACCTGACTCTGTGCCCAATTCCCAGACTCAGGGGTCCCAGATCTCAAAGGTCACTGAGTTCCAGAGGGAGCAAGGCCATGCTTGAGGGTCGCCACAGTGAGTTAGTGGCCAGGCTGGTCTGGGACCCAAGACTCTTACCTTCCCCTCCAGGGCTCCCGCGCTCCCCCAGATGCCATCGTGAGCAGAGTTGGGATCCTTGAGGGCCCAAGGGGCCTCAACCAGAAGGGACTTGATGGGCTCCTGTCCTGGGTAGATGGCAACCACCAGCCCAGGCTCTTGAGAGCCCAGGATGCTGGCGAGGGCTGTCCCAGAAAGCCAAGAGGGCCAGTATCAGCACATCTAATGAGTTGCCTCCTTCTCCAACAGGGCTGGGCTGTGGGAGTGCTGGCCAATATGCCAGGCAGGGAGGGCCTGAATTCCTGAAGGTGGTGGTGGCAGCTGTTAGGGTCTGCAGGTTAATGATCTCCAACGTCACACAGAAGAGAATGTGCTGAGGTGTGACCTCCCTCACCCTGCCTTGGCTGCATGGGGCACTGTCTCTCCAGGACTCACCCTGCCCCCCACTAGACTGAAGTCTGAAGATCAGCCCAGTCTTCCTTCAGGCCTCAATGCCCTCTCGCTTCCTCAGCCCTAGGGACTCCTGGGTCTTCCCAGAGGCTGCTCTGCGAGGTCCCTCTGGGCCTTTGCTAATGCTGTGCCCTCTGCCTGTCTCAGAGTTGAGCCTGGCCCGTTTCTCAGGGAGCTCCTGAACACCGGGGAATTGCATTGCTTTGTAAATAAACAAAAAGTGCCAAACAAGCCTGCCTGTCACTTGGGAGATGGTCCCTCTCCGCCCCACCAAATTTGCTAATCAAATAAATAACCTAAAATAGAATAGAAAGAACTCATCTAGACTTTTCTTGTACCTCCACTCCCCAAACAGCTTCTCCTTTTAGGTCTCCAGAGCAGCCCTGTTCTCTCTGGCCCAGGCCTCTGCCGGAAATTCAGCCTGACTTTAATTAATTATTATTATTTTTCATTAAAAAAATTAAATATATACAGACGGGTGAGTGTGGTGGCTCATGCCTGTAATCCCAGCACTTTGGAAGGCCGAGGCTGGCGGATCATTTGAGATCAGGAGTTTGAGACCAGCTCAGGAGTTTGAGACTAGCCTGGCCAACATGGTAAAACCCCATCATCTCTACTAAAAATACAAAAATTAGTTGGGCATGGTGGTGCATACCTATAATCCCAGCTACTAGGGAAGCTGAGGCAGAAGAGTCACTTGAACCCAGGAACCCAAGCAATATACATACGTAAATGAGGTTTCACCATGTTGCCTAGGCTGATCTCGAACTCCTGAGCTCAAGCAATCCACCCACCTTGGCCTCCAAAAGTGTTGGGATTACAGCCATGAGCCACTGTGCTCAGCCTTATTATTTGAGTAAGGGTCTCACTCTTTCACCCAGGCTGGAGTGCAGTGTCATGATCATGGCTCACTGCAACTTTGAACTCCTGGGTTTAAGTGATCTTCCTGCCTCAGCTTCCTGAGTAGCTGGGACTATAGGTGTGTGCCAGCATGCTCAGCTAATTTCTTTAAAAAATTTTTTTTTGTAAAGACAAGGTCTCACTATTTTGCCCAGGCTAGTCTTGAACTACTGCACTCAAGCAATGCTCCCACCTCAGCCTCTCAAAATGTTGGGATTACAGATGTAAGCCACCATGCCCAGCCTCAGCTTGACCTTTATATCTGAACGATCCTTCCCTAGGTGTTGGAGAAGCCTTCTAGGACCCCCATCCCAAACCTTCCTCCTTCTCACTTAACACAAGTTCGATGACTTGCTCAATGGCTGTGAGCTCTGTGGGGCCGGGGATGGTGGTGCCTCATTCATCAATCCATGTGCACTCCTTCCACAGGAACTGGATGGATGCTCAATGACTGTCTGTTGGATTATGAATGGCAGGGGGCCTTGGAAACTGGGATATTGTCTTCCTCTCTGGAGCTGCCTAGTTTTTTTTGTTTTGTTTTGTTTTGTTTTTTGCATAGTAGGTGCATCTCAGTCTTCTATTAATAAATTGCCCAGAGGCACAGAGTCTCTCAGGCAAGCTGTCTGGTTCCTTGCTATTTCGCTAGTCTTTCTCACTGTTTTTTCTCTCCCTGAGTTTCCACTGGAGCAAGCGACTTGACAGTTTCACACTAAAACGAAACACTTTCCCCAAGATTCCTCCTTGCTTAGTTCCTGGAATCTGCTTTTCATCTTTCTTGGCTTATAAAGCCAGTGACTCATTTACTGAGCCAGGATTCACTTCTCCACTGGGATTTCTTGTAGGAAAACTGAGAGTGGCAGGTGACATCATTTTTCATTCCGCCTGCCCCCTCTTGTCTCTGAATTTACTTATCTAAAACTCCAGATTTGTTGAATCATAAGAGGCAGTGGAATTGTTAGTTTTCCTTTGATTTAGGCAGCCCTCATTACACCATGGCCCTATACCCCTAGGGGCTCACCCCAGGGCCTTCGTAGAGCTTCCAAGGCCCCCAACCTCCAAACCTTACAAAGACACAAAATCACCTGTATTTCCTCGCTAAGTTTCCACATAATGACAACAACTGGCTCTCACTGGAAATCTAGAAAGTCACTGGATTATTTCTAATGTACTTTCAAAATGCCAACCCTTCTCACCTTTCTAGTTACCCAGAAATCACACATACACACAAGTACAATTCCTAATTTGTAATAATCTAAAAGCTCAAATGAAAAATATAGAGTCCACAACCTGAACATAGTCAGTGTTTATGTTGTGACTGAAATGACCTAGGGGTTTGGTCTAGGTCCTGCTGCTCGCCACACAGAAAGCTAATCACTGAAACGAGCATTGCCAGGAAAGAAGGCTTTATTCATGTATTGCAGCTGAGATGAGAGATCAGTCTCAAATCTGTCTCTTTGAACGAAATTAGGGGTTTAGGCCAGGTGTGGTGGCTCATGCCTGTAATCCCAGCACTTTGGGAGGCCGAGAGGGGCAGATCACGAGGTCAGGAGTTTGAGACCAGCCTGGCCAACATGGCAAAACCCCGTCTGTACTAAAAATACAAAAATCAGCCAGGCGTGATGGTGTGCGCCGATAATCCCAGCTACTCAGGAGGCTGATGCAGGAGAATCACTGAACCCAGGAGGCGGAGGTTGCAGTGAGCCAAGATGGTGCCACTGCACTCCAGGCTACAGAGCCAGACTTTGTATCCAAAAAAAGAGACCAGGCGCGGTGGCTCACGCCTGTAATCCCAGCACTTTGGGAGGCCAAGGCAGGCAGATCATCTGAGATCAGGAGTTTGAGACCAGCCTGGCCAACACGATGAAACCCCATCTCTACTAAAACTACAAAAAATTAGCCAGGCATGGTGGCAGGTGCCTGTAATCCCAGCTATTCGGGAGGTTGAGGTGGGAGAATTACTTGAACCTGGGAAGCAGAGGTTGCAGTGAGCCGAGATCGTGCCACTGCACTCCAGCCTGGGCAACAAGAGCGAAACTCTGTCTCAAAAAAAAAAAAAAAAAAAAAAAATTAGGGGGTTATATAGCAGGGAGAAGTGTGACCTTGTATAGGAAAACAGGAATTAAGGAAGGGCAAGGAAGAGGAGTTGATTGATAGGAAGCAGGTGGCTGGTTAGGCAGTTATTTATTTATTTATTTAGAGACAGTCTTACTTTGTCACCCAGGCTGGAGTGCAGTGGTGTGATCTCGGCTTACTGAAACCTCTGTCTCCTGGGTTCAAGTGATTCTTGTGCCTCAGCCTCTCAAGTAGCTGGGATTACAGGCATGCCACCACGCCTGGCTAATTTTTGTATTTTTAGGAGAGATGGGGTTTTAACCATGTTGGCCAGGCTGGTCTCAAACTCCTGACCTCAAGTGATCCTCCTGCCTCAGTCTCCCAAAGCGCTGGGATTACAGATGTGAGCCACTGTGCCCAGCCTGATTAGGCAGTTATGATGGGTATGGTGTCTGATAACATATTGTCCAGATGCAGTGATCTGGTAAGTTTCAGCTCCTTGATACTACCTGGGAGGCCTGATGGTTGGTTTCCTGAGATAAGACAGGAAAACTCAGATAAGACAAATGTAACTTTCTCAAGTTTTAAGAATGGGAGGATCAATTCCTATGTTTATTCAAATAAGCCATAAATGTCAATTCTAGGGGACAGTTGGGCCAGTTTCAATATGGCAGATGGGATCATGCAGATATTGCCCACACTCAGCCAGATGACCTGAGGGTGTGTGTCTGTGTGAACTTTGAGAGAATCTGGCAGCTGGGTGGGGGATGGAGTAGGACTTTATGAACTGTTGATGCAACTGGGGAATGGCGGTAATATCTGGATGAGGATATATATATTAGTCTGTTTTCATGCTGCTGATAAAGACATACCCAAGACTGGGAAGAAAAAGAGGTTTAATTGGATTTACAGTTCCACATGGCTGGGGAGGCCTCAGAATTATGGTGGGAGGCAAAGGGCGCTTCTTACCTGGTGGCAGCAAGATAAAATGAAGAAGTTTCCACAAAAGCGGAAACCCCTCATAAAACCATCAGATCTCATGAGGCTTATTCACTACCATGAGAACAGTATGGGGAAAGCCAACCCCATGATTCAAATTATCTCCCACTGGGTCCCCTCAACAACATGTGGAAATTATGGGAGTATAATTCAAGATGAGATTTGGGTGGGGACACAGAGCTAAACCTTATCAGTATATAACATCTCAGCATGTTTTGTTTTGTTTTGTGTTGTTTTGAGACAGAGTCTTGCCGTTACCCAGGCTGGTAACAGTGACAACATCATAGCTCACTGCAACCCCAAACTTCTGGGCTCAAGAGATTCTCCCTCCTCAGCCTCCTGAATAGCTAGGACTACAGGCATAAGCCACTGCGCCCGGTCTCTGTGGGTGTTTGAAAGACTGGGTGTGTGGGCCAGGCCCGGTGGCTCATGCCTGTAATCCCAGCACTTTGGGAGGCTGAGGTGGGTGGATTACCAGAGGTCAGGAGTTTGAGACCAGCCTGGCCAACATGGCGAAACCCCATCTCTACTAAAAATACAAAAATTAGTTTGGTGTGGTGGCAGGCGCCTGAGATCCCAGCTACTTGGGAGGGTGAGGTAGGAGAATCACTTGAACCTGGGAGGCAGAGGTTGCAGTTGCAATGAGCCGAGATCGCGCCATTGCACTCCAGCCTGGGCGATAAAAGTAAAACTTTGTCTCAAAAACAAAACAAAACAACAACAACAACAAAAAAGAATGCCAAAAAATTAGCTGGGTGGGGTGGTGGGCGCCTGTAATCCCAGCTACTCAGGAGGCTGAGGCTGGAGAATCACTTGAACCCAGGAGGCAGAGGCTTCAGTGAGCTGAGATCATGCCACTGCACTCTAGCCAGGGCAACAATAGCGAAACTCTGTCTCAAAAAAAAAAGAAAAGAAAAAAGAAAGGCTGGGTGTACGTGTTGAGTTTCCTGAGGGTTGCCAAAGGGACTGCTTGAATAAAAAATGCTTTGCAAATGCACCAGTGAAACAAAGCAGAATGATGGCATGTGGATTCTGAATTAACCAGGCTGCGATGAAGTTTGAAAAACAGCTTTGGAGCAGTTCGCCAACTCTTATCATCATCATCAATGACACACAGTAGTAATAGCCATTGTTTTTGAGGGGTTAATATGTGACCATCCTGGCTAACACGGTGAAACCCCGTCTCTACTAAGAATGCAAAAAAAAAAAAAAAAAAAAATTAGCCGGGAGAGGTGGCGGGGGCCTGTAGTCCCAGCTACTCGGGAGGCTGAGGCAGGAGAATGGGGTGAACCTGGGAGCCGGAGCTTGCAATGAGCGGAGATCGCGCCACTGCACTCCAGCCTGGGCGACAGAGCGAAACTCCATCTCAAAAAAAAAACAAACTGTCAGACACAACTGTCACGCCCTCCTCCACACAAACTTGAGTATCATGGCTCATGCAAGCCAAGGCTGTCTTATCCCCTGAGGGTCTTCTGCTCTGCCATGGGCTTGGAACATTTTACCCAGGACATACATTGTGGGACTTAGTGCAAAATGAAAATGCAGAGTGCCTTATTCAATCTTATTATGAATTTCAAGATGATGACAGCAAAGCATAAAAGCAGTCATGGGACACTTTTGAGCATGGAGCCCTGCATGACGGCACAAATTTCAGGCCCATGAAGCCAGCCCTACTTTCACCACTGAATTATACCCAGGTGGCTAATGTGACCTTGAGTGGAAAGATTCTACACACTCGTCCCAGGGTACCATCTGCCCTCATAGAAGTCAGCTGTGCACTCATCCAGGGGCTCTACCCGTACAGTGTGACTGCTATTGATTGACTACCCTCAGTGCGTGTGTGTGTGTGTATGTATGTGTGTGTATGGTTAATGTTGTGGGTTCTGTGTCTGGATGTTTCTGACTGATGTCGGCCACCTGTGGAGGAATCTCTTTTATTGCAATCAAGTCAGACTCTGGGATGCAGAGCTATGCATCAGCTTGGGGAATTCAGCACAGGGCTGGGGCTTTCTGGGAGTCTAATCAATAGATCGGAGCGAGAACAGAGCTGTAGGGCCATAACCCCCGTGAACAGAGAAGACCAAGTGAGAAGTTCCTGGGAAGTCCCAAAAGGAGAGCAAGTGTAAACATGCACCCACAAGGGGGCGTGCATTTACTGTCCTTCAATTAAAAACAATTTTTTTTTTTGAGTTAGCCTCTTGGTCTGGTGTGCAATGGTGCAATCACAGTTCACTGTAACCTCCAACTCCTGAACTCAAGTGATCCTCCGGCCTCAGTCTTCTAAGTAGCTAGGACCACAGGTTCGTGCCACCATACCTGGCTAATTTTATTTTTTAATTTTAATGGTTTTTTTTTTTTTTTTTTTGAGACAGGGTCTTGCTCTGTCACTCAGACTGGAGTGCAGTGACGTGATCATGGCTCACTGCAGCCTCAACCTCTTGTACTCAAGTGATCCTCCCATCTTAGCCTCCAAAGTAGCTGGGATCACAGGCATGTGCCACCACACCTGGCTAAGTTTTGTATTTTTTTTGTAAGACGTGGTCTCACTATGTTGCCTAGGCTGGTCTCCCACTCTGACGCTCAAGAGCTCCACCTGCGGGGGCAATCTTGGCTCACTGCAACCTCCAGCCCCCGGGTTCAAGCAATTCTCCCACCTCAACCTCCCAAGTAGCTGGGACTAAAGGCGTGTGCCATCACGCCCAGCTAATTTTTGTATTTTTAGTAGAGACAGGGTTTCACCGTGTTGGCCAGGATGGTCTTGATCTCTTAACCTCGTGATCCACCCACCTCGGCCTCCCAAAGTGCTGGGATTACAGGCGTGAGCCGCCACACCCAGCCTAGTCTTTTCTTTTTCTTTTTATTTCTTTCTTTATTTGTTTATTTTGAGACAGAGTCTCGCTCTGTCGCCCAGGCTGGAGTGCAGTGGCATGATCTCGGCTCACTGCAAGCTCCGCCTCCCGGGTTCACACCATTCTCCTGCCTCAGCCTCTCGAGTAGTTGGGACTACCGGCTCCCACCACCACGCCCGGTTAGTGTGTGTGTGTGTGTGTGTGTGTGTGTGTATTTTTAGTTGAGATAGGGTTTCACCATATTAGCCAGGATGGTCTTGATCTCCTGACCTTGTGATCCATCTGTCTTGGCCTCCCAAAGTACTGGGATTACAGGCGTGAGCCACGGCACCTGGCCAGTCTTTTCTTTTTAAATTATTTTTTAACCTTTTTTTTTGTTTTTTTTTTTGAGACAGCATCTCACTCTGTTGCCCAGGCTGAAGTTTAGTGGCATGATCATAGCTCCCTGCAGCCTTGAACTCCTGGGCTCAAGGGATCCTCCCACCTCAGCCTCCCGAGTAGCTGGGCCAACAGGTGCATGGCACCACTCCTGGTTAATTTTTAAATATTCTGTAGAGATGGGATCTTCCTATGTTTCCCAGGCTGGGCAACATAATAACATCACATCACATCACATCACATCACAACACAACACAACACAACACAACACAACACAATATAACATAACATAACATATTTTAAAGGTGATAGGCCGGGTGTGGGGACTCACACCCGTAATCCCAGCACTTTCCACTTGAGGTGGTAGGATTGCTTGAGCCTAGGAGTTCGAGACTAACCTGGGCAACATAGCGAGCCTCAGCCTCACCTGATCTCCCTTCCTTCTCCTCCCTGGGGTTCACGGCTGGCCACCAGCCTGTCCTGTCATTCCCGTCATCTGCCTGACTCCCTCCTGCACAAAGGTTCAACAGCAGGCCAGCTTCAGGTTCCTGCACCTCTGGCAAAATATCTTGCCTCTTTTTACTTGTCAAAATGATGATGGAATGACCTCAAAGATACATTCACAAAAGCCACCTTCCTATCCCATCACTGAGGCTTCGCCAGAGAGCTTGCTGCCCCAGGGCTGCATACAGTCACCCTCGCAGCAGGGTTCTCATTTTGCCTCCCCTGTCACCTGAGAGTGAGATGGAGAGCTCTGGGCAGGCGGACCCCCTCCAGATTAGTTCAGAAAGTCGGCATAACTACAATTGTTTAAAAAAAACCCTATGCAATGTGGATATAATTTTTGCTCCAGACCAGGCACAGTTACTCATGCCTGTAGTCCCAGCACTTTGGGAGGCCAAGGCAGGTGGATCGCTTCAGGCCAGGAGTTCAAGACCAGCCTGGCCAACATGGCTAAAACCTGTCTCTGCTAAAAATACAAAAATCACGGCCGGGTGCGGTGGCTCATGCTTGTAATCCTAGCACTTTGGGAGGCCGAGGCTGGCAAATTGCCTAAGCTCAGGAGTTTGAGACCAGCCTTGGCAACACGGTAAAACCCTGTCTCTACTAAAAAAATACAAAAAATTAGCCGGGCGTGGCGGCATGCGCCTGTAGTCCCAGCTACTCAGGAGGCTAAGGCAGGACAATTGCTTGAACCTGGGAAGTGGATGCTGCAGTAAGCTGAGAGCACACCAGCCTGGGCAACAAAGCAAGACTCCCTCTCCAAAAAACAAATAATAATAATACAAAAATCAGCCAGGCAGGGTGGCATGTGCCTGTAATCCCAGCTACTTGGGTGGCTGAGGAATGAGAATCGCTTGAACCTGGGAGGCGGAGGCTGCAGTGAGCCGAGATTGCACCATTGCACTCCAGTCTGGGTGACAGAGTGAGACCTTTGTCTCAAAAAAAAAAAAAAAAAAAAAAAAAAAAGATCGGGGCAGTGGCTCACACCTGTAATCCCAGCACTTTGGGAGGCCAAGGCAGGTGGATCATTTGAGGTCAGGAGTTCAAGACCAGCCTGGCCAACATGGTGAAACCCCGTCTCTACTAAAAATACAAAAAAAAAAAAACTAGCCGGGAGTGGTCAGGCACAGTGGCTCACACCTGTAATTCCAGCACTTTGGGAGGCCAAGGAGGGCGGATCATGAGGTCGGGAGATCAATACCATCCTGGCTAACATGCTGAAACCCCATTTCTACTGAAAAAAAAAAAAATAGCCGGGCATAGTGGTGGGCGCTGCAGTCCCAGCTACTCGGGAGGCTGAGGCAGGAGAATGGAGTGAATCCAGGAGGTGGAGCTTGCAGTGAGCCAAGATCGCGCCACTGCACTCCAGCCTAGGTGACAGAGCGAGATTCCATCTTAAAAAAAAAAAAAAAAAAAAGGCCGCGCGCGGTGGCTCAAGCCTGTAATCCCAGCACTTTGGGAGGCTGAGGTGGGTGGATCACAAGGTCAGGAGATCGAGACCATCCTGGCTAACACGGTGAAACCCCGTCTCTACTAAAAATACAAAAAACTAGCCGGGCGTGGTGGCAGGCGCCTGTAGTCCCAGCTACTCGGAGGCTGAGGCGGGAGAATGGCATGAACCCGGGAGGTGGAGCTTGCAGTGAGCCGAGATCGGGCCACTGCACTCCAGCCTGGGCCACACAGCGAGACTCCATCTCAAAAAAAAAAAAAATTAGCTGGGAGTTGTGCTGAGGCAGGAGAATCGCTTGAACCTGAGAGGTGGAGGTTGCAGTGAGCCGAGATCATGCCACTGCACTCTAGCCTGGGAGACAGAGCGAGACTCCATCTCAAAAAAAAAAAAAAAAAAAATTGTTCCAAATACCACCTTTGTGCAAGAAACATCAATCTGAATCTGAATTCCCTTCTGTCAAGTGATTACAGTCATGCAGCACTTAACAATGGTAACACGTTCTGAGAAATAAGTTCTATTTTATCATTGTGTGAACATCACAGACTGTACTTATACAACCCCAGATTGTATAGCCTACTACACGCCTAGGCTACAAACCTGCACAGCATGTTATTGTGCTGAATACTGTAGGCAGTTGTACCACAACAGCTAATATCTGTTCATGTAAACATCTAAACATAGAGAAGGTTCAGTAAAAATACAGTATTATGATCTTATGCGACCACTGTCATATATGCAGTCCACTGTTGATCAAATCATCATTACCCTGTGCATGACCCTGTTGGGGTCCCCTTCCCTCCCGTGGCTGAGAAACGACCCGGGTCTTGCTTGGAGCAGAGCTTTGACCTTGTGTCCTTTTTGGCCTACCACTGAGGGTCTGTCACTCTCCACACTCACAAGGCCCTAGAAGGGGCAGCTCAGATAGGACTCAAGGACCTTAGTCAAGACTGATGCCTAATTCTTTTTCTTATTTATTTATTTTTTGAAATGGAATCTCACTCTGTTGCCAGGCTGGAGTGCAAGTGGAGTCTCACTCTGTTGCCAGGCTTACTGCAATCTCCGCCTCCTCGGTTCAAGCAATTCTCCTGCCTCAGCCTCCTGAGTAGCAGGGACTACAGGCATGCACCACCACACCCATCTAATTTTTGTATTTTTAATAGAGATGGGGTTTCACCATATTGGCCAGGATGGTCTCCATCTCCTGACCTCACCATCTGCCTGCCTCAGCCTCCCAAAGTGCTGGGATTATAGGCGTGAGCCACTGCCCCCAGTCAACTGGTGCCTAATTCTTAGGGTTCAGCCTTGCTGGGTACACTTCGTACTCGTTCCCCACTGAGGTCTTGCCACTGTTCTGGATGTGGTGAGGGAGTGGACACTGCTTCAGCTGTGTTGAGCCATGCCACCCACTGTCCACTCCCACTCCTTGTTGTGCCAGTGACATCCCACCAAGAGGAGTTCAAGTGTTTCTCCTCGGCTATCATACTTCTTGATCTTTGCCAATAGTCTGGGGTAGAGGGATTGGCTCATAGCCAAATCTAGCCCACTTCTAGTTTTTGTGCAGCTCCTGAGCTAAGAATGTTGGCTTGTTTTGTTTTGTTTTGTTTTCTTTGAGACAGGATCTCACTCTGTCACCCAGGCTAGTGTAGTAGTGTGATCACAGCTCACTGCAGACTCAGTCGCCTGGGTTCAGGTAATCCTTCCACCTCAGCCTCCCAAGTAGTTGGTTCTACAGGTGTGAGCCACCACACCAGGCTAATTTTTAAAATTTTCAATAGAGATAAGGGTCTTAGGCTGGTCTCTCAAGCAACCCTCCTGCCTCCCAAAGTGCTGGGATTACAGGTGTGAGCCACTGTGCCCAGTCAAGAACTTTTTTTTTTTTTTTGATACAGAGTCTCGCTCTGTCGCCCAGGTTGGAGTGCAGTGCTGCGATCTCTGCTCACTGCAATCTCCGCCTCCCAGGTTCACGCCATTCTCTTGCCTTAGCCTCCTGAGTAGCTGGGACTACAGGCGCCTGCCACCATGCTGGGCTATTTTTTGTGTGTTTTTAGTAGAGATGGGGTTTCACTGTATTAGCCAGGATGGTCTCCATCTCCTGACCTCATGATCCGCCCACCTCAGCCTCCCAAAGTGCTGGGATTACAGGCATGAGCCACGGCGCCCAGTCTTTTTTTTCTTTTTTCCTTTTCTTGAGACGGAGTCTGGCTCTGTCACCACTCCCGACCTCAAATGATCCACCCACCTCAGCCTTTCAGAGTGCTGGAATTACAGGCATGAGCCAACATGCCCACCCCCAAAAGAGTAATTTTAATGCACTTAGCAGCAGTGTGAAGTGGTGAGAGCACCACTCGTGATCTCTGTCCCAATTATTCAACTCTGCATTTATAGAACCAAAGAAGACATAGAGGATACATAAACGAGTGAGCCTGGCTCTGTTACAATAAAACTTTATTTCTCGCTGTCTAACTGGGTGCGGTGGCTCATGCCTGTAATCCCAGCACTTTGGGAGGCCAAGGTGGGCGGATCACGAGGTCAGAAGATCGAGACCATCCTGGCTAACACAGTGAAACTCCGTCTCTAGTAAAAATACAAAAAAAAAAAAAAAAAAAGAAAAGAAAAGAAAATTAGCCGGGCGTGGTGATGGGCACCTGTAGTCCCAGCTCCTTGGGAGGCTGAGGCAGGAGAATGGTGTGAACCCAGGAGGAGGAGCTTGCAGTGAGCTGAGATCGCGCCACTGCACTCCAGCCAGGGCGACAGAGACTCCGTCTCAAAAACAAACAAACAAAAAAACTTTATTTCTGCACACTGAAATTTGAGTTTCAGATAATTCTCACATATCACAAAATATTATTCTGCACATGATTTTTCCTTTGGCCGGGTGCTGTAGCTCACGCCTGTAATCCCAGCACTTTGGGAGGCCGAGGCGGGCGGATCACGAGGTCAGGAGATTGAGACCATCCTGGCTAACACGGTGAAACCCTGTCTCTACTAAAAATACAAAAAATTAGCCAGGTATGGGCCAGGCACGGTGGCTCTCGCCTGTAATCCCAGTAGTTTGGGAGGCTGAGGCAGGCAGATCATGAGGTCAGAAGATCGAGACCATCATGGCTAACACGGTGAAACCCGATCTCTAATAAAGATACAAAAAATTAGCCAGGCGTGGTGGAGGGCGCCTGTAGTCCCAGCTACTTGGGAGGCTGAGGCAGGAGAAAGGCGTGAACCCGGAAGGCAGAGCTTGCAGTGAGCCAAGATAGCCGGGTATGGTGGCTGGGGCCTGTAGTTGCAGCTACTCAGGAGGCTGAGGCAGGAGAATGGCGTGAACTCAGGCGGCAGAGCTTGTAGTGAGCCGAGATCATGCCTCTGCACTCCAGCCTGAGCAACAAACAGAGTGAGACACCATCTCAAAAAAAAAAAAAAAGAAAAGAAAAAAAAGAAAAAAAAGGTGGAGGATGTTTAAGTAAAATAATTCACTAAAATAATTTAAGACTACTAGACTTCTTTTTTGTTGTTGTCGTCTTGAGATAGTCTTGCTGTTTTGAGATGGTTTCGCCATGTTGGCCAGGCTAGTCTTGGTCTTGAACTCTCAACCTCAAGTGATCTTCCCACCTCAACCTCCCAAAGTGCTGGGATTACAGGTGTGAGACACTGTCTGCTTGGCCGTCTGCTATCCTTTTGGAGAGAACAGTTGGTCAAAAAGTTGAGGACTGGCTGGGCATGGTGGCTCATGCCTGTAATCCCAGCACTTTGAGAGGCTGAGGTGGGAGCATCCAAGCATTGCTTGAGGCCAGGAGTTTGAGAGCAGCCTGAGCAACATATTGAGACACCATTTCCTAAAAAAAAAAAAAAAAAAAAAAAAATTAACCAGGCATGGTGGCGTGAGCCTGTGGTCCCAGCTACTTGGGAGGCTGAGGTAGGGGGATCGCGTGAATCCAGAAGGTCAAGGCTGCAGTGAGCCATGATAGTGCCACTGCACTCCAGCCGGGGTGACAGAACGAGATCCTGTCTTTTTTTTTTTTTTTTGAGATGGAGTCTCACTTTGTCACCCAAGCTGGAGTGCAGTGGCATGATCTTTCTCGGCTCACTGCAGCCTCTGCCTCCCAGGTTCAAGCAGTTCTCCTGCCTCAGCCTCCTGAGTAGCTGGGATTACAGGCACCCACCACCACACCTGGGTAATTTTTGTAGTTTTAGTAGAGACGGAGTTTCACCATGTTGGCCAGGCTGGTCTTGAACTCCTGAGCTCTTAATCTGCCCGCCTCAGCCTCCCAAAGTGCTGGAATTACAGGCATGAGCCACTACACCAGGCATTAGAAATCCTGTCTTAAAAAAAAAAAGGACTGCGGACAGTGACTCATGTCTTTAATCCCAGCACTTTGGGAGGCCAAGGTAGGCAGATCACTTGAGGTCAGGAGTTTGAGACCAGCCTGGCCAACATGGTGAAATCCCGTCTCTACTAAAAATACAAAAATTAGCCAGGCCTGGTGGTGGGCACCTGTAATCCCAGCTACTTGGGAGGCTGGGGCAGGAGAACTGCTTGAACCTGGGAGATGAAGGTTGCATAGAGCCGAGATTGTACCATTGGAGTTTGTGCCATTGCACTCCAGCCTGGGCAACAGAAGGAGACTCCATCTTAAGGTCTGGAAGTAGATAGTGGCGATGGGTGTACAACATTATGAATGTACTTAATGCTACTGACATATGCTTAAAAATGGTTAAATGGTAAGTTTTGTTTTGTTTTGTTTTGTTTTGTTTTTGAGACGGAGTCTTGCTCTGTCGCCCAGGCTAGAGTGCAGTGGCGCAATCTCGGCTCACTGCAAGCTCCGCCTCCCGGGTTCACGCCGTTCTCCCGCCTCAGCCTCCCGAGTAGCGGGGACTACAGGCGCCCGCCAACACAGCCGGCTAATTTTTTGTATTTTTAGTAGAGACGCGGTTTCAGCGTGTTAGCCAGGACGGTCGCGGTTTCAACGTGTTAGCCAGGACCGTCTCGGTTTCCTGACCTCATGATCCACCCGCCTCGGACTCGCAAAGTGCTGGGATTACAGGCGTGAGCCACCGCGCCCGGCCCTGTTATGTTTTTTAAAACCACAGTTTAAAAAAACTACTTTAAAGAAAGAAGAAGTGGCTGAACCCCATATCCCTTCCTCAACTCAATCCAAATGGTGCTGCCCTTCTCCCATACCAGCAGATGATAGAGAACAGAGTGTCTCTAGACTGGGGAACACCAGGCAGTTAAGAGTCAGATTATCATCTGAAAAGCAGAATGATTACAGATAAGTTTATATACTGAATATGTAAGCTCCGCGCTTCTTCTTTAGGAAGGATCTAGAATGCTTACAGCCAGAGTATACCTGCAGGCAGGAGACTGGCAGAGACCTCAAGAGAAAATAATAAACACATTGACATTGACATCAAACAGAGTGGGAAAGGAGGTTCTAAAGGAAATGACCACTCAGATTATACAACACTGAAACTGTGGACAAGCCCCACTCAATGCCTCCTACTGCCAATCAGTTTTCTAGGGCCTGACTCTTCTGTATAAGGAGACAACCAATAATCAGCAGCTATCAGAGAAATGAAAGTAACGTGGTAAGCGGAGATGAAAGCAACAATAACAAATCAGAGGAAATGTGCATTCTGCATTAATATTCTCAGAGATATTAGAGAAGACATTACATCCATAAAGCAAGAACAGCATGCCTCAGGAAAAAAAGGGGGGAAGAAAAGAAATTCCAGAAAGCAATGTTAAAGCTCTTGAAAAATGAAACTTATGATAGCAGAAGTGAGAAACTCAATATAAGGGTTGGAAATAGAGTTGAAGAAATCTCCAGGAAGTAGAGCAAAATGACAGTAATGGAAAATGTAAAGTAAAAGGGACCAGGTGCCGTGCTCACGCCTGTAATCCCAGCACTTTGGGAGGCCGAGGTGAGAGGATTACTTGAGGTCAGGAGTTCGAGACCAGCCTGGTCAACATGGTGAAACCCCGTCTCTACTAAAAATACAAAAATTAGCTAGATGTGGTGGTGCACATCTGTAATCTCAGCTACTCAGGAGGCTGAGGTGGGAGAATCGCTTGAACGCAGGAGGCGGAGGTTGCAGTGAGCCAAGATTGCGCCACTGCACTCCAGCCTGGGTGATGGAGCGAGACTTCATCTCAAAAGAAAAAAAAAAGGCCGGGCTCGGTGGCTCAAGCCTGTAATCCCAGCACTTTGGGAGGCCAAGACGGGCGGATCACGAGGTCAGGAGATCGAGACCATCCTGGCTAACATGGTGAAACCCCATCTCTACTAAAAAATACAAAAAAATAGCCGGGCGAGGTGGCGGGCGCCTGTAGTCCCAGCTACTCGGGAGGCTGAGGCAGGAGAATGGCGTGAACCCGGGAGGCGGAGCTTGCAGTGAGCTGAGATCCGGCCACTGCACTCCAGCCTGGGCGGCAGAGCAAGACTCCGTCTCAAAAAAAAAAAAAAAAAAAATACAAAAAACTAGCCAGGCGAGGTGGCGGGCGCCTGTAGTCCCAGCTACTGGGGAGGCTGAAGCATGAGAATGGCGTGAACCTGGGAGGCGGAGCTTGCAGTGAGCTGAGATCCGGCCACTACACTCCAGCCTGGGCGACAGAGCAAGACTCCGTCTCAAAAAAAAAAAAAAAAGAAAAAAGAGAGAGAGAGAGAATTTCCTATAACTGAGGTACTGTGTGTGTGTTTTCCAGATTGTAATGGACTGTCCCAGGATGGCTAGCTGTCACAGAGCAAAGGATCTCAAACCTTTTGATCTCATAACCTCTTTTCACTCTTCAGTATTTTTTAGGATTCTAAAGAATTTTGTTCATGTTGGTTATATCTATTATGAAAGGAAAATAAAATCTTGGGACCCCAAACTCATTATGTCAAAGGGAAAGTTAAGCTTGGGAACCACAAAAACTGCCTTCCTTTCCCAAACGGACAGCTGTAATTTCACAGGCTTAGTTATGTAAAATGTAGATCTACTAAGCCCGAGACAATGCATAATTGACTCCCCCGATCCCTTTTCACATATAAAATGTAGAGTCACCGAGCTGCTAATCAGAGCCTCACAACAATGTCACCACTTGCCGCCCTGCCTACCCTCCTGCCCGCTTTTTTCCCCTTTCCTCCCTCCCCTCCTGCCGCCTCTTCCCTCTTTGGAAAAAGCACAGGACACAGATCATACTGTGACTTGTGTCTCTTTTTCCCTGGGTGTGTCTTCAACCTTGGCAAGATAAACCTCTAAATCGACTGAGATGCCTCAATCACTTTTTGGTTCACACCATTAATATCTACCATGTGAGAAATTAAAACAGAGAAAATGTTTACACATTTATTAATTAATTTATTTAAAATAATATCGTAAAACCATTACATGTTAACACAACTTTTTTTTTTTTGAGAAGGTGTCTCGCTCCGTTTCCCAGGCTGGAGTGCAGTGGTGCGATCTCGGCTCACTGCGACATGTACCTCCCAGGTACAAGCAATTCTGCTTCAGCCTCTCAAGTAGCTGGGATTATAGGCGCGTGCCACCACGCCCAGCTAATTTTTGTATTGTGAGTAGAGATGGGGTTTCACTATGTTGGTCAGTCTGGTCTCAAACTCCTGATCTCAAGTGATCCTCCCATCTCAGTCTCCCAGTGTTGAGATTACAGGCATGAGCCATTGTGCCCAGCCAACACAACATATTTTTAATGAAAAATAACTACATTTTTCCAAACCAAAACGAAGGTGAAAACAGTGGTATTGTTTTGTATTTTTTGCAAATCTCTTCAATGTCTGGTTTAATATTCTGGTTTAATTCCCATATCTGCTTCTACACTCAACCTGTTTCAACATCACATATCACAAACAGCTAGGCGCAGTGGCTCACACCTATAATCCCAGCACTTGGGAGGTCAAGACGGGAGGATCACTTGAGGCCAGGAGTTGGAAGACCAGTCTGGGCAACATAAACAAGACCCCTCTGTCTCTATAAAAACAAAACAAAAAATCACATGTCACGTATCCTCTGGAAAATCCCACTGTACACTCATGAGAGACAAATAATATCTTTTTTTTTTTTTTTTTTTTTGGAGATGGTATCTTGCTCCATCACCCAGGCTGGAGTGCAGTGGTGAGATTTCAGCTCACTGCAACCTCTACCTCCTGGGTTCAAGCGATTCTCCTGCCTCAGCCTCCCCAGTAGCTGGGGTTACAGGCATGTATCACCCAGGTAATTTTTGTATTTTTAGTAAAGATTAGGTTTCACCATGTTGGCCAGGCTGGTCTCAAACTCCTGACCTCATGATCCGTTTGCCTCGGCCTCCCAAAGTGCTGAGATTACAGGTGTGAGCCACCACGCCCAGCTGACAAATAACATCTTAATATTGCTGTGAACCCAGTGTAGACTTTATGGATACTTTGAAAGGATCGCACTTTGGAAACCACAGAGTTAAACAATATTTGCTTCTGCTAATGTTCAAGTCTCATTGGCTTCATGCGATAAAAATGTACTCCAGTGAAGACTGGCCAGCTTCCCATGGAGAGCTGGCTTTTTCCATCATGCTGTAAATTATACCATCTGGAATGTGTGGTTTCCAAGTTTACAGAGAGAGAGGAGAAGGGGGCTGGTGAATCAGGTGGGATGCTTTTAAGGGTAGGGCCTGAGCCAGGCACACTGGCTCATGTCTATAACGTCAGCTATTATGGAGGCTGAGGTGTTTGAGCCCAGGAGGTTGAGGCTGCAGTGAGTCATGATCACAGCACGGCACTCCAGCCTGGGTGACAGAACGAGACTCAGACCCTTGAACAAAAAAAAGACTAGGGCCTAGAGGTGGGCATGTCACTACTGTCCATATTTATTGGCCAGACCTCTGTCACTAGACCTCAGTTTAACTGCAAAGGGCCTGGGAAATGTCATCTTCCTATGTGTCCAGGAAGAGAATTGGGTGTGGTGAACACTTAGCATCTGCTCCACCCCTGGGGTGATCATGGCACTCACATGATCCTGTGACCGGAAGCCTCCACAGGGTCACTTCATGAACATTTCTCATATTTCTGCAGCATTTTCAAACAGTTGCCCTATTAGTGACAGCAGTTATAACAGGCGACTTTGACTTCAAGCATTTGTACCATTGAAATTAATTTTTCTATTTTAATTATAAAAATAATACATGTTCACACACACAAAGCATCATTTCAATGATCAGAGGGATAAAAGAGAAAGGTAAACATGACACCCCATAGAACCTCCTTGAACTGTGTCACCACCAGAGAGAAGCAAAGAAACTCTCTCAAAAAGTTTCTTTGCATCTCTAACTTACATCTACATCTATTTTTTGGAATGCAGTTGGGGTCATATTATGCATACTGTTCTATAAATCCGGAAGGAGGGGCATGTAAGTAGACAAGATGATATGCAGAAGCAGATGGAAGGTAGAGTAACTCCTCTGCATCAATTCAGGGCTCCCTCTGGCTGAAAGAAGAAAAAGAAGAGTGTGGCTGGGGATGTGGCCATAGAGCAACGACAGTCAGGCCCAGCCTCCCAGCAGCATGCAGGAGAGGCAGCCAGACCCCCAGATGGACTGCCCAGGCCTCACAGGCAGATAGGGTGTGGACAGCCTCACAAAGATGCCTGGGTCCCCAGCATTGCAGAGGTTTCAGCAAATTGCTGGGCCTAGAGTTGTGACGACCGGGCATGGTGGCCTTCTCAGTGGTCATCTGTGAGCACACATAACCATGGACCAATGCCCCTCCTACTCCCTGTGTGGCATAACCCTGAACAGAGGGAAAGAATAACAAACCTAGTGTCAGGAGTGGAACCCTGCCTGTTTTTGTATAACCCACAAGTCAAGAATCTTTCTTCCTTCCTTCCTTCCTTCCTTCCTTCCTTCCTTCCTTCCTTCCTTCCTTCCTTCCTTCCTTCTTTCCTTCCTTCCTTCTCTCTCTCTTTCTCGCTTTCTTTCTTTCTTTTCTTTCTTTCAGAGGGAGTCTTGCTGTGTCTCCCACGCTGGAGTGCAGTGGCATGATTTCGGCTCACTGCAATCTCCACCTCCTGGGTTCAAGCAATTCTCCTGCCTCAGTCTCCTGAGTAGCTGGGATTACAGGCACCTGCCACTACACCCGGCTAATTTTTGTATTTTAGTAGAGACAGGGTTTCACTATGTAGGTCAAGCTGGTCTTGAACTCCTGACCTCAAATTATCCATCCACCTCGGCCTCCCAAAGCGCTGGGATTACAGATATGAGCCACTGTTGGGCCGGGCGCGGTGGCTCAAGCCTGTAATCCCAGCACGTTGGGAGGCCGAGACGGGCGGATCACGAGGTCAGGAGATCGAGACCATCCTGGCGAACACGGTGAAACCCCGTCTCTACTAAAAAAATACAAAAAACTAGCCGGGCGAGGTGGCGGGCGCCTGTAGTCCCAGCTACACAGGAGGCTGAGGCAGGAGAATGGCGTAAACCCGGGAGGCGGAGCTTGCAGTGAGCTGAGATCCGGCCACTGCACTCCAGCCCCGGCGACAGAGCGAGACTCCGTCTCAAAAAAAAAAAAAGATATGAGCCACTGCGCCCGGCCTTATTTATTTATTTATTTATTGAGACAGGGTTTCATTCTGTCATGCAGGCTGAGTGCAGTAGTGGGATCACAGCTCACTGCAGCCTCAACCTCCTGGGCTCAAGTAATCCTCCAGCCTCAGCCTCCCGAGGAGCTTTTTTTTTTTTTTAAACCTACTAAGAATCACTGAAGTTTTTCTGAAGTTTTTATATTTCTCTCCCTCTCCCTCCATCTCTCTCTTTCTCTATCTCTCTTTCCAAGACATGGTCTCTCTCTTGTCCAGGCTGGAGTGTAGTGAGCTCCTGGGCTCAAACGATTCTCCTGCCTCAGCCTCCCAAAAGATAGGGACTACAGGTGCACACCACCACACTCAGCTAATTAAAACATTTTTTTGTAGAGATAGGGTCTCCTGATGTTGCCCAGACTGTGTCAACTCTTGGGCTTAAGTCATCTGCCTGCCTTGGCCTCCCAAAGGGCCAGGATTACAGGCGTGAACCACCACGAAAAAAAAATCAAATGGAGACTATTTTGTGACACATTAAAGTTATCTAAAATTCTAATTTCAGTGTGCAGACATGGAGTTTTATTGAAACATAGCCAGGTTCATCTGTTACATGGTGCCTGTGTCTGCTTTTGGGCTCCAACAGCAGAGTCGAGTTGTTGGAACAGAGATCGTAAGTGGTGCTCTGTCACTTTGCTTTGCAGCTCAGTGCACTATAAATTGCAGTTTTGGGCTGGGCGTGGTGGCTCACACCTGTAATCCCAGCACTTTGGGAGGCCAAAGCAGATGAATCACCTGAGGTCAGGAGTTTGAGACCAACCTGGCCAGCATGGTGAAACCCTGTCTCTACCAAAAATACAAAAATTAGTTGGGCGTGGTGGCGGGGGCCTGTAATTCCAGCTATTTGGGAGGCTGAGGCAGGAGAATCGCTTGAACCTGGGAGGCAGAAGTTGCAGTGAGCTGAGATCGCGCCATTGCACTACAGCCTGGGCAACAGAGTGAGACTCCGTCTCAAAATAAATAAATAAATTTCAGTTTTGCAGTTACAACTTGATCGTTTTGTTGTTGTTGTTGTTGTTTGAGATGGAATTTCGCTCTGTTGCCCAGGCTGGAGTGCAGTGGTATGATCTCAGCTCACTGCAACCTTCACCTCCCACGTTCAAGCCATTCTCCTGCCTCAGCCTCCCAAGTAGCTGGGATTTCAGGTGTGTGCCATCATGCCCAGCTAATTTTTGTATTTTTAGTAGAGACGAGGTTTCGCCATGTTGGCCAGGCTGGTCTCAAACTCCTGACCTCAAGTGATCCACCAGCGTTGGCCTCCCAAAATGCTGGGATTACAGGCATGAGTCACTGCGCTTGGCCACAACTTGATAAGTTTGAGGGCCAACTGTATCATCATACAGTGACAATTTATATTATATTATTTCACTTTATTTTATTTTTGAGACAGAGTCTTACTCTGTCCCCCAGGCTGGAGTACAGTGGCGCAATCTCGGCTCACTGCAGCCTCTGCCTCCTGGGTTCAAGCAATTTTTGTGCCTCAGCCTCTGAATAGCTGGGATTACAGGCACGTGCCACCATGGTCGGCTAATTTTTGTATTTTTAGTAGAGATGTGGTCTTGCCATGTTGGCCAGGCTGGTCTTGAACTCCTGACCTCAGGTGATTCGCCTGCCTCAGCCTCCCAAAGTGCTGGGATTACAGATGTGTGTCGTTGCACCTGGCCTATTTTATTCTATTACCAGTGCATACCTATCATGTGAAAAGAAGAAAGTAAGCCGGGCACGGTGGCTCACGCCTGTAATCCCAGCACTTTGGGAGGCCGAGGTGGGTAGATCACCTAAAGTCAGGAGTTGGATGCCAGCCTGACCCACATGGTGAAATCCCGTCTCTATTAAAAATACAGAAATTGGCTGGGCATGGTGGCAGGCACCTGTAATCCCAGCTACTCAGGAGGCTAGGGCAGAAGAATCACTTGAACCCGAGAGGCAGAGGTTGCGATGAGCTGAGATTGTGCCATTGCACTCCAGCCTGGGCAACAACAGCAATACTCTGTCTCAAAATAAATAAAAAAATAAAAAAGAGAGAAAAGGGAGAAAGAAGAGTCAGTCATTGTACTGGGGACATGCCTTATGCTGGAGCCTAGAGATCTTAGGGCTTTTCTGACTTTCCAAGGATGGGACTCAGTGTGGCTATTTATATATATATATTTATATATATATTTATATATATATTTATATATATATTTATATATATTTATATATATTTATATTTATATATATTTATATATATATTTATATATATTTATATATATATTTATATATATATTTATATATATTTATATATATATTTATATATATTTATATATATATTTATATGTTTATATTTATATATTTATATATATTTATATATATTTATATATATTTATATATATATTTATATATTTTTTTTATATATATATTTATATATATATTTATAAGAGTTTCACCACCATGTTGGCCAGGCTGGTCTCCAACTACTGACCTCAAGTGATCTGCCCGCCTTGGCCTCCCAAAGTGCTGGGATTATAGGCATGAGCCACTGCGCCTGGCCCCTTCTTTTTTTCTTGCCTTTCCTCATCAGGCTGCACCCCAGGGCCGAGACCTACAACCTCCCTCTGGGTCAATATCTAGGGTGCCATGCCCAGTGATAGTATATGTCCGTCCTATCTATGACATGCCTGATTGGGGTCCACCTCATGTCCCATTCTCTCTCATACTCCATTATCAGAAGAATGAAGTGCCAGGGAATAGGCAGCAGGTGGTCTAGTGCCTCATCACCCTGTGATATCCACGGATCTGCTGTAACCTCAGCCTTCAGTTGGGGGTTGAGCATGGGGTGAGGAGGGTACATTCATAGTCCACAAAGCAGAATCGTACCCTAAAGTGGTGACTCAGCTTGGCCCCGATCAGGCCAGCAGCATCTGGGCTATGCAGTATTTGGTGGAACCAGTGATTTCTATGTCATGTGTCTGCTGCCAAGGGGATAAGGGGAGGGAGGATCAGGCAAGGGCCTGAGGCCAACTCTGCCTCCGCTCCACGTGCTGGCCCAGAATAGACCCTGCCCCTGGTCTGATGCTCTTCCTCCATCCCCAGGGTCCTTAGGCAAGGGGGGAAAATGAGCAGGTCCGGGTTGGGGAGAGAGTTGGGCTCCAGTGCTCCTGACACCTGCTCCCCAGCTGAGAAAAGTAGACTTTTTGTGAAATGAGAATATCATCAGCTTGGTTGTCAGGTTTAGATTTGCCAAGAATAGGAGGCTGAGGCCTTGTTCCTTCTTGTCTGCACCCCCTCTCCTCTGTCCTAGGCCTTTGGATCACTACTGAGGAAGGCTTCCCAAACCCATCCCCAGAAAGAACTGAGCTTGGCCAGGCGCAGTGGCTCATGCCTGTAATCCCAGCACTTTGAAAGGCTGATGCAGAAGGATTGCTTGAGCCCAGGAGTTCAAGAGCCTGGGCAACATAGCAAGACCCTGTCCTTAAATTAAAAAAAATTAAAAATCAGGCCGGGCGCGGTGGCTCAAGCCTGTAATCCCAGCACTTTGGGAGGCCAAGGTGGGCGGATCACAAGGTCAGGAGATCGAGACCATCCTGGCTAACACCGTGAAACCCCGTCTCTACTAAAAAAAAAAAAATACAAAAAACTAGCCGGGCGTGGTGGCGGGCACCTGTAGTCCCAGCTACTTGGGAGGCTGAGGCAGGAGAATGGCGTGAACCCGGGGGGCGGAGCTTGCAGTGAGCCGAGATAGCGCCACTGCACTCCAGCCTGGGGCACAGAGCAAGACTCTGTCTCAAAAAAAAAATAAAATAAAATAAAAATAAAAATAAAAAAAGTATATATATATATAAAAATCAGGCCCTTGCCTGATCCCCCTGCCCCACCTTATTCCCTTGGCAACAGACACATGACAAAAAAAAAAATGTAATCCCAGCACTTTGGGAGGCTAAGGCAGGTGGATCACCTGAGATCAGGAGTTTGAGACCAGCCTGACCAACACGGTGAAACCCCGTCTGTACTAAAAATACAAAATTAGCTGGACATGGTGGTGCGCGCCTGTAATCCCAGCTACTCAGGAGGCTGAGGCAGGAGAATCGCTTGAATCCGGGAGGCGGAGGTTGCAGTGAGCCGAGATCGTGCCATTGCACTCCAGCCTGGGCAACAAGAGCAAAACTCCGTCTCAAAAACAAAAAAAAAAAGAAAGAAGGAGAGAGAGAAAAAAAGAGAAAGAGAAAGAAGGAGGAAGAGAGAGAGAGAAAGAAAATAAATAAAGAACTGAGCTGGGTGTAAGCCACTGTCTTCAACCTTTGCAGTACTGCAGGCTCCCTGACAGAAGTTCTGAGCTGGGACTCTAGGCACAATGTATCTTGTCTTACCACTATAGAGTAAGGTGACAAGAGCAGGAGGACCTGGGACTTGGTGTATTTGGGGCCTCCCTGGGTTGGTCACAGCTCTTTCCAGCTCATTCTTCTTGTAGGCCACCCTGAATTTGCCAGACTCTGGCCTATGGTGAGGAAGCCATCCTGTGTGCTGGCACCCACACGCCAGTTCCTTGGGAGTCAGTTTTCTGACCCCTGATGTTATGTCCCAGCTGGAATCTGAGGACAGGGCTGCTCAGTTGGGTTCTCAGGAGCCTGGTGAAGATATCAGGTCCAATGGGGCCTATGACCTTGAACTCCATTTTTTCAGGGCTGTCAATATCAGGAGGAGCATAGGTTGTCATTGGGTGAAGTTGCCCAAGATGGTTGCCTAGAAGGAGTTTAGGGGGTTGGATCCTGGGGTCCAGGCCACACATGGAGGCTGCAGGGAGTGGAACTTGGGAAGCCAGTGCTGGAAAGGTGGGGGACTCCAGAGGGAGGAGGGAGGGGTGCTCCAGAAAAGGTGATGGGTTGGAGTAATCCGTAGGAATCCCTGGGGTGTCCACATAAGTGTCATCTCCTGGCATGGGCAAGTGGTGAGCGGCATTCGGACCCAGGACCCCTCCCTGACTTTGGTTCACCCTGCAAGTAAGGCTGTGGGCTGACCTGTGGCCGGGTGGTCTCAGCTGGACCACGAGGGCTGTGTGCTTAGAAGGCCCCAGTAACAGTGACAAAATCCACTCAGGACATGCTGAAGGTGATAAGGTGATGGCTGGGCTCACAGAAAAAGAGGTGGGGGCCTTCCTGGGCTGGGAAGGCTGAGTTGTCTCCTAGTGGGTATCTCTGAGGAGTGGACCAGACCACAGGAGCCCCAAAAGATCCAAATTATTTGTGTTCAATCCCCAGCCTTCACATCAACCCTGCTCCCTCCACCCCAAGGTTCCTAGTAGGCCCTAAGTATCTGTACCAGGCCCTGGCATGCAGTAGGTGCTCAGGACATATTTCAAAATAAAGGAATGAGCTATGCCTGCTCACTGGGTTCCAATGACCACCACCTATTTGGTGTTCCCGGAGCTGAGTGTCAGGCTGCTTATTCTTCTGCCTCTAACATCCCCAGCAGCCCTTCCCCGAAACTCATTGGCTGCAGGCCTCAGCCATCATCTGGTACCAGAAAGGCCTTGGGCTTTGGAGTTAGAAACGGTGGGTTAGGGCAGAGATTCTCAAAGCTCAGTCCCATCAGAGCCACCTGAAGGGTTTGTTAAAACTGTAGTAGCTGGCTGGGTGCAGTGGCTCACGTCTGTAATCCCAGCACTTTGGGAGGCCAAGGTAGGCAGATCACAAGGTCAGAAGTTCGAGACCAGCCTGGCCAATATAGTGAAAGCTCGTCTCTACTGAAAAACACAAAAATTAGCTGGGTGTGGTGGCACGTGCCTGTAGTTCCAGCTACTCAGGAGGCTGAGGCAGGAGAATCACTGGACCCTGGGAGGTGGAGGTTGCAGTGAGCCGAGATGGAGCCACTGCACTCCAGCCTGGGCGACAGAGTGAGACTCCGTCTCGAAACAAACAAACAAACAAACAAACAAACTCTAGCAGCTGAGCCCTACCCAGGGGTTTCTGATTCATTATGTTGGGGCAGAGCCAGACTTACATGCTCCCAAGTTCCTAACTTATGCTGATGCTATTGGTGTGGGTGCCAAATTTTGGGGGATGAACATGTTTAGACACACCTGGAACAGACTCTTGGTGTCCACAGCTGGTATCTGCCTCTGATGTGCCTGAGGCTTTCTGAGCTCACTCTACAAGTTGGTCAGAAGTGCCAGGAATTAACTCTTCCCCAACAACCCTCCAAGGGACTGAGAGGGGGTTGCTGTATATCTACTCACCTTCCTCCTGCCTTGGGTGGAACTTCTCTGAGACATGCATTCTGCACTGCAGCCCAGAGTTCCCCATCCACATCCCGGGGGGACCAGGCATCCCCAGTGGAACCCTGCTTATGACCCACTTTATAGTGGCTGTCTTCCCTCCCTGTATTTTTGTAACTTGTTCTTTGTATCCTCTTTTATTTACTTATTTATTTTTGAGACAGGGTCTTGCTCTGTCGCCCAGACTGAGTGCAGTGGCATGCTCATGGCTTACTGCAGTCTTGACCTCCTAGGCTCAAGCAATCCTCCCACCCCAGTCTCCCTAATAGCTGGGACTGCAGGTGTGTGCCACTATGCCAGGCTATTTTTTTTTTATTTTTTATTTTTGAGACAGACTCTCGCTCTGTCACCTAGGCTGGGTGCAGTGGCATGATCTCGGCTCTCTGCAACCTCTGCCTCCCAGGTGCAAGTGATCCTCCTGCCTCAGCCTCCCAAGTAGCTGGGATTACAGGTGCACACCACAATGCCTGGTTAATCTTTGTATTTTTAGTAGAAATGGGGTTTCATTCACCATTTTGGCCAAGCTGATCTCAAACTCCTGACCTCAAGTGATCCAGCCATCTCGGCCTCCCAGAGTGCTGGGGTTACAGGCCTGAGCCACTGCGCCCAGCCTAAGTTTTGTATTTTTTATAGACAGGATTTCCCCATGTTGCCCAGGCTGGTTTCGAACTCCTGGGCTCAGGTAATCTGTAAGCCTGGTCTCCCAAAGTGTTGGGATTACAGGCGTGAGCCACCATGCCTGGCTTGTATCCTCTTATAAACTTCCTATGCTACAATGTTTGTCTCAAGGTTTTCTGAAGTGGGAACTCAAACTAAGACAATGTCTCTGCCTCTTGTTTGTCTATGACTATGGTCAGTTCACACCACTGCACTTGATCTTAACCAAAAGGCCGGGAAATGACAGGTTCGTGCCATTGTTCTGGGCCTCCATTCATTCTTCTGTGAAGTGGAGAGAAGTCTACCAACATTCTCATTGACTTGCAGTAACAGCACAATGGGTGTGAGCATTGTAGAGCAGGGACTCACTGGGGCTCTGGGATTATGGAGGAGGAAACTCATTTCTTTTTTTTTTTTCGCTCTTGTCACCCAGGCTGGAGTGCAATGGTGTGATCTCAGCTCACTGCAAGCTCTGCCTCCTGAGTTCAAGCGAGTCTCCTGCCTTAGCCTCTCAAGTAGCTGTGATTCCAAGCACATGCCACCACGCCTGGCTAATTTTTGTATTTTTAGTAGAGATGGGGCTTCACCATGTTGGCCAGGCTCGTCTCAAACTCCTGACCTTGAGTGATCTGCCAGCCTTGGCCTCCCAAACTGCTGGGATTACAGGTGTGAGCCACCGCACCTGGCCTAATAACATTTTTTATTGGGAAAATTTACATAACCTAAAATTCACCATTTTAACCATTTTAAAGGGTACAGTACAATGGCTTTTTGTATATTCACGATGTTATGCAACCATCACCACTACCTATTTGGAAAACATTTGACATTTTTAGTTGTTGCAACTAAAGAGGTATGGTGCTCCTGACACCTAGTGGGCGGAGACCAGAACTGCTGTTAAACATCCCACCAGAAAGAATTACCTGGGCGTGGGGTTGCTGGTAATCCCAACACTTTGGGAGGCAGGGGTGGGAGAATCACTTGAGCCCAAGAGTTCAAGAGCAGCCTGGGCAAAAAAGTGAGACTCCATCTTTACAAAAAATACAAAAAATTAGCCGGGCGTGGCAACGTGGGCCCGTGGTCCCAGCTACTCGGGAAGCTGAGCTGGGAGGATCGCTTGAGCCTGGGAAGGGGAGGTTGTAGTGAGCCATGATTGCACCACTGCACACCAGCCTGGGTAACATAGCAAGATCCTGCCTCAAAAAAAAAAAAAAAATAGAAAGAAAGAAAAAGAAAAAAAGAATAGTCTGCACCAAAATGTTAACAGCAGAGGTTGAGAAGCTTGCTGTACACAATGAAAACACCATCACCACACCAACAGTAATTCAGCAGTATCAACCTGACTTGTTCCAAGAATGCCGTTTTACCATGTTCTTTTTTTGTGTTTTTTTGTTTGTTTGTTTTGTTTTTTGTTTTTTTGAGACGGAATTTCGCTCTTGTTGCCCAGGCTGGAGTGCAATGGCGCGATCTCGGCTCACCGCAATCTCTGCCTCCCGGGTTCAAGCAATTCTCCTGCCTCAGCCTCCCGAGTAGCTGGGATTACAGGCATATGCCACCACATCCAGCTAATTTTGTATTTTTGGTAGAGATGGGATTTCTCCATGTTGATCAGGCTGGTCTCAAACTCCCGACCTCAGGTGATCCGCCCACCTCAGCCTCCCAAAGTGCTGGGATTACAGGCGTGAGCCATCACGCCCAGCCCATTTTAGCATTCTTATTTTAGTCCAGGAGCCAAACAAGTTTCATGAATTGGATTTAGTTATGTCTCTCTATTGTCTTTTAATATAGAAGAGTATCATCTGCCCCACACTCAGCCTGTTTGTTTTTCATGTCTTTGATTTTCTTTTTAGGAGTTCAGGCCAGGCCAGTTTTCTAGTATCATATTCTGGATTTACCTGATTGCTTCTTCAAGATTGGATCCATGGTAAATACTTTTGTCAAGAATACTACATTGGTGATTTTTGCATCACATCAGGAGGCCCATCGTATACGATTGCTGTGCTCTTTACAATGTTGAAACTAGAAGATAGCATAGTTCAGAAGACAGAATCCGGTGCAGCCTCCCCTCCCCTTCTCCTCCAAGTATGGTGTCCAGGAAGCTATTGTAGTTGGTCTACCCTTTCTGAAAAGTAGTGAGCTGGGTGAGGTAGTGCATGCCTGTAGTCTCAGCTATTCAGGAGGCTGAGGTAGGAATATTACTTGAACCAGGGAGTTCAAGGCTGCTGTGTTATGTGCATCAGCCTGGGCTACGCAGTGAGTTTCGATCTCAAAAAAAAAAAAAAAAAAAAAAAGTAAAAAACAGTGAAAAAGTCAGGGTAGCCTGAGGCAGATAACACTCAGCCAGCAGGAAGTCTTCAGACCCTCCTCTCTCCTCCTTTTTTTTTTTTTTTTTTTTTTTAGATGGTGTCTTGCTCTGTCACCCAGGCTGGAGTGCAGTGGTGTAATCTTGGCTTACTGCAACCTCTGCCTCCTGGATTCAAGCAATTCTCCTGCCTCGGCCTCTTGAATAGCTGGGACTATAGGTGTGTGACACCAGCTGGCTAATTATTTTGTATTTTTAGTAGAGACAGGGTTTCACCATGTTGGCCAGGCTGTTCTCGAACTCCTGACCTCAAGCCATCTGCCTACCTTGGCTTCCTGAAGTGCTGAGATTACAGGTGTGAGCCACTGCACCCAGCCCTCTCTTCTCTTTATTACAGCAGTAAGAAACCTCACCTTTGGGCCGGGCACGGTCAGGAGGTCCTAATCATGAGATCAGGGATTCGAGGCCAGCCTGACCAACATGGTGAAACCCCGTCTCTACTAAAAATACAAAAAAAATTTAGCCGGGCATGGTGGTGTGCATCTGTAATCCCAGCTACTCAGGAGGCTGAGGCAGGAGGATCGCTTGAACCCGGGAGGTAGAGGTTGCAGTAAGCTGAGATTGCACCACTGTACTCCAGCCTGGGCAACAGAGGGAGACTCCATCTCAAAAAAAGAAAAAAAAAAGGCCTCACCTTCAAAGATGGTTCCCTTTGCCAACACCAGGGAGTAGGCTCCAGCCTGGGTTGCTGAGAGGACATGGGAGGATTCCTGGGACTTCTTCAGCTGTTACTTGGTTCCCAGGGAGAAAAAAATGAGGACAGAAGTGAGCAGAATCCCTTGAGACTAGAACCAGGAAGCTAAGGGTGTGAGACAGTGGGGGTTGGGAGCTGTGCTGCTGGAAACTGCAGGGCCTGTAGGATTCCTGTCATGAACAATTCTGCAAAAACCACACTTAAGTTACCCCCTATCTTCCTTCTCTTTAGAAAGTAATTTCCTCCTCTCTCTACCTTTTAGGAACCCCGCCTATAGACCATCTTCTCCAGGAAACCTAGCAGTGCTGCAGGAGGAAGGATCTCTTCACTTCTGGTCTCAAGGCACTTCAGGCTGGAACCACCATGAAGGCCGAAATTCTATCCAGTTACCCTGGAAGTGGGAAACCAACAACCTGCATGGCATTTTCTGAAGCTAGACATGTAAACATCATTTAAAAGTTCTGTTTTCTTGACTAACGCCTGTAATCCCAGCACTTTGGGAGGCCAAGGTGGGCAGATCATGAGGTCAGAAGATCGAGACCATCCTGGCTAACACAGTGAAACCCTGTCTCTATTAAAAATACAAAAAATTAGCTGGGCATGGTGGCAGACACCTGTAGTTCCAGCTACTTGGGAGGCTGAGGCAGGAGAATGGCGTGAACCTGGGAGGCAGAGCTTGCAGTGAGCCGAGATTGTGCCACTGCACTCCAGCCTGGGCGACAGAGTGAGACTCCATCTCGAAAAAATAAATAAATAAATAAAAAGTTCTGTTTTCTCTCTTCTTTAAAAATCTGAAGCTCTTAGCTGGTGTGGTGGCACATGCCTGTAATCCCAGCTACTCAGGAGGCTGAGGCAGGAGAATTGCTTGAACCCAGGAGGCGGAGGTTGCAGTGAGCCAAGATTGCGCCACTGTACTCCAGCCTGGGCGACAGAGCGAGATTCCATCTTAAAAAAAAGTTGGCCGGGTGTGGTGGCTGACACCTGTAATCCCAGCACTTTGGGAGGCCGAGGCGGGCGGATCACAAGGTCAGGAGATCGAGACCATCCTGTGAATGGTGAAACCCCCTCTCTACTAAAAATACAAAAAATTATCCGGTTGTGGTGGTGGGCACCTATAGTCCCAGCTACTTGGGAGGATGAGGTGGGAGAATGGCATGAACCCAGGAGGCAGAGCTTGCAGTGAGCCGTGATCGCGCCACTGTATTCCAGCCTGGGTGACAGAGCGAGAGTCTGTCTCAAAAGAAAAAAAAAAAAGTCTGAAGCTCTGGCAAACCAGGACCTACATCTTTGCCTGCCATCAATGGCTTCTCCCTTCAGGTGAAACTCACACTCTTCAAACTGTTATTAAAATACCACAGGTTTGGTCTAGGTCCTGCTGCTCACCACACAGAAAGCCAACCACTGAGACAATTATTGCCAAGGAGAAGGCTTTAATTGGGTGCTGCAGGTGAGGAGATGGGAGATCAGTCTCAAATCCATCTCCCTAATGGACTAAAATTAGGAGTTTATATAGCAGGGAAGAAATGTAACGGTGTGTGGGAAAATGAATGCAAGGGATAAGGAAGCAAATCATGATGAATGAAGGCCCTTGAGTCTCATTGTCTGGATGAGATGATCTGGTGGGTTTCAGTTCTTTGATACTTTTTGAGAGGACTGGGGGTCCTTTCCTGAGAGGGGAACTCAGATAAAACAAATGTAAGTTTCAAGCTTTAAGATCAGAAGGGTTGATTTCTATGTTTATCCAAAAAAGCTGTCTATGGGACTATTGGGTTAGTTTCAAAACTTCCCCAATATTGAGTCAGAGTGTGGTCATTGTTAATGTTGAAATACAGAACTAGGCCGGGTGTGATGGCTCAAGCCTGTAATCCCAGCACTTTGGGAGGCCGAGACGGGCAGATCATGAGGTCAGGCGATCGAGACCATCCTGGCCAACACGGTGAAACCCCGTCTCTACTAAAAAAAAATACAAAAAACTAGCCGGGCGAGGTGGCAGGCGCCTGTAGTCCCAGCTACTCGGGAGGCTGAGGCAGGAGAATGGCGTAAACCTGGGAGGCGGAGCTTGCAGTGAGCTGAGATCCAGCCACAGCACTCCAGCCTGCGTGACAGAGCAAGACCCCGTCTCAAAAAAAAAAAAAAAAAAAAAAAAAAGAAATACAGAACTAATCTTCTGTTTCTGAAGGAAAGTATGACAGGCCGGGCATGGTGGCTCATGGCTGTAATCCTAGCACTTTGAGAGGCCAAGGTGGGTGGATCACCTGAAGTCAGGAGTTCAAGATCAGCCTGGCCAACATGTTGAAACCCCATCTACACTAAAAATACAAAAATTAGCTGGGTGTGGTGATGCACACCTGTATCCCAGATACCTGGGAGGCTGAGGCAGGAGAATTGCTTGAACCCAGGAGGGGTTGCAGGGAGCCAAGATCGTGCCACTGCATTCCAGCCTGGGCGACAGAGCCAGACTTCATCTCAAAAAAAAAAAAAAAAAAGTATGAAAATAAAAGAGAGGCCAAAGGGCCATGTGTGCTTCAGGGAAGATGAGAAATGGCATAATTGTGTGTGTGTGTGTGTGTGTGTGTGTGTGTAACTGGAGAAATATTCTTACGTATTTATTATACAAAGTCGATCTGTGCTGAAAAATACAACTCCAGGTGTCATTACTTCTGATCATAGTGACCAGGGGGTCATTACAGGGTCAGACTCCCCAATATGACTCTCAGCTGTACCACTTGCAAGCTACTGACTTCAGACAAGACTGTGACAATATCCAGATGCCTCTAGTTTAAACTGCTTTGACTGCTCAAATATAGCCCAACTGCTATCTTAGCAAGAAAACACCCTGCACACGTGGCTTTCAAGGCTGTGCTAAAGACAACATGAAATCCCACACCCCATATTATTATTTCTGGGATGAGAATGTGCCCAAAGTCAATACTAGCCCAAGCCAAAAGCTAAATCTGGCTCCCACGGGTAGGTTTCTGGCCCTGAGTTTGGCAGATGGTGCTGGCCCATGTAACCCACTCTACCCCAAAGGCCACAGCAGGGGGAAGGCTCTGGAAGTCAGAACTTCTGTGAAAGTCACAGGCTGACCTTGGGGATGCTCACATCCTGGGACAGCTCAGCTTAGGTCAAGTGAGGACCATTAGACCCTGTCCAGATCAGAGTAGCTCACTGAATTCTCCAGCCACAGCCTTCAGCAGTAGGTGCCAGCAGGATTTTCAAAACCAGGACCAAGGAATTTGCAGACAAAGGTGACTTTCTCCTATAGGATGTTGAGGGAGGAGAAAGGGAAAAAAGCAGTTGGGCAGACAGCTAAGGCTAGTCCTTGGTAAAATTCTTTTGAAAAATCAAAGCTACAGGCACAGATAGAGCAGCCTGGGGAAAAATCAAGCTGCACCTGCACAGATAAGGGAGCAAGGCCCAGGATAGAGGTCTTTGTTCTTTGCATAATCAGCGGGCTCCCGGGAAAATGTTTCCTCCCCTTTTCAGGCAAGTAAATGGTGAGCTCTGTGGGAACTTGCACAGGGAGGGGGATGGGGGGACTTACCTAAAACATAACTGCAACTACAGAGACAAGAGAAGCTACATGTGCTTTCCTAAAGACATGCCCACAGCTGCACAGTTAATGGTAGTTACACAGATAGGAGAAGTTACACAAATAGCTACAGAGATGAGGGAAGTTAGTTTCTTTCTTTCTTTCTTTCTTTTCTTTCTTTCTTTCTTTCTTTCTTTCTTTCTTTCTCTCTCTCTTTCTCTTTCTTTCTTTCTCTTTCTTTCTTTCTCCTTCCTTCCTTCCTTCCTTCCTTCCTTCCTTCCTTCCTTCCTTCCTTCCTTCCTTCCTTCTTTCCTTCGTTCCTTCCTTCGTTTTTTTTTTGAGACAGAGTCTCACTCTGTCGCCCAGGCTGGAGTGCAGTGGCGTGATCTCGGCTTACTGCAACCCTCCATCTCCTGGGTTCAAGTGATTCTCCCGTCTCAGTCTCCTGAGTAGCTGGGATTACAGGCATGTGCCACCATGCCTGGTCAGTGTTTGTATTCTTAGTAGAGATGGGGTTTCACCATGTTGGTCAGGCTGGTCTCGAACTCCTGACCTCATGATCTGCCCACCTCGGCCTCCCAAAGTCTTGGGATTACAGGTGTGAGCCACCACGCCGAGCCAGACACTCCATTATTTTTTGAGCCACTAATAAAGGAAAAGAAAAAACGTTTTCATTGAGACATAATGTCCAGTAAAAAATACATGTCTTTTTTTTTTTTTTTTTTTTTTTTTTTTGAGATGAAGTCTCACTCTGTCACCCAGGCTGGAGTGCAGAGGCACAATCTTGGCTGACTGCAACCTCCTCCTCCTGGGTTCAAGTGATTCTCCTGCCTCAGCCTCCTGAGAGGCTGGGACTACAGGCACATACCACCACATCTGGCGAATTTTTCTATTTTTAGTGGAGACGAGGTTTCACCATGTTGGCCAGGCTGGTCTCGAACTCCTGACCTCAGGTGATCTGCCCACTTTGGCCTCCCAAAGTGCTGGGATTACAGGTGTGAGCCACTGCACTTGGCAAAATGCACAAGTCTTAAATGTGCAGTTCAATGAAATTTTACACATGTATATACCTGTGTGACCACCACTCAGATCAAGATACAAAACCTTTCCAACACCTCACACGTTTTCCTCATTTCCCCCCTCAGTCAATAATTCCCCACCCTCCCAGAGTTAACCACTGTGTGTTTTATCACCATTTATTAAAATTTTCCTTGGGTCTGAATGTTACAGGGCTGGAATCATACCATCCTCTCTTCTCCAGCGTGCTTCTTTCATTCAACCTTATGTCTGTGCAATTCATTCATGTTGCAGTGTGTAGCAGCAGTTCATTCTCTTTTCATTGCTGTATAGTTGTCAATTATATAAACATACTGTTTGTTTGTTTGTTTGTTTGAGACAGGGTCTCACTCTGTCACCCAGGCTGGAGTGCAGTGGCGCAGTCTTGGTTCACTGCAACCTCTGCCTCCTGGATTCAAGCGATCCTCTCACCTCAGCCTCTCCAGAAGCTGGGACTACAGGCTTGAGCCACCATGCCTGGCTAATTTTTGTAATTTTTTAAGAGACAGGGTTTTGTCACATTGCTCAGGCTGGTCTTGAACTCCTGAGCTCAAGTGATGCACCCCCAATGTGCCGGGATTACAGGTGTGAGCCACTGTGTCTGGCCCAATTGTATCAATATACTGTTATTATCCGTTTTGCTGTTGATGGATATTTGGATTGTTTCCAGTTTTCTTTCTTTCTTTTCTTTTTTCTTTTTTTAGACAGGTCTTGTGTGCATAGACTGGAATGTAGTAGTGTGATCATGGCTCACTACAGCTTTAACCTCCTGGGATCAAGCGATCCTCCCCACCTCAGCCTCTGGAGTCACTGGGACCACAGATATGCACTACTGTGCCTGGCTATTTTAAAATTTTTTGTAGAGATGGGGTCTCCCTATGTTGCCCAGGCTGGTCTCAAACTCCTGGGCTCAAGGGAGTCTCCCACCTCAGCTTCCCAAAGTGGTGGGATTACAGGCATGAGCCACGGCACCAACTTTATGTTTTTGTTTTATTCCCACCCTCAAAGGATTGGATGGGAAACACCCTCACAGGCACAACTAGAAATAATATTTAACCAGATATCTTGGCATTCCTGGCCCAGTCAAGTTGACACATAAAATTAACCATCACAGATCCCCTCCAGCTCAGGGCTCAATACACCAGCCTGAGAGAACCCCCATCCATCCTTCTCCCCTCCCTGAATGACCGAGGAGACCATGCCTCTCCAGGAAACCTCTGCCTTAGGAAATCCTACAGATGATTCACAGGAAACATGACTGTGCTCTCTGGGGCAGGGTCAGTGGGCTGGGTAGGGGTTTCAAAATCAACCCCGATTCAAAAAGCACCTGATTGACAGGGCCACAGGTGCTTGCAGTTTTTCCCTGCATCCCCCGCTCTCTCCCCTAGACGAAGTGGGAACAGGGCCCTTGAAGGGGAGTACACTGCAGGAGGAAAAAGAAGAGAAGGGAGAGGGTTTGAGCACCCCTCTCTGTCCTTGTGTGGTCTGCTGGCACAAGCATGCACACTCTCCCTTTTCTCCTCCCTGCAGAGTCCCTGTGTACTGGGCCCCCACCCTCACTCAGGAGGCTCTGCCTCCCCCAGGGTTTCCCAAAACCTCCTCCCAGAACATGCACATATATCTGAAGGTCCTTTTGCCAACAAGCATTGTCCTGGGAATATCAGGGTGGTTCCTTACCAGTAAAATCACCCACATAGTGAAACCTTTTTTTTTTTTTTTTTTTTTTTGATATGGAGTCTCACTCTGTCACCAGGCTGGAGTGTAGTGGCACGATCTCAGCCAACTGCAACCTCTGCCTCCCGGGTCCAGGTTCAAGTAAGTCTCCTGCCTTAGCCTCCCGAGTAGCTAGGATTATAGGTGCGTGCCACCATGCCCAGCTAATTTTTGTATTTTTAGTAGAGGTGGGGCTTCACCATGTTGGCCAGGCTGGCTTTGAACTCCTTACCTCATGATCTGCTCACCTTGGCCTCCCAAAATACTGGGATTACAGGCATGAGCCACTGCACCTGGCCATGAAACTTTTTTTGTTGTTGTTTGTTTGTTTAATGGAGACTGGGTTTCACCATGTTGCCCAGGCTGGCCTCGAACTCCTAGGCTCAGGTGATCTGCCTGCCTCAGTCTCCCAAAGTGCTGGGATTATAGGCATGAGCCACCATCAACACGGCTCACTGCAGCCTCAATCTCCTGGGCCGAGTTATCTTCCTCCCTGTCTCCTGAGTAGCTGGGACTACAGGTGTGCACCACCACATTCAGCTAATTAAAATTTTTTTTGTAGAGACAGAGTCTCACTATGTTGTCCAGGCCGGTCTTAAACTCCTGGGCTCAAGAAGGTGTAAATCACTACACCTGGCTGTGTTTTTCTTTAGTTTTGTTTTTGTTTTTTGAGACAGCATCTTGCTTTGTCGCCCAGGCTGGAGTGCAGTGGCGCGATTACAGGTCATTGTGTTTTGGTGGTGGGTTTTCTTGATGTCTCCCCCACTGGACCGTCCGGGGCATGGGCTGCCCTGTGAGTGCCTCAGCCCTTGCCCATCACTGCCCATGGGGCTGATACACCTGTGTGCACATACTCAGGTGAAGACAGCCACTGCTCGTAGGTAAGGTAAGACACTGAGCACCTGGGTGGGAAGACTTCTCCCACTCCCACCCTGCCTGCACCAGACCATGAAGAGCTCTCCATAGCATGGGTGCTGACCAGGCCCAGCCTGGGTGACAGAGTGAGACCCTGTCTCAAAAAAAAAGACATAATGAGGTATGATTTTAATTTCTTGGCTGTCCCAGTGTATACAAATGTTGGGAGTATGGATTGCTTCATTTCATTTTAAATAGCATTTTTTTTTCTTTTTTCTTTTTTTTTTTTTTGAGACAGAGTCTTGCTCAGTCGCCCAGGTTGGAGTGCAGTGGTGCAGTCTCTGCTCACTGCAGTCTCTGCCTCCCGTGTTACAAGTGATTCTCATGCCTCAGCCTCCCGTGTAGCTGGGATTACAGGCATGTGCCATCATGCCTGAATAATTTTTGTATTTGTAGTAGAGATAGGGTTTCACCATATTGGCCAGACTGGTCTTGACCTCTTGACCTCCAGTGACCCACCCACCTTGGCCTCCCAAAGTGCTGGGATTACAGACGTGAGCCACCATGCCTGGCCACCCTTTATCTTCTTTTCTTTTTGAGACAGGATCTTGCTCTGTCGCTCAGGCTGGAGCGCGGTGATGCAATCATAGCTAACTGCAACCTTGAACCCCTGTGCTCAAGTCATCCTCCCACCTCAGCCTCTACTACAGGCATGTACCACTATACCCAGCTATTTTTTAATTTTTTGTAGCAATGGGGTCTCGCTATGATACCCAGGCTGCTCTTAAACCCCTGACCTTGTGATCCTCCCATCTTGACCTCTCAAAATGCTGGAATTAGGGGTGTGAGCCACCATACCTGGCTCCCTTCATCTTTTTTCCATTGCTTTGTGCCAACCCAGTTTGTGCACTGGGGCCTTGTGATCCTCTCAAAGCTGATTCAGCCTGCATTCCTTTCCCCGATGGACACGTGTGTGATAAACAGCCCTGCAGTGGGGTGAGGGAAGCCAGGGGCAGTGGGGTCCTGTATGTCCTGCCATCTCCACAAAAGGGCAGTCCTTACCCCAGCCTTGTGCTGATGAGACCAGGCATAGATAGTACTGACAACGCAGGGCGGAAGGGAGCAGCCATTAACGCTAATGAGGTAGGCGGCCTGAAAGCTTTGTACTCTGCAGTGGCTCGCCCACCCAGGGAACAGTTCGTTCTGTTTCCTTGGCTTCCAGGAACCCCAGGCGGAAAGGGGTTTGGGGACAGGAGCAGGAGTGGGGGTCTTGGAAAGACCTAGAGGGAGAAAGGGAGGGGAGGACCAGAAATGCAGTCAGGAGGGCCTGGGATTGGTTAGGTGGGTTTTTCCCTCCCCATTCCCTCCAAAGAAACCCAGGGTCTAGTTCTCACCTACCCCTGCCCAACAGTGGCCATTGGCCCATCACCCTCTCCAATGTCCTTGATCTGAATTCTTAGAAGCACAGGAAACAACATGCCACATAGGAGTTGAGTAAGCATCTCTGGGGCCACAAATTAAATTAAGCTTTCAGGGCCGCCTGCCTTGTTACTGCTAATGGCTCCGGCCTTGCTCGGCTCCTAGGTCCCTGTCCCATGGACATTTGGGGACCCTGGGCACCCTCTCTGGCTCCCAAATTGTAATTGGCTCCTGGAAACCTCACCCCAAATTGGAGATAGGCACCCCTCTTATAGAACAAAAGGCTCAGGTTCAGGGAGTGAGGGTCTGAACTGTGCCCCCACCCTCCAGGAAGGGCCCTTCACAGCCTGGCTGCAGGGATCAGTCACGTGTGGCCCTTTATTAGGCCCTGCCATATAAGCCGAGGGCACGGGGTGGCCAGGAACTCTCTAGGCAAGAATCCCGGAGGCAGAGGTGAGTTCTCAGGTTGGGCAGGGACTCCTCCTCTCTGTGGGGTCTCTATCTGGGCATCTAGAGGGGACTCCAAGGATTAGGAGGGACTAAGTGGTGCGTCTTCCTGCTGAGCCAGGCCATGCTGACTGCAGCACTGCTGAGCTGTGCCCTGTTGCTGGCACTGCCTGCCACGCAAGGAGCCCAGATGGGGTTGGCCCCCCTGGAGGGCATCAGAAGGCCTGACCAGGCCCTGTTCCCAGAGCTCCCAGGTCAGTGTGAGCAAGGGTGGGACTGGGCGGGGCCTGAATACCCTCTGGCCACAAATTGTCTCCCCTGGCATAAACCCTCTTTCTCCCTTCCCAAACCCTCCCATGGGAGGTGGGTGCTTTGTGCTTGGGGGGGTTCCTGCCCTCACATCCTCTGCCCCAGGCCTGGGCCTGCGGGCCCCACTGAAGAAGACAACTGCAGAACTGGCAGAAGAGGATCTGTTGCAGGAGGCTCAGGCCTTGGCAGAGGTAACTGCTCGGGGAAAAGGGTAAGGTGGTGGCCCTTGGGAGGGGGCATTGGGTATTAGCTCCTCTCCCCAGCTCCACCTCTCCCCATGCTCCATTGCCATCCTGCACAGGTTGCGACAGGTAAGGTCCCTGGACCTGTAGTTAGAGGCCTGTGCCCACATTCCTGGTTCCCCACACCCACAGGTACTAGACTCGCAGGACCGCGAGCCCCGCTCCTCACGTCGCTGCGTAAGGCTGCATGAGTCCTGCCTGGGACAGCAGGTGCCTTGCTGTGACCCCTGTGCCACATGCTACTGCCGCTTCTTCAACGCCTTCTGCTACTGCCGCAAGCTGGGTACTGCCATGAACCCCTGCAGCCGCACCTAGCTGGCCAACGTCAGGGTCAGGGCTAGCGTAGGGGCAAGCAAATGCGAATAAAGGATGGGACCAACCCCAAGGCTGTGATTATTTCAAACGTGGCCGTCAAAAGAGGGAGGGTTCATGGAGGGGGTGGGAGTGTCGCCAAGCCAAGAAACCACACATACTCTTATTCCAGGGCCCGGGCTACCCCAACATAGGAGGCACATACACAGGCGCTTTTAGGGGTCCTGGCGCCCCTGGGAAAAGTAGAGAAGAACCGCACTCCAGCTTTCAAAAATCTTGTACAGCAAGTGTGGTTTGGAAAGCAGGACGCAGCATGGCACAGGGGCTATCACTCCTGGCTAATGAATAAGCCTTAGGCTCCAGGGCTTGCTTGCTGCTACTTCCACACAATGCCTGCCCCTCATCCTGTTACCAGAGGGAAGGCGGGGAGTGTGCGTTGTTCAGGTCCTTAGCGTTTTGAACAAAGAATTGAACAAAACCCAGAAAGTAACAAAGGAATGACACACAGGAAGGAAGCAGAAAACAGGGATTTGTTAAAGCGAGAAAGCACTCCCGCAGGGTGGGAGTGGGCCTGAGCAAGAGGCTCAAGGGGCCCAGTTACAACGTTTTCTGGGTTTTAAGTACTCCTTTTGCGGTCCCTGTCCGTTACCCCTTATCTGGATGAAGGGTTTGGTCCATGGCTAATTAACCCATTTATGCCTGAGGTTGCAATCTTTTGCATTTTTGCAATTAGACCTTGGCGATTACCTTGAGCAGTAGGATATAAATAACTCCCATATGCTTAGCGTTCCAATAGTGGAACACTAGGCACAAATAAAGCTGAGGAGAATTGGCGCCCTATGCAGATGAAGGGATGGCCCATGCTTGGCCCGCAGCCAATCCAAGGCACTCTCCCTTTCAAATGAGACTTGGTGGATGGGGAAGGTTTGTGGGGACAGTGGCTTTTGATCCTTTGTTACTCGGACATGGGGAGATGGGGCTTTTCTTTTTGGTTTAGCTTTAGGAAGTTCGCCTTAGTTGGCCTCACGTTCCCTGCCCCCAGACCTTGGTGTTTTCCCTTGATTCAGTTTCAGAATTCAGCACGTATTGGCCTCAAGTTCTCCGCCTCTAGACCCTATTCTCCTGCCTCTATCGGACCTCAGTTTCCCTCTGGAGAGGAGGCTAGCCCAGCAGTTTGAAAACTTTGCAAGCTTGAGAAAGGCTGGCTCCTTTCTTTGCCCCGCCCGCCCCTGCAGCGCCAAGTGCAGCAAAACCGGGAAAGGTAGAGGGTCCAGTCAAATCCCTGCGGCCGCGGGCGCCACCACGCGGCCGGCCCCAAAAGTCCTCTTCTTAGTGCGCAGGCGCCATAGGACCGTCCCCAGCCCACGCCTGCGCCGCGCTTCCGCGCAGCCACCCGGAAGCCGGGAGCTGCTCAGAGCCACGCCCCCTTGTGGTCACGTGAGGCGCTTGCGCGTCACCTGACGCGCTTGACAGCCCACTGAAGACGCCGCGTCAGCTGATTTGGGAGTCGCGATTCGTGCCTGCCGGTCCAGGTTCTCTGGTCCCGCCGCTCCCGCAGCAGCCATGTCGTTCTTCCCGGAGCTTTACTTTAACGTGGACAATGGCTACTTGGAGGGACTGGTGCGCGGCCTGAAGGCCGGGGTGCTCAGCCAGGCCGACTACCTCAACCTGGTGCAGTGCGAGACGCTCGAGGGTGAGCCGGGGCCGCGAAAGGCGGGGATAGAGGCTGGCCAGGGCCTGAGGGTTCAGAGGTGTGGGCCGGGAAACCGGAAGCGGGGGGTCTTGAAGGGCCTGAGAGGCCTCTCTGGGAATCCCGGGGCTGATAGCGGACGCGCGGGAGCGGGATCTACCTCTAGCTGTGACTCGGCGCGGGCCCAAACGCAAACAAGGCTTTAAGAACCGCAGTTGTTCGCCTCTGCTTATGCCACCTTTTCTCTCGCTGTGCTCACCCTGCAGTTTGGAAGGAGAAGGTCTTTCGGGGGTAGCTGGTCGGTGCGAGGTGTGGCCATATAGGCCTCTTTACCCTGACGTAGCCCGAGAGCTGTCCCGTGGCAACGCTTAGGAAAGCTAAGCGGAAAAGCCCCCCACTTCTTCCCCCTCCCCCCCACCAAGACACTAAGGTCTTTGGGATCATTGTGTCTTCGCGTTGTCCTGCGGGGTGAGCCTTCCTGGGGAATTGCTGAGCCAGTTTAGCGAGGGTTTTCTCCCAACTCTGAACCGCTGGCTGGGCAGTATCTCCCGAAGGCAATGTTTGAAAGAACAAGGGTGGCCCTTGCAGATCTGGAAGTTCATATACAAGTATTTGGCCAATTAATCCCACCCCCTCAGCGAGGGGGATGCCTGTTGGGACAGGGTTTCTGAGCACAAGAGTGATGAGAAACCCAGTTCCCCTTTCTTCTCAGCACACAGCTCCAGAGTGGCGTTGTATTCTGAGGCACAGCTCCAACAGATGTACTGAGTTAGAGATGCCCCTAATTCCAGTCTTTGCCAACCACTCCCGCTCCAGGTGGTAGGGAAGGGAAGGGTGGCCGGGATGTGAGGGGATCCCTGATCCTCAAGTGGTACTCGAGCAGAGGTACTGGTAGCCTCGTGATTGGTAGCTGCGTAGGGGGAGGATGGCCTGATGATTCACCCACTGGAGAACATTTTCTCATCAGAAACTTCTTGAGGTTAAAAGTGAGCTCAAAGAAAAAAATAGTTTATTGTTTACCTTGCAAACTAGACCAGTAAAGTGAAAATAAATACCTTTAAAATAGAAAACTTACCGTTAAAATACAGTAATTGTAGGTGTTATGATTTTAATGTAAATCTGCAGTACAGGCCGGGCGCGATGGCTTACGCCTGTAATCCCAGCATTTTGGGAGGCCAAGGCGGGTGGATCATGAGGGCAGGAGTTCGAGACCAGCCTGACCAAAAGGGTGAAACCCTGTCTGTACTCAAGATACAAAAAATTAGCTGGGCGTGGTGGCAGGCGCCTGTAATCCTAGCTACTCGAATTGCTTGAACCCGGGAGGCGGAGGTTGCAGTGAGCCAAGACTGCACCACTGCACTCCAGCCTGGGCAACAGAGCAAGACCCCATCTGAAAAAAAAAATCGACAATAATTGTAGATATACAGCTGAGCGCGGTGGCTCACGCCTGTAATCCTAGTACTTTGGGAGGCCGAGGCGGGCGGATCACGAGGTCAGGAGATTGAGACCATCTGTGGATCACGAGGTCAGGAGATCAAGACCATCCTGACTAACATGGTGAAACCCCGTCTCTACTAAAAAAAAAAAAAAAAAAAAAAATGAGCTGGGCGTGGTGGCGGGCGCCTGTAGTCCCAGCTACTTAGGAGGCTGAGGCAGGAGAATGGCGTGAACCCGGGAAGCAGAGCTTGAGGTGAGCCAAGATTGCTCCACTGCACTCCAGCCTGGGCAACAGAGTGAGACTCCGTCTCAAAAAAAAAAATAATAATAATAATAATTGTAGGTTTTATGATGTTAATGTACATATGCAAGAAAAGTTGTTTACCTTACTTATGTGAGTAGAGGTGGGGAAGGAGAGCACTTTAGGATGCTGGGTTGTAGGCCTCTGCCAGCAACCGATTGACCTTACTGTGGGAAAAAGGGGAGAAATAGAGGTAGGCTGCCTGGGACAAGGCCTAGCACACAGTTGGAGCTTAATATGAGTTTTGTGGACTTCCTGGGACTTGTTGAAGGTCTTTATTTGCCTAAATCTAAGGTGAACATCGTTGATCATCAATAGACATTCAGTTGGTTGTTTCTCTTCTTGACTTTCCTCACTCCTGCTGCTGTCCACTCTCCTGTAACAGAGCTTCTGGGGGCACAGGGTTTTTACCATCTTCCCAGGGGACCCTCTATCATCCCCCATAAACCTGTTAGGCCATTCTTTCTACACACTTTTCCTGTAACACTGCTCAACATAGGCACCCACCGCCCACCCCCTGCCTCACCTCTTGTAGAAAACCATCCATATCTTTTTTTTTTTTTTTTTTTTTTTTTGAGACGGAGTCTCGCTCTGTCACCCAAGGTAGAGTGCAGTGTCGCAGTCTCGGCTCACTGCAAGCTCCGCCTCCCAGGTTCATGCCATTCTTCTGCCTCAGCCTCCTGAGTAGCTAGGACTACAGGTGCCCGCCACCACTCCTGGCTAATTTTTTGTATTTTTAGTAGAGACAGGATTTCACTGTGTTAGCCAGGATGGTCTCGCTCTCCTGACTTCATGATCTGCCCGCCTCAGTCTCCCAGAGTGCTGGGATTAAAAGCGTGAGCCACTGTGCCCAGCCCACCATCCATATCTTTAGTGTGGCATTCAGGGATCCTTTGCTCTTTCACACACATTTCTTTCTTTTCTTTTCTTTTCTTTTCTTTTCTTTTCTTTTTTTTTTTTGAGACAGAGTCTAGCCCTGTCACCCAGGCTGGAGTGCAGTGGCGCGATCTCTGCTCACGGCAATCACCACCTCACCAGTTCAAGCCGTTCTCATGCCTCAGCCTCACGAGTAGCTGGGATTACAGGCATGTGCCACCATGCCCGGCTAATTTTTGTGTTTTTAGTAGAGGATTTTGCCATATTGGCAAGGCTGGTCTCGAACTCCTGACCTGAAGTGATCCACCCACCTTGGTCTCCCAAAGTACTGGGATTGCAGGTGTGAGCCACCACGCTTGGCCATTCACACACATTTCTTTTGGGTTTTTTTTTTTTTTTTTTTTTTGAGACGGAGTCTTGCTCTGTTGCCCAGGCTGGAGTGCAGTGGCGCGATCTCCGCTCACTGCAAGCTCCGCCTCTCGGATTCACGCCATTCTCCTGCCTCAGCCTCCCGAGTAGCTGGGACTATAGGCGCCTGCCACCACGCCCGGCTAATTTTTTGTATTTTTTTAGCAGAGATGGGGTTTCACCGTGTTAGCCAAGATGGTCTCAATCTCCTGACCTCATGATCCACCCACTCAGCCTCCCAAAGTGCTGAGATTACAGGCGTGAACCACCACGCCCGGCCCATTCACACACATTTCTATCCTTCATATCCCTCATGCAAGCCATCCCTCCAGCACTTGATGCACGAAGTGTGGTGGACTTTGGAGTTAGGCAAACTTGGGTTTGAATCACAATCCTGCCAATTACTGGACTACTTTAGACAACCTATTTAACACTTCTGGACCTTGGGTTTTTCAACTGGTATGTTAACAGCACCTATCTCATACAGGTTGTGAAATGTCAAGAAGCTACAATGTGTAAAACACTTAGCCCAGCACCAAGGATAGAGTAAGCACTAGGTAAATGGTAGCTCTTGTTTTCAGTATTGTTTGTACCTGTACCCTCCAGAATTTCACCTTCTTCATTTCTCTTTAAAACTGTTTATTATGGATACTGTCAAACATATGCAAATAAGAAGCAATAATATAAGCCCCTAAGTAATAATCATCTAACTACAACAATAATAAATTCTTATTGATAGAATAATTATCTGTCTTGTTTCAATACTAGCTCCATTTATACCCCCACTCCCAAATTATTCAGAAGTAAGTCCCAGATAGCATACCATTTCAGTTGTAAATATTTCAGCATCTCTGAAAAAAGTCATGAGTATTTAAAAAAAAGATATTATTCCTCCTTCCTTAAAAACAGTAATTTGTTAATGTAATCAGACATCCATTTAGTGTTCAAATTTCCCTGATTGTCTCAAATTTTTAAAATATGATTTATTTGTTTCAGTTGGGATCCAGATGTGATCCCTACATTTCAGTTGATACTCTCTCAAGTATTTTAATATATAGATTGAAGTTAGATTACTTGATTTATAGATTTTCCATCCATCTCGATTTTACTGATCCCATCTCTGATATTTAGTTGAACTTGTTCCTCTGTCCCAATTAGTAGTAGATCTAGAGGCTTGCTCAGATTTTGGTTCAATTCTTTTTTTTTTTTTTTTTTTTTGTGAGTACTTAATAGGTGATATTTGTACTTCTTTTTTGGTGTGTGAATACTTAATAGGTGGTGTTTGTACTTTTTTTTTTTTTTTTGAGACAGAGTCTCACTCTGTCACCCAGGCTGGAATGCAATGGCGCGATCTCAGCTCACTGCCACCTCTGCCTCCCAGGTTCAAGTAATTCTCCTGCCTCAGCCTGCCAAGTAGCTGGGATTACAGGCACCCGCCACCTGGCTAGTTTTTTTGTACTTCTTTTAGAGATGGGGTTTCGCCATGTTGGCCAGGCTGGTCTGGAACTCCTGACCTCAGGTGATCCACCCAGCCTCCCAGAGTGTCAGGATTACAGACGTGAGCCACTGCAACCAGCCAATGTTTGTACTTCTATTGGGAGGCACATAATACCTAGTTTCTCTTTTTATGGTGTAAGGAATAATTGACATTTATTGACCGGAGCCATCATTTCATTGGGGGTTGCAAAACAGTGCTATTCTAATTCTGTTTCCTTCTGTAGTTGCCAGCTTGACTACTTCTATGCCTGTAAACTTCCAGTAATCAACTACTTAGTTATCCTGAGATACAGTCTGTATAGGAGAGTTTACGATAAATGCTTGATTCTTTCCAGTAGTTACCAGGTTTCAAAATAATGAGTTGTTTCACCAACATCCTCCAAAAATGACTAATGAGGTTTTGTGACTAAACCAACCAAGAGATTTGTTTAGTATTATAACACACTAATGGATTTTAATGTATTTATTATGTTTCAGTTGATTAATCTTATTGATGCTTAAATTGTCTCTTGGTCAGTGGAAGCTTTTTCAGTTGACTGCCAAGTCTTTTTTATGTAACCCTGTAGCCATTGAAAGTTTCCTTACTATCTGAGATATCTGTTTTTTGGTTTTTTTTTTCTTTTTTTTTTTTGGAATGGAATCTTGTTTTCTTACCCAGGCTGGAGTGCAGTGGCACATTCTCAGCTCACTGCAACCTGGATTCAAGTGGTTTTCCTGCCTCAGCCCCCTGAGTAGCTGGGACTACAGACCTACACTACCACGCCTGGCTAATTTTTAGTAGAGATAGGATTGCACCATGTTAGCCAGGCTGGTCTTGAACTCCTGACCTCAGGTGATCCACCCACCTTGGCCTCCCAAAGTGCTGGGATTATAGGTGTGAGCCACTCCGTCTGGCCTGAGATGCCCATATGTTCTAATCTTACCTTGAACATTTCTTGACCCAGACCTAGAGTCTTCATTCCTCTTAGGAGACTTGGTTCTTTTTATTAAAAAGTTATATTTAGAGACCATAATCCGAGTCATGTGGGGTTCTCATTGATACTGTATTGGACGTCATTCTTGGTTTTTTCCATGGATAGTTTAGCTCTTCTCTTACTCAGAAACTTGGAAATTACAGAGAAGCAAATGGCTTGCTGGATTATGTAGCAGTGCTTCAGCTGATGAGTACCAGAATGCCAGTTTCCTAATTTGGAATGGGAGCTCTACCTGATACTTGGGCCAGTCAGGACATCTCCCTCCTGTTGTAAAGAAATATAATTAACACTCAAGAGGAGTCCTGTGTCCTTCTCAACTTCCATGTGAGCTAATGGTCCTGAAGATTGTTCTTCTCAGCCAGAGAGTTAGATCCTTGGAGGCCATGGTTGAAGCGCCTGTATGTGATGTGCTGGCTGTTGTCCAGAACACTTTTATCCCTCTCTACCCTGATTCATTTGTCTTCTGTCCATTACATCTCTTTGTGCCTTTCAACATTATTTCACAAGAGACAATTTTATGCAAGAAGAAGAGAGACTCCAGGCTGGGCTTGGCCAATCGCCAGTCACAATGTCACATGAAACTGCAGATGCAAATGTTGATGGTGTGGCAAGTCGTTTAGCACAGACTGATTGTGGGGTGGTTAGGAGTGTGACTGGAAAGTTAAGGAGAGATTAGCTCTTGAAGGATCGTAAAAACCATAGAAAGGACTCTGTCCTGAGTGCAGGGGATGGGATGGTAAAACTATTAGACTTGTACTTCAGAGGATACCTGCAATTTGAAGGCAGAGGCCACCCTGGAGGCGGAAAGAACAGTTTGCAGGTTCTTATAGTAATTCAGGCTGGGGGTGAGCCTGACCTCAAGCATTGGCTGGGAGTATTGTAGGAGAATTTAAGGAAGGGGAATTGATAGGACTTGAGGGTTGGGTAAGAAGGCTGGGGGAAGAATAAGTCAAAGTCGATGTCCTCATCTCTGGCTTAGGCAACTGTGTAGGTGGCAAAATGAAATGACGGTGACATGTAGGAGAAGGAACAGGTTGGAGGAGTGAGAAGATGAAATTGAGGGATCTGTGAGCCATCTGAGTAGAGATACGAAGGTTATTTTTGGTGCTCAGGTGTGACAGTTCTGAACTTTGGAAATTGAGGTAGCAGTGTGTCCATGGTCCCCAAGAGATAACCATGGAATCAGAAGAGTGGAGGCTGAAGATGGGACCCTCCCCCAGGAGGCACTTCAGTTGATCAAAGGACTTGGGGGAAGATGATGGTCCTGCCAAAAAGGCCAAAGGCATTCCCTGAAATGTGAGTAGCCCCAAAGGAGAGCCTGAAAATAAATGAGGTAGTGAGTGCCAAATGTGGCCAAGAGATTGATAAAGTCAGCCTTCCATTTGGTTTTGCCGTTCAGAGGTCATAGGAGACCTTAATGAGAACAGCAGAAGGTGAGGCTAGAAGGTGACAGCAGTGGATGGGCAGAGACAATGTCTAGATAGTTAGAGAAGACCTTACTGATGAACTGATCCCAGTGCAGCCACTTAATTGGCTTTGTGACCTTGGGCAAGTCATTTGTCCTCAGCTGTAAAATGGGAATAATACTAGGGTCTCTGAGATGCTTGTGAAGTGTAAGCACAGGGCCTGGGACCAAGTGAACAGTTGGAGAGGCCCGCATTTCCCCTGTGGTCATTCTCTGCCATCACTCCTAGGAGACAGGTGCCATGGTGGGCCTTGAGTGGCTAATACAAATATGTCACACAGGTCTTGCTTAGGGCAGGTGTGCCTGTCTAATAGGCAAACTGGGTGACCATCAAAATGGCATTGAGTGCACAGTAGGTGTAGGGTATTTTAGGGAGGGGATGTATTATGTGGTGGGTGACAGTTAATGGGTATGGGCTTTCTTTTTGGGGTGATAAAAATGTCCTAAAACTGGCCAGGTGTGGTGGCGCATGCCTATAATCACAGCACTTTGGAAGGCCGAGTCCGGGGGATCATGAGGTCAGGAGTTCGATACTAGCCTGGCCAACATGGTGAGACTCCCATCTCTACTAAAAATACAAAAAATTGCCTGGGTGTGGTGGCTCATGCCTGTAATCCCAGCACTTTGGGAGACCGAGGTGGGCAGATCACGAGGTCAGGAGATGGAGACCATCCTGGCTAATGCAGTGAAACCCTGTCTCTACTAAAAATACAAAAAATTAGCCAGGCATGGTGGTGGGCGCCTGTAGTCCCAGCTACTCGGGAGACTGAGGCAGGAGAATGGTGTGAACCCGGGAGGTGGAGCTTGCAGTGAGCCCAGATTGCACCACTGCACTACAGCCTGGAAGACAGAGCGAGACTCCGTCTCAGACAAACAAACAAAACCACAAAAAATTAGCTGGGCATAGTCGCAGGTACCTGTAATCCCAGCTACTTGGGAGGCTGAGGCAGGAAAATCGCTTGAACCCGGGAGGCGGAGGTTGCAATGAGCTGAGATTGTACCACTGCACTACAGCCTGAGCGACAGAGTGAGACTCCATCTAAAAAAAAAAAAAAAAAAAAAGTCCTGAAACTGATTGTGGGGGCCGTTGCACAATTCTGCGAGTATACTAAAAACCATGAATTGTACACTTTAAGTTGGCAAATTGTATGGCAAATGAATTATATTTCAGTAAAGCTGTTGCCGCCCGCACCCCCTAGCCCCAAATTAGCCAGGCCAAGAGGTGGGAAGAGCATAGGGAGAAGGAATGGCAGTAATCTCAGAAACACGAAACTGCCTCGTGCATGAGAGCAGCCTTGGGAGGTGGAAGGAGAAAGTAGAGTGTGTCGAGGGTTTGCAGCAGTGAGGTCTGGATAGATGCATTGGGCTGGTTCCTGGAAGGCTGTGGGTATCTTAGAAGGACATATTGCTCAGGAAGGATGAGAGTTATGGTAAAAATTTAAAAAGAGAGAGATTCTTGTTAAGGTTAATGTGTAGGAAATGTCTTGTTTAGGAGTTTCTGTGTATGGTCTTGCCTGGAAATAGTTTATACGTTTCATTTTGTTTGTCAAAGGAAACTCTATTGAATTGGTGAAATTAGATGACCACAACTTGGACAGCAAGATGAGCTTAGCTCAGTCCTAAATTCCTCTGAGTCAAATGTGATCCAAAGGAAGAGATGACATGGTACTGGCAATCTAGTGAGTACAAGTGAGAGAGGGGAGTTGGGGGCTGGGGGAGGGCATTGGGAGAAGGGTGTGCAGAAGGCAATAATGGAAGGAGCATTTACTCTGTGGAAGGAAGGGAATGAGCATGTTGAGTTGTGAGATCCTGGGCCCCACACAAGCCTAGGGTTTTTCCCTCATGTTGGCCCCACTGCCCTGGGCAGTGTCATTGCTGCACGAGGAGACCCTGAAGCTCAGTGGCGGATGAACTGGCACAGGTTGTTTGTGGTGTCTGGCAGCCTGCTGCCCTCGTTGCTCCCCTCCAGCTTGCTGCTGCTGCAGCCTGTGAGGATGAGGCCCCAGAGCAGAAATGGAGGCTAGGGCTAGGCAGGGGGGAGGTTTGGCATCTTGCTATCATGAGCCAGTGTGGGAACCTAACCCCTCAGTGGGTGAAGAAATGGGGAATTGTGGAGGAGGTAGGGTTGGTGGTGTGATACAATTAGAAGCTCACTGGGCCTGGCATGGTGGCTGACGCCTGTAATCTCAGCCACTTAAGAGGCTGAGGTGAGAGAATCACTTGAGCCCAGGAGTTTGAGACCAGCCTGGGCAACATGGTGAGACCCCCCCCACCCCCTGCCCAATCTCTTAAAAATTAATAATATGGGAGGCTGAGGTGGGAAGGTCACTTGAGCCTGGGAGGTTGAGGCTGCAGTGAGCTGTGATCACACCACTGCAATCCAGCCTGGGTGACAGAGAGAGACCCTGTCTGGAAAAAAAAAAAAAAAAAAATTAATAATAATTAATTTTTTTAAAAAAAGAAACTTGCTGTGAGGGAGAGGATGATTAATATGTACAAAATCACAGATAGGAGAAATAAGTTCTATTCCATACCATAGGGTGACTATATTTAACAATATTATATATTTTTAAACTGCTGTAAGAGAGGATTTTGAATGTTCTCAACACAAAGAAATAATAGGCCACGTGTGGTGGCTCATATCTGTAATCCCAGCACTTTAGGAGGCTGAGGCAGTTAGATCGCTTGAGGTCAGGAGTTTGAGACCAGCCTGGGCAACATGGTGAAACCCCCAAATCTACTGAGAACACAGAAATTAGCCGGGCGTGGTGGCACATGCCTGTAATCCCCAGCTACTTGGGAGGGTGAGGCAGGAGAATTGCTTGAACCCAGGAGGCAGAGGTTGCAGTGAGCCAGGATCACCCCACAGTACTCCAGTCTGGGCAACAAAATGAGACTCTGTCTCAAAAACAAAGAAATAATAAATGTTTGAGTTGATGGATATGCTAATTACCCTGAGTTGATCATTACACGGGGTATAGGTGTATCAAAATATCACATGTATCCTATAAATATGTGCAGTTGTTACAGGTCAGTTATAAACAAAAAAGAAACTTGCTCTGAGGCTCTAGAGGATGGATTTGCAGGAACAGGCCAGAAGCAGGACACTTGCTAGCCGCTCTTGCAGCTCTCCAGGTAGGAGAATATGGACTAACTAGGGTAGGAGTGAAATGAGGGGGGGATGAAGGACCGGGTCAGAGATCAGCTTGGGAGATGAAAACCACAAGATTGGGCCAGTTTTTATTAGATGTGGGGTGAAGGGGGTTAGAAGTCAGGCTATTGGCTTAATAAATGACTGGGTGGATGCTGGAGCTCTTTTTGAGATGGGGGCTACCAGAGAAGGGGTAGGAAGGTTAGGGGTGCAGATTGGGGGGTGGGAGGGAAGTGTTCTATCTCAAATGTCTGAGAGAGTCCAGCAGGCAGGTGGCTGTGTGGGGAAGTAACACTAAAGATATTAACCTGGAAGTCACCAGTACACTGGCTGGCGGCAGTTAGGCCCGCACCAGGCCATCTGTTGGCTTGTAGCCAGGGCAAGCCTGCCTTGGAAGCCTAGCTCTGCCCACAAGTCCTGCCAGGAGGCTAGAGAGCAGCCTTAACTGTGGGCCAAGTGGACACAAGTGTGGCCTAACAAGGACACCTGGCATGGAGCCCAGTTTGGCAAGTGGAGCAGAGAGAGGGACAGCCGGGCTCTCCCTCCAGATTCCTGCCATGTCTCTTCCTGCATGATGCTGGGGCATGGTGGTTTTTTGTTTTCTTGTTTTCTTTTTGACTAAATATAATTTTTTAATTCCAAAAAGTTGGTAGAAGGATGACCTGGTGTAGACTCTCCAAGGGGTATACATTGTCACCCCTTTGTCAAAACACTGCATGCATATACCGTTTGACCCTGCAACCCAACTTATAAGGTTGTATCCCGTAGATTAGCATGGGATAGCATGTACAGAGGTGTTTACGCCAGCCTTGTTGGTAACAGTGAACTATAAGAACCAATGGAATATCCAGTGATTTGGTTATGGTCTGGTTAAATAAACCATGGTCTGTTCTTAAAATGGAATACTACGAGAGAGTGCTCAAAAGCATGAAGTTCCATAAGGGCTGATTTAGAAATATACTGTTAGGTGAAAAGTTGCAAAGCGTTACATATAATCCCATCTTGGTAGACTACCAGATGGACATACACATGTTTTTGGAAGCATAGGTGCCATGTTGTCATGAGTGACAACCTCTGGGGAGAGGGATTTATAGAGGCAGGGAGGGGGATGATTTCAATGTTGACTTTTTATGTACTCTTCTATTGTTTAAATGTATTAGAGTGAATACATTTTGTAATTTGAAACATCCAATAAAGATATTTAAGGAAAATTAGGACATGTAGGTGAGCAAAGAGAAGGGTCCCCGCACCCAGCAGCCAATGAAGTTAAGGCCTGTGCTGGAGAGCCTGGGACCTTTGTGAGCCAGGTTTTGGTTCGCAGCATTGTAGGGCTGGTCTGAGTCTTAGGGAAACCCCATGAAGCCACTTCTCTTTACACCTGAAGACTCCCAAGTGTGGTGGGGGTGCTTGAGGGCCCAGGCCAGAGCTGGACTCTTCTCATGTCAGCTGGCTGGAGCTGCAGGGCCCCTGTCCAGGTACAGCCCCTGTGAGCAGGTGACCACTTAACTGGCCGTTTTTCTGTCTGTCCTTTGCCTCTTCCTCCCGACCCCAGCTCCTGTATTCGCTTTGTTGGTTGCATTTTGCACTGGCATATACTTTAGCCCTATTGATTGATTGATTGACTGATTGATTGATTTTGAGAAGGAGTCTCACTCTGTCGCCTAGGCTGGGGTGCAGTGGAGCAATCTCGGCTCACTGCAACCTCTGCCTCCCGGGTTGAAGCAATCTTCCTGCCTCAGCCTTCTGAGTAGCTGGGATTACAGGCGCATGCCACCGTGCCTGGCTAATTTTTGTATTTTTAGTAGAGGTGGGGTTTCACCATGTTGGTCAGGCTGGTCTCGAACTCCTGACCTCGTGATCCACCCGCCTCGGCCTCCCGAAGTGCTGGGATTACAGGTGTGAGCCACCGCGCCTGGCCTTTAGCCTGATTGTATCTGGGAAGCTATTTGTGGTCAAGTCAGTAAGAGTTCCCACAGGAGCCAATAACTGCTATTTCCAAATCTTCCAAATCCCTGCCACAGGATGTGTTGTCAGAACTTGCTCTGGTGGGTGATAACATACACTTTTTCTTGGGTTTACTCAGCGATTTCTTGGGCCTGGTTTCCAAGGTGGAGCCAGTGCTTGAACCCCTGCTAGGCCTTTTGAAGTACCCTCAGCATAGGCAGATGTCAGCCATTCAGGGCCCTTAGTAAATAAGGCTTTCTGGGTGACTAGGGTTTCTTGATGGCAGAGACGGAAATGCTTCAACACCTTATTTTAAACATTGCATAATACACTTCTGGAATATATTAGTCTCACTTCCCTGCTTGCTTGCTTCCTTTCCTTTCTTTCCTTCTTTCCTTTTTTTTTTTTTTTCTTTTTTCTTTTTCTTTTTGAGACTGAGTCTTGCTCTGTTGCTCAGGCTGGAGTTCAGTGGTCCAAACACAGCTCACCGCAGCCTTGACCTCCCAAGGCTGAAACAATCCTTCCACCTCAGCCCCCCAAATATCTAGGGCTACTGGCATGCACCACCACACTTAGCTAATTTTTGTCTCTTTTGTAGCAAAAGGGTTTTGCCATGTTTCCCAGGCTGGTCTTGAACTCCTGGGCTCAAGTGATCCTCTTGCCTCGGCCTCCCAAAGTACTGAGATTACATGCATGAGCCACCATGCCCAGCTCCTTTTCTTTTTTTAAGACAGGGTCTCACTCTGTCACCCAGGTTGGATTGCAGTGGCACGATCATGACCCACTGCAGCCTCAATCTCCCAGGCTCAGGTGATCCTTCTACCTCAGCTTTCCCAAGTAGCTGGGAGTACAGGCATGTATCACCATGCCTGGCTAATTTTTTATTTTTTAGTGGAGACAGGGTCTCGCTATGTTGCCCAGGCTCCCTGCTTTCTTTCTTTTTTTTTTTTTTTTTTTTTTTGAGACGGAGTCTCGCTCTGTTGCCCAGGCTGGAGTGGAGTGGCCGGATCTCAGCTCACTGCAAGCTCGGCCTCCCAGGTTTACGCCATTCTCCTGCCTCAGCCTCCCGAGTAGCTGGGACTACAGGCGCCTGCCACCTCGCCCGGCTAGTTTTTTGTATTTTTTGGTAGAGACGGGGTTTCACAGTGTTAGCCAGGATGGTCTCGATCTCCTGACCTCGTGATCCTCCCGTCTCGGCCTCCCAAAGTGCTGGGATATCAGGCTTAAGCCACCGCACCCGGCTGCTCCCTGCTTTCTTAAGTGGCACACACTGAACATAGCAGAGTCTCTCCTACATTAATGGCTGTTAGACTTGGAATGAGATGTAACAGAACCACTGTCCCTGAGGGCCCATGTCTGCCTCCAATAGTTTTGTCCCTGGCCTTCTGTCAGGCCACCCATTCACTCTTCCTGCTGTGGTCAGGATGCCTACTATAGCACCAGGGTCCCCTTCCCAACCTGCAGCTGCTCTTGGTCTTTGAGCTCAGTGGTTAGACACACTGCAGCTTGTTAGGAGGATCTACTTCCAGAATGAACAGGTGCAAGGACATGATATGACCGTCTCTAAGTCATCTGCGCCTGCTCAGGGTCAGGACCCTAGGGCCCCTATAGGTTGCCAGAACCTTTCTTGAGTTCTGTGTGGAGCCAAGCATCAGGCAGACCATGACTCCCTTTCTGGACAGCTGTGTGATGTAGAGCATGTATTTGCCCACTTGTAAAATGAAACAGAAATCACTTACTCATAGGTTGTAAGGATTCAGCAGCACAGTCCTAGTCAGAGTGGATGCTCAATAGATATTTGCCTGATTGGATGAGTGACAGCTCTTTTTTTTTTTTTTTTTTTTTTTTTTTTTTTTTTTTTTTGAGACAGAGTCTCACTCTGTCACCAGGCTGGAGTGCAGTGGCATGATCTCGGCTCACTGCAACCTCCACCTCCTGGGTTCAAGCGATTCTTCTGCCTCAGCCTCCCAAGTAGCTGGATTACAGGCGCCTGCCACCACGCCCAGCTAATTTTTGTCTTTTTAGTAGAGATGGGGTTTCACCATGTTGGCCAGGATGGTCTCGATCTCTTGAGCTCGTGATCCACCTACCTCAGTCTCCCAAAGTGCTGGGATTACAGGCATGAGCCACCACGCCCAGCCATGACAGCTCTTTATTGGCACTGACTGAGTACTAGGCTTTGGGGTGTGGGGGAGGAAAAGCCAAGTCTCCTCCCACAATGCCAGGGATGCACCATATCATAGATTTCCCTGTTTCTGAGTTATTAAGCACTTGCTTTCGTTAGACACATACTAGGCAGTAGAGACAAAAGGAGTTGAGACTTGGATAAAGGGAATTGGAGACTTGGGAGGGTCTGGCTGAGAGGGAGAGCAAGAGTGTAGAGGTCTGAGGATGCCCACGCTTCCCTCCATGTCCTCTTCAGCCTTGTCCTTCCGAAGGCTCTGTCTTCACTCACGCAAAACAGACCAGTTCCTCATGACTGACTCAAGTCCATGTGGTCTCTGGTTTGGCTTTCCAGGCTTATATCCACCTCTGGCCAACTGTTTTCTTTCTTTTCTTTTTCTTTTTCTTTTTATTTTCTTTTCGTTCTTTCTTTTCCTTTCTTTTTCTTTCTTATTTATTTATTTATTTATTTATTTATTTTGAGATGGAGTCTCGCTCTGTCGCCCAGGCTGGAGTGCAGTGGCCCGATCTCGGTTCACTGCAAGCTCCGCCTCCTGGGTTTACACCATTCTCCTGCCTCAGCCTCCCGTGTAGCTGGGACTACAGGCGCCTGCCACCTCGCCTGGCTAGTGTTTTTTTTTTTTGTATTTTTTAGTAGAGACGGGGTTTCACCGTGTTAGCGAGGATGGTCTCGATCTCCTGACCTTGTGATCTGCCCGTCTCGGCCTCCCAAAGTGCTGGGATTACAGGCTTGAGTCACCACGCCCGGCCTCTTTCTTTTTTTTTGAGACAGGATCTCACTCTGTTGCCTAGGCTGGAGTGCAGTGGCTCCATCATGGCTCACTGTAACCTTGACCACCTAGGGTCAAGCAAACCACGCACCACCATGCCCAGCTGATTTTGTTTATTTTTGATAGAGACAAGGTCTCATTATGTTAGCCAGTTTGGTCTCAAAACTTCTGGGCTCAAGTCATCTTCCAGCCTTGGCCTTCCAAAGTGCTGGGATTACAGGTGTGAGCCACTGTGCCCGGCCAACTCCTGTTCTTTTTTTTTTTTTTTGAGACAGTTTTATTCTTGTTGCCCAGGCTGGAGTGCAATGGCACGATCTTGGCTCACCGCAACCTCCGCCTCCTGCGTTTGAGTGATTCTCCTGCCTCAGCCTCCTGAGTAGCTAGGATTACAGGCATGCGCCACCATGCCTGGCTAATTTTTTTGTTTTTTTGTTTTTTGTTTTTTGTATTTTTACTAGAGATGGGATTTCTCCATGTTGGTCAGGCTGGTCTCGAACTCTCGACCTCAGGTGATCTGCCATCTTGGCCTCCCAAAGTGCTGGGATTACAGGTGTGAGCCACCGCGCCTGGCCCAACTCCTGTTCTTTATGAGACATTCCTGCATGGCTCTGTGGGTACCTGTAGTCCTACTGCCTCAGAGGTTAATGACTGGGAGATGCTGGCCAGGAGTCTGAAGCAGTGATTAAATTGGAGGGATGTGTTGAAGGGAACTGAAGCTGGCGTACCCTCTTCCCACCAGAAGGGCCCCTCGCTGTGGACAATGCCATTCTCCCTTCCACCACAAGGGGGTGCGCCAGGATCACTCCACTGTCAAGGAGCCTGGGGAGGGAGGTGTGGCTGGACCCCGGGAGTCAGCCAGGCTGCCTCTCCTCTGCTTTTCCATGAGGCAGCTGCCACCAGCACTGTCCCTTGGGTCTCTGCCTTGGGCCCTACTTCCCTCACTTAAGTCCCAGTTGGCCTTCTCAGATGAGGTAAGACTTGTCACTTAGTGTCTCCTGTCTGTGTACCTCTACCCACCGTTACCTCCCTGTGCCCTATCTTCCTGGGTTGGGAAGGAGAAGGCCAGGGGACATTTCCTGATGCTCTCTGCCCTGGTGCCCAGTGCAGGCTGCTCCAGCCTTGCCCACCACACTGTCCTCATTTGCCCTCACCTGGGTCATGCCAGCAGCTCAGAGTTGGAGCTGCAGGTGCAGCACAGTGTGCTATGAACCTAAGGGTCTTGGGAGCTCCAAGTAGGAGCTTGAGGCAGCCCAGGGATCAGGGCTACACTTCTCAGGCTCCTAGACCCATGCACCTCCCTAGGTTGTCACCACTCTTGTCCTGCCACCCTGGCCCCTCCAGGAGAGGGAAAATTTGTCTTCAGGACAGAGGATGAACTTTTCTCTCTTAACCTCATTTGGCACTCCCTCTGAGGGGCATGTAGGATGTATGTGGCATGTATAGGTACATGTATGCAGGGTGACTCCGGGAGATGGCCGAACCAGGCACCCTGAACACCACGTAAGCACTGCAGGTCCACATGGTCAGGCTGGCAATGGGTTATCAGTTGATTGACAACTCTCTCCTACCCTGTACTGCAGTTTGGAGGCCTCTCCATTGGCCTCCCTGGCATCTGCCTCATCCAACATCTACTCCTTGGCTGATGTTTTAAAAAATCTATTCTGCCCTAGAATGTTGGTCTTCCTCCTTTTCAAAGGCAGGAAAGTCAAGGCCCCGAAGGCTGCTTTAGTAGGCTAGGCTGCTGCTGTGTGGCCTGGGCACCTGCTCTGTGTGTCCAAACCTAGCAACTCCCCTGAAGGACCAAGGAGTATGCACAAGGGGCAGGGCTGGGGTTGCCCCTGTGTGAATGTGGGTGGTCCTGAGGACCGCTGATCAGATTGATGGCAAGGGAAAGGAATATATGGAGGAGCATCCCTGACTGGTGCTAGAGACTGCTTTCCTGGCCAGCTCTGGCCTGGCCCTGGGCATTTGCCCAGACCTTGCCCCCCTTTGGATGCTCAGGCAGTGGTTTGCAGGCCTTGACCTCAACAGAGGCTTTCGTGCTTGGCTGGTGGATGGGGCTTTCCCCTCTGAGGAGTCATCTGAAACTCAGCCTTTACCGCCTGTCCCTGTCCCTCAGAGGCTCCACAGCCCCAGGGTCTCCCCTGCAGTTGTCATCAGTTCTTCTGAGGCTGCTCCATGGGTATCCAGGCCAGGGGTCTCACCTAGAGCCCCTGAATGACCTCAGGGGCTGGGTTGCAGGGAGTCAATGTGGTCTGGGCCTGACTAGGCTAGAACAGTGTCATAGCTGGACAGGAACCTGGAGGTACCGTTATCCAGCTCTCTTCATCTGGGAAGCTGGGTCCAAGGTGAGGCCTAAGGGTGTAATTATGGTCTCCTGACATCTGTCTTGGCAGTTCCTGTCCAATCACTCTACGTTCTTCGATTTTTTTTTCCCCTTTATCTATTCTTTCATTTGTTCACTCAAGAATGCCTGGACTATATCTCTATGAACGGACCCCCAACTCAGGAAGTGGTAGTCATGCAAAAAGGACCCTGCTTCTGGGGCCCTTGTCTTTCCCTCAGGCCTTGCCACATGGGATTTAGCTTGGAACTTGAAGGGTTGGCAGCTGATGAATACAGATGAGCTGCAATCCATGACGCAGCACACAGGGCCCTGAGGCTGCCAGGTCATGGGTTCGGCTCTGCCTGTTTTCCCCCCGCCCCCAACCCTTTACGCTTCAGGCTAGATACCATATCACAAGGCCTGGGGGAGCACAGGGTCCTGGAATGTTACCCTTAAGTATCCGCGCAGGCTCCATGCCTCCCACCTGCCCCAGTGGCTTCAGTCATTTGGACCTGGCTTCCACTGTGTGGTCAAGCAGGTGACCATGTCCCTCCCAGGGGCCAGCCCAGGTTCACAGCACTGGCTCACTCTGGCATGTTACTGTTGCCCCCACAACTGTCCCACGAGGCCCTTGAGCAGGGCCGCTGAGGGGAGGGCTGAAAGGAAGGGTGGGTGGGGTCCTGGGGGTGCTGTACTGGACTAGCTTGTATAGTTACTGCTTCTGCCATCTTCTTGCCTGGACCAAGCCTCTTGGCTCTGCCAGGCGAAAGTATGGGATGGATTAACTCTACCTCTGGCCTGGGCTACTCTGACCAGTTTCTTTTTTCTTCTCTTTTCTTTTTCTTTGCTTTTTTCCTCTCCTCCTTCCTGCCTCCCTCCCTCTTTCTTTTTTTTTTAATTTCTTTCTTGAAAGGGTCTCATTCTGTCACCTAGGCTGGAGGGCAGTGGCACGAATACTGTAGTCTTGACCTCCTGGGCTCAAGTGATCCTCTCGCCTTAGCCTTTTGAGTAGTTGGGACCACAAGCACGTGCTACCACACCTGGCTAATTTTTGTATTTTTTGTAGAGACAGACTCTCTCTGTGTTGCTCAGGCTGGTCTTGAGCTTCTGGGCTCAAGTGATCCTCCCACCTCAGCCTCTCAAAGTGCTGGGATTACAGGCGTGAGCCACCATGCCCAGCCTCTGTCCAGTTTCCATGAGCCACAGGGAATGGGACTTTATGCTGACAGTACGTGAGTTCACAGCCCCAGATGAGGTTTGATCCCACAAGCCCAAACACAGGGCCTAGGTCAAAGCAAAGTTAGTATTTCCTACTTTTCTCCTTCGGGCTGGCTCTGGGCACCATGGAACTGGTAGGATGCTCCAGCCAGGATCCAGCCTGACTTGCTTATTCTCACTGAGAATAGCTGCCTCTAGGGAGCCCTAGAAATCCCCTCCACCTCTACCTGAGTGAGCCCCAACTTTCCTTCATCTCCTTCCTAAGATGGCTGTGCATGTGGAACAGGAGCCCAGCATCAAGAGCTGACAGGATTGCTTAGGTGGTGCAGGCCAGCAGACCCAGAAGCTAGACAAGGGCATGTTCCAGGTTTTTTTTTTTTTTTTTTTTGAAACAGAGTCTTCCTCTGTCTCCCAGGCTGGAGTGCAGTGGCATGATCTTGGCTCACTGCAGCCTCAACCTCTCAGACTCAAGCCATCCTCCCACCTTAGCCTCCCAGGTAGCTGAGACTACAGGCACACACCACCGCGCTGGGCTCATTTTGTTTTATTTTTTGTGGAGACTGGGTCTCACTATGTTGCCCAGGCTGGTCTCAAACTCCCTGGGGTCAAGTGATTCCCCCACCTTGGCCTTCCAAAATGCTGGGATTATAGGTGTGAGCCACCATACCCAGCCTCAGCCAGCTTTTGAGCACAGCACATTGCCATAACTGGCCTTCCTTGGGCTACCTGGCATCTGGCCAGGCCAGACCAGTTTATCTCTTACTTATGCCCAGGCAAACTCACATCTTTGGGAAAATGAAAAGAAGCTCTTCTTCACAGCTCCAGATCCACTCCAACCTGCAGGTTCTGTAACTGTGGTGGCAAACCTGGAGAAGAAAGAGCTCACTTCGGTCAAAGTGCAGGGCATCAACAGAGGAAGGTGTGGCCCCCACCTCCCAGAGTGAGGCTAGGTTGTCTGATTCTCAGGCTGGGCTGTGGCCAGGGAACATAGGGAAGCTGCCCTGCAAGCCCTGTGTCTCCTGGGACATGTCAGTCCCATGGAGCCTTCGGGCCTGGGTGGGGACGGCCTGGTGAGGGGCTGTCCAGGTGGATCTCCACTCAGTCAGAGGAGAGCTTCTTGGAACTTGCCCTGGGTGCAGCAGTAACCAGTTGTGCCCCTCCCTTTGGCACATGGGACTGTCGCCTGCCTGGCACCCTCCTGACTGTCAAATGAGTTGACTTCCTCCTAGGATGTGAGAAATGCTTTCATCCTCCCAGCCACAGGGACAAGGTGTTCCTGAGAGTATGAGGGTAATTAAATATGTCTCTGCCACCACCTGCCACCTGTCTCAGAGCAGGGAGTGGGGTGATGAACCCAGGGCAGACATCCTTTTGCTTCCTGGACTTGGGAGGTGACTCTCCCATTTGATCCCTGTGTCTGATGTTGCTAGTGGTCGGTGCCACTGGCGCCTGGTGTCAGCTGGACCATCTCTGCAGATTGGCCCCATTCCTCTACTGTGAGTGCCTCACCTCACTGAAAAACCTCTAACATGAAACAAAATGTGGGTCCAGGGACCGAGGAAGGAGAATTTACCGTCCTTTCCCTGCAGGAGCTCTGCCTCAGCCACCTGAAACCTAGTAACTTGCATGTGACCGTGCCAGCAAGAGACTCCAGGTTCTTCCCAAGACTGCTGGCCTGCCAGCCCAGAGGTTTCCCGTGAAGCAAGAGCTGCCCTTGGCTATACTACCTCCTGCCTGCTTCCAAGACCCTCAGGGCAACTCAGGGTGTGGTGGGTGGTGCAGCGTTCTGTCCTTGCCTCTCTCTATCCAGGTTGCTGGGGCTGCTCAGAGCTCTCTATGATCTTGCTGATAGATGAGATGTAGGTTTGGGGACAGGAGCCCCGGATCTTGAGCCAGCCCTGTTTCTCTTTCCGCAGAAGAGATAGCAGAGTGTTAGCATGCTCATACTGTACAAGGTCCCCTGCAGGCTTTATGACAGGGAAGAGGACATGCTAGAGGCCTGGGAAAGGGTTGGGACAGACCATGGAGAGGAGGAACAGGTACATTCTGTACAGAACTTAGTAGGACAGCCTAAGCAACAGCCTAAAGTCAAGGCTACACACTGCTGGGCTCATGGTGTTAACCAGGAGAAATGGACTATGGTATGCTGTGCTCAGCTTTCTGTAAACCACTGCCTTTGCTCAGTGTCCATGCAGTGCCCTGGGAGGCTGGCACTGCAGAATCTGTTACCCGGTGACTAGCCAGGGGCCTGGTTCCAGAGAGATTCCACAAGTGTTTTAGGGCCAATTTGGGTAGACAGGATTTGAACCCAGGTCCTTGAGGCTCTGAACCCCAGTTTCTTTCTCCCCTGTCCTACTCAGCTGCCTAAGGAATGATGTCATGAAGCCAGTGATCTGGCAAAATGGATCTGCAGAGGGGGCCGGGACTGTGGGATAGGTCAGCTGATAGGTGATGGGTGGGCCTGCACTGGCCAGGGAAAGGTGCCATGGACACCCCAGTTGAGGGTGGTAGTGCCAAGGCTCTGGATGGGGAATAGCAGGTGGCATAGAGGGGAGGGGGGAAAGCTGGCATTTGATAGGAAGTGTTGGAACTTGGGGTTACTCAGTCAATTGGTGTTACGTGAGGTTCACAGAGAGCCTGCAAAGGGCCCTGGCAGAGGCCTGGGGGCTGAAGAGGACACTCATACTGTGCTGCAGGCCCCAGGTAAACCCAGGGTTAATGGTTTCCGTGCTGTGGCTCCCACACTGAGAGTTCCAGATGTGGTGCTCTGACCCTGCAGATCTAGCCAGGCAGTGCACACATCTGCTTTGGAGCTGATATGAAAAAAAAGGTCTCCTCCCACCCCTGAGCCTAGGGAGTAGGTCAGGCTCAGCACATTCACCGAGGAGGGGCAGGGCAGCTCTCGCTTTGTTGGGCCACCAGCCTGGCCATCTGTCCACATCAGTCCATCTGTCTGAGTTTTCCTACTTTGAGCCAGTAGAAGTTGTAGCATTGGAGGTAGAGCCCAGGTCCAGTCCCTTTGAAGCAGACTTCTCAGCAAGGCCAGGGGAGTGGTAGAACAGGCTGTAAGGCTCTGCCACCCTTGCAGAGAATGGCAATGTGGGCACACCAGAGTCTAGGGAGCATGTTCTCACATCTGGTTCCATTCAATGGGCCTCAATTCCTGAAAACCCCTGAGCTCCCCAGGAGAGCCTCACTGAGTGACCTCTGGAAAAGCAGAAGTAAAGTCTGGGAACACACTGTCCTCTCACACTCTGCCGTGGCCAGCTGGCCAGCAAGACCCCTCCATGGGCCGGCCATGAGGCCACGGGAGAGCCTCGAGCGGGGCTGCCCCGCCTAGTGTGCTGGCCAGGGGCTGCCTCCATGCCTACTGGGCCCAGGGGCATGTGGGACCAACCCCCTGGCATGGGCCAGGACCCTCCTTTCTGCCTCCCTGTGGCCCTTGGGGAGGAACTGCAGAGGCCTGGGAGCTGAAAAGGCTGTGTGCCATCTGACCCTGGGAGCCCTGGAGAGGCTGAAAGATCCCCTTCTGGGTTGGCAGGATCTGGGAAAAGTTTCAGGAAGTGGGCAGGGGCAGGGCTGCCCAGCTGCCACCTCTCAAGGCCTGTCTGATGCTGGCTGCCAAACCCATACTTTGTCACACAGAGAGCAGAAAGCACTGGGCAGGCTGAGTGTCCTATGCCCTCTTACTAATCAAGGGCTAGGGTGATAGTCAGGGGTGCCAGCTGGGGCCCACTATGTGACCAGCCTGAGTCTGGTGCAGCCTGGCGACCCCTGAGAGGGGCAGCCATGCCAGGTGGGTCTTAGGCTGCAACCTTCTCAGGCCTCTTCAAAGACCTCAGCTACCCCTGCTGGAACCAGGGCAATGGTCCTTGACACAGGCAACCTCAGGGTGGACAGGGCCGGCCTGTGGAGGCGGGAGGGCAGGGATTCTCACTTTCCAGGCTGGGGGTGTGTCTTCCCAACCCAGCCTCTCCATGGGCCTGAGAAAGCAGCACTATTTCCTGCACTTTAAGGGCTTCTCTCTCCAGCAGCCTGTGGACTTCCCTGGAGCACTTGCTGGAGCAGAGATCACAGGAAGGTCACTCTGGCCAGCAAGTAGCACTGTTAGACCAGTCAAGGGCTGAGGTAATGCTAGGGCTGAGGGCACGGGGCCTCCCAGGCTGTGGTGGAGGGCAGAGCTCCAGCTCCAGGGCTACATGGACTGCTAGGTGAAGGTGACAGCAAGCCATTTGATTTGGAGGACTTCATTCTGTTGATGGTGTGGAGAGTGGACTTGGGAGTAGGGAGCCAAGATATAGGGCAGAAGGCCTGAGTAGTGCCAGGAGAAGGAGTTGGAGGGAGAGTCATCTGAACATGGGGACAAGAATGTGGGACACAGAGGAGGTGTGGGAACGTCCCGGGGTGCAGACTGAGGAGCAAGCCTAGGCCTGAGGGAAGGCTGGAGACACCGGGAGACTGAGTTGGTCTGCTGCTTCTGAGTTGGGGTTTAGGTCAGACAGCAGAGAGAACTTCTGAGAGCAGCAGCATCTTCTTGAACATGAGAAATCGGCCTCCAAGGAAGTCTTTTACTGTGGGAGATCACAAGCTGGCCAGACATTCCTGGTGTTGGGCCATGGATGGGAGGATTTGGGGTAGACAGCTGGGCTTGTGGGTAGACCAGAGCAGTCCCCCGAGTCTGTGCTAGCCAGAACACTGCTTGCTCATGCCTCGGCCAGGCACGTCTGGGCCTCTCAGTGGCCATCACCGAGGCTGTCAGGCTGCTAGACTGCTGAGCCCAAGGCCCAGAGCAGAACTAACCCCTGGCTTCCCAGAGCCCCTGCCGTCCTTGGCTGCCCTCAGGGGCTGGGCCAGGGCTGGGTGGCCAGGTCTCCCACGAAGCTCTCAACAAGTTCCAGGCCTCTCCTTCTGTGCTTAGATCCTGCTCCCAGTCACGTCCCCTCCCAGTCACATCCCCTCCTCCGCATCCCTCAGAGAGAGCAGGAAGCTGGGGAGGAGGGAGCATCCCAACCAGCCTTCTCCTAGCCCTGACCGGTACCGTCTTAGGGCTTGGGGCTGCCAGCCACTGGGTCTGGGAGCCAGGTTTCTCCAACAGGGTCGGAGTTGGTTTAGAAGCCCTGTGTGGTCTCCTCATGGGTGAGCTGAGGGTTCAGTAGGCCTCCTCCTCTAAGTCGCCTTCTTGGCTGACAGGCTGTCCCCCTTCCCTGGGTCACAGGGAGATGTGGGGTTTGGCCAGGGAAAGTGGTCTGGAACGGCCCTTTGACATCATCCCTGGGGGCTTTTAAAAAATAAGTTTCCTGGTAGGGAAGACTCCTCAGGCCTTGGGCAGGATTCTCAGTAGAGTCTCCCGGGTTTGCTCTGATCTGACAAACGCCAGCAGAAACCACCCGGCCGCCTGCGTTCCAGCAGTGCTTGGAGCCGTGGCTTCCCCAGATGCAGCGTCAGCAGAATGCAGCAGCCAAGGCACAGGGGTGTTTGCTTGGAGGCCCGTGCTAAGTCCAGGAGTGGGGGGCCTGCAGAAGAGAGCCTGCTGCTTGGCTTTGCCCCCTCATTCATGTGCACACATTCCTGGCTTCTCTAGGAATGGATGGTGCCACAAGGGATGCCAGAGGGACTTGTCCCTGAGTGATGACAGTCCAGTGACAGTGCTGACGGTCCATGCCTGTCAGGTGAGCAGTGAGTGTCCAGGCTGCCTCCGAGGAGGGGAAGAAGGCATGCCCTGTCTTCTCCCACCCCTCTGCCACCACCTGCCAGGTCATCTGGGACTGAAATCCGTCTGGACAGCTGAGTCCATATCTGAAAAGCCTGTCCTGGGTCAAGGACTGGGGAAGAGAGCAGTAAAGGAGGTGCAGAGTGGGGAGGAGAGGAGGAGACCAGATCTGGGGATAGACAGAATCCCTCAGGCCTGCTGCACCTCCCAGCCCCTCTACGCCCCAGCTTTGGGACTCTGGACAGGTTTCATGTTCTGTCTGATTTCTGTTCCTGAGGCTGAAATGGGCATGGCTGAGAGGTCCGGCACACAGGTTGCTCCTGGCATGGGGCTGAGTACACTGTACAGCCCATGTGTTTCCAGTTAGAGTGGATCTGGGTTGCCCGCTTCCCCTCATGTTGGGATGAGGGGACTACCCCCGACCAGTGCCAGGTGTTGGATAGAGAGTCATGGAGGCCTGGGGAGTGGAAAGGTGCTTGGCAGTGGGGAAGTTGCTGAGCTAGGGAGAGAAGCCATGTGGAGCAAAGTGGGAGGCTGGAGCAGAGGAAGTTTCACGCTGCTTGAGAGCTAATGAGGATCCTGAGTGGGAGGTGACAGCTCACTTGGGGAAGCCTCCCAGCAGCCTGTGCCAGGGCCTGGAAGAGCAGTGTGTACACAGATGCCCGGGTGAGGTCCAGCCCCTGGTGCTTTGGAGGGGAGGGATCAGGAGGCCAGACTGGGGTCCAGACTCCCAGTCTCGGGGAATAGTAGAGTCACTGGCAGGAGTGCCACCACCCAAAGGACTGAGTTTTTCCCTGGAGCTCACCCTGTACATCTGGCCTGGCCTCTAGGCCCAGGCTATAGCTGAAAAGGAAGAAGTCTCCTGGCCTGAGAAGGGCTCCTGGCTGGCTGCAGTGGCTGTGTGAATAAGCAGACAGGTTTGGTCTGGCAACTGCCTCACCAGTGCCTGGGTCTGACCCAGAGAACTGTATTCCAGTCCTGGCTCCCAGCTGCCATCCACTTTGCAGCTTTCCCTAGTGGAGATTTCAGCACTTGCTGGGCCTGGGCCAGAACCCCAAGTATATAAAATCAGAGCATGAACGTGACTTTGATAAATTAAGAAGGCTTCATTTTAATACCACAGTAAAAGGAACCAGTTAATATTCTCACCATTTCACATCCACAAAAACCACATCAGGGGCATTAACAATCTTTCAGTTTTGTACAAATAAACCATGTTTCTTTTAAAAAGACTTGCACACATGGCTCATGCCTGTAATCCTAGCACTTTGGGAGGCTGAGGTGGGCGGATCACAAGGTCAGGAGTTCGAGACCAGCCTGGCCAACATAGTGAAACCCTGTCTCTACTAAAAATTAAAAAAAAATTAGCCAGACATGGTGGCATGCGCCTGTAGTCCCAGCTACTCAGGAGGCTGAGGCAGGAGAATCGTTCAAACCCAAGAGGCAGAGGTTGTAGTGAGCCGAGATTTTGTCACTGCACTCCAGCCTGGGCAACAGAGCGAGATTCTGTCTCAAAAAAAAACAAAAACAAAAACAAAAAACAAAAAACAAAACCAAAAAAAAGAGGCTTGCACACTTGCCCAAGCTCAAGGATATTAAAATCTAGCACATGAAACCCACTTGTAGAGGTAGAAATACAGGCAATATATTATTTCAGCAATGACCATCAATTACAGTTAAGAACAGTTAACAACTAAATGGGGAATGAAATACTGCAACCACCCAAGTTTACTGAGCAAAGCACCTTTTCTCACCCATGCCTTACTCTAGGAGTAGCTAGGACTTGGTTAGATGTGGTAAGGATGTGGGAGAAGAGATCCCAGGGCAGGGGCTCATTGCAGACAGCCTGGAGTAAGGATGTAGGAGAGTGCACATCTCCCAGGCAAAAAGGCATTGGGGTCCACAGAGCAGAACAGGGGCTAGTGGCTTCTGCCTGCCCTGCCTGGCTCTCTTATGCCCTTTTGGGTGGCCATGGGAGGAAAGTAGTAGTCAATTGCAGAGTGACGGTGAAGGTAGCAGGTGGTGTCTCCTGCAGGCCTCTGGAGGTTGAAGTTCACTCCATGAGTACCCAGGAGCCACAGAGGTCATGAGTGCAGCCTGCCACCAGGCCCCTGGAGATACAGGTGGAAGGCGTCCATTCCAGAGACCTGTGCATACCCCTACCTTCAACATGCTGTCTTCCATCTCTCTTTTAGCATGCCTGACTCCAGGTTGGGGCTGTCTTCTCCTGATGGAGTACAGCAGGAGGGGCATCACCGGGGTCCCCTAAGCCTGTAGAGGGTTATATGCCTCACTTCCCTCCCTCTCTAAACAACCCAGGATAGCATGGTCTCCTGAGCCTCAAAGACACCTGGGGAGGCCGTGGCCAGGACAGCGTGTGGAGGTGGTCCCAAGTGCAGCTCCGCCTTTGATCCCCTGGGCAGCCTCCCCAGGGGACGGAGAGGCATGTAGTCTTCCAAGCCAGCCTCCACCAACATGTGCCTGGGTCTCTCCTCAGCCACTGCCCTTGGTACTGTCCCAAGGGAGCTTCTGTGTCCTGTATCGGGTGGGATAAGTACTGCTGAGAAGAATAACACAAGTGAAGGGACAGTGATGGGCTGGTGGAGAAGCCTCTGAAGAGGGGGTGTGAGAGGAAAGATCTGAAGGAAGGGAGGGAGACAGCTCCATTTTCAGGCCAGGGGACAGGGAAGGGCCCTGAGGTGGGGACATGGCTGTGGATAGTGAGCATGGGGGAACCGCAGGACCTAAATCAGAGAGGTAGAGCGGGGATAGTGGGACCACCACATGAAGGCTCTGGAAGGGGCTCCCTTTCTGAGTGAAGTAGGAGTAGGGGAGAGTTTAAGGCCAATGAATGGCATGGTCTGCCTTGTATTTTAAAAAGATCACTCTAGCTAGCACATGCCTATAGTCCCAGCTACTTGGGAGGCTGAGGCCAGAGGACCGCTTGAGCCTAGGAGTTCAAGTTCAGCCTGGGAACATAGGAAGATGCCATCTCTAAACAAAAACAAAACAAAACACTGTGGGAGACTGTTGTTAGGTTCTCATCAGGATCCCACTGCCTCTTCCCTGGCCTGCTTCCCCCGGGCCCTTCTGCTCTGCCTCTCTTTCCTTTTCCCTCAGGCCATCTCTGAATGCTCAGGAGAGCCCTCAGGATTGGTGTACCTGCCTCCGGCCACTCTGAAGGGATGCTTAGTCTTTCCTGTCAGCCTCACCTCCCCTGCGTGCCACTCATTTGCCCTGAAGGCCACTTGTCACTCACACCCTCCTCCTGGCTGTTTCCTTTATACTTTCTTGCCCCTGCCCTTTGCTGTGGCCCAGCCTTTTGTGGCCTTCTCATCTTCTCAGTCTGATCTTTGGTGCCCTCTCCACTCCACTCCACAGCTTTAGGCATCTTCTGTATTTCATGTGCCTCGTGTCTGCCTCGGGGTATGTTGGCTTGCCCCTCTGACCCTGAGGCCCTGGAGTGCAGGACTCAGGACTTAGCTGCTCTAGGTTAGGGCCAGCCTACAGCTTAGCATACAGAAAGGCCTCAAAGACTGGGTTGTGGATTGGAGTTTCCCAGGCTTTCTGATCATGTTGGGGAGGAACTATTCCTCTTATGCTCGAACTTTGGGGCCCCATGTCCTGGATTGTGTCCCAAAGATCTGGTGCATCTCCAGGGCCTTAGCTGATTGCCCTGTGGTAGGCCCTGAGCCAACAGGGAGATGGAGGTCAGGGTAGTAGTGGGACACAACTGCAGGGGAGAACTGGGGCTGATCGGGGTGGGAATGGGGACTTGGGACCCTTGGGGAGGCCCAGCAAGGCTAGCCCTCACCCCCTACCCTTGGGTTTCAGACTTGAAACTGCATCTGCAGAGCACTGATTATGGTAACTTCCTGGCCAACGAGGCATCACCTCTGACGGTGTCAGTCATCGATGACCGGCTCAAGGAGAAGATGGTGGTGGAGTTCCGCCACATGAGGAACCACGCCTATGAGCCACTCGCCAGCTTCCTAGACTTCATTACGTGAGTGTGCCTTGTGGCGCCTTCTCCTCTTACCTGGGCAGGATAGTTACACCTGCAGGAGCCGGCCCCAGTGTGGCTTAGGCCAGCTGCCTTCGTGCCTACGTCAGCTGTCAGAGCTAAGGACAGCTCTGTCAGGCCAGCTGTCACGGGGCCCTGCTTTCAGAGTCCTCCCTGATTGTGTGCGTGATCATTCAACAACGCTGGACCTCCAGGCCACCACCTATAAAGTGGGGTCACCAGCATGTTCACTACTGCCTGAAGATATGGTGGGCAGGCAAAAGTGTCCCACGCAGTAGTGCTGGATGAAGCCTCTTCCCTCAATCACATAGACTAGGGTAGGGAAACCTGGGAAGGTGGGAGCCCTTTTTCTTACCCTACAGCACCCAAACAAAACACTCACCAGGCCCCACTCCCCATGCCAGGGGTCAGGTGTCAGGCGATGGACAGAGCTCTGAAAGGCCAAGGTCTTAGGCCCATTCTCTGTCTGCTCTGACCATGGCCCTGGGTCTCAGGGAGATTGGGTCGGAGTACAGTTGGGGAGCAGGCTGAACGTCTAGCTGCCTTTCTCAGTTCTGACACAAGCCCTCAGGAACTCAGGTAGGCAGGCCCCCATTCATATGACCCTTGGCTGCCCCAGCTTCGTCGTTGTCTGACGCTTGGGCACAGCTCTGCCTTCATCACGCTCCTGGAGAAACTGAGTGGAGGAAAGGACCTTGGGATCTGCAGGCTTGGGGAGGGCATCTGGACTGGGCAGTCTCTGCTGGCCATGTATGTCTGTGGACATAGGAAAGTAGAGAGGGTCCCTTTGCAGGGATGTCCCAAGAGCCATGAGCCAGGTCCTGGTGGACAAAGAAATAGCCCCAGTCTAGGTGGCTGCCCCATAGGGGTGGTGAGCAGAGGCATGCTCGGCAGCTAGCGTCTAGGAGAGTACCCTGCATTGGCAGAATGTGAGTGTGCAGTATGTGAAGCATTTCCCTGAACTCTCTGAGTATTGTCTAGCTTTTACCATTCCCTGATTATGGTGCCTCCACCGTCCTCCTTGGGACCTGGCACACCTGCCCCACTTGTCCCTGCAGAGACAGAGTTAGATGCCTGCTGCCTGGCCTGATTCTTATCCCCTGCAGTTAGGAGCCACTTGCCCAGGATCCACTTGCTCAAGGAAGTGCTGCAGCCAAAGGGCTCCATTCTCAGGCAGGAGTCACAGGCTGGGACACCTGAAGGGCCAGGGAACATGCCCAAGCTAGGAAGCAGGCCCTCTCCTGGCCACAGACCTCCTTCCCTGAGAGCCTCCTTGCTGCCCTGGCCTCCATCAAAGTATGCCAACATGGACCTACTGGGGCAGGAGGCTGGTAATGGGGTATCTCTTGTGGTGCCACATTAGGGGTCACATTGCAGCTCCCCATCTGTTGATCATTCCCTGGCCTGGGTCTCTGTGTTCCTTGCTGCAAAGCCAGAGCTGAGGACATACCAGGAAGCAGTACATTTATTGCCAGAGCCCAGCCTGAGACTTGTTTGCACAAGGCTGCTTTAGCTTCCTGGTGAATGTTCTGGCCTTGCCAGCTAGGCCGGCCGGAGGAGGCCTGACCCCATGTCCATGGTCAGAGGGTAGATATCACCCATCCCTCTGCCCACCGGCCCACCTGCCTGTGCAGCTAGCCTTTGGCCTGTCTTGGTCTTAGCCTGCCAGGCCATGAAACTGGAGAGGGGTCTGAGCGTGACTGAGGCCGCACAACTGCCAGCTCTTTGCTAGAGGTTGGCTGCAAGCACCAAGGGTGCTTAAAGCAGCCAAGTTCTGTCCTGTGGCAGGCTCTCCGAATCTGCCGCTTCCCATCCCTTCCATTCATGGGTGATTGTGGCTTACAGTCCTACCAGCCACTCACTCCTGCCCTCACTCAGGAGCTCAGCAGTCACGTGTCAGCCCATCAGGTCCTGTGTCTGCTTGGTCCATGACCTAGTCATCTCCAATGACCTGCACCTTTCCTCCTCTGCTCTGCACTTCAGCCACCCCCACTGATGGCTGCCCAGGCCCATGTCACCACCTGGAACTGCTCCACCCCTGAAATTGCTGAATCAGGCACCCTCTCTACCCACAGCCTTCTGGCCCTCCAGCCCACTCTCAGTCCCTTGTGGGACACGGGTTCCGGACTCAGCAGGACACTAGGCCTTGCTTCCTCCCCTGCTACCCCTTCTGTCTTCATTTCCCGCCCTCCCCAGCTGAGGTTCCCTGGTCCATCATTCGAGCACTTTTCTGCCAACATCCGCAGCTCTCTTGGCCGCCCAACTCATGGTCCCACCCGGCTGGCAGCCCCCCAGCCCTGGAGGAATCCCAGCAGCCTCCAGTCTGGAGCCACCCTCCCCCTACCTCCACTGCGGGGAGGAAAGCTGGGGAAGCCAGCCTTGGGGGAGGGGGGGTCATCCTTGCTGCCAGGCATGCATACTCACCCTCTTAGCCAGCCTCAGCTTGTTTCTGCCTGGCAGACTCTGGCTTTACCTACTCAGCACCCTGCAGACCCCACCAGCACTGCAAAGACCACCTTCCCATCTTATACTGTTGCTCTCCTGCCCCCAGCCTCCTCTTGGGCAGATGGCCCACCTTCTTCACAAAGACAGTAGAAACCCGTATACCTCCCAGTGCTGCTTCTGTCCCCCACCCCTGAAGCCCATTCCAATGGCAGAAGCGCCCTTCCTTTTCTCTTGGATCCTTCCACCAATGTTCTGAGTGCCCTCACCTTACTCCCTGGATGCTGAGTGGCCACTCATCTGCATTCCTGTCCGTGCAGGCACCTTCCTTTCCAAATTCTTCTCTTCAGTATCTAAGCAAGCTCAAATAGTTAAAAACCATCTCAGGGGACCTAAACTTTTACATTCACTGTCTGTTCTCTCATTTTCCCTCATCCCTTGAGCTTTCAACAGTCCCATCACTCCACCACAAGGCCCTGGCTAAAGCCACCCCTGACCCACACCTTCACTCCAGGTGTGACCACTCTGCAGTGTCCAGCCCCCAGTCACCTAGCTATTTCTTTGCTCCCATGATGCCTCTCTGACTTAACTCCTACCTCTCTGGCCACTCTCCCTTCTCCACTCTGTCCCAGCAGGTCATCCCCAGTGTGTGTGTGGAGTGCTGCAGGAGGGGGTGAAGTCTTCCATAGAGGCCTGAGCTCCCCCAGGCTGGGGCTCACGATTGGCTTCCCTGAGGAGGTGGCTAGTGTGGCTGAGGGGAAAAGCATTTAAAGGAAGCATTGGAATAGGGGGTTTTTAGGTTGAGGGAACTATACATGTCCTGAGTAGCGAGCATGGTGCACCTGGCTCTGTGCCCCACACAACAGCCTCCAGGTGTGGTGCCCACTCTGGGAAGGAGGAAGCTACCCTAGAAAACCCAGAGGAATGTAGCCAGAGAGGAGAGTACAGTCCTCCAGGTAGTAGAAGCATCAGTGAGAGGCCCCGTCCTGGGTGTGAAGACCTGAGAGAACAGTGCCCTGACTGCCCACAAAGTTGGCCCAGCTGGGGACAGAGGTCGGGACCATCACAGAGTTCACCTTAGCTCCATCCCTCAGGGCCTCTTAGTTGCTTCTGGAGCTGCCCCAGGCTGGCTGGAGCAGGCTTCTGCCAGGAGGTGATGAAAGCGGGAGCTGGCTGAGGCTGCCTCTGTCCTTCCGTGTGAGACAGTGTCCACTGCTTTTGTAGGTCCTGGCCAGCCTTCAGCTGCACATATAACCAGTACCTGGTCTGGGTCAGGCCTGGGGCTGGGAGGGAGATGGCTGGATGCAGTGGGGTGGTACCAGTGATAGTATAGACAGTGCCTGGAGAGGACTGTGAGCAGCTTTAGCAAATGGAACTGGGGTTCACAGGTGGCTTCACAGCGTTGGGAGGACTCCAGGATCAGGTGGGGATAGAAAGGCCACTGGAGAGAGTAGGTGGCTGGAAAAGAGGCAGCTGTCTGGCATGGGGCTGACAGCCTGATTGAGATAGGGCCCCTAAAGTAGACTGTCGTCATGTGCTCTTGAGAGGATCTGGCTCAGTTTCATGCCACTAACATGTTGTTATGTCACTGTGCCCAAGCCCAGTCATTACCTTGCTGTGAGACTTGGGATAGTGTCTGTCAGGATTTTTTGACCTTGGAGGGGACTTTGATCTGGGCCATTCCATGATGTTTTCCCTTGAGAGAGTCGGTCCTGGAAGAGAAGCTGAGAGACTTGTGGGAGGAGTGAGTGTGGCCTCTGGGGAGTCCCAGGTGGGCTTTAAAGGCCTTTGTCTTTGAATGAGTGAGCCTCCCTGGAGGGGGCCTAGCCCAGGTGCCCATTGGCAGAGCCTGGGCATGGGTAACCTGAACCACCTGGGGGATCTGAGAGCCCATATTTCTCTTGTGTCAGGGGCCTCAGTGCCACCAGCCTGGAGTGGGCAACTGGAAAGAGGCTTTGTCCCAGGACAGTGGCCTCAAATGCCTAATGAGCCTGTCAGCACATCTGTGATTTTCTCCAGGACCTGTCACCCCAACCTTGGGGCCCTGCTTGGTCACAGAGGGGCATCAGGTTCCTCTGGCCCCCACTCCCCTGGCCAGTTCCTGTCTTTGCTATCTACAGTCACTGTTTCTGGGTCCGTGGCAGGACTCTGCAGTTGGGGGCTGTAGGCCTGCTGTGGTTTCAGGGTCCTGGGCTAGACCTGGCTCCTGCCTTGAAGAAGTGCCAGCACTGCCACTCTTTTCCTGGGCCTGGGGTCAAGCATGCAGGAGCTCCATGAGGCCCAGAAGGCTCAGACCAGGTGGAAGGACCCAACTGTGCCTCGGGGAGAGGCAGGACTTTTATGAGCAGGTTAGAGCTCATTATCTCTGTTGGAGCCACACCTCACTCATATTCTCTTATTCTCTTTTTTTTTTTTGAGATGGAGTTTCACTTTGTCACACAGGCTGGAGTGTAGTGGCACATTCTCGCTCACTGCAAGCTCCGCTTCCCAGGTTCAAGTGAGTCTCCTGCCTCAGCCTCCAGAGCAGCTGGGATTACAGGCGCGTGCCACCACACCTGGCTAATTTTTGTATTTTTAGTAGAGACGGGGTTTCGCCTTGTTGGCCAGGGTGGTCTCAAACTCCTGACCTCAAGTGATCCACCTGCCTTGGCCTCCCAAAGTGCTGGGATAACAGACGTGAGCCACCGCACCCGCCCTCATCTTCTATTTATTTTATTTTTTGAGGTAGGATCTTGCTTGTTGCCCAGGCTGGAGTGCAGTGGCATGATCATAGCTCACTGCAGCCTTGATCTCCTGGGCTCAAGTGATCCTCCTGCCTCAGCCTTCCAAGTATCTGGGATTACAAGTGCATGCCACCACACGTGGCTAATTTTTTTGATTTTTTAATAAAAATGAGGTCTTGCTATGTTGCCCAGGCTGTCCTCAAACTCCTGTGCTAAGAGATCCTCCCACCTCTGCCTCTCAAAGTGCGGGGATTACTGGTGTGAGCCACCATGGCTGGCCCTCACTTATCTTGATATGGAAGAGAAACTAAGTCTTGAGAGGTGGTATGCTGAGGGCATGGACAGGGCTCAGAAACAGTGATATTTCTGTTCACTTTCCACCCTGCACAGGGCTCTTTAGGACCCAGATGTGACTGAGTACAGATACTGTCACTAGCAGCTCACCCGAGCCCCTGCTGGGGACTGCAGTGGACAGGCTGGCAGGGGTACCCAGGCATCATGGCTGCCTCACCAGCACCAGACCAGCCCCCCAGGGTTGAGAAGCCATATTGTTCCAGCAGGTGGCACCAAAGGGCACAGCAGAGGGGCAGGGTTGGTTGGCTAGGGACTCTGAAGGCTTCTTGGAGGAAGTGGCTTCCTCAACTCCAAACTAAGAGGTCTGTGGACCCAAACTGAGTTTTGAAGGCACAGGGCAAGGGAGGGCCTCTGGGCAGAGGAATACAGATGGCCCCACCCCCACCCCACAAGGGCCTCTTTGGCCTGGCGGGCAGCCGGCCCTCCACTCCCCAGCTGTCTTCCCCTGGAGGGAGACACTGACCAGCTGGAACCTTATTCCCTCCTATTGAGGCCAAATGAGGGGAGGAATGGTGGAGTGGCTTTCTGGGGGCAGGGAGGCAGCTGCTTAGGCCAGGCAAGGAGGAAGAGGATTTCCCTGTCTGCCGAAGGCCTCAGCCTTGGGAGAAAGGCAGACTGCTGTGCCAGCCTCATCTCTGCCAGGCCTGTCCTGCCTCTCATCTCCTGAAAAAGAGGATTCTGCCCCTCACTGGGCAAGAGAGAAAAACAGGGCTGCAGCAGCAACAAGCTTATAGCCAGCCCGGGAAGGAAAGTGCTGGGCCTGGCACAGGATCACCCACGATTGGCCTGGCTTGGGTTTGAAGAGGGCCTTGAAGGGGCTGGGGTGGTGTGATTGTGAGTGGCCTTTACTAGGCTCAGCATTTCCCCCACATAAACAGATGCCCTGAGCGGGGGACACAAGGAGTGGGAGGTTGAAAAAGAGGAAACTGGCTGGTGGGGATCCCTCTGAGAAAATGAGACTAGGTGGGGTGTGTAGAGCCAGGCAGGGGGCCCTGGCCATGGGTGGAGGTGTGTGGACACTGGCCATGGGGGCAGGGAGCTCCTCTGCTTTGTGGTGTGATAGGGCCTGGTGCTGGCCTTCTCTGGGCCTTATCTGCTCTGACAGTGGGGCTGGTAATGCTAGTGGTTGTGGGATCACTTGGATAAGATGGGCCTTGGGTGTGTTTTTCTCCTTCTTCCCGTCCAAAAGGGAGTGAGATCATAAAAAAGCATCCTTCAGCTTGGGGGCAGGGGATTGGTGGCTGTCTCAGGGAGCACCAAGGCTACACTGGGGCTGGATGGGGTGCAGTTAGAGTATTGCGGGGTGGCGCATATGCAGCATGGGTTCTGGGGTATGTGAGATGTTGGAGGCCTCATAGGCAGGAGGCGTATGTGCTGTCCAGGGTAGAAAAGATGCAGGCTGGGGCTGCAGACCATGGCCCAAAGCTCTGGTGAGCTCTGAGGTCTCTTACTCTGTCAGCACTGTGGGGTTGGGGGCAGGAGGCTGTCCATTTGGGCCTCTTGGCTTGCAGCTGCAAGTGGGCCTTGCTTGAGGCTCTCAGTTATGGTTGGGAGTTAGGGGACTGTCTCTTCTCAGTGCACATCCTGTAGCTGACCCAGCCAGATTGGGGGCGGAGAGAGGGCAGTTGCCTGGCCCCAGGCCCAGGAGAGCAAAGGTCTTCGCAGGGCGCCAGGCTGGGTGGGAGCTGGGGGAGTGTAGAGCAAGCAGGGGGAGTGTAGAGCAAGCAGGGGGAGTAGGGGTCAGGCCAGGACAGGAGCTGGGGCCTTCTCCTCCTGCCGCCTTTCTGGAGGGCCCTGTGGGAGCTTTGAGCTGAGGCCTGGGCCCTGGGCTGCCACCTCCCCTCCTTTCTTCCTTCAGTATGGGGGAACTCACCTCCTACCAAGGTCCTCCCTGGACAGCCTGAGCACTGGTTGCACAAGGTCCTGTCACAGGGCAGGGGCCTAGGTCTGGCTCACTCAGAAGCTAGGATAAGACCCGTGCTCAGTGCCCAGCTCAGAACAGCAGCCTCCACCCCAACTTTTATCCTCCCATAGGTGCCTCACCCTGACCTTGGAGGAATTTCCCCTAGGCCTCATTTAGCTCCCTTGTACCCTGAGTTCATCTCTGGTGACAGACTGGAGGATAGTTGTGGCTACTGCAGCCTAACTGTGGCCTGGGGCTCTCTGCCCTTCACTGCATCCCCACACAGGTGACTACACAGAACTCTCTGCCCCAGCCCCTTTGTAGCTGGTTGTAGGCAGAGCCTTGTCCCTTGCCAAGTCTGAACTGGGCAGTCCCACCCCTCCCCAGCTCCACAGCCCCCTCTGCTGCCCATACACCCCACAGAGCTGGCCTTCTGCAGGGCAGAGTGATGAGAGCCTCGACCTGGGATCGACCTGACCCAGCCTCCTGTTCAGGTCTCTGGGTCTTATCCAGGCCATCCTGGGTGAATGCCCAGCCCTGGCCTCAGGCCCTAAAGGAAGAGGACAGCTCTCTATTCTGGCATGGGCTGTGCAGGTCTGCCTGACCTGGGCCTTTACTCCAGAGAACCCCCACTGGCTCCTTGCTGGCCTTCCCTGGAGAAGCTTCTCTCCACTCCACTCCTCAGCCTTTCCTCCCCTCGCCGTCTCTGCCTCTTCCTCTTCTGTCCCCACTGGGGGACAGAGTGACCCTAACTGGATGGCAATTCCCCTGCTTACCCTGCTCATAGATCCCTAGTGCTCAAAACAAAGCCAGGGCCCTCCAGGCCCAGCCTCTGCCCCCCGCCTGCTGTAGCCCTGTGCTGCCGGCTGCTGCGCTTTTCTCTCCCTCTGCCAGTCCTGACCATGCCAGTTCCTCCAATGCATCCGTCACTCAGTGAGTGCCTCCAGGCCTTTGCACATGCCGTTCCCTCTTCCCAGAACACGCTTTCTTCTCCCAGCCCTTTAATTTCCCAGGCTCTCACACTCTTCACCCCTGGGCTGAGCTGCATGTCTCACCTTCTGTGCCCAGTTCCCGTGTCCTGTTAGAACACTGTTCATGCTGTGGGGTAGTTAACTTGTGTCCTAATCCCTCACAGGGCATGAATCCCCTACCCCGCCAAAGGCGGGGGCTGTGTCTGTCCTAGGCCTCTGGCAGTGGGGTTGGTCAGGAGCTTGAGAGGAACATGGGGAGGGAGAGGAGACATTGGTGCTTATCTGCATCACCCATGAGTCAGCACACATTGTTAAGGGATGATGACCTGTGCAGGGGGGCAAGGGCATGGTGCTGTGCCAGGACTTCCCAGCCCCTACCCTGATGGGCTCCTTGCTATTGCCTGCCTCCTATAGTTACAGTTACATGATCGACAACGTGATCCTGCTCATCACGGGCACGCTGCACCAGCGCTCCATTGCTGAGCTTGTACCCAAGTGCCACCCACTAGGCAGCTTCGAGCAGATGGAGGCCGTGAACATTGCTCAGACACCTGCTGAGCTCTACAATGCCATTCTGGTGGACACGCCTCTCGGTGAGCTGCTGTGTTGGTCATGGGAGGTGGGCAGTGGTGTCAGCATCAGCACATCAGGGTGGGATTTGTGGACCTGCTGGGGGATGACCCTGAGCCAGAAAGTGAGACCTGCATACTGCTGCTTACCTTTGTTGCCCTTCAACTTCCTCCTCCCATTCTCTCCTCACTTCACCCCCTTCTGCTCCTGTCCTGTTGGTTTTGCTGGGCCAGGCAGGCTCCCCCAGGGTCTGACTGGGACTGTCTCATTTTGTGAAGCAGTCTGATTTCCCAGAGTGCAGAGGAGGGCTGAGCTCATGGAGAAGTGAGAGAGAGGCCCAGGTCCCTTGGAGTCCTGGGAGCTCCTATAGACTATGGAGCTTCTGCGAGCTGGAACGTGAGCAGAGCCAGAGTGGCTGGCTGGCTGTGAGGCAGAGGAGCGAAGCAAACATTGTCACTTCCCTCCACTGAGCAGGTCCCCTGGGTCAGGTCAGACAGTGTCCAGCAGGATGCAAGGTCCGTGTCAGAAGCCAGGGAAGGGGAATTAAGAGCTTCCTGCAGAGCCCTGCTTAGGCAGTGCTAGTTCCTGCCTGCTTAGGAGTCTGAGGAGAAGGCACTAAGTGTCCTCATAGCCAGAGTCCTGGGCCTGGGGTACCACTTCCAAGAAGCCACCAGGGTTGAACCACAGGCCTCTAAGCTGCACTAGGTTCTGAGCTGAGAGGCCTGAGCCCTACCTGCTGACCTTGTCTGCCATAGGCTCTCCCAGCAACTCTGAGCTGGTTCTGGGCTGTTTGTGGCTTCTTCAGTTTCTCCGTCTTTAAAGAAGAGATAGACGAGTGAGTCTGTAGGCCCTCTTGGGGGATGAGGGTGCTGTATCCTGCTCTGGCCTCTCTTTCCAACCCCACAGTGGTCTCCTGGGTCACTGGTCTGTGCCTACCCTGCTGTTGGACTTGTCCTAAGGAGGAGGCTGGTTTTCCAAATGTGGGCGCCAGGCCTTCCTGGGGGGTGTAAAGAAGTAGGCGTTAGGCCCCGAATCCACAGCTGCCTCTCCAGAAGGAAGGATGTCATGGCCTCTTATGCAAGCCTGTCTTTGGCATGGTCTGAGCTTGGGTCTGCCCCAGCGGTGATTAGATCATGTTATGGCTAGCTGCCTCCTTTATAAATCAATTTTAGGAGCAAGGAGGCAGGAGAAGCTCAGGTCAGTGTACATGGCCCAGAGCATTGCTTCTGCCACTTCCAAGGCAACAGCCCAGGCTGGGGACCCCTCAGTACCCAGTCCTGTGGGCCTTGTGGCACAGGTACTCTGTGCCATGTAGGGCAGTTGAACATCAAGATTCTGGCCTAGACCACCTGCCCACCCCTCAAACCACGTTTCCTCCCCAGCGGCTTTTTTCCAGGACTGCATTTCAGAGCAGGACCTTGACGAGATGAACATTGAGATCATCCGCAACACCCTCTACAAGGTAATGCCCCGCACAAGCCATGGGCGATTGGCCTGTCGGTGGGTGGGGCTGTGGGAAGTGGTAGGGCGGTGATTTATGTGAGGTGCTGGGACAGGATACAGCTATGCCAGGCTCCTATCCCAGGGGCTTATCTGGCTCCCATGCTGGGCACAAGGCTGTGTGGAACAGGTTCTCTATCCCATAGTGCCTGTGGCGGGCTCAGATAAAATCAGCAGGAGTGACTGGTGCTCCACCGCTGGCCTGTTACAGCTGGCTCCTGGACAGCCGCTCCCCTAGCATCCAGGAGGGTTATGGGCTACCACCCAGGCCGTAAACCCTGGAACCACCCTACCTAAGCTATTGCCAGCAAGGACAGGCACTTGAGCAAAGGCAACAGTGTGCTCAGTTATGGTGGGGGGAGGGACCTGGCGAGGCATAGCCAGGTCCTCATGTCCCTCATAGGTTCCCAAGCTTGGAGTCAGTGCCGTTTCCCACTGTCCTCATCCCCTGCCCACCTCTTGCCTCCCACCAGGCTGTAGCATAAACTGGGCAACCCCTAGAGATAGAAGGTGGGCTCAGGATTTCTGGGTCAGCGCTACCCTGGCCCAAAGAGATTAAAGAGCCAGGGGACCGGAGAGGAGAGGAAGGTTTAAAAATTAAAAAAAATAAAAGCCCGAGACCAGTTAGGTTAGGGGTGTTTGGGATAGACTATGCTCTGGCTGCAGTGAGGCAGTGAGCTATACATAGCGCCAGGACCCCAGACGGGCTATAGTCAGGAACATGGATCTGTGGTGGGCAGGCCCCAAAGCGGGGCTGAGGATGACCCCGGCCAAGGGACCTGCTGACCTCACTGTCTATTGGGTGAAAGTCCTCTCCTGACCTGGTTGGAGCGAGCTGGCTGATATTCGGCTGCAGCCTGAGCCCAGGCCCGCCAATCTCCCTGCAGGGGCCTGGGCCAGAGCACATTGTAGGTCTGGTGATAGGGGAAGGGCCTGCCTAGAGGTTGCAGTGGTGTCGGCAAGGGACCAACACGTGCAGAAGGAAAGCATGGAGCATGCGCCAAGTTGCAGGCAGTTTGCTGTGGAAGGACACATTCCAGATGGACAGGGGAGAAGTCTAGAAGAAGAGGCAGGCATGGAATCAAGTTACCCAGGGCTTTGAATGTAAGGCCAGAAGTTTGAACATAGTCCCGTGGGCAGGGTCAGCCAGTGGAGGTTTCCAACAGAGCAGAGTCTTCTCAGAAAGCCCCTTCTAGCCACAACGTGGAGAGCAGATTAGAAGGCCTGAGACCAGAGGTGGGAAGGTCGTCAGCTTCTTTAATCCTTTGGACTGCACTAGGAACTGGGAAGGTGTCATTATCCCCATGTGAAAATGGGGAAACTGAAGGCTCAGAGAAGTAGGGTGGGTTGCCTAAAGCCACATAATAAGTCACTGGCAGTGCCAGGGATCACACCTGGCTCAGCTTGTTTGCAAAAGTGAGTGCTCTCACCCACTCCACTAATAGGGCACAGGCCAGCCAGTTAGCTGAGGGGAGAGAGAACATACGTGTCTGTGTGTGTGTGTGTGTGTGTGTGTGTGTACGCACGCGCCTAGCTGGCCTGTTGCCGGGTTCCCTGCCCTGAGACAGGGTGAGGGGTGCGGCTGTCCGCCAGCCTCACCCATGCCCTCACCGGGCCTGACTGGTTCTAGCTGGAGTTGCTGGCGAGGGCTACCCAGGCACCAGCTCGTAAACATGGACCCAATGCTGTGGGCCTTGTGCCAGGACTGCCAGCCTGTCAGGCAATGTCCCAGCCCGATGACCACAGATGGGAGATTAGGTGGACCCTCAGCCACCCGGCGGGTGGGAACAGTAGGCAGCTGGTGCAGCAGCCGTGGACTGGCAGACTCCAGGGGACAGGGTGGGGGTGGGAAGGTGACCTTGGTACTGGGGTTGCTGGGATCTTGCCAGTTTCTTTAGCTGCCCTAGCCTCCAGAGAAGAGTCCCACCAGCCTCCCTGACCCTGGGATCAGCCTCTCCTGGGATTGGTACAGATTGGCTAAGCAATTGGGTAGGTAGCAGGGCATGGAGCCCAAGACCTGGTTAGTTGTTCCCCCACAAATAGGAAGTGCAGGCCCCACTGGGGCAGGCTGTGGGATTTTTGACATATCCAGCTTGGCTGGCCACAGGGAAGGAGGTGACTGTGGGGACAGGCCCCTAGAGGGACTGTGAAAGGTACCACCAAACCATGGGAGGGGTTGGCAGCTATCTCTGCCACCCAGGCCCTCTGATCCCTGAGATCCTCTGTGCTGGGGTCAGCCCTCTCTTCCAGGCTTCTTACTCCCTGACCTGTCCTAGATTTTTGTTTCCCGTGATCCCAGAGGTCATTCTCAGGCCTTCCCCTGAGTCGAGCTTGCCCAGCATTGCTCGCCAGGGCAGACCTGGGCTCACAGACTCCTGGGTCTCATCTCATCTCTCTTGGAGCACCACCCAGCAAAGCCTGTGAGCCCAAGCTGGCTGATAGTTGGTGGAAAGGTCTCCACACCTTGGAGTTTAGACCTCAGTATGAAAAGCTTTCCATGCCATCCAGCCCTTGCCTGCAACCTGGAAGAATAATCTCTAGCCTGTAGAGCCAGAGTCTCTGAGCCCATGCCAGCAGATGGGACTAGGGAGGCCTAAGTGGAGGCTGGCCATTACAAGGGAGCTCCCCATGGGGCCCGTAAGATCATCCACCTTCCTTGGCATGGAGAGGTGTTGGGAGGAAGCATGGCTGCTCTTGTGAGTGAGCGTTGGGAGGGACCTGGGGCCTGGGCTGACCTCTTCTTTCCTCATGCCCAGCAGATCCAATTTGCCTGGGCAGGGAGTGCTTGTTCCCGCCGGCAGCCCATGTGCCTGCCATTGTACTGTGCCCAGCTGACGTCCGTGTAGGCAATAACCATCCCTCAGCAGGAACTGGCCTGACAATTTTGTTCTTGCTGTGTGATGCTGAGGGACTGCCTGGAGGATGGGAGGAGGAGGTGTTCTGTAAGGGAGGGTGGCAGAGAGGGCCGGGTCACTCAGTCCCTGCCATCCCTGTGGACTCTCAGGTGTGGCCTTTCCTCACCAGCCCACGGACACCTGTTTTGTTTTGTTTTCTTTTCTGAGACGGAGTCTCTTTCTGTCGCCCAGGCTGGAGTGCAGTGGCATGATCTCAGCTCACTGCAACCTCTGCCTCTCGGGTTCAAGCAATTCTCTGCCTCAGTCTCCCGAGTAGCTGGGATTACAGGCGCCCGCCACCATGCCTGGCTAATTTTTTTAATATTTTTAGTAGAGACAGGGTTTCACCATCTTGACCAGGCTGGTCTTGAACTCTTGATCTTGTGATCCACCCACCTTGGCCTCCCAAAGTGCTGGGATTACAGGCGTGAGCCACCACATCCAGCCACACCTGGTTTTCAGAAGCTGAGGAAGGGGAGGTTTGGAAAGATTTGGGGAAAAGGAAGGCAGAGCAGCAGGGGGAAGTCAGAGGACCCCTGCGAGCCCAGCCTTCTGTGAGATGAGGGGGTGAAGGGGACTGTAGGCTGAAGCAGACAGTCCAGTGGGCCCTGCCCTGGCACTCCTGCATGGGAGGCTATGGGCAGCTGCCACTTGGCTGATTCACAGAAGTGTTCGGCTTTGCTGTAAGGGCTGCCCTGGCCCATCCATAGGTGTGCTTGTACCCACCTTGAAAGGGGCTAGGGAGGGGAGGAGGGAGCTATGAGGGCTTGGCCCTCCAGAGCCTCCTTGCCTGTGCTGAGCAAGCTGCATGCTCTGCACAGGCATACCTGGAGTCCTTCTACAAGTTCTGCACCCTACTGGGCGGGACTACGGCCGATGCCATGTGCCCCATCCTAGAGGTGAGTGCCTGCCCGCCCTCCTGCCTGCTGGTGCCCGCTAGCCCTGGCCTGGGGAGGCTCTGCCAACTGACTGGCTACTGCCTTCTTCTTCCTCCCTCTCTCCTTACCTGTGCACTGGCTCCACAGTTTGAAGCAGACCGCCGCGCCTTCATCATCACCATCAATTCTTTCGGCACAGAGCTGTCCAAAGAGGACCGTGCCAAGCTCTTTCCACACTGTGGGCGGCTCTACCCTGAGGGCCTGGCGCAGCTGGCTCGGGCTGATGACTATGAGCAGGTCAAGAACGTGGCCGATTACTACCCGGTGAGTGCCCCAGCTGGCAGGACAGCGGGTGGGCGTGTTGTCACCAAGCACACCCACCCAGAACCCTCATGCTCATGCTTTCCCCCACCCCCCTGGCCAGGAGTACAAGCTGCTCTTCGAGGGTGCAGGTAGCAACCCTGGAGACAAGACGCTGGAGGACCGATTCTTTGAGCATGAGGTGAGTCTGTGGGGTCTGCTTGTCAGAGGGAGGCCAACCTGGTGGTTTAGACCTGACTCTGTGGCCATGGCCACCTGGATACCACATCTTCCTGTGTCCACAGGTAAAGCTGAACAAGTTGGCCTTCCTGAACCAGTTCCACTTTGGTGTCTTCTATGCCTTTGTGAAGCTCAAGGAGCAGGAGTGTCGCAACATCGTGTGGATCGCTGAATGTATTGCCCAGCGCCACCGCGCCAAAATCGACAACTACATCCCTATCTTCTAGCGTCCTGGCCCGAGGCTCTCAATTGCACTGTGTGTGTGTGTGTGTGTGTGCGCGCGTGTGTGTGTGTGTGTGGTCTGTGACAAGCCTGTGGCTCACCTGCCTGCCCGGGGTGTAGTACACTGTCCTAGCGGCTGCCCAGTTCTCCTGACCCTCTTAGAGACTGTTCTTAGGCCTGAAAAGGGGCTGGGCACCCCTCACCAAGGATGGACCAAGACCCCCTCCAGAGCAAGGAGGCCCCCTCAGCCCTGTGTTTACAGCCGCTGATGTGTCTAAGAAGCATGTGGTCACTTTCATGTTCCTCCCTAACTCCCTAACCTGAGAACCCTGGGGGCTGGGGGCAGTTCGAGCCTCCTCTCCCTTCTGTGAGTCACTCCCAGAGCCGTGGCCCATGGGAAGGATAGAGTGTGTGTGTCCTTGGGGCCTGGGGGGATGTTGCTTGTCAGCTCCCTCCCTCAGCCCTGCCCCTCTGAGACAATAAAACTGCCCTCTCTAAGCCCAACTGTCTGCTGTCTTCTTTAGACCCTAGTAGCTCTCCATGACCCCTAACTTCCCTTGTGACCCCACCTTGCTAAGCAACCCTGCCTAAGCCTCCACTTCCCTCCCTCAGTCAGCAGCCCAGATTCTTCAGGGTTGGGGAGTTCCAGGAAGATAGCTCCTTCTGCTGCTGGAGGCTCAGATGCATACAGGCCTGGGAAGCTGGGTGTTGGCCCTGGAGGCCCCCCTGGCCTTTCCAGTTGCTTCAAGCAATTGGGATCAGGGTCATTACCCCTATTTCTTTCTTTTTTTTTTTTTTTTTTTTTTTTTTTTTGAGACGGAGTCTCGCTCTGTCGCCCAGGCTGGAGTGCAGTGGCCGCATCTCAGCTCACTGCAAGCTCCGCCTCCCGGGTCTACGCCATTCTCCTGCCTCAGCCTCCCGAGTAGCTGGGACTACAGGCGCCCGCCACCTCACCCGGCTAGTTTTTTGTATTTTTTAGTAGAGACGGGGTTTCACCGTATTAGCCAGGCTGGTCTCGATCTCCTGACCTTGTGATCCGCCCGTCTCGGCCTCCCAAAGTGCTGGGATTACAGGCTTGAGCCACCGCGCCCGGCCACCCCTATTTCACTATGAGGAAACCCATGGTCTTAAATGATTTGCCCCAGGTCAGTGGAGGAGGGGGAGGTGTGAATCACAGAGTCTACCAGGGGAGTCCCCAGCCTCCATGCTGAGCCCCAGGAGTTGCCACCCTGTCACACGGCCACATTATGTCACTCAGCCAGCCAGCCAGCCACCCCCTCCAAACAGCACCTGCCGCATTTTAGAAGAAATAAAAATTTGTCTTTATTTAACATGTGGCAATTGGGAAGTACAGTACAACCTTCCCTGTGGCTTGGGGGCGTGTAGTTGGGGCCCTAATTCTTGAGCCAGTCAAGAGACACTTGGGATTTAACCCTCAATTGCAGCACTGAGGCACTGGTGCTGAGAAACAATCCTGAGGGGGACCCCAACCCACCCAGTCACTCCTTAGTTTGCAGAGGCACCATCTGCAGAGTCCTGTGAAAGACTGCAGTGAGGTCTTTCACGAGACTCCCCATCCAGCAGAGTTCTCCAAGCTGCAGGATAGAGTGTTGTGCCAGGAGGGTCTGTTTGGGCTCATGAAGCAGTGGAGAGGCGCAGAGGCACACTGGGAAACCTTGGCCTCACCGGGCCTGGATTGGGCATCGGCAGTGGGCATGAAGTGGGGGCAGGATCCTTTAGGCTAGGGTCCAGGACAGACTTGGGGGATGGTAATGCTGGGGGTTTTTGGGGAGGAACCAAGGGCTCACAGAGCCTTCTGTGCTGCATTGGCTGGGCCATAGGTGCACAGGGCTCACCGAGCCACTGCTGGGGAAGGGCCGAGGCTCAGGTTTGGGTCCTGGGCTGCGTCCTGTGGTGGGGTAGCGCCAGGCTGGCCAGGCTGCAGTGCTCGAGGCAGACAGTGACTGATGAAGAAGGCCTGCAGGAAGCGGCGCCGCAGGCCCTCAGGCAGGTAGTAGTGGATGAAGTACATGAGCCCTAGGCCCTGGCCGGGGTAATAGCGGCGGCGGGGCCGAGCTGCCAGCAGCGCATCTGTGATGGCATCTACAACTGGGCTGAGGTCGGACATGGCCAGGCGTAGCGAGCGCAGGAACTGCCCATGCAAGTGTTCGATGTAGTCCTTGCCATAGGCCTGCAGCAGCTCTTGAGGCAGGTTGGCCAGCAGCAATTGCTTGCGCTTTTCCCACTGACCCACGTTTCTCACTGACTCTGGGGAAGGAGTGGCAAGGTCAGAGCGGGCTCAGCTAGGGGAGCCAAAGTCAATTAGGACTATTTAACCTGCGCCAGGTCTCCAGCCAAAACCACACCCCCAACCAAAACCACGACCGTTCATCAAAGTTGACCTGCCCCCATAAGACCATTCCCAGCCCCACTCCCCACCCCCACCCCACCCCCAGCCCTGATTCCCACCTGTCTTGAAGCAGCCAGGCTGGATGATGCTGACCTTGACCCCCCAGGGAAGGAGTTCACAGCTGAATGTGTCCATAAGTAGCGCCACAGCCGCCTTGGAGGTTCCATAGGCCCCCAAGCATGGATATGGCATGTCTCCTGTGGATGGATTGGGAGTGGGGCAGCTCAGCTTTGGCAAGGGGCTCCCTAAGCCCTCCCTCACCCCAGGGGGCTCCTTTTTGCTCCAGTGGGGCAGGCACTCACCCGCTGGGCTGCCCACAGTCACGATGCGGCCCCTTGAGCTGCGCAGCAGGGGCAGGAGGCCCTTGGTCAGCTCGAGTGCGCCAAAGAAATTCACCTCCATGCAGCTACGGAAAGTGGCCACTGGAGACAGCTCCGCATCAGCAACTACTTCATTGTGGCCTGCGTTGTTGACCAGGCCCCACAGGCCTGAGGTCACAGAGCAGAGGAGGAAGCCTCAGGTCAGCCCAGCAGCAAACTTCCAGTCCCCGTGTCCTTCCCACTGCCCTGCCATGCCCTTGCCTGGTGGACACTTGCCACTGACCAGTGCTGGTGGTGTGGGCCTTGGTGAACTCTAGCACGCGGCTAATGTCTCCTGGTTTGGTCAGGTCCAGCTGCAGCAGCCTTAGGCGAGGGGAGCAGCAGGTACGCAGCTCGATGGCACCGGGGCTGTTCAACTCCAATACGGTGGCCAGCACCGTGAAGCCCATGGAGTCCAGTTTCTTGGCCGTCTCCTTGCCAAAACCAGAGTCACAGCCTGGCCAGGGCAGGGCAGTCAGTGAACTTCCACTGTGGCCCAGCCTAGCCTGAGACAACCCCACAATCACCAGGGTCTGGATGGGATCCAGGCCCCTGCAAACCCAAGCCACCAGCAATCAACGACCCTAACTCCTTCCCTAGGCCCATCCCTGGCAGGCTTTGCCCCTCTAGCTGAGCCCTGGGCCCTAACTGTGACAGCTGTCATCTGTCTGACTCCCCATGGCTGCCCTACCAATGTGGCTTACAGAAGAGGAAACTAAGGCCTAGTAATGCTAAGTTGCTTCCCAAATCCACATAGGTCAGGTCTGGGACAGTCCCAGGCCCCAGTGTAGTTCTGCTTTCTTGATTTCAGGTCACAGCTCACAGGCACAGGCATAGTATTAGTACGGAGCCTCCCTTTCTTTTCTTTTTTTTTCTTTTTCTTTTTCTTTTCTTTTCTTTTTTTTTTTTTTTTTTTTGAGACAGGGTCTCGCTCTGTTGCCCAGGCTGGAGTGCAGTGGCATGATCTTGGCTCACTGCAACCTCCCCTCCTGGGCCCAAGCATTCCTTCCTCCTCAGTCTCCTGAGTAGCTGGGACTACAGGCCTGTGTCACCACGCCTGGCTGGTTTTTTCTTTTCTTTTTTTTTTTTTTGAGACAGAGTCTCGCTCTGTTGCCCAGGTTGGAGTGCAGTGGCATGATCTCAGCTCACTGAAACCTCCGCCTCCTGAGTTCAAGCGATTCTCCTGCCTCAGCCTCCTGAGTAGCTGGGATTACAGGTGTGCGTCACCATGGGCCTGGCTAATTTTTGTACTTCTAGGAGAGCTGGGGTTTCACCATGTTGGTCAGGCTGGTCTCTAACTCTTGACCTCATGATCTGCCTGCCTCGGCCTCCCAAAGTGCTGGGATTACAGGTGTGAGCCACTGCGCCCAGCCTGCCTGGCTGGTTTTTAATTTTTTTTTGCAGAGACGGGAGTCTCACTATGTTGCCCAAGCTGGTTTTGAACTCCTGGGCTCAAGTGATCCTCCCACCTTGGCCTCTCAAAGTGCTGGGATTGAAGATGTGAGCCACCACATCCGGCTTCTCTTCCTTTCTGACTGCCTAGGCCTCTCCTCCCTTAATCTGGACTCTGAAGCAGCCTCTTCTCTACTCCTGTCCCTTCCTGCCCTCTTGAAGCCCTTCTCTACCTAAGCAGCTGAAGGGATCTTTCCAAAAATGACAATATCCCTCTGTGCTGCAAACCTTTCCAAGGCTGCCACAGTCAGAATGAAGCCCAAGCTCCCTGGCTCAGGCCCTGTATAACATGAGCCCCACCTCCCTTCCCAGCCTCAACACGCTCGACTATTTTTTCAGGCTGGAGGCAAGCTGGAGGCAAGCTGGAGGCCCATCCCCACTTCACCCAGACCCTTGGATTTCCAATCAGTGGCAACACGGGTGTTTTCTGAGCCCCAGAGTACTTGCCTCCAGGACAGGGACCATGCTAGATGAAGAAGAGAACAGACCTACATTTGAATCCCTTCCCACACCCACCAAGTGTGACCAAGGTTAGTTACCACTCTTGGAGGCTTAATTTCTGTCTTTGGTATGCAGAGAGAAGAACCACCAGGCAGAGCCAGTGTAGGGGTCCATAGTACTGATAAGCCCCTGCCTCCTTGATTGTTCCCATGCTGATCCTGGCTCCATGGGCAGCCAGTGAGGGAAGGGGAAAGGCCAGTGAGTGGGGAGGCTTTCTGTTCTGCTCCTGCCCCCACCCCTGGCCCTCAACCCTGCCCCCCAACCCCCATTTTCTGGAATAGAAGCTGCAAAGCAGCTCTGCTTCCCTACTCCTGGACTGCTCAGTACCGTCTCCCCATCTCAGCTCCACTCCCTCTACTGAAAACAGCATTGGGCAGGGGGCTTCGAGCTCCTGCTGAGGAGAGGTACTCCCCCAGGCAAGTCTGCCTTGGAGAGGGAGGCAAGCATGTGTGTGTGCGTGTGTGTGTGTGTACACACACATGCATACGTGCACTTGCCCGGGTCCCTCTCAGAGCAGACAGGTCCTCCCAAGGGAAACAGACCTCCCAATTCTGACTTGAGCTGACCACAGGCCTCAGGTCTGTGGTCCCAAGTCACCCACATCTTGCACACCCTCTTGCTCATGTGCACACCCTCAGATACCTGTATATCCAACCTGGCTGGATGTTTTCAAAATGGGCTCAATCCCTACCACCCATTGGTGCACATGCGCGCACACAGGCACCTGACCCTCAGCCCAAACCCTGATTCCACAGCTGAGCTCCAGGAGTAGCCTCGGCAAGTGGTTCTCTGGGCATTCTTAGGAGGGGGAGGGGGAGTGGCAGCTCTACCGGGCCCAAGACACAGTGTTCTTGGCAGGTGGGGCCGAACCTGGTTACCTACTTGTCTTCCAGCTGGGTGTTGAGAGACAACCCCCAAGTGTGAGGGCCCTGGGAAACTTGGAGGCTTCCTGATGCTTGTACAGGGCAGGTTGGGTAGTCCTCTCTCCCCCAACCCCAGCTTCGCCACCAGAGATCTGGTGAGCCCAAGTTAGAGAAAGCATCCCTCCTCTTACCTCTCTCTCAGGCTCAAAGCCAGAAGAAACAGCAGCAGCACAAAGGCCTGAGGTGAGACCTCAGGAAAGACCATCCAGCTAGGCCACTAGTACCTGCAGATGGCCTGGGTCCTGTTGAGGTGGCTCACAAATAAAGAAAGCAGGAAGGGATCTGCCCTGTCCCCAGAGGCAGAGCCCACAACCTAGCCCCTACTTCATACGAGGGGTGTCTGTTGACTTTCCTTCCTCAAACCCCTGAAATTGGGGTCCGCTGAGGCTTCACACTGCTCCTGGAACCTGGGTCTCTCCTGTCCAGCCCGAACGCTTCCCCATCTCTACCATCTTTGCTGGAGTGTGTGGCCCTTGTGCCTCCTTCCCCCCTACTCTGCCTCAGCAGTCTGACTTCTTACCTGATTCAAGGCCGGTCCCAAGGAAACCACCTCACATCCCCTTCTCCCCACCCCCACAGCCAGACTGGCTGTCCCCTGCAGAGGCCATGTGTACTCCTGCCTTAAGCCTTTGTCCCACATCCTTTCTCTGATCTGAGATCCCTTTCATACTCCACTTATCTCCACTCATCCTCCAGGGCCCCACTCAAGGATTTCCTCCTCCGGAAAATTCTCCCAGCTCCATCTGATCACACAGGGCGCCTAGTAGACCCAGGTCTCTGAGAAGCCAGGTTGCTGGCTGCCCCAGCCCAGGCGCAATGCAAGGACAAAGCCTAGAGCACCTGTCCAAACCCATGGGTGTTGGGGGAGACACGAGGCTGCCCCTCCCCCATGCAATGGAGTCAGTGCCCCCTGGCCTTTCTCCCCCTCCCCACTTCCGGCCGGGCCTGCAGCCCCCACTTCCCCTTCCCTCCCTCTGGTGACAGATTTATTCCCTGCTTCAGACAAAGGAGCTCAGCTATACGGTCAGAGGCACCTGAGCCCAGCTCTCCAAGAGCTCCTTCCTGGGCACAGAGGACCAGGAGGGCTTGGGGGTGGGGTGCTGGGTGCAGGCTCCGAACTACTGCCTCAGCAGTTTGGCAGTGGATGGCTACACAGAAAGACAGCTGAATGTCCAGCTGCCCCTCATGGTGACCTCAAGCTTTTCTGAACTCCAAGGATCCCAGCCAGTGGGGGTTGGGTCGGGTGGGGAAGTTCCCCATCTAAGCTCTTCCCTCTGGCCCCAGGAATGGGAGATGGGGTGTCTCAGGTGGGGATGTCAGGCAGCGTTCAAGGGGTAACGATCCTCCCTTCTCAAAGCCTCCGAAGTCCCCTGAAACTGCTCTCTTGGGGAAGGGAATGGCATAAACTCTCAAACTCCAGGAGGCTCCCTCTTCTCAGCCACCAGTCAGTTTCCTTTTTGAACCTGCCCACTCCCTGTCTCACTTTCTCTCCAACACTCCCTGCAGCAGCAGGTAGTGAACCCGGGCTTGGGGAGGTGCCCGGCGCTCCCTACTTGGCTCGCTCCCTACTTGGCTCGCTCCCTGCACCCCGGGGAGGAGAACTCTCCCACTCTTGCGCTGGGGAGCCCGCCTTGGCCGTGCCCATGAGGAGTCAGTCCTGTGAGTGTCTAGTCCCGCCCTCGAGCCTGGAGTCCCCGCGCTCCGCGACCCGCGCACTCACCGGTGATGAGCACCGCGCGAGTGGCCACCGGCAGGCGCTGCGGGCGCGCCAGGCGGGACAACGCGATCCAGCCGGCGGCGGCCAGCACGGCGAGTGCGGCCGGCGGGGGCAGCAGGCGCTGGCACAGCCAGTCGAGCGCGGCCAGCAGCGCCAGCGCCGCCAGCAGCGGGCGGCCCAGACGCAGGTCTGAGCGCAGCAGCTGCAGCAGCGCGCGGGCAGCCACGAGCAGCCAGGCGCCGCCCGACGGCCAAGGCCAGCGCTCCATGGCGGCCCAGCGGGCTGGGGCGGGGCGGGGCGGGGGCCGGGCCGGGGATCGGGGAGAAAGAGTCTGAGCCCGGGCGCGGAGTGCGGGGGAACACCGGCCTCAGGCGCGGGAGGGACACAGGCTTCCTCTGCTCGCCCTCGGGCCGAGCTTATAAAGAGCCCCGGGGGCGGGGGAGAGGGCGGGGAGCGGGCGGGGAGGGGGCGTGGCTTTCCTCCACTTCTCTCCCGGCACCCCCTGCAGGGCAGGTGCCCCCCCCCCGCCCCGCCCCGCCCCCTCGACCAGATTCGATTTGGAAAAAGCCGGAACAAAGTCCCAAAGTTGCTGCGCTAGAGGAGCCGTCTGGCTGCAGCACCCATGCGCCCGGGGCTGGCAAGCCGCCGCGCTCAGGTGAGCACATGCCACTCACGCTTGTTCGGGACACCTGAGGACACGCACAACCGGTATCCCGGTGCCCTTTGCTGATCGCACCGCCGCGGCCGCCAAGCCTGCAGGAACACCGTGGGGAACCAGCCGGTGCTCACCTGGTCTCCGCTGCCGCTGCCGCCGCCGCCAGCGCCCGTACACGCGCCGCACTCCCACGTGGTCCGCGGCACCAGGTCCCTGGCGCACACACCCTAAGGCGCGCTCACCCCTGAGCAGCTCGCGGCCACAAAACCCGCCTGGGACAGGGGCTGGTGGGGAAGCAGGACGACCGCTCCGGGTTCTTGGAGTCTCTGCCCATCTTTCCCTTTCCTTCCAGGGCTTAGCCCTGGGAACGCACGACCCCACTTCCTACCTCACAAATATATGTGTGTGTGGGTCAGTGGCGGGTGGGGTGTCAGAGGAAGCACCTAGGTTTCCCATTACCTATGGCCCACCCCCGCCAACCCCAACAGCCAGGCCAGAGGGGTGTCAGTGAAGAAGGCAGCCTCTAGGACAGGGTGTTCCCTGCCTTGCTCCCCTGAACCCCCAGAGGGTAAAATAAGTGGTATGAGTGTGGGTGGATTTTTCTGCCTGCGTGTGTGAAGGTCTCCATGCTTGTGTGTGGCCCAGTGGCCCCCCACCCTGCCCACCCCCGTGTCTGGCACCCTGTGCCTAGCATCCATGCCAGGACTCTGCCAGGCACTGGGAATTGGTGCCAGTACCTGGCTGCAGGCTTGATGCTGAAAGGAGTAGGTGCAGCCCTCGGCAGACGGGTCCCTGCTTCTCGTGGGCCTCCAGGCCATGCTCAGTGCCTCATCCCTGCCCTCCCAAGGTCCTGGGAGGTTGTGGACTCCCTGTCACACCTCCTAGCCCTGTTGCTCATTCTCTCGTAGGTGTCCAGGCTCTGCCAGGGTTTCAGGGCAATGCCTCCTCCAGTGCCCTCTCTGCCACCAGACACAGCCCCCTGGTGGGCCAGGGAAATCTCAGGGGGGTGCTGGGAGCCAGACCCACCTAAAGGGAGAGGCTCTGGGTGGAGGACCAATTTGCCCCAAGTCACTCCTGTGCCTCCACCTATCCATCCTCCTAAGGACAGATGACAGGCAAACCCCGGCCCTGGGAGGCAGGACTTGAACGAAGAGGGTGTGTGCGCCTGACCTTGGGTACACGACCTTGTGTGCCTGTGTTTGTAAGCACTTGTGTCCATGGGACTCTGTGGCTTGTCCAGGCCATTTGGTTGTGTCACTCCCTATACCGTGACCCTGTGTGTGCAAGTGAGTTCGTTTGTGTGTGTTGTGTGTGTTTCTGGTAACTCTCTGTCCTTCAGTCTGGGTCATCCTGCCTCTAGAAACTCAGGGAAACAGGCCGGGCGCGGTGGCTCAAGCCTGTAATCCCAGCACTTTGGGAGGCCGAGGCGGGCGGATCACGAGGTCAGGAGATCGAGACCATCCTGGCTAACACGGTGAAACCCCGTCTCTACTAAAAATACAAAAAACTAGCCGGGCGCGGTGGCGGGCACCTGTAGTCCCAGCTACTCGGGAGGCTGAGGCAGGAGAACGGCGTGAACCCGGGAGGCGGAGCTTGCAGTGAGCTGAGATCCGGCCACTGCACTCCAGCCTGGGTGACAGAGCAAGACTCCGTCTCAAAAAAAAAAAAAAAAAAGAAACTCAGGGAAACATTCCTTTTCCAAAGTCACTGACTCCTGTTGCGGTGAATGTATGGCCCAGGCTCAGAGACAGACACAGCGCTCCTGGCCTGACTTCCTGATTTGAGCTGTAGAGCTTGGATTGGCCAGACCCCCCAGCTTTAGCCACCCCACCAAGAGTCTGGCTGTGGTTTCTCCAGCCTCAGTCCATTGGAGCCTTCCCCTTGGATTGGGGAAGGGAGTAGAAGCTGAGATGAGGGTCCTGGGGAGCCTTCAAGGTCAAAGTGACACAGATAGAACTAGCACTTGCTAAAGCAGGTTTGTAGAGTAGGGGGATGGGGCAGGAAGGCAAGATAAGGACAGAGACAGAAGCAGGGTCCTACACTGTCCTGGGAAGGAACCGCAAAGGCCACAATGGGGAGAGAGACTTGCTGGGAGGCGATGTTGGGATTTGCGTTTAGCTGAAGAGTATAACGTGGTTAGGATGAGGAAGGGGGTATTTCCAGCTCAGCTTCTGGAACCTCATGCCACCTCAGGCAGAGCCATTAGTCTTATGGGATTTGGGTCTTGGTGGGACTGGACCATCTGCCACATTTTTATGTAAACTCCCCCTGCCCATTCATCCTACTTCCTAGCCCAGACCTCCTCCTTCCCAGAACCTATGCTCCAGCTCCTATGGCCTCCTCAGCCACTGACCCCTTATCCCTCATTAGGTGGAGACGTTCTAGAAGTACAGGGTGGTTAGGGCAGTCATGGCTGGGAGAAGCTGGCCCAGCCCTGTCTGAGGCCTGGTGCCAAGTCGTGCCTGCCTAGGGGCAGAAAACCAGCCTCTGCTAGAACCAGGAGTCTAGGCTGTCAGGGCCTTCCAGGGAAGAGAAGTGGAGAGGGGCAGTGGGCAGGAGCCTCAACAGATAAAGCAGGGTCTGGCAGGGCAGAGGAATGAAGGGTGACCAGGAGCAGAGCCCCTGATCCACTCAGCCCCTAAGCCCTCAGCCCACAGCCTCCCTTAGTCCTTTATCCCAGCCTCCACCCCACCTTGGTCAGAAACCTGGTTAACCAAACCCTTAGCACGCCCCAGGCTCTGGAGGACAGAGGGGTGGGCAGGCTGGCTCTGGTCTCCTCCAGCGCAGTCCAGCAGCTCACTGGCACCCTCTGCTGGCCGTGTAGGGAGAGCACGGCTCTGAAGGAGATAAAGACCAGGTAACCGACTGACTGCTGGATTGAGGAGAGGGGAACAGATGTCTAGAGTAGGGGGTACCAAGTGGCAGACTCCAGGAGCCCTCACGCTCTGTCTTCTGACTGTACTTGGGTTCCTGGAGCAGAGCACTCAGCACTGACTTGTCACCTCCTCCTCCCTTTGCAGCTCAGAGGCTGCAGTTTCCCAAGGAGCCCCTGCCCTGCACTCTGCTTCAAGCCTTCACCCCCACCACGCCTCCTCTTGGCAGAATGGCAGAGGGTCCCTCTTCCTGCCAGTGGCCAGGGTCCTAGACCCCATTGCTCCCTGTCCTCAAAGACAGCAAACTTGTGTTGAGTTCCTACTGCATGCCAGGCCCTGGCCCTGTGCTGGGCACCACAGATGTAGCAACTGACTACCAGCCCTAGCAGCAAGTGTACTGGCGCTAGCCTCACCCATGGGGAACCTCAAGCCCGTATCCCTTTCCACAAGCATCTCTCTTGTGGCTGGGCACGGTGGCTCATGCTTGTAATTCCAGCACTTTGGGAGGCCGAGGCAGGCGGATCACCTAAGGTCAGGAGTTCGAGACCAACCTGGCCAACATGGCAAAACCCCGCCTCTACTAAAAATCCAAAAATTAGCCAGGTGTGGTGACGCATGCCTGTAGTCCCAGCTACTCATGAGACTGAGGCAGGAGAATCTCTTGAATCCGGGAGGCGGAGACTGCAGTGAGCTGAGATTGTATCACTGTACTTCAGCCTGGGTGACAGAGCAAGACTCTGTTTCAAAAAAAAAAGCGTCTCTCTTGTGTTTTCTCCTGTTTTCAGCTGCATTTCTCTAAAGTTGTCCATAATCACCATCACCACTCTCCCCTCCCGGCCTTTGCCTGGGACCAGCTCCCCCTCCTAACCCCCTAGTTCCCAAATCCTATAGACCCATCTCTGGTTTCAGCTAATTTGGCCTCTTCAAAGCCTCGGCCCTGCTGGCTTTCTCCTGCCCCAAGCCCTGTCTCCCTTGGGTGCCTGCGAAGCCATGGCTGCCGGGTTTCCTCCTACCTCACTGCCTCTCCTTCTCAGCCTCCTTCTCCAGCTTCTCTTCCTTGTGGGTGAAGCTCTGGCTGTGGAGGCCTCACCCTTGGCCCTCCCCACACAATGAGCTCATCTTTCTATTCACATGCTGGCGACCTCCCTGCTTGCTTTCTGGCCAAGCCCTCCCTTTTGACCACAGGCCCACATGTCCAGCTGCCCCTGGACACTTCCCTTGGACACACATAGGCCTCTCAGCCTCAGCATGTCTAACGCTGGTCCTGGCAGTCATCGTGCCCCACCACATCCTCAACCTTCATGCCATGCAATGGCCTCCAAATCTCTTGCTGTGTCCCAAGCCCTGGGTTGGGTGCAGATACCTCATCATAGCCTTTATAGCAGTTGCCATTATCACCATTTTACATTCAAGGGAACTGAGGCTTCCAGAGGCGAAGGGAATTGCTCAAGCTCTCAAGCTCAAGTCCATTTGCATTGGAGTCTTGGACCAGCCCCAAGATTCAAACTTAGGTGCACCTGAAGCCAAAGTCTGGGCTCTTGAGAACTGTGTTAATACGGGGCTGTGTTGGTCACCTGTGGCACCTTAGACTTCATCCTGAGGGCAAAGGAGAGCTTGGAATGGTTTTGAGCAAATGAGACCCCCATCCCAGGTGGCCAGGAAATGGATCTGGGGAAGAGTGGAGGCTGATTAAATTATTATCACTTTTAAATTTTATTATGATTATTACTTTATTATTATTATTACTTTTAGTTAGCGATGGGGTCTTGCTCTGTCACCCAGGCTGGAGTACAGTGGCACAATCACAGCTCACTGCAGCCTTGAACTCCTGGGCTCAAGCAATCCTGCCATCTTAGGCCTCCATAGTAGCTGGGACTATAGGTGCTCACCACCACAGCTGGCTATTGTTTTTTAAATTTTTTGTAGAGACAGGGGTTTCACTATGTTGCCCAGGCTGGTCTTGAACTGCTGGCTTCAAGTGATCCTTGAGGCTGGTAGTCTGCATCCAGATGAGGGACAGAGTAGAGGTCTGTTCAAACAAACTGAGCTCGAGGCGCCCCTGAACATGCAAAGGCTGAGCCCCAAGACACGTGGAAGCCTGTGGGCTCCAGCACGTTGCTCCTGTAGCGTGGGAGCCCTGGAGGTTGCCAACTCCCCTCTGAGTACCCTAGGCATGAACTGAACTCCCCCTGTCCCCACCATTTTTCAGAGCTATCCCACCTGGGCTGGGCACCTGGAAACCAGGCCCTTCAGTTAAGGAACTGAAGGAAACCTCCCCTCCAGTTACCAGAGAGCGGGGGCAGTAAGACACAGAAAGCCAGGAGCATCACTTGTGTTTTCAGACTGTGTCTGGCACCCTCCTCCGAACTTTTACTGTCTCCAGGATTAAAGGCAGATGTTTGGGGATTAGGGTCCTTGAGTTTGCAAAACAGAGAGAGTGTGCTCTGCAGGGCTTTCTGGACCAGTCCCAGGGGGAAAGCAAGCCCCAGCTGAGAGCATGTGGAAGGAAAGCTTGATTGACTCTGGATAAAATCCTTCTAGGATCTGTCTTGTATCCTCCAGTGTGACTGTGTGTTTGTGGCATGCCAGTCCTTGTGCTTAGCTTGCTTGGTCTTTATTTTATTTACTATCCTCACATCATCACTATGAAGTAGGTACTATCATTATCCTTATCCTATACATAAGGATAAGGCTACAGACCTTTTACTATTTGCTGCTCGATGAAAAACAAGTCTCCCAGCGACGGAATTAAGGCAACTTGATTGTTTTTTTTTTTTTTTTTTTTTTTTTTTTGAGACGGAGTCTCGCTCTGTCGCCCAGGCTGGAGTGCAGTGGCCGGATCTCAGCTCACTGCAAGCTCCGCCTCCCGGGTTTACGCCATTCTCCTGCCTCAGCCTCCCGAGTAGCTGGGACTACAGGCGCCCGCCACCTCGCCCGGCTAGTTTTTTGTATTTTTTAGTAGAGACGGGGTTTCACCGTGTTAGCCAGGATGGTCTCGATCTCCTGACCTCGTGATCCGCCCGTCTCGGCCTCCCAAAGTGCTGGGATTACAGGCTTGAGCCACCGCGCCCGGCCGGCAACTTGATTGTTAACACTCATTCCAAAGCTTGTCTCCTTACAGCTTCCATCACCCCGATTCAGGCCTTTTCTTGGCAGAACAACTGCAAAAGATACAAAAATTAGTTGCTGTTGGCTGACTGTTTTAATTTATTTGCATATACATAATTCAGCCCCACCCCTGGTGGCTAATGCGCCCCCTGGGGAAGCTGTGGCTGTCTTCTGATTGCTGGTGGGGAGGCCTGTGTGTGTTGTTTTTTTAAATAAACTGAAACCAGATGGCAGGGGGTTTTGTTCACAGCCTTGCCTACAATTTTCTCCAGCGAATTCCTTGAAAAGTCAACCACCTATGAGTGGTGCCTCTGCTCCGTGGAGGTCCCTCACCGCTGGTATGCAAATATCGAGCAGGGTTGATATTTCTCAAAGAAGAAGAAAAAGAGCTTCTTGGCCTGAGGGCTTTCCAGAATGCGGGGTCATCTCCTGGTTGCCCCCAATTTTAGGTCTGTACTTACAGTTATCGTCCTCGCTCTCCTTCCCCCTCATGTTGGGAGTGGGCTGGGGTGGGGGAGCCTTGGGCCGGGCTTGAGTCAAATCACTTAGACAAACCACTTGGTATAAAAATGTGAATTCCAGACCCCCACCTATATCCCATTTGCAGCACTGACCTCTGGCATGAGACCCCAACTCTCCAGTTCGTTTCATTTTTGCAGTCAGTGGAGGGGTTACTCTCCTAAAGGGGCCCGAGCAACTCCTGCTTCCATCCTGGGAAACCAGAAGCTGGAGGTGGTTATCGAAATATTTTTAACCGCCAGCCAGGTCCAAGGCTTTGTAATGCCCCGGGAGCCCTCATTAAGCGATTCCTTGTTCAGAGAAATGAGGTGAGTGTACCCACTGGTCACCCTGCCAGAGGTTTAGTATTTTTTCTTTGGAACGTGAATTGGGCATTGTCATAGTGAAGTGTGACCCAGTCCCCAGGCAGGGGAGAGCACTTTTTTCCCAGCTTTGACCTTCATTCCTAGCTCAGAACACCTTTCTTTTGGATCCCAAGCTTTTTCAGATAATTGTGTCAGGTTACATAAGGCTCTGAGATATGAACACTCAAAGGAAATTCCGGTGAGAGCAGGTCTGAGAGGTTCCGGCACATAATTTGCTTTAAAGTATTCGAGGAAAAACTCAGGTGTCTGAGGCCAGCACATTTTTGAAATAAAATAAGAGCAGCCAACAACTTTGCATGGATGTGCCATTCCCCATAGAAATGAACGAGCAAAAAGACAGATTTCATACTGAAAGGAAATACCCCTCCCCAGGGAGCCTCTGCAGGGGCAGGAGGGGGCTGGTGGGGGAGATGGGGGAGTCAGTTGCAAGAGAACAGCTTGGACCAGGCTGCCTTTGGAATGGAAATCTTCACCAGCCAGGATCACTTTTTTCCCCCCTTTCTGCATCTTAGGTGACACGTGGTAAATACAATACTTCAGTTTTCCAAGAAACATAAAATAAAAACTGAATTACTGGCAGAGACGCTTAAAAATCTTTGGTTCCTAGGACTCCGCGGGCACATTTTCCACACACCATGATTTTTATTTCATTTGCCTCTGAGGGGCGGCCCTCCAGCAGTTCTGTTGCATAAGGTACTGTTTCCAAACACCTTGTCCCCAACTGGTGACACAGAGTAAGTTTTATCTAGGTCTGAGAAGAGTTCTGGAAGAGTGACATCGTGTTCCAAGTCGCACCGGTTACAATCAACAGTAGGAGGGTTGCCAAATATCTCACCAAGGAAGCTGAGAGAATATTTTAAATACTAAAGGGCACTTCTTTCTTAAAGCATGAAGTGGTCGTAAAAACCACTTAACAGAAGAATATTAATGGGAGGAGAGTGCCTTGAATGCAGCAAAAAGCTTTACAAGGGACATGGGAAAAATAGATTTACTATGTTGAAGACGTAGGAAAGTCCATTTTTACACAAAAATAATTTGGCTATTTACACAAAGCTTCACAGAATTCCTATAAGTAGCACTATCCTTTTTTATTCCTCATGTGTTTGACACACATTTCTTTCTTTATGATGATTATTTTTAGAGACAGAATCTTGCTTTGTTGCCCAGGCTACAGTGGTGCAGTCACTCATAGGTCACTGCAGACACGAACTCCTGGGCTCCAGGGATCCTCCCCTTCTCAGCCTCCTGAGTAGCCTGGACTGCAGGTATGCGTCAGCATGCACCGCTATTTAAACAATGTTTTGTAAAGGATCTTGCTATGTTGCCCAGGCTGGTCTTAAACTCCTGGGCTCAAACAATCCTCCCACCTTGGCCTCCGAAAGTGCTGGGATTACAGCGGGAGGCACCGTACCCGGCCTCAATACACATTTCTTGAGTGCTTAGTGTGTTCTGGGCTCCGTGCTAAGGAAGCAATAGTAAACAATACAAACATTATTCCTCCCCTGTGGGAGGAATAATAATTCCCTCCTCTTCTGTCTGACTGGAGGGACAGGCCCTTATCAGATCATTACACAATCAAGGAGACCCGGACAGAAGGAACGAGAAAGCAGAGTCCCATGATGCTATGGGAGTGATGGCCTCTATTCTGGGGACCAGAGAGGGCTTTCCCAGAGGAAGTAAGTTTCCAGGTAGTGTGAGCTTCAAATGAGAAGGCTGTGGGATAGACAAAGCTGCAGTCAGCCTGAGCCAGGGCACATGCAAGGTCTTGGAGACTGCAGTGGCCACAGTGAGGAGGAGGTTTCTATTCCAATTTCATGGTATATGGAAATACCTCTCCCTAAGGAGCAGGGAGTGTTGTTGAGGGTTGTAAGCAGGAAGTAAAAGAATCAGCTTGGTGTGGGTTTTTAAAATTTTGTTTTTGTTCTAAGACAGCCACAAGTTGTAAGGAGAATGGACTGATAGGGGTGGGGACAGGGATAGGGAGGGCCCCTGTCGAAATCAAGAGCCAGTCAGGAGGCCAGGGCAAGAGATGCTGGTGGCCATGAAGACAAGCCAAGTGGATAGGCTGAGTCATCCAGGGCCCATCGGAGAGGGTACTGTGACCCAGACGAAGTGGGCCCAGACAGCGAGAGCTGTGGCTGATAATCTCCCACCCAGCCTAATTTAATAATTAAATTTAATTCCGCTTGTTGATGATTTGGACAGCATCGTTTCCTGGTAGAAAGACAAGGACGGTCTGGATGGGAGGCACCCATGATTGCTACCCATCGAGCAGTCTTTGGGTACGCTATATGCATGGCCACATTTTCAGGCCTCATCACAGGCCTAGGCAGTAGCTATTGTTACCCCCACTTCACATACAAGCAAATTGAGATTATTAAAGTTGAAGGATTTTTGGCCAGGTGCAGTGGTTCACACCTGTAATCCCCAGCACTTTCAGAGGCTGAGGTGGGTGCATCGCTTGAGGCCAGGAGTTGGAGACCAGCTTGGCCAACATGGTGAAACCCTGTCTCTACTAAAAAAAAAAAAAAAAAGCAAAACATAAACAAATAAACAAAAATTAGCCAGGCATGGTGGTGGGCGCCTATAATCTCAGCTGCTCAGGAGGCTGAGGCAGGAGAACCGCTTGAACCTGGGAGGTGGAGGTTGCAGTGAGCTGAGATTGTGCCACTGCACTCCAGCCTGAGCTACAGAGCAAGATGCCGCCTCAAAAAAAAAAATTATCCAAGGTCACCATCTTATAACTGGCACCATTGAGATTGAACCACTAACCTGCCCTGGGACAGGTGAAGAATGCCCAGAACCCTGGGATCACACTGGCTCTAATTATGGACGTATCTGTCGGTTCAGGCCCAGGGTGGGATGAGCCAGCTTTGCCCCTGTGGAGTCTCCTCTGGCAGCTCCCAGGAGCCCTGTAAGTCAGCTCACACGTGTGTATGCATACCTGGAAAACCACAGTTGGCCTTTTCCTCCCTGTGGCCCTGGGCTGTTCTATCCTGGGCAGACCTGCCTTGCGAATCACTGGCTGCAGCTCTGGCTAGGAACAAGTCCTGCCCAAGGGGCTGACTTCTATAAAATATGTCTCAAGTTTTCATAGAAATTGGCCAGGTTGGGGGAGGGGGTGTTGTTGGGAGGAGCTGGAACAACACAAGGTAAAGAGAACCCTGTGGGAAGAGGCCTGAGGGTGAAAACAGATGTTGCCGGTTCCAGGAGCTGCTGAATTGTCACAGAGGACAGGAAGGAGCTCCACATACCAGAAGCCTGCCCAGCAGGGCATTGGAAGCCACACTTTGTCATTTCAGTTGATCCTAAAGGCAAAAGGGAGCCCTGGAATCTCTTAAGCAAGGTTGATGAGGTTGTGTTTTCACATTAGAAAGATTTCTCTGGCACCTGCCAGGCAACGTGTGGCTTTCCTCAGTCGGTGATGCCCTGCACAATGTCAGCTTCTGGATTGGGGACCACACAAGGATGACAGACTCAGAAGGAGGAGGATCAGCGTGAGGTCAGGAGTTCGAGACCAGCCTGGTCAACCTGGTGAAACCCCAACTCTACTAAAAATATAAAAATTAGCTGGGTGTGGTGGTGCACGCCTGTAATCCCAGCTACTCAGGAGGCCGAGGCAGGAGAATTGCTTGAACCTGGGAGGTGGAGGTTGCAGTGAGCCAAGATTGCGCCACTGCACTCCAGCCTGGGTGACTCCGTCTCAAAAAAACAAATGAACAAACAAACAAACAAAAAAGCATGATCAAACTGCCTGTGCTTTTCAGAAGCAGATTTGGGGTGAGAGAGTCATCTTCTCACAGAGCCTGGCCTGGAGTCACGCACAAAGACATCAAGGGAGGCCAGGCGCCATGGTTCACACCTGTAATCCCAGCATTTTGGGAGGCTGAGGCGGGTGGATGGCTTGAGCTCAGGAGTTTGAGATCAGCCCGGGCAACATAGCAAGACCCTGTCTGTACCAAAAGTACAAACAAACAAACAAACAAAAACGAGCTGGGTTGATGGTGTATGTCTGTAGTCCCCAGCTACTCAGGAGGCTGAGGTGGGAAGATTGTTTGAGCCCAGCAGGCGGAGGCTGCAGTGAGCCAAGATCACGGCACTGCGTTCTAGGCTGGGTGACAGAGAGAGAACTCATCCCCCTGTCCCCCCAACCCCACCACCCCGCTCAAAAAAAAAAAAAAGATGTCAAAGGAATCTGAGCCGTCACTCGGATTTTTGTTTCAATTGAAAACAGCTTTCACTGGGCATATATATGTGCATTTAACCCTGTTTGCAAACCACTGTATCCATTTCGTATTGCTGCTGAAACAAATGACCGCCAATGTGTCATCTTGACAGTTCTTGAGATCAGTAGTTGAAAATGGGTCCCCCTGGGCTAGAGTCGAGGTAACAGCAGGTGGATTCCTTCTGGAGGCTCTAGAGGAGGGTCTGCCCCCTAGCCTTTTCCAGCATCTAGAGGCTGCCTGCATTCCTTGGCTCAGGCCCCTTCCTCCATCTTCAAAGCCCGCAGTGTAGCACCTTCAAATCTCTCTGACCTCTGTCATTATGTGGTCCTTCTCCCATCTGACCCTCCTGCCTCCCTCTTATAAGGACCTTTGTGACTACACTGAGCTCACTCAGATAACCTGGGATAATCTCTTCCATCTTGAGATCTTCATCTCATCTGCAAAATCCCCTTTGATATATCACGTAACACATTCAAAGGTTCCAGGAATTAGGGCGATGACATCTTTGTGGCGCTATTATTCAGACTACCACCTCCTCTAACAAATAAAGAGAAGGAAGGATAGTCTGGCAACTGGACGAGCTGGAAGTAGGCAGGCTGATGTTAGGGAGAACTGGAGGCTGCTGCAGGCTCAGCAAGGAAGATGCTGGTGGTCTGTGCTGGGGTGGAGAGGAAGGAATGGACACAGGATGTGTTTCAGAGTGAGGGCAGCCTGGTTATGGGCACTATCTGGTTTAAGTGGGCAAGGACTAGCAGGAGAGACATGGGAAGATAAGCCTGAGTATACAGATGGGCTGACTGGGTAGATGTTGGTGACCTTCAGAGGGCCCAAGGGGAGGAGCAGTTTTGCGGCAAGGACAAAGAGGGCATGAAGGGATGTGTTACATCCCAGACACCGATGAGACATCCAGGAGAGAAGCCCCTGAGTCAAGTGGATCCAGGGCCTTTTGGGTCCCTCCCCTTATTATGAGAATATATGGACTCATCTTTCACTTTGTTTTTACATTTTTATTTGTATTTGCATTTATTTATTTATTTAGAGACAGAGTCTTGCTCTGTTGCCCAGGCTGGAGTGCAGTGGCACAATCTCAGCTCACTGCCACCTCTGCCTCCTGGGTTCAAGTGATCCTCCCATCTCAGCCTCCTGAGTAGCTGGGATTACAGGCATGGATCACCATGCCCAGCCAATTTTTGTATTTTTGGTAGAGACAGGGTTTCGTCATGTTGCCCAGGCTGGTCTCAAACTCCTGACCTCAAGTGATCTGCCTGCCTCAGCCTCCCAAAGTGCTCAGATTACAGGTGTGAGCCACCGTGCCTGGCCCCGCCTTGTTTTAAAAAATATTTATGTATTATTATTATTATTATTATTATTATTATTTTTTGAGACGGAGTCTCGCTCTGTCGCCCAGGCTGGAGTGCAGTGGCCGGATCTCAGCTCACTGCAAGCTCCGCCTCCCGGGTTCACACCATTCTCCTGCCTCAGCCTCCCGAGTAGCTGGGACTACAGGCGCCCGCCACCTCGCCCGGCTAGTTTTTTGTATTTTTTTAGTAGAGACGGGGTTTCACCGTGTCAGCCAGGATGGTCTCGATCTCCTGACCTCGTGATCCGCCCGTCTCGGCCTCCCAAAGTGCTGGGATTACAGGCTTGAGCCACCACGCCCGGCCATTATTATTATTTTTTAAAGATATATGATCTGACTGGGCACAGTGGCTCACGCCTGCAATCCCAGCACTTTGGGAGGCTGAGGTGGGCGGATCACCTGAGTTCAGGAGTTTGAGACTAGCCTGGCCAACATGACGAAACCCTGTCTCTACCAAAAATACAATAATTGGCTGGGCATGGTGGCAGGTGACTGTAATCCCAGCTACTTGGGAGGATGAGGCAGGAGAATCACCTGAACCCAGGAGGTGGAGGTTGCAGTGAGCTGAGATCACGCCACTGCACTCCAGCCTGGGAGACAAAGCGAGACTCTGTCTCCAACAAAAAAAAAAAGAGAGAGAGAGAGATAAGAATTTTTTTTTTTTTTTTTTTTGAGACGGAGTCTTGCTCTGTTGCCCAGGCTGGGGTGCAGTGGCCGGATCTCATCTCACTGCAAGCTCCGCCTCCCGGGTTCAGGCCATTCTCCTGCCTCAGCCTCCCGAGTAGCTGGGACTACAGGCGCCCACCACCTCACCCGGCTAGTTTTTTTGTGTTTTTTAGTAGAGACGGGGTTTCACCGTGTTAGCCAGGATGGTCTCGATCTCCTGACCTTGTGATCCGCCCGTCTCGGCCTCCCAAAGTGCTGGGATTACAGGCTTGAGCCACTGCGCCTGGCCTTTTTTTTTTTTTTTTTTTTTTTTGTGACAGAGTCTCACTCTCACCCAGGCTGGAGTGCAGTGGTGCGATCTTGGGTCACTGCAACCTCCGCCTCCTGGGTTCAAGTCATTCTCCTGCCTCAGCCTCCCGAGTAGCTGTGACTACAGGTGCGTGCCATCACACCTGGCTTATTTTTGTACTTTTAGTAGAGATGGGGTTTCACCACGTTAGCCAGGATGGTCTTGATCTCTTGACCTCGTGATCCACCTGCTTCGGCCTCCCAAAGTGTTGGGATTACAGGCGTGAGCCACTGAGACCAGTTGAGAGATAAGATCTTACTCTGTCACCCAGGCTGGAGTGCAGTGGCATGATCGTAATTCACTGCAATCTTGAACTCCCAAACTCAAGTGATTCTATTCTCCTGCCCCAGCCTCGTGAGTAGCTGGGACTCTAGGCACAGGCCACCAGGCCTGGCTATTTTTTTCATCTTTTGTAGAGATGGGAGTCTCTCTATGTTTCCCAGGCTGGTCTCAAACTCCTGGCCTCAAGTAATTTTCCTGCCTTAGCCTCCTTAAAGTGCTGGGATTACAGGTGTGAACCACTGCATCCAGCCTCATCCTCCATCTTGATTTCTGGGTCATGATCTCTGTTTGACCCGATGTTTTCCAATTCCAGATAAGAATTAAGGAGTTAGCTTGTATTCTGAAGCCAGAATAGCATTGATATTTATCCCACATTGAGTTTGAGTTTATCAATCTTAAAAACAAGAATTTAAGTAATAGGTTATGTCACTTGCACAAGGACCCACGCACCTGTCATGTGACAGAGCAGTAGTTATGTTGCCTAATAAAACATACAATAAGTATGCTTGTGACTTATACATTTTAGAGATAAGGATGTTTTCTCTCCCTATCTGTCATATCTGCCTTGGAGATGTGCACAGGACAGATAGCAGAAGACAAAGTGTCTTCCTGTCTTTTGAGAAAGCCTGAGCTCATAGAAGATTCCATTCTAAATGTCCCCAAGGAGAAGGGGAGAGGGGAGTTTTAGGGAAACCAAGTTAGCAGGGAAGTCTCCCAGGTAAAGAAAGGGAAGTGAGGCTGCAGGTCCTGGAGCAGAGGAAGCAGGTGTCTGTCCCTGGCAGCCCCAGGGAGAGGCAGGGGCCTCATCAGGGATGGCCTTATAGAGCCCAAACCTGAACATCTTTGTGGACGGGGGCAATGGCTGTGGCCTCAGTACCAGACAAAACCCTGACCAGAGGGTTTTTTTGCTTGTTTGTTTTTGGTTGTTTTTTGCTGTAGGAAAACATGAGTCTTTTGGGATTACCTAGCTAAGAGGAGTCCAGTGGAGACTGAGACTGAATTTCCCGGCCGGGCAGGGGCTCACGCCTGTAATCCTAGCACTTTTGGAGGCTGAGATGGTGTGTCGCTTGAGTTCAGGAGTTCGAGACCAGCCTGGGCAACACGGCAAAACCCCGTTTCTACCAAAAAATGCGAAAATTAGTCGGGCGTGGTGGTGCTCGCCTGTAGTCCCAGCTACTCTGGAGGCTGAGACAGGAGGATCACCTGAGCCCAGGAGTTCGAGGCTGCAGAGAGCCATGACTGTGCCACTGCACTCCAGCCTTGGCAACAGAGACTAGTTTGAAAAATAAAAAAAGATTGAGTTTCCCATCAGCCTGGAAGATTGGGGTTTGATTTTTGCTTGATTTAAAGGCAATAAATAAATGAGATATTTTGTGCTACTTATTTTAAGCTCTTACACTTCTTGCTTTATATTCTGGGGTACCTGCATTTTTAGTGGTGTAATTTATTTGTCTAGATCTGTTTGCCCCTTAACCTGTAAACTCCCGGAAGGATCACGATATTCTGGATGTTCCAGAACATACGCTCATCGAAGTGTAAAGGTTGATTGGGGTTGGGGGAGGTCTCTTCTTGAGAGCGATGGTCTCAGGATAGAAACTGGAAGGGGGCGCGTTTGAGATGTTAGGATTTCAGGAAGACAAGCTGTGACTCGGGAGTAGGGAAAAGTGGATTTTCTAGACGAAAGGTTAGGCAGAATCTGGGAATGGTCCGACTGGGGCACCAAGGGGGCCCCTGGCAAGCCCCGCCTCGGCCGGAGGACCGGCGCGGAGTGACGCAGCGCGGTTTGGCCGCTGTGGGGCGCCGTAGCCCGCGCCGTTGTCAGGGGAACGGGCCCAGCGCCGGACGAAGCCCATCCAGTCTGGGCCTGGCCTGGCCGCCCCGCAAGCCTGCTGGAACCGGAGCTGGAGCCGGAGCTGGAGCCAGAGCCAGAGCCCGAGGACTCGCCGGCCCAGTCTCCGTCCGGGATGGGGCCCCGCTCCCGGGCGCGTTGCCGCCCAGTCCCGGGGACCGTCCCTACCGCGAGGGTCTGAAGCGCGGCTGCCCCGGGGAGGGTGGAAGGCCAGGCGTGGGGCCCGAACCTCTGGCTGACCTTGGCAGGGCCCATCTGGCACGGCCGCCGCGGCGCGCAGGTGAGGAGTCCCCGCCCGGTTTCTCACCTCGGAGCCTGGCTTGAGCCACGGGGTCGCGGATGCTGCCGCCTGGCCAGCTTTGGGCTCACTTCCGCCTGGAGCTGGTGGCCTGAGTTCCAGGGCCCGGGCAGAGCGCGGGGCTTCCTTTTAGCATGCATCAAGTTCACAGATCTTCCTTGAGCGCTCACTCTTTGCCAGGCTCTGTGCCAGGCGTGGGCACAGAGGACTCCGAACAGACGTGGCCCGTCTCCAGAACCCAGAGCATTAAGGAAGGTGGCTGGGAAGCAGGTGTCATATATGACTAAAGTGATTTCAGGTCGGGTTAGGCTCTCTGGTATTGAAATCTAGGGGTTGGTCATGGAGGGTCTGTTTTAAAAGGAAACCATGGGAAGAGTTTTTAATTTTTTTCCTTTTTTTTCTTTGAGACGGAGTTTTGCTCTTGTCGTCCAGGCTGGAGTGCAGTGGCACGATCACGGGTCATTGCAACCTTCGCCTCCCGGGTTCAAACGATTCTCCTGCCTCAGCCTCCCGAGTCTGGTGTTACAGGTGCCTGCCACCACACCCGGCTAATTTTTGTATTTTTGGTAGAAACGGGGTTTCAACATGTTAGCCCTGGTGGGACTAACATGGACTTGAACTGGACTTGAACTCCTGACCTCAGGTGATCCACCCTCCTCGGCCTCCCAAAGAAGAGTTTGGATGAGTTTCACATTTGAAAAGCTCATTTCACTCTGGCTGCTGAACAGCATGGTTGTGACAGGACATACTGGGAAGTCAGCTGAGGGCCATCCTAGTTCTGCCAATCTAGCTGTGCCTCCTAAAATAACTCATTTAGTGCCTCTGAGCCTCAGTGTTCTCATGATGGGGGTGGATGTTCTGCGTGTTTTTTATGAGAAAGTGAGAGGCCAGTCACATCTGAAATCAATGACTACAGGGATCTGCAAGAATGGTTGGAAATGATAGGACCTTCCTTAGAGCTCTGTGAAAATTGAATGAGTGAATTCCACTGAAGCAGTGCCTGGCACAGAATAAGTGCCCTCTAAATGCTGGTGTTGGTTATTATCATGCAAACACTGTAGGAGAGCAATGCTGGTGGTTTGGATTGGGGTAATGGCAGCAGAGATGGTAAAAAAGTGGCTTGACTTCCTTTACTGAAGGAGAGCTGGGTTCAGACCTGGGCTGAGGGGTGGTCTCTGCTTTTGTGGAACTGTTGGTTCACTGTGGGAGATGGGTTTATAAACAGATAATCACCATGAGATGCAGTAAAAGCAACAGTGGTGCTTAATTAGCCAGATTGTTTTGTTTTGTTTTTGTTTTTCTTTCTTTGTTCTGTCACAACTTTGTTCTTAATGACTGTTGCGCTGGGTGTTCCCCAAGGCTGGCTCCTGCAGTCATATGAGTTGATTTCCTGGTTGAAATCAACAACCTTGGCCTCTCTTCATTGGCCTTGTTTCTATTCTGTGTTACTCCCTCCTTCTTGTCCCCTTTCCTTGGCTTCATTTGTATCCCAATTTGCAATGGTTGCTTCAGGAGGAGAATGGCACAGAAAATGTTTGCAAACCATGTCGACTCAGGAATAATTGGGGTTTCAAGCTTTTCTTGCCATGGCATCAGACCTTTTTTTTTTTGACAGAATCTCGCTCTGTTGCCCAGGCTGGAGTGCAACGGCGTGATCCCGGCTCACTGCAAGCTCGACCTCCTGGGTTCAAGAGATTCTCCTGCCTCAGCCTCCTGAGTAGCTGGGATTACAGGCGCCCACGACCATGCCCAGCTAATTTTTGTATTTTTAGTAGAGACGGGGTTTCACCATGTTGGCCAGGCTGTTCTCGAACTCCTGACCTAAGGTGATCCGCCCGCCTCGGCTTCCCAAAGTGCTGGGATTACAGGCATGAGCCACTGCGTCCGACCAGCATCAGACTTCCGCCTGTTATGAGAGAGAAAGCGAGGGCCCAGCTACCTCTGAGACCAGTGACTGGAGAGGTCTTTGAGAACAGCTTGAAGTTCCAGTTTAGTTTTCGGTAGTTGTGTGATGTGCATCCGTTAGTTGAACTAGAGCTGCTTCTCAGAATTTTAAGGTCAGAGACTTCTCTGGCACCTGTGGGGAATTTTAATAAACGAAGTACTCGTCCCTAAACAATCTTTTGTAAATGACTTTTGTGCTGTAAAGCACTGTGTACCGTGAAATGTTTTCTGTCTAGCTTCTCTTTAGGTAGTTCAACTGGGCATCTGTTAAATCTCAGTGAAAATTATTTCAAAAGCAGATCCTGGGGGAAACAAAGTTCATTTAGGAATACTCATAGATAGAAAATCTCCCGACTGGATGGTGGTTTATACTTGTAATCCCAGCCCTTTGGGAGGCCAAGGTGGGAGGCTTGCATAAACCCATGAGTTTGAGGTTACAGTGAACGATGATCATACCACTGCACTTCCAGCTTGGGCGACAAAGAAGGATCCTGTCTCTAAAAAAAAAAAAAAAAAAAAAAAAAAAGGGGGTAGGCTGGGCGCCGTGGCTAAGAGGCCGAGACCAGCCCAGCCAACATGGTAGAATCCCATCTCTACTAAAAAAAAAAATTAAAAAGTAGCCGGGCGTGGCGGCTGGCGCCTGTAATTCCAGCTACTCGGGAGGCTGAGGCAGGAGAATCACTTGAATCCAGGAGGCGGAGGCTGCAGTGAACCAAGATCGCACCACTGCACTGCAGCCCAGGCAACAAGAGTGAAACTCCGTCTTAAAAAAAAAAAAGTGAAGAAAAGAGAAGAAAATCTCTCACACTGGCCAGGCGTGGTGGCTCATGGGCTGGGCGCAGTGGCTCACGCCTGTAATCCCAGCACTTTGGGAGGCCGAGGCAGGCAGATCATGAGGTCAGGAGATCGAGACCATCCTGGCGAACACGATGAAACCCCGTCTCTACTAAAAATACAAAAAAATAAGCTGGGCGTGGTGGTGGGCGCCTGTAGTCCCAGCTCCTCAGAAGGCTGAGGCAGGAGAATGGCTTTAACCCGGGAGGTGGAGCTTGCAGTGAACCGAGATCCCGCCACTGCACTCCAGCCTGGGCGACAGAGCCCCAGACTCTGTCTCAAAAAAAAAAAAAGAAAAGAAAGAAAAAAGAAAATCTCTCACATGGAAACCACAAATCCTCTAGCAAAAGGACAAGATGCATGGGAACAAAAGTTTCCTGTGGAGTGCACTTTCCCTTTGGGTTCTGGGAGTCTCTGGTAGCTGAGTTGGCTCTGGCCAAGGATGAAGCAGGTCCTGCCTAGCAGCTCCTCTGTTGTGCTGTCTGGTTGTGTGATTCCAGCTTTGACAAGAACCCTAACAGCTCATAGGAAGTTCTATGGCTTTTCCTCATAGCTCTGTAGCTGAGCATCTTAGAATTGCTTTCAAGAGTGAGAAAACATTTCACTAAAACCAAGCACCCTTGTTAGGTAGGAATTCTTTGTCTGGCATGATAACAGGGCTCTAGATCACACGAGTGTGTTTCGTCCACAAGGCAGCTCAGTGGGGCCTGGAAGGCAGGAGGTGACATCCCCCAATCGTTTATTATTTGACATACTTTTTGTTTTCAAAAGCAGTACATGCTCATGATAAAATAAATAAATAAATAAATAAATAAATATATATATATATATATATATACACGAAGGAGTACCAGGAAATGCAATTTCTGTCTTACAGCTCTTGGACCACTAGATCTCCTTCCTAGGGGCTGCTCCTGTGTTTGGTTTCTTGCATTTCATTCTGGAGACAATCTATGCATATAGGAATGTAGATGTTTATGCATCTGTCCCCCTCCCCCACTTTTTTTTTTTGAGACAGAGTCTCGCCTGTTGCCCAGGCTGGAGTGCAGTGGCGCGATCTCAGCTCACTGCAACCTCCGCCTCCCAGGTTCCAGCGATTCTCCTGCTTCAGCCTTCTGAGTAGCTGGGACTACAGGCCCGTGCCACCACGCCCAGCTAATTTTTGTACTTTTAGTAGAGATGGGGTTTCACCAGGTTGACCAGGCTGATCACAAACTCCTGACCTCAAGTGATCCACCCTCCTCGACCTCCCAAAGTGTTGAGATTACAGGCATGAGCCACTGCGCCCGGCCCTCTTTGTTTTTATTCACTTGGTAGCTCCATCTACAAGTGTTCTTCGTCTTGCTTTTTCACTTAATTGTGTATCAAAGATTACTTCATCCATTTTTTTTCTTTTTTTATCCGTTATTTTTGATGCTGCCTAGCATTTTATTGTGTGGATGTGCCATAGTTTATTTATATTATCTTTTGTCCTTTATTATTTCAAATAATGCTGCAATAAATCTTTGTGAGTATATGTATAAGATAAATACCTAGGAATGGAATGTCTGGGTCAAAGGGCATCTATGTTCTAAAGTTTCGCCAGACTTGGACATTGCCAAATTGCTTCACTGAACTTTGTTTAAAGATGAGTATAGAAGAGATCCAAAGAAGTGAATCTGTGACATTTGCCTCAATGTTCCTCAGTCTGTGAGTGGCAGCTCGGGAACCAGAAAAGGGCTCTACTCCAGGCTCAGCCCTCTTCCTTTGGTCCCACCTGTCTCTCCCCATTGGTGGTGCAGGGCCCTCCAAGTGTCTGCTTCAACCCTCTCCCTTTCTCCTCTGACCCCATCACCCTGCCCTCCCAGTTCCTTGTCCTTTCCTGGGAAACCCTCTTTAGTAATTGACTTGATTCTGAAGCCCTCAGGTAGCTTGCAACAATCCAGGGATGCCCACAGTCTCTCCAGGGCTGGTACTTTTCACCTTGGTGTGGTTTCTTTGAGAGTGCTAGGCAAGAATTTCAGAACAATATTCCTAAATGGTTTTTTTTGTTGGTAGCAGAGGTGGGCATGAGGAAAGTGGTCACTCATGTAACTATAATGTAGTTCATAATGAGAACTTAAAATGTTAAGATTTCCTTCCTTTGACTTAAATTAAGTCAAATGAATTGTATAAATTAAGGTACCCAAATGAAGTATAAATTAAGGTACCCAGGCAGGGCATGGTGGCTCACGCCTGTAATCCCAGCTCTTTGGGAGGCCGAGCCAGGTGGGTCATCTGAAGTCAGGAGTTCTTGAGACCAGCCTGGCCAACGTGGTGAAACTCTGTCTCTACTAAAAATATAAAAATTAGCTGGATGTGGTGGTGCACGCCTGTAATCCCAGCTACTTAGGAGGCTGAGGCAGGAGAATTGCTTGAACCTGGGAGGTGGAGGTTGCAGTGAGCTGAGATCGAGCCACTGTACTCCAGCCTGAGCGACAGAGCGAGATTCAGTCTTAAAATAATAATAATAATAATAATAATAATAATAATAATAATAAATTAAGGTAGCCTAACCTTATACTGAAAACACCATCTAAGGCTTTTTGCAAGTGAATGTTAACGTGAACAGATTACTGTCATCCTGCCAATGGCTTCCATCTTGCGGGGGACAAGGGAGGGGCCTCCACAGCCCTTCCTGCCTGCCTCAGTAGCCAGGTGGGTCCTTGGCTTACCCAGGCCACAGGACCCCCTCCTTCCTGTCTTCCCTTTATCACCACCAGCCTGACTCTCTATGGTTTGTTCTGTGGCAGTAGAAGGTACATGAAGAATGTTTTCCCAAGGCCGTGTACCTCTGAACCCTGCAAAGATGCATCTGGGGGTAGCCAGGTGGGCAGCAGGGAGCTTGTGGGCTTCACCACCACCTTCTGACCAGCTTCTCCCAAAGCACAGAGCTGCTGGGCTCCCTGCTGGGCTGCTGTGGTACCGCTTCCCCCGTGCCCTTCTCCCCACTGGCTAGAAAGTTTTCCAAAGCACCCTGAGCTATTGGGTCACTCTCATGCCTTAAGCCTGCTTTGCCTCCCTGTGGCTCTTCCAGCAGTGCCCATGTGTCCTCACGTGGCCTTCTAGGCCCCCTGAGATCTGAGCCCTGCAACTTCTTCGGTCCCATCTCTCACTGGGTCCTGCCCTCCCCTCCCTCCTTCCCCTAACCCCCGCCCCCGCAACCTGTCCACCCTGTGTTCTGTCACATTGGATGGCTGGCCCTTGCATGGGCTGCCAAAATGCCCACTCACCACTGCCCTGGTTTCTGTTTGTGTCTGTCTGGGTCCCAGAAAAGAAGCCCCTGAGGGCATGCACCTGGTTTCATCTGTGTTTACATCCTAAGTACGCAGGCTGGGCCCCGATAAGTGCTGACTGGCCAAGGTCAGAGGGTGCCAGCTGGCCACGTTGTCGGGGAACAGAGCCACATGTCTTTCAATCTGGTCTCCTAGAGAAGTGCTGAGAGGGGAGCAACAGCCAGAGAAGTCCCGGGGTCTGGTGACAGTGTTTGGTCCCATCCATGGCCTGGAAGCCCCATAATTGGATTCTCTCCGACCTCCCAGCCCTTTTAATCAAAATCTTTTGGGCCGAAGGAATTTGTGGCCACCAGCTCTGCAGGAGAAAATGTCAGCGGGCCGGGCGCGGTGGCTCACGCCTGTAATCCCAGCACTTTGGGAAGCCGAGGCGGGTGGATCACGAGGTCAGGAGATCGAGACCATCCTGGCTAACACGATGAAACCCCGTCTCTACTAAAAATACAAAAAATTAGCCGGGCATGGTGGCAGACACCTGTAGTCCCAGCTACTCGGGAGGCTGAGGTAGGAGAATGGCGTGAACCCGGGAGGCGGAGCTTGCAGTGAGCCGAGATCGCGCCACTGCACTCCAGCCTTGGCAACAGAGCGAGACTCCGTCTCAAAAAGAAAAAAAAAAAAAGAAAATTTTGTCAGTGAAGAGTGGGCTGGCCTGGGCATGCCTGTGGGCCAGCCTGGGCGTCTATTCCAGAATGCTGCCTCTGCCGAGGGAGGTCTGCCCAGCAGCACCATCCCCATTTCCACAGCCTCAAACAAGTGCTCGCTTCCTGGACCAAGGGGGTATCCTGATTTGGAGTCAGAGGCATCCCCAAGGCTGTATGTGGCGGGTGCCTGGCTGCAGATGGTGACTCCTCCTGCCTCAGGAGTCCGGGATACAGCAGCGCTGGGGATACAGAGCGCCGGATCAGCCGCATGCCTCTGTTTTGCTCTTTGGAAACTCCTGCAAGGTGTAGGGTTGTTTAGGTTTGGGGATGGCAAAAGGAGAGCCAGACTTTAGGAATTCCAAATTCATGGATTCCTTTCAAAGTAGTTGCGCTGGTGATGGTGTCACTGGAGAGCTGATGTGCAAGCCACAGGGATTGGCCCCAGAGCAGAACCATCTAGCCCAACTGTATTCACAGGGCTTGACCTGATGACCTTTGACATTTCCACAATACAAGGACAAAGATTTGCTATCTTTGGGGGACTTGCAAAAGAAAGTGAGGGCTGGGATACTGGGTCATGCATGTAATCTCAGTGCTTTGGGAGGATAAGGTGGGAAGATCGCTTGAGCCCAGCAGTTGGAGACCAGCCTGGGCAACATAGTGAGACTGTCTCTGCAAAAATAAAAAATAAAGAGCTAGGCATGGCGACACGCCACTGTAGTTCTAGCTACTCAGGAGGCTGAGGCAGGAGGATCACTTGAGTCCAGGAAATTGAAGCTTCAGTGAGCTATCATTGTGCCACGACACTCCAGCCTGGGTGACAGCACAAGACCCTGTTTCAAAAACAAAAAACAAAACAAAACAAAACAAAGCAAGGCCAGGCACAGTGGCTCACGCCTATAATCCCAGCACTTTGGGAGGCCAAGGCTGACAGATCTCTTGAGTCCAGAGTCCAAGAGTTGGAGAACACCCTGGGCAACATAGTGGGACCCGGTCTTTACAAATAAAATAAAATAAAATAAAAAAGCCAGGTACATGCCTGTAGTTGCAGCTACTCTGGAGGCTGAGGTGAGAGGATCACTTGAGCCTAGGAGGTCAAGGTTACAGTGAGCTGTGATGGTGCCACTGCACTCCAGCCTGGGCAACAGAGCAAGATCCTGTCTCAGAAGAAAAAAAACCCTAAACCCAAAACCAAAAAACCACCAGCTGAATCCCTGGGGAAAAACTTAAGTCCTCCATTTAGTTTTGAGACCTCTGGGGGACTACTCAGAGGTCACTTCAAATAATGCTAGGCTTGGCCTGCAGGAAGCTCTGAGCCTCAGGTTGGCTGAAGGGCAGGGTGGCTAGGAGTGAGTGTCTGGCAGTCAGGGTGGTAGCCAGCCAGCAGCGGGAGATGGGCTGCGGGAGGCATGGGTTCACGAGCCTGTAGAAAGCGGGCAGGGCTGGATGGATGGAAGGCAGGGGAAAGCGGGCCAGATGGCTTAGGGTGGACCAGGATTCCATACCATTTACTGTGCCCACGTTTCCTTTTATTTCAGATGTTTTCAAGTCAGCAAACATTTACTGAGGATCTACTGTGTACAAGGTACAATTCTGGGTGCCTGGGGGAAGGGACATAGGGGACAGAGATGAATAAACCCCACCCAGCACATTTGCTGCCTTTGGGGAAAGCTGTCCTAATGGGGGCAGACATGGGGATTGCAAAGCATCCCAAATGGCAAAGTAATTTGCCCAACAATGGCTTAGCATAAGGACCCCCTGACTCAGGGAGTCAGGGAAAGCTTCCTGGATGAGGCAATGCTTGCAGTTGGCTCTGAAGATCAAGCCTCATTCTGTGGACTGAGAAGTGAGAAAGGTGATCCAGGCAGATGCACTGAGTGGGGGTCTGCGGCACCCTTTCTGCTTAGGTTCCCTGTCTCATGGGCAGAGGCTCCTGAAAGGAGAGTTTAGCTACCAGGGTTTTAGCCCCAGCTCCTGGCTTTCCCACCACGAGTGCAGAGCTGGCCTGTCTCCCAGGTATGGCGCTGCCTGCCTGGGCTGTTGTCCCATCTTGGGCCCAGATCTTGGGGTTGGGGGTCTTCCTTCTGTAGCCCACCCCTTCCTGCCTGGCCTTCATCTCTGGCCACTGGGCCAGCTGTCTGGCTAGAGGGTGGCAGGTGGAGGGGGTGGTTGATGCCATCTGGTGGTCTGCCTCTGAGTCCAAGAGCATTAGCCCAGCTTTCTGTACAAAACTGTACACCAGGCCCAGATTTACTTAGAGAAACATGGTCATTTCTGCTGCTGAAGGGAACTAAAGAGGAATCCTTCCCTCCCTCTCGTGAGCTGGCCCCTCCCCAGCCAAGAACCCTCAGGCAGCATGGGGCAGAGCTTCAGGCTCCCCCAGTCCTAAAGGGATTTTGTGTCCACTGTGGGGCAGAGGGCAGATCCTCCTTCTGGGCGCCCCATTCCCCGTTTCCCTGAGCAAAGGATAGCGGGGGTGTCTGACACTTGGATTTGGACCTCAGGAAGGAGGTGACTAATCCTAACAGAATCAGCATGTGTTCTCATCACACTGGCCCCGGCCTGATATTGTTACCAGATGAGAACATGTCTTATTGGGTTTAACTGCGATGGCTGTGGAGACAGCCCTTTGAGTAACAGGCAGCAGCACTGTGTCCTGAATAAACCCTGGGTCCTCTTACCTTGTCCTGGCCAGGCTGGGGCCAGGGTTTGCTTTGGGCTTTGAGACAGCAGCCCACTCCCAGCCTTTCCCCACTGCCCGTCTCTATCGTGCTAGGATGCCAGTATCCCCGGCAGAGTAGCTGGGAGATGGTTTTATGTTGCAGTCTACTCCCCCTTGCTGAAACCTGGCTGCAGACACCGGCCCTGGGCTCCAGCCCGGCCTCTTGGGCTAATGCTCGCTCTACTGTTTCTCCCTCTGGAGATGAACATCTGCAACAAGCCCTCCAACAAGACTGCCCCTGAGAAGAGTGTGTGGACAGCGCCGCCGGCACAGCCCAGCGGACCCTCCCCCGAGCTGCAGGGCCAGCGATCCCGCCGGAATGGGTGGAGCTGGCCCCCTCACCCGCTCCAGATTGTGGCCTGGCTGCTGTACCTCTTCTTTGCTGTGATCGGCTTTGGGGTCCTTGTTCCCCTCCTGCCTCACCACTGGGTGCCTTCTGGCTACGCTGTATCCTTGGGAAAGCATGGGGCTGGTGTGTGGAAGTGGGGAGGCAAAGGATGGCCGGCACAGCGGAGGCCCAAAGCCAGGTTCAGAGCCTCGGGGAGCACAGTCAGGGGAGCAGAGCAGGGTGGGCCCAGTCCTGGGGACCTGCTGCTTCCCATCCTGGCCTCCAGCCTCCACCTGACCTCTCCCCCGATAGGGTGAGTGGGCATGCCTAAAATACCTAGGAGCATGTCAAGCCCTGCAAGGATGTGAATCCTGTCCGCGGAGGCACCACAGGAGCAGTTGTAGAAGGAGGAGCCTCAAACCATCCTGACACTAACTGTGTTCAAAGCTGAACAAAGGACGAAGTAGGGAGTAATTAGTCCATTTATCAAAGAATTTTTCACTTTTCAAAGAGTCACCATAGAATTCTTTTACATGGTAAGTGTCCTGGTGCCTTTAAAATATGGTTTTATTTATGGACAGACTGTGCCCAGGACTGTTTATGGGCACATTGATTCTGTAAATCAGACCCTTTTAGAGTGAGGTTGAATGTGACAAGAGATGGGATGGAGATACCCCGGAGGCTCCTGGGAATAGTGACAAACCCAGACTTGCCTGAGCCCAGTGGTGTGATTGCCCCGTCCCTGGCCACAGCCCCCAGGAGCAGAGGATGTGGCTGCAAAGCCAGGGGGTTGCAGTGAAGCAGGCATCTCTGTGCTCCTTTCCGGAGAGTTCCTATTTGAGTGTCCTTCACGAAGATGACTCCTGTGGGGAAGGTGAGGGCGGCCTAAGGGTGGTTGGCAGGGATAAGCCTGAAAGCCTGGGACATCGAGCCTGTGGTGAGCTCTGTCCCTGCTCAGCACCTTCAGAGCTGCACAGGACCGAGCAACTCCTGCCAGCTCTGTGGGTCTCAGCCTCATCCTCTGTCTGATGGGAAGGCTCCTACCAGGAGCACTTTAAGATATATGTGAGCACTAGAATTCATTAAGCCACAAACGTGAACGTGCTCTTTTGGGAAACCACAAAGCCCTGGGCTGGCGAGTGACAGGGTAGGTGTGTGGAGGGGGACCCTAGAGGAGGTTGTCTTCCTTAGACACAGCAGTGCCATCTGGGGGCTTCTTGTTCACTAGAGCCCAGGGGCTGGTCATCAGTTCTGTGAATGGAAAACTGGACTTTCCCTGAGGTGACCAACAGGCCTTAGTGCTGTTAAGTCATGGGACATGGGAATGCATCATGGGACATTCCTCCTGTGATCTGGAATGGACACGCCCCTCACTAGGGATCACCTGAGTTTCTGCCATCAGGATACCTGGGAAACCAGATTAACCAGATAAACAACCCCATGGCTTGGACAAGCAGAAGCAAAGCAAATCATGATAAACAGAAGGCAGTAGCATTTATTAAACCCTTCCATGTGCCAGGCCCTGCGTCAGCCACTTTACATGAATGATCTCATTTGATCCTCATAGTCATCCTGTAAGGAGGTATTCTCCCCATTTCCTAATGAAGAAGCTGGGCACAGAGGTTCCATGACTTCCTAAGATCACATAGCAGGCACCCAGTGAGGCCAGATGGGCTGCTCAGGAAGCCTGACTGTCATGAGAGGGACGGTTTGAGGACTCTGTCTCCACATTCAGGGTTTGTCTGCTCTGGGCAATGCAGAAGCTCACAGAGCCACCTGGTTTGCGCCTGACCAGCCTGTACGCTCTCCTTCCTTCCATCAGAGCCTTCTCCTTTCTGCAGGCTCTCTCAGGTCCCCTGAGGAGTGAGGTAGGATCATAGTGGGTACCAGGTACCCACCTTGGGCCTGGAACTGGCCTGGGCCTTAGGGATGCAAGCTGAGCCCTAGGATGCTGGGCCCCTGGCTGAAGGGAAGGCTGGTGCACTGGAGATGGTGATCACGCCACATGGTGAGTTCAGCAGATTGTGAGGGCAGGTGGAGGCCACCTACACCAGCATCACCGTGTGTCCACAGGCACACTCGAGGCCTGTTGCTCCCCTCCTTTCCCACCCCAGCTCTCCCCACATGCTCTTGGCTCTCCCCCTTCCTACCTCACTTAAATCCAGTCAGTCATCCAGCCCTGTTGATTTTGCCTCCTAAATAGACATTGAATTGGTTCCCGGTTTCTGCCACTGCCAGCTGCCTCTCTTCCCTGGATGACCGCTGAGTTTCTAAACGGGTCCCCCACACACGCTCTCACCTCGGCCAACCCATCTGCATTCCTGCCCTTTCCAAAAACCAAATCTGATAATGTTGCGCCCCAGCTCCAGGCTTTCTAATGGTTTCTTCCTGCCGTAAGCAGTGAGGCCCAAGGCCCGGTGCGATGGTTCACACCTGTAATCCCAGCATGTTGGGAGGCGGAGGCGGATGGATCACCTGAGGTCAGGAGTTCCAGACCAGCCTGGCCAACATGCGAAACTCTGTCTCTACTAAAAATACAAAAATTAGCCAGGCGTGGTGGCACATGCCTGTAATCCCAGCTACTTGAGAGGCTGAGGCTGGAGAATCACTTGAACCCAGAGGGCGAAGGCTGCAGTGAGCCGAGATAGTGCCATTGCACTCCAGCCTGGGCAACAGAGAGAGACCCTGTCTCAAAAAAAATAAAGAAATGAGGCTCAACATGGCATCAAGGCTCTGCATTCTGGACTCTGCCTCTCTCCCCCATTTCCTCTGATGTGATTTTCCCTGTCCTCTTCTGTTTCCACGGCACTGGTCTCTGCCTGGAATCCCCTTGCCTCTCTCCCTGCTCCCAACACCCAGCTAAATTAGAGGTCGAGAACTAGAAGCCCATGGGTGAGTCCAGCCTGCAGATTTGTTTTTTTGAATTGAAGGATAGTTAACAAAGAAAATGCACAGATCTTAATGTTCCTTCTATAGGCATGTTTTTTAAATTATTTATTTCCTTAACATTTAAACATTGAGAGATCTCATAAAAATCCAGACTTCTGGTTCCTTTTGAGAAGCCAGAAATTGGCCACACAGACCCTCATTCTTGCATTCGTGCAAGACAGCCGTGAGCTGGAGGCACACTTCAGCCAAACTGCTGGTTGGCACTCCACATGTTCCCCACAGCCACAGTCCCTAGCCAGGCCCCCTTTCCTCTTTACCTGCCAGGTCCCTGGAATCCATTCTTCTCTAAGTCTCAGCTGAGACAATACTTCCTCAGGTAAGCCTTCTGGACCCCTTCAGACTAGATGAGGTCACTTGGTTACAAACTGGCATATCCATGAACTTTCTTCATTGTAATTAACCCATTATTTGATTGATAGCCATGTTTTTGGGTGGGAGTGGTGGCCTGTAATCCCTGCACTTTGGGAAGCCAAGGCGGGCAGATCACCTGAGGTCAGGAGTTCGAGACCAGCCTTGGCCAACATGGTGAAACCTTGACTCTACTAAAAATACAAAAATTAGCCAGGCGTGGTGGCAAGTGTCTGTAATCCCAGCTACTCAAGAGGCTGAGGCAGGAGAATCACTTGAACCTGGGAGACAGAGGTTGCAGTGAGCCAAGATCACGCCATTGCACTTCAGCCTGGGCAACAGAGCAAGATTCCGTAAAAAAAAAAATCCATGTTTTCCACCAGACTGCAGTCTCTTCAGTGCTGGGGACTCTTGCCCCTGCCATATCCCTCAGTGCCTATCACAACAAAAGACCTCAGTAGACAGCTGAATGAATGACCCCAGGAGTGAGGCAGGAGAAGAGTTGGGGCAGGCAGGGAGTAAATGTTTGCCCTCATTCAGTGTCTGAAGAGTGGATGGCATGGTGAGCACAGTAGCTGGTGATAGCAGAGAGGTTTGGGAGGAGCCAGAGGAAAGGGACCTTGGCACCGAGCAGAGGAGTGAATTTCAGCCAGAGAGCTCTTGAGACCCACTATAGGAGTGCAAGCAAGCAGAGAGGGCTTTGGGTCTGAGCTTTTAAAAACTTTATCTGCGACCGTGTGAAGCACAGACTCAAGGGAACTCAGGAGGGGAGAGTTGGGAAGCTATAGAGTGGCACAGGCAAGAGATGAAGACTTGGCCATAGGGATAGAAGGGGCAGTGATGGCCACGGGATTGTCTCTCTCAGCTGTGCTGTGGCACACTAGGGCGGAGCCTGGTTTATGCGGATATCTAGAGAAATTTGGCTGCTGGGAGGAGAAGGAAGGGAGGAAGAGAGATTGGACAGCTGATGAATGAAGGATGGCAGATGGATGATGGGTAGATCATGAATGATGGAGGGATGATATCTGCCTGGCTAGCAAGAGGACGAGTGCAATTTTGGGCTGAAGCAGGTGGGATCAAGGGAGGGAGAGTGGATGGCTGCCTGGGTGGAATCTATGGGTGAATTTTTACACATCAGACTTTGTAGCAAATTGTCAGCAAACTTGTCTCCTGCATTTGGCCCAGTCATTGAGCAGATAGGTCCTGGAAGAGCTGTGTTTCAGCTTCAGAGACTAGCCATGCTGCCCCTGGCCAGGCCCTGAACATAGCTGGCCATCCCAGACACTCAGCCCAGGACTCCAAGTGCCTAGATTCTTGGTAGGGGAGGTAGCAAGTGTCCGAGCCCCTGTCTGCAAGGGGTTCTCCATCTGGCCCAGCTACTGAAAAGGGGGATGGCTGCATCCCTCTTGGAAGTGACTTCCTATGAAAGCAAGATAAGCAAGCTTTAAACTTCAGGTTCTTGGGCCTTAGGTGGGGTTGATCTCTTTCAGTCTCACATCATCATTTGGAATCTGAAACCAGAAACCGGCCTGAGGTCAGACCAGCTAGGGCCTGCACCAGGCCTGGAGCAGTGAGGCCAGGACTCTGCGATTGGGCACCAGGACTCTGCGACAGCAGGCACTGCTGGCTGGCTGTGGACTCCTTTCCTAGATGGCCCCTCCCCCTTTCCATTTGGGGCACAGGGGTCACCTGGAGAGGTCTGATGAGGAGGCTCTGAGGGACTGGAGGTAGGAGGTGGCACAGGCAGAGAATCTGCACAAAGCAGGCTGGCATGGCAGTGGGGAGTTCTCTGGCTGCAAGGAGTGGGGTAGGACTCCCAGCTGGCAGAGTGCGGAGTGAGTCTTTAACCTGCTGGGCCAGTGCATGGGCGCCATCTTTGCCGGCCACCTTGTGGTGCACCTGACCGCCGTCTCCATCGATCCAGCAGATGCCAACGTACGAGACAAGAGCTATGCGGGGCCCCTGCCCATCTTCAACCGAAGCCAGCACGCACATGTCATTGAAGACCTGCACTGCAACTTGTGCGACGTGGATGTGTGAGTGTGTGTGGGTGCGTGTGGCTGCCGAGTGTGCTATGGGGTGCACGGTGGAGAGGGGGTGCCGGGGCTTCACAGCCATCCCTGATGCCTCAGAACCCTCATGTTTTATGCAGTCAAGAACCTTGATGGCGTGACAGAGAATTGGGTTCCTGAGAAGGTGAAGAGAAGGTGATTGGAAACAGAAGATGAGGAGTAGTATTCCAGCAGTTAAAGGAGGAAACATTTGGCCCTGCCCAAACATTTCTAATGAGCAGCTCTGCCAGTGATAGCCCCACATCTCTTGCCAGTATTCCCATTTAGGGGTGGGCAGGGGCGTTGATGCCTGAGACTGTGTGCTGAGCTCTTCCTGCAGCCACCCTGCCTGGTTTTCTCACTTCATGGAGGAGGAAGAGCCCAGCACTTACAAAGGCTGATAGGCCAGACATAGCCACTGATAGCGGAGCCAGATTTACACCTGGGCGGCCAGGCCCCCAAGCAGATACTGGTGCCCTGGCCTACCCAGGAGGAGTCTGAGGCCCAGGGGGGGCAGGTGGCTTGCTAAGGTCCCTCTGCTAACATGAAGGAGTCAGTACGTGCTGCACCCCTACCCCCTTGGCTGGTCCCAGCTGCCTCTCTAGGGGCCCCTCTCCACCCTTCTGGAGCCCCACAGTCTCCAGGTCTCTGGTGGGGGATCAGGGATGGGGACATGGCCCAAGGCCAGCCCCCGCAGGAAGCCTGTTGAAGGGGTCTGTCTGCAGACTGAGCAAGCCCCTAGCCTTTAGGCGCCAAGGACTTCCTGCCATTCACTGGGCACCCGCCAGCACACTTTCCAAGCGATTGCTCCAGAAGCTGCTGCCCATTGCAGGGCTCTGCCCTGTTCTGGTGGAGGGGTTGTGCCTTTGGGCCTGCCCTGTGCCTCCCTGGGCTGGGAGACTACCCTGAGCCCCTGTGGTGAGCATGCTCATGCGGATGGCGGCCTGCACTTCTTTTGCCTCTTTTCTGTTAGTCCACACAGACTGAAGTTTCTGGGAAAATGCCAGTACCATTCCCATAGAATGGCAAGGAAACAGGGACCCACTGCCGGAGGTGTCCGGAAGGGCAGTGCAGGCCCTGGGCCCCACACCTTGCTGTCTGCAGCTCCCTGGGCCCACACCTGCATCTTCTGCCTTCTCTCAGGGTTCTTTGCCTGGAAAGGACGCCCATTTTCCGTTTCATGGTGCATCAGCTAGGCGCACAGTCCCGGAGCAGGAGGGGTGCACCTCCTTACCCCTCCTGCGGCTCCTGGGGTCCCCCAGCTCTTGGGAGCGCTGCCTCCTCCAGGGACCCCACCCCGCAGCGCCTGCAGAGGGCGCGCGCGCTCCTCGTCGCCTCGCTCGGGGCTGTCTCAGGCCTGGCGCTTCGTCCTTCCACGGACCCCACTCAACCGCCCCGACCGGCCGGGCCGCAAAGCGGGGAATAAGCCGGCCGACCGCGCTGTGCCCCCTCTCCCTGCAGGAGCGCTCGCTCCAAGCACTGCAGCGCCTGCAACAAGTGCGTGTGCGGTTTCGACCATCACTGCAAGTGGCTCAACAACTGTGTGGGCGAGCGGAACTACCGGTGAGGAAAGCCTGGCCGCACGGGGGCCTGGGGATGCACTGTCTGAGGGTGGGAGCCACAGACCTTGCAGCCCGCATGGCAGGCTGGCAGGGATGGGGATACTTAGAGGACCTGTGCCCATTTTATGCGGGGGTGCTGCCCAGAGAGAGATGCTCCTGGGTGCCGGCTGAGATGGCCAAGTGTGGGCCTGGAATCTTCCACCGAGCTGGCCCAGAGAAAGGTGGGCTGCCTGATGGGGTGGCCACCCGTCTTCAGTTTTGCTGTATGCCTTTGACTTCTGGGGAGTTGGGGCTGTGGGGTCACCCTCAGCCCTCTGAGCCCGTAGCAATGACCCTACAGCCCCAACTCCTATGAGCCCTCCGAGGCGCTGGAGCTCCCGGGAGCTGACAGCTACCCATGGCTGGGCCCAGGCTCTTTCTACATAGTGTTGCATCCGCTTTACTGGGTGTCCTGCTCCTGGTGCTGGTGGCCACATATGTCTTTGTGGAGTTCTTTGTCAACCCCATGCGGCTGCGCACCAACCGACACTTTGAAGGTCAGTTTAGGCTCCGGGCCTATTCTCACCCCCAACCCTGGTCACCTGTCACGTCCCCGGCTGAGCACACGCTGTCTGTGCCTTGCAGTCCTGAAGAATCACACGGATGTGTGGTTCGTGTTCCTGCCCGCTGCCCCCGTGGAGACCCAGGCCCCTGCCATCCTGGCCCTGGCTGCCCTGCTCATCCTTCTGGGCCTGCTGTCCACAGCCCTCTTGGGGCACCTGCTCTGCTTCCACATTTATCTCAGTAAGTGCCTCCCGCACCTGCCTTCCAGAGCGCAGGGGTCCTCAGATTGCAGGAAGGTGCCCAGTTGGACAGTGGAGCCTGAAACCATGCCCCTGCCCAGTATGGGCTCGCTATGGTGGCCAGGTCTCACCCGATGGCTTCGTGTATTTGGGGACACTGGTTTCAGCCTGCGGCTGGTTGTCCTCCCTCCTGTTCTGAGCTCCAGGGTCCCCTTTCCACCACACTGAGCCCTCTCTTCCCCTCACCAGTGTGGCACAAGCTCACCACCTATGAGTACATCGTGCAGCACCGCCCACCACAGGAAGCCAAGGGGGTTCACAGGGAGCTCGAGTCATGTCCTCCCAAGATGCGGCCCATTCAGGTATAGAGGATGAGGGGTGGGAGGGGGCCTGGGTGGGGGGGGTGTTGGGCTGTGCACCAAGCAGCCAGTGAGGAGACAGGGCAAGGGAAGCAAGCCTGGAACAGCTGCTGGGGGCGGGGGTGCTGGGGGCGGGGGTGCTGGGGGCAGCAGGGACCAGGCTTGTGTTGAGCCTGTGCCTGCTCACCCAAGCGTGGGCACAGCCAGAGGGAGCCCTGTGTTTCCCGGACCCCACGTACATGCCTGCCCAGGCGCCAAGCATGCGCGGACGGCATGGGATGTGGGAGCCTGGAAGTAAGCAGGTTGGGGCTGCAGCAGGAGAGAGAGAGGGATGGACCAGCGACGGGGTCAGTGATGGGTGGCCAGGATGGAGCCATCATTTCTCCCCATCCATGACCTTGAGCATTTATGCCCATTACCCTAATTTATGCTTAGAACAGCCTCTGTTGTAGATGTGCATACTGAGGCCTAGAAGGTTAACCACAAGCTGGGTCTGGGAAGAGTTAAGGTCTCCATGCTCTGGCCAGCCTGGCCAGAACAGTGGCTGACCAGCCTATCCCCATTCCCACGCCCCCTGGCTTCCTGAGGTCAGCAGCTGGGGTGGGGGTGATCCAGTCCTCAGAGGAGCCCCTAGGGACTAGAAAGGCGGGGCCCAGGCAGGCTTTGCTGGGGGAAGGCTGAGCCCTGGATCCCGAGGCCTCATGGCAACTGGACACAAACAGAGGCTGGTGGGTGGGCTGGGGAGGGCCTAGGACCCCGCCTCTCCTGTTCTTGTCGCCAGGGCTGGACACTGCTTGTGGGCCAGGCTGCCAGGACTGGGCAGGCCTGGGCCTGGGGCGTGCTGGCTGTGGGTGGCGACTCCGCTGTTACACCACCGTATACCTGCCCCGGTGCTGGGCTCTGATGGTGGCAGCTGTGCTGGGGAGAGGGTACTGTCTCCAGCCCCACATCAAGAGGAGACGGAGGCCCAGATAATCAGGCAGGAGACTTTCTCAAGCCTCACAGGTAGCACCCACTGAGTCAGGGCAGGCTCTTCGGCCTTGCCCTGCCAAGGCTTTGGGGCCAAATGTAGCCATAGCAAAGACATTTAATTTCTGTTCTGTCCATCTGCAGTGACTCGAGGGAGGCAAACCCGGGGGACAGGAGTGATGTTCTTGTCCCTTTTTACAAAGCAGAGAGCTGAGGCTGAGGGCCCAGTACCATTCAGGAATGTACAGGGTTTTGAAAGTCTCTGAGGAAGGATCGTCTGGACAGCCATGGCGAGAGAGGACAGGGCTCTGAGTGGGGACTCACTAGGGACGCTTCCAGACTTCCGGAGCTGGCTAGGGCCTGGCGCCTGTCCCATCCTGGCCCCTCAGCTTCTGAGACCTCCTCTACTGCTGCCCCCTCGTCTGCTCCCCCATCTGGAGCCCAGGGCCCCCCAGTGGGCTTTGCCCCTCTGCTGGCCCTAGAGGGTCACTGAGTCCACACTGGGGCAGAGAAGAGGTGTGGGGGAGAGTGATCTTGAGGTCCCCAGTCCCTGTGACTGGCCTCTAACCCCTGACCCCCGTGCCCCTCAGCCTAGGCTGGCGCTCCCACACCCCTCTCCAGAGCAGCAGCCAGGGCAGAGGTTGGGCGGGGCTGCTGGCTGGGCTCCTCCCCCAGATCTGTCAGGGCCCTGCAGGCAGCCACCCACCCCCACCCCAGCAGGAATGCAGGAGGGGCCCCTCTCTGGAGCCGTTGCCCCCAAACATAGGCTTGTTTTAGAGACGGCCTTGCTGTTACAGTGTCCTCTCTGCATTAGTCAGGACGCCTCCGTCTCCATGGAAACGGCTGCTGAACCCTGCGACAGCTGTCTGGGTGCTCCCGGCAAACCTTCCCCCCTCCGACCCCGCCCTGGACCAGCCCCCATCCCGCACCACGCCCTTTCTGGGCCTGCTTTCCCCCGGCTTTTGTTTCCTCACCTGGCGTCCTCCCCGGCAAAGCTGGGGGGAGTCCTGCGGGCGGGGGTGCAGGACTAGGCCACTCCTGCAACCCCCTGCCCTCAAGGCCCCTTTGCTTTCAGGGGTCGTGTCTGCACCCTCAGGGTTGCTGTGAAGATCAGGGCTTGCCTGTAAGCCCGGTGCTCAATGGGGCTGCGGCTCTGTTTATTCCACCACCTACTACCTTCCCTTTCGGCGTAGTGGCAGGGAGACCACCGCACATGCATTTACGCAGCCCCTTCTCGGCAGCCGGGATCGTGGCTGCTCCTTTGTGAGGGCGAGGGGTGCGCCCGGGACTCAGCTCTGCGGGAGCTGGTGGATGCACACTTAGGCCTGTTTCTCAGCCAGGGGAAAATAATTGGTTCAGAGGCTGGAGCCCTGGGGACGCCAGGAGCAGGTGCGGGCCGCTCTGAGCTTCCCACCACTCCCTGGCTGAGCCTCTCTAGGCCTATAGATCCATGGGGGCTGGGAGCCTTCCAGCAGGAGGCAGAGGCTGAATAAATGAGGTAAGGACCTGGGGATGAGGCAAGGGCCAGAAATAGGTGTTTTAAGCCTTACCCTACAGACGGGTTTTCCCAGCATGGCTAGGAGCCTGGCATGAGGCCTGAAATGACCCACAGAGGCCAGTGAGGGCAGGACTGCATGAGATCAGGGCTCAGGAGGCTCGGGAGCCACACCTGGCCTCCCAGCGTCCTTGACTCCCACCTTCCCCAGGAGATGGAGTTCTACATGCGGACCTTCAGCCATGTGCGCCCAGAGCCCCCTGGCCAGGCCAGGCCAGCAGCAGTGAATGCCAAGTGAGTGCAACCTGGGCATCTCCAGTTAGCATGGCAGGGCCATCGAGGCAGGAGAAGGCGGTAGGCTAAGGTTGGGGCATGGGTCTGGCCCTTGTCTGAGCTAACAGTGAGGGAAGCTTCTCTCAGCACCTCCAGTTGGGAGGGATTTGGGGAACAGAGCCCAGGCTTACCCTCCTGCTTCCCCCTCAGTCCCTCCCAGTTTCTTGCCACCCGTGGCCAAGCGGAACCTCCACCACCCTCTTCCCCAGACACTGTTGCCCTGCCTCCCCGGATCCGATCCCAGGTATGAGGGATTGTGCTGGGCCTCCGGTCCAGGTGGAGTGGGATAAAAATAAGCCTCTACCCTGGCGCTCACCTCTGCTTCTTTTGGCGATGTGGGGCCCTCAGTCTCCCCCGTGTCTCTGCAGAAAAAGAGGAAGAGGCGCGTGTATAAAGTGCGGACGTCTGAGACCTCGGATCGGGCGTCGGGTGAGCCTCTCCCTGTCCGGGTCCTGCTCTGGGAACTCGAGGGAGGGGAAGGCAGAGTCACAAGTGAGCCGCAGCCACTGGGCTCATGTTCCCTTCCCCTGCGCAGGGCCCAGGGCCCCCGGCCGCCGCTCCAGCTCGTCGACGGATTCCGCGGACGCCAGCCCTGTGCACGCTGCTGGCCCTGCTGGCGCCTACCACTCGGCGTCAGCAGAGTCCGTGGACGAGATACCAGTGGCGCAGACGCGCCTGGGCAGCGCCGCTCTGGCTGCCCCACGGGGCCAGGGCCGAGAGCCCACGCTGGCGCTGCAGGCGCGTGCCCCCGCCATTTTCGTGAGTCCGAGTAGCGGCGAGCCCGGGGCGCCGGGCGGCCGGGAGGCTGGTCTGGCTTAGCTGGGCCGAGAGACCGGAGGGCCGAGTTGGAGCGGCCGGCCCGACTCTCTATGCAACACCCCATCCTTGCCGCACCGAGTGCACTTTAGAGGCCTCTACGGCCGGCGGGATCGGCCTCCCTCCCCCACGACTCAGCAATACCCGCCCCACCGGCTGTGATGCTCCAATAAACTTTTTTATGCTTTTGCGGACGTCGTGCTTACTTTCTTAATGACAGGGGCCACGGACCATCCAGAAGCCCGACCCTGGCCAGTCGACCGGCGGTGGGGAGGGGGTCCCTGTACAGTAGGTGGCCACCCAGGCTGCCCTGTGGAGGTGCTCAGGTGCGTCTCGTGGTTAGGAAAGGCCTTAGATGGCGGCCTGGAGGAGGTTATTTTTTTTAAAGATGGGCTTTGGGCTGGGAGGCCGAGAGAAAGCAGGCTTTGGACTCCGAAAGAAGCAATGGGCACTGAGGCTGCGAGGTCCCGGGGAGGTGGCGGCGAAAGGAGGGGGCTGAGCCTGGAGGTCCCTGCAGCTTTTCCCTGCAGCAGGGCTGCCGTCGAATGCCAGCATGCTGGGGGTGGGCGAGTGCGATTCGCTCGTGGGGAATCTCCTCCCTTCTTCCCCACTGCTCCAGACTCTGAATCCTACCCAGGAGAGCACGGGAGTTGTGGCCTGGGGGTGCCACCCGTTCAGTGGATGGCAGTGCTCTTGAGCCAACCGTAGACCCCTGTCACTGAGGGAGAGCTCCTTCCCGATTCCCCAAACCCCACCAATGCCGCGCTGCAGCCCCCAGAAGGTCTCTGGTTGACTCTGGGGAGCTGGATCTCCCCTGGAGATTCGGGCCGCTTAGAGATTTAGGTAGATCCCAGGATGGGAGGCTGTTTCCTGAGGGGGCCGTCCGAAGACGCCCGCTGGTCTGGCCGCCGCGAGGACCGAGGAGTTGCGGGGGAGGGGCGGGATGCGGCTCCGGAGAGGCGCGGGGAGGGCGGGGCCTCGTGGGCGGGGCCGGCGTGACCTTGGTCACTCTCCCGCCGCGACAGCCTCGGGGGTGGGACTCGCCGTCTCTATGGAGACCGAGAAACAGGGGATAATACGGCGGAGCCGCCTGGGCTGCAGTCCCACCCGGGAGCCGGCAGGGAGCGGAGCTGCGGAGCCGCCTGGTCTCCCGCGTCCATCGGTCCATTACTGCGTCCTTCTGTCCATCCGAACGCGCACTTCAGGAGCAGTCGCGAGGTAGAAGCCCATAGGAGACCCAGATGCCCGCCACCCCAATCAGTATCCTGCACGATGAGGGTTGGGGGGAGCAGCCTGGAAAGGGTCCCAACCTCCGGCGGTCCCAGCCGAGGAGCCAGCTGAGCGGCCCTGCCCTGGCCCCAAGCATTCCACCTCACAGCCCCCACCTCCTGGTCCGGCTGATTGATGACTCCAGCTGTCCCAGTGGGAGTGGGACGGGTGCCCCAGTTCATGGGTGTGGCCACTCCATCCACCGCCTGCAAACGCATGGGGCTGTGGCCTGCAACCCAGCGCCACTTGACGGGGCTGAGATGACCAATAATCCATCTTTCCACGGACAGGAGTGAGCACTGCACGCAGGATCCGCCCAGTGCTTGGGCCAAGCACCCTGTGGCATCCAAGCTCCCCTGGACGTTACCCTTGGTGAACCAAGTGTGGGTCTTCGGGTCCCTGGTGGGAGGTTGTACCCAGGGAAAGGGAAGGGGTGTGCAGTGTGGACTGGGGTTGTGGTCCCTGTAACATAGGAGCCACCGGTGCTCACAGTCCCAGAAACTGCCGCTTAGGGATGGGAGTGTGGTCACTGGGGAGGAATTTTCAGTGGAAGATGGGGCAGCCGGACGGAGCCCAGGCTGTGATCGCTGGAGGCCCTAGTGTAAAAGGCAGAGCTAGAAGATGGTTGCTGAGACCGAGGGTGTGGTCAGGAGGTGGCAGTGGAGGAGGGGGAGTGCTGGTGGGGTCTCTACACAGGGGATCTCCGCATAGTACCTGGGAGTCTCATAATGTTAGTGTGTGGATGTGGACTGGGGCCTCCAGTGCAGGTTGAGGGTGTGGCCAGAGGGCTTCGGGTGTGTGGACAAAGGGGTGCTGACGGTCAGGGGGCCTTGATAAAGGGCTGTGGGTATTGGAGGGGGTGAGGGGCTGAGGCTGTGGTTAGGGGTCTCAGGAAGGGATGCAGGTTTGTGGCCAGGGCCCTCAGCCCCAGGGCTGCGGGTGTGGGTATGGAGGAGGCTGCTGTGCAGGCTCAGGGTGTGGCCAGGGGTCTGCAGCAGAGGGCTGTGGGTGTGGGGGGTACTTTAGTGCAGGGGTTTGGGTATTACTGGGGTCGGCGCAGGCTTGTTAGTATATATGTGGGGACTGGTGGCCGAGGGCTGTGACGGTGGGTGTGAGGATGGAGGAGGCTGCAGTGCAGGGCTGAAGGTATGGCCAGGGGTACAAGGCCCAGGGGGTGCCAGGCCAGGGCTGAATGCACAGGGTCGCCGGGAATGGGCTGGTGTGGCTGAGTTCAGGGTGTTGCCAGGGGTGGTCTGAAGTGTAGACATGAGGAGGTGTGTTTCAGCCACAGCCCCAAGTGCCAGCACGACTCTTGGGGTTCGTAACTCTACAGCCCCCACCCTAACTAGTCCCCAACCTCCTGCTCCCCCAAAACTCCACAGTGGGAGGTTACAGCCCCAGTCAATGGCGAGGGGCCAGGAAGCTATGGTTATGCCCCAGGCGCAGGGAGTGCTGGTGTGCCCCACCCGTGGGCCCAAGCTCCCCAGTCCAGCCCAGCCCAGCCCCTCAGCACTGGGAGCTTCTCCCTGAGCCGCCCTGACACCATCCTGCCCTTAGCAACATTCTCCAAGCAGCACCACCCTCCCTTAGCAACCGTCTCCAGGCTTCACAAACTGTGGCCAGGCCAGCCCCAAGCTCCCGCTCCCCTCATGTTTTTGTTTAACAGCAAATAGTAACAAGGCCTTGCTGGGCCAGCTGCACCCCTGCCCAGGGCATGCACCCGTGCCCAGACTGGCTCTTGCTGGATCCTCATGACCCTTACAAAGATGCCGGCCTCACTAAATGCCTGCCCGACCAGCAGCCTGGCCTGGCCCCAACCCAACTTGGCGTGGAGCTTCCAGGGAGGGGGCCTGCTGTGCCACCCTCACTTCCACCGAAGGAGGCCTTGTGCCAGGGCCAGACAAAGCCAGGGCCCCAGCTGCTGCCCTCACAGTCTTTCTGGACAGTGCCACTCTGTTCCCAGCCTGCTGTGGGCATCATGATTTAATCTGCTGAACCCTGCTTAGAGCCAGGGCTGGCATTAGTGACAAGACCGTGCCTCCCAGGGCTGTTCCTCGGGGCTCTGTGGCCCAGGGTGACAGTGACTGGCCCCTCTCCCCAGGCAGCTCCAGCTCCAACTCTGTCTGTAGCAGAACCTGCCCAGGTCTTGCAGGTTTGAGGTAGAGGCTGGGATGTTCTGGGCTTGGGGGAGGGGAAGGGCAGATTGGCTGGGAGATGACCCAGGTGGGTCTCTACAGGGTGGCATGGCAGCAAGCACAGACATCGCTGGACTGGAGGAGAGCTTTCGCAAGTTTGCCATCCATGGTGACCCCAAGGCCAGTGGGCAAGAGATGAATGGCAAGAACTGGGCCAAGTTGTGCAAGGACTGCAAGGTGGCTGACGGAAAGGCCGTGACAGGGACCGATGTGGACATCATCTTCTCCAAAGTCAAGTGAGCCCCAGGCAGCCCCTGCTTCTCATGTTCCCAGGAGGTGGGGAACTGGGGGGCTGGAACCAGGGAAGACATTGAGAAGGGGTCAGGGAAACACCATGATCACGAAGGTTGTTCTTCCAGGGCAAACCTTATCTATTGCCCTCCAGAGGTGCTGACCCCCGCGATTTCCCCAAATGTGGGAAAGAAACGCAATTGCATAATTTGTGGCAGCAGCGACTGCGTTTGTGCTTTCCCCTGGGGGAGAAAAAAGAAAGGGGAACACTCATGGTGCCCACATGCCTGGCAGGGGGAAGTCTGCTCGGGTCATCAACTATGAGGAGTTCAAGAAGGCCCTGGAAGAGCTGGCGACCAAGCGATTCAAGGGGAAGAGCAAGGAGGAGGCCTTCGATGCCATCTGCCAGCTGGTGGCAGGCAAAGAGCCAGCCAATGTGGGCGTCACCGTAAGTGCCCTGCTGGTCTCGGGTGGCCATGGAATGGGGTGTGGGGAATCATGGCTGTGGGTGGGAAGGGCTGGGCTCCCTCACCAGGTGCCCCTGGGGAAACTCTGTCCAAACAGAAAGCAAAAACAGGGGGTGCTGTAGACCGGCTGACGGACACCAGCAGGTACACGGGCTCCCACAAGGAGCGCTTCGATGAGAGCGGCAAGGGCAAGGGCATTGCGGGACGGCAGGACATCCTGGACGACAGTGGCTACGTGAGCGCCTACAAGAATGCAGGCACCTATGACACCAAGGTGAAGAAGTGAGGCTTGGGAAGACTGCCCCGCCAAGTGCGGCTGCCCCTGCCAGAGGCTCAGGCCTGGATCTAAGGGGCATGTGGAGCAAGAGATCCTGGTCCCCTCCCTGCTGGACCTGCCACCCAGAGCTTCCTGCCTAGTCCCATGGGGCCGGCCCACCAGGCCTCTGACCCAGGCTGCTCTGCGGCCCCTTCCTCCTCCTCTTCCCCCTCCGACTTCTGTCCACCTGGGGACAGTCTGTGCCTGTAGCCTCATGACCCCAGCCCAGCCCCAGGCATGGCTAACCCCTGCCTGCTTGCCTCATATTTAAGCTGCTGCTCTGGCCAAGTGCCTAATTTTAACCCAGACCTCAATAAAGACACCTTTTGTACCAATATGGCCTGGTTGACGATGATGGGGGAATGACATTCATACCCCAGTGACCCCCTCAGTGTCATCACCCCACTGCATGCCATACACTGCTAATCTCTTAAAGGCACTCATGAGTCCCCTTCTGTTAGCACAGAGCCATTCTGTCTGAGGAGACTCCTGAGGAAGTCCAAAGCCTTTTAGCTGGGCCTGATGGGAGTCCTGACATCCAAGCTTGCCTTCCTGTGATCAGTGCCTTGGGTTTGGAGAGTTGGCCCCCTCTTCACTTTCCCAGCAGTAGGAGGGATGAAACAGCTGACTTGGCCTGGGCCAAGCATTGGCACAGGCCTCAGAGCCAGGCCTCAGCTCTCCATCTGCGAACAGGGGCTACTGAGGCAAGTCATTTTGGGCTTTGGCTCAGAATATCAGAAAATGCAGGGCCAGGCAGAACCTTAGACTAGAGTAGCTCATCCAGGTTGGGCGCCGTGGCTCACGCCTGTAATCCCAGCACTTTGGGAGGCTGAGGCGGGTGGATCACGAGGTCAGGAGTCCAAGGCCAGCCTGGCCAACATAGTGAAACCCCGTCTCGATTAAAAATACAAAAATTAGCCGGGGATGGTGGTGCTTGCCCATAGTCCCAGCTACTCAGGAGGCTGAGGCAGGAGAATCACTTGAATCCGGGAGTTGGAGGTTGCAGTGAGCTGAGATCGCGCCACTGCACTCCAGTGTGGGCAACAGACACTTTGTCTCAAAAAAAAAAAAGAAAAAAAAGAGAGTAGCTCATCTGACTCTGTAATTTTATAGCCAAGGAAATACCCTTGGAGGGCTTCTCCTCCAAGAGTGGAGGGGCTTCTGCAGACTAGAGGCCAGACCATGCCTCTAACCTCCCAGGCCAGGCTCTTTCCAGCAAGCCCTAACATTGACTTCCAAAACTGGGACAGGCTGACCGGTGATAGGGCTTGGCACCCAACGCTAGCCTGTGGTGCGGGGCAGGGAATCCCTCAGTGAAGGGGCCTCCTCTTTGATGTCCTCCCATCTGTTCCACATCCCTGGTGGGGGGAAGGGGAGCCTCTCTGGTCCTGAGGATGCCTGGGCGTTTCCAGATCATCTCACGGAAGCTCTGAGTGTTTGACAGAGCTATTCTCAAGTCAAGGCTTTGAGGCCACCTCTCCTTCCTTCCTTGCTGTGAAAATGGGGCTGGATGGGACTTTAGGGCCTACCCAGGAAAGGGTGGCTCCCAAAGGGGCTAGAAAAGGTATAAAAGGGCCAGTTCCCAAATGCCTGCTTTCCCCACCCAGATCACAAGACAAAGCAGCACCATTGTCTATCCTCTCATCCCACAGGCTATTGGGGGATGCTCCTGCCCAGGTGGCCCCACATCCCTTAAGGCCAGCTTTCCTTGGGGACAGGGGTGTAGCAGAATAGTGTGGCTTGAGACAGGGATGTCAGGGGGGAATCAGCAGGCAGCAGGTGGGCATCTGGCCATAGCAGAGCCTTGCCTCACAGCGTTGCTCCTCCTGACCCAAATGACCGTGTCTCCTTGTGTGGCCCAGGGAAGAGCTTCAGAGACCTTTAGGCAGGTCCTCCTACCAGTAAATGTTAAGAGGTAGAATGCAAGGTGTTTAATGAAAAAACAAAAATGCAGAGGAACAATTCCTCTAGCCCTGGAAAATTCATTTGAATTGCAAGCTTAAAATGAGCATAATAGGAGTGAAACCTAAACCCTCTGGCTTTCACCAAAACAGCCTCACAGGGAAGCATATTTAACTGTGTTCCAAATTGGGCCAGGCTCCTACTATTCCGCTGCAGGTGATAGTACCATCCAATGGCAGGGGGCCCAGTAGCTTCTCCATACCTGTGACTAGCAGTATGGCTTGGAAGAACACAGAGAGAATGGCTAAGCCTCTAAACCCCACCTCATAGGAGTAAAGCCCCCTCTTCTCGAAATGCCGTTATGAAGCCTGAGGGAATTTAAGGCCCACTCAGGGCCAGGAGGACCCTAAGACCAAATGGGTCTGGCAGAATCTGGCACAGGGCAGCCATTGCCCAGCGATGCCACTGCTCCTCCCCTAACAGCCTCCTTGTGGTCGAAAGCTTTGGATACCCTTACTAGCAAAATCAGGCTGGACAAAGAAGAGGTTAGGATCAGAGGGACAGAGCCTTTAAAACCTGCTCTGCATGGCTGGGACTAGCCCACAGGCTAGTGTTGGGTGTCAAGCCCTATCACCGGTCAGCCTGTCCCAGTTTTGGAAGTCAATGTTAGGGCTTGCTGGAAAGAGCCTGGCCTGGGAGGCAAGTGGCATGGTCTGGCCTCTACTCTGCAGAAGCCCCTCCACTCTTGGAGGAAAAGCCCTCCAAGGGTGTTTCCTTGGCTATAAAATTACAGAGTCAGATGAGCTACTCTTTTTTTTTTTTTTTTTTGAGACAACCTAAGAGTGGCTCTGCCCCTCCCTCTGGACACAGAACCTCCCTGAGGACCAGTCTCCATCCCAGACCTGTTTGCTTTCTGGCGGTAGTACCAGGCCTAGGGTGTGGGATTCTGCTCCACGGGTTTTCTGCTTGTTTCAAGGGTCCTCCGCTTTCCATGATGAGTCCAGTTAGCCCCTCAGGGCAACAACTCTTTAGGTCTTTGACATGGTAACCCCTATCCCTGCCCTGTAGACCAAGTGCCATACAGGGAAAAATCAGAAACACAAATGACTTCCCCAGGCGTGGACAGCAACCCTAGCAGGTGCCTGGCTGGGGACAGCATCAGCCACTTTCAATGACAATGGAAAATGGGGTGGAGGGTGGCACGGGCTGGGCCAGGTTCTTTGTTCCCATTAGGAGGTGTCCTGAGCAGATTCTGGGGCTGGTACCATCAGATGTTCATGGAGGAGGCAGGAAGGGCTGGGGTGGAGGAAAGCAGTGCATTATTCCTCCCTGCCCCCTGGTGTGTCCATTAGGTTGGCCTGTGCACTGGGCTGGGACCCTGAAATATAACAACGCAGGGATGCAATGCCACTGGCTGATGCTCCCCTACCTGGGCAAGACACTTTGGAGGTCTCTCAGTAAGACAAAGACAGGCCCAGGAAAGTGGCAGCGGGGGTGCAGGGAGGCTGCTCTTACTGACATTTCCACAGAGCACAGGCTTGCTCAAGATCCCTCAGAGCCTTGCAGCTCAGAGAAACTTCTGGCTCCTCTGTACAAGCTGCTTTTGGGAAGCCACTTAAAATCCAGAAGTCTGTGGATTTATAACTTAGAAACTTGTGACTGTCACGTCTCATTAGTATGGCGGTGGTTCTCCTTCCCTGCACAGCATGGAATCAGGGGTACAAGTAAGTTATCTAATCCTTCCATTTGTCTCTCTCTCTCTGACGTGGCCCTGAAGGTGAAGAGAAGTACCATGTGGCATTACGTTGAAAATCCTTCACCTTCTACACACTCTCTGGTGACATTAGCACCCTGGGAGGCCACTGAAGCAGAAACATACCTAGAACCACTTACATCATGTTTCCCCACTGATTTTTTAAATGCCCAATCAGGATTAAAAGTACAGGGCACCCACATGTAAACTGGATGCTGAGCCCAAAGCTAACATATTCAGAAGCAGCATATCTAGTCTGGCCTGCCTCTGCCTCTTCTTTGGGCTGTCTAGCTCCCCTTTGGTCCTCCCCTACTTCACACCATGATCAACCTATTCTCTTCTCTCCTTCTACTTCTTCTTCTTTCTTTTTTTTCAGAGACAGAGTTCTCCTCTGTTGCCCAGGCTGGAGTGCAGTGGTGCACTGCAGCCTTGAACTCTTGGGCTCAAGCGATCCTCATGCCTCAACCTCCCTAGTAGTTGGGCCCACAGGTATGCACCACTGCGCCTGGCTAACTTTTAACTTTTTTTTGTAGAGGTAGAGTCTCACTATGTTGCCCAGGCTGGTCTCAAGCAATCCTCCCAACTCAATCTCCCTAGGTACTGGGATTACAGGTGTGAGCCCCTATGCTTGGTCCTGAGAAAGCTTCTCAAACACAATCTGTCACTCCTCTGCCTTCCCAATCTAAAATCTTCAAGGAGCGGTGCAACCTTGCTCCTGCTTACCTCCTCTCAGCCCTCAGCTCTCTGAAGAAACCACGTCCCTTTGCATTTCCCAGCCTTCACACATGCTGCTACTCTCTGCAGCTTCTCCCCATTGCTCTTGCCCTCAGCCACATGCTTTGCCTGGTAACCTCTTCATGTCTCCCCCTTCATGAAAGATCACTTGCTCTGGGGACATTCTCATGATATTACACCTCTTCCATGTCCCACACTTCTGTCCTTGCCCCACTATCCCCCTGTGGTGTTCCAGACTCTTCTCTGTACTCTTGGCCTGGGAGGCTCTGCATCCCCTCTACCTGCTATTGTTCTTACTCATTCTGCAGCGTCCATTCAAATAAGCCTCACTGACGCCTTCTCCAATCCTACAGTGGCCATTACTCACTCTTTCTCCCTCTTCAGGACATCATCAGGCTTTTGTTTAGACCTATTTAGTACCAGTTCCAAGCTTTGGGCCCCATTACACGAGTTTGCTTTTTTCCCTGACTAAATCGTTAGCTGCTCCAGGGCAGACACCAGATGTTGTCAGCTTTTCACCATGGCGGGAGGTAATCAAACCCTGTTTGATGAATCTGGCGGATGTTCTTTTTTAACTTTCTACCACACAGTTTCAAATGACATAGGGGAAAAATGTCTAGTGTATTTTCCCCTTTCAACATTTTCAGCCAAATGTCTCTATGCAATGTCTATACAATAGCTGGGACTAAGTGCCAACTATTTCTGTGGGCAGAAGGAAAGAATGACTCAATAGGGGGAGATAAATAGAGAAATAAAAAGAAGGACAAATACAATCTAATCAGAATACATTTCTTTCTTAATCTTTGTGAGTACATACCACCATACTGGTGGCAATGGCGGTGAGAGCCTCTGTGGACCAGGGAAGCTGTGGTGTGGGTTCCATGCTAGCTCCATAAGCCAGGCTCTGGGGCAGCATCCGAGACGCTCTGTATTAGATACTGACCAGTGTCATGTGCCACTGGTGAGGAGGAAGACAATGTGCTTTTCCCAAAGGGCGATGATCTCCCCAGATGATGACCCTTCTCAGGAGGCAGGAGCGCTTTCCCAGAATAACCTTTTGGCTCCTTATTCAGCTGCTGCAGCAGATACTCATTAGTTACCACCAGGGATCTGAGGCCCGGGGGAAAAAGGCAGTCATGAAATCATAAAAGCAAGAGAGATACCATGCAGACCCAAAATGTTTCCCAAAGACAAATGTGAAATGAAGTCACATCTTTAAATAGAAGGAACTGTCCAATTTATGATTGAGTTATTTTAAAAGCAGACCTGCAGTTTCTTCATTACAATTCCATTTGATTATGTTCCAGACTTACTGAAGCAATAATACATTTCCCATTTTATATATAGCTAGCGGTTGTTCTGTTCTCTCCAAAGCACTTTGATGATGAGGTAAGTAGAAGCCTTGGGTCACTGGCACCTGATCCGGCCTCTAATTTCTACCCCAAATCGTAACATCTACTTCTATCCTGCCACTACAATTCACTAATGGTGCTAGGAGTAGCAGCATTGAACTCTATTACCATCTAATTTTTTTTTTTTTTTTTTTTTTGAGACAGAGTTTCACTTTTGTTGCCCAGCTAGAGTGCAATGGCAGGATCTTGGCTCACTACAACCTCCGCCTCCCAGATTCAAACAATTCTCCTGCCTCAGACTCCCAAGTAGCTGGGATTACAGGTGTGCACCAACACACCCAGTTAATTTTGTATTTTTAGTATAGACAAGGTTTCACCATGTTGGCCAGGTTGGTCTCAAACTCCTGACCTCAAATGATCCACCTGCCTCGGCCTTCCAAAGTGCTCGGATTACAGGCTCGAGCCACCACACCTGGCCTGTATTACCATCTAATGTTAAAAGCCATCCACACACTGGCCGAAAAAAAAAAATGTATGCACGATACTATTCATTATAGCACTATCTTTAATGGCAAAATATGTTAAACTAAATGTCCATCAACAGAGGACTAATTAAATAAGTGGTATATCATCCACAGAACTGAGCACTATGCAGTTAGAAAAAGGAATGAGAACTAACTCTATACACCACTATGAATGGATTTTCAAGATGAAATGTTAAAGCAACACTGTGTCTTCTTATGTAATAATGGAGGAATACAAATATACACCCACACCTACAATAGAAGGATGGTGGGAGGGAAGGAAAGGACAGCAAAGACAGGAGAGGAAGCTGGATTTTTCCAGATTTATCTTATTTCTATAAAATAACTCTATAAGTTGACATTGGGACTGTGTAAATGTTTTACATAATTATGAAAACAAGATTAAATCAAAATTATTTTTAAAATTCCCTAAGAATCCAAGGCAAAATAAAACAAGTGAACCTGTATGGTTTCAGAAGGATTATTTCTGGTTAATTTAAAAGAGAGTATTTTGACTGTACATCACTAAAGCAATATATCCTAATGTTTTCAAAGTGTGGTCCCCAGACCAGCAGCAATAGCATCACCCAGAAGCTAGTTAGAAATGCAGATGTTCAGTTCCCAACGCAGACCTGCTGACTTAAAAATTGTGGGATGAGGCCCAGTAATCTGCATTTCAACACGCCCTTTGAGTTAATTTGGAGGCATACCCAAGTTTGAGAACCGTATTATGCTATTTTCTTTACTTTTGTAATGTTTGAAATAATTATAATGAAAAGCTTTTCAGACAAATCCAGAATGGTTCTGGGTCTAATCCTCTGAATATAAAGCTAACCAAATGAAAATCAGGAAGTGAGGTAGGAGGTTGAAGGTTTGGGGATGGAGTGCTTATATTTAAACTGCAGCAAAAGTCCTCGTAAATGTATATTATTGGCAAGCCAAAATCTCAAGGACTTCTCTAAATGTAGCCATAGTCTTGAGGTCTCTTCTGATTTTTTTTTTTTTTTGCCTGGCCTGTATCCTGGGGGTGCTTTTTTTTTTTTTTTTTTTTTTTTTTGAGACGGAGTCTCGCTCTGTCAACAGGCTGGAGTGCAATGGCACGATCTCGACTTGCTGCTACCTCCGTCTCCTGAGTTCAAGTGATTCTCCTGTCTCAGCCTCCCCAGTAGCTGGGACTACAGGCGTGTGCCACCACGCCCAGCTGATTTTTGTATTTTTAGTAGAGACGGAGTTTCACCATGTTGCCCAGGATGGTCTCAATCTCTTGACCTCATGATCCACCTGCCTTGGCCTCCCAAAGTGCTGGGATTACAGGCGTGAGCCCCCACACCTGGCCAGGGGTGCTGTTCTTTAAGGACTGATGCTGTTGAGCTCCTCTGAAGGAAACAACACACTTTGGGTTCTTTCCCTATCACTCCCTGCCAAGTGCTCTTGATGTCTTCTGTGACCAATAGCAGGCATTTTGCAGAGGAGCCAGATGGCCGATTTTAGGGGTATGTACTGACCTCCCGGAAAAGTTAACTGACACAAACAAAGGTCCCATCAGATCCAGTGAGAAGCTAATTATCAAGGTGTTGCAACCCACCAATGCCAACAAAGACGATTAGTCCCTGATGTGTTCTGGGAAGCAGTAATTTTTATGATCCCTGAGCTAACTGGCCAGATACAGGAGGTTTACACACAGAATGGAGTTCACTTGCAAAGTGCATAGATATTAACTTTCCAAGCAAAAGAAAGGAGACAAAAGGAGTAAATATCTGCTTCTAGAAGCAAGCTAGATAGACCCTCTCCTACCTCTGACTTTCATGGAGAATGGCAACTGTCTCCTCCAGCTTTTTCAGCTGGGCAAGCTCCTGGTTCAGGCAAGCCACCTGCATGGTCAGCTGTTGGTTTTTGTGCAGAAGATCATCTACAAAGGGCACAGTAGCCAGGGGTGAAAAGGATTCCAAGCTGCTAGTCTTTGAGCAGAATATAAGTATTCAGATGGACATCTTGAGAGTGCCCCATGGCACCCAACTTCACACTCCATTTCCTTACTTGAGTATAGGAGATATGGTGGTAAGAATACAGGGGTTGGCAACAGATCTGAGTTAAACTTCAGCCACTTAATATTGCATGTGTAGGTTCATTTTTCTGACTTTTATTAGAGCTAATAACCTTGCTCCTTAGCACTGTTATGAGGATTCAGTGAGACACCTACCCTCACTTAGCATAGGCAGTCAATAGATATTGGGTCTCACTCCATATTCTCCATTTTAGTTTGTTTTGTACATCCTTCACTCCCTACGTAGTACGTGAAAACATCTAGAATGGTGTCAGGCATATAGTAATAACTCAATTAATACTTGTAGAAACTGAATTTGTGCCTAAGACACTCATACCTAGCTTCCCCAATATGCTACCATTACCTGCAATGATAAGGAGGTAAAAGAACAGGAACTCTGGTTGTAATGATGCCAATCTTCTATAATAGTGCTTCTTAAACCTTTTTTTTTTTTTTTTTTCCTGAGGCGGAATTTCGCTCTTGTTGCCCAGGCTGAAGTGCAATGGCTTGATCTCAGCTCACTGCAACCTCCACCTCCTAGGTTCAAGCAATTCTCCTCCCTCAGCCTCCCGAGTAGCTGGGATTATAGGCACATGCCACCACGCCCTGCTAATTTTTGTATTTTTAGTAGAGACAGTGTTTCACCATGTTGGCCAGGCTGGTGTCGAACTCCTGATCTCAGATGATCCACCCACCTCGGCCTCCCAAAGTGTTGGGATTACAAGCGTGAGCCACTGTGCCCAGCCTTAAACTTTAATATGCTTACAAATCACCTGGGGATCTTGCTAAAAATATATTTTAATGCAGTAGGCCTGAGGTGAGGCCCCACTTGTTTAGCAAGCTCCCAGGTGATATATGTGGACCACATCTTGAGTAAGAGGGTTCTAGAAGGTGGAAAACAAGGCCACAAAAGCTTGTTTATCACCAGTAAGCCAAAATAGTATACTGGGTCTCTTGGCTGAATGAAAGTAAGTGTATAGTGGACAAATACCTACTTTTAATTTCAAAGTAGGTAAGTGGAGACTGATACCTTGATTATTCAGGCTTGTGAGTATCAGATAGTGCTGAGAATTATTTAATTATTTATTTAGTGCCGAGATTTAACAATGGAAATTCAGTGCTTCCATTGCAGAACTTCGAAATCGAGTTCCTCATATAAATCCATGTACCCATAATTTGTTAGGGGTGCTAAGTTAGTCTGTCAAGGGCAAACTGTATCTAAAATACTGACCTAAACTATGCTGATAATAAAGTAGTACAATTAAGACTTAAATAGGATATTATTTTTCACTTATCACAATGGCAAATTTTGAAAAAATGCCCAGTGTTGGCAGAGTGGAGTGAAAGAGGTATTCAAGTACACTGCTGAGGTGGGTGTAAACTGAAACAACTTTCTTGGAAGTGATTTATATGACAAAAGCCTCAAAAATATCCCATCTTTTGACTCACTAATTCTACTTCTAGGACCGTCTCCTAGGAAAATAGTCTGAAATGTACACAAAGATTTCCGTACATAGACATTAATAGCAGCATTATTTATAATAGTATAAATATTAAATATTAGAACTCTCAGCTCCATCAAAAGGGAAGAAGGTTAATCTCAGAAAAGTATTTGATTATAGGGTCTTTTCCTTCACTTCAGGTCTTTCTTTTGAATGTTTAGAAATAATTTAAAATCATTTTATTCTAAATATATAACCATTATAAAAACAACTAGAGGACTAAACAGATAAATATGGTATACTCTTGTGATATTGTAGAAATGCCTATACTATGAAATTAATAACATTAGGATGTAGAAAGCAAGTCTGTGATTATTTGAGGTCAAGAGTAGGGGAAACTGACTATAAAAAGGTATGAAGAAACTTTCTAGAAATGTTCTGTATTTTGATTGAGATCAAACTTAAAATGTGTGCATCTAATTATATGTAAATTATTTTTTTAAAACCAGGACACAGTTTTATTATTATTTATTATTATTATTATTATTTGAGCGGGAGTCTTGCTCTGTTGCCCAAGCTAGAGTGCTCAGCTCACTGCAACCTCTGCCTCCTGGGTTCAAGCAATTCTCCTACCTCAGCCTCCCGAGTAGCTGGGATTACAGGCACCTGCCACCAAGCCCAGCTAATTTTTATATTTTTAGTAGAGACAGGGTTTCACCATGTTGGCCAGGCTGGTCTTGAACTCCTGAGCTCAAGTGATCCGCCCACCTTGGCCTCCCAAAGTGCTGGAATTACAGGAATGAGCCACCGCACCTGGCCTATTTTTATTATTATTTTTCTTGAAACAGGGTCTCTCATTCGCCCAGGCTGGATTGCAGTGGCATGATCAAGGCTTACTCTAACCTTGAACTACTGGGCTCAAGTGATCCTTCTGCCTCAGCCTCTTTGGCTCTATAGGTGCACACCACCATGCCTGGCTAAGTTCTTATTTTTTGTAGAGACGGGTTCTCACTATGTTTCTCAGACTGGTCTCAGACTCCTGGACTCAGTCAATCCTCCTGCTTTGTCTTCCCAAAGTGCTGGGATTATAGGTGTGAGCAACTGCACCTGCCCATCCACAATTTTTAATTTGGAGTTAAAAACATACAGAGAAGTGAGGTAGAAGAAAATATACCAAAAACACGAATGGAAGTTATTGCTGGATCATGGGGTTATATTTTCCTTGTATTTTCCAAACTTTCTATAAAGAACATGTTCTTAGTGTTACAATCACAAAAGCATGTGTCATTCTCAAAATTAATGGCAATAGTAATATTTGAACATGCTTTCCACTGACAAGAGCTTCATCTGGTAACTCAAGCCACCTGCATTACAATTCTCTGAGGCAAGATGATTGTTTCTGTTAACTGCCAGGAAAACTGATGACCAAGTAGGCCAAAGGCAGCCATGTGAGCTAGCATGATGAAGGTTACTAAATTGGTCATCTATAAACAAACAGTTGTCTTGCGAGGCCCCATATATCATGGCTTTCCTCAACTTACCATAAGTATGTGATTGTTGCCCACTCACAATTGAGATGGCAGCACTTTCCTCCAACTGTTGAATTTTTTCTGACAAAATGAGGTTTTCCTCCAGCACTCTGACCAGTTTTTGCTTCAAACTCTCCTTTAGATTAGAAAACAAAATACAAATACATTAAGAATCTGACATTCTAGGTTGGGTGTGATGGCTCACCTGTAATCATAGCACTTTGGCTGAGGTGGGTGGATTGCCTGAGCTCAGGAGATCGAGACCAGCCTGGGCAACACGGTGAAACCCCGTCTCTACTAAAATACAAAAAATTAGCTGGGCGTGGTGGTGTGTGCCCGTAACCCCAGCAACTCGGGAGGCTGAGACAGGAGAATTGCTTGAATCTGGGAGGCAGAGGTTGCAGTGAGCTGAGATAGTGCCATTGCACTCCAGCCTGGGCGACAGAGTGAGAGTCTGTCTCAAAAAATAAAAAATAAAAGAATCTGACATGCTGAGGTGTGTTTAGAGAACTGACTTTTCCTCTATTTAGTGATAAAATGATTGGAAGTCAGCATCTTTTTTCTCACTAGAATTTTAATTCATTGGTATATACAGCTCAGATGCAGTAAACAAATTTATTACATGGACTAGCAATCTTTCTTATGAGTTATCTACTACTCTTGCAGAACAAATGGTCATTTTGACAAGTGGCCAGCATTCTTAGTCATCTATCATCTATCTAAAGTTTCTAGAACTGAACTTGGTGTTTGAAAATCCTCTAATGTTAAGAAAAGGTGGCTGAGGCCGGGTGCAGTGGCTCACGCCTGTAATCTCAGCACGTTGGGAGGCTGAGGCAGGCGGATCATGAGGTCAAGAGATCGAGACCATTCTGGCCAACATGGTGAAACCACGTCTCTACTAAAAATACAAAAATAAGCTGGGCATGGTGGTGTGTGCCTATAGTCCCAGCAACTTGGGAGGCTGAGGCAGGAGAATCGCTTGAACCTGGGAGGCGGAGGTTGCAGTGAGCCAAGATAGCACCATTGCACTCCAGCCTGGCGATAGAGTGAGACTCCATCTCAAAAAAAAAAAAAAAAAAAAAGAAAAGAAAAAGGCTGGCCGGATACAGTGGCTCATGCCTGTAATCCCAGCACTTTGGGAGGCTAAGGTGGGCAGATCACCTAAGGTCAGGAGTTTGAGACCACCTCAGCCAATATGGCGAAACCCTGTCTCTACTACAAATACAAAAATTAGCCGGGCGTGGTGGTGGGCACCTGTAATCCCAGCTACTTGGGAGGCTGAGGCAGGGAGAATTGCTTGAACCCGGGAGGCAGAGGCTGCAGTGAGCCAAGATTGTGCCACTGCACTCGAGGCTGGGAAACAGAGCAAGACTCTGCCTTACGAAAAGAAAAGAAAAGAAAAGAAAAGGAAGAAGAGAAAAGAGAAGAGAAGAGAAGAGAAGAAAAGAGAAAAAGGAAAAAAGCATGGGGATACGAGTTGCTGCTGCTTCTCCTAGAGCCAGCAGGCTGATGCTCTAGAATGGCCCCTAGCCCCTGGCCCCTGGTTCAGGGCTCTCAGCTCCCTTAGAAGAGAGGAAAGACAATCTGAGATACATTCACTGGGATCAAACCATAACCTTCAAGAACATTATCCTAAACATTTCCACTTAGAGTTTTTTGGAATTTTTGTTTGTTTTTTCTCATTTCAAGTCTTTCTTTAGAATTTTTGGATTAGGGTTAGGATGAGGGAGTCATCCCTGCAGAACCTCCAAGTTGTCCCTGTCCTAGCAAGTTTTATATTCCTGCTGTGCCCAGACTTTTTCCATATTTTGGTTAGGTGTTCATGGTGATGCTGATCGTTAGGGCACAGAGACGTTGTAGTCCTGCTGCTCTGTCCTTTTCTAAAGGGAGATGAGAGGGGCATACCATGTCATTAGGGACCAGCTGCGCAGCCTCCTTCAGTTCAAGCTCCCTCCTGCAGAAGGCTTTCGTCGTGTCTTCAGGATGTGAGCGACACCTCGGCTGAGAAGGAGCCGGGACTACCAAAGACAGAAGCAAATCTCGGGCAGGACCTGCCAAAAATTCAGGATGGGCACACGGGCCAATCTTAAAAGCTAAAGCACAGCATTCCTAGTCAGTAACTACCAGCTCTCTGGATCAAATAGGGTAATCTAGTATCTCCTTTTTACCAGAACTTAGTAAGTGGCAGAAAGAGGTGTTTTTAAGAGGATAAGAAATTATATCCTACATCCTCTGTGGAGAAACAATAGCAGCCCCTTGTGAGTGCATGATTCCTTAGTCATTGATTAGTGGTCCTGGGGATAATTTCCTACAAAATGAGAGCAATAGGTCAACATGAGAAGGAAAATAACTGTGTCAGGATTTCTTCTTCTGGATGTCCCTTTAGACATTTTTTAAAAAGTTTTTTTTAACCCCAAACCACTTTCAAGTTTCTAGTTTTTTTGTTTTTTTCGTTTGTTTGTTTTTTTCCGAGACAGAGTCTTGCTCTGTTGCCCAGGCTGGAGTGCCATGGCACGATCTCGGCTCACTGCAAACTCCACCTCCCAGGTTCAAGCAACTCTCCTACCTCAGCCTCCCGAGTAGCTGGGATTACAGGTGCACACCACCATGCCCAGCTAATTTGTGTATTTTTAGTAAGGATGGGATCTCATCATGCTGGCCAGGCTGGTCTCCAACTCCTGACCTCATGATCCACCCACCTCAGCCTACCAGAGTGCTGGGATTACAGGCGTTAGTCACCGTACCCAGCCAAGTTTCTAGTTTTTACTTAAACTTTTACCACCAACAAAATTTCCTTAATTATTCTTCTATTAAATAGCCAATAAACATGTTAAGCATCAAAAAGAAAATAACAACAAATAAATGCATGAAGCCAACATTTGCAAAACTGTTTTCTCCCATGTTTCTAAAAAACGAACCCTAAAGAGAGTCCAGGTCATTTACTCATTCGAGTTTTTCAAATCATAACATTCTAACAGTCATCTCAAAACTCTGATGATCAAACCCAATTTCTGTTGTATTCATTATTGGCACTTTCCCAAGGATCACAAAATCTTTTAAAAAATTAATGTAGTCATTAATTTATATATCTGGTTACTCTATATAATACCAAAGACTACCAAATATTCACAGGAGGAACAAAACAATCGTTACAAAACAATTAGAAAAGGTGCTGCTTTTAAAAAATAATGAAGAAGAATATGAGAAAAATGCAGATTTGTTAACTATGGTGTTTCTGAGATGTTTTAGGATGTGATCATGAGAACAACTTTCCTTGCAAGTGAAGTGGGCTAAGTGGTTTTTAGCAGAACACAGAGTAGAGGCAAAGTCCAGCTCCTCTCTAGGGACAGAGAATGCATTCACTCACCAAGAAACTTCTTGTTCAGGAGGAGGGAGCCAGAGCCATTCCAGTGCTTATCCACAAGCTCCAGGAGCTGTCTGAGGACAGTGGCCACATGGGGGGTTCTGGCAGAGATTGGGGGACTGTGGTTTCCAGGCAAACCGTGCAAGCTACCCAGGTCACTAGAGAGAGGCTCAAGAGAAAAAAAAAAAAAAAAAAAGGAAAAACAAACAAACAAAAAACCCAACCATTTGTCATTCTTATACAATAAGGGAAGTAAGTATGTAGACATTTAGACTTTTTTTTTTTTTTTTAATTTTTTTTTTTTGGAGACGGAGTCTTGCTCTGTCGCCCAGGCTGGAGTGCACTGGTGCGATCTGGGCTCACTGCAATCTCTCTGCCTCCTGGGTTCAAGCGATTCTTCTGCCTCAGCCTCACAAGTAGCTGGGACAGGCATGTGCCACCATGCCCGGCTAATTTTTGTATTTTTAGTAGAGACAGAATTTCACCATATTGGCTAGGCTGGTCTCCAACTCCTGACCTTGTGATCCGCCCGCCTCGGCTTCCCAAAGTGTTAGGATTACAGGCATAAGCCACCGCGCCTAGCCTAGACTACTTAAAAAGTGAAAAAGAAAGATGATTTCGGCTGGGTGCGGTGGTCATGCTTGTAATCCCAGCACTTTGGGAGGCTGAGGTGGGTGGATCACAAGGTCAGGAGATTGAGACCATCCTGGCTAACATGGTGAAACCCCGTCTCTACTAAAAATACAAAAAAAAATTAGCCGGGTGTGGTGGCGGGTGCCTGTAGTTGCATCTACTCAGGAGGCTGAAGCAGGAGAATGGTGTGAACCCGGAAGGCGGAGCTTGCAGTGAGCCGAGATTGTGCTACTGCAGATGCCGTCTCAAAAAAGAAAAAAAAAAAAAAAGATGATTTCATCTTTCAGTTTGGATTTGAGTAGCATAATATTATTTATGTCCAAGACAAAAACATAAGATATTCAAGGATAATTTCAAAGGTAACAGTATCTTATATGATAAATTTTAATAGAAAATTTCAGGCCAGGCCTGGTGGCTCATGCCTGTAATCCCAGCACTTTGGGAGGCTGAGGTGGGTAGATCACAAGGTCAGGAGATCGAGACCATCCTGGCTAACATGGTGAAACCCCGTCTCTACTAAAAAATACAAAAAACCTAGCCGGGCGAGGTGGCGGGCGCCTGTAGTCCCAGCTACTCGGGAGGCCGAGGCAGGAGAATGGCGTGAACCCGGGAGGCGGAGCTTGCAGTGAGCTGAGATCGGGCCACTGCACTCCAGCCTGGGCGACAGAGTGAGACTCCGTCTCAAAAAATATATATATATAGTATTATATTTTATAAAATAAATTGGGGAGTAATATAAAAAATTATAACTCAAAGTAAGCTTATATTTAATATATTAATATATAATAAACATAAATATTCTATAATATTTTATTTAAGACAGAGTCTAGCTCTGTACCCAGGCTGGTGTGCAATGGTGTGATCTTGGCACACTGTAGCCTTGAACTCCCAGGCTCAAGCGATCCTCCTACTCCAGCTTCTGGAATAGCTGGAACTACAGGTGTGCACCACTGTGCCTGGCTAATTCTATATTTTATTTATTTATTTATTTATTTATTTATTGAGATAGGGTCTTGCTTTATTGCCCAGGCTGGACTGTAGTTGCATGATCTCAGTTCACTGCAACCTCTGCCTCCCAGGTTCAAGCAATTCTCATGACTCAGTCACCCAAGTAGCTGGGATAACAGGTGTGTACCACCATGTCCAGCTAATTTTTGTATTTTTAGTGGAGACAGGGTTTTGCCAAGTTGGCCAGGCTGGTCAAAAACTCCTGGCTTAAGTGATCTGCCTGCCTCGGCCTCCCAAAGTGCTGGGATTACAGGCATGAGCCACCATGCCTGTTTTTTTTTTTTTTTTTTTTGAGACAGAGTCTTGCTTTGTCACCCAGGCTGGAGTGCAGTGGCCCGATCTTGGCTCGCTGCAACCTCTGCCTCCCGGGTTCAAGTGATTCTCCTACCTCAGCCTTCTGAGTAGCTGGGACTATAGGCGTGTACCACCACACCCAGTTAATTTTTTGTATTTTTAGTAGAGATGGGGTTTCACCATGTTGGCCAGGATGGGCTCAAACTCCTGACTTCAGGTGATCTGCCTGCCTTGCCTCCCAAAGTGCTGGAATTACAGATGACTTACACCTTTCAGCAATTAAAGAGTATATTTCTTTTTTATTTATATTCAAGCAGCTGTTTTAAAGCTTTCCATAAAGATAAAAATAATGTCTAACAGAAAAAAAGGAGTTTTTAAGATCGTCTAGAAAAGCATATTGAAATTTTAACAATTATTTATTTGTTTATTTATTTTTATTTTTTGTAGAGAGAGGGTCTCCTGTGTTGCCCAGGATGGTCTTAAACTCCTGGCTTCAAGTAATCTTCCACGTTGGCCTCCCAGAGTGTTGGGATTATAGGTGTGAGCCATAGCATCTAGCCAGATTTTAACAATATAACATGAAATAGAGGTTAAAAAATTTCCTAGAACATGTCTGATTAATATAACATCCCAAATATGCTAAATGTTGCTGGATCTTCACACTGAATACATTAACACACAGTTAATGTTCTTGTCTGGTAAAATAAGCATGGGGGACTGAGAATGAAAAGAGACCAAAAAACTAAAGAAAACATTACAAGACTGCCCCCTTTGGTGCACAAAAATTACAGCCACTTCCAAAGTTCTGAAAACTGAATAGAAAGTCTTTAAAGAGTAAAAAACAAAAACATAAACAAAAGCACTCCAAACAAACCAACAAAAACTCTGTAAACCCACCCCAATGTGTAAGATTTCCAACAACTGAAAAATAAGTAACTAGAAATGGCTGTTTTTGACCAAATCTCCTGCTTCCTTACAGGGCAGTAAATGATTGACAAATGGTTCCTATCGCAAAGATTCTTGGGTACAAGGGAAGACAAGACCCTAAGAGCTGGGGTTCCTCTAACCACATGGATGGATCTTCCTCATGATGGAAGTAGAACCTGGAGAAAAATGAACATTCAAAAAGACAAGAGAGGAGAGTAGAAGGCATTCTCCACAAGGGATGTATGCAAAGGCAGGAGCAAAACTTGCTGAGAACTAGTAATGATAAAGTTTTATTGTATGACACTATCATACTAGGATATTTTATTTTATTTTATTATTTTTTTTGGAGACAGAGTCTCACTCTGTTGTCTAGGCTGGAGTGCAATGGCTCCATCTCGGCTCACCACAACCTCCTCCTCCTGGGTTCAAGCAATTCTCCTGCCTCAGCCTCCCAAGTAGCTGGGATTACAGGCATGCACCACCAAGCCCGGCTAATTTTGTATTTTTAATAGAGATGGGGTTTCTCCATGTTGGTCAGGCTGGTCTTGAACTCCCAACCTCAGGTGATCCGCCCGCCTTGGCCTCCCAAAGTGCTGGGATTACAGGTGTGAGCCACCGCGCCCAGTCACTAGGATATTTTATAAAATGAATTACATGTATACTGTTTATATGGGAATGGTTCTTGATTTTTCATTCATTCTCTGAACTACTTTCAGCTAAAAATCCCTTGGATAATCTAATTCATCTTGTTTGCTGCTACATTGGAAAAAAAATTTAAATTGTTTTAACTTCTAGACAGAAAAGCAAAGCAATGCTTTTATTATTATTTTTTTTTTTATGAAACTGAGTCACTCTGTCACCCAGGCTGGAGTGTAGTGGTGCAATCTCGGCTCACTGCAACCTCCACCTCCGGGGTTTAAGTGAGTCTCCTGCCTCAGCCTCCTGAGTAGAGTAGCTGGCACTACAGGTGCGTGCCACCACACCCAGCTAATTTTTGTATTTTTTAGCAGAGATGGGGTTTTGCCATGTTGGCCTGGCTGGTCTTGAACTCCTGACCTCAGGTGATCCACCCACTCAGCCTCCCAAAGTGCTGGGATTATGGGTGTGAGACACTGTGCCCAGCCTGAAGCAATGCTTTTACAAGAACTATTTAATGTGCGGCTGAAGCAAATGTGTAAATATGATGAGACTGTAAACATAGATGCTACAGAGTTCAATCTTCAGCTGGAAATAGATCAGGGACAGTTCTCCCTGTGATATAAGTGAGAAAATGGCAGCAGTGGGGGAATGACTTTCCCAAGAGCAGAAGGTTCAACAGACATTAGCTTGGCAGCATTAGCCACCAGCCTCTAAAAATCTCTTTGAATTTCTAGCTCTGTTGGTCAGAACCACCTCCACTCCCAACAGAACCCTCATTCTGGTCTTCAAGCTGACATGTTTCTTGCACAAACACAAACAAGCCAATACTTGCCTCGCTGCCTGTAGCGTCTTGGAAACCATGCTTTAGATTCAGGTTGGCAAGGATATTGTCCTTCCATTTGAATCCTCTCTTCGATGGGCTTAATGACCTCTTAGTAAAAATCTTTCTGTCTTCTGAAGTCCCAGGAGACAACAGCAGTGTCCGCAGAGGAGTTGTCCTGTTTCCCAGGACAGCGTTGTTTGGGACAGAACCGTGTGCTGGTGTTAAATCACCGAGGCTGGTAGATAATTGTTGCTCTACATTGACGAATAGAGCAGGGTCACTGTTGAGATGGGTTGTGGCATACAGATCTGTGGAGGAAACAGGCTGAGAGATGAACCTGCCCCTTGACTCCCTCATGTCTCACTTCTATCCATACCTGGCCTGTAGTCCAAGGGTCATAATAACCACTCCCTAGCATACATCCTCAACTCTTTGACAAAACTCCAACTCTGGTTAAATCCAACTGTCCACATATTCCAAGCCTACACCAGAGCAGGGGAACATAGCTGGAGAATGAAACGCATCTGTTCTGACCTTTCTAACTTTAAACTCATGACCACTATTGTAACTGCACCACTCATGACTTAGTGGTGCCCAGTCCTTCTATTTTTTTTTTTTTTTAAGAGTCTCGCTTTGTTGCCCAGGGTGGAGTGCAGTGGCACAATCTCGGCTCACTGTAACCTCTGCCTCCCGGGTTCAAGATATTCTCCTGCCCCAGCCTCCCGAGTAGCTGGGTCTACAGGCAGGCACAACCACGCCCAGCTAATTTTTGTATTTTTAGTAGAGATGGGGTTTTACCATCTTGGCCATGCTGGTCTTGAACTCCTGGCCTCAAGTGATCTGCTGGCCTCGGCCTTCCAAAGTGCTGGGATTACAGGCGTGAGCCACTGTGCCCGGCCTCTCCTAATATAATACTTTGGCCAATTTACTCTTCTATTCTCTGAGACAAATATTTCACATCTCTTTTCTTTTCTTTTTTTTTTTTTTTTTTTTTTGAGATGGAGTCTTGCTCTGTCACCCAGACTGGAGTGCAGTGGCTGGATCTCAGCTCACTGCAAGCTCCGCCTCCCGGGTTCACGCCATTCTCCTGCCTCAGGCTCCCGAGTAGCTGGGACTACAGGCGCCCGCCACCACGCCCGGCTAATTTTTTTGTATTTTTAGTAGAGACGGGGTTTCACCATGTTAGCCAGGATGGTCTCGATCTCCTGACCTCGTGATCCGCCCGTCTCGGCCTCCCAAAGTGCTGGGATTACAGGCTTGAGCCACCGCGCCCGGCCCACATCTCTTTTCAAACTTCCAACACCTTCTCTTCCCTTCTTACTCCCAGGTGCCAACCTCCTTTATTTCACTGAGAGGCAATCAAAGAAAACATCTACGTGATCACACCATTAAATCTACCAACTCTCTTGTATTTGTATTAAATTCTCTGCCTTCCTTCTTATTACAATAGATGAACTATCTGTGCTTTTATTTAAAGCCAGCGTCTCCACTGGTGGACTGGATTCCATTTTTTATAATGGTCCCTTTTCTCTCTGGCATCATCAGTTTTCCCTCCACTAGATCATTTCTACCAGGATCTCCTTGACCCCATCCCCTCTCCAGCTACAGTTCCATTTCTCTGCTTCCTTTTACTGCAAAACTCCTTGAAGGGGTTGATATGGGTTGGCGGTGTCCCCAACCAAATCTCATCTTGAACTGTAGCTCTCATAATTCCCACATGACAAGGGAGGGACCTGGTGGGAAGTAACTGAATCATGGGGGCGGGTCTTTCCCATGCTGTTCTTGGTGACAGTAAGTCTCATGAGATCTGATGGTTTTATAAAGGGGAGTTTCCCTACACAAGCTCTCTTGCCTGCCACCATGTAAGACATGACTTTGCTCCTCATTCACCTTCTGCCATGATTGTGAGGCCTCCCCGGCCATGTGGAACTGTGAGTCAATTAAACCTCTTTCCTTTATAAATTACCCTGTCTTGGGTATGTCTTTATTAGCAGTGTGAGAACAGACTAACACAAGGGTTGTCTATATTCAATAACTGTACTGCCTTGCTTCCAATTTTTTCTTGAATTCACCTCAGTGAGGCTTTCATTCTTATGCATCCCCTGAAGCTGTTCACTAATGCCTTCTTCATTGCCAAATACCATAATCACTTCTCAGTCCCAGGCTCCCTCCCTCCCTATCAGAAGAAGCATTTGACCTAGCATTGATGACTCCCTCATTCTTGAAACACATTCTTCACTTAGCTTCCAGGATATCACTTCCTCTTGGTTTTTTCCCCTCTATCTTACTGGCTGCTGCTTTCTCACTCTCCATGATGGTTTCTCTTTATCTACTTCTAATTGTTGGAGGGCTCAGGACCAGTCCTCAGATCCCTTTTCTATCTATATTTACTCTTTCAGTGAGATTTCACCCAGTCTCACAGTTTTACTGTCACCCATACACTTATAATCTCCAAATTTATATTTCCAGCCATACCTTCTTCCCTAAACTCTGCACTAGTATGTCCAATTACCAAATTGGCATCTCTGGAAAGTTTTAATAAGGCACCTGAAACTTAAGATGTCTAAAACCCAACTCTTGATATTTATCTTAAAATCTGTATCTCCCATTCTTTTCCATCTTAGTAAATGAAAGCTCTGTTCTTCTAGTTATTCAGACTCAAAACCACAGAATCATCGTTAACCCTTTCTCCCACACTTCATCCTGGATCCATCAGCAAACCATGGAGTGTCATCTTCAGAACATATTCAGAATCTGACTACTTCTCACCACCTCCACCGCTATCTGTCTAGCCCAAGCCATCATTATCTGTTACGCTGATTCCAATCTCTTAAAGCATTTAAAAAAAAATTCTACCCTGCTCCCCATAGTCTATTCTCAACCCGACATCCACAGTAATTCTTAAGTGAGATCACATCACTCCCTTGCTACAAACCCTCCAACTCCTTCTGATCTCACCCAGAATAAAAGTCTGGCATCTTTGTTACTTCAGCTATACACTCTACTTTCTTTGCTGCAGCCACACTGGCCTCCCTGAGGTTCCTGGAACATGAAAAGTATGTTCCAGCCTCAGGACTTTTGCATTTATTCCCACTGTCTAGAAAGTTCTCCTCCCAGACCCACATGGCTTACACTCATTCAAGTCTCTACTTTTATGGTGCCTCATCAGAGAAGCTTTCTGGACCATTCTGTCTAAAGCATCACCTCCTCCTTATCATGCTCTGTGCCCTTATATAATTTTTTCCACAGCACTTACCATAACCTGACATATATTTACATGTTAAAATGTTTATCATGTGTCTTACCCCATGAGAATATAAGCTCCATGAAAGTAGGGATTGTCTTCTTATTATGGTAAAATATACATGGAACTTTATTTTGTTTGCTACTTTATCTCCTGAGTTAGAACAGTGTCTGGGACACTGTAGGTGTTCAATGAGTTTGGTTGAATAAGTAACAGAAGAGTGATCTCTGTCACTAACTCTGAAACTAACTTTTGTTTTTGTTTTCAAGACGGAGTCTTGCTCTGTTGCCCATGGAGTGCAATGGCCTGATCTTGGCTTACTGCAACCTCTGCCTCCCAGATTCAAGCAATTCTCCTGCCTCTCAGCCTCCTGAGTAGCTGGGATTACAGGTGCACGCCACCATGCTCAGCTATTTTTGTGAGTGCGTGTGTGTGTGTGTGTGTGTGTGTATTTTTGGTAGAGATGGGGTTTTACCATGTTGGCCAGGCTGGTGTTGAATTCCTGACCTCATGATCCGCCCAGCTCAGCCTCCCAAAGTGCTGGGATTACGAGCATGAGCCACCGTGCCCGACCTGAAACTAACTTCTTCTGAAAGTAACTCAGAATAGAAGTGACTGTGAGTAAAGACTAGATGTCCTGGGATGCTACTTAACTAAAATAGCAAGTAGCTGTGATGCTCACTCTCCTACAAATTTTCCCTAATATATATATATCATGTTAAACTAATACCCTATAGATTTCTGGAGGTTCCAAGGACCACTGGTGATCCTAAAATACAACTTAAGAAATGCTAATACAATTTCAGAAGGGTTAATTCCAAAATTTTCAGTTATATCTTCTACCTTCATGCCTATGAAGAAGAGCTGTAAACTGACAGGAAGCTGTTACCTGAACTAAGCTTCAAAAGCCTTCTAGTGCTGGAGTCGGGGTTTGACAGAGAAGTCAATAAGTCTCCACAGGAATGTGAAGCAGTGGCCTTTATGTCATTTGAAGGCTTTATGCTGTACTCTTGATAGTTTTTGCTTCTCTGAGGCCTTTTACCAAGACTTCCATGCAGAGATAGAGTTTGAGAATAATGACTGTCATAATTTTCCAGACCAACATCTGAAGGTAACTGATAGGGATGGATCTGGCTAGAATCACCCACATCCAGGCGTTTACTCAACGAGGCATCATGGGTAAGCTGAAAAGTATCAGGTTTTGGTATCAATTCCTTTTCTGGAGAAGAACCTGAAGACTTATTGTCCAAAAAAGATACTTGGTACCCTTCTCTAGTCATCTTCTCTGGGGATCGGACTGTGGACTGACGAGGCGAGTAATGTCTGAACTCTAAACACCACCAAGGTAAAAAAACAAAACATGGTAAGAATTCTTTGTGGCCTAGCTGGGAGTACCTCTGTTCACTGAACATACTCTCTGCCAGAAACACCTCTCAGGAAGAGGTGATTTATAATTCTGATTAATGGTAGCATAAAGTGATGAAAGGACTTCCACATGGAACACCACCACCACTAATAAAATGTGGGACTTTTGTGTAAACAGTAAATAATCTATAACATTCTGGAGACAAATTCTTTTCCTTTTATTTTATTTTATTTTATTTTTTTTGAGACAGGGTCTCACTCTGTCACCCAGGCTGGAGTGTAGTGGTGCAATCTTGGCTTCTTGGCAACTTCCACTTCCCAGGTGCAAGCAATTCTCGTGCCTCAGCCTCCCAAGTAACTGGGATTACAGGCATGTGCCACCATGCCCAGCTAGTTTTGTATTTTTAGTAGAGACGGGGTTTCACCATGTTGGCCAGGCTGGTCTCCAACTCCTGACCTCAAGTGATCCACCCACCTCAGCCTCCTAAAGTGCTGGAATTATAGGCATGCACCACCACGCCTGGCTAATTTTTGTATTTCTTGTAGAAACAGAGTTTCACCATGTTGGCCACACTGGTCTCGAACTCCTGACCTCAGGTTATCCACCTGCCTCTACCTCCCAAAGTGCTGGGATTACAGGCATGAGCCACTGCTCCTGGCTGAAAAAAAATTTTTTTAATTAGCCAGGTGTGGTGGTAGTCCTAACACTTGGGAGGCTGAGGTGGGAGGATTGCTTAAGCCCAGAAGTTTGAGGTTATTATGAGCTCTGATTGTGCCATTGTACTCTACTCTAGCCTGGGCAACAGACTGAGACCCTGTCTCAAAAAAAAAAAAAAAAAAAGGAAGGAAGGAAGTGGGAAGGGAAGAAAGAGAGAGAGAACGAATTGCCTAGAAATCTACATCCATCTAAAATACCCTTCAAGAATGATAGTGAAATAGAGGCATTATCACACAAAGAAAAGCTGAAAGAACTTATCACTAATAGACCTACATTAAAGTATGTACCACTAAAAGGAAAGGAAAATGATATCAGAAGGGAAGCCTGGGAAGAAAAAGGAAGTGAGCAAACAGTGGTTAATAAATGGATAGATTTAAATCTACATTGACTATATAAAAAATATTATCTTATGAAGTCTTTAAAAATATAGAGAATTAAAATTCATAATAACAACATATAAGTCAGGAAAGAGTAAATGAAATAAAGTACTATAAGGTTTTTGAATTATGTAAAAGAAGACTTAAGGTATTAACAATTTAAACATTATGTAAGTTAACGATACATATTATCATTTGGGGAATAATACTAAAAATATAGAAAAAGCATATAACTTATAAACTAGTAGAGATAAACAAATGGATGAATAAAAAAATAATAAATACAAAAGAAGGCAAGAAAGGTAAGAAAAAGAATAGTCAGCCAATGCAAAAAAAATCAAGAACAAAGGAGGTCAGAATATCCACTCTTTAGGCAGAGAAGTCCTACAGGTTACTAATCATCCAGGACAGTCCCTCACGAAAGCAGAAATTATTTGACTAAATAGGGCCCCCGTATTGAGACATCTTCATCTCCCAAATCCCATCACATCCAGACTTCTCTGATTAGTATGGGGGAAAATACTCAGTGAGCAAAATATTTACCATCTTCATGGTGATTGTCACTTGGCATCTCCCTTCTTGCCACTTCCTGTGTCTAAAAAAAGTTTGAAAGTTTAGGTAGAAGGAAGTCCATGTGTGTTCAAATGTGAGCTTATTAGACCAGGGGTTCAGAATACTTTCCTGTTAATGGGAAAGACTATCCTTGCAAGTTAGGGAAACAGACCTTTAAGCAAAGGTCCAGTTTAAGTCTATTTTAAAACAGTCACAATACAAGGAGATTCTAGAGTTGCTTGAATATCTTTAGGAGGTAAAGATCATAGCAAACAATGACTGTACTTTCTCTGCTTTAGATAGCTCAGCATACAAGGTAGATGAGGCCACTCTCCAACTTTGCTTTTTCTGTTTAAAGGACTCTCATACTTATTGTACCGGCTGGTAAAGCTGACAACCACCATAGCTAAGGGGGTTTTAATAGGCTGAAAATTAATCTGAGGCATAACTAGGCAAGAATTGAAGCAAAACAGAAAACCATCTAGGGTTTGCTTTTAAAAAAATTATCTTAAAGTATTCAGTGTCTTTTTGGTAGTCATGGAGAGAAAGAAATCCCACTTCCTTAATTCTTAAACTAAAAAGATACAGCAAACTATTCAATTTCCTTTTTTCTCACTTCAAGAAGTAATTTCAGAGACATTTTTTTGTTTGTTTTTTAATCCAAGAAGTGCTATTTAACTGGAGATTGCAATACTCTTTGTCTCCACTTCCTTAAGTCAATATGGTTTTAAAAAATGGTAACTAAGATCGTTTCTAAGTCATCCAAGTAGAATCTCCAAAAACAAAGAAACTGATTAAATGCTTATCTTTTTTAAAAGGTGAAGGTAGTCTATACCCGAACTGAAAAGAATAGTACTTTTTACTAATTCAGTCTTGATTATCCAAATTATGGATCAATCAGAGCCTTTGCTGCTTTTCTTTCTCCTCCTGGCTATTTTCTACAATTTTATTGTTCATAAATATATCAAAGAAAAGGCAAAGAAAGGAAGCAGGTGAATATAAAGTAGTCAGTTCTGCTCCTTGTATCATATTCACTCACACAAACAAGCCTTACATAATGGTTGTATCCCTTCTGTCATCAATTTTTTCACTAAAACCTTATTTTTCACTACTCCCCATCTTGCATGATCTCTATCTTCCCATTGCCCACAACTTCCATGCCATCTTTACCCCTTAAACTTTACTTTTTTTGTTACACTGAAGAGGCAGCTTTGCGAAAGTCATACCTTAAATGTAAGACTCAGCATTAAAGGGCAGAGGTAGAAAATGTAAGAAGCAAGGCAACAGAAGATGGAGATACTGGATAGAGAGGAGAAAATTTAAAACCAGCCAAAAACTGTAACAGTTGCATTCCTGTTTGAGGACCAAAATGCCTGTCATAGATATGCTAAAGTTATATGTATAAATATATGACATTAGATAACAGGTTAGTGTGAGAGACAGGGAAATGGGAGACTGAAATTAATGGAGAAGGTACTCTACATTCTGTCCTGCCCTTTCCTTTAAAAGGGTCTAAAATGCCTTCAAACAAGTCCTCTGAGACCTTCATAAATAATTGAGAGACCATTGAATTATCAGTATTAATCACTGACTAGCCAACAGATCAGCAGGAGAGTGAATACATTACCTGTGTCCCCAGTGGGAAGGTGTCTAATTTCTGATCAGGTGTACCATTGCCCTGAGTTGCAGAAGTACTTAGGGAATCCTTTATTTCTCGGTTGGGGAAGGGAATAAAAAGTCCTTTGTTTGAGTCTGTGTTAAAAGAAAAAGCATACAATGAAGCACTGACCAGACTTCAAAGACAGCATGTCTAATGGAAAGATACTAAAAGGAAAGTCACAAGATTGAGTGCTAGTTCTGGTGCCACCACTTGGAGACCACATGAATTTGAGCAAATCACTTAACTTCTCTACATCTCTCACTTCATTTGGAAAACAGAGATGATAAAGTCTAAACTTTCTATCTCTTAGGGTTGAGCCAGGTTAAAACAGGATAATGGATATGAAATGGCTTCATAATTTATGAAGTGCTCAACAGAAACTGAGTGGAAGGCAAATACTTTGCACATTTCCTAAGCTAATAAATAATTAACTTTGATACCAATTAAATAATCTCCAACTACAGGGGGAGATGCTGGGAATAGACTCCTGGTATTACACATCTCTAGGGTACTAATCAGCAGTCAGCACTGATTGACCATATCAAATCAGCCTTTTTTTACCTTACTTTCTCTCTTTTGTAAAAAGAGAGAAACTAAGCTGGGCATGGTGGCTCACACCTGTAATCCTAGCACTTTGGGAGGCTGAGGTGGGCAGATCACTTGAGGTCAGGAGTTCAAGACCAGCTTGACTAACTTGGTGAAATCCTGTCTCTACTAAAAATACAAAAATTAGCTGGGTGTGGTGGTGCACACCTGTAATCCCGGTTGCTCGGTAGGCTGAGGCAAGAGAACTGCTTGAACCCAGGTGGTAGAGGTTGCAGTAAGCCAAGATCATGCCACAGCACTCCAGCCTGGGCGATAGAGCAAGACTCTTTCTCGGGAAGAAAAAAAAAAAATCAAATGTATTAGAACACTCTGTATGTTATTTTCGGTGAGATTTTTTTTTTTAATTTTTACATTAAAAAAAAGTTTTAATAGAAACAGGGCATCCCTATGTTGCCCAGGCTGATTTAGAACTCCTGGGCTCAAGCAATCTGCCAGCCTTGGCATCCTAAAGTGCTGGGATTACATGCGTGAGCCACCAGGCCTGGTAAGATTTGTTTTCTAGTGAAAGAAAAATAATTTTTAAAAAGCAAAGGAACTAGCATTCCATTTTCATTAAAAAATACTGTTAGGGCCAGGCACGGTGGCTCACACCTATAATTCTAGCACTTTGGGAGGCCGAGGTGGGTGGATCACCTGAGGTCAGGAGTTCGAGACCAGCATGGCCAACATGGTGAAACCCCGTCTCTACTAAAAATACAAAAATTAGCCAGGCGTGGATGCCTATAATCCCAGCTACTTGAGAGGCTGAGGCAGGAGAATCACTTGAACCCAGGAGGCGGAGGTTGCTGTGAGCTGAGATCGTGCCATTGCACTCCAGCCTGGGCAACAGAGCGAGACTCCATCTCCAAAAGAAAAGAGAAAATCCCATTAGTATTTTGCAGTTCACCTTTCAAATTTTCGTGTTAGTTTAATACATATATTCACAAAAAAGTGACAAATAAATTTTAACTTTTTTCCTGTTTTATAATTTTATTTTTTTACCAATATTTTTACTGTGATTAGAAAAATTATTTTAAAAATAAAAAGTAAAAATAACAAAAACTATAGCCTAGTTCTGGCCACTTTGGAAACTGTTATCAAGAAGAGCCTGCCAGCAATTCTATTACAGGCCAGGCACAGTGGCTCATGCCTGTCATCCCAACACTTTGGGAGGCCCAGGTGGGTAGATCACTTGAGCCCAGGAGTTCAACACCAGCCTGGGCAACATAGTGAGATCCCCATCTCTATTGAAAATACAAAAATGAGCCAGGCGTGGTGGCACAAGTCCCAGCTACTTGGGAGGCTGAGGTGGGAGGAACCCTGAGCTTGGGAAGTCGAGACTGCAATGAACTGAGATTGTGCCACTGCACTCCAGCCTGAGTGACAGGAGTGAGACAAGAATGACAAGAAAGAGAGAACGATTCTATTAGGCTGTCATATGTGTAAAAAGGTTTTTCCACTCTTGATCAATACATTTATTAATTGTAGAATTCTGGGATTTGGGGTCTTCTGGGGGGACTTGAATTAAAACAAAAGTTTTGCTTTTGTTTAAGGAATTTTTTTCCAGCAGGATTATGTAAGAAGATAGTATCAAGAACTTGGGCCTTTGTCAAACAATGCGCTCTTATGCTCACTTTCATCTACTGGTTGTGGCAACAGAAAGCCACTACAAGCCAGTGCAACTGAGAGTAGACAGTGAATAAAGCCAGCCTCTTGAGAACCAGCCCTTCCATCCATTTGGGGCTCTAAGATGCTTTCTATTTCTGAATTGCCTTCTGGGACTGAAATGTCCTACTTAAACACAAGATGCTCTTCCAACCACTGGACTTGACAGAACTACTTTTCTGCAAGTGACGTGAGCTATCAACCTTTTTGTTCTCTGGTTCCCACCGCAGTAGTACTACAGAAGAAACAAGGTGAAGCAGAAACTGCTAGTTGTAACAGTTTTTGTGCGAATGAGAATGGTTAGTAGGCTGTGACTTTGGGTTCAGGCCTCCTCTTACCCTTATCCTGCGGAACAAGACTTTGCAGGTGTTCAAGACCCTGCTCCATCCTGCTTTTCCTTCTACAGCACATATGCTCTTTTCCAGATTCACAGGTTCCTTTTCTTTCAACCTATGTATTGGTTCAAATCCCCTACCGCCTGAACTTCTTGCTGAGTGCTCTCATAGTTCTCCTGGGTTTTAGCTATCACTTAAATCTGAGTGACTCTTAATGTAAATCTCTTAACCCTGGTCTCTTTTCTGATGTCTAGACCTAAATTTCCTGAACAGCCCCCAATTAGTGCCCGCACACAACTAAAAAGTCAATATTTTATTTCTTTTTTTTTTTTCCTTGAGACAGAGTCTTACTCTGTTGCCCAGGCTCTGGAGTGCAATGGCACAATCTCGGCTCACTCCACCTCCTGGGTTCAAGCAATTCTCCCACCTCAGCCTCCTGAGTAGCTGGGACCACAGGCATGCACCACCACGCCCAGCTAATTTTTTTGTATTTTTAGTAGAGATGGGGTTTCACCATGTTGGTGAGGCTGGTCTTGAACTCCTGACCTCAAATGATCCGCCCACCTTGGCCTCCCAAACTGTTGGGATTACAGGAGTGAGCCACCGCACCCAGCCAAAAATCAGTATTTTCTAGCCAAACTCATTATCTTCATTTCCAGGCCCACTTCTGCTGCTGGTGCCTCCCCCAATCTTGTTATTGGCATTACCATCACCCAATCACTTAAGATACAAACTTGTTATTTGACTCTTACTCATCTGAAATCTCAATTACCAAGTTCTACAGAATCACTCTATAACTGTCTGAGAAGCTTTATTTTAATTGAGATATAATTCATATATCATACAATTCATCCTTTTACAGTGTACAATTCAGTGTTTTTTAGTATATTCACAAAGTTGTACAACTACCACCACTATCTAATTCTAGAATATTTCATCACCCCCAAAGAAACCTCATATCTGTCATTCCCAATTTTTCTCTCCCTTCCATCCTCTGGCAACCAACAATATACTTTCTGTCTCTATGCAATGGCCTATTCTGCAAATTTTATATAAATGGAATCATACAATATATGGCCTTTCTGTCTGGCTTCTTTCACTTAGCCTGATGTTTTCAAAATACATGTTATAGCATGTGTTAGTACTTCATTCCTTTTTAATGCCTGAATATGGATATATCACACTTTGTTTATTCATTCTCCAGTCAATGGCTATTATGAATAATGCTGCTTTCATTCCTGTACAAGTTTTTGTATGAACATAGATTTCCATTTCTCTTAGGTATATATGTAGGAGTGGAACTGCTGGATCAAATGTAACTCTATGTTTAACTTTTTGAGGAACTGCCAGACTGTTTTCCAAAACAGCTGCACAATTTTACTTTCCTACCAGCGATGTATGACGGCTCCAATTTCTGTACATCCTTGACATTGCTTTTCTTTATAGCAACTTTTTTAATTGCCAAAACTATTTTATTTTTTATACATATTACTTCATCACTGGATATTAAGCCCAGTATTCAATAGTTACCTTTTCTGCTCCTCCCCTTCCTCCCACGCTCCCAGTCATTGCTTATTAGATGTCCTTTTGATTCTAGTCGGCCTAGTGGATGTGAAGTGGTATCTCCTTATAGTTTTGCTTTGTGATGTTGAGCATCTTTCATGTGCTTTTGGCCAGCTGCGTATCTTCTTTGGAGAAATGTCTATTCAAATTCTCTGCCCACATTTTTTTTTTAATTGGGTTATTTTTGTCTTTTGTTATTGAGTTGTAAGGGTTCTTGTAGAATGAGTTGAGTACATTAGCTCATGCCTGTAATCTTAGCACTTTAAGAGGCCGAGGTGGGAGGGCCGTTTCAGGCCAAGAGTTCAAGACCAGCCTGGGCAACATAGCAAGGCCTTATCTCCACAAAAAATAAAATAGTTGGGTGCTAAAAAAAAAAAAAAAAAAAAAAATAGTGGTGACATGCCTGTAGTCCCCACTACTCAGGAGGCAGGAATATCACTTAAGCCCAGGAGTTTGAGGTTGCAGTGAGCTACGATTGTGCCACCGTACTGCAGCCTGGGCATGACATTACCCTCCAGTTTTTTAAATATAGAATGAATATTAATTAGATCCTACTCAGATATACAGTCTGCAAACATTTTATCCTATTCTGTGGGTTGTCTTTCCACTTTAATAGTGTCCTTTAAAACACAAAAGATTTTAATTTTTATGAAGTCCTTTGGTTGTTTTTTGTGTCATATCCAAGATATAGGATCACTCTTGAAAAAACAAAACTGATGCCTTACTCTGCCACTATTATGACTAAGTATGTCATATACAACAATCAAGAAAATGAAGCAATTTGTATTCTGAGATCATTTTTTTCTTGTCTTATTTTTTAATTTTTTGTCTTGTCTCAGTTTATTTTATTCTTTTTCTTCAGACACAAAATATATCCAGCCCTTAATTCCAAAAGCAAATTTAATTATGACATGTTGTCCAGCCCAGGTTTGAACATCCATATAATCAATGCGATAGGGCAATTTGTTTGAAAATTATTTTCTATTTGTAATAATAGAGAAATGGGTTTATCATACAGATACAGGGGCAAATAATAGCTACTTCTACTATCAGTAATCCCAGCTGGATGAGGCTCCATTTCACATGTTTATACAAAGACCCTGCAATCAATGGGAGGCTGAGATCTGGCCAGATCCCCTTCAAGGAAGGACTTGCTGCCCAGCTGCTGGAGGGCACTTCAGCCATTTGCTCTTCATTCAGAGTCCGTCTTAGCTATCAAGAACCATCTCCTGATGCCATTCTCTTCCAATGACAGTTCACTCCCCGTGACAGAGCTAGGCAGGGTACAAAGGCCCAGACATTTCAGCCTAGTAAGGGACATTCTGAAGGGAAGTTCTTACTCTAGAGCTCTCTCTCTGCTTAACCCTCTTTCCTCCCCTTCCTCTCAGTGTTACTCTCAAATAAACATATTGTACCCCAGATTCCACTGAGATAAAAATATAAGAGCAGAAATAACTTGGCTTTCACTAGTCTCCAAAACCATTTCTTTTAAATTGCTAATCACCAATAAAAACAACACAATCCCTGACATTTAAAATATTAATATGTAATAACTATTGCAGATATGATAATTATTAAAGGTAATTGGTGAGGTGGTTTTTTCCTATCATGAACAGACTGTGTGTAATCTTAGTAACCTTGTATTTTTCCCCCCTTTAAATAATAGTTGTGTCTTATATTCATAAATTCCATTTTTCTGAAGTTTGAACTACATAGCAAAACACTGCAGGTAAAAATACTTCATGTTTTGTATCCAGGCTTTCTTTTCGTATCCTCCAGGACTTAATCAACCTGTGCTTCCTCATCTGCATTTATTTTACCATTGGCCTCCTAGGACAGGTCCTCATTACCTCCCACTAACTAAATCTAGCTTGAGTTATCTCTCAAAATCACACATTTAAGCATGCCTCGCCTCTAAGAGATCCTTAATTATTACCTATTTTCAAGAGAAGAAAATGAACATAATTAGTAAAGAGGGCCTTTGCAACTTGGCTTTATCTCCAGCCACCAGCTGAGTCAATTTCCTGATCTGTTTCACCTGTCTGCTGCTGCTTTTCCCTCTACATTGCCGCTGCTTTTCTCTCTACCTTTTCCCCTCAACTATGCCCACTGAACTCTATTTGAATGCCCAACTAAAGTGTTGTTTTGTGCAGCCTTTTCCCAGGCCTACAATGAGTACTAACTGCAACCGCCTCTCCTCCATCCCTCTATATCTCTGCCACAGTGAAACTCTAGTCTCACGGTGAAGCCTGACTTGTGACCTAATTAGCTGTAATAAATCCCTCCAAAATGGGAGTATGTGAAGATGTGACACTATTTTAATCATGTCCTTGTCTGCCTACCCCCAACACAGGATTTGCCCAGTAGATACTCCTTTGCTGAATTGCTCTCATTTCCACTGACAGAGATTGCTAACTGCCTCTCCCCCATATTCATTATTCCTCCCTTAGAACTCTTCCCATGACAGCCCTAGATTGTCAACATCTGGATTTCTAAAAGAGAGAGAAATGAACTTCTATCTTGTTCAAGTGACTATTTTGAGAAGTCCCTGCTATTCCAAGCTGATTTTTATTCAGCCAAAACTCCATCATGGCTAAACCAAGAGATGACATGGATCAACATGTTGAAATGGGATGGTTTTCAATGCTAGACACAGGAATGAGCCACTGAGGGTGGCTGTGGTGGATTTTTCCTTGTTATTTTAGAATAATATATTAGATCAGTATATTTTCAGTAGGACTCTATTTAAAGGCAAATAGAACTGGCAAAAACAGTGAGTTAGGTTGTTTTCAACTAGTACCTACAGGATAAATGTAAATTGTTCTTTTTTTTTTTTTTTTTTTTTTTTTTTGAGACGGAGTCTTGCTCTGTAGCCCGGGCTGGAGTGCAGTGGCCGGATCTCAGCTCACTGCAAGCTCCGCCTCCCGGGTTTACGCCATTCTCCTGCCTCAGCCTCCGGAGTAGCTGGGACTACAGGCGCCCGCCACCTCGCCCGGCTAGTTTTTTGTATTTTTAGTAGAGACAGGGTTTCACGGTGTTAGCCAGGATGGTCTCGATCTCCTGACCTCGTGATCCGCCCGTCTCGGCCTCCCAAAGTGCTGGGATTACAGGCTTGAGCCACCGCGCCCGGCCGTAAATTGTTCTTAGTAAGGCATTCACTGTTCTCCAGAACTTGACCTTCTACCCAACATAAACCTTCCACCCAAACCACACTGACACATGGCTTTCTTCATGACCTACCATGCTCCTTACCACTTCCAGACAGTAATTCACACCAACCCCACCAATCAAAATGTGCTGCTCCTCTTTTCAGGCCATTCCATTGCTGTCTAGCCTGTAAGGTCTGATGGCTTTGTTTCCATATCTGTCATAAAACCTTTCTCCACTGCCCCCAGCACACACTGGGCTTCTGTAGCATGTCACCAGCCACATCAGTGTTTCTCAAGCTCAATGTTCTAATAAACTCTGAGAACAGGAGTCCAGTTTGAGAAACTATAAGAAACTAAACTCGGGCTGGGCGCGGTGGCTCAAGCCTGTAATCCCAGCACTTTGGGAGGCCGAGACGGGTGGATCACGAGGTCAGGAGATCGAGACCATCCTGGTGAACACAGTGAAACCCCGTCTCTACTAAAACTACAAAAAACTAGCCGGGCGAGGTGGCGGGCGCCTGTAGTCCCAGCTACTCGGGAGGCTGAGGCAGGAGAATGGAGTGAACCCGGGAGGTGGAGCTTGCAGTGAGCTGAGATCCGGCCACTGCACTCCAGCCTGGGCGACAGAGCGAGACTCCGTCTCAAAAAAAAAAAAAAAAAAAAAAAAAGAAACTAAACTCAGTATACAAAAAGGCATCTTAAAAAGATTATATTGGAACAATTTGGCAGTTTCTTACAAAGCTCAACATACTGTTACATGATCCAGCAATCATGTTCTTTGGCAATTACTCAAATGAGTCGAAAACTTATGCCCACACAAAAACCTGCACAAGGTTGTTTATAACAGCTCTAGTCATAATTGCCAAAACTTGGAAGTAACCAAGATGTCTTTCAGTGGGTGAGTGGATAAATAAACTGTGGTACATCCAGACAATAAAATATTATTCAGCACTAAGAAGAAATGAGCTGTTAAGCCATGAAAAGGCATGGGGGAAATTTAAGTGTATATTGCTAAGTGAAAGAAGCCAATCTGAAAGGCTACATACTGAATGATTCCAACTATATGACATTCTGGAAAAGGCAATACTATGGAGACAGTAAAAAGATCAGTGGTTGCCAGGAATTAGAGAGGATGAAGGAATGAATAGGTAAGCACAGAGAATTTTTAGGGCAGTGAAGCTATTTTTGTATGATAGTACAAAAATAGTACAATGGTACAATAGTAGAATGGTAGATACATGTCGTTATACATTCATCAAGCCCATAGAATGTACAACACCAAGGACGAAACCTAATGTAAACTATGAACTTTGGGTTATAATGATGTGTCAGTGCAGGTTTATCCGATTGTAACAAATGTACCACTCTGGGGCAGGATATTCATAGTGGGGGAGGCTGTGCGTGTGTGCAGGTAGGGTATACGGGAACTCTACTGCCTGCTCAATTTTGCTGTGAATCTAAACCTGTTCTAAAAAATAAAGTATGTTTTAAAAATCAGATTATTGGCCAGGTGCAGTGGCTCACATCTGTAATCCCAGCACTTTGGGAGGCCCAGGTGGGCGGATCACTTGGGGCTAGGGGTTCCAGACAAGCCTGGCCAACATGGTAAAACCCTATCTCTACTAAAAACACAAAAATTAGCCAGGCGTGGTGATGCACGCCTGTAATCCCAGGGAGGCTGAGGCATAAGAATCACTTGAACCCGGGAGGTGGAGGTTGCAATAAGCCGAGATGGCACCACTGCACTCCAGCCTGCGCAACCGAATGAGACTCTGTCTCAAAAACAAAAAAAGTTTCACTAAAATGGATGGGCTTTGGTCTGGGTCATAAAGAACGGTAGGATTTGAGTAAAGCATTACAAGCAGAGGAACAGCATTAGTTTAGGGACAGATGAGGGAGAAAAGAAGGACTATTTGGGGAGGAAGGAGTGGTTTGATTGAGTATTGGACATTGTAGTTGACAAACAGGAGATAAGATTTCAGTTTAGGTTGAAGAGACGAATTACACATAGAGCTTAGGGGAGTCTTATATGCCAAGTAAAGGAGTTTAGACTTAATTTAGTAGGGGAGTAGGAGCCAGAGAAGTTTTTGAGCAGGTAAGCATAATGAATTATCACAGCTGTGTTTTAAGAGAATTAATCTGGCAGCAAAGTACAAAATGAATTGAAGGAGTAAGAGACTGTGAGGCAGTATCATGTAATGGTTAAGAGCACTTTGATGACAGATGGACCAGAGTTTGCCTCCTAGCTCTGCCACTTACTGTATAACTGAGGCAAGTTATTTCACCTTTTTGGGTCTCAGTTTCCTCACCTGTAGAACCACCTTCAAGGTTGTTGTGAGGATTAACTGAGATAATTAACCATGCCTGGTAAAAAAAAGACTATCAAGAAATAGAAAGGGGCTGGATGTGCTGTAATCCCAGCGCTTTGGGAGGCCGAGGAAGGCAGGTCACTTGAGGCCAGGAGTTCGAGACCAGACCGATCAACATGGTGAAACCCCCGTCTCCACTAAAAATGCAAAAATTAGCTGGGCACAGTGGCACGCCCCTGTAATCCCAGCTATTCCAAAAGCTGAGGCATGAGAATTGCTTGAACTTGGGAGGCAAAGGTTGCAGTGAGCCGAGATCCTGCCACTGCACTCCAGCCTGGGTGACAGAGTAAGACCCTGTCTCAAAACAACCAACCAACCAAAAAACCAAACAAAAAAAGAAATGGAAAGGAAGGCTCGTCAATTGTGGATCATACTATAGGGCATGAACATTCAGCTCAGAGGAGCAGCAGTGGCAAACCCCAACATGATTCTGGGACAGGGTAATGGTAAAGTTGTGGTGATACTGATGAAACCCTAGGAGCTGTTTAAGGCTGGGGGAGAGGGGCTCATTTGTTTGTTTGTTTTGGGGGTTATTTTGGACATGTTTAGCTTGATAGGCTGTTAGACAGTGGTGATTCCAAGCGTATATTACAAGTTGGTCAACAGAAATACGGGCCTGGTGCAGAGAGAGACCAGTGCAGGTTGTCAAAGCTAGACCAATATATTTAAGACATGAGGAAAGAATATAAAATAAATATAAATAAATAAAACAGGCTGGGCACAGTGGCTCACGCCTATTATCCTAACACTTTGGGAGGCTAAGGGGGGCAAATTGCTCAAGTTCAGGAGTTCAAGACCAGCCTGGGCAACACAGCAAAACGGCAAAACCCCTCTCTACAAAAAAATACAAAACTTAGCTGTGCATAGTAGCACACACCTGTAGTCCCAGCTACTCAGGAGGCTGAAGTGGAAGGATGGCTTGAGCCCAGGAGGCAGAGGTTGCAGTGAGCTGAGATTGCACCACTGCACCCCAGCCTGGGCAATAGAATGAGACCCTTTCTCAATAAATAAATAAACAAACAAACAAATGAAACATTTATTTATTTTAAAATAAGGCTGTAAAATAGATGAGATCAATAGAGTCAAAGAGAAAAAACAGGAGAGCCCAAAGATGTAGCCTAGGTACGCATATTTTGGGGATATGGGAAGAGAGAGAGGAACCTTTCAAAGACTCAACGATTATGTGGTTAGGAGAATAAGAGGAGGATCCAAGACAGTGGAGGTTCACTGCCATTTGAAATGATTGGTGGAAAAACACCATTGTGAACAACTGAGCTAGTGAGAGATGTTCTCCAGAAAGTTTTCTCCTAGCCTGTGGCATGGCCATTAACGTGGCATAACCACTTCGATCATATTGGATTACCAACAGTGCTTACTGGCAACACACCCCAGGGAATCCAGCACAAACACAATTTTCGGTGGAAAACAAAGATCTTTAACGTTTTGAAGTAGCAAAATAAATCTGATATTAAAAAAAAAATCCAGGCAACAGCTGGAGCTTCTAAGAACTTTTAGAAATGGGCCCTCTAGCAAAGCAGTTTGTTCTTAGAAGAGAAAGTGCACTTTCAGACTTTTTAATTGTGTTAATGAAGTAATATGGCATAAATGAAGTCTAATTCAGCTCACACAAAAAAGAGGTTGCCAAATTATGCTTCAATGTGTTTTTCTCTGTCTAGAAATGGATATTTAAATGCCTGTACCTAGAAAAAAAGACTAGGCTGTATACCAAAAGTAGTATACCAAGGAAGGCTGTATACCAAAGCATTAACTAGGACCAAACTGTTGTTTTTCATGATTTTCAGTCTTTTTCAAAATTATTACAATAAAATTGTATCAATTTAAAAATATTAAAAATGCTATTTAAAATGAAATAAAGTATTCATACTCCCAATATTTATATGTGCTGGGACATCCAAGAAATGAACATTAAAATCACACCTCATTATGTCTTTTTGTTTGTTTTTTGAGACAGAGTCTCACTCTGTTGCCCAGGCTAGAGTGTAGTGGCACAGTCTGGGCTCACTGCAACCCCGCTTCCCGGGTTCAAGCAATTCTCATGCCTCAGTCACTTAAGTAGCTGGAATTGCAAGCATGTGCCACCACACCTGGATAATTTTTGTATTTTTAGTAGAGATGGGGTTTTGCCATGTTGGCCAGGCAGGTGTTGAATTCCTGGCCTCAGGTGATCTGCCCATCTCAGCCTCCCAAAGTGCTGGGATTACAGGTGTGAGCCACTGTGCCTGGCCTGTGTCTTATTTTACCACAAAATACTGTAAAAATGATTTGTCAATAAATGATAAGAAATCAAGAAAATAAAATACATGTTATAAACTGAAAACCCTTAATGTCTGAACTACAGTGTAGAGTCAACCTACTAAAGTTATTGCTTGGCTTTTAGGAATTGATTTTTAGAGTTTGTATATAATTCACTAGATTCTTCCAAGGGAAGAGGCACTGAGACCAAAGAACATTTTTTCAGGTAAAAGTTCGCTTGATTTATTTGACAGTACCAAAAGCTAATCCACAAGGATTCACTGGATGCAACTTCTCTGGTGGAAAGCTTTCTCCCAGCCTGTGGCATGACCATTAAGGTGACATAACCACTTTATTTCTTTTTTCTTTTTATTTTTTTTTAAGACGGAGTTTCACTTTTGTTGCCCAGGCTGGAGTACAATGGCATGATCTCGGCTCACCACAACCTCTGCCTCCCAGGTTCAAGCGATTCTCCTGCCTCAGTCTCTCGAGTAGCTGGGATTACAGTCATGCGCCACCATGCCCGGCTAATTTTGTATTTTTAATAGAGACGGGGTTTCTCAGTGTTGGTCAGGTTGGTCTTGAACTCGCGACCTCAGGAGATCTGTCCGCCTCAGCCTCCCAAAGTGCTAGGATTACAGGCGTGAGCCACCGTGCCCAGCCTGGCATAACCACTTTAACCATATTGGCTTATCAACTGTATTTCCAGGAACATAGTAAACATTTCCCCAGGAATATATCCCAAACACAAGAGATTCTGCAGCTGCAAAGGTTCTTGGTTGCGCAGCCCAGGAAGCCCAGGGTGTGAGCTGGATGTATGCATATGAGTCGCCAGTCTCTAATGAAATCAATCACTGATGTAATTTTCTGGGTATACTAATGATGTAAAGTGATGTAAATGAAATTGAACTCTCCAAGTACAGCTTGTGCTTTGATGGGCTCTGGGTTAGGCCTGCTCTGTAAGGTCCTTCTGGCAGTGAGAGGATGGAAGAAAAACACAGTCAGTAAACCTGTGCTTGCTTCAAATCTGTTCTTTCTCAACTATGTGTCTTCATCTTACCCAATATTGGCTACGGCAGCTGAGATAACTGATGATTTAATCATTTTATAATCACAGGGAGAAAACTTACCCATTTCAATCCTGCTGTCAACATTAGCACTGACTTTTGATGCAGAGCTCTCACCTGTTACACAGTTTTTCATTGTCTTCTCCCTAGAGCTGCCACATAGAATAATTTATTTACAACTCAAAACAAAAACAAAACAAAAAAAAAAAAAAAAAAAAAAAAAAGAAGGCTTCTGAGATCACCAGTAAATGCTATTTAGAAAACATTTTATGGTGATCGGATTTTTCTTAAATGCTCTTGAACATATTAATTTAATTATATTTCGGCTGGGCGCAGTGGCTCACCCCTGTAATCCCAGCACTTTGGGAGGCTGAGTCAGGTGGATCACCTGAGGTCAGGAGTTCAAGACCAGCCTGGCCAACACGGCGAAACCCTGTCTCTACTAAAAATACAAAAACTGGCCAGGCATGATGGCAGGTGCCTGTAGGCCCAGCTACTCAGAAGGCTGAGGCAGGAGAATCGCTTGAACCCAGGAGGCAGAGGTTGCAGTGAGCCGAGATCGTGCCACTATACTCTAGTTTGGGTGACACAGCGAGACTCCGTCTCCAAAAAAATAAAAATTTCACAAACATTTCAGTTAAAGCCATACTTTACAAGAAAAAGTAATATTTATACTGGGAAATATGAGAGAAGGACACTATAGTTCAGCCTATAAAGTGTGAAAGCCAGAAGATTTAGAACTTAGATACTCTGTTTTCTTGACACATACTTAGATCTGAATTATTGAGGGAGTAGGATAGTTTCTTTCTAATTAAAACACTCATAGTTAGGACACAGAAAGGAAGATTCTGCTGCCAAGAATTATAGAGGAGACAACTGTAGCTGTTAGTTAGAAAAGCACACAAGAAAGACAGGTAGGTACCTTGGGTAGTACAGTAAGTACACAAAGCCTAGGCTGTAAGTATCAGATGCTTTATAATCACCATTTTATGTAATCATAAAAGGCCCCCTACTGGTTATTATTTCCATTTTATAGGTGGGGGAACTGGGACTCAGAAAGGCTTAAAAAAAAAAAAAAATTCACCCAAAGTTAGAGAATTTATAAGATATTAATGTTAATACAGGGTACTTGAGTAACATTTTGCCTCCAGTTTTGCAATCATTATATGGTAACTAAACAGATAAATGATGGAATTAATTTATCTGTTTATTAGAAAGTTTATTCAGTTACACATTAATTAATCTCTGTATTTTTGTAGTGAATGGTACCCAATGCATTTAAAATAGAAATTAATCCATAAAATATATATACAATATTTTAGAAGCACTCAATTTCTGTCTAAAGAAGAGTGACTATTCTATGCAAAGAAACCTCAATAAATCTGATTTTAAAAAATAGGAAACTGACCAGGCGCAGTGGCTCAAGCCTGTAATCCCAGCACTTTGGGAGGCCGAGACGGGCGGATCACTAGGTCAGGAGATGGAGACCATCCTGGTTAACATGGTGAAACCCTGTCTCTACTAAAAAATGCAAAAAACTAGCTGTGCGAGGTGGCGGACGCCTGTAGTCCCAGCTACTCGGGAGGCTGAGGCAGGAGAATGGCGCAAACCCGGGAGGCGGAGCTTGCAGTGACCTGACATCCGGCCACTGCACTCCAGCCTGGGCGTCAGAGCGAGACTCTGTCTCAAAAAAAAAAAAAAAAAGAAAAGAAAAAAAGAAACTAAGAAAAAACAGGAAACCAAGAATGTTCACAGAAGTCTGCACTATAAAACATACAATGGATCAAAGCAGAGACAGGCAAAAGTCACTGGGAAAGGAAAGGATCTCAAGCCAATGGGCATTGACTTCATTCATTCATCATTCAATACATTATTTCTTAGCATCGTCTGTATTCCAGACACGGTTCTAGCAACTAGGGATACTGTAATAAGCAAGACCAACAAGATCCTTGTTCTCATGGAGTTTATGTTCTAGTAGTAAAGGTAAAAGCAATAAACAAACAAAAGACTTATTCTGGAGAATAATATAAGAATAATGTTGTGGGGACATGTTCATGATATCTTGTTAAATTAAAAATGGTGAGCTAGGCAGTGGTGTGCACCTGTAATCCCAGCTACACAGGAGGCTGAGGCAGCAGAATCACTTGAACCCGGGAGATGGAAGTTGTACTGAGCCAAGATCGCACCGCTGCACTCCAGCCTGGGTGACAGAGCAAGACTCCGTCTCAAAAAGAAAAAAAACAAAAACAAAAAAAAGGATATTTACCAGAATATAATGAAGGTTTCTTTCTGAATGGTAGTATTATGAATTACTTACTTTATGCCTTGTGTTTTTTCTCTGTACTTTCCAAATTCTCAATAATAAGCATGTATTACCTTTGTCATCAGAAAAAAATACTGATATATCTATGTGTCTATAGTACAAAGGATATCTGGAAGGATGTATACCAAACATTACTAATAGTTAACTCTCAGTTGTAGGATATGAAGTGACTTTGACTTTTTTCAGTGTAGTTTTCTGTATTATTAAAATTGTAATGGACTACTATCTATTTTTTTAAAATAATAAAGCTACTTTTTAAAAAGCATAGGTTTGGGGGTAGAAGATAATGGTACCTTCTTTTGAGAGGATTTTAGTAACAAGAAATGGACAAAGCTACCATTCAGAAATTTTAGAGTCTCAAAGTTTATTCACTTTTTGTTTTGAAGAGAAATGCTTCTCTTCCCTTCCTTTAACAAATTTATCTCTTAACAATCTTGCCCATGGTAATGTAATCCTAATTCAATAGGAAAAGATCAGGAACTGATTGATAACTCTACCAAGAAAGAGTTGGTAAGCATTTATAGGAATAAGTAATCTCATAATATCCCTATCTATAACCTGTGAACAACAACTTTAGAGAATTTATAACAATTATACCCAGAGTTCAAGAAAACAGGGATGTACCCACTGAGGGCCAGATTATCATCCCAGATAAAATCTCAGCTTTTGCAGAATAAATACTTTTATTCCTGATCTGAGGATTCTTACAATTTGTGGGAAATTTCTGTTGGAAAATGAAGAAAGCTAAGCAGGAATTCACTATTTCCTATGTCCAGAACCAAACTTTAAAAATTTTGTAAAGAATCTTCTTACCTTTTTTCCACCTCTAAAAGAAAATTTTCACTGTTGCCCAACTGACTAAAATGCAGCTTGGCAGCTTTTCTCTCACCTTCACGTACAGTTCGGTCATCTGGAGGCAAAAACCATGGTCTGAGCATGTTTCTTTTTTTGGCATAACCATACTAGTAGTGAATCAGAAAACCATATTCACAGAGGAAAAAATAAGACCAGTCTCATCTTGGTGTGTTAGAGACAGGTCATAAAATAATGCTATTATGTTGTCACTGGAGCAGGCAGTAACTCAGGGAGACTGCAGGGAGCCATAGCGACCACTGCCTCACAGTTTTAACTACCCTTCAGGAAAGCAGAGCTTGGACAGTAAACAATTCAAAGGCCTAATGTTAGGGCAGAAAGTCATACCATTGTCTGAAAGAGTTTACTTAGTTTCCCTACAATGAGTTTCCCAAGACCATGTGAAATCCAATTTTGTATCAATAAGAAATGTATACTCAACAATAAAATTATAAGAAAGTCCAGCCTGGGCAACATGATGAAACCCCATCTCTACAAAAAATACAAAAATTAGCTGGGCATGGTGGCGCATGCCTTTAGTCCCAGCTACTTAGGAGACTGAAATGGGAGAATTGCTTGAGCCCAGGAGGTCCAGGCTGCAGTGAGCCAAGATCATGCCGCTGCACTCAAGCCTGGGCAACAGAGTGAGACCCTGTCTCAAATAAATAAATAAATAAATAAATAAATAAATAAATAAATAAATAAGTAAAATAATAAGAAAATACAGACCAGCTCATTTGAAGGAATATTTCTTGTTTCTTGCCAACTAAGCCCCAAATAAATTGTATTAGCTTTCTATTGCTAATACAGTTGCAAAGTTGGGGCACCTGGAAAAATAATTCTCAACCTGGAAATTTTGTGTTGAGGAGGAAGGGGCGGTGAAACCATCAACTGAAGAAAACTAAAGCTGGAAGTAACTGATAAAATCATAGACTGTCATTCAATAAACAATAAAAGAACTCGTCATACATCCTGCCAACACAAAAGAGTTACATAAATATTGACTAATAAACAAATATATCCTGCCAGTGCACACTCTGGGCCAACATCCAAAAGGTTAAGGGGCAGCTGATTTAAAGTTAGATTCTGTGGAAAAGAACAGAGAAGGAAGGTCTTACCTAATTTCTCCAGAGTTTGTAGTGTGTATACAGCAAAGAGCCTATAATCTGTATCTTTCCTTACAACAGGATTAAGTCTCAAATCCAGTTCTTTGAGGAAGGGTAATGGTTGTAGACGGGACACTTCCACTAATGAAGGAATGTTGTTATAATATAAATTCAGGTCTTGTAGTGAACATAAATACTGGATTCCCTACAAGGAAAACATCACATTATGAAATGGCATATTGGTAAAGACTAGGAACCTCATAGATAAAGGTGGAAATATATGTTACTTTCCATCCTTAAACATGTTATCTGAGTCCCCAGTGAGAAAGGCAGGGCTGGAACTCCCACTTAACTTGTCTGAAAATAAGACCACTGTAGTCCATGAGCACTGGGTGTTCCATACATTAAATAATTCATATATATAATACATTTCCTTCTTTACAAAATCTGACATTCAAATATCTGCAGTCAATTCTCCACTGCTGTTGGCTCTCCAATTATTCTCCCAATGCAATCCAATCCTTCACAGTGGTTTCCCAGTGGCCAAGCCACATTAGCATTCTCTCACTTTTGTCCCAACCCCTCTCCTGATGCCACAAGCACCTTAATTTACAAGAAGGGAGGTAAGCAAAAAAGCTGGTTCTAGGGGAAAGGGGCATGGTTAAAAAAAAAAAAAGTGTGTGTGTGTGTGTGTGTGTTGTGTTGTGTTCTTATATCTCAGTGCCTCACTTATATGGTCAAAGGACTATTTAGGGAAACAAAACAATGCTATCTCCAAGTCCTCCCTCCTGGACCAGTCTAGGCTTCCTCTTGTCTTTGTTTTCCTCTTCAGAGTTCCTGCTACCACACAAGCTTCCCATTTAATCAATCAGTCAGATCTCCTTTGCAGAAATGTTCTTCCTTGTTCAGTTCTCTTTCTGTGGATTTAACAACCCCACCCTCTACCTAACTGGCAACACTACAATCAAGACTGGCAAACTTGAGAGGAAAAGCCACAATTTTCTTCCTCTGTTGAAACCTGCTATTGAAAAGATTTATTTCATCTTTATGTATTTAGCTAGTTAGCTGCTTTTGCCCAATACTAAGTTTCAGGACAATTTCAAAACATGTACATATATGTATAATCGCGTACTTTTTTTTTTTTTTTTGAGACAGCATACCACTCTATTGCCCAGGCTGGCGTGGGCGTGATCACAGCTCACTGCAGCCCTGACTTTCTGGGCTCAAGTGATCCTCTCGCTTCAGCCCCTGAGTAGCTGGGAATACAGGCATGTGCTACCACACCTGGCTAACTATTTTTTTATTTTTAGTAGAGACAACATCCCACTATGTTGCCCAGGCTGGTCTTGAACTCCTGAGCTCAAGCAATTCTCCTGCCTTGGCCTCCCAAAGTGTTGGGATTACAGGCATGAGCCACGGTGCCTGGTTAATCATATACTTTTAATAGTAAAAATGAAAAAAAAAAAGTAAAAATGCTTTTCATAAAAGGAATTCTGTCACTGATAATTATTTCAGAAAGGTGAAATTATTTTCCATCATGTATTTATAAAATGATGTTTTTATTCTCCTCTCATTTAAAATTATCATTTTCTCATTGCAAGAAATTTAGAAAATTCAAAGACACAAAACATTCCCAACACAACCCTGTTTATACTTTGATGAATTTCTTTCTTTTTTTTTTTTTTCCTCCAATTCCATTAACTTCCATATTGTTAATGGGTCAGTGGTGAGGAATAGCTATCAGTGCCCTTGGCCTCACTCTCAGGGCAGTGCACCATTAGGACTGTCTTTCATTGTCTAATGGCCCAGCTCAACTTTTTTTTTTTTTTTTTTTTTTTCCTGAGACAGAATCTTGCTCTGTCACCCAGGCTGGAGTGTAGTGGCACGAACATGGCTCACTGCAGCCTTGAACTCCTGGGGCAAGGGATCCTCCTGCTTCAGTCTCCCAAATAGCTGGGATTATAGGCATGCACCACCAACTATGGTTTTTGTTTGTTTGTTTGTTTTTGTTTTGTAGAGACAGGGTCTTGCTCTGTTGCCCAGGCTAGTCTCAAACTCCTTGCCTGAAGTGATCCTCCTGCCTCAGCCTCCCAAAGTGCTGGGATTATAGACAAAAACCACCACACTTGGCTCAAGTAATCTTTTAAAGTCTCTCAGTGTAAAATTAAGGAAATACGGCTGGGTGTGGTGGCTTATGCCTGTAATCCCAGCACTTTGGGAGGCCAAGAAGGGTGGATCACGAGGTCAGGAGATCGAGACCATCCTGGCTGAGATCGAGACCAACCTGGCCAACATGGTGAAACCCTGCCTTTACTAAAAATACAAAAATTAGCTGGGTGTGGTGGTGGGCACCTGTAATCTCAGCTACTCAGGAGGCTGAGTCAGGAGAATCTCTTGAACCTAGAAGGTGGAGGTTGCAGTGAGCCGAGATCACACCACTGTATTCCAACCTGGGCAACAGAGACTCTGTCTCAAAAAAATAAATAAATAAAATAAAATCATAGATGCAAAAAATATAGAAAATTAACATTACTGAGTGCTTCCTATATGCCAAGCACTGCACCAGGAGTCTTATATATGTTCTATTTGATTACATGTGTTAACTTGATTTTTTTTTTTGAGACAGAGTCTCACTCTGTTGCCCAGGCTGGTGTGTAGTGGTAAGATCTTGGCTCACTGCAACCTCCGCCTCCCAGGTTCAAGCAATTCTCCTACTTCAGCCTCCCAAGTAGCTGGGACTATAGGAGCTCGCCACCACATCTGGCTAATTTTTGTATTTTTAGTAGAGACGGGGTTTCACCATGTTGGCCAGGCTGGTCTCGAACTCCTGACCTCGTGATCCACCTGCCTGGGCCTCCCAAAGTGCTGAAATTACAGGCATTAGCCACCATGCCCAGCCAACTTGATTTTTTTTTTTTTTTTTTTTGAGACGGAGTCTCGCTCTATTGCCCAGGCTGGAGTGCAGTGGCATGATCTCGGCTCACTGCAAGCTCCACCTCCTGGGCTCACGCCATTCTGCCTCAGACTCCCCAGCAGCTGGGACTACAGGCGCCCACCACCATGCCTGGCTAATTTTTTTGTATTTTTAGTAAAGACAGGGTTTCACCGTGTTAGTCAGGATGGTCTCCATCTCCTGACCTCGTGATCCGCCCACCTCGGCCTCCCAAAGTGCTGGGATTACAGGCGTGAGCCACTGCACCTGGCCGATTTTTAAAAATAGAGATAGGGGTCTCACTATGTTGCTCAGGCTAGTCTTGAACTCCTGGGCTCAAGCAATCTGCCTGCCTCAGCCTTCCAAAGCACTGGGATTACAGGTGTGAGTCACCATGCCTAGCTCTAATTTGATTAATTTTCATAAGTTTTTCACCAATTTACAGAAGTGGAAAGAAAGGAAGTATAAAAAAAAAAAATTAAAGGTCGGGCGCGGTGGCTCAAGCCTGTAATCCCAGCACTTTGGGAGGCCGAGGCGGGCGGATCACAAGGTCAGGAGATCGAGACCACAGTGAAACCCCGTCTCTACTAAAAATACAAAAAATTAGCCGGGCGCGGTGGCAGGTGCCTGTAGTCCCAGCTACTCAGGAGGCTGAGGCAGGAGAATGGCGGGAACCCGGGAGGCGGAGCTTGCAGTGAGCCGAGATCGCGCCACTGCACTCCAGCCTGGGCAACAGCGTGAGACTCCGTCTCAAAAAAAAAAAAAAAAAAATTAAAGCAATGTTCACTTAATTATTTAACCTGAAAAAGAATAAACAAACAAAAGAGGAGACCTAAGCAACTCTGAACTAATACTTTCTTTTTATATTTTATCTTGTCATTTTTCAAATTGGATCCTATCACCTGTGAAAGAACTAATCCTTTCTGAAACTGATAGGCCAAATATAAATGGCTGCTAAAAAATAGTCTAAAGACGTCGTTGAACTTGGAGTTGCTGATGTTAGAGTCCTAGATGGAAATTTGATCTTTTGGGGGCTTTTAATCTTTTAGGCCCTCAGCTAAACCTTGGGATTGGGTCTGGATGTGTTGTTGAACAAATATCCCCTAGGAAGTGCAAAACTGGTAGATGACCCAGGAGATCGGTAACTAATCCTGGATAGCATCTGTGAGTCTTTGTCACCCTCAATCTTGCATAGAAGGGCTTTGCCAAGACAGGTACAGAGCTTGGGCAAAATGGGAACATGTCGAAGAAGCAGTATTTGAGGGTCTACCAAAAGAAAACAAAACTTCCATCTCTGTGTGCACACTTACATTTGTAGAGTTCTTTGTGCGTGTTTGCTAATCCACATGCACACTGTTCATGCTTGGTCCCTCCTGCCTTCCTATACTGTCCTCTGCTCCACCATCCCCTGACTTAAATTTTTCCAAGACTACACCTTCCTTCTCCTCATAGAAAAAACCCACAACAACGGCCGGGCGCGGTGGCTCACGCCTGTAATCCCAGCACTTTGGGAGGCCGAGGCGGGCGGATCACAAGGTCAGGAGATCGAGACCACGGTGAAACCCCGTCTCTACTAAAAATACAAAAAATTAGCCGGGCGCGGTGGCGGGTGCCTGTAGTCCCAGCTACTCAGGAGGCTGAGGCAGGAGAATGGCGTAAACCCAGGAGGCGGAGCTTGCAGTGAGCCGAGATCGCGCCACTGCACTCCAGCCTGGGCGACAGAGCGAGACTCCGTCTCAAAAAACAAAAACAAAAAAAAAAAAAAAAAGAAAAAACCCACAACAACAACACAGGCCAGTGTTTCTCCATGTATGCTCCATGTACCACTATCATCAGAATCCCCTGAGTATGTCCTGAGCCTACCCTAGACCTACTAAATCAGACCAACTCTCACAGTAGGGACTGAGAATCTGTACTTTTACAAGTGTTCTTCATAATTTTTATACACATTAAAATTTATGCATTTGCCCTAGACAGTGATATCTTAATATAGTTTTCCCAGAGTATAAAATAAATTCCCCTCCCAATATTTTATAACAAACAATTTAAAATATACTGCAAAGTTGAAATAATTTTATAATAAATAATTAAACTTAGTTGGGAATCATTTACAGGGAAGGTCCGATATTCCCCAGGATGACATGATCTATCTCTTATTTCTTCCCATCAAAAAAATAAATTGGGCAGACCTGGCTGGTCATAGAATATAGAACTTACCTTAAGGCTAGTGATCAAATTCCTTGATAAATCTAAGGATCGGAGATTTTTAAAATTTCTGAAGGCATCACCAATGGAATGGATTTTTCCAGCATAAGATCCCTGCAATGAAAGAGACTCCACCAGTTCTGAAAAGAGATCATCGGTAGATATATTATGATCCCTGCTTGGATAAACAGCAGAGTCAGTGAAAGTAGGCCTTTCTTCCTCCCATATCTCAACTGTGAAAGGCCCTACATCCAAGCCTCATAAGATCAGATCTTCTTTTTAAAAGCAGCAATATGGTCTAATATAGTGACATTGAACGTTAGTTTTATAGAGCCCTTGAATTTTTCTAATTTCCCTGAACGATGTACTAAAAGTCTCCAAAAGTTCTCGAAACAAAATTGCAAAAGATATTCAGCAACCCCACTTCTAGGATTCAGCCCTATGGATAATAGCCACAAAATTTTGGCAGGTTATATAAAATATAGCACAAGGATGTCAATTTCAGAGAGGTTTTAAGATAGTAAAAAAAATCAAAAAGAAAGAAATAGAAAACTGTCAAAGGTCCATCAGTAGAAAAATATAACTAGACACCTAAATAATAGTACATTGATACAAAAGACAATATACTACATCTGTGACCTTGTTCAAGTCACTTAACCTCTCTGTGCATCAGTTTCCTCATCTGCAAAATGGGGGTAACAATGGTACTTAATTCATAAGGTGTTACAAGAATTAAATTAATATATATGTACAAAACATACAACAGTGCCTGGCCACATGGTAAGTGCTACACAAGTGTTAATTACCATAACACAGCCGTTAAAAAGAATGAGGTAGATTTATAGATGCTCACACGGAAAGATCTCTAAGAAATTAAGTGATGGAAAATATGACTTTTTTGCATGTATAACTTTTTAAAGAGAGAGAGAATGTATGTGTGTGTGTAGAATATACATATATATACACACACACACACACACACACACACACACACACATATATGAGAAGTAGAGAAAAGTCAACTAGACTTCTTTTTTCTGTTTTTTTGAGATGGAGTCTCACTCTTTCGCCCAAGCTGGAGTGCGGTGGTGTGATCTCAGCTCACTGCAACCTCCACCTCCAGAGTTCAAGTGATTCTCTTGCCTCAACCTCCCAAGTAGCTGGGAATACAGGTGTGCACCACCACACCCAGCTAATTTTTGTATTTTAGTTAGAAATGGGGTTTCGCCAAGCTGCTCTTGAACTCCTGACCTCAGGTGATTAACCAGTCTCAGCTTCCCAAAGCGCTGGGATTATAGGCATGAGCCACTGAGCCTGGGCATCAACTAGACTACTAACAGCACTGAAAAGAGGAGAACCTCAAAATTGTCAGTAAGAACTCACTAGCAAGGATGGTAGGCCAAACTGAGAATAGCAACCAAAACTGGAAGAGAGTTCTACAGAATCCAATTTGCAGATAAGTGCCAGGAGACTGCATTGAAATGAGATCTTAAGGTGCTAGAGAAGTCTGGGTCCTATAAACTTTATTTTATTTTATTATTTATTTATTTATTGAGATGGAATCTCACTCTTGTCACCCAGGCTGGAATGCAATGGTGCGATCTTGGCTCACTGCAACCTCCACCTCCTGGGTTCAAGTGATTCTCCTGCCTCAGCCTCCCAAGTAGGTGGGATTAAGGTGTGCACCACCACACCTGGCTAATTTTTGTACTTTTAATAGAGACAGGGTTTCACCATGTTGCCCAGGCTGGTCTCGAACTCCTGAACTCAGGTGATCCACCTGTCTTGGCTTCCCAAAGTGGTGGGATTACAGGCGTGAGCCATCCTGCCCCCATAAGCTTTAAAAAGTCATAAACCAAAGATCCCTTTCAGGACAAGACCCATACCAGGGAGAAATTAGTGGGAGTAGAATCTACATTGAATGGAGCAGGGACATAGATGCAAAGGAAATAAAAGGTCCAGATATGAATAGGGGAGGGAAGCAGAGTAGACGGATCTCAGGAAGCATGTAGTATTTTACACTACTTTGTGAACACAACAGAAGAGGGAGATCCAAAACCTTGAAACTAAAAAAGCTATTCTGGCCCATCTTTCCCACCTAAAAGTGTATGAAAACTTAACTGCACTTAAAGAGCCACAGAAAAGGATTATAGTCAAATCTTATATGAGGCTATTATTTTTTTAAAAGGAGCAGAATAATATCCCTAAAATTAAAAGCACTCCAGAAAGATACATCCACAAATGAAAACTGTAACTTAATATTTCAAAACAAGCTTAAAGACATCATAGCAATGTAGCAGTTCTCAAAGTATGGTCCCTAAACCCCTGGAGGTCCCTGAGACATGTACAGGGGTCCACAAAGTTAAAACTACTTTTAAAAAAGTATTTTCATGATAATATGCAGACACTAATTGCCTTTTTTTTTTTTAACAGTATTAATATTTACACTTACGGTACAAGAGCAACAGCTATTGGCACCTTAAGAATGAATCATGGCTAGGTGTGGTGGCTCATGTCTGTAATCCCAACACTTTGGGAGGCTGAGGCGGGCAGATCACTTGAGGTCGGGAGTTCAAGACCAGCCTGACCAACACGGTGAAACCACGTCTCTACCAAAAATACAAAATTTAGCCAGGCATGGTGGCACATGCCTGTGGTCCCAGCTACTCAGGAGGCTAGGGCAGGAGAATCGCTTGAATCCAAGAGACAGGGGTTGCAGTGAGCCGAGATCGCACCACTACACTCCAGCCTGGGCGACAGAGTGAGACTCTGTCTCAAGAAAAAAAACAAAAACAAAAATTCAGCTTCTAAGCAGAAATTAGAAATTTGAAAAGCTTATAACTGCCACCATGAACTTGACAGCTTCTCAACCCTTGAAAGATTTTTCAAATGACATTGATGATGATATTAACAAACATGATTTTTAAACATCATATAATCAAATTTGTCAATATTTGGAAGATCTATGTAACTTGGTGAGTCAATATTTTCAAATGACCAATGCGTAATGTTACAAAATCATGCATGGGTAAAAGATTCATCCATATGTAAGATATACCAGTAGATTTTGAAGTAACAGTACAAAAATTTCATTGATGTTATTTCAGATTCCACATTCAACTAAACTTTAAGAAACTATCACTTATCCTGTTTTCATATTGTATCAAAGAATAATATAAAAAATTCGATGAAAGACTATTAAAATATTCCTTCCTTTTCTAACTATATTTCTGTATGAGGCCAGACTTTTCTCACACAAAAGATTTCAAGCAAAACAATATATCATAACACATTAAATACAGAAGCAGGTATGAGAATCTAGCTGTCTTATTTTAAACAAAACATGAAGGAGGTTTGTAAGAATATAAATCAGTGATACTTTCTTCACTGTTTTTTTATTTTGGGAAATATAGTTATTTTTCATAAAAATATTTATATTAACATACAATGTCTATGTTATGGTTACCTATTAATAAATTAAGAAATATTTTAAATTTTTCTCAGTTTTAATTTCTATATGGTAGATATTAGTAGATACAGTCCACATTAACAAAAAGCTCTTTGAGGTCCTCAATAATTTTTTTTTTTTTTTGACATGGAGTTTCACTCTTGTTGCCCAGGCTAGAGTGCAATGGTGCCATCTCAGCTCACCACAACCTCTGCCTCCTGGGTTCAAGCGATTCTCCTGCCTCAGCCTCCCAAGTAGCTGGAATTACAGATATATGCCACCACGTCCAGCTAATTTTGTATTTCTAGTAGAGATAGAGTTTCCCATGTTGGGAACTCCCAACCCCAGGTAACCCACCCTCCTCGGCCTCCCAAAGTGCTGGGATTACAGGCATGAACCACCACACCCAGCCCTCAATAATTTTTTAAGGTGTAAAGGGATCTTGAGACCCAAGAATGTGGGAATTAACTGAAAAATGTAAATTAGACAAATTCAGAAAGATGATTAAAAAGGAAAAAAAAAAAAGATTTGAATATAGAGAAGGCAGAATTCAAGAAATAATAAAAATTAGGCCGGGTGCAGTGGCTCATGCCTATAATCCCAGAACTTTGGGAGGCAGAGGTGGGCGGACCACCTGAGGCCAGGAGTTCGAGACCAGACTGACCAGCATGGCAAAACCCTGTCTCTACTAAAAATACAAAAACAATTAGCCGGGCATGGTGGCACATGCCTATAATCCCAGCTACTCAGAAGGCTGAGGCAGGAGAATCGCTTGAACCCAGGAGGCGGAGGCTGCAGTGAGCTGAGATCACGCCATTGCACTCCAGCCTGGGCAACAAGAGTGAAACTCCATCTCAAAAAAAAAAAAAAAAAGAAAGAAAGAAAGAAATAATAAAAATTAAAAGGTCATTTTTGAAATGAAGACAAAAGAATGAAAATAAGAGCACAAAAGAACAATAGAATAACTCCACTTCTGGGTATATATCCAAAAGAATTGAAAGCAAGGACCTGAACAAATATTTGTACACCAACATCTATAGCAGCATTATTCACAATATCCAAAAGATGAAAACAATCCAAATGCCCATCAACAGATGAATGAATAAACAAAAATGTGGTATATTCACAAGAAGGACTATTACTTAGCCATAAAAAGGAATGATGGGCCTGGCACGGTGGCTCAAGTCTGTAATCCCAGCACTTTGGGAGGCCAAGGTAGGCAGATCATTTGAGGCCAGGAGTTTGAGACAAGCCTGGGCAACATAGCAGGACTCTGTCTCTACAAAAAATTTTAAAAAATTAGCCGAGTGTGGTAGCACAGGCCAGTGGTCCTAGCTACTTGGTAGGCTGAAGTGGGAGGATCACTTGAAACCAGAAATTCAAGGCTACAGTGAGTCATGATGGCACCACTGCACTCCAACCTAGGCAACCAAGTAAGATTACCCTATTTCCAAAAAAAAAAAAAAAAAGTAGGCAAAAGAAAAACTGGATGCAGTGGCACATACCTGTAGTCCCAGCTACTGGGGAGGCTGAGACAGAAGGATTGCTTGAGCCCAGAAGTTCAAGTCCAGCCTGGGCAATATAGCAAGACCCTGTCTCTAAAAAACAGTAAAAATAACCCAAACCAGACACTCCACTAAACAAACATACGAAAAAATGGTCAACATCATACATCATTAGGAAATTACAAATTAAAATGAGATACCACTATAAATTTGTTAGAATGGCCCAAATCTTAAAACTTTGACAATGCTAAATGTTAGGGAGGATGTGGGGCAAAAGGAACTCTCATTCATTGCCAGTGGGAATACAAAATGGTGAAGCTATCTGAGAAGACAATTTGGCAGTTTCTCGCAAAGCTAAACACAATCTTATTATACGATCTAGTAAATCCCCTGGTATTTACTCAAGTGAGTTGAAACTTTATGTCCACCCCCAAACCTGCACATGAATGTTTACAGCAGCTTTCTTCATAATTACCAAAACTTGGGAGCAACCAAGATGTCCTTCAACAGGTAAATGGATAAGCAAACAATGGTACATCCACAGAGTGGAATATTATTCAGCAATAAAAAGAAATGGGCTATCAACCATGGAAAGACATGGAGGAGCCTTAAATACATATTGCTAAGTGAAAGAAATTAGTTTGAAAGGTTACATACTATATGATTCCAACTATATGACATTCTGAAAAAGGCAACAATAAAAAGATCAGCGGTTGTCAGGAGTTTGGGGTGAGGGAGGGATAAACAGATGGTGGGGCACATGGGATTTTTAGGTTAGTAAAACCGGTATTATAATGGTGGACACGACTGGCCAGGCGCGGTGGCTCATGCTTATAATCCCAGCACTTTGGGAGGTCTGGGCAGGTGAATCACCTGAGGTTGGGAGTTTGGGACCAGCCTGGCCAACATGGTGAAATCCCGTCTCTATTTTTTTTTTTTTTTTTTTTTGAGACGGAGTCTGGCTCTGTGGCCCAGGGTGGAGTGCAGTGGCCGGATCTCAGCTCACTGCAAGCTCCGCCTCCCGGGTTTACGCCATTCTCCTGCCTCAGCCTCCCGAGTAGCTGGGACTACAGGCGCCCACCATCTCACCCGGCTAGTTTTTTGTATTTTTTTAGTAGAGACGAGGTTTCACCGGGTTAGCCAGGATGGTTTCGATCACCTGACCTCGTGATCCGCCCGTCTCGGCCTCCCAAAGTGCTGGGATTACAGGCTTGAGCCACCGCGCCCGGCCCCCGTCTCTATTAAAAATTTAAAAATTAGCCAGGCATGGTGGCACGCGCCTGCAGTCCCAGCTACTCGGAAGGTTGAGGCATGAGAATCACTTGAACCCAGGAGGCGGAGGTTGCAGTGAGCCGAGATCATGCCACTGCATTCCAGCCTGGGCAACAGAGCATGACTGTGCCTCAAAAAATAATAAAAAATAATGGTAGACGGCTGGGCACGGTGGCTCACGCCTGTAATCCCAGCACTTTGGGAGGCTGAGGTGGGCGGATCATGAGGTCAGGAGATCGAGACCACGGTGAAACCCCATCTCTACTAAAAATACAAAAAATTAGCCGGGCACAGTGGTGGGCGCCTGTAGTCCCAGCAACTCGGAAGGCTCAGGCAGGAGAATGGCATGAACCCAGGAGGCTGAGCCTGCAGTGAGCCGAGATGGCGCCACTGCACTCCAGCCTGGGAGACAGAGCAAGACTGTCTCAAAAAAAATAAAATGAAATTGGTGGACACGACATAATTGTCAAAAACCATAGAATTGTACAACACGAAAAGTAAGCGCTAATGTAAACTATGAACTTTAGTTAATAATAACATCAATATTGGTTCATAAATCGTAATATACCACAATAATGCAAGATATTAAAATTAAGGGAAACAGGGTGGGTGGGGAGAGGTGCAAGGGAGGTAAGGGTATATGAGAACTCTCTGTACTTTATGCCCAATTTCTCTGTAAACCTAAAACTTCTCTAAAAAATAAAGTCTATTAATTTTTTTAAAAAAGGAATGAAGTATTGATACATGCTGAAATATGAATGAATAATGAAAATACCATACTAAGTCAAAGAAGCCAGACAGAAAAGGCTACATATTATTTGATTCCAATGATATGAAATACCCAGCAGAGTTAAATCCACAGAGACAGAAAGCAGTTTAGTGGTTGCCAGGAGCCGGGCGGGAGTAGTGGGAAATGAGGTGTGACTGCCTAATGGGTTGATGAAAATGTTCTGGAACTATACATATAGTGATGATGCTTGTACAACATTGTAAATGTACAAAATGACCCTGAATTATATATTTTTTAAATGGGGCCGGGCGCGGTGGCTCACGCCTGTAATCCCAGCACTTTGGGAGGCAGAGGCAGGTGGATCACTTGAAGTCCGGAGTTCGAGACCAGCCTGGCCAACATGGTAAAACCCTGTCTCTACTAAAAATACAAAAATTAGCAGGGTATGGTGGCACATGCCTGCAGTCCAACCTACTCGGGATGCTGAGGCAGGAGAATTGCTTGAACCTGGGATAGACGTTACATTGAGCTGAGGTCGGGCCACTGCACTCCAGCCTCAGCAATAGGGCAAGACTCTTGTCTCAAAATAAATAAATAAATAATAAAATGGTGAACTTTATAGTATGTGAATTATATATTTTTAAAATGCAACAAATCAAGTAGTCTCTCTAATGAAAACCATTACATTTACAGCTCATTTGGAAATTGAATTAACAACCTTTAACTTGTTTATAATGACAATGAATGTTTCTAATAATTAAAACTTTTTTTTTTTTTGAGATGGAATTTTGTTCTCATTACCCAGACTGGAGTGCAATGGCATGATCTTGGCTCACTGCAACCTCTGCCTTCTGGGTTCAAGCAATTCTTCTGCCTCAGCCTCCCAAGTAGCTGGGGTTACAGGCATGTGCCACCACACCCAGCTAATTTTTGTAGTTTTAGTAGAGATGGGGTTTCACCATGCTGGCCAGGCTGGTCTCAAACTCCCAACCTCAGGTGATCCGCCCCCCTTGGCCTCCCAAAGTGCTGGGATTACAGGTGTGAGCCACCGCACCCAGCCATAAAACTTTTTTAAAAAGATCTCAGGAGTCAACTTGAAAGATCACCTATTGGTCAGGCGCGGCCTGGGCGACAGAGCGAGACTCCATCTCAAAAAAAAAAAAAAAAAAGAAAGATCACCTATTAACTAAAGTTAGGATAAACTGAATATCAATTATGATAATAACTATAATTGATTAAAACATACATTGAAATATATTGCTATGGTTTGAATGTCCCCTCCAAAACTCATGATGAAATGTATTAATTTATTCAGAGACAGGGTCTTGCTCTGTCACCCAGACTGGAGTGCAGTGGCACTATCATAGTGCACTGCAGCCTAAAACTCCTGGGGTCAGAGGATCCTTCCACTTCAGCCTCCTGAGTAGCTGGGACTATAGGTACACCACACCACCACACCCAGTTAATTTTTAAATTTTTTGTAGAGACAGGATCTTGCTATGTTGCCCAGGCTGGTCTCAAATACCTGACCTCATCCTCCTCCCTGGCCTCCCAAAGTGTGTAAGCCACCACCATGCCCAGCTTTCATGTTGAAACGTAATTGCCAATGTAACAGTACTGGGAGGTAGGGCCTCTAAGAGGTGATTAGGTCAATGGTGGCTTCATGCTGTTATGGTGGAGTTAGTTATCATGGGAGTTAGTTATCCTAATAAAGGAAGGAGTTCAGTCTTCTCTTTCTCTCTCTCTCTCATCTCATGCATGCACCTTCTGCCCTTCCACTATGGAATGACCCTCACCAGATGCTGGCACCATGCTCTTGGACTTCCCAGCCTCCAGAACCATAAGCCAAATCAACTTCTTTTCTTTATAAATTACCCAGTCTATGGTATTCTGTTACGACAAGAGAAAAGGGACTAAGACATTGATTGATTGATTGATTGATTGATTGAGACTGAGTCTCACTCTTTCATCCAGTGAATGCAGTGGTGTGATCTCAGCTCACTGCAACCTCTGCTTCCCAGGCTCAAGGGATTCTCCTGCCTCAGCCTCCTGAGTAGCTGGGAATATAGGCAACTGCCACCACGCCAGGCTAATTTTTTTTTTGTATTTTTAGTAAAGACAAGGTTTCGCCATGTTAGCCAGACTGGTCTTGAACTCCTGACCTCAGGTGATCCATCCGCCTTGGCCTCCCAAAGTGCTGGGATTATAGGTGTGAGCCACCATGCCCGGCCCTAAGACATATATTTAAATCGATGAGTTTATAATGATACTGAAAAAGCAAAACAGTCCTCACTGGTCATCTTTGGAGAATGCTAAAAAAATAAATCATCATTCTGAAAGCTGGTATATAAGGTGAAAAAAAATCAAGCTTTTATGCTGGCTTTCCTATATAAACTGTACCTCAGGATAAGCAAACAGTTGATATGAGGAAATTTCTCTTTATGGAAGTATTACAGTTAACAAAGAAAAATGAAAGAAATAGACAATTACCATTTTGCAATCCCTAATGAATTAACTTAGGTAATCATATTCAATGGCTGATATCACAAAAAGAAAGAACACTAGGCACCATATACTTCCTAACATAAACATACACTATTACCTATGAAATTGTCTTGCAAAAAAAAAAAAATAATAATAATCCAACCTGAATCTGATTAAGCCTCATCTAACTACCAATTCACAGGAAGCACAGGGAACTTGGGAAAATGTTAAACATCTCAGGAATGCAATGAGCAAAATTCAGGTTATAGTAAACTCTTTCGAAGCCAATTTCTTCAAAAATAATTGAAAATGCGAGGGAAAAAAAGGGGGAGCCTACAGATCAAATAAGACTTAAGACATATATAAACCAGTTGCAATATATGGACCATATATGGATTCTTATTTTATTTTATTTTATTTTTTAGATGGAGCCTTGCTCTGTCGCCCAGGCTGGAGTACAGTGGCGCAATCTCAGCTCACTACAACCTCTGGCTCCCAGGTTCAAGTGATTCTCCTGCCTCAGCCTCCCAAGTAGTTGGGATTACAGGTGTGAGCCATCATGTCTGGCTAATTTTTGTATTTTTAATAGAGATGAGGTTTCACCATGTTGGCCAGGCTGGTCTTGAACTCCTGGCTTCCAGTGATCTGCCCACTTTGGCCTCCCAAAGTGCTGGGATTATAGGCATGAGCCACCACACCCGGCCATGGACTCTAATTTTTAAAAAGTATAGGACAATTGGGGAAATAAGAACACTAGTTGGATATTTTATGATATCAAGAAATTACTGTTCACTTTGGGAGGCCGAGTCACTTGAGGTCAGGAGTTTAAGACTAGGCTGGCAAGCATGGTGAAATCCCATCTCTACTAAAAATACAAAAAAATTAGCCGGGCATGGTGGTGCACGCCTGAAATCCCAGCTACTCAGGAAGCTGAGGCAGGAGAATTGCTTGAACCCGGGAGGCAGAGGTTGCAGTGAGCTGAGATCATGCCATTGCACTCCAGCCTGGGCAACAGAGCCAGACTCCATCTCAAAAACAAAACAAAACCAAAAACAGAAGTTACTGTTAAATTTTTTAGGTTGCATATGTGATTTTTTTTAAGTGATCTTATCTTTTAAAAATACATACTGGCCGGGTACTATGGCTTGCGCTTATAATCCCAGCTCTATTTAGGGAGGCTGAGGTGGGTGGATCACTTGAGATCAGGAGTTCAAGACCAGCTTGGCCAAGATGGCAAAACCCTGTCACTACTAAAAATATAAAATTAGCTGGGTGTGGTGGTGGGTGCCTTTCGTCCCAGCTACTCGGGAGGCTGAGGCAGGAGAATCACTTGAAATGGGGAGGCAGAGATTACAGTGAGCCAAGATTGTGCCACTGCACTCCAGCCTGGGTGACAGAGCAAAACTCTATCTGAAAAATAATAAAATAAATAAATTAATTAATTAATTAAATACATACTGAAATATTTATGGAGGAAATCATATACTTGAAATTTGCTTCAAAATAGTCAGTGTAGGGGTTTGGGGGTGGGTGGAGGATAGGTGAGGTAAACATGAAAGAAGCTTGGCCATGAATTGATGATAACTGTTGAGGTAGGCTAATGGAGTTTATTATTCTGTTATCTCTACTCTTGTATATATTTGAAAATTGCCATAATATAAAATTATAAAATAAGTAATATATGCTTATATATGTAGAGAATATTTCTGGAAAACTATACAAGATACTGGTTACAGTAATTGCCTTTAGGAAGGGGAAGTAGGCCTATGAGACAGGGATGGGGGAGTCAAGACTTTCTTCTCACTGTACAATTTTTTTTTTTTTTTTTTTTTTTGAGACGGAGTCTCGCTGTGTCTCCCGAGCTGGAGTGCAGTGGCCGTATCTCAGCTCACTGCAAGCTCTGCCTCCCGGGTTCACGCCATTCTCCTGCCTCAGCCTCCCGAGTAGCTGGGACTACAGGCGCCGCCACCTCGCCCGGCTAGTTTTTTGTATTTTTTAGTAGAGACGGGGTTTCTCTATGTTCGCCAGGATGGTCTTGATCTCCTGACCTCGTGATCCGCCCGTCTCGGCCTCCCAAAGTGCTGGGATTACAGGCTTGAGCCACCGCGCCCGGCCTCACTGTACAATTATTATATTACCCACAGAATAAATTAATTGAATTATTTTAACAGTCAAAATGAGTAAATAATTACATATTTTCCCCTCTCTACCAAATAATTAATCATTAGACTACCGACATGCTCTAATATATCCTGTTCTGTCATAACTGTTCTTGACTGCACATTATACACTTCAGCTACCATCCATTTCTGTAGTCACTTTTACAGCTTTTAAAATTTTCAGCAAAAGTTCTTACTTTCACTGTCTCTTCCCCTCAAATATCATTCCCTTTTTCATCCCACTCCAATCTGGTTTCCCTCCTCCCCACTCTCCCAAAACTCCCTCTGTCAAGGTCACCAGTAAGTTACATGTTGCTAAATCTAACAGACACTCTGCATTTAAGTTGCTCAGCCTGTCAATAGCATTTGGCATAGTTGGCCATTGCTGTTACCATACACTACCCCTTCTCAAATTCCAAGATACCACATTTTTCCTCTATTCAACCTCTAAACACTGAAATATTCCAAGGTTGAGTCTTAAGCTTTCTTTCACTTCTCCATCGACATTCTCTCCTTAGCTGAGTTCTTCCACTCCCGTGGCTTTAAATACCACCTATTGCTAATGTCTCCAAAATTTACATCTCTAACCCTGACCTCTCCTCTGAGGGCCAGATCCATATATCCAACTGCCTACTAGGTATCCTACACTTGGATGTCTAATAGGAATTTATTTATTTATTTATTTATTTATTTATTTATTTATTTACTTTTGAGACGGAGTCTCTCTGTGGCCCAGGCTGCAGTGCAGTGGTGCGATCTCGGCTCACTGCAACCTCCGCCTCCCGGGTTCAAGCGATTCTCCTGCCTCAGCCTCCCTAGTAGCTGGGATTACAGACATGAGCCACCACGCCCGGCTAATTTTTGTATTTCAGTAGAGACGGGGTTTCACCATGTTGGCCAGGCTCAGGTGATCCACCTGCCTCCGCCTCCCAAAGTGCTGGGATTATAGGGGTGAGCCACCGTCCCCGGCAGTTCTGTCACCTGCCGCAGGGTCCCCTGTTAACCTTGTTTCTCCTTCCCTACTTCACACTCCCCTCTTCTCTCTCAACTCCTCGGGCTCTGCCCCACACTCCCCGGTTACGTCAGTTCCTCCACCTCCACCTCCACCTCCCTCTAACCTTCTGCCTCAAGTTACCCACCGCCCCCCTCAGCCTCAGGTACCGCTTCTCTGTGGTTCTCTCTCCTCTATCTCAGGTTCCCCTGCTTCCACCTCAGTTCTTTCCACAGCTTCTAACCATGTGTTCCCAGTCCACAACCTCCCGGCCAGACTCTACCCGGCTGCTCCAGCGTCAGCGCCCCCAGGCGGCGGATGCCTTCCTCGTCCAGCTCCCACTGCTCCGCCATCTCCTCCCGCCGCTCACCTGCCGCCGCCCGCGAGAACACCCGGCGCGCGCCAGGTCCCGCCCACTGCCACGCCCCCAACCCCCACCTCCCGCGCGCCACCGTGACCCCGGGAGCCGTTATTGGCCGGGTCACAAGCCCGTCCGCCCGCAGCTGAAGCCGCGACCATGGTACGGAGCCCGCCCTGGCGGGGGCGCCAAAAGCACCAAAGCGGCGAATGGGGGTCGTTGTGGCCAAGGATTAGGGCTACGTGGTGCGAGACCTGGTCTGGGGAACGGGGGAGAGCGAGGGGCCCCCACCTGGGAAGGATTAGGGGGCTTGGCTCTGAGGAGTTAGAAGAACGCGGTCTTGAGGGAATGAAGTGTTCTGGCTCTGAGAATGTGGGGAACTCCGGGTCTGAGGGCTGGGGGTGTGCCCCTTTGACGGGAGGTCTTCACATCTCAGCGCTGGGGGATGCTGACTCTGGGGCAAGGAAAGGGTGTGTGTGAAGGGGGGGATCCAGATCTGAAGGACTGGAGCGTGGGGAGAGAACTCTAAGGCGTAATGGGGAGCTCCAGATCTGAAAGGTTGGGAATCCTGGCTCTAAGGAGTTGTGGTCCTGTCTTTAGAGTATGAGGCGGTTCTAGCTCTAGAAATTGAGTTGGACGGGCTGGGAGCGGTGGCTCACGCCTGTAATCCCAGCACTTTGGTAGGCCGAGGTGGGCGGATCACCTGAGGTCAGGAGTTCAAGACCAGCCTGGCCAAGATGGTGAAACCCTATCTCTACTAAAAATACAAAAATTAGTTGGGCGTGGTGACACGGCCTGTAGTCCCAGCTACTCGGGAGGCTGAGGCAGGAGAATTGCTTGAACCCGGGAGGTGGAGGTTGCAGTGAACCGAGATTGCGCCACTGCACTCCAGCCTGGGCAACCTGGGTGACAGAGCCAGACCTTGTCTCAAAAAAACACAAGAAGAAGAAGAAGAAATTTACTTGGACGGAGCTTCTTTGAGGTAGAGGGATCAGCGTGGGAAAGAGAGAAGCTCTTTGTAATGGGGTGGGGATGACTGCTTTAGGGCTATCCCGTTTCCTGAAGTCAGTCTGGCAAGAAGCCTTTTGTCTTTCAAGCACCACAGGTCCCCCTAAGCTTGCCTGTGACTGAGGGCTGTCCCCAGACTGGGATAGCTCTGCACTAAGCAGCCCTTGAGCAGTCTTTGGGAAAGAACAGCTGCATCCCTAACCCCTACCCTTACTCCAGCAGGCACTTCTTGAGAGCCCACCTGTGGATGGGACATGTATGTAAGAAGGAGCCAGGACCCTCTTGTCACACCCTATTCTTAACAAGAAAAGAGGAACTGAGACCAGAACTGGGGATCACCTGCGAGGAGTAGGTTTTCTTTGGCATCCAACATCTGCACACTCTCAGCACCCCCTACTGAGCTCTCAGCCACCTTTAAGGAGAACAGCAAGCAGAATCAAGAGTCCTTCCTTGCATATTTATGCTTTCTGGTCTAGGTGGGACCCTTAGTCACTCCATGTGTCACGTTCAGCCTTTTCCTGAACATGAACTTGTAGAAGGGCTTTTGGAAGGGCTGGGACTTAGAATCCTAGGTTAGCTCATTAGATTGATTTTTCTGGCTCTGCTTCTGTCAGTTTATGAAGTCATTTCACAATTTGTCATCTTTCTCTTAATACCCCCTTGAACTCTTCTAGTCTCAAATATGGCATATATAATTGCTCTTCCTTATGTCTGAATATTTAGACTAGGCTTGCTGTGGGAGAGATGCCCATCCCATTCTTTCTTACATGCATTTATTTTCTTTCCTTAGCTGTCAGAATAGGAAATGCAGGTTCTTTCTGGAGCAGGGAGGGAGCTTTTCCTTTCTTAAGTAATCACCTCTTACTTTAACACTCTTTTTCACCCACAAACGTCTTAATGCAATTTTATAAACATTCAGAAAGATTGAAAGAATTGTACAGTGAGCACCATATATCCACCATCTACATTCTACAATCAACATTTTGCTCATATTTGTTTTATTACATGTCCATCTAGCAATCCTATCTATCCATCAATCTGTCTTTTTAAAATTCATCTCAAGATAAATTGAAGATATCAGTACATTGCAGTCCCATCACTTCAGCATGCATAATTTGTAATTAGAATTTGATATTGTTTTATGGTTCTTTTTAGGTAAAATTCTATATACTATTTACTAGCCTTTAAAAAATGTTTTTACAAGGGTAGTGCCCTTTATTTTAAAATTTGATATGGATGGTTTGTATGTTTGATGGCTCTCTACTTTTCCATCATATTAATAAACTAGGTCATCTTGAAGCAAAGACGACAATTTACTTATAAATAGATGACCTTAAAATATTTTTTTTCGGCCGGGTGCGGTGGTTCAAGCCTATAATCCCAGCACTTTGGGAGGCCGAGACGGGCGGATCACAAGGTCAGGAGATCGAGAACATCCTGGCTAACATGGTGAAATCCCGTCTCTACTAAAAAATACAAAAAAACTAGCAGGGCGCGGTGGCAGGCACCTGTAGTCCCAGCTACTCTGGAGGCTGAGGCAGGAGAATGGCGTAAGCCCGGGAGGCGGAGCCTGCAGTAAGCTGAGATCCAGCCACTGCACCCCAGCCTGGGCGACAGAGCGAGACTCCGTCTCAAAAAAAAAAATACATATTTTTTTTCAACAACCTCTTGTCCAACAGATGTACAGATGACCTTAAACTTTTAACAATGAGCTGAGGAAGGTTAGTGATCTTTGCTGCCTTTGTATATATGAAAAGGTATCTACAGCATTCATCCCCCAGTAATGTAATGTCTCTGCAGGTAAGATCCCAAGAGAGTTCTGCATGTGCTCCATAGAATGGACAGTACCTCATCTATTTTTTTTAACAGATTTATTGAGATATAATTCACATACCTTATAATTCACACATTTTAATATGTACAATTTAGTGGGTTTTAGTATGTTCAGAGTTGAGCAACTGTCATCACAATCAATTTTAGAACGTTTTCACCATCTCCAAAAGAAATCCCATTCTCATTAGTAGTCACACCCCATCTCCCCATAGCCTCTCCAGCCCTAGGCAACCATTAATCTATTTTCTATCTCTAGAAATTTGCGTTGTCTGCACATTGCATGTGGATGGAATCATATGTGATTTTTTGTGTTTGGATTCTTTCCCTTGGCATAATGTTTCAAGTTTCATCCATGTTGTTATCATGTATCAGTACTTCATTCCTTTTTATTTTTTATTTTTTTAGAGATGTGCCTCGCTCTGTCGCCCGGGCTGGAGTGCAATGGCATGATCACAGCTCACTGCAGCCTCAAACTCCTGGGCTCAAGTGAATCTCCTGCCTCAATCTCCCAAAGTGCTGGGATTACAAGCACGAGCCACCATGTTCATCCCATTCCTTCTTATTGACAAACAATATTCCATTTATGGATATACTACATTTTATTTACTCATCTGTCAGTTGATGGACGTTAGGTTTATTCCTGCCTTTTGGCTATTATGTTCTTGAACATTAGTCTAGAAATTTTGGTGTGGACATACGTCTTTATTTCTCTTAAGTGCACACCTAGGAGTGGAATTGCTGGCTCATAGTAGAATAACTCCATGCTTAACATTTTCAGGACTCACCAAACTGTTTTCCAAAGTGCCTGCACCATTTTACACCTCCACCAGCAGTGCATGGGGGTCCTGGTTTCTTTGTCGACACTTGTTATTATCTATTGTTTTCATTCTAGCCATACTAATGGGTGTGAAGTAGCATTTTGTTGTGGGTTTTGATTTGCATTTTTCTGATGACTAAGGATGTTGAGCATCTTTTTTCGTGCTATTGGTCATTTGTATATATTCTTTGGAGAAATGTCTATTTAGATGCTGGGCCAATTTTCGAATTTGGTTGTCTTTTTATTATTGAGTTTATGAGTTCTTTATATATTCTAAAAACAATTTTTTTTATCAGACAAATGATTTGCAAATATTTTGTTCCATTTCTGTGGGTTAAAAAGGATTTTATAGTTTTAAGTCTGTGTTTCACTTGGAGCTAATTTTTGTCTGTGGGGTGAGGTGGGTGTCCAACTTTATTATTATTGTTATTATATTTTATGCATATGGATGGGCAGTTGTCCCAGCACCACTTTTTATAAGGACTATTCTTTATCCATTGAATCATCTTGAATCACTTATCAAAATTCAATTGATCATAAATGTAAGGGTTTTATTCTGTACTCTCAATTCTATTCCACTTATCTTTATATTTATCCTTATGCCAGTAGCACACTGTCTTGATCTAGCTTTGTAATAAGTTTTTTTTTTTTTTTTTTGAGACGGAGTCTCGCTCTGTCACCCAGGCTGGAGTGCAGTGGCGCAATCTCGGCTCACTGCAAGCTCCACCTCCCGGGTTCATGCCATTCTCCTATCTCAGCCTCCTGAGTAGCTGGGACTACAGGCGCCCGCCACCATGCCCGGCCAATTTTTTTGTATTTTTAGTAGAGACGGGATTTCACCATGTTAGCCAGGATGGTCTTGATCTCCTGACCTCGTGATCTGCCCGCCTCGGTCTCCAAAAGTGCTGGGATTACAGGCGTGACCACCCCGCCCGGCCTGTAATAAGTTTTAAAAGTGGGGGATGTGAGGGCGATCTGACTGTGACATCTGTCACTTCATTGATTGCCAGGGTTGATTTGGCTGATCTGGCTGGCTAGGTGGGTGTCCCCCCTCTTCCCTCACTGCTCCATGTGCATCCCTCCTGAAGCTGCGTGCTCAGTCAAAGAGGACGACCATCCCCAATAAAGGAGGACCTGTCTTCAGTCAAGGGTATACAAGTATCTGCTCTTCTTAGCTAGAACCTCCAAACAAGTTCTCAAGGTCCATTGTAGGAGCACGTAGGGTAGTCAAGCTTCCAAGACTTCAGACACATCCTAATAAGGCACTGCATGTGGCAGTCTGCCTTTACAAAAAAAAAAAAAAGTGGGAAGTGTGACTTCTTAAACATTGTTCTCCTTTTTTCAAGACTGTTTTAGCTATTCTGGGTCCCTTGTATGTTCATATGAATTTTAGCATCAGCTTTTCAATTTTTGCAAAAAGTCAGGATTTTCACAGAGATTGTGTTGAATTTGTAAATCAATTGGGAGACTATTGTCATCCTAACGATATTAAATCTTCCAATCCATGAGCATCAAATATTTTTTCATTTATTTAGGTCTTTTAAATTTTCACAATGTTTTGAAGTTTTCAGTGTACATGCATTTCATTCTTTTGTTAAATTTATTCCTAAGTATGTTATTTTTGATGCTATTGTAAATGGAATTGAATTGTTTTCTTAATTTCACTTTCAGAGTGTTCATTACTAAAGTATAAAAATACAACATTTTTTAATATTGCTCTGCATCTTTCAAACTTGTTGGGCTCATTTTTGTGTGTTGTTGTTGTTTGTTTTGTTTGTTTTTCTTTTTTGAGATAGGATCTTGCTCTGTTAGGCCAGAGTACAGTGTTACAATCATAGCTCACTGCAGCCTCAAACTCCTGGTCTCAAGCCATCTTCCCACCTCAGGCTCCCAAAGTGCTTGGATTATAGGTGTGAACCACCATGCCTGGCCTGGACTCATTTCTGATAGTTTTCTGGTGAATTCCTTAGGATTTTTTACATACAAGATCATGTCATCAGCAAACAGAGATAGTTTATTTCTACCTTTTCAATCTGGATGCCTTTTTATTTCTTTTTCTTGCGTAGATCTCTTTTTCATTCCCCCTTTAGGAGGAGTTTGGCATGTCTCATGAATCATCAGAGGACTTGTTTCATTTCAACGTAGGGGGCTGGCATTTCTCGGTTCCCAGAAGCAAACTCTCTCAGTTTCCAGACTCCCTGCTGTGGAAAGAGGCTTCAGCCTTGACTTCTTCAGAAAGCCAGAGGCTATTTATTGACAGAGATGGTTCCACATTTAGGCACGTGCACTATTACCTCTACACCTCCAAACTCTCCTTCTCCAGTTGTGCGGAACTGAACTTGCTGTATGAGCAAGCATTGGGTTTGCAGCTGATGCCTTTGCTGCAGGTAAGATGCTCTTGTTTTCTGGGAGTGGTGGATCAGTAACATGGCTTTACATCACTAAATGTTGTTTTCTGTTATATATTGGTTGCTGAGATGACCCTCTTAATGGGCAAATGTAATAAGTATGTTAAAGTAATAAATAATTTCCTCATTAGTATAGGGGTGAGTAAAAAGGAAAAAAAGTAAAAAACAATACACTGAAATTACCTGCTTTTGTTTTTTTGAGACAGGGTGTCTGTTGCAATCACAGCTCACTGCAACCTCTACCTCCCAAGCCCAAAGGATCTTCCCGCCTCCCACCTCAGTCCCTCTGAGTAGCTGGGAACACAGGTGCATGCCACCATGCCCAGCCAATCCTTTCCATGTTGCCCAGATTGGTCTCGAACTCCTGGGCTCAAGTTATCCTCTCTAAGTGGCCTCCTTTAGTGCTCCCTTGGCCTCCCTAAGAGCTGGGATTACAGGCATGAGCCACCACACCCAGCCTACATATTCTTAATAAATGATTTCATCCCAACTGTGCTTTAGTTATACTAGCAGCCACCATGGACCCAGAATGGGATTTACTATCCACTGAGAGGGTGCCCCTGGCTCTTGAAAATCCTGTATTAAGCTGCTTCTTGTTTTTGTTTTTTGAATCTTAAAAGGAGAACACTTTAGACATTTTAGGATTTGCTATGTACATGACGTCTGAGATTTAAAATCTAAAAGATTTATCAAGAATATCACCTCTCATTGTGCCTGTTAGGTACACAAGATGCATTTACAGCAAAGCAAAAAGTTCTCATCTTGGGCCAAATGTCAAGAGAGAGAGAGAAAAAAACAAGTTCTGCAGAATCTTTCCTTTACTATCACTTCTTTGTGTTCCAAGAAACTTTATTATTATTATTATTATAAGAGCTTTAAATACCTTTACTTATAAACCATTAAAGTACTGCCAAAAAACATTACCTTTCCTTCCTAATTTTTCTCCAAGCCACAGAAATCATTTCTGTGACTGATCTTAAGTAGTTTATTCAGTAGTTTTTGAACAATTCTTTTTAACCTGGAAGAACTAAATATTACAACTGGGAAGGACTATTGACCATCCTCCATATTAATCCTACCGTCTATACAAGTTGTTTATTCCATCTCTATCAGCACTAACCTGACAAGCTGCAGTGTAGCTCAGTGAACCACCAACTGTACCTCAACACTTTTTAGAAGAAAATTGAAATAGACCATGCGTATCTGGGCCATGGAGGAATGAGAACATTTCATAGTGTATGTTTTTATGGATGCTTCTTACTAAATAATTCAGTGTTTTCTCTTAAAAGTCATTCTATAGTTGGAATATCAGAAATTCTTTTTTTTTTTCTTTGCGATGGAGTTTCACTCTTGTCACCCAGGCTGGAGTGCAATGGTGCAATCTCGGCTCACTGCAACTTCCGCCTCCCGGGTTCAAGTGATTCTCCTGCCTCAGCCTCCTGAGTAGCTGAGATTACAGGCACCCGCCACCACACCCGGCTAATTTTTGTGTTTTTAGTAGAGATGGGGTTTCACCGTGTTGGCCAGGCTGGTCTCGAACTCCTGACCCCAGGTTATCCATCCACCTCAGCCTCCCAAAGTGCTGGGATTATAGGCGTGAGCCACCGTGCCTCGCCTACAAATTCTTAATATATTCCCAGGCAAGTTGCTGTATTTTTTTTTTCTTTTTCTTTTTCAAGCTACCTTCTTGAATTTAATTGTTTTTTTCCAACTGCCCCAGGAATGGAGTACTAGAATTGTTTACAAGTGGCTTCAAAACCACTTAAATGGCCTGTCATGACAGGATTGCTGACGACTCTATGCCAAGGCATCATTCTGAGGTAGAAGGGAGGGAGTAACTTACTTGTTACAGAAAATCAGAGATCAAGGCAATTTTTTAAAGAACATTTTAAAGAATACAAGCCTATTGTACAGTGTATTAAGCCCTTTAACCCCTTTGCTGTCTTCACTTCCCAAATTGAAACAAAATATATCAAGGAAGCAGCTTTTTTTTTTTTTTTTTGAGATAGAGCCTTGCTCTGTCTCAGGCTGGAGTGCAATGGCGCTATCTCGGCTCACTGCAACCTCCGCCTCCTGAGTTCAAGCAATTCTCCTTCCTAAGGCTTCAAGTGGTGGGATTACAGGCTTGTGCCACCACACTCAGCTAATTTTTGTGTTTTCAGTAGAGACAGGGTTTCACCATGTTGGCCAGGCTAGTCTTGAACTCCTGAGCTCAAGTTATCCGCCCGCCTTGGCCTCCCAAAGTGCTGAGATTACAAACATGAGCCACCATGTCCAGCCACAGGCAGCTTCTAAATGGGAGGCTGCACCTCAGAAGCCAATGGGTTGGTCCAATTCCAAAGTTCCGCGTTGTGTGAGGAGTAGAAGTATTTGAAGAATCATGTGGATCTGCCTCCCTAAAAAAGACTGTAAAACAAGTGCTTACACTTTGGAAATGGTGTTTTCAAAGAAATAAATATTTGAGTTGGCCCAACTGAAATAGTGTTTATTTCTTGAAGCAGAGTGTAAATACAGCTGGGAACCAACAGTCGCCTCAAGCTAATCAACAGCTTCACACATTTCCACCACTTTCCCACTGCTAAGGCCTATCAGATACTCAGATTTTTTTACTAAATGAGCAAACACTTTGCTTGGAGAAATTGGAGTTTGCCAATTCTTAGTCTTTAGACCCTACTCAGGCAGCCCAACTTAATGCATTCATCCAATATTTATGAAGAGCATTCTGGGTTCCAGGCATTATTCCTGTGGGCTTTGGGGAAAACATAGGATGATCCAATAAAAGTATAATGTGAGCCATGTATGTGGGCCACTTATGTAATTTTAAATTTTCTACAGCTGCATCTAAAACAGTAAAAAGAAAGAGATGATGTCAATTTAATAATATATTATTATACTCAAAATATTAACTATGTATTCAAAGCATTATTAAATATATTCAGAATGTTATTTCAACATGTAATCAATATTTAGAAATTGAGAAATTTTACATTCCTTGTACTGCGTTCAAAATCCGTTATGTGTTTTATACTTACAGCACATCTCAGATTCAGACTGTCACACTTCTTTCTTTCTTTTTTTTATTGTTTTTTTTGAGACAGAGTCTCACTCTGTCGCCCAGGCGAGAGCGCAGTGGTGCTATCTTGGCTCACTGCAACCTCTGTTTCCTTATTCAAGAGATTCTCATGCCTCAGCCTTCCGAGTAGCTGGGAATACAGGTGTGCAGCACCACGCCCAGCTAATGTTTGTATTTTTAGTGGAGATGGGGTTTTGTTATGTTGGCCAGGCTGGTCTCAAACTCCTGGCCTCAAGCAATCTGCCCACCTCGGCCTCCCAAATTACTGGGATTACAGATGTGAGCCACCGTGCTGGCTCTCAGACTGTCACATTTCAAGTAGTCAATAATCATACGTGGCTAGTGGCTACCATATTGGGCAGCATATATCTAAACTGTTCTAAACTGTTAGTACTCCTTACCACAGTGTCTTTCAGATTTAGCCCCTAACAATAAAAATGGGACTTTTCCTCCTGCTAACTAAGGTTCCCATGCACTCAACAAATGCATATTCTACTGAGAATTATCTGTGACATAGTAGGCTTTGATGGAAAGCCATGTAGAATGACCACCAATCAGCACAAGATGGGAAGCTTCTGGAGGACAGGCACCCAGGCTCATGCTGCTGCTCTGCTCTCCACCCCTCCCCATTCCCACATCCCCCAACTCCACCTGCCCACCCAACCCCCACCCCTAGCCCGTAGTTGTGGCCTCCAAAGGATACACTTGCTGTTTATTAGTGTCTTATTGTATATTGAGCACCAAACTTACACCAAGTTCTGGAGATACAGGAGTGAAGCCTATAGCTGTACAATGTCAGGTAGAGATATATGCTATGAAAACAAAACAGTGCTTCCTGTGTAATGAAGGGGGAGGGCATTTCTGTATTCCAGGACTTCTTGGAATTTCAGATTGTGTTTATATGATTTTCTTTTTTCTTTTTTTTTTTTTTTTTGTAGTTTTTGCTTATTCAATCAGTCTTTTAAGCAAATGTATATTGCTACATTTTCCCCAGTATATCATTGTTTTACTGTCCTTATAGTACTAGAACTTAGTTGAAAGAATAAAACATTCACATCGAATCTCCTTGTCTTTTAATATTCAGATGTGTAGTATGCAGCAAGAAGGGTAAGGGGATAGCAAGTGACTGGAGCCAGGGAAGTGACTCCTGTACTGAGTGATCAGAGGCTGGGCATGGTGTCTCACACCTGCAATCACAACACTTTGGGAGGCCGAGGCAGGAGGATCTCTTGAGTCCAGGACAAGACCAGCCTGGGCAACATGGCAAAACCCTGTCTCTACAAAAAAAAAAAAAAAAAATTTAATTAGCCAGACGTGATGGTGCGTGCCTGTGGTCCCAGCTACTCAGGAGACTGAGGTGGGAGGATTGCTTGAGCCCAGGAGTTTGAGGCCACAGTGAGCCGTATTTGCACCACTGCACTTCGGCCAGGGTGACAGAGCTAGACCTTGTCAATAAATACTTAAATAAGAAAACAGTGATCAGGCAGGCCTCATTGACAAGGCAACATTTGAGCAGAAATCTGAATGAAAAAGGGGCAAAGGGGTAAGGCATACAGGTATCTGGGTAAAGAACTTACAGACATTAAGAATAGTTAGGCCAGACGCGGTGGCTCACACCTATAATCCCAGCACTTTGGGAGTCCGAGGTGGGTAGATCACTTGAGGCCAGAGTTGGAGACCAGCCTGGCCAACATAGAGAAACCCCATCTCTGCTAAAAAACAAAAAAAGTAGCTGGGCGTGGTGGCTCACGCCTGCAATCCCAGCACTTTGGGAGGCCGAGGCAGGCGATCACGAGGTCAGGAGTTCAAGACCAGCCTGGCCAACATGGTGAAACCCCATCTCAACTAAAAATACAAAAATTAGCCAGGCATGGTGTTGCACACCTATAATCCCAGCTACTCGGGAGGCTGAGGCAGAAGAATCGCTTGAACCCCGGAGGTGGAGGTTACAGTGAGCCGAGATCGTGCCACTGCACTTCAGCCTGGGCAACAGAGCGAGACTCCATCTCAAAAACAAACAAACAAACAAAACACAAAAAATTAGCTGGGCATGGTGGCTCATGCCTGTAATCCTAGCTGCTCTGGAGGCTAAGGCAGGAGTATCACTTGAATCCAGGATGTGGAGGTTGCAGGGAGCTGAGATTGTGCCACTGCACTCCAGCCTAGATAACAGAGTGAGACTATCTCAAAAAAAAAAAAAAAAAAGGAGTAGTTAAACATTAATACCCTGAGGTTATAGTGACTCTTTGGCCCACTTGGAGGCCATTGTAAAGTACAGTGAGAGGTAGGGAGATGTCAAAGGTTGACAGTGAAGTCAGAGTAAGCCAGATCTTGCAGAACCTTGAAAGCCATGGTGAAGACACAGGATTTATTCTAAATGTTATAGGTAGCTTTTGGAGGCTGAGGCGGGAGGATTGCTTGAAGCCAGAAGTTCGAGACCAGCCTGGGCAACAAAGTGAGATTCCGTCTCTGCCAAAAATTAAAAAAGAAATTTAGCTAGGCATGATGGCTCATGCCTATAGTCCCAACTACTTGGGAGGCTGAGGCAGGAGGATCGCTTGAGCCAGGGAGGTCAAGGCTGCAATGAATCGTGTTTGCACCACTGTGTTCCAGCCTGAATGACAAAAGCAAGACCCTGTCTTTCTCTCTCTCTCTCTCTCTCTCTCTCTCTCTATATATATATATATATATATATATATATGTATATATAAAATGCTAAATGAAAAAAAATCAGCTAAGTGAAATAAACAGTCCTTTTGTATGATTATGTGTATAGAAGATAGACACAGCTGGGTGCGGTGGCTCATGCCTATAATCCCAGCACTTTGGGAGACCGAGGTGGGTGGATCACTTGAGCTTAGGAGTTCAAGACCAGCCTGGGCAACATGACGAAACCCCATCTCTATAACAAACAAACAAATAAATAAATAAATAAAATAGCACCACATATTGTATCATTCTATTTATCTAAAATGTGCAGAATAGGCAAATAGAGACAGAAGGTAGATAAGTGGCTTCCTAGGGCTGGGGCTCAGAGTAGGAAGGATGGATGAGTGAGAATGGAGAATGAGCAGTGACTGTTAATGGGTACAGGCTTTCTTTTAGGGATATTGAAATAGATTGTGGTGATGGTTGTTTGATTCTGTTAATAGACTAAAAGCCACTGAATTGCATGCTTTAAATGGGTAAGTTTTAAAATATGTGAAATATATCTCAATAAAGAAGAAAAGAAAGAATGAAAGAACGAAAAGAAAGAAAGAGAAAGAAAGAGAAAGGAAGGAAGAAAAAGAAAGAAAAAGAAAGAAAGAGAAAAGGAAAGAAAGAAAAGGAAAGAAAAAAAAGGAAAGAGAGAGGGAAGGAAGGAGGGAGGGAGAGGAAGAGAGGGAGAAAGGGAGAGAAGAAAGGAAGGAAGGGAGGAAGGAAGAAAGAAAGAAAGAAAGAAGGGAAGGAGGGAGGGAGGGAGAGAGGGGCTGGGCACGGTGGCTCACACTTGTAATCTCAACACTTTGGGATGCTGAGGTGGGAGGATCACCTGAGGCCAGGAGTTGGAGACCAGCCTGGGCAACATAACAAGACATCATCTCTACGAAAAAATTGAAAATTAGCCAGGCATGGTAGCATGTGCCGGTAGTCTCAGCTACTCAGAAGGCTGAAGCCAGGAGGATCACATGAGCCCAGGAGTTCAAGGCTGTAGTAAGCCGAGATTTCACCACTGCATCCCAGCCAGGGTGACAGAGCAAGACCTTCTCTTTAAAAAAAAAAAAAAAAAAAAAAAAAAAAAAAAAATGTCTGGGTGCGGTGGCTCACGCCTGTAATCCCAGCACTTTGGGAGGCTGAGGCGGCCAGACTGACCAACATGGTGAAACCCCGTCTCTACTAAAAATACAAAAATTAGCTGGGCATGGTGGCACGCGCCTGTAATCCCAGCTACTCAGGAGGCTAAAGCAGGGGAATCGCTTGAACCCAGGAGGTGGAGGTTGCAGTGAGGCAAGATCACACCACTGCACTCCAGCCTGGGCAGCAGAGTGAGACTCTATCTCCAAAAAAAAGAGAAAGATCATTGGCTGCTGGCTTAACCTTAGATCAAGAATCTGCAAACTACAGCCCATGGACGAAATTCAGCCACTACCTTTTTTAGAAAGCCCATGAGCTAAGAATGGGTTTTACATTTTTAGATGGTTGAAAAAAAATCAAAAATATTTTGTGCTATGTAAAAATCATATGAAATTCAAATTTCAGGCCGGGGTGTGGTGGCTTACGCCTGTAATCCTAACACTTTGGGAGGCCAAGGCGGGCAGATCACCTGAGGTCAGGAGTTCAAGACCAGCCTAGCCAACATAGTGAAACCCCATCTCTACTAAAATACAAAAATTAGTCAGGCATGATGGCAAGTGCCTGTAATCCCAGCTACTTGGGAGGCTGAGATGAGAGAATTGCTTGAACCCGGGAGACGGTGGTTGCAGTAAGCTGAGATCACACCACTGCACTCCAGCCTGGACGGCTGAGCAACACTCCGTCTCAAAAAAAAAAAAATCAAATTTCAGTGCCATTGATAAAGTTTTACTGGAATATAGCTATGCTCATTTGTTTATGTGTTGTCTACGGCTGCTCTCAAGCTATAACACAGAGCTGAGTGGTTGAGTTGACAGAGACCATGTGGTTAGCAAAGCAAAGCCTAAAATATTTACTGTCAGACCTTTTACAGAAAAAAACTTGCTGACCCCCAGCCTAGACTACAGCAGAGCAAGAGAGGAAGTGGACGGACCAGTTAAGAGGCTCCTGCAGTATCCAGATGAAAGATAATGGTGGTTTGGTCTATGGTGGTAATAGTGGTGTTAGAGGTGTTCACACTCTGAATATGTCTTGCTGGTAGAACTGACAGGGTTTGCTGATGAATTGAATGTAGGGTGAGAGAGAATGGACAACTCCTTTGTTTCTTTCCTGAGCAACCAGATGAATGGTGGATTTTGAGGGATGTGTACACAGGTTTAGCGAGGAAAATCAGGAGTTAGGATCTGAACATGTTGAGTTTGACAATGAAAGTGCAATAAAACCATCCAAGGGAAGGTAAACAGGAGGCGCTAGATGTACAGGTCTGGAATTCATGGAAACAGTTAGGCCTAGAGATAAAAATTTGGGAGTCATAAAAGCTGATATGTAAATCCATGAATCTGGATGTTTTGGAATACTGTATATTGTTTATAGGAGAAATACAAAGTAGACATTACAGATCCACACATTAATATCACAGGGCCTCCTAGAACTTCCTGTGTAATTTGGGAAGGCCACTTCACCTAAATGTAAACTGATCTGAGCCCTTCACATCCATCAGCCTGGGTGGGAGTCACAGCTGCAGAGTGTGGAATTTCCCTTCAGGGTCATTCACCAGGGTTTAAGGTTCATGGCAGATTATCTATTCTCTTTTACTTTCCCCCTGAAGTCCACTGAGGACAATGTGTTGACAGGACGTGCTACTTATGTTTCCTTTTTCACACCTTCTGGGGACTTCTCAGTTTGGAAATTTAAATTGTTCCCCTTGTGAGCATTCTGCTACCAGCAAGCAACCCAAACCCGCCTTCATTCCTTGTGCTCAAGGGAGCCAGGGAGTTTTTATGTTGATCACACAAATGATGTTTTTAAGAAAATAGACCAGTGGCAGTCTCACATTTCCCATTACTCATGATGTGAGATTATGACTGTGATCTTGGAAAGGAAGAGGATGACATAAGCAGCAGATATTCATCCCAACTGTGTAGCTTGTCTGTGGTATGGGTAAGTGGATGACTCAAATGCAAACCCCTTGACATGGCATCAGGGCTCCTCATAGGCTGGCCCATCTGCTTGTGCTGGTTCATATCCCAACAAAGACACACACCTACATGCAGGCAGGGCCACATACACATGCACACACACATGAACACACACAGGCACACACACACACACGTTGAAGTTCAGCCACACCCCAAGCACCCCACATGCTTTCTCTCTATACCTTTTCTTTTTTTTTTTTTTTTTTTTTTGAGACGGAGTCTTGCTCTGTCGCCCAGGCTGGAGTGCAGTGGCCAGATCTCAGCTCACTGCAAGCTCCGCCTCCCGGGTTCACGCCATTCTCCTGCCTCAGCCTCCCGAGTAGCTGGGACCACAGGCGCCGCCACCTCACCCGGCTAATTTTTTGTGTTTTTAGTAGAGACGGGGTTTCGCCGTGTTAGCCAGGATGGTCTCGATCTCCTGACCTTGTGATCCGCCCATCTCGGCCTCCCAAAGTGCTGGGATTACAGGCTTGAGCCACCGCGCCCACCCTTTTCACTTGCTGTTTCCTCTTCCTGGATTTCTCGCCTTTTAAGATTTGCCCTAAGCCAGGGGCGGTGGCTCACGCCTGTAATCCCAGCTCTTTGGGAGGCTGAGGCAGGTGCATCACTTGAGGTCAGGAGTTTGAGACCAACTTGGCCAAGATGGTGAAACCCCATCTCTACTAAAAATACAAAAATTAGCCAGGCATGGTGGCAGGCAACTGTAATCCCAGCTACTTAGGAGGCTGAGGCAGGAGAATCACTTGAACCTGGGAGGTGGAGATTGTGGTGAGCCGAGATTGCGCCACTGCACTGTAGCTTGGGCAACAGAGCGAGACTCCATCTCGGGAAAAAAAAAAAAAAAAAAAAAAAAGATTTGGCCTGAATGTGGCCCACTGGAAGACTATCCTGACATTTCCTAAGTTTTTGTCTCTCTGCTCTCATAACACACTGAATTCCCCTGTTCTAGCAGTGCTAATTCTATTGTGATCATGTATTCATATGTCTTTCTCCCTCACTGGACTGTACTCTTTTCATGTTTTCATGAAACAAACACCTAGCACCTATCACAGTACCCAGCATTTGCATGTGCTTAACAACATATCTGCTGAGAGAGCACTCTATGCTATGCCCAAGATGACTTCTGCAGAGTAAGGGGACTGGAGCCAGCAGTGAAGGGGTAGATTTGAAATGCAAAAAGCTGAGTCTTGTTTGGCTTTGGGGGCTGACAGCAGCTGTTCTGCACATCCTTTTGTTCTACCAGCCTTGGTTTCCTTGAGCCTTAAAGCAGTGCTGGCCCTCCTTGTCTTTACAAGGCAGTCAGGGATTTGCAAGTTCCCCCAAGGTCCTTTACCATCACATTCCTTCCAACAGCCTACATCACAGCATAAGGCATCTCTGAGAACTGCTGCTGCTTTGGAAAACCTCTGCTAAGTCCCAAAGCTCTGCCAGCAGGGTGCATTTGTCAGCCATCTTTGCAACCACACATATACATACACATACTTCCCCACGCCATCAGTTTTATGTTGCTTCTGATTGACATATTTTTTTCATCACTATCTAGGCCAAAAGCAACATCAGTTATCCTTGTGCTAGAAATTAGCTATCTGAATTGATTTAAGGTCTGTATTTTCCTTAAGAAATCCTCTCTCCAATAACTTTTTCCAGCTCATTACATGTGAAAAGTAAAATTCCTAGAAGTTGTATTCAGGCAGATGAAAGCAGACTTGAAGTCAGCCTATAGCAGACCAGCCACACACTCTGTTGCAACTTCAGTCAGCAAAGCTAGAGGGCAGCTGGAAGCCCAGGCTCTCTGGAATGTTCTTCATTCATTTAGCCATTCATTGAACAAAAAGGTATTGAGACCCCACAGGCCTTGTTCTAGGTGCTGCAAATACGGCAGAGGACAAAACAGCCAAGGTCCTGAGGTCTTGGGGAGATTATATCTATTAGGGGAAACTGGCAGACCAAAAATAAGTAAGTGAGGGGCTGAGGAATGGTTTCTGTGATTTCTTATAGCACCCGAATGGCTTTCCATGAGTAGAGGACTTGTATTTCTAGAAGTCAGAGCAAGTACTGGTTGACAGAGTTTGGAAAACAGCCTTGTTGAGGCTCCTGAGCCTAGGTCAAGGCCGATGCCTGGGCCTGGCATGCAGCATGACCTGACTGGCAAGGATGGCAATCTTTGTGGACTTGTTTGTTTTAGTAGTTTCTCTCTCTCTCTTTTTTTTTTTTTTTTTTTTTGAGACTGAGTCTCGCTCTGTCGCCCAGGCTGGAGTGCAGTGGCGCAATCTCAGCTCATGCAAGCTCTGCCTCCTGGGTTCATGCCATTCTCCTGCCTCAGCCTCCCGAGTAGCTGTGACTACAGGCACCCGCCACCACGCCCGGCTAATTTTTTTGTATTTTTAATAGAGGCGGGGTTTCACCGTGTTAGCCAGGATGATCTCAGTCTCCTGATCTCGTGATCCACCCCCCTCAGCCTCCCAAAGTGCTGGGATCACAGGTGTGAGCCACCATGCCTGGCCAGTTTTTCTCTCTTTTAAGGTTTCTGAGGCATACTTTTCTTGGGGGAAGTGGTGCTGCTAGCAGTTTACATGCTTGAAAATAGCAGGAAATGGAGATTTCATTTCTGCAAAATAGATCATTCTCTCCTCAACTAGCACATCTCCTCTCAAACTAGCTAGACTATCATTACTGACCCATTCCAGAGGACACATCCAGTACCAAACACCTCCAAATAGGAGTGTTGTCCTGCGCAGGGATTTATATCCTCCTCTCCCCACCACAGGCCGCCTCCTATGTGGCCAATTTAGACTTGTTCAAGGGCGCTATTATTTTCTCCAGTGAGACAGAATCTTGGGGCTTGAATCTGCAGGTGAAGTAAGTGGCAGGTTCAGGTTCCTGTGATGCGGTCCACTGAGCATGGGCTTAGAGTGCTAGGCTCCCCTAGCTGACTCTCCCTAGTTTCACCCTTTTCTTGCTACTTCACCTACTGTCTTTCTGTCCATCACAAATCAGACCTAAGCTGAACTCTTTCTTCTTGCCATCCTCTCTCCCTCTCCTTCATCCCTGTCCCTCTCCCGCTTAGGTCTTCCCTCTGGCCTCCAGATTCCAAGGTGGAATCCCTGTCTTCATTGTCCTCTGAACTCCATAGGCTCTGCCCATTGAAATCTTGTGCTGGTTTTTCCTGTGGTTTTGGATACTCAACATCTTTCCATCTTTCTCAGTTTTATGAGTGCAGTCTACTCTGTTTGTTCCTTTGGAGATCCCCCATGTCTCTTTTTGCTTTTCTTTGCAGAAAATCAGCCCTCCAGCCCTTCCTTTTTCTTTTATTTATTTATTTTATTTATTTTTTATTTTTTATTTTTTTATTTTTTGAGCTGGAGTCTCGCTCTATCTCCCAGGCTTGAGTGCAGTGGCGTGATCTCAGCTCACTGCAACCTCTGCCTCCTGGGTTCAAATGATTGCCTCAGCCTCTAGAGTAGCTGGGACTACAGGCATGCACCACCAAGCCTGGCTAATTTTTTGTATATTTAGTAGAGACAGGGTTTCACCATGTTGGCCAGGCTTGTCTCAAACTCCTGACCTCAAGTGATCTGCCCAGCTCGGCCTCCCAAAGTGCTGGGATTACAGGTGTGAGCCACCGCACCTGGCTAGCCCTCCATTTTCATGCATTCTTTCATATGCATGCTAGGTTCTAGAATACAAAATGGGGATGCATCAAACCAGCCTCTCCCCAGGAAGCTTGGTATGGGGGAAGAACTGGCCTGAAACTGAGCCAGAGGCCTGCAGAGAGAAGTGAAAGTGTTGGGTGTCTATGGGAACAAAGTGGGAGGATGACCCATTCTGGCTCGGAGAGGTTCCAGCCTCTTCAGGAACAGAATGGGGAGGAGTATTCTGGGCAGATGGAATAGCGTACACAAAGCTAGGGAGGTGTCAAAGAATGTGATGTGTTTTTGGAGTTTTGTGGAGTTTAGTGTCACTGATGATGGGGTGTAAACATAAAGAATGATGGGAGATGAGGCTGGAAAGGTAATTTAGGCTGGGCGCAGTGGCTGATGCCTGTAATCCCAACACTTTGGGAGGCCGAGGTGGGAGGATCACTTGAGCTAACGAGTTTGAGACCAGCCTGGACCACATAGCAAGACCTCATCTCTACAAAAAATCAAAAAGTTAGTGGGGTGTTGCGGCGCACAGCTGTGATCCAGCTACTTGGGAGGTTGAGGCAGGAGGATTGTTTAAGCCCAAGAGGTCGAGGCTGCAATGAGCCATGATGATTGTACCACTGCACTCCAGTGTGGGTGACACAGCAAGGCCCTATTAAAAAAAAAAAAAAAAGAAAAGAAAAGAAAGAAGGAAGGAAGGAAGGAAGGGAGGGAGGGAGGGAGGAAGGAAATTTAGGATATGACCTCCAAGAGAAAGGAAATTAACATACTGTTTCATTTAATCCTTACAACACCTTCCAGATTTTACTGCCTCGACTTTGCCTGTGAGGAACCTGAGGCTTGGAGAAGTTACATGACAAGTGGAAGGCAGCAGAGGCTGGGAGAAGTAGGAGGAGGGAAGGGGATGAAAAGAATTTGAATAATGGGTACAATACAGTCAAATAAAAGGAATAAGCTCTTGTATTTGGTAGTGTGCTAGGAATACTATAGTTAACAATAATATATTGTATATTTCAAACTAGCTAGAAGAAAATCATTGGAATGTTTCTATTACAAAGAAAAGATAAATGTTTGAGATGATGGGTCTGTCCCAGTGGTTCATGCCTATAATCCCAGGAGGCCAATGTGGGAGGATCGCTTGAGCCCAGGAGTTTAAGACCAGCCTGGAAAACATGGCAAAGCCCTGTCTTTACAAAAAAACTTAAAAATTAGCTGGCTGTGGGCCGGGCGCGGTGGATCATGCCTGCAATCCCAGTACTTTAGGAGGCTGAGGTAGGCAGATCACTTGAGTCCAGGAGTTTGAGACCAGCCAGGGCAATGTGGCGAAACCCTACCTCTACTAAAAATACAAAAAAATTAGCCAGGTGTGGTGGTGCACGCCTGTGGTCCCAGCTATTCCAGAGGCTGAGGTGGGAGGATCACCTGAACCTGGGAGGCGGAGGTTGCAGTGAGCCAAGATTGTGCCACTGCACTCCAGCCTGGGCAACAGAGTGAGACCTTGTCTCAAAAAAAAAAAAAAAAAAAAATAGTAGGGTATTGTGATGTGCACCTGTGGTCCCAGCTACTCAGGAGAGTAAGGTGGGAGGATCAGTTGAGCCCAGTATGTTGAGGCTGCAGTGAACTGTGATCATGCCACTGCACTCCAGCCTAGGTGATAGAGTGAGACTCTGTCTCAAAAAAAAAAAAAAAAAATGACGTGATGGATATCTTCATTACCCTAAATTAATCATTATACATTGTATCCATGTATCAAAATATCACATGTACCCCAAAAATATGAACAACTATTACATATCAATAAAAACAAAACAGTCGCTAAGGGCTTGGGCTCCAGAGTCCTGGGTTTCGTTCCTAGCATCTCCACTTACTTGGTGCACTTAGTCCCCTACCTCTTCCTGGACCTAGTTTCCCATGTCCTCAAAGGGAGTGGTGAGACCAGAGCCTAGTTTGTTGTCAGGGGAAGATTGGAAGGATTCAGTTTAAAAGTCCATGGCTAATAAATGTTAGCTCTTAAGTGACAGAGTCAGGATTTACCCCAGATATGCTGAGTCCAAAGCCCTTGTGCTTTTCATGTATACCCTACTCCCTCCATTGATTGTGAAGGACATTATGTGCAATGCAAAGGAGAATCTGGATTTATCCCATAGCAACAGGAAGCACTAAAGTTTTTTAAGATGAGGAGTGATTTGGACTCACCTCATATGTTTGCAAGATCACTGTGTGGAGAGGACCTGGGGGCTAGGGGACCAGGACTAGGGGAAAGGAGAGAAAATGGAGAGGCAGGCCTAGGCGCAGTGGCTCACACCTATAATCCCAGCACCAGCCAAGGCTGGTGGATCATTTAAGGCCAGGAGTTCGAGACCAGCCTGGCCAACATGGTGAAACCCCATCTCTAGTAGAAATCCAAAAATTAGCCGGGCATGGTGACAGGCACCTGTAATCCCAGGTACTTGGGAGGCTGAGGCAGGAGAATCACTTGAACCCAGGAGGCGGAGGTTGCAGTGAACCTAGATTGCACCACTGCACTCCAGCCTGGGTGACAGAGGGAGACTCTAATGCTCCCTTCTAATGCTGTGGAAAGAAATCTCAGGGTTCCTGGAAGTCCAGAAACTTCGTAACTGACACTGGCTCTAATCTCAGTATACGTAAATTGTGGTTTTTCATGTCTTTCTTCTCTCCCAAGCTGAGAGCTTCTTGAGGGCAGGCACAGTGTCTGACTGTGGCCCTAGTGATGCACAATGAGTATTTCTCAAATGAATGACAGACTGTCTTCCAGCGTTCTACACACACACTGTCTCCCCCATTGTTCACTGCCACAGGAAAGCACTCCCCATGATCCCACCATTGCCCAGTGCTTTTGCAAACCCTCCAACCATCCAAAGTGGGAAAGATTCTCCCACTCTGGCCCGCCTTCTTTTGCATCGACCTTAAGTGATTATGCGGGCACAGTTTATAGCTTGGCCACCAGAGGGCTAGTCTCAATGCTCAGGATTTTTGAGAGCAACTTCACAAGGGCTTCATTGACATAGCAGCATTTAGAGGCAGATACTTTTGTTAGTTTCAGACTGAATCTGGGGCATCTGTCCATTATGAGGACCTGGTGCCTTTAAAGTACCACTTGCCCTGCTATATCCAGAAATTTATTGGGAAAATCCTATGTATCTTCTTCTAGAGTAAAGGCAGAAAAAAAAAAAAAAGGCGGGGGGGGGGGGCTGATGTTATGATAATCTGCCCCCTGCAGGACTTTTGAGGGAGAATGGGTCCCTGGGTAAGGGTGGCACAAAGACCGCCCTGAGCTTCAGGCTTGCCTAGTTGGGGTGTTCCACTCCAGCTTCAGCCCACCCCTGGTCGCTTGATCCTTCAAGCTGACAAGCTCTGGACTTGGAAGTCTGCTTGGGCAGGCTGCAAAGCCTTTGACCTCAGCTGCCTCATCAGTAAGACACCAACCACATCTGTCTCACAGTCATGTCATGGTAAATGAGCAAACATGTGTCAAAGTGCATTGAAAAATGTGGAGCCCTGTGGCAATATAAGACATGTTTATTATACCTCAATCTCACCACTTAGATCACTACCCAGGGTTAGGATGAACACAAACAATAGCAAATCACAATTATAACAGGTCAAAAGTGGTTTTGAGCACTTGAAGGAAAATGATAGCAAAAAATAACAAGTTTTTAATGATTAAATAGAAATTACTCTTTAGATTGTGCAAGATAAATTACTATTACTCAACATAAAAGTATAATAAAACTTGTTTCAAAAATCAGAAGAGAAATAATCATTGGGACTTTGAATATCAGCATGTCACCCTATAGCCCTACATTTTTACATTTTTTTTGTGTGTGATTGCCTAATTTATTTCAAAACAGTTAAAGTAAGTCACTGGGCACGGTGGTTCATGCCTGTAATCTCAACACTTTCGGAGGCCGAGGCAGATGGATCACCTGAGATCAGGAGTTCAAGACCAGCCTGGCCAACATGGTGAAACTCCGTCTCTATTAAAAATACAAAAAAAAAAAAAAAAAAAAAATTAGCCGGGTGTGGTGGCAGGTGCCTGTAATCCCAGCTACTCGAGAGGCTGAGGCAGGAGAATCACTTGAACTCAGGAGGTGGAGGTTGCAGTGAGCTGAGATCACACAACTGCACTTCAGCCTGGGCAACAAAACGACACTCTGTCTCAAAAAAAAAAAAAAGAAAAAACCAAAGTAAGTCACATACTGTTTTTCCTGATCGTCACACTAGAATTGGTAGATAGTTACTTGGTTTAGATTCTCAAGATAGTACTCTTCTTTATCTAACAGACTCTAGATAATCTGAAGGAAGGGAAACACCATCTACGCGTGCGGCCTGCAGACATACCTGTTGCTGAGAGAGCATCTCTGAACTATTGGCGTACATGGAAGTGTATTAGCAAACCCTCAGAATTTCCAATCAAAAGCCCAGCCTTTACAGGTAAATTGGGATAGACTGGCCCTCCCTAAAGCCCACACCAACTTTCCCTCTCCATACCCTAACAGAAATGGCTTCCATCCAGAGAGCAGAGAGTGCCTGATTTCTGGGGCAGTCTCTGTCATCTCCTTTGATCTTCTGCCCTGCCACAGGCCCTCTCCATGGCTGCTTGCCTGCTGGAACCAACATCCTCCTCCACACTCACTCCTCTGCATTCTGGCTTCACATGGGCAAGGCAAGGCTTCATTCCACTCCCTCCTATTCATCAGGGAATGCCACCATTCTTTCGAGTTTCCTCCAACCATCACACACAGAATGTCCCCAAATGATCATTGTCTGATAGGTGCCTGGCAGCATGGTTCAGCCTATCTGAGACATGAGTACAAAGCATTTATGATTATTAATGGATTTTAGCTTCCAGGAGTGTCAAAAGTATCTATTTTGTCTGTGGATCACTGTGTTTGGTTTGATCAGTTAGAAAGGATCAAATGGGTAAATGAATTTAATGACTTTGGGTACATAAGTCGAAATGTCACATGTCCCACTGCCCTTCACTGTTTATAGAAAGAAAAAAAAAAAGATTTCCAGCTGGGCACGGTGGCTCATGCCTGTAACCCAGCACTTTGGGAGGCCGAGGCAGACGGATCACGTGAGGTCAGGAGTTCGAGACCAGCCTGACAACATGGTGAAACCCCGTCTGTACTAAAAATACAAAAATTATCTGGGTGTGGTGGCACATGCCTGTAGTCCCAGCTACTTGGGAGGCTGAAGCAGGAGAACCAGTTGAATGTGAGAGACAGAGGTTGCAGTGAGCCGAGATGGCGCCACTGTACTCCAGCCTGGGCAACAGAGTGAGACTCCCTCTCAAAAAAGAAAAGAAAAAAAAAAAATAGACTTCCACGCCCCACTTCCTACCACATGCCTTCCAAATCTTAGAGCTACAACTGAAAAGAGAAAGAAGGAAGATGTGTCTGGCAAGTGGCAAGGACCATCTCCTGGGTAGTCTCTCTAGCATCCTCTGGGGCCCCTGGGTCAGTGAAAGCCCTGCTGGAATCAGATCCCCTGGTTTCTGGGAGGTGGCGACACTGCCTACATGTTCTCTTCCAGGCCTACATGATAAGGCACCTCTGGGGCTCATGGACACACCCCTGTTAGACACAGAAGAGGAGGTGCACTACTGCTTCCTGCCCCTAGACCTGGTGGCCAAGTATCCCAGCCTAGTGACTGAAGACAACCTGCTGTGGCTGGCTGAGACGGTGGCCCTCATTGAGTGCGAGTGCAGCGAGTTCCGCTTCATTGGTGATTGCTCTGTCCAGGGGTGGGGTGGGGGGTGGGCTGATAGGGCCCATTCACCCCTCCCCATTACATGTCCCACAGAGGCCCAGCTTGGAGCTCAGGGCCTCAGGAGCTTCCCTGGGTAGAGGTGGTAGAAGCATGACAGAGCCTTCCAGGAGGCAAGCAGATTCCAGCATTAGAATCTTGCTAGACTCAGGGCTATTTTATTCCCTATTTGTTTTGGGATGGCCTGGCTGTAAAAGGGCACTGGAAAGTGTCAGGGACCACAGGAGTTGGTGTGAAGGGCAGGGAGCTCAGCTGGTTGCCAGTCGGCTTCTCTTCTTACTCTGCCCTTATGTATCCAACTGGCCTCCAGGCCTCAGTTCCTCTCACCATAAAATGAGGAATCCAGATTGTTTCAAAGGATGGTGCTACCTGCTCTTAATGTCAGCAAACTCAGAATAAAAGGGAAGGAGGGTAGATAGTGACAGGTTCCCTCAGAGTCATAGCAGAATTGTCCACTTGAGGTAGTGGCCTAAGGAAGGATGAGATTTTCCACCTTTGACAGAGAGGCTCTCTCCCCCTACTGCCCCAGGATGAGCTCTGTTTGGGATGCGAACTGAATGACCTCTTTGACCCCAAGATGCTACTGCTATCTAGAGAGATAGGGCAGTAAACATTCAAGTTACACTAGGAACCCAAATGTCTGGAACCCCAGTCATTCATATTCATAGTCACCTAGAAAGTTGTCTGTGATGTGCTTCTGTATCTCCAAGTTGATTCACACAGGACATTAGCGTTGGCTCCATCTCTGCCTCCCATACTGCAGTCCAGGCAGGGACAAACTGCAAGTGCCACCCACCAGCCCAGGCTCGGCCGGGCCCCTCCTCTCTAAGCAGCAAGACAACTCCCTCTTTTGGAATGACCTGCTCTTGGGTCAAGACTCGCAGGGTAAGTCTCAGGGCCAGTGTGCCCACCAGGAGGGCCTGGCTTGGGAGCCCCAGGCCAAGCCACGGGAGGCCACACCCATGGCCTCAGACACAGGAAAACAAAGTAATGTGGGGTCTTTCACCTTGAAAACCACACACTCAAAGCTAATCTAATCAGGTATGTTGAGAAGTTGTTTCAGAACAAGGAGAACCTAGGATAAGTTACAGCACCAGAAATCTGCCAAAACCAGGACCTGCAGTTAAACCAGAAATAGCCTCATTAACTCACTGTGTTCCCCTTTGTTTTTCAAGTGAATTTTCTTCGCTCACAGAAGATTTTACTACCGGATAATTTCTCCAACATTGATGTATTAGAAGCAGAAGTGGAAATTCTGGAAATCCCTGCACTCACTGAAGCCATAAGGTGGTACCGGATGAACATGGGTATGTCGCCAGGAAACTTTGGCCTCCCCTTGATAGTCTTGGTTTGACCTGGAAAAGCCAAGAACAATCTCCCCTTCCACAACCACTTCGGGCTTTGGGGGTTAGTGAGAAAAGTGGGTCTTCTGGCTGACTCTGAATCCAAGAGGATTCACAGCCTGAAATCCTGCATGCTGCTCTGCCAGCTCAGCCTTCCCACTGAGGGTAGGGAGTGGGCAACCAGCCAGGGGTGTAGGAAGCCCAGCCTAGCCTGGATCAGAAGGAGCCCAGCCTGGGTGGGGAGCCAGGCTGGAATGTCTCAGACCTGAGAGCAGGCTTCTCAGGGGTAGGGGAGGTCTGCCCTGCTTGTGAAAGTGTTGGGGACTAGGAGCACCCACCAGTCACTCCCATCCTTCCTCTTCCAGGTATGGTTGGAGGTGTGGGAAATGCTCAGTGCTTCGAGCATCTCATCTGCCCCCAAATTCCCTCATCACCTCACCTGGAAACCCCCGGCAGATGTGCCTGTTTCTGCCTATTCCTGACACTTGCTGACCCCTGTCCAGCCCAGGCCTTCGTGCTCCCAGCCCTACCTCATTCCAGCTTGTTCTTCTCCTCATGGTTTCCTCAGGGCCGTTCATCATTCCATTTCCCAACTCCGCCTCCATGGAAGCTACTGTGCATGTTATAGGGCACCAGCCACCTAAGCATGGCTTCAGCCACCATCCTGAGAATGTGTAGGACTGCACTGCGCATGGGAAATTTGGCCTGGGCATCACCAGACATTTATCCCATGGCAATCAAGCCTTTCCTTATCTTCAGGCATAGATTTCCCAGCCTTCTCCCAGACAAATAGAAACCCATCCTCTTGACCAGGCGCTGGTGGCTCATGCCTGTAATCCCAGCACTTTGAGAGGCCAAGGCAAGCGGATCACTTGAGGTCAGGAGTTCGAGACCAGCCAGGCCAACACAGTGAAAATCCATCTCTACTAAAATACAAAAATTAGCTGGGCATGGTGGTGTGTCCCTGTAATCCCAGCTACTTGGAAGGCTGAGGCAGGAGAATTGCTTGAACCTGGGAGGAGGAGGCTGCAGTGAACTGAGATCATGCCACTGTACTCAAGCCTGGGTGACAGAGCAAGACTCCTTCTCAAAAAAGAAACCCACCCTCTGTGGGGAGTGGCATGCTGCAGCAGGTCTCAGGACCCTGTCCCAGGGCCTTAGAATCCACTTAAGGCAGTGTGAGTTCAGCCCCTTCCCTCAAAGCCTTCTGTTCCTCAGAGAACATAGATCACTGTGGGATGATAGCATAGTCCCTGCTCCACAGAGCAATGCAAAGATGGAGGAATTGTGTTGACATCCAGGCTCTGGAAGCTGGCAGCACTCCTCAAACACAAAAGGTGGCTTTAACATCACAATAAGGGAAACAGCTGTGGTAACCTTGGTGCTGGACAGAGCTGACCTCAAATCCTAGCCCCGCCTCTGCCTAGCTTTGCAGTTCAGGGCAAGATACTTCATTAGCCTCTCAGGGCAGCTTCTTCAGCATGAAATGATGATAGCACTACCCCCTCTTGTAGGGTTGCTCTGAGGATTGGAGATGATCCACGAACATCCCCCAGCAGTGTGCCCACTGGCACATTGTTGCCACAGCAGCAGGGTCCTGAAGGCTGTGATAACTGTATTCTCTGGACTGTACCCTGGGCCCACTGTAGGAGAAAAGGTCCCACCCATAAACCAGCAACCCAAATACCCACCCTGAAAATAATGCCACAAGGTATGTCTCTGGGGGAAATTCTGCCCAGGAGAGCCAGCAATAGGGGCTGTGAATCCAGGAAGCCTGTAACACACATAGAGTTTCCAGGCTATGGTTGCCGTTCCTTACCCTTGGATGGTTACAGTAGAGCTTGGGACTAATGAAGACTCCTGCAGAGGCTGGGGCCAGATGGCTGCTTTCCTGAAACTTAGGAAATTCAGATGCTAGTGATACAGCAAATGAATCCCCCCACTCCCAACTCACCTTCCAACAAATAGTTATGATTTCTAAGCCTGAGTATACAAAAAAATTACACTGATTTTGAGAAGATCTCGACTTGGACTGTGCAAGGAAATATCCTCCCTCTGAGCCTCCTCGGTATAATGGATGTAGCAGTAGGAACCGAGCCCCAAAGCCTCCAATCCAGCTATGACCATGGGGGTCTAGGAAGACAATGCCTTCCTAGAGTTCACAGTCTAGTTCTATACACCCTTTTCCTTGACACAGGTGGCTGTTCCCGGACCACCTGTCCTCCCCTGAGCCCCGGGAAGGGGGCCCGCACAGTCAGCCTGGAGTCTGTGAAGCCGCTCTACACGATGGCCCTGGGTCTGCTGGTCAAGTACCCGGACTCTGCGCTGGGCCAGCTTCGCATCGAGAGCACGCTAGACGGAAGCCGACTGTACATCACAGGGAATGGTGTCCTCTTTCAGCATGTCAAGTGAGGCCCTCCTTAGGGCACACTGAGTCCCATCACGCTTGGCTCTGCCCTTCCCTCTCGGAATAAACTGGGGCCTTTCCCACTAGCCAGAGGGGAAGTGTGTCCTTGGGGCCAGCCCATCATTTTAGCCATTCCCATCACCAGCACCGCCAAACTACCACCAGGTTAGGGCCTCAAAGGAGAGGGCTGGTGCCAAGGTACGAGGGTTGCTAAGGTTCAAAGGCTTCAGACCATTTCCTCTTTCTGTCCTCTGCAGTCCATTTCCCTGGTTCTAGCCCTGTGCTAGGTCTGAGGTGACCAGGCCACAGTCACACCCTCAGGGAGCTGGGTACCTCCCTGTGCAGACCCCTCTACAAAGGTCCTCTGCCACTCTTGGGAGGCTCACTGGACACACAGAATGGCCATAGCCAGGGGTGAGCCCTCCTTAGAAGCAGGGAAGGGCAGGCCAGGCCAGGCTTCCCAGAGGTGCTGATCCCCAGCCCTTGCCTTGTGGGATGAGCTCAGGATGTCTTCAGTGCAGGGGCAAGGAATCCAACCCTGTTTTGTAGAAGGGCAAACTGAGGTGCAGAACAACAGAGCAACTCTCTGAGGGTCGCAAAATAGTCTGGTACCAAAATTGAAGGTAGAAGTGGGTTTTCTGGAGCCCCTGTGAGAGGGTCAGCTGACCCTGAATGCTGTCTTTTCCCAATATTGTTGTTTTGGGCTCTTTTGGCCCATAAAGTCCATTTCTTTCAGAGATGTCCACCCTGATGTCACAGAGGGCAAAGACAGGTGCCTTGGAAGGGAGGGTTTGGAGAAGGGGGTTGATGTTCAGACCCCAGTCTTTTTCCAAGACTGTGGCAGGCTGCGGCACAGTGACTGAGATGTCTTGGGCAAATGCGTATGGGGCAAAAAGGGAGTGGCTGGGCCCTCGGCTGGCCCTGGAACCTGAAACAGGGCCTGGAGACATGAAATTAGTCCATTTAGAGGGCTCTGCTGAAATAAGTCAAGCTCAGTTCCAAAAATGTGACCTGTTATCCAGGCTTACTCTCCTACAAGGTTAGACAGATTTCCAGTTAAAACAAGGAAACGGGCCGGGCGCAGTGGCTCACACCTGTAATCCCAGCACTTTGGGAGGCCAAGGCAGGCAGATCATGAGGTCAAGAGATTGAGACCATCCTGGCCAACATGGTAAAACCCCGTTTTCATGTGGCCACTCAGACTGAAGCTAAGAATCTCCTTACTATAAATACAAAAAATTAGCCGGGCGTGGTGGCGGGCACCTGTAGTCCCAGCTACTCAGGAGGCTGAGGCAGGAGAATGGCATGAACCTGGGAGACGGAGCTTGCAGTGAGCCGAGATCGCACCACTGCACTCCAGCCTGGGTGACAGAGTAAGACTCCGTCTCAAAAAAAAAAAAAAAAAAAGAAACCCCGTCTCTATTAAAAATACACACACCAAAAAAACATTAGCTGGACGTGGTGTTGGGTGCCTGTAGTCCCAGCTACTTTGGAGGCTGAGGCAGGAGAATCGCTTGAACCTGGGAGGTGAAGGTTGCAGTGAGCTGAGATCGTGCCACTGAACTTCAGCCTGGGCGACAGAGCGAGACTCCGTCTCAAAAAAAAAAAAAAAAACAAACAAGGAAACGATGTTAATAATGCCTGATTTGAGCCAGTGTTGTGGCAAGGCATCCTAGGCATGGAAAGTTTACAGGCTCGACTCTATTGGGGTGCAATGCTGATGTTCTTCATAACACGCCTTTCCTCTGGGTAGGAACTGGCTGGGGACTTGCCGGCTGCCCCTGACAGAGACCATTTCCGAGGTATACGAGCTCTGTGCCTTCCTGGACAAAAGGGACATCACCTACGAGCCAATGAAAGTGGCTTTGAAGACTCATCTGGAGCCGAGGACTTTGGCACCCATGGATGTGCTCAGTAAGTGAGAAAGCTTCTAGGTTTGAATTTAGCATCAGGGGAGTATCTGGGGGATTGGAGGGAATAGATGAGGTGGCCAGGACGAGGAACTGTAGATGGAGGAGGAGGGGAAAGCCAGGCCAATATTTTGGATTTTTACGAAAGGGAAACTATAATGTTAAGTGCTCTGTCCTCACCTCCAAGCCCACAATTCATCTCCAGCAGCAGACAGGGCTGTTACCCAGTCTGCAGCCATGTAGGACCCCCAAGGCAGGCCTGCCTTGACCCTGGGAGCTGACTTGCTGTGCTTCTCATAGCCATGCAGGGAGGAGCCTCCTCGATGTTAAACAGAGCTGTCCCTGGGTCCATTTAATAGCTGAAAAATAGGTTCAGAGAAGAAAACTCGCTCAAGTTACACAGTGGTCAAGCTGGGGTTTGACTGAGTCCAAAGCTACTGTTGTTTTCACCAGCTGCCTATAACTTCTTATTACCAAAAATCTGGGGGGCAAAGTTTAAGCTGTATTACTATCATTTAGCACCATTCAACATTTATTGAGTACTGGCCATATACCAGGACAGCAGTAGACATTGGTGGTACAGAAGTAAGCAACAGAGTCTCTGTCTTCCTAGAGTTCACAGTCTAGTTCTATACATCTTACCTCTTGGTTATATAATCTAGTTATATACCCTTCATTCATTACAGAGCTCATTAGAAACTGCTTCCCAAACATCAGAACAAGGCCTACATATAGTCAGCTCCAGGAAAAGGGTCATGGGTTCATCTTCCCAGCATATAGCCCCCATTCTCCAGACATGCCTAGAGGCTTAGTCTCATAAAAGTGACAGGGATTTGATGGGAGTAGGCTCCATGACATTTGCCAAACCACAAACACAAACACGCAGAGGGAGATTCTTAGCTTCAGTCTGAGTGGCCACATGAAAAGCTACACACCCAGGACACACCCAGCCAGAAACTGGAGGCAGTTGGCATTGTAGGTGGACAGGGTCATCAACCCAGCTTTCCTGAGGGAGGAGGGTCAGGTGAAGAGGGGCAGTGCCCTTTCCCACCTCACCACCCAGGAAACCTTGCAGCAAGCAACGTTTATGTCAGGGATTTTTGCTGCTTCTCAGAGTAGGCAACACAATATGACTGAGGAAAGATATTGAGACTTAACATGAAATACACTACTGACCAAAGGGCCCTACCTGCTTTCCCTTCTGGCCATATGATTATGTGTTCTATCTCGATTCCCATAGATGAGTGGACAGCAGAGATCACTGTGTATTCCCCACAACAGATCATCAAAGTGTATGTTGGAAGCCACTGGTATGCAACCACCCTGCAGACACTGCTGAAGGTACTGCCAGCCTTGGCTGCCCTGCTCCCCATCTGGCATCACCACCTGAGCTGCTCTGGGGGCCATCACCTGGCCCTCACACAGCTTCCAGCACTTGCTTAGAAGAAAGACTTTCCCGGAAGGCGCAGTGACTCATGCCTGTAATCCCAGCACTTTGGGAGGCTGAGGTGGGCAGATCACGAGGTCAGGAGTTCAAGACCAGCCTGACCAACATGGTGAAACCCTATTTGTACTAAAAATACAAAAATTAGCGGGGTGTGGTGGCACGTGCCTGTAATCCCAGCTACTTGGGAGGCTGAGGCACCAGACTCACTTGAACCCAGGTGGTGGAAGTTGCAGTGAGCCGAGGTTGCCCCACTGCACTCCAACCTGGGTGACGGAGTGCAACTCTGCCTCAAAAAACAAAACAAACAGAGCGCAAGTGAACCGAGCAGCCTGCTGGGAAGGCCCTCTGGAGTTTGGGTAGGGAGGGGGCCAGCTCTGAGGGGCCTGGACTGAGAAGGAGGTACGGTGGGCTTCCAAATGCCTTGAGATGGTGGTCTAGGGGCCATGAAAAGTTGAAGCAGGGATGATGTGCTTCTCCCTGGATGCTCTGCTCCCTACCATAGTTCCCTGTGACTGACAAGACAGGGAGATGGAAATCTCAAAGCTTCTGCTCTAGTGTAGTTGGGAAAGGGGAGTGAAAGAAGATTGGCCTGTCCCTTCCCAAAGACCGAGGCTCTGAGACTGAGTCTGGTGTCCAACCCCCTCCAGTATCCAGAACTGCTGTCCAACCCTCAGAGAGTGTACTGGATCACATATGGACAAACCCTGCTCATCCACGGGGATGGCCAGATGTTCCGACACATTCTCAACTTCCTGAGACTTGGCAAACTCTTTTTACCATCTGAATTTAAGTAAGTGAAGCAAGGACACAGTAAGATGAAATCATGAAGGCTGACCCCTCCCTTAGCAACAAAGGAGACCTGATTTGCAGCCTTCAGGGAGGAGGTTATTTTATTTCGGCGGCAGCAGCTCCAGGAACTTATGCCCCCTCCCACACTCCCACCCTAGCTGCCCAGTCAGACATCTTGTCATTTGTAGGGAATGGCCCCTCTTCTGCCAGGAGGTGGAGGAATACCACATTCCATCCCTCTCAGAAGCCCTTGCACAATGTGAAGCATACAAGTAAGGAAACTTTTTCACGACTCTATGTTTAGAATTTGGTCCTTTAAATTCCTCTTGAAATCCTGTCCTAAGTCCCACTCCTAGAGGATCCTGTTCTCCTTGGGGTTGAGGGAGTGAAGCAGGCCCAGGATTGGCCAGTGACCTAGGCAGAACCCTTTAAGAGCCCCTTCTTCTCTGCTGTCTAGCATTAACTCCCAGCCAAAGGGCAGATCTGACCAACTGGCCAATGGCCTGATGGAAGTCTCTGCTCACTAACCCACCCCTCTTTCTGCAGGTCATGGACTCAGGAGAAAGAATCTGAAAATGAAGAAGCTTTTCCCATCAGGAGGCTGCACGTGGTGACAGAAGGGCCAGGGTCACTGGCAGAGTTCAGTAGAGACACTAAAGAAGTAAGCCCCAGCCTCCTCTGGTTGTTGTTGTCCTCAAAAACCACTACCACCAGGCTCAGGGTGGAGGGAGGCAGGCTCAGCTACTGAGGGATGCAGTAAAACGAAAGAGCAGGGCCTACATGGATTCCTAGGACAGAACCTGGTTTCTGAACCGTGAAGGAGGCACAGGAACTTACTGGCCACTTGTGGCCTGCGATGCTGATTGAATCTCCTGTTGGAATGACAGGCCACTGGGCTGGTACTACCCCTACTCAGCCTGAGCAAAGCTCAAGTGGGTGACCCCTGTCAGGGATGAGATTGTTCAGGGAGAGCAAGTGAAGTCCTGGAGGCCCAGCTTATTAGATCTTGGGCAAGGTGTTGATGTCCATGCCCAACCTATCCAGAGTTACTGTGCCCTTCCCTCCCCAGACCACAGCCTACATGCCTGTGGACTTTGAAGACTGCAGTGACAGGGCTCCATGGAACAAGGCTAAGGGAAACCTGGCCAGGTCCAACCAGATGGAGGAAGCTGAGCAGTATACCCGGCCCATCCAGGTGTCCCTATGCCGAAATGCCAAGAGGGCTGGCAACCCCAGCACATACTCACACTGCCCTGGCTTATGTACCAACCCCGGACACTGGGGGAGCCACCCTGAGAGCCCCCCAAAGAAGAAATGCACCACAATCAACCTCACACAGAAATCTGAAACCAAAGACCCTCCCGCCACTCCCATGCAAAAACTCATCTCCCTGGTGAGAGAATGGGACATGGTCAATTGCAAACAGTGGGAATTCCAGCCACTGACAGCCTCCCGGAGCAGCCCCTTGGAGGAGGCCACCCTGCAGCTCCCCTTGGGAAGTGAGGCTGCTTCCCAGCCCAGCCCCTCAGCTGCCTGGAAAGTCCATTCCACAGCCTCAGAGAAGGATCCAGGACCACAGGCAGGGGCTGGAGCTGGACCGAAAGACAAGGGGCCAGAGCCAACCTTCAAGCCATACTTCCCCCAAAAAAGACCCATCACCCTGAAGGACTGGAGCAAGCAGAGGACCAAGGAGAGAGGTGAGTCCTGTCCCACTTTGATCTAAGTCTTATTCACAACAGAGAAGGCAAACTCCTTGGCCAAGATGGCAGAGCAAGTTAGTGACAAAGGAGGACTAGACCCCCCCTGCTCACCAATGCCATCTCTGTGCCAGGCAGCAGACACAGAAATGACCGGCACATTGGCATGGCTGGAGGGGCCAGGAGAACACATGGTGAAGGGATGAGCGCTGTGGGAAGAGGGTACCTATAAAGCAGGAGCACAAAAGAGGCTGAGGGCTGGGGAGTCAGCAGGGGAAGGATGAAGTCCAGGATGTTTGGAAGTGCAGGGCATGAGTCTAGCTGGAGGCCAGGCTTCATGTGCAGATGTGATAAAAGATGAGGCTGAAGACAGAAGTCATCAGGACAGGGCTTGCGGGCCAGCTTCAGGATGTGGTACTCCGTTCTGACCAGGACAGGAGTGAGCAGCCTCTGACGGATTTTAGACAAGAGCACAGGGATCAGGTGTGCCCATCAGAAAGTGTGCTCCAGGAGCAGAGGAAATGCAGCAGGAGCTAGGTGTTCGAAGCCACTTGGAGTTCTTTCTAGGCTAGGGGAAGGAGGCTAGGCAGCTAGGGGATGGAAGGAGGGTTGGGCCAAGGAGGAGCCAGGTTTCTAGCCTGTGGGACTACAAGGGGGTGGATGGGCCCTTACTGAGGTGTGAGTAAGAGAAAGAGCAGAGCTTGGGGAAGGACACACACTAAGTGTGAAATGCCAAGGGACATCCAGGTGGAGAAGCCCAGGAGGTAGCAGGGGCTACAGGGACTGAGCTGGATAGTGTGTGTAGCCAGCTAAGGGGAGGCGGCCAAGGAACTGTGCTGATAATTGCTGTGCCAGGCTGCTGCCTCTGCTCCCTCAAAGCCCTGCCTGCAGTATTGTCACCTTCCCTATTAGTGGCTCCAGCCCTGCTTGGAGGGGCCTTCTTGGACTCTTGCCTGTGAGCCCTAAGTTGGTCTGTTAAGCTTGGGATGACAAAGCATGTCCACTCTCTGGACATGCATCAAAGGCTGGCCCCAAAAGCTCTCAACTTAAAATTTTATATAGATTTCTAGCCCTCAGCTGGGTTACTGTCCACTCCATTTGAGACGTCTTAATTCAACAGAGGAATCTGGAGTTTCTTGGAGTTCCAAAATGTTCAGGATTTGACTTGCAGTGATGCCAGGGCAATGAAGAGAGGAGCGGCCAGGACAGGCCCCTGCCAGCCCAGGGTGTCACTTCTGAGAAACTAGAGATGGCAGCTGTTGCAAGGCTGGGGTAACTTGATTGTACTGTCCTGTCACCAGAGGTCCCCTCCCTCCTTGGGCTCTGAGGTAGCTTAAGGAGAGCCCCTGCTTTGGTAGATTTGATGGTAATTGAAGAAAAGAATTTTAAAAGCCTGGGTGTGGTAGCTTACGCCTGTAATCCCAGCACTTTGGGAGGCTGAGGCGGGTGGATCACCTGAGTTCAAGAGTTCGAGACCAGCCTGGCCAACATGGTGAAACCCCATCTCTTCTAAAAATACAAAAATTAGCCAGGCATGGTGGCACATGCCTGTAATCCCAGCTACTCAGCAGGCTGAGGCAGGAGAATTGCCTGAACCTGGGAGGCAGAGGTTGCAGTGAGCCAAGATTGTGCCATTGTACTCCAGCCTGGGCAACAAGAGCAAAACTCTATTTCAAAAAATAATAATAATAATAAATTTTTTTAAAAGGAGAGCCCCCTCCCTATATTGTTTTCACAGAAATCCCTGCCCCTGAGCAGCCTCTGCCTGAGGCCAGTGAGGTGGACAGCCTAGGGGTTATCCTCAAAGTGACTCACCCCCCTGTGGTGGGCAACGATGGCTTCTGCATGTTTTTTGAGGACAGCATCATCTACACCACACAGATGGACAACCTCAGGCATACACCACCCACAGCCAGCCCCCAGCCCCAAGGTGAGGCTCTGGAACCAGGCCAAGCCCTGCGCCTCCTCGTGAGGATGCCTGAGCCCCCTCCCAGGTTATTTCAGGCAGAGACAGTGGCCTGGGGGCCCTACCCCTCTCCCCCTCCTCACACTGTCTCTAAGGCCCTATTGTTGACAGATGTGGCCACATCTACTTTCCCTCCTCCACAGAAGTGACTTTCCTGAGTTTCTCTCTGTCCTGGGAAGAGATGTTTTATGCACAGAAATGTCACTGCTTCCTGGCTGACATCATCCTGGATTCCATCAGGCAAAAGGACCCCAAAGCCATCACAGCCAAGGTGGTCTCCCTGGCCAACCAGTTGTGGGTATGTGTGATAGGCCCCAGGCCCTGGGGCACCCTATACCTTCTCCACCTCTTCCCCTGTCCCACAGTAAGTGGTGCAAGGCAAGAGGAAGTAAGCCAAGATGGGGTTAAGGAGAAGGCCAGGACCAGAAGAGTGGTGGGACAGGCAGGGACGGGCAAGCAGAGCAGTTGCACCTGGACTGAGCCTCAGCCAAGAGGCAGATTTGCAGTGACAGTGCCTGCCCCCGACCTCTGTGGCTCTGCAGGCCCAGAGAAGTCACTGCTCTGCATCTCACTCTGAGGGGCTAGGAGCTGCCCTAGCCCTGCCTGATCGTGGGCTCTCCTGGCAGACCCTGCACATCAGCCCCAAGCAGTTTGTGGTAGATTTGCTGGCCATCACCGGCTTCAAGGACGACCGGCACACCCAGGAGCGCCTGTACAGCTGGGTGGAGGTGAGGGTCACTTGCAACCCCTGGAAATCCACTGACCCTGTGGATGCCTCAGATGGACATGTGTCTTGCTGCACCAGGGCTGGGTCAGTACTGCCCAGAAAGCTAGACAGGCACCTTAGGCCACTGCTCCCAGGGAGGGAGAAACTGGATGAAATTAACCAATCCAGAGTAGTCCAAAAGCAGTATTTAGGTCACTGGTTTTTATAGTTTTCCTCTAATGATACCAACTGCCTTCATCACTAACAACCCTGGCCACACTTAGGTACACATATCATACGAGCCCAAGCTTTGACTCATATGGGAGTGAGGCCTTTTCAACCAGTGATAGCAGCTTCACCTATCTGGCCACGATGTCACCATTTGTGTACATTCCTTTCATATTTAAACTACTTTTAAGCATTCTTTACAAAGAAAAAGAAAATGTTCAATAAGGGCAAAGAAATGATCAAAGGTTTTTTTGTTGTGGTTTTTTTTTTTTCCTTTTCTGATTCCTTAATCTAATTTTAACATTGAGGTGGAAACGATTTAGGCAGTTTCTCATTGATCTGACACTTCTATAATCAAGAGCATTATTATAACACCTTTTACCATAAGCCCTCTAGTACCCAGTTACCATTAGGCATCTGGCTCATATGTGGTTTGTAAAGGGGAAGTCAGCGTGTGTGGCTAGAAAATGGAAAACTGGTAGCAGGAAACATGTTTTTGACCCTCCAGTCTTTCTGCTTAGTTCCCTGATAGCCATTTCTAGCCCCATCCTGTGAGATGCCCTTGGGCAGAGCTGGGCCCTAGAGCATCAAAAGTCCTCTACAGCCGGGCTTGCCCTGTCCCTGCGGATGGGAGAACCCCACCCACAAGGAGCTAGAGTAGGCAACTGGCCAGGAAATCAGGGATAAGACTGGCCTTTCCTTCCAGCTTACACTGCCCTTCGCCAGGAAATATGGCCGCTGCATGGACCTGCTCATCCAGAGGGGCCTGTCTAGGTCTGTCTCGTACTCCATCCTGGGAAAGTACCTACAAGAGGACTAGGGTGTCCAGAGATACAGCCCTTTGTGCCCCACCCACCAAGGTTCATGTTAACTGGAGATAGCCCCAGAATGCATGTGCCCATCAGTGGGTACATATCAGTCTATTTTTTATTATAAACAAATAAAACAGTAAATCACACATCAAAGACCTAGACTCCTTCTCTGAGACACCAAAGGCCTAACAACCAGTAAGATAATTTTAGACAACTCTGTTGAAAGTTATTCAAAAGGCATCAAGTCAAAATAACCAAAATGCCCCCGTAAAGAAGTGGCTGGGCCTGGGGGCCAGGACAGGCAAGCATCAGGGCCCTGTAGAGGTGGACCTGCCCCTATGGTAACAGCTCGGCTTTAAGTCCAGGGATTAGGGATCAGCTGCTAGGAGCCCACCTATGTTCTTCCTGAGGGGTGGGGGCAGCCTAGTCACTGCCCAGAGGCACATGGTCCCCCACCAGCCTACAGCATGAAAACACCCAATGTCTGCTCTAGCCTGTTCTTAACCCACAACTGGGATGGGAGCTGAGGACAGGAGAAGGGGTCATGGGGCCAGGAGCCTATTAAGGCTCTACAACCAGACTCCCCTAGAGAGGCCCCGTGCCAGTTAGTCCGATGGCCACACACATCAGAAAGGGTAGTCAACAGTGCTGCACACGTAGGTTGGAGGCGGCCCAGGTGTCCGCCACACCCTGGTCACAGCAGATCCAGAGAGGCAATGTTCCTTGGAGCTGCAGGCTGCTGGATCTACTGCTCGTCCAGTCCCGAGCTCAGACCTGCAGAGCCAGGCCAGGCATGAATGCCTGCTTCCCTGACTCTGGGCCCAGGGGGTGTCTGGGGAATGGCTCTGGCCCACCCACCCCAAGCTCTACCCAAAGTAAAGGGCTACCCTGTCCTGGGAGGGGCTGGTCACAGTCACAGGCCCAGTCTGGGCTGGGGAAGGGCTGGTGGGTAAGGGCAAATGGCACTCACACAGGATAAGTCCTCAAGGCCCCTACCCAGGGCCTGCCCTGACACACAGCTGCTATCAGAGCCACTGGAGCCACTGGCTGATGGGCACTGGGATGAGACCTCTGAGTCCTCAGGAGCTAGGGAGGGAGACTGGGTGAGCTGTCAGCACGGAAGGCCCCAGACCCCAAGCCATGCCCTCCTGTCTCTGGCTGGGCCCAGACATACTCAAAGAGGGCTGGCTGCCCAGCTCTGCCTCAGTCTCCAGTGCTGCTTCCTCCAGGAAGTTGGGGGGATACCGGGGACAGTGGAGACCCAGAAGAGCTGGGTCTCTGTACAGGTGCAGGTTGAGGGACCCCAGAACAGAGCAAGAGGCAGGGTCTCCAGGAAGGGAGTTCGAGGCCCCCAGGTAGAGGCTGTCATAGTCCAATGGGGCCACGGCAATGGACGCCCGAGATCGAACTTCTGCATAAGAGAGAGGGTCAGTCTGGGACAGGCCAGAGCCTAGCCTGACCCCAGATCCCAAGGAGAGTGCGGGTCAGCACTGACGGAAGGCCACAGTGCTTCCCGCACAGCTTTCCTACTCCTACCCGACACCCTGTAGCCTGCCTGCTACCTCGGCACTTCAGGACACAGTTGATGGTGCGGTCGTTGATGGCTTCCTCGCTGGGGGCAATGTCTCGGAAGGCCTTATTCCCCACACCCATGGACACCATCTCAGCCATGCGCACCTCTGGGTGGAGAGTGGACATAAGTGGGACGTTTCTGGACATAAGCTTGTCCTTGGGCCTCTACCACCCCCTAAATAAGTCTTTCCCATACACCTCCATCCAGCACATTAAATTGTCCTGTGAGCTGAGCCTTTCTAGTGCCAGGTGCCCTCCTCCCAACAATCCTGTGGGGCAGGTGCCATATTCCCCTTTTAAAGATGAGGCCCCTGGCCAGGCACAGTGGCTCATGCCTGTAATCCCAACACTTTGGGAGGCCGAGGTGGGAGGATTGTTTGAGCCCAGGAGTCTGAGACTAGTCTGGGCAATATAATGAGACCTCTATGAAAAAATTTTAAAAATTAGGCATGGTGGCCAGGCGCGGTGGCTCACGCCTGTAATCCCAGCACTTTGGGAGGCTGAGGCGGGCGGATCACGAGGTCAAGAGATCGAGACCATCCTGGCTAACACGGTGAAACCCCGTCTCTACTAAAAAAAAAAATACAAAAAACTAGCTGGGTGTGGTGGCGGCGCCTGTAGTCCCAGCTACTCGGGAGGCTGAGGCAGGAGAATGGCGTGAACCCGGGAGGCGGAGCTTGCAGTGAGCTGAGATCACGCCACTGCACTCCAGCCTGGGTGACAGAGTGAGACTCCGTCTCAAAAAAAAAAAAAAAAAATATTAGGCATGGTGGCACATGCCTGTAGTCTCAGCTACTTGGGAGGCTTAGGTGGGAAGAATGCTTGAGCTTAGGAGGCAGAGGCAACAATAAGCAGAGATCATGCCACTGCACGCCATCCTGGGCGACAGAGTGAGACCCTGTCTCCAAAAATAAAGAGAGAGAGACAGCCATGATGCCCCTGATACTCCGAGAAGTTCATGTTGTATTCAAAGTCAGAGGCAGTGACAGCAAGGCTGCCTGGCTTTGAATTCCTTTCTACTGCACTGGTGGCTGTCGCTGGGCCTCCTCCTCACTTCCCAAGCTTTTCCAGGTCCCTGGGCTCCTATGGGTCAATGTAAGCTCTCCAGCGAGGGGAGTGTGGGGTGAAGGAGGGGCAGGGACCCACCCTTGTTGTGGACGGCCTGCCTCCAAAGCAGGCGGGAGATGTCAGCTGTCCAGGCCTGCTTGATGGCCAGGCTGGAGGCCTGAAGCACAAAGGTGTCCCTGGCCTTGCGGCGGCGGAACCAGATCTCGAAGCGCAGGTTGCTGTCCCCACAGCACTCAGTGAGACCAAGGTCTGCCATCTGTGGCCAGCGGGGAGAGAGGGGCTTGGTAAGGCATGGGTCGGGAACATAAGTGGCGGGGCTGGGGTGGGCAGGCCTACCTTGAAGGAGCGCTTATAGGCAAATGTGTCAACCCCTGTGGGCCCATGGCGAGGCTTGCTGAAGAGCAGCAGCTCCTCAAAAAGGAAGATGCGGCGCACGGACTTGTGGCGCCCAGTGCGCACCACAAACTCATCCTGTCGCACCAGCTGCCCCTGTTCCTTGAGGTTAACCTGCAGAGTTGGGGGCCAGTGGGTGGCCGGCCTCTTCTGCCTTCTTCTTCCACACCCACCGCCCTTGCCCATCACAGCTTGGGATGACTCACATCACAGCCCTGGATGGCATCCATGGCCAGCAGGTCGTTTCCGTGCCGCAGCTGGAAGTGCACAAGGCTTTGGGCCTCCCTCAGCGCACTGAGCTCTTGCGTGGGGCCCCCGCAGGCCCGTGCCAGCTCCTGCAGCAGCAGCGCATACTTGCCCATGCGCTGGATGGGCTTTAGCAGGTAGGAAGCCAGGTCCAGGTGGTCCCCCAGAGCTTGCTGCTTGTCCTGTGGGTGGGTGGGAGACCACTGAGTGATTTGGGGGCACTCCCCGCATCCCCTACTCTTCCTAGTCTCAGGTTCACGTACCTTGAAGAAGGTGTGCCCATAGCTGGACATCAGGGCATCAGAACGAGGCTTATTCTTGCTGTAGAGCGCGTACATCCCAAACTGCACCCTCTACAAAGACATGTGGCTCAGCCCCAGTGCAAAGGGGCCAGCTCCCTAAGGCTGGCACAGGATAGACCACCCTCAGCTTGAGAGGACCAAGATGCCAGTATATGGCTCCCAGGAAGGCCTCTCCCTACAGACCCAATCTGCCCTGCTTTGAACAAGGGGTGATCTGGCGAGAACAGTACTGGGCAGAGGGGGGTGTGCCCACAGGCCCCTGAGGAAGAAGCCCCTTGCCCTCGGACTGAGCCCCTGCCTTCAGCTCTGCTCCTCCCATGGCTCTAAGAGCTCACCTCACTTGGGACTGTCCTGCTCACTACACTCAGTCACCCCTTTGGCATGCCCCCTTCCTCCATATGACCTTGCACTCTGGGTGGGACACTCACTCCAGCCCCTCCCCTATTCCTCAGCTTAAATATCAGCCCCTCAAAGGCTTCCTCTTGTACCAGGTGTCCTGGCACCGCACTCAGGCCCTCTAAAGCGGAACCTCTGCCCCGCCAGTAATTCACAAACATCTATTCTGCTTATTTTCCTCCTAGCCCCAACTATAATCTACAAGTATCGTTCTTGCTTCTATGTCTCCTCCACTGAACTAAGAGCACTCTCAGGTGCAGAAGCTTGCCAGTCTTGCTCATAGCTGTACCCAGCACAGGGACTGGCACCAAGTATGTGCCCAGCAGCAACTTGGGGACTGTGGCAGAACGAGCTGATACCATGTGGCCTGTTGGGCTTACATGGCGCAGGAAGGCATAGGCCACTCGTGGTGGGTGCCGGGTGCAAGCCTCCAGCTCACGCAGGAAGAAGTGGCAGTGGAAGTCCCGCAGCTTCTCCAGATTGCCAAAGAGGTGGGCACGCTGGCCACGGAGGCCCTGGGGCACATCAGGGCGATCCAGCTCGGGGAAATAGTTCTCCATAGTGTACTCTAGAGCCCGGACATACTCCCGCTCCGTGGCCACCATCTCTGCCAGCACCAGCTGTAGCCTACCAGGTATGGGGAGTCAGGACCCAAGACATTTCTCCTCTACTGCCCTCCCCACCCTGCCTACTACCCATACCTGTTGGGGCTCCTGGGGTCAGAGCTGCCCGGTGGAGGCACAGTAGGGGATGCCTGGGGCGGGGCACCTCCTCCAGCCTCTGGTCTGCAGCAGGCAGCAATAGTGGCCGCGTGGTGGCGGTGGCGGGCAGGTTCACTGAGACTCTGCCCCAGATTCCGATCGAAGCTGTAGGCCTTCCTCAGGGGAGGATGGGCAGGTGCAGTGGGGACCTGGCTGACACACAGGCTAGCTGTGCTGCCCACCGGTGGTAGCTTCAGTAAAGCCTCAAGTTTTTGGTCCAGGGCTAGCCAGGTGTCCTGGCATCGTGCCCAGGCCCAGCGGCACTCCTGGCGGATGGCCTCTGAGCCCAGCCCCGTGGCCAGAGCCCACATCTTTCGGAAGTGGGCAGGAGGCAAGTCAGGGTGCCTGGTCCAGTGCAGCTGCAGCTGCTGCAACACAACCCCTGGGCGTTCCTGCACAAGCTCTGCCAACACTCGCTGCCCCTCCTCAGCCCACATCGAAGCCTGCAACACCAGGGCCGGACAAGCATTAGAGGAGAATCCCGCCAAGCCCACTGGACACTCTGCTCCTCTACCCACTCCCCATTCCCACAGGATGCTGCCCAGGACACAGCCCCAGTGACTGGGTTTTAGGGTCAAACTGAAGACCAGGGAAGAGAACAGGCAGCATGACCAAGAAGAGCTCACGCTCTGCTGAAGCTGGGGCTGCCACCCCTCCGGCCTCATGGATCACTTGTTGCTGGGGAGACTCTCACCCACCTCCCTGAAGAGCTGAAACAGCCTCTCAGCATCTGCCAGCCGCTGGCACCGCTGGGCCAAAGCCCTAGAGAATTCAGTCAGTTGGGCTCGCAGGGCCAGAAAGCGTGCCCCAGGGGGGCCCAGTTCAGCCGCCTCCCAGCCAGTCAGTGGCTGCAGAAACTTCTCCCCTTGCCTGACCTGCTCCTGCAGAGACAGAGACTAGGCTCAGCCAGTCCGGGCTTGGTGGTTCAGCCCCCAGACCCAGATCCTTCCTGCTGACATATCGACATGTCCCCATCAAGTCTGTCCTGTGGTGGAACACCTACCCCTTATCTCCCACTTGCCACCCACATCCACTCTCCTTCTCCACAGCCAAATTCCCTACAGGAATCGCCCTCTCTAGCTCCACTCCACAGCCAAATTCCCTACAGCCCTCTCTAGCTCCACTCTGCCCCATCCGCAGCGCTTCTCAGGCCTCACTGAGTCCACCTCTCAGCACCATTCAGCCCACTCTCTGCTGGGCTCCCCCCGCTCCTCCCCATGCTCCTGATTCTCCTCACTCTTCTCCGGTGGCTCGTCCTCCTCCCCTTCCCTCACCCAGGCCATTAAACACTGGGGATCCTGAGGACAGTGCACTCAATCTCCCAGGCACTCTCATGTAACTGACTTCAAACGTCATCCAAACACCTGGACCCACCAAGTGATCCTCTCCAGCCAGACCGCTCCTCTGAGCTCCAGGCCCGAGACCCAAGGGCCCTCCTCTCATCCCTCACAGCCATCTCAAAAGCATGCCCAAGACTGGACTCTCGAATGCCCTTTCCCCCAGATGACCTCGTCTCCTAGTCTGTCAGGGAACAGCGCCCATTCATCCTTGCAACATCCCTGACCCTTACCCTCCCACACGGGTCCACAGCAAATCCCATCAACTTCTCCAACCCGTCTCCCCTGCCACTATCCTGTCCAGAGAAGGCATTATTTCCCACCTGGACTACTGCAATTGCCTCTTCACTGCACTCCCCATGCCCATCCTCCAAGTCACTGTCTACTTGGAAACTAATGTAATCTTCCTAGAATACGGATCTGATTATGTGGCCTTCCTGATTAAACTTTATACTGACTGCTACAGGGCCCAGTGATGTGGCCACTGACCAGGCTTGTCCCACCACAACTGCCCCCACTCTTTCTCCCTCTCTGCTCTGCACTTCAGCCTCACTGGCCTTATGTTTCCTCAGGCACACCACCCTCCTTCCTGCCACAGGATCTTTGTGCATGCTGTCTTCTAAGCCTGGAATGTGCCCCCACCCTCAACCCTCTTCTGCCTGGTTGACCTCAACTTATCTTTCAACTCTCAGCTCAAAAGTCACCCAAAAAAAGCTTGCCTGACACTCCTGCTGGGTAAAGTCTTGGTTATACCCTCAGGCAGAATCACCTGCACTGATTCTCTCCAGAGATCCTGCCTGGGTTTACAGGCACGTATATGACTGTGATTAATTATAACTGATACTCTCTATGGGACTATAAGGTCCAAGAGAGCAAGGGATTGAATTTCTTTCACAGTTCTGCATTCCTAGTTCCTGGCATTGCATCCCAATACCCATGGCATGAACAACTGACCACACATACCTGGGCAACCTCGTACAGCTCCCGAAAAGAGCCTTGGGCCTGGAGCAGCATGTCCAGCGAGGGCTCCCCAGGCTCCTCCAGCGCTGGCCAGCCCACCTGCTGCAGCCACACTTCAATCTGGAGGGGCACAAGCAGGGCAAGGTGAAGAGAGCTGCCATGGATTGGGGGCTCACGTTTGAGATCGGGGCAGGGCCCACTCTGGGCAAGTAGTTCCGACCTGGTGCAGTCCGCCCTCCTGGGCCTCCAGTGTTTGGACCAACTCTAGGGCCTGTATTCGCTGGTTGCTTTGTAGGGTCAGTTGGTGCAGCAATCCATCCACCCGGTCATATAGCTCGTCAGCCTTGTCCATTGCTGTCCTGGTGTAGGGTATACCATCTTAGACCCCCTGCCTTGCACCACTCCACGCTGTCCTGGCACCCACAATCCTGCCAGGTTCTGAGCTAGCCAGATGAGTCCTGGCATAGAATATGGTGGGCTGGGGCAAAATCTGGGGGCCGGGCTTGCACCCACCTGTAATCTGGACTCAGGGTCACCTCTGGGACCTCTTGCTTCAGCCATGTCAGCTCCCGGCCCCCCTGGCATTGTAGCCATGCCAGCCGTGGCGAGTCTAGCACCTGCTGCATCAGGACCTCTGTCTGCTGTAGCAGCTGACCGACCTCCTGTGATTGAGGGCAATAAGCAGTGGAGGTGGCCGTGGGAGAAAAGGAGGGAGACAGGGAGCATTCATGGAGGGATTGGGAGGGGACACTCACCCCAGACTCCATGGGCTGGGGCACAGCCTTCACACTTTCGATGGCCCCCTGGAGCAGGGCACAAGCCGCCTGGCAGTTCTGCAGTAGGGCTTCCAGCCGCTGTAAGCAGGGGCAGGCATGACTGGAGCAGCACGCAGTGTTGGTTCTGGGCTTCCTGGGTTCCAGGCCACTGCAGCCAGCTTTGTGCTGTTCAAGCCAGTCCAAGAGGCTCCTCCGCAATCCCAAGTTGCCTATATAACTGCCCCCACACCCCGCCCAGTATACTGACCCTCCGGAAATCCAGCCAGGCCCGGTGGCAGTAAGGCAGGCCTCCTCCTAGTGAAGTGGGCAGCCCCGCCGTTGGGATGTGGGTCAGCAGGCTTTGAGAGGGCAACTGCTCCAGCTACAGGAGAGGAAGGTGTTGTGACCCAGGCCTAGGGAGGAGGCACCCCGCCTCTACCCCTAGCCTAACTGGACTTAGTACCTGCAGCCCGGAAGGCACTTCCTTCAGCAGCGTGCTTCCCACTAGCAGCACCTGGTACACGGCCCCTGGGGCTGCTTCCTGCAAGGAACCTGAGCTCAGCCCTATCCCCAGCTCTACAGAAAAGGGCACAATGGCTCATGCCTGTAATTGTAGCAATCTGGGAGGCAAGGCAGGAGGATCACCTGAATTCAGGAGTTCAAGATCAGCCTGGCCAACATGGTGAAACCCCCCTCTACTAAAAATACAAAAATTAGCTGGGCATGGTGGCAGGTGCCTGTAATCCCAGCTATTCGGGAGGCTGAGGCAGGAGAATCACATGAACCCGTGAGATAGAGTTTGCAGTGAGCCAAGATCGCACCACTGCACTCCAGCCTGGGCAACAGAGTGAGACTCCGTCAGAAAAGGAAAAGGAAAGGAAAGGAAAGAAAAGAAAAGAGAAAAGAAAAGGAATGAGGGGAGCTACAATCCCGTACTCACTTGTAGTTGGCTGAGCCCAGAGAAGAGGGAAGAACTTGGGGAACAAATTCGGGCATCAACTAGCACTGTCAGTCCCAGTGCCTGTACTTCGGGCCTAAAGGGGTGAGCTTCAGTTCAGTACCTGACTCCCAGTCCTCACAGCTGGCTCAGGCTCAGTCTCCCAACCCCCACCCTCAAACCTGGGGATGCTTCGCAGGTACAGCAGGAGGCGGATGAGTTCCTGGCTGCTGCACTCAGGCTGAAGCCAGGCTGGGCTGTGGGCACACAGAAGCAGTACTGCCCGGCCTTGGACATCGCGAGTCCCTATGGGGAGGAAGCAGTGAACTCCTGCCCCATTGGGCCACTCCACCTCCACCGCCTCTAGGCCCTCCCGGCTACCTGGCAAGGTGGCCATACCACTGGCCAGCAGCTCCCAACAGAGGTCTTGGGCCAGGAGGCAGTCAGCAGGCTTAGGGAAGCTGGATCCACTGGGGGCTTGGGAAGGGAAATGACTTGGGTCTGCCTTGGGCCACCTATCCAGAGACCCCTCCTTGGATCCCGGCTTCAGCCTGAGTCGGGTCAGAGACCTCCAAGGTCTTGACACTCATTTCTCCAGGCATCCCTATTCCCTTCCCAGACTTCCCTAGCCCAGCCTTCCTTACCTGCCTCCAGCAGCTTTGATGATTTCTCTGATAAAGGGTCTCCAAGGCCCACAGGGTTGCTGTCCAATCCCCCAGGGCTCAAGCCAGATGGCATCACCCTGCTTGGACCTGGGTCCACTACCAACCCTACCCCTGGGGTGTCACCCTCACCCTGTGCCAAGTTGAGGTGGGAGGACATGGGGCATAGGAGGCTCTCCACTCCAGAGGGACCTGGCCCTTCTGACAGGACGGAGGAGCTTTCTACTTTGCCCCTGTGGGGATCCCCCGACTCATCTGCAGCCAGGAGTAACTGAAGCTTCCTGGACAAGGGGCTGCCCTGTAGCCCCTCATCCTGGGCGGCCCCGGTTGGTGGTCTTGGAGGACCCGGGTCCTTAACCTGCATCTGGGAAGCAGGTTCTTCCTCTTCCCAGGCATCCCTGAAACTGCACACAGCAAATCTCCAGTCGGTGGCATGGCCCTGGGAGTCTGGGGACTCATCCCCATCCTCCAGGGGCCTTTCCATCACGCCCTCCTAAAGGTGGGCCTGCTCCGGGCCAGTGGGAGAGGGCTGGGCCTCAGTGTGAACCAGGCTGAAGACAGTCGAGTGGGATTCAGTGGGCAATGCAGGCGAAAGGCATGGGCCGCAGAAGGTGCCAGTCTTAGTGCCAGGGCACAGGAACTGCAATTCAGGCCTGGGGAGAGGGAATAATGTTAGGGGCGTCCCTCTGTCCAGGTCCCCTGTCGGACGCCCGTGGGCCTCTGTTCCGTGCGCGCCCACCCTCAGCGTCCCCACGGCCACTCTCTGCAGGCCCATGCCCATGGGGGCGGCCCCGCCATGGCGCCACGCTGCCTCGTATTCGCTCTCCCGCCGGCCCCGCCGGGCCCTGGCCTCGTTGTGGGGCCTGGCGCGCGCCCCACGTCGCCCTCTGGCGACACTCACGCCCCCGGGCCGCTTCGCGGGGAACCGCGAAGCCGGAGAGCCTTCGAACAGACGGCGGCCTCGACGGCGAGTACAGCGTGCCCGCGCGGCGTCACCGGGCACCGCCTCCTGGCCGCTAGGGAGGGAGGGCAGGGCCGCCGGGGCGCGGCGCCGCGCCGCCCCCTGGGGGCCGGAGGACGGAGCCACAGCCCGCGCAGGTCTCGACGGGGCACAGCCCGGCCGGCGGGGAAGATGAGGTTCCGGCCCCCTCAGCAACCCCCGCTCGCCGCGGTCCTCTCCACGGGCCCGGACGGCCCGCCAGCCCCGCCCCGCCGCAACCCCGGGCCCCGCAGACCGCGCGCCCCACCCGCGGCGTCGCAGTGCGTGGGTCGGGGCAGCGACCAACGGCCGGCAGCACCACCGTGCCCACTTCCCGGGCCTGGCAAGGACGCCGGAAGCGCTGTCCCGCCAGGAAGGCCGCGTGGGTGCGCATGGGTGAGTGCGCGGCGGGGTGGGGGGGCGGGGGGCAGTGGCGGGGAGAGCACTGCGGGATGGGGAGGGGTGGGGGCTCCCAGGGGCTTCCGCGGCTGAATGAGCAGACGGCAGACGGGAGGGGAAGGGCTTCTGTGTAGGGAAGCGGGACGCTGCCTCGGCGCGGGCACCCAGAGACAGGTCGCATGATCCCACGCGGGATGGGGCTGCCATCGGGGTGGGAGTGAGACCAATGGGTGGAACTGATCCAGACCTGCCAGAGTCCCCCAGATCCACCACCCCTTTGCCATCCGTGGCACCCCCTTACCCCCTTCTCCACAAAGTCCAATGCAGGAGGCTGGTGCTGAGGTGGGGTCCTGGAGCCAGAGCACCCAGCCCAGGCCTGGCTTCTCCACTTACCTGCTGGGGGCTCTCCAGGAACTCTGCTCTTTGAGCCTCACCCTCCTCACCTGTAAAAATGGAAAGTCATTTTTCTCCTGGGGTTGCCATGAGGACTGGGGAAGACTCCCTATGTTATACGTCCACCTGCTGCCAGCACTCAGGCTGTGTTGGTGCCCTGCCCCCTCATTTCACCCTGACCACCCCCAGTCAGGGAATCCTGAACTGATGAAAGTCACTTGGGTAGCTGTGTGATTTAAGTTCCCTTTGGGGCATGTGGGCCTGGCCTGACACTCCCCAGAATTTGTGGGAAGATTGTAGGAAGGTCAGCTCTGTGACCAGGAGAAGACCTTGAGCCCCAAGGTGTGCCCAGGCCCATGGTCCCTGGGAAGAGGGGGCACCCGGTGCTACGGCTTCCCTGGCTCTAAGGCAGGCGCCTCTTTCACCAACGTGGGGATGACAACAGGCACAGTAGGACCAACAGCAGTCTCCCCACCCAGCCCAGCCCAGCCCCCAGAGTCCAGACTTTCAGGCAGCTACCGAGGAGCCTTCATGAGCAGGTCTGGCTGCCAGAGGGGAGCCTTGGAGTTGTGCTGCTCTATCCCTAACTCCCAGCCAGACCTCTCTTCCCACCCTGCTGGCTTCAGAAAGCATCTTCCAACCTTGGCTTCTTCCCCGGTTCTGTCCCAGGGCCACCCCCACTGAGTCACTGCCTTCTGCTCCCTCCCTCCCCTTCTGCTGCCCACTGGCACCCACCAGCCAAGGCCCCCAGGAGCCCTAAGAGCTGGGAGGGACCTGCTGGCAGGCACACATACCCCTGTGAATGCCAGAGGCAAAGAAAAGCCTCAAGCCACAGGCTATAGCTGACCCTGGCACCCTGGGCACAGCAGGCAGATTCAGGGGAGGTACAGCCACACTGAGATAGAGGCAGGGCTAGGCCCTGGTTTCTCCACTCCACAGAGAATGTGCATTGTAAGCTTCACGGAAACAGAGACTGTATGTTATCCACTTCCGTCCTTCCAGCATCCGGCACAGGGCCTGGCACAGAATAAATGCTTTGGGGCGCTTGACACTCATCACACTACCCCTGCCCTCCTGAGGCTCCACATCTATGTATCAGATGGAAACCAGAGTCACAAATGGAGACAGATTCAGAGACTCAGCCCGAAAGGAGACAGAAGAGGCAGAGAGCTACAGGTTGCATGGCCCCAGGATGGCAAAGGTACAGATAGAAATGAGGACACACTGAGGCCTAGTGGGGAATATTGGGGAGCTGGGCCTGAAGCCAGCCAGGGGTGGCTGACCACAGCAGGCTTTGTGGGCTGAGCTTGCAGGACTGAGCAGTGACTCATGGGGCCCATCTCTGTGGCTCTCCTGGCAGCAGAATCAACTCACAGCAGCCTTTTCCACTGAGATCATAAAATGGGAATGGGCCTCCCTCCCCTGACCCTTCCCCAACTCTCCCTCAGCCTCCCATTTCTTGCCGACGTGACTCAATCAAAAAATAAAATGGGCCGGGCACTGTGGCTCATGCCACAAAATCCCAGCACTTTGGGAGGCCAAGTCAGGGAGATCACCTAAGGTCGGGAGTTCCAGACTGGTTTGGCCAACATGGCAAAACCCTGTCTCTACTAAAAATACAAAAATTAGCCAGATGTGGTGGCGGGCTTCTGTAATCCCAGCTACTTGAGAGGCTGAGGCAAGAAAATCACATGAACCTGGGAGGCAGGGGTTGCAGTGAGCCAAGATCACACCACTGAACTCCAGCCTGGGTGACAGAGCGATACTCTGTCTCATAAATAAATAAATAAAAAGGGAGGGGAGGGCTCTGGGCCTCACTGGGCCTAGTGACAACAGACCCATAGTCATTCGCCTTGCACACCCCTCTTCAGTACTACCCCAAATACTGAGGGCAACAAATACCCCAGAACTTCCAGACCTCACTTGCCTTTGACCTAAATAAACTCCAGACTCCTTGGTATGACAGTCAAGGCCACTTAGAAGCATCACAGCCTTCCCATCTACCTCCCAGACTGGCCTGGAAAACAAATCTGATCACTAGTCTAGTCTCACACTGGCTCCTCTTCTTGAAGGCCCATGCCCATCTCCCCTAATCAAAATCCTTCCTCCATTGAGGCCTGGGTGCAGCACCTCCTTCACGAAGCCTTCCCCAGCCAAGTTCTTTCAGCTCAAGCCACCCTGCCCAGTCACATGGCAAGGACCCATGGATAAGCACTTGATGCATTTGCTCTCCTGCATCCAAGACACCTGCCTACCTCCCCATCAAACCCACCATGCTCATCTGCCCCATGACTGCAACCTCTGCCTCCCAGGCTCAAGTGATTCTCCTGCCTCAGCCTCCGCAGTAGCTAGGATTACAGGCATGTACCACCATGCCCAGCTAATTTTTGTATTTTCAGTAGAGATGGAGTTTTGGCATGTTGGCCAGGCTGATCTTAAACTCCTGACCTCAAGGGATCCACCCGCTTCGGCCTCCCAAAGTGCTGAGATTATAAGCATGAGCCACCACACCCAGCCTGACAAATAATGACATTTATGATCCCTTACCTTGAGCCAGGCTATGGGTAGATTCTTCCCATTAAATTTTATCATTTAATCCTGACAGCAGCCTTATGAAGTGAGTATGATTATCTCATTTGAGAGATGAGGACACTGAGGCTCAGAGAGAGCATGTAACACACCCAGAATGACACTGGTGAGTGGCAGCTGGGGCTGTTGACTTGAAAGTGTTGACTACAGCTGGGTGTGGTGGCTCACACCTGTAATCCCAGCACTTTGGGAGGCAGAGGCGGGTGGATCACCTGAGGTCAGAAGTTTGAGACCAGCCTGGCCAACAATGGCAAAACCCTGTCTCTACTAAAAATACAAAAAATTAGCCAGGCATGGTGGCGGGCACTTGTAATCCCAACTACTTGGGAGGCTGAAGCAGGAGAATTGCTTGAACCCGGGAGGCAGAGGATGTGGTAAGTCGAGATCATGCCATTGCACTCCAGCCTGAGTGACCTGAGTGATAGAATGAGACTGTCTCAAAATAAATAAATAAATAAATAAATATTAAAAAAATAAACTGTTGACTACTAGTTAACTACAAGGCCTTATCACTGTGGACTGTGCACAACCTGAAGGCAAAGCCCAAGTCACTCTTCCTTCTCATCACACCTTTCCTGCGCATAATGCAGAAAAAGTAAAGGTAAGTTGGCTTAAAGTATAACCTTCCAAGTGTCTCAGAAGTCCTTCAGATCCAGAGAGCCAGAAAGTAAGTTAGTTATTACCTAGGGCTGAGGAGGGCCAGGGATGAGGACTGACTGCTAATGAGTACAGGGTTTTTTTGGGGGATGATGAAAATGTTCTAAACTTAGATTGTGGTAAGGGCTGCACAACTCTATGGGTATATTCAAAACACTGAACTGTACACTTTAAATGGATGAATTTTTATGTTATGTGACTTATATCTCAAATGTATAGATATATATGGTTTTTGTTTTTGTTTTTGTTTTTGTTTTTTGAGATGGAGTCTTGCTCTGTTGCCCAGGCTAGAGTGCAGTGGTGCAATCTCGGCTCACTGAAACCTCCGCCTCCAGGGCTGAAGCAATTCTGGTTCCTCAGCCTCCCAAGTAGCTGGGACTAAAGTCATCATACCCAGCTAATTTTTTGGATTTTTGGTAGAGACAGGGTCTTGCTATGTTGCCCAGGCTAGTCTTGAACTCCTGGCCTCAAGCAAACCACCTGCCTTGGCTTTCCAAAGTGCTGGGATTATAGGTATGAGCCACTGTGCCCAGCTCTCAAAGATTTTTTTTTTTTTTTTTTTTTTTTTTTTAAGATGGAGTCTCTCTATGTCCTCCAGGCTGGAGTACGGTGGCATGATCTCAGCTCATTGCAACTCTGCCTCCTGGGTTCCAGCCATTCTCCTGCTTCAGCCTCCCGAGTAGCTGGGATTACAGGTGAACGCCACCAGGCCTGGCTAATTTTTGTTATTTTTAGTAGAGACGGGGTTTCACCATGTTGGCCAGGCTGGTCTCAAACTCGACCTTAGGTGATCCACCTGCCTCAGCCTCCCACAGTGCTGGGATTACAGGTGTGAGCCACCGTGCTGGGCCAAATTTTTTTTTTTTAAGTCATTTAGACACCAGTGGAATTGGATTTGGGACTGCTTTAATCTAGGGATTTGTTTTCTTTTGTTTGTTTTTGTTTTTGTTTTTGTTTGAGACGGAGGTTCACTCTTCTTTCCCAGGCTGGAGTGCAATGGTGTGATCTCAGCTCACCGCACCCTCTGCCTCCGGGGTTCAAGCTGTTCTCCTGGGTTCAAGCAATTCTCCTGCCTCAGCCTTCCTGAGTAGCTGGGATTATAGGTGTGCACCACCACGCCCAGTTAATTTTGTATTTTTAGGAGAGACGGGGTTTCTCCATGTTGGTCAGGCTGTCTCGAACTCTCGACCTCAGGTGATCCGCTCACCTCAGCTTCGCAAAGTGCTGGCATTACAGGTGTGAGCCATCGCACCCGGCCATCTAGGGATTTCTATTCGTGTTTCTGGACCCCACACTATCTGCTTTGCATCATAAACACTCAGAGATGGCCAGGCGAGGTGGCTCACACCTGTAATTCCAACTCTAGAGGAGGCCAAAGCAGGAGGATTATTTGAGGTCAGGAGTTCAAGAACAGCCTGGGCAACATTGTGAGACCCTACCTCCAAAAAAATATATATATATATGTGTGTGTGTGTGTTTGTGTACATATGTATATATATATGCCAGGTGCAGTGGCTCACACCTGTAATCCCAGCACTTTGGGAGGCTGAGGCAGGCAGATCGCTTGAGGTCAGGAGTTCGAGACCAGCCTGGCCAACATGGTGAAACCCCATTTCTACTAAAAATACAAAAAATTAGCCAGGCACGGTGGCATGTGCCTATAGTCCCAGCTACTTAGGAGACTGAGACGGAATTGCTTGAACCCAGGAGGTGGAGGTTGCAGTGAGCCGAGATCACGCCACTGCACTCTAGCCTGGGTGACAGAGTAAGATCCTGTTTCTAAAAATAAATAAATATAATAAAAACAAAAATTAAAAATTTAGCAGGCATGGTGGTACACACCTGTAGTCCTAGCTACTTGGGAGACTGCGCCGAGAATATTCCTAGAGCCCAGGGGTTCCAGGCTGCAGTGAGCTGATTGTGACACTGCACTCCAGACTGGGTGATGGAACAAAATCCTGTTTCCAAAAATAAAAAATAAACACTCGGGGTAACCAAATCCCGTGAGCCCTTGAGATTGCCTTCCCATCTGTTATGTGCAAAAGGCCACCTATGTTCACGTGTCCTGTACCTGCATCCAGGTTTTCAAGAAATGCTCATCTGGTCCTAGGTATGTGGGGTGCTGCATCAGGGCAGCTTGGCACCTGACCTCTGGGGTCTTTCCCTGCTAGCCTTTCTCATTTTGTAGACTTCTAGTTCTGTAACTCCATGCCAAAACAGTGATCCCCTCGACTACCATGGCAGGACCCCTGCTAAGGGGACAATATTGGGAAAGTATTGGGGAACACATGATGGGACCAGAAGGATGAACAGTCCTGCTTAGGATTCCCCTCCATTCTCAATCCCTGGGGCAGGCAGTTGGGTTCTCACCTCCTTCACCAGATGCCCCTGTTGTTGCCCCCCACCCTAAGAATGCTCTGACACATGGACACAAGACACCCATCCATCTGAGAGATGTTTAATGTATCTTAGGTTCAAGGTACAAAACACAAGGCAGGTGCTGACCCTTGGAAAGTCACCTGCTGTCAGCCCCTGCTTAGCCAGGCATCCCAGCCCCCAGAGCAGTGGAGGTGGCCCTGAGATGCTAGGTTCCTTCTCTGTTTGGGGAATGTTCAGGTAGTGACATTGCAGCCCAGAGGCCACTATGTCCCCTCCTCAAAAAACCCAGACCCAAGGATCAGAAAGGTCCAGACTTAGACCAGAGCAGCAGATCCCAGGGTGACCCCAGTTAAGCAACAGGCCTGAACTGAAGCCTGACCCAGCCTCCTGGCCTTGGTCTTGGAAAAGGAGGAACTATTACCCCAATACCTGGCAGCAAAGGGAAGGGACTAAAGCAGGATGTGGAGACAGAAGTTCCCACCGCCCTTAAAAAATGGACTATGGGTAGCTGACCCAACAGGGCAGCAAAGCCCGAGGGTGAGGCCTGCCCGACCTCCCACCCCGGTTCCTCTCACGGAGCCTCACTGCCAGTGCTGGGGAGGGAGTGGGGGCAGGGAAGGCTGGCATCCACTGAAGAATAGGAATGATGCCCTTGCTTTGGGAGCAGGAGCAGCTGCCTATAGAGTCCCTGGAAAAACCCACTAGGGAAGGGAAAGCAGCAACCCAAGTCTCTGGGCCTAGCCCGTAGAAGGCCTGGACTGGGTCCTGAGCCACAGTAGAGGCCTTACTGAAACAGAAAGTGGCAGGGGTTAGGAGCAGGGAGGTGGTGAGAAAGGCCCCTGTGAAGACCAGCTCAGGTGACCCCTCTGACCAGCCCCAAGGAAGCCCAATTACTACTTCAAGCCAGGCCCCTCTGGCCCCATGTCAAGTTGCAAGGGCTCTACCCGTTGCCCAGGGAGCATTTCCTGCAGGGATTCCACCTTCTGCTCCTCCCTGAGACCCTGGGCTACAGCCGGCTGCCTCTGTTGAACTGGATGCACCAGTGGGAGGTAGTGGTGCCTGGGCTGAGATGGGTGTGGTCCTTGTGGCCCATGAGGGGCTGCAGCTCTTGCTGCTGGGGGAGGTCGGCGCTGCTCTCACTGCGGGAGCGGCCAGCCTTGGCCAGGCTTGGGGGGAAGGCAAAGCTAGGGCGTGGATCAGAAGGCAGGTGGAGAGGGGCCTGGGGCTCCTCAGCGCCCCGTGGATGGGGAGGCAGGCAGGTCAGAATTGGGGCCTGGTTACAGGGAGGGGATGCTAGGCTCTCCAGGGATGAGATGCTCTGGTTCCAACCGGTCTGCATGTCCACAGGCACAATCTTGGTGGTTTCCGAGGACACGTACACTGCCAGGTCCCCCTGCCCACTCTTCCAGGGGAGCTCCTTCTCTGCACAGGTTGGGGAGGGGGGAATGATTCGTGGGCTTGGACACACCTCAAGGTTTCCTGAGGACAGAGAGTACGCATGAACTCATTACCAATACAGTGGAAACCTCAAGTATAAGCACATTCTCACAAATTCATGCCACAGTTTCCATCTGCCGTCCATTTGTGCAATTATCTGATGAATGTCTTGCTGAGGGGAAGTACCACAGCCTGTTTTACTCTCCACTGTGTCTGCAACACCTAGCACAGGCCGGCCACACAGTAGTTGCTCAAGAAATCAAACATTATTTTCATCGAACAAATGAAAATAAGGAAAGTTGGCGGAGCGCCATGGCTCACGCCTGTAATCCCAACACTTCGGAAGGCCAAAGTGGTGGATCACCTGAGCTCAGGAGTTAGTGACCAGCCTGGCCAACATGATGAAAACCCATCTCTAGTAAAAATACAAAAATTAGCCGGGCATAGTGGCGCATGCCTGTAATCCCAGATACTCGGGAGGCTGAGGCAAGAGAATCGCTTGAACCCAGGAGGCAGAGGTTGCAGTGAGCTACAATCTCGCCACTGCACTCCAGCCTGGGTAAAAGAGTGAGACTCTATCTAAAAAATAAATAAATGGCCAGGTGTGGTGGCTCATGCCTGTAATCCCAGCACTTTGGGAGGCCGAGGTGAGTGGATCACAAGGTCAGGAGATCGAGACCATCATGGCTAACACAGCGAAACCCCATCTCTACTAAAAATATAAAAAATTAGCCAAGCACGGTGGCAAGCGCCTGTAGTCCCAGCTACTTGGGAGGCTGAGGCAGGAGAATGGCGTGAACCCAGGAGGTAGAGGTTGCAGTGAGCCGAGATTGCGCCACTGCACTCCAGCCTGGGCAACAGAGCAAGACTCCATCTAAAAAAAAAAAAATTAAAAAATAAATAAATAAATGAAAATAAGAAGAAGATAGCGAAAGCAGGAGCCAGGCATGAAGGAAGCCCCATCTCCAGTCCCCTCACCCTACTGTAGCACTGGTCTCTGAAACAGCCTCCTGCCAAGCCCCATCCCAGCCAACCAGCGAGGGAGAAATGCCAGCGACCAGGGAGGGAAAGAAACACCTGGAGGCTGCAGGCCAAAGGTTTTTCTGCTAGGCGTCCTGCCTGAGTACCCACCACAGCCCTTTGGTAGGACAAAGCCCAGGAGTGTGAGCTCATGCAAACCTAACAGGAGGCCAGAGCTTTGCCGCAAAGGGGATGACGAGGTATAGGGGACTTGAGTTAAGAATCCCAGAACTGCAGGGGTGGGGCTGAATTACAGGAAGCCTGAGGTTCTGCAGGAAGAAACCTGGAAAGAATCCCTGTGGCCACCAACCACCCCAGCTCTCCAAAGTAAAGCACAGCCTGTATCTGTTCATTGATAAAGTCCTGAGCAGCCCAGTAAGCTTCTTGCTTGAATACATGTGTGAAATGTATTGATGGTATGATTAAAAGTAAAATGGTATCTCTTGAAAGATCTGGCATATTAAAATGTAATAACAACAACAAAAAGTGTAAAACAAAAAAACTTTTGGTATTCACCTTTAGAGGCTGCTAGGGAATGAACTCTTTGGTCTGAAAACTGACAAATGAAAGAATCAAGCATTTACTGGGTGAACTGTACCTCAAAGTAACCAAATAATTCATGAGGTGAAGTTTTTTTGTTTGTTTGAGATGGAGTCTTGCTCTGTCACCTAAGCTAGAGTGTAGTGGCACGATCTCAGCTCACTACAGTCTCCACCTCCAAGGTTCAAGCTATTCTCCCGCCTCAGCCTCCAGAGTAGCTGGGATTACAGGCACCTGCCACCATGCCTGGCTAATTATTTTATTATTTTATTATTTTTATTTATTTTTATTTATTTTTATTTTTAATAGAAACAGGTTTTCACGGCCGGGCGCGGTGGCTCAAGCCTGTAATCCCAGCACTTTGGGAGGCCGAGACGGGCGGCTCACGAGGTCAGGAGATCGAGACCATCCTGGCTAACACAATGAAACCCCGTCTCCACTAAAAATACAAAAAAATTAGCCGGGCGTGGTGGCGGCGCCTGTAGTCCCAGCTGCTCGGGAGGCTGAGGCAGGAGAATGGCGGAGACCCGGGAGGCGGAGCTTGCAGTGAGCCGAGATCGTGCCACTGCACTCCAGCCTGGGCGACAGAGCGAGACTCCGCCTCAAAAAAAAAAAAAAAAAAAAAAAAAGAAACAGGTTTTCACCATGTTGGCCAGGCTAGTCTCGAACTCCTGACCTCAGGTGATCAGCACACCTTGGCCTCCCAAAGTGCTGAGATTATAGGTGTGAGCCTCTGCCTGTGGATTTACTGTTTTAAAGGAAATTTAAAGGACAGAGAAACATATTAAATGACACTTTGGGGATGCAATCAACAAAATCCAGACAGAGAAAGACTGTAGGACAAATAAGCAGGTTTCTTCAGTAAATACATTGTGAAGAAAAAAAGGAGGGGGTTGGGGGAACCTATGGATCAGGTTCATCAAACTTGATACTTGACATTTTGGGACAGCTACTCCTTTGCTGTGGGGGGTTATCCTGTGCATTGTAGGATGTTTAGCAGCATCCCTCGCCTCTACCCCTCAATCCAAGGCCATCCTCCCCAGTTGTGACAACCAAAAATGTCTCTGGGCGTTGCCAAATGTCCCCTGGGGGAGCAAAATCACTCCACCACCATCCGCCTTGAGAATCACTGCTATAGGTTAAAAGGGACATTGAACAAGCCTACTGTGAATATATATATATATATATATATATATATATATATATAGACAACCAGGGAAATTCGAACAATGATATTTGATGACAGATTTTAGATATGGTAAAAGCATTGTGGTTATATATTTTTAAAATAATCCTTTCCTTTTTTTGTCCCCCAAGAGACAGAGTCTTGTTCTGTTGCCCAGGATGGAGTGTAGTGGCGTGATCATAGCTCACTGCAGCCTCAGCCTCCTGGGCTCAGTTGACTATAGGCACACATCAAGAATCCTTATCTGAGGCCAGGTGGGGTGGCTTGAGCCCAGGAGGTTGAGGATGCAGTGAGTCATGATCTAGCCACTGCACTCTCGCCTGGTGTCAAAGAGAGATCCTAACTCAAAAAAAAAAAAAAAAAAAAAATCCTTATCTGGCTAGGTATGGTAGTTCACGTCTTTCATCTCATCACTTTAGGAGTCTAAGAAGTAAAGATACTTGAGCTCAGGAGTTTAAGACTAGCCTGGGCAACATAACAAGACCTCATCGCTACCAGAAAAAAAAAAAAAAAAAAACATAGCTGAGCATGATGGTGTGTGCCTGTAGTCCCAGCTCCTCGGGAGGCCGAGGCAAAAGGACTGCTTAAGCCGGGGCATTCAAGGCTGCAGTGAGCTATGATCGCACCACTGCACTCCAGCCTGGGTGACAGAGAGAGACCGTCTCAAAAGAAAAAAAAAAAAAGAATCCTTATCTTTTAGAGATACGTACTGAAGTATTTATTGATAAAGTGATATGATATTTGAGACTTGCATCAAAGGAATAGTTGAGGGAGGAGCTAGGTGAGGCTTAGGTGAAATAAGATTGGCTATGAGTAGGTAATTGTTGAAGCTGGGTAACGGATAGATGGGAGTTTATTTTATAGTTCTAAGATTGTATATTTTGAAATTTTCTATAATAAATTTTAAAGACACTTGAGGGTGCCAACCATCAGTGATCCTAACATTATGAGTGAATTAGGTCTCTATACGTACATAAACATGCTTATATACTGTATTTTTGTCCACAATAACTCCATTTTGACGAATTTAGGTTCCTCTCCCAGATCAGGCTGCCACCTTCACCTGGGGCTCTACTTGAGGGCATGGGTCTCAACAGAGCCCATGGTTTGCTCACCACCTCCTGTTCCTCACTAGACTATAAAGGGAAGCAGCATGGCCTTGAAAGGATATGAGTGGGCATGGTGGCTCATACCTGTAATCCCAGCATTTTGGGAGGCTAAGGAGGGAAGATTGCCAGGAGTTTGAGACCAGCCTGGGCAACACAGTGAAACCTCATCTCTACAAAAAATCTTAAAAAATCAACTGGGTGCCAAGCATGGTGGCTTATGCCTATAATCCCAGCACTTTGGGAGGCCAAGGCAGGCGAGTCACCTGAGGTCAGGAGTTCAAAACCAGCCTGATCAACATGGAGAAAACCCATCTCTACTAAAAGTACATTAGCTGGGCATGGTGGCACATGCCTGTAATCCCAGCTACTTGAGAGGCCAAAGCAGGAGAATCACTTGAACCCAGGAGGTGGAGGTTGCCATGAGCCGAGATCACGCCATTGCACTCCAGCCTGGGCAACAAGAGCGAAAACGCATCTCAAAAAAAAAAAAAAAAAAAAAAAAAAAAAAAGAGCTGGGTGTGCTAGTCCCAGCTACTCAGGAAGCTGAGGTGGGAGGATCACTTGAGCCCTGGAGATCAAGGCTGCAGTGAGCCATGATCATGCCATTGTGTAATCCATGATCCAGCCTGGGTGACAGAGTGAGATCCTGTCTCAAAAAAAAAAAAAAAAAAAAGATTATAGCAATGCAAAAATGGCATTAAAAAAAACAAAAAAAAAAAGGAAAAGAAAAGGCCGGGCATGGTGGCTGACACCTGTAATCCCAGAACTTTGGGAGGCCAAGGCAGGTGGATCACCTGAGGTCAGGAGTTCAAGACCAGCCTGGCCAATATGGTGAAACCCCATCTCCACTAAAAATATGAAAATTAGCCAGGCTTGGGGGTGCATGTCTGTAATCCCAGCTACTCGGGAGCCTGAGGCAGGAGAATTGCTTGAACCTGGGAGCTGGAGGTTGCAGTGAGCGGAGATTGCACCACTGCACTCCAGCCTGGATGACAAGAGCAAACTCTGTCTCAAATAAAATAAATAAATTTAAAAAAGAAAGGCTGTGGGCTTGGGAGTCAGATGAGTCAGCTTCAAATTCTGGTTCTACTGTGTGATGTTGGACAAGTCACAAGTCTCTTAATCTCTCTGAGCTCAGTTTCCCCATCTTGGTTGTTGTGAGAGTTGAATATCACCTATGTTGGGCATCTGGTATGAAGAAGATGCTCTGCAAATGCTGGCATGAATAAACTAGTGAAGAGGAAAACTATTCTAGGAAATAGGAAAACTAGTGAATAGGAATAAACTAGTGAATAGGAAAAGGGAGTTGTCTGGAGTAGAGGCCATGAGTGAAGAGAAAGGAAACCAGCTTGTTCCAGAAGGGAGGTGGGCAGGGAGGAAGCCATTACCTGAGACCTTGCCCTCTTGGAGAACCTCACTGGTGGCCCGAGCCACAAAGATGATCCCCTCATCGTCCTCCTTCTCTGTCTCTGAACTGTCGCTTTCCTCGTCCTCCTCCTCAGACTCCACGGTTAATATCACAGCAGCTGGACAGTGACAAGAGCAGAGTCAGGTGGCCTGGGTTGGCAGCTGCCTGTTGGGACTGCACAGTCCCAAGCCAGCTCGCTGTCTCCCTAGGCAGAACACATGTTGGCAGAGACACCTGCTTTCTCCTCTGGCTGTTTCAAGCACTGGCCTAAGAGGTGGGGACTTGGGAGGGAGAGAAGTTGACATTGCAGAGCCCAAGGAGGTGACCAGAGGAAGCTAAGTCCTCAGAGGAAGCCATGAGGACTACACTTTCCAGCTCCCCCATCCTCTTCTTTCAGCCCCAAATCCCACGATCCACTGGAAACATGAGCACTTGGATTGCTGGAAGGCCCATCAACATTCAGCTCATACAAAACTGGCTTTGCAGCCAGGTGCGGTAGCTCACGCCTGTAATCCCAACACTTTGGGAGGCTGAGGCGGGCGGATCACCTGAGGTCAGGCGTTCAAGACCAGTCAGGCCAGCAACGTGAAACCCTGTCTCTACCAAAAATACAAAAAAAAATTAGCCAGGTGTGGTGGCGTGCACATATAATCCTAGCTACTTGGGAGGCTGAGGCAAGAGAATCTCTTGAACCTGGGAGGCAGAGGTTGCAGTGAGCCAAGATGGCACCACTGCACTCCAGCCTGGGCATCAGAGTGAGACTCTATCTCAAAAAACAAAACAAAATTGGCTTTGCAGACAGGACCCTGGGCCCCAGGGTCCACCCATCCTCCAAGGCACAGACCAAGCTCCCCCTTCTCCATGACACCTTTTCCAAGTCCTCGGGGCCTATAACCCATAGTTAGCAATCAGATGACTCCTGTCACACATTGTCTAATTACTGCTTTGAACATTTCCAACTTGGAAATCAAGTCCCTGGAGGAAGAGCCCCAGTTCACAGTGCTTAATGCACCCTACAGCGGGTCATCCAGGATTCTGGCTGGCGAGCCCCAGCCCTTTCCCTCCTCCCTCCCATCCTCAATCCCACACTGCTCCCTGCTTGCCTGTGTCCTGAAAGCCCAGGTCTCGAGGTTTCCCATTTGTAGCCTCAGCATTTGCCACTCCATCCTTCTGAGGACCAAGAAAGAAAACTTGAGCCTCTGGCCCCAACTTCCCACCCCAACCCTGTCATCTGGTGGGGTCAACAGGACAAGTTTTCCTAACCCGAGGGAATTTGTGTCAGTCCCAGTGGTTCTACCATCCCTTGGCCAACCAGGCAAGAGTGACCCATGCCCCAGCAAGAAATCTGGATGCATCAGCCTGGGCTGACTTAGGAGCTCATGGAGCTGCCCCTCAAAGGAATCTCCTTTTCTCCTGCCTTTTTCATCTTTGGTAGGAGGCCCTGCTGCCTCCCAGCAGGTGACCACATGGCCAAGAGGCTGCTCTCCCTCTGAAGGTCTCACCTTACTTCTGGGGCTCCAGGAACATCTAAAAGGGAACTCAAACTGCTGTAGTCATCAAGTCCCTGAGGACTGTCCAACTGGGGGTCCCCCTAAGCTGGATCCTAATACTTGGGGGCTCAAATCTGCATGCTGTCAGCCTCCAGCTCCGAAGAGGAGTCCCTGAGGGAAGACGTGCCTTCCTGCGGCCATTCTTGCGGGGTCGCGGCTTGCTCTTGGTGAAGCAGATGTTGTGCTTGGTGGACTTAAAGGACTCCAGCCGCCGCTTCATGTTCTGCTGGAAGACCTCCTTGTCCTGCCGCTCCTGCGCATCCTCTGAGATGAAGTGGCGACTGCAGCTGGCTTTGTACTGGCAATGACAGCCCCGCCTGGCTATGAGCACGGATGCCTTGGCCTCCCACAGGAACCCCAGGCCACAGCCCCAACATATTCACCACAGGCCCTGCCAGCCCAGCTTTTCCAGAATTAACAATGGATTGAAAAACAAAACAAAAAATACAACAGGAACCCAGCCAGAGACACTGTGTTCTCAGTTCCCTGGGAAAAGCTTCCCTTTATCCCAGAACTTATTCCCCAAAACCTGGCCTTCCCCATCCCTTGCCAACCTTTCCCGATTCTCTCTGGTTTGAAGGTGACCCTCTGTCTTGTTCCGCTACTGTGACAACATAGGGGACATTTTCTTCTTTGTACCTCCATTTATCTGAGCTTCTCCCACACATCCAGCCTACCTGCCCCCTTCTAGTTACACCACAGGATCCTTTCTCCAGCTGGAATCTCCCATCTAGCCATTTCTACAACCACCACCATGATATTCTGGGCTGCACTTTGAACTTTCATAACTATTTCCCCTGACACCCTGGACCTTCTCAGTCCCAATAATTCAGGATCACCCCCATCATCTTTTTTTTTTTTTTTTTTTTTGAGACAGAGTTTTGCTCTTGTCACCCAGGCTGGAGTGCAATGGCATGATCTCTGCTCACTGCAGCCTCTGCCTCTGGGGTTCAAGCAATTCTCCTGCCTCAGCCTCCCAAGTAGCTGGGATTATAGGTGCCCACCACCACGCCCGGCTAATTTTTGTATTTTTAGTAGAGATAGGATTTCACCATGTTGCCAGGCTAGTCTCAAACTCCTGACCTCAGGTGATCCGCCTGCCTTGGCCTCCCAAAGTCCTGGGATTACAGGCATGAGCCACGGTGCCTGGCCATGCTCTTTTTAACCCTTATCAACACCAAGTCCACTACACACTCATCTAGACTGCCTCTGCCTCTACCCTCCCTGCTTAGGACCTTTTCATCATCTACTGGTAATCCCCTGAAATACTGCCCAGCACCTGCCAAATCATCTTATCTTGCCTCATATCCCAAGTCTGGTCCCTTTATCTCATATTTTTTGCTTCCCTGAACCAGTTCTAAGAGCCCCCTTCAAGTCTCCCATCTGTCCTCCTCCTCTAACTCTGCACCAGGAGGCACCCTCTCTCCTGGGGAGAAGGGGTCCATCTCCTTCACAAGGCTCATTGCTGCCCAGCCCCGGCCTCCACATTGCTCAGTTCCCTCCTTCCTGCCTCCAGCAGTTCCTGCTGCCTCCTATTTATCCACTCTCCTGTATCTTCACTCCTTCCCTCACCACTTGGTTCCCTCCCCTCTGTTTTCAAGCTCCTGCCCTTGCCTCCTTAAAGAATGTCTTCCCCTGAACACCATTGTCTCCATTTTGCTGCTACACTTTTATAATTTGATTCTGACACTTTCTCTCCTACCCACTACTTCCTTAAATACCAGAAATGCAACTCCAGGGTCCACAACTCCACAGTGCTGCCTTCTCGCTGGTCACCAGTGCTGTGGGCTCTGCCTAGGTGCTGGCCAGGCCTCTGCACAGCATCTAGCCCTCTTTCTGCCCCAGGCCTGAGGCACCACCTGCCACTGCTTCTCCAAGAGTTCCTTGTCTTTGGCTCTCTTTCCTTTTCCCGCATGTGCACTCCTCAGTGTTATCCTTAGCTCTCCTCCCGCCCCACGAAACACTCTCCCCAGAAAACTTATCCATTCTCTCCGCCCCAGATATCCCAGTGATACAGATCTGTGGTCCCCCAACATCAGTCATCAGACCAGCTGCATTTGAATCACCTGGGGAACTTAGTAAGAACACAGATTCTTAGTCCCACTCCAAACTACAGAATCAGAATCTCCAGGTGAAGCCAGGAAGTTCCCCAGGGGATTCTATGGTAGCCAGGTGACAAAACCTGATATGGAGCTTCCAAATCTCTCTCCAGCCCTTATCTCTCTATTAAACTGTAATCCTTCTAACTGCATACTAGATATCTCTGTCTCTCTCTAATGGTATTTCGATGAAGAACATGAGAAATTGTGGATTGTGTTATCATACTAAGTGGATTCAGAACTAGTTGAGTTACCATACCCCAAAAATGCTTGATCCATGTCAGTCTGGAGGAAAGTCTTTAGTAGCATGCCACAGGGCTCTGTCCTCAGCTCTATCCTGTTCAACATGTTTATGTGGATTTGGATGAATACAAAGTTAACAGTCTTTACAAATTTTCAGATGATATGAATCTAAGAAGGAGACATTTGGTGGCAGACATAGGAACCAAACAATGGGATGATGGACTAAAGCAAGTAAGATGACATTTAACAGGATACACACAAACTTATTCCAGATTTTTGAAAAACAGACTACACATGAACTGATTGGACTGAACCCATTGACCAATCTTATACACAAACACCACATACACACACACACACACCCCCCACACACCAAATCATTGTGTATTTCCTGATGTGACACCACAGAAAATATATAGCATACCTATTGAATGTCCCTGAATCTGATCAGGCCTCTAGATTTAACAACCAGGAAATATAGGGAATGGAGGAACATGTTAAACAACACCACTGGAACACAGTCAGCAAAATCTAGAAAATGTGCAATTCTCCAAGACAAAGTATCCAGCTTCTTCAATAAATAAATAGCAAGGGAGATAGAGAGGGGAAAAAGAACTATTACAGATTTTTTAAAACAAAGAGACATATTTCTCAAATGCTAAGTGTGGACTTATTTAGACCCTGATTTGAACATCCAGCTGGAAAAAAGATACTTATTGAATACTGACTGGATGTAAGAGTTCTTGCCACCTAGAGAGACATACTGAAATATTCTGAGATGATGTGATATGATGTCTGGAGTTTGTTTTAAGATAAAGTGTGGGCGGGATGTGGTAGGGCTGCAGAATGTAATAGAATTAATCATGCACTGATTTTTCAGAGCTAGTTGATAGATCAATATGAGTTATTTTATTCACTCTACTGGAATTTTGAATAAGAAATGTTTTTTAAAATCCCCATAGGCTGAGGTGAGTCAGGGTCTGCCAGCCATTAACTGAGGAAGACCTGGGAGTTTAGCAGCTTCTAAGGACAATGTGGGGCCCCAGAGTGGTGAGCCAAGGCTGGAGGGATCTTGGGCTCTGGGAAGAGAAATAGCAAGTTCTAGAACTAGAATGGTGAGAGAGCTTCTAGGTCCTTCCCTGGCCAGCCACAGCTAGAATAGCAACTTCCATTCTGGGTCTTGTTTTTTTAAGTCCAGAGAAGACATACCAGGAGGTAAGAGATGCTGGCCTGAGGGCAAGACAGCCTGTGTGAAAGGGAACTGTCTTGAAATTTTAGAAGATTTATTCTGCAGAGCTGCAAAGAGTCAAATCAGGACCAGTGGGTGCAAGTTAAAGGAGGCCAATTCTGTTTCAACAGTAGTAAGAGCTTTGATTATTGAAACTACCAGAACTGGTGACAGCCGGCTTCCCATTTTAGAAAGGTGCAAGGTAATGGCTTGCTGCCCTCTTGTGGGGTTGCAACAGATTCTCTCCTGGATGAGCTGGGCCTTTCCAGCTGTAAAGCTTCATGATCTGCATTGGACTAACTCCCATTATTTAAAACAGATGCCTACCTTCCATAGGCTAAGCTGGTCTAGGAGGCTTCCTCAGTGCTCTTGCTTCTGTCTGTGACCCCATCATTCTCCAGTGACCCTCAAGGGCCCCAGTACTCTGTCTCCTCCTCCTCCTCTCACCATCAGAGCCAATCACCTAGGCCTATGTGCCCCTTTCCCTTCCCACCGCCCAGCCCTAATCCACAATATTTCACTCCAGCTTCCCAACTGGCTCTCCCAGCTTCTCAACTCACCCCCTCCAATTTGATCTGCACTCTGCTACCAGAGAAGGTATCCTTAAACAGTGCTTGTATTACGTCAACCCTTTCTCCAAAAAATAAAAATAAAGCAGAGGTTTCTTATTACTGATGAGATAAAACCCACACTCTTTTTTTTTTTTTTTTTTTTGAGATGGAATCTTGCTCTGTTGCCCAGGCTGGAGTGCAGTGGTGAGACTTCAGCTCATTGCAACTTCTGCCTCCCGGGTTCAAGCGATTTTCCTGCTTCAGCCTCCCGAGTAGCTGGGATGACAGGCACGTGTCACCGCACCCAGCTAATTTTTGTATTTTTAGTAGAGATGGGGTTTCACTTTTACCATGTTGGCCAGGCTGGTCTCGAACTCCTGACCTTAAGTGATCCACTCACCTTGGCCTCCCAAAGTGCTGAGATTACAGGCGTGAGCCATTGCACCCGGCTGAAACCCACACTCTTTAGCTGGGCATCTGCAGCTCTCCAACAAGCTGGCACCAACTGCCTCTTAAGCTCTCCTCAGACCACCTCCACCCCCTCAAAATCCCGATGCTGCCTGCTCTCACCCTACGGCGCGGCTTGTAGAGGCCTCCGCAGAGCAGATGATGCATCACAGCATCCTCACGATCCCGGCCGCTGCGTACCGTGTCAATCACCTGCAGATCCAGACATGCTCCACTGCCACTCTCCCTCCTGCCGGAAGCAGGGGACACATGTGCTGGGGAGGGGGCAGGAGGCACAGGCCAGGAGAAGGGCAGATGCAAAGATGCTGACAAATCTCCCCCAGCAGGGATTCAGAGAAAGGGCACAATGGAGAGGAATATGAGGAAGGGGATGGGGCTCAAAGACTCACAGCAGGTTGGTGACAGAAGTCTCTGCCACAGAATTGCGGCTGGGCATAGAAGGCAGAGTGAGACCTGTGGAAGACAAGACGTGGCCTCCCTGCAGGCATCAGGACCAAGTTCAGCCGCCAATCAGATGGAGGGTTGCCCAGGAGTCAGGGGTAATAAAGAAAATAATAATAATGAACACTTAGTTTACTCTTTTGACATGCCAGGTACTGTGCTAGGCACTTTGCATATCGAATTCACAAAATCTATAACATAGGTACTCTTATGCCTGCTTTCTATCTTATTATTATTATTTATTATTATTTTTTTTTTTTTTTGAGACAGAGTCTTGCTCTGTCACCCAGGCTGGAGTGTAGTGGTACAATCTCGGCTCACTGCAACCTCTGCCTCCCGGGTTCATGCCATTCTCCTGCCTCAGCCGCACAAGTAGCTGGGACTACAGGTGCCCGCCACCACGCCCGACTAATTTTTTGTATTTTTAGTAGAGATGGGGTTTCACTGTGTTAGCCAGGATGGCCTCGATCTCCTGACCTCGTGATCCACCCGCCTCAGCCTCCCAAAGTGCTGGGATTACAGGCGTGAGCCACCGCACCCGGCCTATTATTATTTTTTGAGACAGAGTCACTCTGTCACCCAGGCTGGAGTGCAGTAGCACAATCCCGGCTCATTGAAACCTCTGCTTCCCGGATTTTTTTTTTTTTTTTTTTTTTTTTTTTTGAGACGGAGTCTCGCTCTGTCACATAGGCTAGAGTGCAGTGGTATAATCTCAGCTCACTGCATTCTCACTGCAAACTCCACCAGGGTTCAAGCAATTCTCCTGCCGCAGCTTCCCAAGTAGCTGGGTCTGCAGGTGCCCAGCACCATGCCTGGCTAGTTTTTGTATTTTTAGTAGAGACGGGGTTTCACTATGTTGGCCAGGCTGGTCTCGAACTCCTGACCTCATGATCCACCCGCCTTGGTCTCCCAAAGTGCTGGGATTACAGGTGTGAGCCACCGCACCCAGCCCGCTTCCCAGATTTAAGCGATTCTCCTGCCTCAGTCTCCCGAGTAGTTGGAATTACAGGCATGCAACACCACGCCTGGCTAGTTTTTGTATTTTTAGTAGAGACAGGATTTCACAATGTTGGCCAGGCTGGTCTCAAACTCCTGACCTCAAGTGATCTACCCACCTCAGGTTCCCACAGTGCTGGGATTACAGGCATGAGCCACCGTGCCCAGCCTCTTATGCCTGCTTTCTTACAGCTAAGGAAATAGGCTCAGAGAGTGTGACTTACCCAAGGTCACAAGCTTGGAAGTGATAATGGTTGAGCCACATCTGCTGACTCCAGAGTCCAGTTATTTCCCACCTCTCTGGACTGCCTGCCAGACTCTGAATGTCAGCACCAGTGGCAGCTGCTTCCTGCCACTGCCACTTCACCAGACCATGGAGCCAGCTGGGAGTTCCCAACTCCCTGCTCAGGGCCAGCCTGCTTACCACCCCTTTCTGTCCTGCTCTGCTGCCCATCTGCCTACCCACCACGGGCCCACCTGGTAGCTGCTGGCCCACCTGGTCCACAAAGCTGATGGCATCCCGGATGTTGAGCCTGTAGTACACATCCCAGATCTGGTCCCGGATGCGGTAAGCTGACCGTCGCATCAGTAGCTGACTCAGGTATTTCTTGTCAAACTGCTCCCACCTACAGAGGATGCCAGGCCCGGCCCTGAGTCCCATTCCCAAGGCCTGGCCAGGTGGCCCTTCCTCAGACGGGGCAAGGACACTGTCAGCACTGGCCTGGCTTTTTAGATATGGGCCTCAGCCAGAGAGAATCTCAAGGCTAGTCCCGCCCTCATGGAATTTACAGTGTCATGGGAAAGCCTGACAGTAATTGAAATTATTGCAAATTACTGTAAAATTGCAACCATGACAAGAACTACAAAGGATAATTAGAGAATATGACACAGGTATGTCCTAGCCAGGGAGGCCAGGGAAGGCCTCCCTAAACAATTGAAGCCTATGATGAGTTGTGAAGGATGAATCAAAGTTGAGTAAGTGAGAGGGAGGTGAAGGAGTGTTCTAGTAGAGAGAAGGTCCCAGTGGCCAGGCTGGGGGAACGTGGTGGGTCCTGAGGCTGTAAGGCAGGGTCCATGGAATTACAGGCAGACAGTTAAAGACAGAGCAGAGCACGATGAGGCTGGAGTCTGGCAGTTGCCAAACCATGCAGGGCCAAGCAGGCCACGCTGGGGAGCCTTGTCTTAACCTGAGAGCACTGGGATGCCACTGAGGGGTTTCAGGCAGAGGTCACCCAGCCTGAACCTGGCTCTGTCCCTTCTCAGAAGTGTGGCACATCCCCCGTGCTTCCCTGGCTGGTGGGGCTGCTGCTGCTGAAGGAGCCTCGGGGCAGCTCCCTCACCTGTCCCTCCAGTAGTGGTAGCCATGGTGCCCCACAACGTCCTCCACTGCAGCCAGAATGTGGTCAAAAGTCTAGAAGGGGGGTGGGTAGGGGGACTGGATCAGGACTCTGCCCAAAATAGGAGAAGGTCGAGAGGCACAGGCGAGGGCTGGGGTTCTGGTACCCACGTGCTCATGCAGCTCCTGGTTCAGGGTGGGTTTGTGATGCTCACTCCTCTTCACCTTCAGCCATTTGACCAGTGGCTTGATGGTCAAGCCCTATGGACAGGCAGGAGGTGAGCCCTGCCCTATTCCTATTCATTTCCCTGCTGCCTTTCTCTCCCCATAATGAGGCTTCAGCTTCAGTACCCCACCCCACTGCACTCAAGGTCTGGGAAGTCAGGGCCCTCCATCTCCCAGTGGGAAGAGAAGCCCCTGTCCCATAGGCTTCAAGACTCCCCCAGGGCCTGCCCAACCCTCTCCCTACCCAGCCTTGTGGGCACTCCCACCTGCACGATGACTGTGAAGAAGACCACTACAATAGTGGTGGCTACAAAGTAGTCCTTGGCAGGGACCTTGGTCCTATCCAGTAGGATGACGAGAGCAAAGGCCACAGCCCCCCGCAGGCCCCCATAGGACATCACCACTTGGTCAATCTTGTCCAGAGGGACTAGCCGGAACTGATTCAGCACCCAGGTCTGCAGGACTACGCCTACAGCGGGAGGGAGGCCAGTGGGAGCAAAGCGTTGGGAGTGGAGGACGCAGGAGTGGATGGCACCACGTATCTGGGCTGAAGTCTAACAGGGACTGGGACAAGTGAGCAACACGAGGAGGCTTAGGAATTGACAAGGATGTGGACCCAGATGGGGAGATGAGCTGCGGGGAGGGGCGGGACAGGACGGAGAGTGGGAAAGCAGAAGGTGCCAGCAATACCGAGGGCTCGGAAGAACAGGATGAAGATGAGGGTTCCAAGCACCAGCCCAGAATCCCAGGCCCACTTAGAAGAGTCCACAGCTGAGATGCCAAGCAGCATGAAGATGACGGTCTCAGCACAGCTGGCTAGAGTCTTCATTGTATATTTGACAGTTGTGCGTGACTTATGGGAGATGTTGGCCTCCACATACTTCTTACAGCCCAGGCCACACATGGTTACCCTGGGAGAGGATGGAGAGACAGGGCAAGTGGGGAAGGGTTCCAGGGTGCTTAGCCTCTGGGGTTTGAGCATACTGCAGGAGGGGGCATTGCCCATCACAGGATGTCAGACTCTCAAAGCTGAAGCCCAGGGAGGCCTGAAGACTGAGTGGTAGTGCTGGGCTAATCGTCCAGATCTCCAGGCTTCCCACTCAGTGTCTCCTGGAAGGGAAGGTGGGAGGAATGTGCTCTGACTAGCGGGCTCTCTGATGCACCTTCTGAAGTGCTATGGCCTCCAGAGCTGGCGGCCCCAGGCCTTGAAGTCTATTTCCAGCCCAGCCTATACCCAGAGAGTTTGAGGGTGCTGAGGACAGTTCTGGAGGCAGCTCCTGAAATATTGCCTGAGGTTTACTGACTCCCCAGGAGAGTTTGAGGCTCCCACTACCACAAGGGCTCAGGGAAACCTATGGACTCCTGAAGTTCCTGCCTGTGTCCCTATGAGGGGCAACCATCTCCAGTGCCCCCTCCCAGCTATCTGCCTGCAAGGCCCCCAGAACTCACGCAAGAATGGCGGAGAGCGAGGCCATTTCAGCAGTGAGGTAGGCTGCGTAGGCGAGGAGGAAGACCAGCAGCGGCTCGATGATGCGGACCCGCTTGGTGAAGCGTGTGGTCAGGGCCAGGAGGAAGGCAAAGACTAAGCCCACGGCTGCCCCGCCCAGACTGACCACAAACAGGGAGGCTGGGGGAGGAGTGGGTTGTCAGCATGACCCCTGGCCTGGACCCTACCTGGGCTGACAAGACTGCTGCCTGGCAGGGAGTGAGAGATGATGCCCACCGCACTTCCAGGAGCTCAAAACCCAGAGCCAGGATCCCTGGCAAGCCCCTCCCAGACCCCATTTATCTATAGAGGAGTGGAGGAGATGAGGCAACCCGAATAGCCTCCTCTGTCCTGATGTGGGGTGGGAGGGCCTCAGCAACCCAGGGGAGGCAGACCTCCAGTGCCAGCTGGGAGCAGGGAAATACTGACCGACTCCCTTCAGGTAGTCAGTGGCCTGCACGTTGGCAGAGCCCATCTCCACAAAGGAGTTGCAGACCTTGTACAGCACCTGAGCGAGAAGAGGAGAGTCAGCAGTGAGGTGGGAAGGCAGCAACTGGGACTGCTGGGAGACAGTGAAAGCAGACAGCATATTTCTGCCCCCAGGGGACCCACGGGAAGGGTCTGAGTCTGCACAGACCCCTAGCTGGTCAGAGCATGCAGCCTGGGGTCAGGGAATGGCAGTCAGCTGAGCACGCTCACCACGGTGACTGCATCGTTGAGCAGGGACTCGCCAAAGACGATGATAAAGAGAGTCTCATTGACGTGCACCTCCTCAAAGACAGCTAGCACGGCCACGGGGTCCACCGCCGAGATGAGGCTCCCAAACAGCAGAAAGTCCAGTAAGCCAGCCTGCACCCTAGGGGCTATTAAGGGACACATGTAGAACAGGCCAGTCATTGAAGACGACCCAGTCTCCTGCAGCACGCCCTGGGACAAGCCCAAGCTCCACCCCTGCTGATACAACAAGGAAGCCCAAAGAGGACTTGGGCTGGCAAAGACAGCATCAGCCTGCAGATCAAAAGACTACCTATGCCTAAGGCCTGGCTTTGCCACTTACCAACTGTATGATGCTGGTTCTGTCACTGTCATATGGCTTACCTTAAGCCATGCCTCCTCATCTGCCTGCCTCACAAGATTGTTTCAAAACTCAACCCAGCCATTTAGAATAGGGAAAAAGGCCAGGCACAGTGACTCACGACTATAATCCCAGCATTTTGGGAGGCCGAGGCCGGCTGGATCACCTGAGGTCAGGAGTTCAAGACCAGCCTGGCCAACATGGTGAAACCCTGTCTCTACTAAAAATACAAAAAGTAGCCAGGTGCAGTGGTGCATGCCTGTAATCCCAGATACCTGGGAGGCTGAGGCAGGAGAATCACTTGAACCAGGGAAGCGGAGGCTGCAGTGAGCCGAGATCGTGCCACTGCACTCCAGCCCAGGTGACAGAGTGAGACTCAGTCTCAAAAATAAATAAATAATAAAATAGGGAAAAAACACTGTAGCAACAGTAATAATGACTACCAGCAAATGGAAATTGGCTGCCAACTATTTTTGTTAGGGAGAATAACAAAAGAGTGCTTTCTCCCATACCTGTGGTTCCTAGCCAAAGGGATGTGACACAATTCTCAGCAGGGGTGGAGGACTGAATATAGTAAGAAAAGCACCACAGATGGGACTTGAATATGTCATATAATTTCTATGAGCCCCAGTTTCTCCATGAGTCTCCAATTGAGACTTACTAGTCTACAATTAAGACTAATAAAATTTCCTTAGTTAGCCAATGCCTAACATATAGTAAGCACCCAAAAGATATTATTATCTATTACTGTTATTATGATCTGATGTCCTCCCTTCCCTTCCTGCCCCAAATAGTTCACTACCTCAATAGGGAAACCAGGTTAGAGTCCCAGGTAGCAATTGTAAACGTTTTCTTGTAATACCTTGGAAAAAGTGTGAATCATCAACCTTGAGGGTTGAATGAATTTCTTGCGTTAGGAAATAAAGAAGGTAGCAAGAGAGGGCAACCTAAAGGCAAAGAGCCTCAGTAAAACAGACCTGATGCCAGGTGCGGTGGCTCACGCCTGTAATCGTAGCACTTTGAGAGGTCAAGGCGGGCAGATCACCTGAGCTCACGAGTTCAAGACTAGCCTGGCCAACATGGTGAAACCCCATCTCTACTAAAAATACAAAAATTAGCCAGGTGTGGTGGCACATGCTTGTAATTCCAGCTACTCAGGAGGCTAAGGCAGGAGAACTGCTTGAACCCAGGAGGTGGAGGTTGCAGTAAACCAAGATCATGCCATTGCACTCCAGCCTGGACAAGAGTGAGACTCCATCTCAAAAAAACAAGAAACAACAACAACAAAAAAAAAACAGACCTCTTCTGCTAACCTTGGACCTGATAGCAAACAAATATAAGGGGCTCTATTTCCTCATCCATTAAATGTGACAAACTACACAAAAGGTTTGCTATGAAGAGTCAGTGGGATAGGTAAGGAGAGAAAACCCAGTGTAGTGCCAGCATTTGATGGATTTATAATAGTTATTTATTTTTTAAATACCTATTATATTTATTTAAAAAATAAATGTTTTAAAATAATGAATTTATTCTAGACAACATATAGTTAAGAAAATAATAATAATAATAAAAACAGAAAACCACCCTGACCTGGACTGGGGAGAGCCAGGACAGAAGGCCCTTGCAGAAATGATGTGCAGCTGTGCCTCAGGGGAGCAGGGCTGGCAAGTGGCAATGTGGTAACAGAGGGCAGGAGGCAACAGAGTGGTAACGCAGGCTCCCCAGCCTTGGCAGCCCACACACAGCTGGGAGCCAGGCTCCTGCTCAGCTGTTATGCTGCAGAAGCCCAGACTGGCAGAGACCTAGATGAGGCCTGAACCCCATCGGGAGCACTGCCTTGCACTCCAGAGGGAGGGACCTAGGATGGAGTTTTCAGGGCATGGCTCACACCAGCATGGACCTCCAGAGCTTGAGGAGAAGGGAGAGGGGTGATGGGTCCGGCAAAGCCCAGGTCTTAGGGTCACTCACCTACAAGTCCAGCCTGCTGCAAGCCCCAGAGGGCAGCGCCTGTTGTGAAGGCATTCCAGAGTGTGCCTACCACGGCATAGGTGAGGATGGCACCCAAGTTGTCAAAGAACAGTCTGCTAGGCATGAAATAGCCTGAGTCCAACACAATAGGAGGCAGCAGGAAGAGGAAGAAGGTGCCTGGCTCCAGCTGGTACTCAGCTTTCTTGGCCACAGCCAAAACAATGCCCCCTAGCACCAGGCCCAGCAAAATCAGCAGGCAGCTCTCAGGGACCAGAGATGTTACTTTCCGAGACAGGTGAAATACTGCAATGCAAAAAGAGTACAGGATAGATCAGTTTATGGAATATCCTCCCACAAACAGGCCTATGACCTCCCAGGTTTTTTTTGTTTTGTTTTGTTTTTGTTTTTGAAACGAAGTCTCACTCTGTTGCCCAAGCTGGAGTGCAGTAGGGCGATTTCAGCTCACTGCAACCTTCACCTCCTGGGTTCAAGTGATTCTCTTGCCTCAGCCTCCCAAGTAGCTGGGACTACAGGCATGCGCCACCATGCCCAGATAATTTTTTTGTATTCTTAATAGAGACGGGGTTTCACTATGTTGGCCAGGCTGGTCTTGAACTCCTGACCTCATGATCCACCCGCCTTGGTCTCCCAAAGTGCTGGGATTACAGGCGTGAGCCACTGCGCCTGGCCAACCTTCTAAGACTGGGACCAAGGGAGGAGAAATATGTAAGATTTCTAGAATTTCCAATCTCCAGGGCTACAAACCCTCTCCTGCAGTCAAAGTCATCTGTTTCTTAGTGCTCCTGTCACACCATGGTAACCTAGGCCTTTACTGCTTTTTCCCCTTCTAGAAGTGTCCCTTCCTTTATACTTTCATCTTCAGGGGACCTCACCTTTCTCTGACATCCTTATCCATAGCCATTATTTGAACCTCAGCAAATGCTACCTGGTATCTTTTTATATATAAGATAGCTGTAAAAATCAGGGCCTTTGGAGACAAGTTGCTTGGATTCAAAGCCTAGTTCTGTGATCTTAGGGCAAATCACTTAACGTCTCTGACTCAGTTTTCTCATCAGCGAAATGGGAGTAAAAACAATAATGATCTCATGAGATTATTGTGACCACTAAAAAAGACAGTCTGCAGGTGGGGCGCAGTGGCTCACACCTGTAATCCCAGCACTTTGGGAGGCCAAGGTGGGCAGATCACTTGAGGTCAGGAGTTCTGGATCAGCCTGGCCAGCATGGCTAAACCCTGTCTCTACTAAAAATACAAAAATTAGCAGGGCGTGATGGTGGGTGCCTGTAGTCCCAGCTACTTGGGAGGCTGAGGCAGGAGAATCACTTGAATCTGGGAGGCAGAGGTTGCCATGAGCTGAGATCATGCCACTGCACTCCAGCCTGGGTGACAGAGTGAGACTCTGTCACAAAAAAAAAAAAAAAGAAAGACAATCTACTCAAATGCACTTAGCACACTAATTTACAGTAAGCACTCAATAAATGTTACCTATTATAATGTCCTCACTCCTTAACTGGACCAGAATGTATATTATACCTCCTAGGAGCTGTGTAGACTTCCTAGCCCAATGTGCCTTTCATTATATGGGCTCACTCAGGACTGCGTAGTTTTTTAAACTTTGGCTTTAGCAGTCAGAAGATCTCCAAGTCTTCTTCCAGCCTTAGCACATTCTGTGTGATCTCAGGCAAATTATTTAACTTACTTCAACTTCATTTTCTTCTTCTGTAACATAGGAAAAATACCCAGCATCAAGGGTGAGGATAAAATGATATAAAGTATGCAAATGTGCCTAGCATAATGTCAGACACATAGTATGTTAGACACACACCAAATGTTAATTAAATAGAATAGTTCTGTCTGTAGGAGGAGAGAGGAAAAGGGTTTCTAACACTATTGCCACTCCTACTTTTGTCCTCTAAAATAAACTCTTTGGCTCTCCTTTAAGTCCTCAGACCACAGGTGAACACATCTCTCTCTACATGATCCCTGGGGTGCTGGGGAAGCAGACCTCTAAATTAGCCTGTGTGAGACCCTATGCCAAGACAGTGCCCTTTGGAAGCTGTACCCAAAGGGCCTAGAACAGTGCCTGGCACATAGTGAGTTCTACGTAGATATTTGTTTAATAAAAGGGAAAAAGTCTAGCAATGAAGCTGGGGGAAGGTGTTCCTGAATGTTCTACCTTTTCTCTCATTCTAGGATTTTCTTTGGCTTGTGAAAACGAGGCTCTCTTCTCCCACTTCCATAGAAGATGTCATCCAAACTAGAAAAAGAACCATGATTTATGGGGAAAACTACAGTTGTTGCTATAAGCCCTAAGACAGGAACTCTTCTGCAACTCACAGACTTCTCAGCAAACCCAATTGCTGGCTCCAAATCTGAGGCTCCTTCCACTCTTACTGTCATTGCTGCTGGGCCTCTAAGGTAAACGTGGTCATAGATCTCTCTGTACTTGTTACTACTTTGGTCTTCCACTTCTCTCCTTCAGGGACCCCATTTTATCTTCATCTGTTTATGCATTAACCCCAGCCCTGTGATCTAAGCCCCACAGAACCATGCTCCCCGAAGGCATATTGAGTTCTACTTTCCATTATTAATCTTAGGCTGCCACAGCAGAGTGGAAAGTTCTGTTCCTGCCCAGCCCCCTTACCCCCGAGCAGTGTCCCTGTGGAGAATGGGGGCAATTTCTAGGCTCTGGGTGATTCCTCCATGAAGGCTGTATTGGTGAGATTGGAGTACAGGCTGTGCCGGCATCCATGGGGAGAGAGTAGCAACGCTCAGCTATAATTAGTCACCCCCACAGCAGAGCCTGCACAACAGAGAGAAGGAGGAGGGTCTCTGGTGGGAGGAGGGACCACTGGCTGCTCAGAAGGGAGGAGGAAGGAGCAGATGCAAGCAAAAGCAGCTCTATTCAGGGAAAAAGAAGTCTGAAGCACAGCCTTCAATGCTGTCAGGACTGAAGAGGTTGGATGTATGAAAGCATCTAGGGTAGGCAGCACACAGGAAGGCCCCCATACATGGAAGTTTCTTATACCCTGAAGTGGGAAGAATGTGGACCTGAACCGGGCTGGGGGGCCCCCACACACAGGCACAAGAAGGCAGCAGCTTTAAGTGGGCAGCAGGGGAGAGCTGGAGGAAAAGTGGCAGTGTAGTTTCCCAAGGGAATGGACACTCGGACGTGGTCTCCAGGGGAGGCTGCTTTTTCAGAATCAGGATGCCTGTGTTCGTGGGAGAACACCCTCCCCTCAATGTCCCCACACGTCCTCACCGGTGACAGAGGTTTCTGGGAGGCTGGGGATTGGTGGGGGAGAGACCAGACTGAAGAGGGCCTCCTGCAAGGGGAACAGGGGAGCGGAGAGGGCAAAGGAGCCTACAGATGGAGTTGGGGAGAGCGAGGGACAGCCCTTCAGAAAGGTAAATCCTCAGAGCTCCCAGGGGAGAAGACAGGGACCAGGGACCCACAGGAGGCGACGCAGGAACTGGGCGAGAGCTCGGATTTGTGGAATCCAAACCTAAGTCCCAGCACCGTGCAAGAAGCCAGCCCCAATCTGAGGACCGAGGAGGTGAGGGTGTTGGGGGCGGGTCCGCAGCTGACCGTCGACCTGGCGCACGCACACACGCACTCACCAATTTTGGCCAGGCTGGCCACCAGGATCCACAGGGCCACCAGGTAGGGCGCCTCGACCTCGTGCCACTGCCAGCGGAAGAGCTCCAAGCCTGGGGGAGGCTCGCCCGGGGACTCTGGCTTCTGGGTGGGCTCTTCGGCCGCCCCCGCCAGGGGCAGCGCGAGCAGGGACAGGGCGGCGCGCAGCATCCTGCAGCCTGCCCAGCCGCCCTCCCGGCACCGCACGGCCGCCGGCCCCGCGTCGCCGCCGCCACCTACCGGGCGCCCCCGCGTCACAGGCACGTGGGGCTCGCTCCCCCCAATCCCGGCTCCCATACCCCCAAGCCAGGTCCGGGCTCCGAGACCCTGCCCCGGACTCTCGTAGTCGGGGACTCCCTCCTCTTTCCTCCCTAAATCAGTCCCAGCTCCGGAAATTCCCCAGTGCAGCTCTCCCCCAAGTTCCACAACCTACTCCTTCGAGTCCGCGCCCCCAAACCTCCCCAAAACCGCTCCCACCAGATCCAGAGCGGTGCGCGGCCACGGCCCCCCCGGGCAGCCAGCAGCGTGAAGAGCGGGGGTCTGCGGGGGGCGCGGTCAAGATGGGAGGGGCACGGCTCCTCCTCGGCCAGCGCTGCTGGGCGGCGAGCAGCATCCCCCTGGGGCCCAGGCGTGGCCGGGTGCAAACGGCAGGGGACAGTGCTTGGCCGCCCTCCGCGCGGCGCTCCCAAGCTGGGGACCCCCTGCCGGCCCCCGCCCGGACCTGAGCTGCGCACGCGCACTGGACGCTCCCCAAAGCAGTGATGGACAACGCTGCCCCCAACGTCCCAGAAACCCCAAGGCCCAGACTGACCCAGCTCATTCCAGGCGAAGAGGGAGGCTGTTCTTCATCTCCCAAACCAAGGGGCACCTGGCCCGCCCTTTCCAGCACACTACAGAGAACTGTCTCATCTCTTTCATGAAGCTGACAGGAACCTATGGAAAACCCAGCCTCCTGATTCCCTTCAAACTAGGCGGGATGCACCCAACTTTTTCCAAATCTGAGGGGCATTCGGCTCCTCTCGCCCCAAACAGAGGAGGACCGTCTCCACTTTCATTCAAGCTGAGGGGCACCCATCCCACTTTTTCTCCAAAATTGAGGGGAACGTGTTCTATCTGCCCCCTCAAACTGACTCATCCCAATCTTTTCCCTGAAAACTGAAGGGCATCCTTCCCTCTTCCTCCCACAACTAAAGGGAACTGATCCCACCTCTTCCTTCAAACTGGGTGGAATCTACTCTCACTTCTTGCTCCAAATTGAAGGGACCCCTCTCACTGCTTTCCCTAAATGAGGAAACCATAAGCACTCATCCCTCAAATGGAAGGAATGAGGGCCATCTTGCCCCTCAACTGAGGGAGACCTGGCCGGCCACTATCTAAGGAAACTTCTGCCCCATCTGCCTTAACACCCCTCAGAGAGAACGCAGCCTCTCTACCCCCAGACCTAAGAAAGCCTTCCAGCCTTTTGCGCGTTCTCGAAAGCGGGGCGCGAGCTCGGCCTTTCCCGCCCTCCTAGCCAGTGAACTAACGGGATTCCCAGCGGGCCCTGTGAGTGGCTAGCGCCGGCCCCGCCTCCGGCAGTGGTTACCTCCACGCGCGCACTCGGGGACTAATCTTGGCTCCACCCCCTTCCTCGGCCCCGCCTCCGTCTGGCCCCGCCCCTCCAGCCGCGTCCGGTCCGGCCCGGCCCGAAGAGCGGAGCTATAGTGTGCTTGAGTAGAAGCTGCACTGGGGTCGGGACTCCGAGGCGCGCCGCGCGAGCCGGCCGCGGAGCCATGGCGGGCGGGGAAGATCGCGGGGACGAGGAGCCGGTATCAGTGGTGACCGTGAGGGTGCAGTACCTGGAAGACACCGACCCCTTCGCGTGTGCCAACTTCCCGGAGCCGCGCCGGGCCCCCACCTGCAGCCTGGACGGGGCGCTGCCCTTGGGCGCGCAGATACCCGCGCTGCACCGCCTGCTGGGAGCGCCGCTCAAGGTGAGGGGGGCCGGAGAAAGGTTGCGGCGATCGGGGGTTCAGGGTGGGCGCCATGAAAGCTGGTGGGAGGTGCCCCTCCTGAAGAGGCTGGAGCAAGTGTTCTCCTCCGGAAAAGTCTTGGGCTGGGGTCCCAGGGTCCACTCTGCCCCGCCTGCGGGGGAGTCCCCTCTCAAGTTGAGGGGAAACTGAAGAGGGGTGCTAGGAACTTGTCGAGCACCTGGGGAGGTGCTCGAGTTCCCCTCGCCGTCCGTCTGCCAGGGTGGCTTCCCTGGTCAGGATGACGGTAGCCGCTTGGGCCGTAGCGGACCCTGGAGGCGGAGCTGGGGAGGGACCAGCTTCCACCTGCTTCAGGTGAGGTGGGGGCGGGACCACGAGGAGGGGCGGGCCCGGCGCGGGCTACTAGAGGTGGCAGAGGTTTCCTGCGGTGTCAAGAAGCTGGATTGGGGCTTGACTCTGTAGGTCAATGGGAACTTGGGAGTGCCGGCCGAGGAGAGACTTCACGGGGTGAGGGGAGTCCCCGGGAAGCGGTCTGGCCCGGCATCCGCAGAGCGCAGGAGGCTGCACGGGTGGAAAAGCCCTTTGAGTCACCGCTCCCGCCCCCACCCCCGGACACTCGCCGCCCATCGGCCCGCGCCTGGAAGTGAGAGGGAGGGCCGGGCTAATTTTAAACCGCCGGCCTGCCCTACTTTGCTGCCGCCCCGAAGCCGACTTGTGCACAGTGCGGAAAGAGGCCCTTTTCCAGATGGCCAGCCTACCTCCTCTCCCCTCCTTCTCGCCGCCGTCAGCCCCCCGCAAGCAGCCCCTTCCGGCACGCTGTTTCCGGGCCAGGACTTTGGGAGGCGCACTACCACCCCCACAGGCTCCACACCAGCCCGGCCGCCTAGACTGCTGGGGAAGAGAACTGCTGGGGAAGAGAGAGAGTCGGGGTGGGTGCCCTCCCCTGCTCCCAGCCTCAGCTGGGCGCCGAGTTGCGTAAACTTGCCCCTTGGGCCCAGGGTCTCCCCTGGAATGTGCCCCGGGCCCCCAGCCCGCATTCCTCGCGCTGCGGCCAGCCCCGCCTCTGAGCGCTGGCGGGAGGGGGGGTGAGACTATTGGCCTGGGGGGTGGCGCGTGTCCAGGCCAGAACCCCGGCTTCAAGGCCATGGCTGGAAGAATGCAGCACACTGCTCACCGCCAGAGTTTTGACGCAGCCCCCGCTTGTCCTGCCCTATTCGGAGGGGCAAATTGAGGTGTGCCTGGAAGAAGCGTGTGCAGCTGGCGGCCACCTCCCATTCAGGATGGGGGCTGGGAAGACAGGAGTGCTGAACTAAGACTGGTTCCCGCTCCCAGGCTCCCAAAGTCCGGGTCCTGAAATAAGGGTGGAGCACTAGAGAAAATATGGTATTCCTCTTATCCTGCCACTCAAGGATTGGACCTAGCCCTGACACCACCCCTGCATTTTTTTTTTTTTTTTTTTTTAAGACGGATTCTGGCTGTGTCCCCCAGGCTGGCGTGCACTGGGGCTATCTTGGCTCACTGCAGCCTCCACCTCCCGGGTTCTAGCAATTCTCGTGCCTCAGCCTTCCAAGTAGCTGGGATTACAAGTGTGCACCACCACACCCAGCTAATTTTTGCATTTTTAGTAGAGACAGGGTTTCTCCATGTTGGCCAGCCTGGTCACAAACTCCTGACGGTGATCTGCCTACCTCAGCCTCCCAAAGTGCTGGGATTACAGACTTGAGCCATGGTGCCCGGCCCCTTGACACCCCTCTTCCCAACTGGGGGCAAGCCTGGTAGGTCAGCTGCAAGAAAGAGGCTCAGAACCACCCCTTCTATCTCCCTCTCATGGGACCCCTGTCTCCACCCAACCCCACCAGGTGCTCTGACCTGTGTTCCCTGCTCCTTAACTGAAGACACTACTGAGCTCTCGTGGAGAATATAAGTTCCTCATCCCCAATGCAGTCCTTCCTGGTCTCCCCGATTTAATGTTCTCCCACCTGGAGCACCTGAGGACTGCCTCCCCTCCCCCACAGGGATAAGGAGGCGGCACACTAGGTTACCACAAATGCCAGAAGCCAGGACTCCCTGGGGCTAGCAACTCTGCCAGGAATGGTCAGATGCACTGTGATGTGCTCAACCCAAATATAAACTGTGACCACAGCCCCAGAATAGAAGGCTGGAGGAAGAGGGGCTGAGAATAGGGCAGGGGCAGGGACATCAGAGAGCTGAGCGAGGGGGAGCAGGGCTCCTCCTTGCAGGAAATGTCAACAGCTTGTTCCTCCCGTAGTCCTGTAAGTGGGTGCCCCAGAGTCACAGACATGACTCAGGCCTGTCTTGCTGGCCCTCTAGAGGGGAGAGGTGGCCCAGAAACTGGGGCATCCCTGTCCCAAGCTGTAGGGCAGAAATAAGAGGAAGGGGTTCTCTACTCATTGCTTTGTCCTATGTACAGTTGTCCAGCAGAGGACAGGACACAGCCAAGTGGCCTCTGTCCTCCTGTGGGTACTGGCCCTGATCATCCCAGCAGATGAGCCCCGTCCCTGGGGATGTACAGAGGCCAGTCTGCTTTCTCCCTGGGGCTCCACCCACACACCCCATTGGGCAGAGCCTAACCCCTAGAGTTCCCTTGGGGGCTTCCTTCTTAAAGAGCTTTCAGATCTCAGAAACCCTTGCTCATTTCCTCCTAGTCTAGGAGGAAGCTCCTGGCCACAGCCTCTGACTCATCTCCTGGCCCTGGTTGGTGGAAGGGAGCCTGACAGTGCATTGGGCCAGGCCTAGTGTCCCTGGGGGAACTCAGGAGCGCCTTCCACCCCTCCAAAATATTCCCCCAGCTCAGGGACCTGCCTTTGCCCCAGGGGAGAATGTGTCCCTCTGGCCTTGCATCTCATCTCCTAATCTAGAGCTTCCCAGTTCTACCTTCCCTCTGGGAAGTGTCTCAGGAGCCTCTCCCTGATACTCAAGGTCTTACCACACCTGGTATAGCACCGACTTCTCCCTGAACTCCAGGTAGGGGGACCTGGGGTGCTTCTCTGACCCTGCTGCGAAGGCCAGGAAAGCCCTCTCCTCCTGGCAGTGGAGACAGCCCTATAAATCTGGTCATTACTAGCAACTTTGTTTCCCTAGCTATGGCTAAAAATAAGTAGGACAGGGGTGGCACTGTCCTGGAATGTTTCCTGACCCTATCCCAACCCACTCTAGCCTTTTTACATCTCAGGAGCCTTTGGGAGATTGTAGAAAATTGAGGTGTGGGCATGAGTCCTGGTCTCCTAGCCTCCCCTGGGGCTGGTCTATCCAATCTGCTGGTCATTCTGGAACAGAGTGGCTGAGCTGCAGCCTGGTGAGGGACCCTGACACCTAGGTTCTGGCAGAGGTAGATACTATTATCCTAGCTTGTATGGGGTGCGTGTATCTTGGTGTTCCCTTACTGGAACTGGGAAGACCAGTTTGGGGTATTTGCAGAGTCCAGAAAACTAAGAGGATGTCTTCAGCTCTTGGCAATCGTGCTGGCCGCAGCCCTCACTCCACCTCCCCTCTAAGGTTCCTTGGAGCATTTCCAGGGCCCATCTGCCCAAGATTTGGTCAATTAGCCCTGGCTCCTGGCTGTGCACCCTGGGGCAATGCGCTCATTTTCTGATTCTTGGTTTCCCTATCTGTAAAAGGATTATTGGTAGAATCAAATGAAATATGTGGCTCAGGCTGGGCATGGTGGCTCATGCCTGTCATCTCAGCACTTTGGGAAGCCAAGGCCAGAGGATTGCTTGAGGCCAGGAGTTCAAGAACAGTGGGTGATATAGCAAGAACCTATTTCTATTAAATTAAAAAAAAAAAAAAAAAAAAGAAAGAGGCAGCCCGGTGCCTGGCACAGAGGAAGCATAACAAAAGATAATAAAAGTGGATTTCCTTCCCCAAGGCCCATCCTTGTCATCTCATTCAGGAAGTCACACTCTAGTTGGAGACCCACGATAACAGGAAAGGAGGGTCTTCAGAACACAGGGTCCTGTGTTTATAGGAAAGGAGACAAAAGAGGCAATTAACCAATTATTTTCTAAAACAGAAGCCCTTCAGCCTATAATCCCGCCTCTTTTCCATCTTCCCTGTACCCTGCTCTGGTATGTTCAGTCTTACCTGATTACACTGTTATTAAAAATATTGGGTAAGACAGTCCAAAGAAACAAGGGAGAAAAAAATATATAATAGATATATGCAACAGATGTGTATATATAACAGATATATAGCTATATATAGATATAAATTATTGATATCTATAGATATCTACCTGTGTATTATAGATCTATATCTATATATTATATATAGATAGATAGATATCTAGAAAGAGACAGAGAAGTAGACACCATAGTCCCCTGAGCTTGACCCTGCATATAAAACCATATATAACCAGTTGGTTTTGGGTGCTCAGAAAAGCCTGAGCCTCAAGAGTCAAGAGAATAGTGGGCTGGAGGCCAAAGTGAGAAGCTGAGCCTGGGAAGAATGGGGGAAAGACTCCACCCCAAGACAGAGACCACAGAAGTGAGGAAGACAAGAGCCAGGCAGGTGTCAGGGATGTGGGCCCATACTACATGCTGACCTTAAGCCCTGTCAGCAAGGACCAGGGTTTGGGCTTATTCAGGCCTGGCCCAGCCACAGGGTGTGAGAAACAAGACCCAGAGGTTTGGCTCTCTCAGAAGGGTGACCTCAGGAAGGGGCCAGGGTTGTGAGGGACAAGTGCTATCCTGCTGGCAGGAAGTCTCCTGCTCTTTGCTGCTTGCCTGACTCTAGCCTACCACCCCACACTTCCACCCAGGACAGACAGCTGGGTGTGGGGAAACACTGTCCTGGAAGGCACTGGACTGCCTGTTTCCCAGGACCTCCCCAGAAATAGGGCCCTAGCAGGACTGGACAGGCAAAGTGGCTAAGGAGGACATTGCCACCACAGCGAAGGGACAGGGTTGAACCTGCTCAGCTGAGGAGACTAGAGAATGTGGACCGTTGGCCAGGCACGGTGGCTCACACCTGTAATCCCAGCACTTTGGGAGGCAGAAGCGAGCGGATCACTTGAAGTTAGGAGTTCAAGACCAGCCTGGATGACATGCTGAAACCCTGTCTCTACTAAAATTACAAAAATTAGCCAGGCATGGTGGTGCATGCCTGTAATCCCAGCTACTCGGGAGGCTGAGGTAGGAGAATCGCTTGAACCCAGGAGGCGGAGCTTGCAGTGAGCCGAGATCGCGCCACTGCACTCCAGCCTGGGAGACACAGCAAGACTTGGTATCTAAAAAAAAAAAAAGGTGGACCATTTAACCTTCAGGACCCTGCCCCAGATGGATGCAGGTGTCCTAGAAGGAGAGGGACATTCTCTGCTCCCTTGGGATTACAGTATGCAAGGAGGCAGGACAGCATGGTGGGCCTGACCTTTCTGGGGCTGTGCTGCTTCGGCCTGTGTTGGCCAGGGCATACCCGATCTTATACCTGGGTGTGTAAGCAGTTACCAGGTGTAACATGTTTTCCCTTCCCGTTTATCTTTATAGCACTCTGCCCCTCCCCTTTCTTAGCCCCCATGGAAGTTGTGATTCCACATTCATGAGCTTTTTCTGACTCAAATCTGTCTGTCTGCCCATCTGCCCCACTGGGCTGGAAGGGAAGGCAGAGGCAGTGTCTGATTCCTCCTAGGTCCTCTGCATCTAAAACCAGCCTGGTCATGAATGTTCAAATGAATGAGATGTTCTATATGTGTGTGATTCGAGGGGATCCCTGACGGGGGTGACTCTGGGGTAGATGTGTTCTTCTAGGGTCCCAGAATCTTCCAGGCCAAGGGAAGGAGATGTGGCTATGCCTGAATGGGGGTGGGGTGGTAGGCTGCTGAGTCACCATGTGGGAAGAGATCAGGAAGAATGTGGGCTGCCCTCAGCTGAGCTGGCCCTGGACAAGATACCCCAGCCCTCGGGCCTTGCTGCCCCTTCTCAGGCCTGTTCCCAGTAGGCCCTGGAGAAGATGACTCTGCTCCCAGGGAGGGGAAAGCCAGGCCCGCCCAAGGCACCCTGGGGAGGGCAGGCAGCCAGGCAGGAAGTGGGACAGAGAACAGGCTGGAGTGTTTGTCCTATGTCCCAGGTCCCAGGCGGGTGGGGAAAGGGGGTCACCCAAGGGCCCCACATGTTAAACTGTGGGGAAAGAGCCAGGTCAGGCTCTAAGGCAGGAGCAAGGGGTGCTAAACAGAGGCGGGGGCTGGGGCAGGAACTGGACTCCCTTTTTCTCCAGGGGACCAAGGCCAGTTGGAAGCCCTTGGGCGGGGTCCAGAAGAGGGCAGGGCTGACCAAACAGCAGGACAAATGTTGGAATTGACATTGCCTAGTAAGATGGAGACCAGAAGACCCCCTGCCTCTCCAGAGGTGGGCTCTCCCTGGGCCAAGGCATCTCAAGGGCCAGAGCCACTTAAGTTAAGGGGACTTTGCTGAACCTGCATGCCTGTACTGTGCAATGGGGGGAGGTGTCTGGGAGAGGCAGAGTGCCACCCTCTGACACACGGGAGTCACCTCCCTCAGGCTTCTCTACAGGCACTTCTCAAGGGGCTAAGTGCCATGCCCTGTGGTGGGGGAGGAGAGCCTGGGGAGGGAAACATGGACACGTGGATGGAGCATGTGCCTGCTTGTTACAAAGGCAGGCTTTGGGGTCCTACTGTAGACTGAGTCAGATTCTAAAGTGTTTTGTTTCATTTTGTTTTTTGAGATGGAGTCTCGCTCTGTCTCCCAGGCTGGAGTGCAATGGCATAATCTCGGCTCACTGCAACCTCTGCCTCCTGGATTCAAGCGATTCTCCTGCTTCAGCCTCCCCAGTAGCCGGGATTACAGGCACCTGCCATCTTGCCTGGCTAATTTTTGTATTTTTGTAGAGACAGGGTTTCACTATGTTGGCCAGGCTGGTCTCGAACTCCTGACCTCAGGCGATCCACCCTCCTTGGCCTCCCAAAGTGCTGAGATTACAGGCGTGAGTCACCACGCCTGGCCTAAAGTTGGTTTTTTAATAGGTCCCTTGGGTGTCTCTGAGGTCCAGCTAGGACCATTGTAACTGTAGCCCGCCTTGGGGGAGGGCAAAGACCCTGAAATCTGGTGGACTGGGAAGTCTATGGATCAGACACTGTCTTCACCCTCTTACTCACTGAGACACACGCACACACAGACACACTCTCCCAGGTGGGTTTGCGCCTCCCAGCCATCTTAACACTTTCTCTCTGGGGCTTCTTTGTGACTACAGCTTATCACCCCACAGGGCTGTGAGCTTCCTGGAAGGCAGGAACTTCCTCCCATCTTCTCTCCATTCCCCTTCCTCATCTGTGTTTATTAGCTCAACAAGTCCTAGTGAGTGCTTACTGTGTGTCGGGTGCTATGCCAGGCTCTACAGATAAAGCAAGGAGCAAGACAGACGGAGTGCCTGAACCCAGAGAATGAAGCTAGAGGAGGAGACCAGTGGCTCAGATATTAGAATGCTGTGTGGAAGGTCTCGGAGGGGAGCATACATACAGGGTGGAGTGGGTTGCATAGCAACCTAAAGAATAGGTAGGTGTCAGCCAAGAGAGGAGATGGTACAAACAAAGGCCAAGAAAGCCTGGTGCCTGACACAGATGGGCTTTGCACATAGTAGGCGCTTGAGAAGCAAATGCTGAAGGAATGCACAGCTGTAGTGCAGACCCTGTGTCTCTCTGCCACCCCCCAAGTGGTAGGTAAGAGGTCAGGGGTCTTCATACATTTCCCTGCCACCTCTTCCTCAGTCTCACAGCTGTTCCTTTTGCCCCCAGTTGGAGGATTGTGCTCTGCAAGTGTCTCCCTCTGGATACTACCTGGACCCTGAGCTGTCCCTGGAAGAGCAGCGGGAGATGCTGGAGGGCTTCTATGAAGAGATCAGGTCAGAACTGATGGGGCCAGGGAGGCAAGGTTACCCCCACCCTTGCCAGGGGCTGGCTCAAATGTCAGCAGCTGAGACACTCGATCACTAGCCTGGGCCATGGGTCACCTCCTGCCCCAGGGAAGTGTGCCAAGAGAATTCTAAAGCCTAGCCAGTGTTACCTGCTGCCCAAGGTGGGAGTCAGGGGCTCTCCCACATACCTGAGATACCTGTGTTTGCACCAACCCTCTTGTCTGACCAACCCTTGGGTCCTTGGAGGAGCAGCTGGGAGGAACAAGCTGGGCTGGGGCTGGCATGGGGAGGTCTTTGGCTCCCTTGGCTTGTGGGGAGGGATGCTGAGGGATGGGCTGGGAGCTGCTGACGGAGATCCTTGATTTCAGCAAAGGGCGGAAGCCCACACTGATCCTTCGGACCCAGCTCTCTGTGAGGGTCAACGCTATCTTGGGTGAGTGTGTGAGGGCATCCGTGTCCAGCAGCACCTCCTCCCCATAGCCCAGTTGGCTCACTTTCAGGCCTGTGCTGAACAGTGGGCAAAGTATGTTTAGCTGGATGTGCTCTCCCTCTCCCTATCCTGACCTCTCCTTCCAGGGCCAGGGTGGGAGTGGAGGGGGATTCAAGAATGTTAGAACAAGGCCGGGCACGGTGGCTCATACCTGTAATCCCAGCACTTTGGGAGGTCAAGGTAGGTGGATCACGAGGTCAGGAGATTGAGACCATCCTGGCTAACACGGTGAAACCCCATCTCTACTAAAAATAAAAAAAATTAGCCGGGCGTGGTGGCGGGCACCTGTAGTCCCAGCTACTTGGGAGGCTGAGGCAGGAGAATGCCGTGAACCCGGGAGTCGGAGCTTGCAGTGAGCTGAGATGGTGCCACTGCACTCCAGCCTGGGCAACAGAGCAAGACTCCATCTCAAAAAAAAAAAAAAGAATGTTAGAACAGACTGGGCGTGGTAGCTCATGCCTGCAATGCCAGTGTTTTGAGAGGTCAAGGTGGGAGAATTGCTTGAGGCTAGGAGTTTGAGGCTGCAGTGAGCTATGACTGTGCCACTGCACTCCACACTCCACCTGAGTGACAGAGTGAGACCTGTCTCTTAGACCAAAAAAAAGAAAATTATAGCCGGGCGCGGTGGCTCAAGCCTGTAATCCCAGCACTTTGGGAGGCCGAGACGGGCGAATCACGAGGTCAGGAGATCTAGACCATCCTGGCTAACACGGTGAAACCCCGTCTCTACTAAAAAATACAGAAAACTAGCCGGGCGAGGTGGCGGGCGCCTGTAGTCCCAGCTACTCGGGAGGCTGAGACAGGAGAATGGCGTGGACCCGGGAGGCGGAGCTTGCAGTGAGTTGAGGTCCGGCCACTGCACTCCAGCCTGGCCGACAGAGCGAGACTCCGTCTCAAAAAAAAAAAAAGAAAAAAGAAAATTATATATATATATATTAGACTATTCTTTGGTGGAGAGTTGTGGTTGTATCCAAGTAGAGGAAGACAGTGAGTCTGTGTCCCATTGACGGTTTCATACCCTACCTTTTGCAGAAAAGCTGTATGGCTCCAGTGGCCCTGAGCTCCGCCGCTCCCTCTTCTCATTGAAGCAGATCTTCCAGGTGAGGCCTCGCAGTGGGCTGGGAGTAAGTGTGTAGCCCAAGCCTCCCTAAACTCCCCCATGGTGCCTCCAGGAGGACAAAGACCTCGTGCCTGAATTCGTGCATTCGGAGGGGCTGAGCTGCCTGATCCGTGTGGGTGCTGCTGCCGACCACAACTACCAGAGCTACATCCTTAGAGGTCAGCCCCTCCCCTCCCCCATGACCCCTGCTCCAGCGACCCTCGCTGACTCTGCCCATCCCTGTGTCCCCAGCGCTCGGCCAGCTGATGCTCTTTGTGGATGGAATGCTGGGGGTGGTGGCCCACAGTGAGACTATTCAGTGGCTGTACACATTGTGTGCCAGCCTGGTAAGTGGCTCTCCACCCAGCCTTATACCCTTTGCCTAGTGCTTCTCTCTGGGCCTCAGTTTCCCATTCTGCAAAGTGGGCTGGAAGGGAGTGAATCTAAGCCTCTCTTAAGCCTAGAAGGCACTTCAGTGCCTGGGCCTGAAGCCAGGGTCATTCTGCCTAGATTCTCTCTGGGTCCAGCCCCAGCAGCCCTTCCCCTTCCCCAGCAACAGCTGGCACAGGTCTGGCCTAAGCCCCACTCATATGTGCTGACCTCTCCCCTCAGTCCCGCTTGGTGGTGAAGACAGCCCTGAAGCTGCTGTTGGTGTTTGTAGAATACTCCGAAAACAACGCACCGCTGTTCATCTGTGCAGTGAACTCTGTGGCCAGCGCCACCGGTCAGAGACTGTCCCTTCTCCCCCACCACTCAGAGCCCTCTCTCCTACCCATCCCCCCATGACTGCTCCACTTTCTGTGTGGCAGGCGCTCCTCCCTGGGCCAATCTGGTATCCATCCTGGAGGAGAAGAATGGCACTGACCCTGAGTTGTTGGTGTACACGGTCACCCTCATCAACAAGGTCTGGCCAAGGACTGGGTACCAGCTCTGGGATGCTCAGGCTCCTGACCTCCCCACCAACCTCAGCCTTGCCTTCTTATCCCTGCCCTCCAGACGCTGGCGGCCCTCCCGGACCAGGACTCCTTCTACGATGTGACAGATGCACTGGAGCAGCAGGGCATGGAAGCGCTGGTCCAGCGCCACCTGGGCACTGCAGGCACTGACGTCGACCTGCGCACGCAACTTGTGCTCTACGAGGTGGGCCGGGCCCTACGCTCTGAGGGGGATTGGAAGGAAGGAAGAGAGAAGCGCTGTCCCCAGCGCCCCACCCCACCTGCATGCATGTTAACCACTTTCTTACATCCTGGTGCACCTCTGCTAGAACGCCCTGAAATTGGAGGATGGAGACATCGAAGAAGCCCCAGGCGGCGGTGGGCGGCGGGAACGACGAAAGCCTTCTTCTGAGGAGGGCAAGAGGAGCCGCCGTTCGCTGGAAGGCGGGGGCTGCCCCGCGCGTGCCCTGGAACCTGGGTAAGTACGAGCCTCCGTAGATGGTGAAGGGTGGATCTACTAGCCAAGGCCCTGAGAGCTGTCAAGCCCTGACCCCAAACCCCTCAGGCCCCGCCCCACAGACAGCCCCACCTCCCCCACTGGCCCTGCCCTACCGACAGGCCCCACCTCCAGCCCCGCAGGCCCCACCCCACTGACAGCCCCCGCCTCCAGCTTCTCAGGCCCCAACCCACTGACAGCCCCTGCCTTCAGCCCCACAGGCCCCGCCTCACCGGTAGGCCCCACCTCTTTCACCAGCCCCGCCCCGCTGACAGGCCCCACCTCCAGCCCTGTGGGCCCTCCCTCCGGCCTCCGAGCTTCAGTGAACCTTTTTCCTACCATCTCTGTGGCACCCTCAGCTGACACCTCCAGCGAGAGGAGCATCTACAAGTAAGCAGGGAGACAGAAGTCACCCTGGAGTCCTCTCTCCCACTGTCCCTCCGCTTTGCGCCCCTCCATGGGCACTCAGCCTCCTCTGCCCAAACGCGTGCTTTCTCTCTCTTTCCAGACTTCACCAAACTGCTCCCGCTTGGTAAGTGACTGCCAGCGGGTGGGGTTAGGCTCTGACTAGATCTCCTCCTCCTGTGGTCTCCTCTCCTCCGACATTCTGCCTGTCTTTGCCTCTTGTCATGTCTCCCGCCCCCATCTGTCACTCCCTTGTTCTGCTGCCTCCATCTCTTCTGGCACCCTGTCCTGCTCCATGTCAGTCTCTCCCCTCCACTTCTAGTTTCCTCGTGTCATGCCTTGCCCCGCTTCCCACTGTGGCTGGGAAGGAACCCCAATATCACTGCCCAGCTCTGTGTGGGTATGAGCAACCACGGAGCTGGCACCACAGTTACCATCTCTTCTCTCATCCTCCCTACCCAGGGCCCCTGAGAGCCCACCTGTCCCCCAATCCCCTCCTGGGCAGGCCAGTTTGGAGTAAGTACAGAGGCCGGCCTGCCAGGCCTGCCATGTGCTCAGGGCTTCAGCATTGCTTCCCCCAGCAGGGGTTCCACGTGCCTGATGCAACCAAAGCTGGGGAACTCAGGCCTATCCTCTTCCAGACATATGCCCCCTCGGTAACCTAAAGGCTAAGCACTGGGAACAAATTCACTGGGGTCACAGTGGTCCCTGTGCTTCAATAGCAACACCTTAGCAGCCAGAGATGGGGATGTGGACGCCCAACCTGGGGCTCATTCTGCCATGTCCTCAGCTCAGGACCGAGGAGGGAGGGGACCTAGGGTGCTGTGTGGTGTAGGGGTAGAGGGGTAACCTAAGGCTGAGGGAAAGGCAGGGACTGAGAGCCAACAGAGGAAGGGCCAGAAAAGAGACACTGGATTGCACCCATTATTTCAGCATAAACTGAGGGTCCACTGTTTACCACCTCCTTTTTTTTTTTTTTATGAGACGGAGTCTTGCTCTGTCTCCAAGGCTGGAGTGCAGTGGTGTAATCTCAGTCCACTGCAACCTCTGCCTTCTAGGTTCAAGCAATTCTCCTGCCTCAGCCTCCCAAGTAGCTGGGATTATAGGCCTGCACCATGACACCTGGGTAATTTTTGTATTTTTAGTAGAGACAGGGTTTCACCATGTTGGCTAGGCTGGTCTCTAACTCCTGACTTCAAGTAATCCACCCACCTCTGCCTCCCAAAGTGCTGGGATTACAGGCGTGAGCCACCGCACCTGGCCTGTTTACCAGGCCCTTTCCTAGGCATAGGCTCCCAGAAGCTACCAGACATGCTAAGGGAGGGACAGCCTGATATGCCCATTGGGACAGCTATCCCCTTCCCCTGCTCTAAGAGTCCTTGTCTAGACTCAAGACACCAGCCTGGGCAACATAGCAAGACCTCATCTCTACAAAGAAATTTTTAAAAATTTGGCTGGGTGCATCATTCATACCTGTAATCCCAGCTCTTCAGGAGGCTGAGGTGGGAGGATTGGTTGAGGCCAGGAATTCAAGGGCAGCCTGAACAACATAGCGAGACCCTGTCTCCTCAAAAAAATTTAAAAATTAGCTGGGTGTGGTGGCACATGTCTGTAGTCCCAGCCACTTGGGAGGTTGAGGGTCAAGCCCAGGAGATTGAGGCTGCAGTGAGCTATGATCACACCACTGTACTCCAGCCTGGGTGACTGACAGACCCTGTCTCTAAAAAACAAACAAACAAACAAAAAATCAGGACAGTGAACATGAACGAGGTTGCAATTTAGATGTTAAGTAGAACTTCTCCCTGTATTTTCATCTGGGAATGCAGGGTTGGTAGTAATCCTCCCCAGATGTGGAGGACTGAAGAAGGGCTGGCCTTGCTGGGCACGGTTCTGGTCTGCTCAGTGCATGGACTGTTCCCCATGTGTCTGTGTGTGCCTGCAATTGGGGGTGGTGTCCAGGGGCTCAGCAAGGCATGTGTACCTGGGCTGGGGTGTGTCAGACACTGTCACTGACAAGCACCTTCCCTCAGAGCCCGGTTCCTGGAGAATGTGGCAGCAGCAGAAACAGAGAAGCAGGTTGCGCTGGCCCAGGGCCGGGCAGAGACATTGGCCGAGGCCATGCCCAGTGAGGCAGATGGACACCCAGGTGAGTAGGTGGGTGGGCAGGCAGAGCCTGCCTGTTGCTCTGTTGCCCCACAGGGGGCATGGCACTGACAGCTCCTTACCTTTCTTTAGATGCCCGGCAACTCTGGGACTCCCCAGAGACAGCACCTGCACCCAGAACACCCCAGAGCCCTGCCCCCTGTGTCCTGCTCCGGGCCCAGCGAAGCCTTGAGCCAGAGCCCAAGGAGCCACTGATACCAGCAAGCCCCAAGGCTGAGCCCATCTGGGAGCTCCCTACTCGTGCACCCAACCTCTCTATTGGGGACCTGGACTTTTCAGATCTAGGGGAGGAGGAAGACCAGGACATGCTGAATGTAGAGTCTGTGGAGGCTGGGAAAGAGGTCCCAGCTCCCGCACCCCCACTGCCCCTACTCTCGGGAGTCCCTCCACCTCCCCCACCTCCACCTCCCCCACCCATCAAAGGCCCGTTCCCACCACCTCCACCTCTACCTCTGGCTGCCCCTCTTCCCCATTCATTGCCTGACAGCTCAGCCCTCCCCACCAAGAGGAAGACGGTAAAACTTTTCTGGCGTGAGCTAAAGCTGGGTGGGGGCCATGGAGTCTCTGCAAGCCGCTTTGGGCCTTGCGCCACCCTCTGGGCTTCACTGGAGCCTGTCTCAGTGGACACAGCCCGGCTGGAACACCTCTTTGAGTCTCGTGCCAAAGAGGTGCTGCCCTCCAAGGTAAATCCACTCATCTGCAAGGCAGCCCCACTGGAGGCGGGAGGGAATCAGAGCTCAAGGATCTGACCTGTTGGAGCCAGTCACTCACTTCCCACATGGGGAAACTAAGACAAAGAAAGGAGTAGGGAATTGTCCAAGGTCTCCTAACAAGGGATCAGCAGTGCCCCAACTAGGATCTAAACTTGGCCGGGCATGGTGGCTCACGCCTGTAATCCGAGAGTTTGAGACCAGCCTGTGCAACATAGTGAGACCTTATCTCTACTAAAAGTTGGGCCGGGCGCAGTGGCTCATGCCTGTAATCCCAGGACTTTGGGAGGCCGAGGCAGGTGGATCATTTGAGTTCAGAAGTTTGACACCAGCTTGGTCAAACTGGCGAAACCCCATCTCTACTGAAAATAGAAAATTAGCCAGGCGTGGTGGTGGGCACCTGTAATCCCAGCTATCTGGGAGACTGAGGCAGGAGAATCGCTTGAACCCGGGAGGTAGAGGTTGCAGTGAGTCGAGATCGCGCCATTGCACTCCAGCCTGGGGGACAAGAGCAAGACTTCGTCTCAAAGATAAATAAGTAGGCCGGGCGCGGTGGCTCAAGCCTGTAATCCCAGCACTTTGGGAGGCCGAGGTGGGCGGATCACAAGGTCAGGAGATCGAGACCACAGTGAAACCCCGTCTCTACTAAAAATACAAAAAATTAGCCGGGCGCGGTGGCGGGCGCCTGTAGTCCCAGCTACTCAGGAGGCTGAGGCAGGAGAATGGTGTGAACCCAGGAGGCGGAGCTTGCAGTGAGCCGAGATCGCGCCACTGCACTCCAGCCTGGGCAACAGCGTGAGACTCCGTCTCAAAAAAAAAAAAAAAAAAAAAAAAAAGATAAGTAAATAAAAATAAATAAATAAATAAATGTTTAAAAAAAAAAAAATTGGCCGGGCATGGTGGCTCACCCCTGTAATCCCAGCACTTTGGGAGGCCAAGGCAGGCAGATCACTTGAGACCAGGAGTATGAGACCAGCCTGGCCAACATGGTGAAACCCTGTCTCTACTGAAAATATGAAAATTAGCTGGGTGTGGTGGCTCATGCCTGCAATGCCAGCTACTTGGGAGGCTGAGGCAGGAGAATTGCTTGAACCTGGGAGGCGGAAAAACAAAAAGTTAAAAAAAAAAAAAAAAAGTTGGTTATGGTGGTACACACCTGTAATCCCAGCTACTTGGGAGGCTGAGGCAGGAAGATCCCAGAAGCTAAGCTGCAGTGCGCTATGATGGCACCACTGCACTCCAGCCTGGGTGGTAGAGCGAGGTCCTGTCTCAAAAGAATCTAAGCTCATCCCCATGCCTTACACATTCCAGGTTGCCAGTTTGTCAGTTGTGGGATCATTTGGCAATCTAGAGGAGGACCTTGCAGTGCCCTCTTAGATTGCTGTCCCAGCTAGTCCCTTCCTCTGTCTTTTTTTTTTTTTTTTTTTTTTTTTGAGATGGAGTCTTGCTCAGTTGCCCAGGCTGGAGTGCAGTGGTGTGATCTCAGCTCACAGCTCACTGCAAGCTCCGCCTCCTGGGTTCACGCCATTCTCCTGCCTCAGCCTCCCGAGTAGCTGGGATTACAGGCACCAGCCACTACGCCCGGCTGATTTTTTTTGTATTTTTAGTAGAGATGGGGTTTCACCATGTTAGCCAGAATGGTCTCCATCTCCTGACCTCATGATCCAACTGCTTTGGCCTCCCAAAGTGCTGGGATTACAGGCATGAGCCACGGCGCCCGGCCCCCTTCCTCAGTCTTACACTGCCCTTCCCCCAACCATGCAGAAAGCTGGTGAGGGCCGCCGGACAATGACCACAGTACTGGACCCCAAACGCAGCAATGCCATCAACATCGGCCTAACCACACTGCCACCTGTGCATGTCATTAAGGCTGCCCTGCTCAACTTTGATGAGTTTGCTGTCAGCAAGGACGGCATAGAGGTGGGGTCACCCAGCTATGGGTGTGGGAGGGAGGTCTGGCCTTCTCCTTTGGTAGGTGGGCATTTCCTGTCCCTCTAGTGGTGGGCATGGGCTTGGCCTTTCTGCAGGGCAGTCCCCAGACTCTGGGGCCTCCCCTAGATGACTGAGGGTCAGGTCAAGACCAATGCCTGAGGCCTCAGGCCTGCACTGAGTGGGGCATGTCAGGCTCTGGCTACATCCTCAGAAGCTACTGACCATGATGCCCACGGAGGAAGAGCAGCAGAAGATTGAGGAAGCCCAGCTGGCCAACCCTGACATACCCCTGGGCCCAGCCGAGAACTTCCTGATAACTCTTGCCTCCATTGGCGGCCTCGCTGCTCGTCTACAACTCTGGGCCTTCAAGCTGGACTATGACAGCATGGAACGGGTACCTGGATCTTGGAGTGGGACAGACAGTAGGGACAGGTAAGCATCATGACCACGTAGTCTAAGAGTCCCTGGTCTCCCATACCAGGAAATTGCTGAGCCACTGTTTGACCTGAAAGTGGGTATGGAACAGCTGGTACAGAATGCCACCTTCCGCTGCATCCTGGCTACCCTCCTAGCTGTGGGCAACTTCCTCAATGGATCCCAGGTGAGTGAGAGTACATGGGGACTAGGGGGAGTCAGGGTTCTGGAGCCAACCAGGCCCAGGCTCAGAAAGGGTCCTTTCAGAGCAGCGGCTTTGAGCTGAGCTACCTGGAGAAGGTGTCAGAGGTGAAAGACACGGTGCGCCGACAGTCACTGCTACACCATCTCTGCTCCCTAGTGCTCCAGACTCGGCCTGAGTCCTCCGACCTCTATTCAGAAATCCCTGCCCTGACCCGCTGTGCCAAGGTTAGCACCTGCCAGAATCAACCAAGGCTGGACGAGGCATGAGAAGCGCTGCTTCCTGGGCCTGGCTCCTCCCTCTTCTCCCTATCTGGGCTGCTATGCCAGGGCTTCCTCCAGCCACCTGGGTGTGAGCTATGCCTTCTGCCAGAAATGCTTTCCTCTATTGGCCTGGCCACACCTACCCAGTCTTTGGGTCTGTTGAACTGCCACTTCCCCCAATAAACCTTCTGTTCCTCATTCAAATCAAATGGACTTGTGTCTCTTGCACTAGTCTATGAGCTTTTGAATGTCTGTGTCCTCAGGGCCCAAGCTGGCCAGTCTGGCTCAGAGGCAGCCTCGGGCCGTGTCTTATCTACAGGGTATTGGGGGACAGTATGTACACCCCCTTGCTTTCTCAGGTGGACTTTGAACAGCTGACTGAGAACCTGGGGCAGCTGGAGCGCCGGAGCTGGGCAGCTGAGGAGAGCCTGCGGAGCTTGGCCAAGCATGAGCTCGCCCCAGCCCTGCGTGCCCGCCTCACCCACTTCCTGGCCCAGCGTGCCCGCCGTGTTGCCTTGCTGAGGATAGTGCACCGCCGTGTCTGCAATAGGTAGGGGCATGGACCCAAGAGAGGCAGGACGGCCACCACCCTCCCTCAGACAACAAGCAGGACTCACCGTCCCTCCCCACTCTGACCTGCCTAGGTTCCATGCCTTCCTGCTTTACCTGGGCTACACCCCGCAGGCGGCCCGTGAAGTTCGCATCACGCAGTTCTGCCACACGCTGCGGGAATTTGCGCTTGAGTATCGGACTTGCCGGGAACGAGTACTACAGCAGCAGCAGAAGCGGGCCACATACCGTGAGCGTAACAAGACCCGGGGACGCATGATCACTGAGGTGGGTGCCCTTCCAGGTCTTAGTCTTCACTGCCACCTCCTTGGTTTCCTTCACTCCTCCTAGCTCACCCTTCTTCTTTCTTCAGACAGAGAAGTTCTCAGGTGTGGCTGGGGAAGCCCCCAACAACCCCTCTGTCCCAGTAGCAGTGAGCAGTGGGCCAGGCCGGGGAGATGCTGACAGTCATGCTAGTATGAAGAGTCTGCTGACCAGCAGGCCTGAGGACACCACACACAATCGCCGCAGCAGAGGTGAGGCTCATAGCTGCTGTGGGGAATGGGCTCCAGGGCCACCTTGGCCTGACCTTCCTATCTGGCCTCCCTCAGGCATGGTCCAGAGCAGCTCCCCAGTCATGCCCACAGTGGGGCCCTCCACTGTACCCCCAGAAGAACCCCCAGGCTCCAGTTTACCCAGTGATACATCAGATGAGATCATGGACCTTCTGGTGCAGTCAGTGACCAAGAGCAGTCCTCGTGCCTTAGCTGCTAGGGAACGCAAGCGTTCCCGCGGCAACCGCAAGTCTTGTAAGTAACCCCCCACAACCCCGCTGCCCACCTGAACCCCATCAACTCCCTCCAACCCTACTGTGTCCCTGCAGTGAGACGGACGTTAAAGAGTGGGCTCGGAGATGACCTGGTGCAGGCACTGGGACTAAGCAAGGGTCCTGGCCTGGAGGTGTGAAGGTGCTGCATCCCGGAAATCTATCTGGACCCTGGACTGCAGTGCAAGAGATGATAGAATGAGGAAGGCCCAGAGCAGAATTCTGGCCCCAGAACTCTGTGCCCAGGAGCCATGCCTTAAGCAGTATTAGCTGTGTGTGTGCATGTAAGTGTGTGTGTGTACGTGCATGTGCATGTGTGTGAGCTCCTTGAACTCACAGAGCAAAATAAAATTTTCTTAGCTAATCCAACAGGCTTTCTCTTCTTTCAGGGTCCCCACTAGGCTGGGTCTGTAGCAGGAGGGAAATCCCATAGGACCGGCTTTTCCTGCTTCATCCCTCATCACCCACACAGCCATCAGCCACACTCTAAGCCATTTATTCAACGACCCTATAAAGTATACCCAATACCTCAGACTGCTTTTGGCCCCTAGACTAGACCCTCATTGCTCCAGGCATGGGGGGCCGTGCACCTTGACAGAGTCAACCAGGGCCAGTGGCCTGTGGTCACAATGTCAATGGCTATAACCGCTTCATCTGCCGCCGCTCCTGTCGGCGCTGCCGTTTCTCATTGTGCTCTGGTGCTGGGGTGCCACTGTCTGCAGTGAACCAGGGGCCCAGCACATTCACCCACAGGAGGTAAAGGGCCCGGCCTGGAGCCTACAAGAGAAACGGTAACTTGAAGCAAGGTGCAGGGAATAAAAGATGGGGAGGGTTAGATGCCCCTTCTTGGGAGCGTCCCCAGCCCACGTACCAGAAGCCAGAAGGACCAGACATAGAGAGAGAAGCAGCTGAGCACCTGCACAATGGCTGTCAGTAGGATCACATCCTTAAGGTGCCTGTGGATAGAAATAAAGCTGCCAAAGACAGCAGATGGGCCCCAGTTCAACTCCCTTCCACCCTTTTCAAGTTGCAAGTAGCTGTGCTTCTTGGGCTATCTGGGCTCCAGCCCTGGGGCCGCTCACCTGGGCTGGCGGTGGGGGACACTCACTCTGCCATGCCCTGCTCCATGTTGAGGTCCATGCCACCATCCATCAGGGCCCCATCCTCAGAGAACGCTGCCCGTGCCATCGAGCTCATAGAGTGATAGCTGGCCCCATACACTGCCAGACTAAAGCCCAGGGCCAACTGCAGAGCAAGAATGAGGGTATCAAAGGTCAGCCACTGACCCTATGCACTCATCCACCTCCCAGGATGGAGATACTTACCCAGGCCCAAAATGAGGCAGATGAGTAAAAGAAGACCAACGTCACAAGACAGTAGATGGCCTGCAAGCAATCACAGGATCAGGTTGGGGTCAGAAGTTACCTCCAAACCATGGGTCTCCCTCAACTCTGACCAAGAATTAGGCCAGGCTGTGGGATGAGCAAGGTTGTTCTTACAGGGCTGAAGAAAGGGCCCTGCTCCCTGAATCCCAAATATCCAGGCTCTCCTCTAACACCCAACTCAGCCCAGGAAAGAAGCCTTTGTGTGCTTGGAGGTAGGAAGGGCTCTTAAATTCAGCTACGACTCACACCTTCATTTCCTTTGTGTTTTACTAGTCAGTACTTTCTCTGTGCCCAGATCTCTCATTTCTTTTTGACTGGAACTCTCTTCTACAGCCTTTTCGGGTACCACTACTTCTCACCAAGCAGTGCTGAGGACTAGGGGACTGACTATAAGCTGGCATAGAAGCAAGGAGGCAGGCACTTACATTGGCCCCCAGTATGATCCTCAGGTAGAACTTCAGGGTCTCTTTGTTCTCTTCAAATATCTGCTTCTTCCCTCTCGTGCCCACTTTGCCCTTGGGCTGCAGAGGGATGATGAGATGACGTCAGGAGGCCACGGTCCTCCTCATTCTCCCCACCAGCCCGGTTAGCTATAGAGCTCCAGCCGCAACTCAGCCAGGTCCCCGTAGTGCTGAAACCTAGCACAATCCCTGGAATGTCCACCCATCCTCCAGTCCATCCTATCTAGGGGCTGACGCCCTCTCTCCAGCACCCACAGCTAGGATCGCCTCCTGCTCGCCCTGGAATAATTCAACCCTAAGCTAATACCGCCTCTGGATCCCGTGGTAGTCTAGCTTTAGGCAACGACTCTTCCAAGGGTACTCCTGGGCGGAGTAGAATGATGCCTCCCTCAGGCCTCCGCTGGCGTAGTCCCGATCTGGGCTAACGCCCATCTCAGGTCACTTATATCTCTGGCCTGCTCTGGTACTGATGCCCAAGCCGCTCCGGCACTAGTCCTGGTATGGTCCTGCGCCGCCCTCCCCCAGCCCAGTTCTAGTACGGTCTGGCCAGGGGATGGTGCCCCCCTCCGGCCCACCCCGTATCCCTTAATGTCCTTTCTCAGTTTTCACTCTCACAACCCCTGGAGAGCTTGGCTGGTGCGGACTCCGCCCTACACATCCTCCTTACCGCCATGGTGCGAGGCAAATACTCAGCCCAGGGAACAAGGGAGAGCGACCGAAACCGCAATCACTGAGCACCACATCGGCAGCACATGTACTTCCGGCGCAGACCAAAGTGGTCAGATTCTGGGACGGAAATAGGGCTCACTTCCTTCCCAAACCCCTCCCCAAAGGGGCGAGACTACACTTCCCAGAAAGCCTTGCGCGGGGGGGGGGCGGAGGCGGCAGGGATGCGATGGCGGAGTCGCTGCCCCTGGAGGTGAGAGGAAGCCGCCCTCAGGCCTAGCTCCGGACAGGCCCCGCCCTCGGGGTCCCGAGCTTTGGGGAGGGGCTGTCAGATAGCTAGCCCGGCCCCTCCAGCCTGGCGGAAACGACCTGGCCTCCCGATCCCGCGACCTTCTAGCTCTGGGTAACGGCTACTCCTTTGGGCCACTCTGTCCCTTTAGCTTGAGGGACCGTCCTCCCCTCCCCTATCGGCCCCAGGAGATAGCTGCCCTGTCACCTCAGCAAGAACAGGCCCTCTACCCATCCCCTTCCCTTGAGGTGGCTGTCTCCTCCCCGCTTAGTTCTGGAAGATGTCCGCTCCATCTCATCGTCCCGAAGGGTAACTGATCTTATCCCCATTGGTCCCTTGGGATGATCTCTCCATTTCCTACGCCCCGACAGAGACGGCCGCCCCCTCTCCCTGGCAGTGGGAAACAGACTGCTCCCTACCTATCAACTGCAATGATCTCTGAATTCCTTTATCAAGGATAGGCCTGTTCCCCATTCCTAGGCCCCTAGTGATGGCCGCCTTTACCTCTTTCACTCCATGGGATGTTTGCTCCTTCCCCTTAGCCAGGGGCAAGACCACTCTGCCCCATCTGCCGAGGAGATAACAGGTTTTGTCTTCAGTGGCCTGTTGGAATGGCTTCTCCATCTCTTTTGTCCTGAAGGTTGGCAGCCCCCTCTCTCTGCCCATGGGAAACGGGCCACCCTTTCCCACCGGTCCTGGAATGATGCTCCCTATCCTTAGCAAAAATAGGCCTGTTCCCACCCCCTTTAGCTTGCAGTGCTATTCCTTTCCCCCTTAGCTTTAGGGGCTATTTCCATCCCCATAGACCCCATGAGTGACCAGTCATTATCTCCAGTAGCCCCCTTGAGATGGGACTCATGGGATGGCCACTCCATCCTCATCACTGCCTCCTCTCATCCCTCTAGAAAGGCCACCCTCTTCTTAGGTCAATGAATTGTGTCCCTCCCCCACTCACCCCAAGGGATGACAGGTTTGTTCCCCTCTCCCTTTGCTCTTGGGCTGGCTGCTTAGCCCCAGAAGACAAGATGGCCACTGTCTTAACTCAGCTCAAACAGGCTTCCCTGCCTCCCTGGAGGGATTGGGACATGGTCAGTCCCAGTCCCCATCAATACTGTCTTCCCTATGCCTAGCCTCCCTGGCTCAGAATTCTATTCTCCCAGTCATTGTCCTCTCAGTAATGACTACTTTTATTTCCCTGACCCCTTCCCTGAGCATACTCTTGGTGAAAATAGAGGTAGAGGACTGGACTGCCCAACCTTAATTTAATCCAGTAAGCACTGGCTGAGCACTGTGCCTGCGTGCTTGGCATCTGAGAAGGGAAGGAGAGATCACAATGGGTTGGTGAAGTCAAGCTTCAGGAAGGGGATCCCAGGGAAAAGGCCCGCATAGGCAAAAGGAAATAGACATGCTATGTTTGTAGGGCAGTAGGGAGACTGGATTGGGGAAGTTTGGGGACCAGCGAGTCCAATCAGCCACAGAGACCTGGCAGTGCTGATCCAGGAGTGAAGACTGTCCTGAGAGTACTGGTGAACCCTGAAGTTTTACAGCAGGGGTGAGCTGACACTGAAAACTGTTTTATAGGAAAAATTAACCTTGTGACAGTGTGCATAATGTATTAGCAAGGATGAACTTGGAGGTAAAGAGTTCAGGTGGGACATTGTGGAAGGAATCAAGGTTTGAGGTGGTAGAAATCTGAGCTACTGAGGTGGGAAAGTTGCAAAAGTAGAAATTTTAGTAACAGCAATCCAGCAACCATTTATGGAACATCTAGTTGTCACACACACACTATATATATGTAAAATTTAATCCCCATGAGGCTATGATCTAGATTTTTAAAAAGTATCCCTATTTTATAGATATAGAAACAAACCCAGACAGGTCAAATACCTTGTTTAAGGTCACACAGCAGCATGACAGGAAGTAGTGGAGCTGGAATTTGAATGAGTCTAGGTTAGCCTGGCCTAAAGCCTGTGCATTACACCTGTATCTAGGAGCAAGGGACAGAGGGGTTTGAATAGTAGAAAGTGTTATCAGGTAGATGCACTGTTGGCATTGAAAGGGGAATTTGGGAGGAGGGGCTGTTTGGGGCGGAGGGTAGAATATGAGTTTTGGTTGAGATTAAAGTGATGGCTAAACATTTGCATGGACAATTGGCAATATGGACTAGCACTTGGATAATAGGACAATATGGGAATATTGAATTGTTGGTTATTCCTGTGTTGGTAAACAGAAAACCAAAAGACCCAGGTCTGAGCCCTGGGAGCCACAGAAGAATCCAAAAACGAGGCAATTGGGATGCAGGGAGGAAGATTCCAGAAGAAAAAAATATTTAATATCAAATCATTCTAGACCTCACTGGCAACCCCTTCCCCAGTCCCATTTAGGACCTTGAACCTCACCACCCCCTAGGTGGGGGAAAGGCCTGAGCCTCCCAATCTAGGTCTTGCTGGGATCGCATCTTAACAACCAGTGGAGAGGGCATGGTGGCAGTGGAGAAGATGGAAAAAGAGCAGGGTCCCAGAGCCTGAGCCATGAGGGCAGGAGGACCAAGCATGACTTCCTGAGGACTAGAGTGAGCACACCTGGCCTGCTGTGCTCTCAGTCCTATGCAAGACACTTGACTGTGTTCTTCAATTCTCACAATAACCCATTTAAACCTCACTACAATTGCCATTTCGCAGATAAGGAAAACAAAGTTCTAGAGGTCAGTTGGCAGAGTAGAGAGTTGAACTAGGTTTATCTGGCCTCAGTGCCCAGGCTTTTTCTACTCAGCTAGGTGGGAAGTTTGATTGTTATCAGTCAGTGAAAGCCTTCACCCAGCTCAGGAAAGGTTTGTTCACAGGAAAGATACCTGAAGCCTGGAGCGGGGAAGTGAATGCTTTGTGAAACTTCACGTCCAAGATAAAATAGAAGCCAGTGCTCTGGTGCCCTCAGACCCATGGTGCTATCAGCTGGAGTCGGTTCCAAAGACCTCCCAGCTCTGACAGTCCCCAATGCCCTGTCTTTTCCCCTCAGATGCTCACATATATTCTGAGCTTCCTGCCTCTGTCAGATCAGAAAGAGGCCTCCCTCGTGAGTTGGGCTTGGTACCGTGCTGCCCAGAATGCCCTTCGGGAGGTAAGGCACCCACCCTCCCCCGTCCCACCCTCGGGTGTTTCTCACTTCAGCTTACTTGTGGCCCTGCTCATATGTCTCCATCCATCCATCCATCCATCCATCCATATATGCTCATATATGCACATGTATACATACATTCATACGTACTTGGCTCTTGGTACAGTGCTAGGGCTACACAGACGAATAAGACACAGTTCCCTAAGGAGCTCACATTCCAGTGAAGGAGAAAGACAAGTAATATGAATGATCATGCTATTGTGTGCTCAGTGCTATGACACTGGGAAGAAACAGTTTGAAGGGGACAGCCGGGCACAGTGGCTCACGCCTATAATCCCAGCACTTTGGGAGGCCAAGGCACATGGATCACCTGAGGTCAGGAGTTTGAGACCAGCCTGACCAATATGGTGAAACGCCGTCTCTACTAAAATTACAAAAATTAGCTGGGCGTGGTGGCATGGCGTGTGCCTGTAGTTCCAGCTACTCAGGAGGCTGAGGCAGGAGAATCGCTTGAACCCGGGAGGCAGAGATTGCAGTGAGCCGAGTTCGTGCCACTGTACCCTAGCCTGGGCAAGAGAGTGAGACTCTGCCTCAGAAAAAAAGGGTTTGATGGAACATGAAGAAGGACATCCAGAGGAGACTGGCAGCATCAGGGAAGGCTTTCTGAAGGAACAGGGTGAGAAGAAAGGTTGAGCTCTGTGATCAATAATAGCACAAGTGAAGGCACCATGGTGTGGAATAGTTCTGGAAACAATCGCACAAATTCCGTGTGGCTGGAACTGAGTGAGACATGGCAGGAGACGAGGCTAGAATGGGGTCAGGCTGCAAGCTGGCAGATGTGCCAGGCAGCAGAGTTTGGCTTTCTTCTGGTGACCATCAAGGAGCCCGTTAGGCAGGCAAGTGACACAGCGTGATTTGTATTAGAACTTTGCAGTGCAGAATGGACTGGGAGAGTGAGACAGCATAGGGAGGAGGCCAGCCAGGAGGTGAATGCAGACATCTGGGCTAGTTTAAAAGGCAGGCAGTGATGGCTCATTGTTTTAATTTTGATTTTTTTTTTTTTTTTTTGAGACGGGAGTCTCGCTCTGTCGCCCAGGCTGGAGTGCAGTGGTGCGATCTCGGCTCACTGCAAGCTCCGCCTCCCGGGTTCACGCCATTCTCCTGCCTCAGCCTCCCGAGTAGCTGGGACTACAGGCGCCCACAACCGCGCCCGGCTAATTTTTTGTATTTTTAGTAGAGACGGGGTTTCACCATGGTCTCGATCTCCGGACCTTGTGATCCGCCCGCCTCGGCCTCCCAAAGTGCTGGGATTACAGGCGTGAGCCACCGCGCCCGGCCTTAATTTTGATTTGTTTATTAGTGAGGTTGCACTGTTTTTCTCATTAGCTCACCCTTCGTATTTCCCCCTTTTGTTTATTCATGTTCTGTATCCATTTAACTATTAAGGTCTTAGTATTTTTCTGTTCCATTTGTATGGACTTTTTCTTTTTTCTTTTCTTTCTTTTTTTTTTTTTTTTTTTTGGAGATAGATCTCGCTCTGTTGCCCAGGCTGGAGTGCAGTGGCACTATCTTGGCTCACTGAAGGCTCTGCCTCCTGGGTTCAAGCAGTTCTCCTGCCTCAGCCTCCCAAGTAACTGGGATTACAGACACCTGCCACCATGCCCAGCTAATTTTTTTTTTTGAGATGGAGTCTTGCTCTGTCACCCAGGCTGGGGTGCAGTGGTGCAATCTCAGCTCACTGCAACCTCCGCCTCAGCAATTCTCCTGCCTCAGCCTCCCAAGTAGCTGGGATTACAGGTGCTCGCCACCATGCCTGGCTAATTTTTGTATTTTTAGTAGAGACGGGGTTTCACCATGTTGGCTAGGCTGGTCTCAAACTCCTGACTTCAAATGATCTGCCCGCCTTGGCCTCCTAAAGTGCTGGGATTACAGGCATGAGCCACCATGCCTGGCCTGAAATATATTCTTAGTATGTTTGCCTTTTAATTTGATTTGTAGATATGTGCTTTTATTTATGAGATACAGAAATTAAATTTTTTGGTATTTAATATATATATATATTTTTAGTGTGTGTGTGTGTGTATGTATATACATATATATATATATACTTTTTTTTTTTCGAGACAAGAGTCTCACTCTGTCGCCCAGGCTGGAGTACAGTGGCACCATCTCAGCTCGCTGAAACCTTTGCTTCCCAGGTTCAAGCAATTCTCATGCCTTAGCCTTTCAAGTAGCTGGGATTACAGGTGTGTGCCACCACACCCAGCTAATTTTTGTATTTTAGTAGAGATGGGGTGTCGCCATGTTGGCAAGGCTGGTCTCGAACTCCAGACCTCAAGTGATCTGCACCCCCTTGGCCTCCCAAAGTGCTGGGATTACAGGCGTGAGCCACTGTGCCTGGCTTCTTTTTTTATTTGTATTTATTTATTCTTTGAGATGGAGTCTCGCTCCGTTGCCAGGATGGAGTACAGTGGCGTGATCTCGGCTCACTGCAACCTCCGCCTTCTGGGTTCAGGCGATTCTCCTGCCTCAGCCTCCCGAGTAGCTGGGACTACAGGCGCCCGCCACCGCGCCCGGCTAATTTTTTCTATTTTTAGTAGAGACGGGGTTTCACCATGGTCTCGATCTCCTGACCTTGTGATCCGCCCGCCTCGGCCTCCCAAAGTGCTGGGATTACAGGCGTGAGCCACCGCGCCCGGCCCCAGCTAATTTTTATATTTTTAGTACAGATGGAGTTTCACCATGTTGGCCAGGATGGTCTGGATCTCTTGACCTCATGATCCGCCCATCTTGGCCTCCCAACATGCTGGGATTTCAGGTGTGAGCCACTGCACCTGGCCTCTTTTTTAAAATTTAATTTAATTTTTAATTAAATTTTTTAAAAATTTCATTTCTTTGTTTTTGAGAAAGGGTCTTGCTCTATTGCCAAGGCTAGAGTGCAGCGCGCAGTCACAGCTCACTGCAGCCTCGACCTCACCAGGCTCAGGTGATCCTTCCACCTCAGCCTCCTGAGTAGCTAGGACTACAGATGCATGTCACCATGCCCGGCTAATTTTTACATTCTTAGCAGAGACGAGATTTCACCATGTTGCCCAGGCTCATCTCAGACTCCTGGTCTCAAGAGATCTGCCCACCTTAGCTTCCCACAGTGCTGGGATTACAGGCATGAGCCACCATGCCTGGCCCAGAAGTTAAATTTCTCTGTTGTTGATTCTGAACATCCTTTTCTTTTTTACTTCTTCCATTGTTTTCTAAACTTAATGATTCCTTGTCCTGTTATACTGTTCTTCTGTTTTTCTTAAATAGACTCTTACTTAGAGCGGTTTTAGGTTTACAGCAAAACTGTCTCTTCTGCTTTCTGGTTTGAATTTTTGTGTTAATGTTTTTATTAGTAAAATTTATTTAGATTTATGTTATGAGGTAAGAAGCTAAACTGATTAATTTTCAAAGAGCCCAAACACCATTTACATCTAATCTTCTCCTTCTCTGGTTGGAATCCTCTATCCCATATTAAATATGGGTATATAAGTAGATTCTGTTTATACAGTGTCATTGATCTCATTGTCCAAAGGAATTTGATTTTGGACATGTTAAAAGTTTGAAGTGTGAGGATCTAGATGTTGAGATCCACTTGGTAGTTGCATTTCTGAGTGAGGAATTCAAGAGAAATGTCTGGGTAATAAATATAGATTTGGGTGTCATTAAAGAATGGGTGGCAGTTGAAGCCACAGATCTGAGTAACTTCCCCCAGAGAGAACATGCAGAGCCACAGAAGTGCAGGCCACAGAGAAGCCCCAGGGGAGGACACAAGTTCAAGGGCACAGAAAGGAGGAGACACCCAAAGAGGGGAATGAGGAGATCCCAGAGAGAGGAGGGCACAGACATCAAAGGCAGGAGAGCATTTAAAGGATTGAATGAGGCCAGATGTGATGGCTCATGCCTGTAGTCCCAACTCCTCAGGAGGCTGAGGCAGGAGAATCTCTTGAAACAGGGAGGCGGAGGTTGCAGTGATTCAAGATCTAGCCACTGTACTCCAGCCTGGGCGACAGAGCGAGATTCAGTCTCAAAAAAATAAATACATAAATAAAGGATTGAATGGATGATTAACAACGTCAGATACCACAAAAAGCCCAGCAAAATGAAGAACAAATAGTGTCCATGAGATTTGTTATCCAAGGAGGCCACCAATGGCTTCAGCGATATTTGGCATCTGAAGAAAAAGCCAGGTGGATTGAGGAGTGAATGAGAGAAGTAGGAAGTGTAGAGCGTGACCTCGTTGGCAAGAAATTTCTCCATGGAAAGAAGGAAATAAATAGTGCAGGCCAGGCACAGTGGCTCACACCTGTAATCTTAGAACTTTAGGAGGCCAAGACGAGTGCATCACCTGAGGTCAGGAGTTTGAGACAAGCCTGGACAACATGGCAAAACCCCCTCTACTAAAAATACAAAAATTAGCCAGGCATGGTGGTGGGTGCCTATAATCCCAACTACTCTGGAGGCTGAGGCAGGAGAATCACTTGAACCCAGGGGTGGAGGTTGCGGTGAGCCGAGATTGCTCCACTTCACTCCAGCCTAGGTGACAGAAAGAGACTCCTTCTCAAAAAAAACAAAAAAAAAAAAAAAAAGAGAGAGAGAGAAAAAGAAATAGGGCAGAAATGAGAAGTTTAGATGGATTTGACAAAAGGATTCTCTTCTGGAGAAATCTGAAATGTGTTTGGATTTATCAGGGAGACTGGGCGCAGTGGCTCACACCTGTAATCCCAGTACTTTGGGAGGCTGAGGCTGGTGGATCACTTGAGGCCAGGAGTTCAAGACCAGTCTGGCCAACAAGTTGAAACCCCGTCTCTACTAAAAATACAAAAATTAGCCAGGCGCAGTGGTGCGTACCTGTAATCCCAGCTACTCGGGAGACTGAGGCATGAGAATCTCTTGAACCTGGGAAGCAGAGGTTTCAGTGAGCAGAGATCACACCACCGCATTCTAACCTGGGTGACAGAGCAAGACCCTGTCTATAAATAAATGAATAAATAAATAAAGCTTCAGGGTGGTCCGGTGCAGTGGCACAAACCTGTAATCCCAGCATTTTGGGAGGCCAAGGCGGGTAGATCACTTGAGGTCAGGAGTTTGAGGCCACCCTGGCCAACATGGTGAAACCCCATCTCTACTAAAAATATATAAATTAGCTGGGCATGGTGGCGCATGCCTGTAATCACAGCTCTTTGGGAGGCTGAGGCAGGAGAATCGCTTGAACCTGGGAGGCGGGGGTTGCAGTGAACTGAGATTGTGTCACTGCACTCCAGCCTGGGCAACACAGCAAGACTCCATCTCAAAAAACAAACAAAACAAAACAAATCAAAACAAAAACATCCTGGCTAACACAGTGAAACCCTAGCTCTACTTAAAAAAAAAAAAAAAAAAAGTGCAAAAAATTAGCTGGGTGTGGTGGCGTTCACCTGTAGTCCCAGCTACTCGGTAGGCTGAGGCAAGAGAATGGCATGAACCCAGGAAGTGGAGCTTGCAGTCAGCCGAGATCGTGCCACTGCACTCCAGCCAGCCTGGGCGAGACTCCGTCTCGAAAAAAAAGAGGCCGGGCGCGGTGACTCACGCCTATAATCCCAGCACTTTGGGAGGCCAAGGCGGGTGGATCACAAGGTCAGGAGTTCAAGACCATCCTGGCCAAGATAGTGAAACCCCGTCTCTACTAAAAATACAAAAAAGTTAGCCGGGCGTGGTGGCGGGCACCTGTAATCCCAGCTACTCAAGAGGCTGAGGCAGAGAATTGCTTGAACCTGGAAGGAGGAGGTTGCAGTGACCTGAGATCGTGCCACTGCACTCCAGCCTGGGTGACAGAGCGAGACTCTGTCTCAAAAAAAAAGTAAATAAATAAATTAAATACATAAATAAATAAATGCTTCAGGGAGTCACTAGAGGAGGGGTGAAGTTTGAAGTTTGGGGGAGGAGAGAGGTCAGGTGTGGAAGATGGTGGCAGGGACAGGCTTCCATATACCAAGCTTGTCTGGGATAGGATGGAGAGGATATCACCTCTTCCGTTTTTTTTTTTTTTTTTTTTATGTGTGTGTGTGTGTGTGTGTGTTTCTTTTTTTGTTTTTTCAGCATCAGTTTGGTGAAAAAAAGGATGTCACCTCTTCCTGAGGAAGCAGAGAGGTGGGAGTGGAAACATGGAGCTATTTGCAGAGAAGTTCCTCAGAGGCGGCTCCTTCCTCAGCAGCCCCTTTGCTCAGTGGATTTGGAGACCAGGTTGTCTCAGGAGGAGAGTGAAAAGAGACATAGAGGTCAGGGCTTTGGCAGAGAGGACTGGCGCAGTCACAGGACAGGAGGAAGATGGAAAATTACCAGAGACACATGGAGAGTGTGTGGGCAGCCTTTCTCAAGTGTTTCTGCTGTGCCAGGCACTGTGCTGGGCACTGGCAAGGCAAAACTGAGGAAGGCACAGGGCTGGGGAGTGTGTAGTGAGCACAGATGAGTCAAAAGAGGCTGGGGTGCTGCATTTGACGTCTGTGTGAGGTACATCATGGGTGCAGAGAAAAGATCAGAAAAGACTCCATGGAGAAGGAGGTGTTTGGCCTGAGACTCGAGAGAGTAATAAACATTCGCCAAATAGACCAATAGGAGAAGGTGAGGGGTGAGACCCCCTAGAACAGAAAAATCAGCTGAGCAGAGGCATGCGGTACAGGACAGTGGTCAGAAGTGGCAGCCTCAGAACCAGGACTAGGAGGAAAGGGAACGGGCTTGGGAAGAGCTTGACTGAAGCCCTGGGTCCTAGAAGGGCTTGAATGCTTGCTTAGGAAGCTTAGCCTGTGTCCCGGAGGCATGCGGAACTGGCAGAGGGTCTGGAAAGCACAGGCAGAATCGCCTTTTGGAAGGGTCACCTGGTGACAAAACCCAGGGTGGATTGGAGCCAGAGAAACTGGAGGCCAGGACCTGATAAGGAGGAAGCTGGCATCATCTGAGCTTAGAGTAAGGGGACCTCAACTGGGCAGAAGCAGTGAGATTGGAGCAGAGGGACAGATTGATTGCACCATATTAGGAAAACAGAGTAGAAGGGACTTGGGTTATTGTGGATGTGGGGAGTGAGGGAGGATTCTAGAATCACTCTCAAATTTCCCACTTGGGTGACTGAATAGAGGGTGGGGAGAGTTTAGAAGGAGCAGAGTTGGAGGATGGGGTCATGAATTCAGATTTGGGCGTGCCGCATCTCCCTCTGGAGAGAGGTCAATCAGGCACTTGGCTCCCAGGGTCTGGTGTTCAGGAAAATGATGTGGATCGGAAAGACAGTAGTTGGAATGATGGCCCCATGGGGCAAAATGCAGTTGGCCAGGGTACACTTGGAGGGTCGCAAAGATCGTGTGCATATGTGCGCGTGCACACATGTATGTGTGTTGTTGGGTGGAACAAACCACGGGGAACCCACTCATCTGTGGACTGGATCTCTGTTCTTTGCTGACCCCAAAAGAGCCTGAAGAGGAGCAGTCTAGAAGGTAGCAGGAAAGCCAGGAGGGCAGAGTTGCAGAACCCCAGTGGGAGATGGCATCAAGGGGAGTGGTTGCTGGCCATGCAGAGCAGGAGACATGGCAGAGAGATCCCTGGTGGGAGGTCTGAGGTGAAGCCCCCACATGTTGGTGACCTTGCTGGAAGGGAGCCATTGCCAGGAATGCATGATCCTGGCCGGGCGCGGTGGCTCAAGCCTGTAATCTCAGCACTTTGGGAGGCCGAGACGGGCGGATCACGAGGCCAGGAGATCGAGACCATCCTGGCTAACACAGTGAAACCCCGTCTCTACTAAAAAAATACAAAAAACTAGCCGGGCGAGGTGGCGGGCGCCTGTAGTCCCAGCTACTCAGGAGGCTGAGGCAGGAGAATGACGTAAACCCGGGAGGCGGAGCTTGCAGTGAGCTGAGATCCGGCCACTGTACTCCAGCCCGGGCGACAGAGTGAGACTCTGTCTCAAAAAAAAAAAAAAAAAAAAAAAAAAGGAATGCATGATCCTGTGGGGACCAAGGTGGAGGAGTGAGCAGGTGAGGCGAAGGGCAACAAGTGGCCGGACAGCAGGCATGCCTGTGCCTGTGTGCTTCCAAGAAGTGTGGCTGTAGAGGGAGGGGAGAGAGGAGAGACAAGAGGAGGGGGTGCAGGATGAAAGGAGGCTTTTATTTGCAGTTTAAGACTCTGGGGTGTTTGTGGCCTCTGAAGAAGGAGCAGTGGAAAGGAAGAAACAGCAGGGTTCTCAGAGGAGAAGGTGCAGTGGGTAAAGGAGGCCAGAAGAGGTCTTCTGGAAGCAAAAGAGCAGGAGAAGGAGGAAAGTTCAGATGGGCCCTGCCTGGAGGCAGCTGGTGGACATGAACAGGGGAAAGGGAGGGACTTCCCACTTGATGGCCATCTCTGAGAATCCTGGGTGAGGGAGGGTGTATCAGTAGGGCCAGGAGCTGGAGTGGGAGGGGCTTGGAGAGAAAACTTGTCTGGGGTGGGAAGTGAGCAAGGAGGCCATGACTTCCTGGGCGGAGTTCTGTATCCCTGGTACAGACTCAGAGGAGGCAGCTGGTCTCACCAGTCCTGGCCAGGCCAGGAGAATGGGTACAGCAGCATGACTGAGGCAGGGCAACAAGGACCCCAAGGAGATGTCATCACAGGCAAAGCCTCATGGAGCCCAGCAAAGATGGGGCAGTCAGAGGAGCCCAAGGGGGGCAGCCAGGCCCTGAGGCGCAGATAGGATTGGAGTAGGGGTGAGGGCTGGAGGAAGGAGATGGAAGCCAGAGTCAGTGTTTTAGAGCGGGAGCTGCTCCAGCCAACTATGCTCTCCAGATAGAATGCGGACAGAGACAGATGACAGAGCCTTGGGATAACCAAAAACAAGAAAAAGAGAAAAGGAATGTTGACAAAGACCCTTTAGTGCCTCTGCAAAACTCAGCCCCACCTAGGCTGGGAGCACTGGGAGGCCAGGCCACAGGTACCTGGCATCACCCCTACCATGTGCCCGAGAGCACCTGCGGGACCCTGCAGGCAGGAACCATCTCCCAGGGCTCAGGCATGGGCAGGTGGATACTGAGACAGTACCAGTTAGGTGCCAGTTAGGTGCTATGGAAGACACAGGCCCAGCTAGGGTAGGACACTGGTCTTGGGGACTTACTGTCCCTGACCAGTCCCAGCTGTTCCCTTAATCCCAATTTTCTCAAATAAGGATGCCGGCAAAGGCAGCACCCTCCATTTACACCAGCCCTGTCCGTTCCTGTGGGGAGCCCTGGCTACCTGCTGCTGGTTGGTCCCCATGAAGCAATAGCTGAAGAGAGCTCTTTGCGCCCTCCCCTTCTGGAGGGATTGATGAAGTCCTGGAGCAGCCTCTGTATGACCCACCAGTCTGACTCCTCTCTAAAGACCAATGCCCTGGGTGCCAGGGCATACATTTCCCAACGGCCTCCTGGAGAACAGGCATGGTAGCTTTGGAGTCCTGTACTAGGCAGGATGAAGGGCCATTTTCTCTGTCACATGGCTTTCCAAGTCTGTACACAGGCCTGCAGTCTCAGTTCAGGGCTTCACTAGGTAAAACAAAACCCTGGTCTCCCACAGACAAGGTACATACATCAGGCCGGGTGCGGTGGCTCAAGCCTGTAATCTCAGCACTTTGGGAGGCCGAGATGGGCGGATCACGAGGTCAGGAGATCGAGACCATCCTGGCTAACGCGGTGAAACCCCGTCTCTACTAAAAATACAAAAAACTAGCCGGGCGAGGTGGCGGGCGCCTGTAGTCCCAGCTACTCGGGAGGCTGAGGCAGGAGAATGGCGTAAACCTGGGAGGCGGAGCTTGCAGTGAGCTGAGATCCGGCCACAGCACTCCAGCCTGGGCGACAGACCTAGACTCCGTCTCAAAAAAAAAAAAAGGGGCCGGGCGCGGTGGCTCAAGCCTGTAATCCCAGCACTTTGGGAGGCCGAGATGGGCGGATCACGAGGTCAGGAGATCGAGACCATCCTGGCTAACACGGTGAAACCCCGTCTCTACTAAGAAATATAAAAAATAGCCGGGTGAGGTGGCAGCGCCTGTAGTCCCAGCTACATTCTCAGGCTGAGGCCGGAGAATGGCATGAACCCGGGAGGCGGAGCTTGCAGTGAGCTGAGATCCGGCCACTGCACTCCAGCCTGGGCTACAGAGCGAGACTCCGTCTCAAAAAAAAAAAAAAAAAGGCACATACATTACTTGTAGCAGATTCAGAGCATTTCCCAAATGATTTTGCGATTACTCTTTTTTTTTTCTTTTTTTTTGTTTTTTGTTTTTTGTTTTTGAGATGGAGTCTCGCACTGTCACCCAGGCTGGAGTGCAGTGGCAGGATCTCGGCTCAGTGCAACCTCCGCCTCTTAGGTTCAAGAGATTCTCCTGCCTCAGCCCCCAGAGTAGCTGGGATTACAGGTATCTGCCACCATGCCCGGCTTTTTTGTATTTTTAGTAGAGATGGGGTTTCACCATGTTGGCCAGGGTGGTCTTGAACTCCTGACCTCAAGTGATCTGCCCGCCTTGGGGCAAAGTCCAGGGATTACAGGCATGAGCCACCATGCCCAGCCAGCGATTACTCTTAAGAGGCCAGCATCAGGAAGGGAGGACACCAGGGGGCAAGGTGCTCCCTCTGTAGATGGGGCAGCTAGAGCTAGAGCATGTGGCCATGCAGTCCTCTTTGGGTGGGTCTAGAAGCATCTTCCCAGGGCCCAGGAAGGGGGTGTCCTATACCAGGGCCAAAGTCCAGAACCCAGAAGGCCTGCTTCAGCCTGCTGCTGTGCCCTCACACAGAGAAATATCCCTGAAAGGATGTTCCTGGGCTCCGGCAGGTTATTTATTTATTTATTTAAGCTGGAGTCTTGCTCTGTTGCCCAGGCTGGAGTGCAGTGGCACGATCTCAGCTCACTGCAACCTCCGCCTCCTGGGTTCAAGCAATTCTTCTGCCTCAGCCTCCCGAGTAGCTGGGATTATAAGCTCCTGCCACCACACCCAGCTAATTTTTGTATATTTAGTAGAGATAGGGTTTTGCCATGTTGGCCAGGCTGGGCTCGAACTCCTGACCTTGTGATCCACCTGCCTTGGCCTCCCAAAGTGCTGGAATTATAGGAGTGAGCCACCACACCCGGCCAACTCCTGCAGTTTTAAATCCACATGACCTCAGGAGCAGGTGACCTCAGGAGCAGACCTCAGGAGGCACCTCTGAGGTGGCTTAGAGGCTGCTCCCATCCCACCAGCAAAAATGGTGGGGCCCGGAAATGGTCTCAAGCCTCTTCTGTACCCCCAGAGCTAGAAGTCCTTTAAACCAAGCCGTGCTTCTTTATCAGGTGGCCTTGCTGCCAGGAGCCAGCCCTGGACTTGGGCCCTGGGGGCACTGCCAGAGCCTTCCAAGGTCTTTTGTCCGCCTGGTTCATAGGGAGGCAGTGGGAGAGAAGAGACCCTTCCTGGCCAGCCAGGCTCCAGAATGAAGGGAAGGAAAGAAGTCAGGCTGAGCCCCTGAAGGTGCTGTGCCGCCGGAGCTGGGGCCTGCAGGACTTTCAGGGGTTCCTCAGTGATGTGTGAGTTGGGGAAGGAGGTGCTGCCTCACAGCCAGCTCTGCCCCAGCTGCCCCGGCTAGTTTCCTCTCATCTGCATCCGATGGAGTTGTCTAGCTTGCAGGGCTTGGGAATGGCTGGAGGTATGCCCTCCATTCCTCTCTGATATTTTATTGCCCTCTCCACCCTCACACAGTGGGATCTTCCCAGCCTCCCTTTCACCTGAGATCCCTGATCCACTGCCCACGAGGAGACCTGTGGTGAGTGCCCCTCTCATCTGGAATGACCATGTTCCAGAAGTAGGGGCTGGAAGGGGAACCTGGCTGACCCCTGGTTCCTGTGAAAGAGGCCAGGAGCTGGTTCCTGTCTCTTACACTGCTCGTTCCTGTCATTACAGCCATGGGTGCCACTTCTCTCTGGCAGAAGCCAGGCTGGTCTCTCCACACCTGGGAATGCGTCCTGTGTTTCTTAGGAGAATCCTGTTGATAAGCATCTTGCAGGAGCACATCCTGTGAGTCACTTCTACTTTTTGCATTCCTGTTTTTTTTTTTTTTTTTTTTGAGATGGAGTCTTGCTCTGTTGCCCAGGCTGGAGTGCAGTGGTGCAATCTCGGCTCACTGCAAGCTCCACCTCCCGGGTTCACGCCATTCTCCTGCCTCAGCCTCCCAAGTAGCTGGGACTACAGGCGCCTGCCACCATGCCCGGCTATTTTTTTTTTTCATTTTTAGTAGAGATGGGGTTTCACTATGTTAGCCAGGATGGTCTCGATCTCCTGACCTCATGATCTGCCTGCTTTGGCCTCCCAGAGTAATGGGATTACAGGTGTGAGCCACCGCGCCCAGTCTAATTTCTGTATTTTTAGTAGAGATGGGGTTTCGGCCGGGCGCGGTGGCTCAAGCCTGTAATCCCAGCACTTTGGGAGGCCGAGGCGGGTGGATCACGAGGTCAGGAGATCGAGACTATCCTGGCTAACATGGTGGAACCCCGTCTCTACTAAAAATACAAAAAACTAGCCGGGCGTGGTGGCGGGCGCCTGTAGTCTCAGCTACTTGGGAGGCTGAGGCGGGAGAATGGCGTGAACCCGGGAGGCGGAGCTTGCAGTGAGCCGAGATCACGCCACTGCACTCCAGCCTGGGCGACACAGCGAGACTCCGTCTCAAAAAAAAAAAAAAAAAAGAGATGGGGTTTCACCATGTTGGCCAGGCTGGTCTCAAACTCCTGACCTAAAGTGATCCACCCGCCTCAGCCTCCCAAAGTGCTGGGATTACAGGTGTGAGCCACCATGCCTGGCTTGGATTCCCTTTTGATGATGGTCTGTGGGGTACCAGCAGGGAACAGCAGGTTGTTTTTGCAGTTACTGACAAGACAGGTTTAGGGGAGCTTTCTTTTCTGCATCAGGACCATGTTGATTCATACAAGAGCCCTCTTTGAGTACCACTTGCCTGTAACATGGGCAAGAAGTAGGGAGATGGGGCAAGGATTTTAGAATCCAAGCCCTCCTCTCCCTCTCCCCAAAGATCTGTTCCACACAAATTTTACCAATTTCCCTTTGGCTCACTCCAGTGCAATATCAGGAAAAGTTATTTGAAGATATCTCCTTAGCTGGGAGCTCCTAAATGCCTGCACAAGCCAACTTATTCCCACCATGTAGCCCTGGCTTGTCTCTTGGGTCCCACCCGGCTCCAACTGTGCACTCCCCATTCTCACTCCCCTGTTTCTCTACGCACAGCCAGCTCAACTTCCTTGGCACGGGTGAGGTGTGTTCTGTTAGCTCCCATGCACGGAAATGGGAGGCTTCAGTGTCCTTACCTTGACAGATAGATGTCCTCTCCGGAGATATGCTGCAGGGATCACAAGCACATCTTGAACGCTGGAGCATCCAGGGCCCAATACCAGGCAGCTCTATGCACACACATGCACATGCACATACATACACAGACACATACACATATATGCACATGCACACATTTTTGCTTAAACACAGAATACAGTTTTCACATTTTGCTTAAACAGAGAATACATTTTGCAAACATTCATGTGACAGACTCTCTCAGGCCACCAGGGGACTTAGGCCTCACTGCCTGCCCCAGACCTCTGTCACCTGGGCCATAGAGGGTTGTGGTGAGTGACACCTACCTCACTTCTCTCGCCTTCCACTCTTCAGAGGGCTATGCTCTCTAGAAAGTTGGGGAAGCTGGCTGCTTAGCTCATGTCAAGTCCCTGGAGTAGGAGGCTGAGTCCATGGATCTCAGGGCCTCCTTCTGAAAGTCCCAAAGGTTGGGGTCTGGCATACTTTGCCCTCCCACGCCCTGGGGACTTCACTGGGTTTCCTCTAGGTCCCATCTCAGCCCTCCTGTGCTCAGCATGCCAACTCCCCACTCTGTCCCTGCCCCTCCCTCAGCATCCCGTCCTATCCATCACTAACCTTCCTGCCTTCCTCTGATGGTCATCTCATTTGAACCTCAGCTCCCACTTCCTACCCATGCCCAACATGACCACACATGATACCACACACCACGATGGGTCCCCGTTGTGGAAGGGCCCTTCCTTGACCTGCCCTCAACCTCTGGCCAGTGACTTGTCACCAAACCCAATGCCCAGCACCCTCTGAAGCCAGAGGGCTACCCCCAGGCCTGCTGCTGCTCCATAGACAGATGTGCGATACAACATCCCAGTGTCCTCTGCCTCCCTCTCGGCCATCAAGAGCCTGGGCCTCAGGGGCATCTGCTGCATCAGCCTGACCAACGTGGATGGCTCTCCGGCTTCGTACCAGGTGCTACAGTCTGTTGCTTACCATCTGGGCCCACACCTGCAGAGCTTGTCCCTGGGTGGAGGCAGCCCCACAGAGGCCTCCTTTGTGGCCCTGATCCTGGGATGCCCAGCCCTGTGTGTCCTTGATCTCAGTGGCTGCAACAGCCTCTTCACCTCTGGCACACTGCTGGCTCAGCCCGAGATGGCACAGAGCGTCCGGCAGGCCTTGAGCGGCCTCCGTGAGCTCAACCTGGCTGGCCTGCGAGACCTGGCTGACCTCAGCTTCAACCGGCTCAGCAGCTGTGCCCCCAGCCTGGAGCGCCTCTCCTTGGCATACTGCCACCTCACCTTCGAGCTAGGCCCAGTCCGAGGCTCCATCAGCCCCCAAGACTCCTCTCCCTCCCAGTTCTCCTTCCGCAACCTGCTGCGATTTGTGCAAGAGCGGGCTGGCAGGCTGCGTGCCCTGGACCTGAGTGGCACTGGCTTACCACCCGAGGCCCTGCAGGCCCTGGGCCAGGTAGCTGGGCTGCAACTGCAGGAGCTGAGCCTGCACAGCTGCCGGGACCTCTCCACAGAGGCTGTGGCTACCCTGTGCTTCCAGCAACCAGGCCTTACCTCCCTGGACCTCAGCGGCTGCTCAGAACTGACTGATGGGGCGCTCTTGGCTGTGAGCCGGGGCCTGCGGCACCTGCGGCGCCTGAGCCTGGGGAAGCTGCAGCGGCTGACAGACGCAGGATGTACAGCTCTGGGTGGCCTGCGGGAGCTGCAGAGCCTCAACATGGCTGAGTGCTGCCTGGTGAGAGGGCGGGAACTGGCCCAGGCCCTGGGCTCTGTGCACGGGGCTCCATCCCAGCTGGCCTGCCTCAGCCTGGCCCACTGCTCTTCGTTGAAGGTGAGCTCACCATCATCCCCTCCCTTCCTCTCCAGGGCTGAGGACAGCGGGAGGGGAACCGGGGTGGTGGTGGGCCTGTGGCACCAGGAAGGGACTCCCCAGTGTTCATGCCTATGATTGGCAGTTAGAAATGTACTTGGGACCCAATCTGGAGGAGGACAAGAGCCTAGACAGCTGCTGCTGCTGCCAGCACATCTCCCCAAAGCCCCCATTGTGGGCCTAGGAGGTCCAAGTGGCCAAGGTGACCCAGCCCACAAGGCGGCCAACAGCTCACATGCCAAGTGCATGTGGTCTGGGGAGGGGCGCTAAGGACGAGTGTTCCGAAGCTGGGAGGGCTGAAGAAAGGGGGTGATGGGCAAGGAAGGCAGGGAAGGAGCACTGAGGAAGGTGTTGGGGCAGGGCCTGTGAGGGTGATGTGACAGGAGCAGCAGGGTCATTTCGTAGCCAAGGCCAGGCCCTTTAGCGGGGCTCAGCGCTGTCCCTCTGGGTGGCGCCCCTGTCTTGGCAGTGTCAGTCTGTCCCTCTTTAGTGGATTATTTCTTCAGCCTGTCCATTTGACCAGGGCATTCCCAACCTAAAAACCATCTCTCCACCTTGTTACCCTCCAAGTGTCTCTCTTCCTGGCCTTACTCCTCCTTCTCTTTGGCACCAAGCATGTCAGATATGTGGTACAACATCCCCGTGTCCTCTCAGCTGCTGCCTCCAGGCCTCACGTTCTTTTGTCCCTCTGTGCCATCTCGGGCTGAGCCAGCAGTGTGCCAGAGGTGAAGAGGCTGTTGCAGCCACTGAGATCAAGGACACACAGGGCTGGGCATCCCAGGATCAGGGCCACAAAGGAGGCCTCTGTGGGGCTGCCTCCACCCAGGGACAAGCTCTGCAGGTGTGGGCCCAGGTGGTAAGCAACAGATTGTAGCACCTGGTACGAATCTGTTCCCCTCTGTGCATCTCTCTACAAACCAGCCTCCTCTACTCTGCCCTTAGCTCCTGCTCCCCATCCCTAACTGCCCTGTCAGCTGGCAGCTCTACCTCCATCTCATACTTCTGGTTCCAATTCTAGAGGGAGCGACTCCGATTGGCTTAGCAGAGTCAACTGGCTGGTCCAGTGAGCTGTGGTCTGAGGTGGCCTCATTCACTCTTTTGGCAGGGGCTGGGAGCATAGGCAGGGTGGCCACCCTAGGCCCTGCCACTTGCATCCTTCCTGCCCCAGCCACAGTCCAGGCCTTTTTCCTGCAGCAACCCCCATGGCCCACCCTGCCCACTCCCACCTTTCACTACCAGCACAGGGACCATGTTGCTTCCTTCCTTGGACCCTCTGGTAGCTCCCCTCCCTCCCTCCTGCCTGTGGGGTGAGAACCTTGAACAGACCCTTCTTAGCTACCCCTGCCAGGCCAGGTGGCATAGGCAACCAGCTGCTGCTCCATCCTGTCTCCTCCCTTCCTCCCTCCTAGGACGCTTCAGTGCTCTCCATGATCCCAGCGCTGGGCCTGAGCCTCAGGGTGCTAGACCTGTCCTCCTGTGTGGCCCTCACCAACCGGACCCTGCAGGCCATCTGCACCTACCTCACCCACCTCTCAGTCCTACGCCTGGCTTGGTGCAGGGAGCTGTGTGACTGGGGGCTTCTGGGGCTGGAGGAGCCTCTGCAGGGGACCCAGGTGCGGGACCCTCGAAGTCTTGGGAGGATGGGGTGGCCCCTGGGCTCAGCTGCCCTCCTGTCCCTTCCAAGTCTCTCTGTAGGAACATTTAAGGGCAAACTCAGGAGGAACCTGAGAAGCAAGGGCTTCTTCCTACAGCCACGCCCAGAGCTGGAGCATCAGGCCTCAGGCACCAAGGACCCCTGTCCGGAGCCACAGGGCCCCTCCTTGCTCATGCTTCGGGCCCTGCAGGAGTTGGACCTCACAGCCTGCAGCAAGCTGACTGATGCCAGTTTAGCCAAGGTGTGGGGCTGCGGGTGCGGGTAGGCTGAGGATCTTGGGGCTGAAGTCAGGGGTCTGGGCCAACCCACTTTTTGCTTGGAAAAAAGTTGACCTTGGAGTTCCTTTTTCATTGGCTTCTGCTGCCTCTAGTCATGCCCTGGCTGGGGTGGGAGGATCTGGAAAGGCCAAGGCTGTGGGCTCCAGTGGCATTTACTTCTCCCCGACCCTCCCCATCCTTGTAGGTGCTCCAGTTCCCCCAGCTGAGGCAGCTGTCCCTGAGCCTGTTGCCAGAACTTACAGACAAGGGCTTGTTGGCTGTGGCCGGGGGCTGTCCTAGCCTGGAGCACTTGGCGCTGAGTCACTGCACCCGCGTCAGTGACAAGGGCTGGGCCCAGGCAGCCAGCTCCTGGCCGAGGCTGCAGCACCTCAACCTGTCCAGCTGCAGTCAGCTCACAGAGCAGTGAGTGTGTCCGATGACACTGGGCAGATGGAGCCACAGTGCAGGGGCTGGGCTGGGTCCCACGCCGGGCCAGACACTCATCCAGTGGCCTCCCCACAGGACACTGGATGCCATTGGGCAGGCGTGCAGGCAGCTCCGGGTGTTGGATGTGGCCATGTGCCCTGGCATCAACATGGCCGCCATCAGACGCTTCCAAGCCCAGCTGCCCCAGGTGTCCTGCGTCCAGTCCCGCTTCGTGGGAGGGGCTGACCTGACCCTAACACTCTGAGGCCGGGTCAGTAACCAGCCCTGCAGCACAGCCTCCTTGACTCCCCCAGTCCCCAACCCTGGCCTTGACCTGGCTTGCCTCTTGCCTCCCTCTACTGCAGACCCTCTAGGACTGGGGGTGGGGCCAATCCAGGCAGCCCAGAGGGAACTTCCCGCCACACCACCTGACAGTAGCCTCTTTCCAGCTACACGTGGCTGCCACAGGCCCCTGGAAATGCTAGCTGCTTGTTTGCCGTCACAGGCTCCTGCTCTCTGGCCAAGCCCTGGGCGGGAGGCCAGGCCCCCAGCAGGCGGGGTCTGGTGCTGGGAGGAGCAGAGCCCCTGCCTCTTGCCTGCCCTCTTCTCAGACCTAAGGCCCAGCTCCACCTACTCCTGTGGGACTCTCCCAGCACCCTGTGTGCACTGAGCTTGAGCAGCTGAGCCCAGGTCTATGTTGTAAACCCTAAGATTAAACATTCCAGATAGTACCTCCTTGTCTTAAAATTCTGACTAAAGGGCCCCTCCCCTCCCAACTTCAGCTGAGGGCTCCCGCCCTGGCCTGACACTCCTAGCATCTTCCCCACACAGTAGGAGACCCCGCAGGCTTGGGTGTGTCCTGAGGCAAAGGCACAAGCTGTGTGCTTGTCTCAGCCAGATTCCAGGAACTACCGATGAATGATGCCTGAGTCAATGAGGGGGAAATAAGAGGAAAAGAATGAAAGAGGCCAGCATCTCTGGGTGAGAGGGTCACTAGAGGTCACCTAGTCCAGCCCCTTCAATGGTGCTGGTGACTTCTCCATGGCAGCTCTGGCCCTTGGTGTGTCCCCGCACCTCGTCCGTATTCGTGTTCACTGGTTGTAGCAGCGAGCCAGGGCTCCCTCGGTGCCTGCAGGGACTGTGCTTTTTGTGGGGATTCAGAGGGGTCAAAGCTTTCCCAGCCCCAGGGCCAGCTGGGGAGGCAGAGAAGCCAGCTAGCAGGGACAGTCCAGCGTGCAGGGTGCGGGTGAAGAGAGAGACAAGCACCTGGGACCAGAGCCCAGGGAGCAACAAATTGGGCTTGGAGGGTCCAGGAAGGAATCAGGGCAGTGAAAATGGCCAGAAGAAAGGAAGGGGGTGATCCAGGTAGAAGGCACTGTGGGGGTGCACACAGGCAGGCCACAGCTGTCACTGAGGGGGTAGTCTAGGCAGGGAGGATGCCAGCTCAGACCAAGCATCAAGAACACTGCAAGCCACAGGTGCTCAGGTGAAAGGGCTAAACCACGGTATGTCTGTGACTCACCTGGCTCAACTCAGGTTCAGTCATGGAAACTGTGGCCATTAACTCATGGACATGGATAGGGTGACATCAAATATATGGGATGTTTGTGTGTGTGTGTATGATAAGATTTATATCGGTGAAAGCAGTTGGGGTAGCTGGTATTGAGAGCATTAGAAGTGCAAGACAGGAGGCCGGAAGTCGGGAGGCTGTTGCTATGATGGTGGCACGCACAAGGGACTGGAAACATTAAGCAGGAGTAATTGACGGTTACAGGGAGGCCCCTAAAGGGCCCCTCCCCTCCCAACTTCAGCTGAAGTGGCCCTGGGGCAGGCGGAGAAAATCCTGAGACACACTCCCTCCTCAGGCCTGGCCCACAGTGTTGGGAAGGGAGGCCGACAGCATCAGGGATCCCTGCCCCCATTTCCACCTAGAACTCCATGGCTGACTGCTCCAACTGTGGTGGGAAGTCCTTAGGCATGGGCATGGTAGGCCCTGGATGCCCAAGGATCTGAAGCTTAGCTGGGGGAGGGGGAGCAAGTGCCCTCCAGCACACTCTCCAAAGGAAGTGCCATTTCATCAGTTCTCAAGGTCAGCCAGGTTGACGGTTAACAGTTAAAAACGTTATTGGGGCCAGGTGCGGTGGCTCATGCCTGTAATCTCAGCATTTTGGGAGGCCGAAGCGGGCATATCACCTGAGGTTGGGAGTTCGAGACCAGCCTGACCAACATGGAGAAACCCCTTCTCTACTAAAAATATAAAATTAGCCGGGCATGGTGGCGCTTGCCTATAATCCCGGCTACTCAGGAGGCTGAGGCAGGAGAATCGCTTGAACCCGGGAGGCGGAGGGTGCGGGGAGCTGAGATGGTGCCATTGCACTCCAGCCTGGGCAACAAGAGCAAAACTTCATCTAAAAAAAACAAAAACAAAAAACAAACAAACAGTATTGGAGCCAGGTGCGGTGGCTCATGCCTGTAATCCCAGCACTTTGGGAGGCTGAGGCAGGTGGATCACTTGAGGTCAGGAGTTAGAGACCAGCCTGACTAACATGGTGAAACCCTGTCTCTACTAAATACAAAAAATTTAGCCAGGTGTGGTGGTGCATGCCTGTAATCCCAGCTACTTGGGAGGATGAGGCAGGAGAATCGCTTAAACCTGGGAGGTGGAAGTTGCAGTGAGCCGAGATCACGCCACTGTACTCCAACCTGGGCAATAAGAGTGAAACTCTATCTCAAAAAAAAAAAAAAAGAAAGAAAGAAAGAAAAGAAATTGGAGGTGGCACTGGGGAGAGAGGAGGTGAATGGCAGGGAGAAGTCTGAGGGGCAGTGGCTTCAACCTATCCTGTGAACTCCACAGACTGATGGGCTCTTCTTTCCTCAAGGGCTTGGGGTCTGTGACCACAGCCTCTGCCCCGTGACCAAACCTCCAGCTGGACCCAATACTTCTCGCTGCTTCTGCCCCCAGGGGCTCTGGCCTGTCTCTGGCCCCCACCCTACCCATGGTTCTGAGTTAGGTTTTTAATTTCTTTTTTGAGATGGAGTCTTGTTCTGTCGCCCAGGCTGGAGTGCAGTGGTGCAATCTCAGCTCAGTGCAACCTCCACCTCCTGGGTTCAAGCGATTCTCCTGCCTCAGCCTCCTGAGTAGCTGGGATTACAGGTGTGTGCCACCATGCCCAGTTAATTTTTATATTTTTAGTAGAGACAGGGTTTCACCATATTGCCCAGGCTGGTCTTGAACTCCTAACCTCAGGTGATTGGCCTGCCCCAGCATCCCACAGTGCTGGGATTATAGGCGTGAGCCAAGCCAGGCCCTAAGTTAGGTTTTAATCAGAATCCGGGGCTTCCTGCACAGAAGTGGCTCTTGTCAGAATCAGCCCACATCCTCCCACTGGCCTGGGGATCTTGAGCCTGCCCTTCTGCCTCTCTCCCTTCAGGCCTCTCACCAGAGACCTCCAAGTCCTACAAAGGATACCAGGCAGGGCCATGCAAGCTTGAGGACTGAGGTCAGACTGTCAGGAGCCTTCTGGAGATGGCTCCCAGACTATGCCCCTGTTAATGCTGTCCAGGAAGGCATCCATTTGGAGCAGTGCCTCCTGCCCTGCCGCTTCTCCTGCAGCAGGCTGGCAGCCCAGCCTCTCCCTTGGCAGGTACCCCCAGACCACAGGCCAGCCCTCCCCGCAGGCCCAGCATGGAGGGAGGCTGAGGACTCATCTTGGAGAAGGGCAGCAGTCCCATCCTCTCCCCACCTGCTTCAAAACACCAGCCCCTCAACCGCAGCTGTCAAAGTTTGTGGCCTGGCCTGATGCCCCATCTTATCCACCAGCTAAGTTTGAAGGCAGAAGGGGAAGACTGTCACTGTCACTGTCACAGGCTCAGCCCACAAGGTTCAGAGCTGGCTCAACATATCCCAAAAGCCAAGCAGACTTTATTTCTGCAGCAGTCTCTGCTGGCCAGGGTGCCTGCACTCCTCTGCCCTCCGCCCTTCATGGCTGCTGCAGTGGCCGCAGCTGTGGCCCGTGGCCAGGCACATTGTCAAGGTTCAGCGATGCTGCAGTCATAGCAGAAGTTGAAGTTGGTGGGGGGTGGGGGCACAGGGGGTGGCTGCTCAGGGATGGGCACGTTCTCCAGCTCCAGCAGACGCAGCTTGGTCTCCATGGTCAGCAGCTGCTCCAGGTCCAGCCGTGTCTGCTCGCTGCTCATGGGACTGCCCAGCAAGGCACTGAGCCCGTCTGTCCACAGGTAGAACTGGGGGTGGCACAGAGCCATGAGGGTCTGCCCATCTGCCTCCCCTGCCCACCTGCTGACCTCAGCCTGGCGGACACTCACCTCCCGCTTGGAGGGGGCAATGAAGTTGAGGTATGCCTCCTCCTCCCCGCGGTCATAGCTGATCGAGAAGGCCAACTCATAGAGGTCCTGGGGAAGCAAGGGAGCGGGGACACTGAGCAGAGGACAGGGCAGGCAGAGGCGGGTGGGAAGGAGCCCCTGGCCTGCTGTACACACCTTGTTCTGCTTCCCGGAGCCCTTCTCCCGGACATGGGGGCAGTCCTTGCCTGTCAGGAGTGCCCTCATGTCGGCCACAGGGACTGCAGGAAGAAGGCTGGGCTGAGCACTGCGGCCCCGGCAGCCCCGGGGCCCAAGGAGGTCTGGGGAGAGCAGGTGTCTGGCCCCCGCCCCTGCCCGCCTTACGTTGCTCAGGTAGACTCTCCAGGGTAGGCGGGCTGGCGCCCTCCTCCATGTCTCCGTACTGCAGCAGCTTGTGGTTGGGGGACAGGCAGCAGAACCACAGCTTGTCTGTGGAGAAAAGGAAGAGGGCCAGAGTGCTGAGAGGTCCTGACACCAAGCCAGCTGCCCTCTGCCTGCCCTCTGCCCCCCACCCATGCCCACTCAGAGACCCTGGCGCCGCCGGCTGCTGATCTTGCGGAAGAGCGTCCCCTCACAGAGGCGGAGCAAGCGCTGCTGGCGGATCAGGCCCATGAGCTCTGGCTTCAGCTTCTCCCGCAGCTCCCTGATAGAGGGGTGTCACTGAGCACATCTGACTTGGGGAGTAGCCCAGGGGGCACCAGGGAAGGTGGGGCTAGGACTGAAGATCCATCCCCGCAAACTCACAGTATAGGGGGAGCCAGTGTGCCCTCTTGGTGCAGCCGTTCGGTCTGCCGCAGCCGCAGCACCTCCCCGTATGTGAGCGCATTCACCTTGGTTCGGAAGAGCTCCAGGGAGGTGGGCTTCAGGGCCAGAGTGCGGGCCAGCTGCTCCCGCACCACCTGCATGACCTGGGGCCGCCCAAGCTCAGCTCAGGGCCTGAGCTCTGTACCCAGATCAGCCCCCTGCCCTGGCCCAGGCCTCCCAGCTCCCACCCCACCCACCTTGTCGAAGTCCTCCTGTGTGGCCCGCATCTCCTTCCAGGTCTTATTCAACAGCTGGATACCCACACAGAAGAGCTCGTGGAAGCTCTGGTCTTGGCCGAAGAACATGGGTGAGAAGTCCTGGGCTGTCTCAGAGCCTGGAGCGGGGGGGCAGGAGGGGCTCAGGGAGAAAGTGCATGCAGCCCCTGGCCCTCTCTGCCCTTCCGTCCCCTGCTCTTAGCCATGCTGTGCCCAGTCCCGGCCACTCACAGGGCTCCCCAACGTGGAGCAGCTCACACAGCAGCACCGTCAGCTGGATACTGCCCCGGGCAAAGGGGCACTCGTGCTTGTCCTCGCGGCTGCTGTTCTCTAACACAAACTGGAGGGGGCAGAGAATGGGGCAAGGTGTCACAGCTAAGCCCATGGGGACCCTGCCTGGGGGATGCTGCCACCCCCCACCCTACCCTGTCACCAACCCGGCTGTACGCGCTGGGTGCATTTCTGGAGAAGTACAACATGTTATCCAGGGCCAGTAGACCGGGGGGCACGCGCTCCAGGTCCTGCGCTGGGTTGCTGTTCTGGGGGAAGTGGGCACAGGCAGTTCAAGAAGGGTCATAGCCCCCCGGAACAACAGCCCTGGGCTGAGGCAGGGTTGGGGAGTTGGGTAGGGGGGATACTCACAGAGAAGCCCAGTTTGCGGAACTCTCGGGCACAGAGGGAACGGCGACGGTCAGCACTCAGCCCGGTACCCGAGGACTCCCCCTCCACCTCGAAGGCAGCCTGGCGTAGGACCTGCAGCTGCTCCCGCTGCTCCTGGGGTCAGTGTCGGGTGGCAGGGGAAGGGATCAATATTATAGATTCAAGGCCAAACTCCAAGCCACCCCCGCCTTGTCCCCACTAAAGACACACACCTGGCTGTAGGGGTCCAGGGGCGTGCGCATACGCGGCTCCAGCAGCCCCAGCGTGAGGGCCTGCAGTACATACAGGTGATGAGCCATCTCGTCGCCCATTGGTGCTGCACTGTGGATGATGTTCTGCAGGACAGCCAGACCCAGGTTTGAGCAAGGGCTCACTGGGAGGGAGGGGCAGAGAGGTGCCCCTGGCCCACCACCTCCTACCTTATAGATGAACTGGCGAAGGTTCCTCTGCCAGAGATAGTCAAGCATGTGCTGAGGGGGTAGATAGAAAGGGGGCTTAGATTATTTAGCCCTAGGGTGGGGCGGTGCCTACCAGGTGCTGTCCACATCCAGCCACTGATCGACACTAACCTTGCGTTCTACAGGGCTGGCCCCCTGCAGCAAGGCTGTCAGCAGGGCCATGGCCTTGGTTTGCAGTTGCTGGTTCATCCTATGGCAAGAAGAGGGCTCAGTGGAACATTCAGGCTCCAGCCCTGCTCCCCACATCTGGACCCCAGCCCCAGAGGCTTACACTTGTAGGTGCACCAGCAGCCTATCCAAGGGCACCTCACTCTTGACCAGCTGGCCCAGGGCTGGGCTGCTCAAGGTCACACTCTCCAGCAGCCCAAGGGCCAGGGGTGGCACGGAGGCGTCCATGAGGTTCATGTTCACGTAGCACACCACCTGTAAGGGGTGGGGGTGTCACCACCTCACCCCCATGGAACCCGGGTCTACCACTGCCTCACTGCTCCACTGCCCCCACCCGCTGCCCTAGGAAAGCCCACCCACCTTCCTCACAAAGGGGATGCTCAGTGTCTCCCAGGACACCACGCCATGCTCCATGAGCTCCAAGAAGGCCCTCAGGCTGAGGGCCAGCACCTCTCCTAGGCTGGAGGGGGGACATCTGGGGCTGAGCAGGACCAGATCAGGACCAGAAAGCCCCACCATCTCCCCCAGCCCACACATCCCTGTGCTCACTCGTCCCCATCCTCAATGATGGTGCCTAGTCTCTGGAGCCCATTACGGCTGATGACCTCCCTGGCAAAGGTCATGTCCGAGGCCAGAGGGACGAGGTGTCTCAGGGCTTCCCGGCGCCCTTCACGACTGTCACTCTGCAGCCCACCCAAGAGCTGCTCAGCCTCAAGGTCCTGGCAGGAACGAAGCAGGAACAGAGGTGAAGAGGTTGGGCACAGTAAGGGTGGGACCTGGAAGTGTGCGGCCCCGGGTGTCAACTAGGTGGCTCAAGGCAGGTCTGGGGCGGCGGCCTCTGGGGTAGGGGCCTCCGGACCTGGGGCAAAGGGGCAGGGATGGGGTAGGCAGGCCGCGAGGGGGATTACTGGGGCCGTGCTGAGGCACAGGATGCTGCCATTCTTGATCTCCGCGCGGTTCTGGAGAAGACAGCAGAAAGGGCAGCGAGGTCAGGGAGGGCACCGAGGACTGATCAGCTGGGGTGTCGGTGAGGGCAGCTGGGGGTCAGTAAAATATCGCGCTCCGGTAGTGGGATGAAGAGCCAGAGATATCGGGGCCAGGTGGGTTAGCGGGGTCGGAAGGCGGAGGGTGGGGCGGGGGAGAGGGTACTCACATTCTCAGTGATGTATCTCCTGTGCCCATCCGCAAACTGCAGGGCGTAGCGCTCAGAGTGCGTCAGGCTCCACCTGCGGGGCACGAGGCTCAGCGAGGCTGAGCCTGTCCACCCGCCCTCCCGCCCTCCAGAGGCCCTGGCCCGGCAGCACTCACGCGTCGCACACCTCCTTCAGCACAGCGGCCAGGGGCTTCGCCTGCAAGTGGAGCGGTCATTCTCGCGGCTGGGGCAGGGAGGGATGGGGAGGAGCCTGGGGGGAGGGGTGGGGCGGGCTGCCCCGAGGGCCAGGGGGCTACTGGGAGGTGGGGCCGCGGGGCAGATGGAGGCGGGACCAGCCAGGTGACCTGGTCCAGCTGGATGAGCTGCGGGATGGCGTCACGCATCTGGATGGCAATCTTCACCACGTTCCGCGGAGGCGTCATGGTCCAGCCGGGGCACCTGCACTTTTCGGAGACCGTGCACCTCCGGCCAAGGGCACACCTGGCTTGGGGCCCCTGGGGACAAGGAGGTCCTCCCTCTTTCCGAGACCTGACCTTGGTGTCCCGCACTCGCGGCCCAGACTGACCTGGCCATGCAGTGCGGCCTTCCCATGAGAGCCGAGGTTAGTTCCGGGTTGGAGTCCGGGGATAGGAAGGTAGGACGGCTCTGCCTGCCCCGCCCCGCCTGCCCCGCCCCGCCGAGGCGTCCCCGCCCCACACCTACGTGCAGCAGGTGGGGGCGGGGAGGGCAGGCTGCCGGAGGCCGCCCCACACCCCCGGTTCCAGCAAGGTGACCCACCCAGTCACACTGCCAATCCAGCACAGTCCCAAGGAGGGTCCCGAAAGAACCACATCAGAGCTAGCCTTAGGCACGGTTTTTATTCACTTGGACACTGTACAAATATTACAATTTCCTTTTGCTGCAAAAAGTATAAAAATAATCTTTATATAGGAATCCATTCGTTACTGTAAATCTTTCTAAATCTCTGCAAATGGCTCTAAATGAGGGTAAATGAATAAGCAGAAATGAAAATAGGATATGGGGCAGCAGGAGGTGGGGTCAATCCTCAGGGCTGGACCACCCAGACTCCTCCTGAGACCTCTGTTCCTTCTTGGTAGCCACCCCCACCACCTGCAGGTTCTAGGGCTAAAGGCCCAGCAGAAGGGGGCACGTGAGAGGGCCAGGAGGAGCTGGAGGGTCAGGGGGTGGGGGACAGCGAAGGAAGCTAGGGGCAGTGCTGGCACGTGCCCAGTTCCATGCCACCCTTCACTCCTAGGGGAAGTAGCTGGCAGGAGCAAGACAGTGAGGCTGGACAAGCTGCCCTATGGGGGGGCGATGGCAGCTCCTCGGTTCTGTGCCACTGGGTGGCAGCCGAGCCTGGGCTGGGGAAGGCTGCAGAAAGGGAGAAGCAAACACTTTGGCTCCACGGTGATGGGGGCTGATTCCGTTCCCCTGCTCTGCAAGCACAGAAGTGCCAGCACAGGAGCCGGAGCTGTGGCCAGAACTGTGTGGTGAGGGGAGGCTGGAGAAGCCAGGCGTCTGTGGCTCTCAAGCTGTGTAGGGGTCGGATGGGGTAGGTCCCCAGGCAACCCCCAGGTCAGACAGTCTGGGTCCCAGCCACACAGGGCATGTCCCTGTCAGTCAGAGGTTGAGAACAGGCACATCAAAGAGGTCACAGACACCTTCACTCTCGTCCAGGTTGTAGATATAATCGTGGTCTCCGGGGGGTGGAGAAAGACGGAGCAGCGGGGCAAACACTGCAGAGAGCACTAGTCTCAGGCCCTGGGCCAGGGCTCCCCTAGCAGCAGCCCAACCCCTGCCCACAACCACTCCCACCTTCCAGGGCCACCCACCTTCTGAGGACATCAACTCCTCCAGCAGCTCCGAGCTCATGCACTCTGGGAATGGAGGGAGCTCAGTTACTAACATTCCAGCTCCCAACTCTCCAGCTACCAAAGCCCAGGAAAGGGAACCCCACCTGCCCATCAGGAACTTCACCCTTTGCCCCAGTTACCATAAGCGCCACCACAAGGTCCTCAAAAGGGCAAGAAAACAGCTGTAGGACCCAATGAGCTGTGTCCCTTACCCCTACCCCCAGGGAGGAATGCAGCAGCCTACCTCGTGTGGGATCAAAGATTTCTGACAGCTCTTTGGGGAGTTCCAAAACTGAAAAACAAGAAAGCCATGCTCAGGACACAAGAGGTCCAACCTGGCACCACTACAGCCCCGTGGCTTCCTCGGATCCTATACCACCCACCCTGAGGCTCCACACAGCTGAGATGTAGTAGGCCCTGCCTAGGCCAAGCTGGCACTGTCTGTTGGCCTCACTTGCTAAACCTGAATTCCTCAGTGCTGAGCCCAGGGCACCAAAGGCCCACTGCAAGTGATTGGTACAGCTTTTCTAACTCAGAAAGGTCACAGAAGCGTCTTTCTGGGCTCAGCATGCACCCCCTGTCTGATGGAAGGTACCCCATCTGTCCCACCCTTGCTGAGCATCTGCTCTGTGCAAGACTCAGAGACCAGACCCTGGGTCAGGTCACCAGGCAGAGGTGGTGGCGCTACAGGGTGATGACTCCACTACAAACCTCTGGCCAGGAGGACACAGGGGAAGCAGAAGAAAATGCAACCAGAGAGGACCATGAGGGATTTCACATGCCAGGCTCAGGAGTTCAGATCTTATCTGGTGGCCCTCAGGGAGTCATTAAAGGTACTTTTGCAAACAGAGAAATGCCACATTTTTCTGTCAGGCCTGCATTTCAGAAAGATTAGTCTGTCAGTCAGGGTAAAGAGAAAGATGCTGAAGAATCCAGGACAGAGGTGGCCAGGGGTCATCCTGAGTGCTGAGGATACCAGGGGATAGGAGAGGACATCTGGGACAGACCTCGCTTAGCTGGCATGGGGTGGGCAGCAGAAGGAGGAGGGAGAAGGAGCTGGAACTAAGAGTGAGAGCCAAGGATCAGGCCTGGATAAATAGGGCCGACGCTAGGGTGTGCAGAGGTGGAAAGCAAGCTTCAGGGAGAAACTAAGTTCAGTCGAGGACATGCAGGAATAAAGTGTCCATTGGATGTACAGAGGACGGCAGGTGGACACCAAAGTGCATATCGGGAAAAGATCTAGGCCAGGCGGAGGCTGGGGATTCATTCACCCAGAGCTACAGCCCTCTCCAGGAGTGGAATGGGACACAGCCCTCAAAAACAGCAATGTTTAAGGACATGCCAGGAAGAGTTCAAGAAGCCAGTGAGACAAGAGAGCCAAGAGCTGGCATAATTATGCCAAAAGAGGAAAGAATATTGACACGGACCAAGAGAGCACTAGCAAAACAGGCTGGAGGCTGCTGGGCTCGGCAGGCCTTTGGTAGCTTCTCAAGAGTGACACTGCTGTAACACTGGGGCTGGGGGAGTGACTGCTGCAACTTGAAAGGTGACTAGGAGACCAATGAGTGGAGATTACTTTTTCAAGGAGTCCAGACAGAAAGGAGACAGAGAAGATGAGAAAGAGTGATACAGAGAAGTGTCAATTAGTGAGGCGGTGCTCCAATGGGTGGCAGGAAAGGGCTTGAGAGAGGGCAGGGAGTTCTGTGTTAGCCTAGGATGGGGTACTAGAGGGGGCTCCAGCACTGACCCAGAGGTGCTGGCAGAGAGCTCTCGTGTCCGACAGGGTTGACGGGAGAGCTGGGTTCCATCCCCATTGTTTCTGACCTAGGACTGGACTGAGGCTAGACTCTCTCTCTCTGCCCCTAGGGGGCAGGTACTCACCACCTGTGGGGTCTGCCTTGATGGGCTCAAAGGAGGTAGAAGGGTTGGGTCCAGATAAACTGCTGCTGTTACTGCTGCTGCTGCTGCTGCTGCTACTGCTGCTGCTGCTGCTGCTGTCCAGCAGGGCAGAAGACTGCAGTGGCCGGGTGTCCAGTGCTGTTGGGCCCAGTGGGAGTGAACTGAGCTCACCACTGTCCTTGCTATCAGTTCCAGGGCCGCCACTCACTGCAATGATAGCCCCCAAACCCAGTCACACAAGGTCAAGAAAAGGTTGTTAAACCTGGCTGTGCTGGAACCCAGACCCAGGAGGACCCAAGCCTGGTTTCCAGAGCCAAGGAGAATTAGGCATTGCCAGTCACCCCCGAGGAAGTAACCTAAAATTTGTCACTACAGGAGACAGACAGGAACATAAGACCTACAGAAAGAGACTCGTGGTCAACATGTCTGCTGTGGCCGTACTTCAAGACAGGCTACCAGGGCAATTGAGACACCAGTGGATGTGGATCTGGGGGAGAAAACTGCCACCAGCAATGTCTCTTCCCACAGTCAGAGGTTCCCTATTAAAAAGGGCCCATTCAGGCGGGCATGGTGGTTCAAGCCTGTAATCCCAGCACTTTGGGAGGCCGAGGCAGGCGGATCATTTGAGGTCAGGAGTTCGAAACCAGCCTGGCCAACATGGTGAAACCCCGTCTCCACTAAAAGTACAAGAATTAGCTAGCTGCGTGTGGTGGTGGGTGCCTGTAATCCCAGCTACTCGGGAGGCTAAGACAGGAAAATTTCTTGAGCTCGGGAGGCGGACGTTGCAGTGAGCCAAGATTGCGCCACTGCACACTCCAGCCTGGGGGACACAGTGAGACACCGTCTCAATTTAAAAAAAAAAAGGCTCATTCATTACCATAGCAAGGGAAGGCTAGGTGGAGGTCAGGAAAAAGACAATCCCCATCTTGAAGGGTCTCTTCCAACTCTGAGTGTGGTGTTTCACAACACAGAGATACTGCCTCTTGGGCCTCTGTCACAAGCTCCCATGGTGCCTCACCTGTGATCTCAGCTGCTGGGCCAGCCATTCCCTGGACTTCTGCGCTGCCGGGGACAGGAGTGGGAGTGAGCTGAGGACTATTTGGACGTGAGGCTTCCTGGGATTGGGACTGGGCTAGGGCAGGCTTCGGCAGAGGTGGAGGCGTGGAAACAGCAGGTGGGTTCTGGAGCAGATCTTCAGGTGGTGGCACAGGCACAGCCACAGGGGGTGAGCTCCATGCCTCCTTGTTCACCAGCAGAACCTCAATGGGACCACTCACACTCTTCAGGTGAATCTGGTACTTCTTCTGCCCATTGAGACCCTAGAGATGGGTGGTAAGGGATGGGAGATGGGTAGAATTGGAAGCAGGCTTGGCTCCTGCCTGACTCTGTCAGGACCAGTGTCCTCTCCCACCCAGGATGCCCATCCTCCTAGATAACCCCAAACTCCAGGCCTCCCCTACCTGCCCCACCCGGGACTTATCAGTCTCCACAGCCAGCACCCGCCCTCAGCTGACCCCGCCTGCCTGGGCTAAGCACCCACCTCTGGGATGGGCACCTCCAGGCTGGTGCCTGATGGGGCCCGGATGGCCAAGAGGGTATCTCCTAGAATGACATGGAGAATGGGTCAGAGCCCATGGGCTCAATCTGAGCTGGGAACAGAGGTGCCTGTCTTTTGGAGCAAGGCAGGAGATCATGGTCTCTGAGGGACTAGACAGTGGACCTCACCCATTCCCCATAGTGGCCGGGCAGAGCTAAAGCTCTTCTCTTCCTGAGAGCCCAGAGTCAGTAACCAGGAAATCTGGGTTCAAGTATGTGGAGTCAAATATCACTGGCCGCCGGGCGCGGTGGCTCAAGCCTGTAATCCCAGCACTTTGGGAGGCCGAGACGGGCGGATCACAAGGTCAGGAGATCGAGACCATCCTGGCGAACCCAGTGAAACCCCGTCTCTACTAAAAAATACAAAAAAACTAGCCGGGCGAGGTGGCGGGCGCCTGTAGTCCCAGCTACTCGGGAGGCTGAGGCAGGAGAATGGCGTGAACCCGGGAGGCGGAGCTTGCAGTGAGCTGAGATCCGGCCACTGCACTCCAGCCTGGATGACAGGCACCTCACTCTTCTACCGATGGCTGTTCCCTAGGTGAAGGTATTCTAGCCAAGGCCAACATCCCTTTCCCATGACCAGTCAGGAGGATACATGATGGAGAAGAAACACATCAGCGGGGCACAGTGGCTCACGCTTATAATCCCAGCACTTTAGGGGGTTGAGCGGGGAAGACAGCTTGAGCTCAGGAGTTCAAGACCAGCCTGGGCAACACAGCAAGACCCTGTCTCTTTTTAAAAAAAAAAAAAAAAGAAAGAAAAAAAAGGAACATATCCTGCATTCACAATGCAATTTAACAAGTTGGAGGTGGGCACCCCCATGCCCTGCATGTAAGAGCCTGCACACAAGCAAATACACACATATCCTCTCTCCCTTTCTCCCCCTTGTACCTCTATCATACCCAAGAAGCCAAATCCAGGAAACAGTACAGTTGGGAACAGACCCAGGAACCCACTCCAGAATTCCTGTACCCTCTTGGTATAGCTGACCTCCACAGGGTCCCAGTGACACTCAGACAGAAGACTTACCCTCCCTGGTTCCTCTCTGAGCAGGCCCCAGAAACCCTCTTAAGAGACGGAACTCTCCTGAGACACTGAGCCCAGTGCTCAGGGATTTGGTTGAGCCCAGCCCACCCCCTCACCCCTACCCAGGCTCTGCTCACCAGCAAAGCATCTGCAGATGTCCTCATGAGTGACGTAGGCCAAAGTGTGAGGGTTAAGGAGAACGGCCGATGCCCTATGGTGACAGATGGCAGACTACAAAAAAGACCCAATTCTTTAGCCAAGGTCTGACACACAGGCCCCTCAGAGAAAGTTCTGGGGACTCAGGTCCACTGGGGGAGGGATCACAGGCTAAGACTGGAAGGGGAGAGGCTCTGAGGAGGGAGCCTGAGGCTGGGCCATGGCCAGGGGCTACAAGACAAGCTCCCAAGAGAACAGGCAGCTTGCCCAGGGCAAGTTGAACCAGAGGGCCCCTTGCCCACTCCCCCCAGGAGGGACCGCCAGGAGGATATCAGCTGTTCTGCACGTCCTCTGTGACGTTCCGGATGCTCTGCTGCACCCACACCTTGTGCTGGTCTAGTTCTTGCTCCCGCTGCTGCAGCTCCTCGATCTCTGCCTTGAGCTCAATCAGCTTGTCGGCAATCTCCCGGGTATTGCAGCCAGGCCCCACACCCCTGAGCCCAGGGAGTGGGGCTGAGAGGGACTGCTGAGAACTCTGAGTCCCACGGCCCCTGCCTTCTTTGGCACCCTCCACCCCACACCCGACACTTCTGGGTGGGAGACTCTACTACCCTCCCACTATCCCCACTCACTTCCACTGGATGCTGTTCTTGGACTTTTTCTCGATCAGCCCGATACCTTCCAAAACATTGGTAATGTCGTAAATCCGCCGCTTCTGGCGTACAGCTAGGGTGTCAGCTGCCTGGCAGACAGAGTGGAGAATGCTCAGCCCCACTCTCGGGTGTACCCCCAGCCACCCTGAGACGTGGTCTGGGAAGGGAGTAACCTGGATTCCAACCCTGTAGTGCCTGCCAGGCGCTACTGCAGCTCAGGCCCGCAGCTCTGTCCCATAGGCAGCTCTTCTCCTCGCCAGCCAGGAAGGGCCACGAGGACGAACACCTGGAGCCCCGAGCCTGGCCCATAGCTGTAGCTCAATGGCCTCGGCCGAATGAATGAAACATTCCCCGGCTTCTCTCCTGTGAGAAAGCACACGATGGCGGCCGGCTCTCGGAGGACCCAGCTGGGCCGCCCCCGGGGTTCCCGCTACCGGCCCAGGCCTGGTCCACCATCCTCCCTTGTCGCCCCTTAGCCCGGGCCGCACCAGCTTGAGGTCAAGCACGCCGTCCTTGGCCTCCTGCAGAAGAGACACGAACTTGGTGGTGAGTAGTCCCAGGCTCTTTTCGTGCCGGCTTGGAGTGCCCGGGGGCGGCGGCGCCTGCGGCCCGGCCTCCGCCATCGCGTCCGCCCGCCGCCTCCCCTCAGCCAGGCCAGGCCAGGCCGGCGCCGCCGCCACTTCCGCTTCCGTTCCTGGCCGTCCGGCAGCCGGAGCCAGCGTTGCTGCTTCCGCTTCCGCCCCGTGCGTCTTCCAGGGAACGCGGCGCTATTGCTGTCTGTGGGTGCAACCGCAAAACTTCAGGGACCATTAGCAAATGTCCAGCCGCCGAATAAGACGAAAACTACCTGGGTAGACCGGGAGTTGGGATGAAGTTAGGGAGGAATGAGGAGGGCGTCAGTGGGCAGCCCTGGCAGTAGAGAAAGGGATGCCATTGGAACTTTCCTTGCCAATCTGCCCCAACATCACTAACTCTGCCCAGTCCCCATCTCGGGAGACAAGACCACACTACCTGACTAATCCAATCTGTTCCCTCAAATCAGTTCCTTTTTAATTTTTTTCTCTTTATTTATTCTTTTATATTTCAAACTCATTTTACTGCCACATCAAAAATGTTCCTAAAGGTTCCCCTACTGTCTTGGGGTCACCCCATCTATTCCTGTCCCTCACTTCCTGCCAAACAGCAAGCACTAACTATATCTACCTTGTCCACCTCTCTCCATCCATGGTCCTAGCCTCATCTTTCGCTCATCTTGTCCTCCCGCTACAGTGCTCAGAGACTATGGGGTTATATACACTTCAGCCAATGCAAACGTATTTACCTATGTGTATATATCAGTAAAGCACTCAGAGTCATTTCTGGCATGTAGGAAAGTTTGCTAGGGTCATTTTGTTACTTTTAACATTGTTACTATTTATTATTGTTTCTTTTAGGTCAGGTTCTATGGGAAATGGGACTCGAGACAGGGTTTTGCAGCAAGTTTGTTGGGGATCCACACTTCTTTTTTTTTTTTTTTTTTTGAGACAGGATCTCACTCTGTTGCCCAGGCTGGAGTGCAGTGGCAAGATCAATGCCATCTCAGCTTCCTGGGCCCAAGCGATTCTCCCACCTCAGCCTCCCAAGTAGCTGGGACCACAGGTATGCACACACCATGCCTGGCTCATTTATTTTTAGTTTTTGTAGAGATGAGAGTCTCACTATATTGCCCAGGCTAGTCTCGAACTCATGGGCTCAAGCGATCCTCAGACCTCAGCCTCCCACAATGCTGGGATGACAGCGTGAGCCATCACACCTGGTCAGGATCCACACCTTTAAGGGAGTAAGACAAGCAGAATTGGGCAGATGCAATTATATTATAGGCCTCAGCCTATGCCACTAGGATCTCTGAAATTGGGGTAGCACTTCTGAAGAGTTTATGTTCACGTGATGGTACCATGCTTTTGCACCCCAATATTGATCTCAGCAGCCTATACTCCTGGCAGCTGGAGAATGAGCACTTCTGTCCTGAAGGGTGGATTTGGGTGGTGGACTGAACATCCACTAAATTATTACCACCTTATAGTCCCTTCCCTGGCTCCCTGTAACTCTCAAGATAAACACAGCTGCCCAGTTGCGGTGACTCACGCCTGTAATCCCAACACTTTGGGAGGCTGAGGCAGGCAGATCACTTGAGCCCAGAAGGCTGCCGTGAGCTATGATGGTGCCACTGTACTCCAGCCTTGGTGACAGATCGAGACCCTGTCTAAAACAAAACAAAAAAAAACACAGCTTTCATGACCCTCTCCTGCCATCCCCCACCACACCCCTCTTCACAACAGCCTGCCACCTCTCACTCCTCCACAGAGGTACACATCCTCCTCGGAGACTGACCAACACAGTTTTCATCCTGTGCTGTTGATGTCGTCTGCATCCATATCTACACACCCTGCCCACCACCCCAGCTTGAGGCCAAGTCTAGCAAATCCCTGTCTCCTCTCCTGAGCACTAAGAGGTTCTGGGTGGGCTGGTCAAGACTGGTTGAATACAATTACACCCCACCCCTCCACCCCTCAGGGAAGTGTCGCCCAGCCCTCCCCACCCTCCGTGCAGACACTCTTTCCTGTTGGGAATAAAATGCCAGCGACTCAGCTTCCTTCCTTTCTGTTGATGGCCTTGGGGAGGGAGGAGCTTTGGTGGGAAGAAGGGGCTTCTGGGCTGGGGAGTGGGAGAGAGATTTCTTTGGGGAGAGGAATTCAGCTGCACACTGGAGTCAGCTGGAGTTGCCCAGGCCCTGTGAGCAAGTGGCAGGCGTGCCCAGCTGCATCGGGGGAGAGGGCTGTTCTCAAGGCCAAGGTCATTTGTGGAGGGAGAACTGGACGCCTGATCAAATCTGGTAAGTTTTGTATCAAACTGTCCTGTGCAGCTCAGAGCAGGACCAGGGTCCAGTGGAGGCCTGTGCCCACCCTGACTCGCTTGACATCTGCAGTAGGCACGCCTGGGAAACCTAGCAGGCAAAGCCTCCCAGGTGCCCTCCGCATCACACCCCCTCCCTCTCACTTCCTGAGAGGGCCAGGAAGAACCTCCTTCCTCCTTCCCAGAAGGGCTTAGACAGAGGCAGCAGCTCAGAGGGGCATCTACTCTGCCTGCTTGCCCCGGGCCCACCTCAGCTCTGGCTCCTCCAGGCCGGCAATGGACTCAGCAGCCAAGGATGAGATGCAGCTGGAGTTGTCCCCTGGTATGAACCTTCTGGGTGGACTGGGGGAGGAATGATGGCAACAAAGATGGGACTGGCTGGGCGCAGTGGCTCACGCCTGTAATCCCAACACTTTGGGAGGTCAAGATGGGCGGATGACCTGAGGTCAGGAGCTCGAAACCAACCTGGCCAATATAGTGAAACCCTGTCTCTACTAAAAATACAAAAACTAGCTGGGGGTGATGGCGCACGCCTATAATCCCAGCTCCTCGGGAGGCTGAGGCAGGAGAATCACTTGAACCTGGGAGGCAGAGGTTGCAGGGAACCGAGATTGCACCACTGCACTCCAGCCTGGGCAACAGAGCGAGACTCCGTCTCAATAAACAAACAAAGAAATAAATAAGAAAGCTGGGACTGGGGGCACTGGGCCCTCCTTCCCTAACTACACGGCTGCCCAGGCTCTTCCTGCCCAGGGCCTGAGTGGCCGGAGCAGGAGCGGGCAGAGCAGCTGGCTCGGGGTGCAGCGCTTAAGTGGGCCTCGGGCATCTTCTACCGGCCGGAGCAGCTGGCCAGGCTAGGCCAGTACCGCAGCCGCGAGGTGCAGCGTACCTGCTCCCTGGAAGCACGCCTCAAGGTAGGCATGGGGTGGGGGGTGCCGGTGCTGGGACTGTGCTGCAGGGCTGGCCTGGTCTCACTGGCTCCATCTCTCCACAGTCAGTGGTGCAGTCATACCTGGAAGGCGTGCAGACTGGTGTGTGGCAGCTGGCCCAGGCCATTGAGGCGGTGCAGGGAACCCGGGAGGCCCTGAGCCAGGCCCGTGGGTTGCTCCAGGGCATGTCCCAGGCCTTACGGACTCTGCAGCCTCTACGGGAGCGGGTTGCCCAGTACAAGCAACTGCAGGCCATGTCTCACTTGCTGCCTCGGCTGCGGGCAGGTGAGCGTGCAGGGACCCTGGGCCTCAGCCTCCAATAGTCAGTCCACAAACACCCATCCCTAATGAAGGGGCTGGGGCACTAGATGGGGAACTGCATAGAGGGGCACACCAGGGACCTCCCAGAGAGTAGCCCGGGCTTCCCATGGCCTACGAGGCAGGGTGCAAATCAACTCATCCTGGGATTCCCACATGTGGGATGCTTGAGTCAGGACGGACACCCAGTCACATGACTCTGGCTACCTGGTTATCAGTATATTGAAACTTTTCCCTACAGAGTGGCTGAGTGAGTACTGGCAGGACCCCCCGATCTCCCCTGCCTTCCCTCTGGGATCCTCAGCTTCCTCATGTTCCATGAGCTCATGGGTTGACCTCTGGCCCACCAGGACATTGCCAAGATCCTCTTAGATTGGCCAGTACTCTACTGGTTATTTTTTTTAATGTATTTATGGTTTTTTGTTCATTTTTTGTTTTGTTTTGTTTTTGAGACAGTCTCACTCTGTCGCCCAGGCTGGAGTGCAGTGGTGCGATCTCAGTTCACTGCAACCTCCATATCCCAGGTTCAAGCGATCCTCCTGCCTCAGTCTCGCAAGTAGCTGGGATTACAGGCCGCTATGCCTGTCTAATTTTTGTATTTTTAGTAGAGATGAGATTTCACCATGTTGGCCAGGCTGGTCTCAAACTCCTGACCTCAAGTGATCTGCCCACCTTGGCCTCCCGAAGTGCTGGGATTACAGGCATGAGCCACTGTGCCCAGCTTACTCTACTCTACTGGTTATTAAATATTTTATACATCACCCCAGCCCTGGGCCTCAGTATCCCCTGCCGTACACATTGAGGCGGTGGGAAGGCTGAGACCCAGGGCCATCTCCTTTCCACTCTCATTAGTGCCAGCTGCAGTGGCCCACACACAGACCCTGATTGATGCCCAACAGTTCTTGGAGGCATATATGAGCCTTCGGGAGCTGGAGCAGCTGCGAGAGGATACGTGGGCACCCCTGGGGGGCCTGGAGTTGCCAGTCTTCCAGGGGCTGGACCTTCTGTTCGAGGCACTGGGCCAGGCTGTGGAAGCAGCTGCAGGGGCCGCAGGGAAGCTGGCACGGGAGGACCCAGCCCTGCTGGTGGCTGCTGTGCGTGTGGCGGAGGTGGAGACTGGACGAACAACCCCCCTGGGCCAGGTCCCCCGGGACTGGCGGCAGCGCTGTCTGAGGGCACTACAGGAGGGCCTGGAGCAGACCCACTTTGGGTCACCTCTGCTGCCTGCGCCAGGGGCCCTACCAGGGTGGCTGGAGGCTCTGCGAGTGGCCCTGCCAGTTGAGTTGGCCACAGCTGAGGCACTAGTAGCGCCTTGCTGCCCACCGCAGTACAATGTGGTCCAGCTATGGGCCCACACACTGCATAGCGGTCTGCGCCGCAGCCTGCAGCACCTCCTTGCAGGGCCTGAGCTGGAAGCTGCGGATGCCTTCGCCTTGCTGCACTGGGCACTGCATGTATACCTGGGGTCAGTGCCTTTGGGGCGGCGGGATGTGGGGGATCAGAGGCTGGGGACTTGGTGTGACACCAGGCCACCCATCTCCAGGCAGGAAATGATGGGGAGCCTGGAGTTGGGGCCTGAGGCTGATGTGTCGCAGCTGGAGCCCCTCCTGACCTTGGAGAACATTGAGCAGCTGGAGGCAACATTTGTGGCCAACGTCCAGGTGAGTAGTTGAGGCAAAGGTCCAGAGCAGTCCTATGCATCTGCTGTGGGGCCTTTATCTGCAGAGTGGAATGTCTACCCATCTCCGGCAGGGTCAGATCCCTGCTACATTCCTTTGCCCCTGGCCCCTCCCTCCAGGCAAGCGTGTCCCAGTGGCTGCAGAATGCACTGGATGGGGAGGTAGCTGAGTGGGGCCGGGAGCAGGGGCCCAACACGGACCCGTCTGGCTCCTATTACTCACCAATGCCAGCCATCGTGCTGCAGGTAGGTGGGAAGTGGCCAGACAGGCAGGCACCCTCCATGGGGCAATGGGGAGGAGAGAAAGGAGGGAGGCTTTGCTGATGGCTGCTCATTTCTGCCTGCAGATCCTGGAAGAGAACATTCGTGTGGCCAGCCTGGTCAGTGAGTCACTACAACAGCGAGTGCATGGCATGGCACTGTCAGAACTGGGCATATTCCTGAGGAGGTCTGTCGAGACACTGACCCATTCCTGATCCCTATCCCTGCTCCCCAGGCAGCCGAAAGGGACTCTGTGTGAATAAGACATATCACAGGGAAAGGGCTCTTTCAAACAAGGACTTGGGTATCTTGGAGATGGGACAGGAGTACCAGGGACTGGGGCTGTGGGGCTGCCAGCATAGCAGCAAGTCCAGGAGCCACCTCTGCCCATTGCAGCTTCAGTGACGCTCTGATCCGATTCTCCAGAGACCACCTCAGGGGAAAAGCAATGGTCCCTCATTACGTGCCCTACCTACTGGCCGCCCTCAACCACCAGTCAGCACTCAGGTACCAGAAGGCTCCCGGGGAACCCCACCTTCACTAACCCCCTATTGAGTACCTATTGTGTATGGGCCCAGCCCACACTAGGACACTAGGGACTTTGGACTCACATCGCCCTGGGGTTCCAATTCTAGTTCTGCTAATTACTAGTTATGTGACCTTGGATGGGTTACCTAATCTCTCTGAATCTCACTTTTCTCATTAGTATTATGTGGGTACTAATGGAATGTTCCGAGAATCACATGAGATAACATGTCAAGTGCCTACCATAGTGCCTGGCACATGATGTCAATTGCTCATTCGTCCAGCGAATATTTCAAGGCCCTACTCTGTGCCAGTAATATCTGGGGTTACAGCTGTGTGTACACACACACACACACACACACACTCCCTTCCTCTTGGGTGGTATGTTCTTTTTGGTGGGGGCAAGGAAAACAAGTTAGTGATGATTTTTACTCCCTCCTCACTGGGATAGTTCCCTCCCTTTACGAATGAGGAAACACAAACAGAAAGAATGTTTTGCTCAAGGTCGCACCGCGAATTAGAGGCAGGTCCCCGCTGGGCTGTGTCCTTTGTAGCTCGCCGAGCGCCGCCTCCCAGCCCTGGTCCATGCCTGAGACCAGAAGTGCAGGGAGCCGCTGTTCTCGCTCTCTCCTATCAACACTTGCCCCACAAGGTGGCGCCGGAGGGGCTGGACCACCGAGGGCCATGCGGGCCTTGGCCTTGGTCCTGAAGCCGTAGTTTTGCTCGGTCCAGCTCCTCAGTGTCTGCCCTGCAGCTGGAAGGGGCGCCTTCAGGGGCCTTGGCTCCGGTGGAAGCTGCGCTGGACAAGTTACAGAGGAGGATCTGCCGCCTGGTGTTGGAGGCGCTGCAGGTGGAGCTCCAGGTGAGGCCTCCTTCAGGTCAGGATGGGAGAAGGAGGTGGAGAGGTGGCGGTACAGCGTACAATGGAGGTCTCCGCGGCAATGCCAGGTCTGGATCATTTCCCCAGCCCCTGTTCGCGGACCTGCCCTCGCGCCAGTGGCTGTCGAGCCCTGAGCTGCTGGAAAGTGTGTGCGAACGGACGGGGCGCTTCTGCCGGGACTTCGGGCGCGTGCGGAACCCCACGGTTCAGGTGTGTTGGGGGAAAAGGCTGGGGAAGGGGCGGCGCGGGTGAGAGAGGCGACCTGCACCCACCTGATTGCCTCCCCGCAGCTGCTACTGGCTGAGGCCGAGCGCGCCGTGGTGCTCCAGTACCTGCGCGCGCTGATGCAAGGCCGCCTGGTGTGCCGCGGAGCGGACGAGAGGACCCAGGCGGCCGAGCGCCTGCGGCACGATGCTGCCCAGCTTCAGCAGCTTTTCCTCGGTTTGGTGAGAGCTTCTTGGCGGGCAGACGGGCGGGAGTCTCAGTGGTTGGGTGGGAGACGAGGGCTGGCGCGAGACCCTACCCCGACGTGCTCAGGGCCTGGAGGAGAACGCGCACTGCGCGCCGGTGCTGCTTGCCCTGAGAGAGCTGCTAAACCTCCGCGACCCCGCGCTGCTGGGCCTGGAGGTGGCTGGCCTGCAGCAACAGTTTCCCGACGTGAGGTGCGGACGGGGGTCCAGGAGGGAGGAGAAGCCGGAGGGCGGGGAGAACGGGGCTGACACGCCTCCTTGGTGCCCCTGCAGCGAGGACCACGTCTCCGCCCTCTTGGGCCTGCGCGGTGACTTGTCCCGGGAGCAGCAACTGGCTGCTCTCAGCTCGCTTCAGGCTGCGCTGCCGCCCTCGCCCCGCGCTAGCCGCCGCGCCCTCTTCAGCCTCGTGCCCGCCCCAGCACCCGCGCCGGCCTCCTGCCTGCCCTCGGGGTCCTGCGCCCGAGCCCGGCTGCTCTCAGAATAAACCACGGCTCCCGGACGCCTGAGTGTGTGTGTGTTGGGGAAGGTGGGATGGAATAAAAGTGCCCACGAGGGTTCAGGGAATCCTTGCACAGTGACACGCTTTAAGTATCCTGGCTCCCGACCTGGTACACGGGCTGCGCCCCGCCTATGCAGGCATTTGCCCTCTGTGCGGACTGCGTTCCCGAGGCCGCGGGCTACGCCCCCACGTCTCAGCGCCCAGGCCGTGAGCAAGAGTCTCGGCCGCCCTGGCCACCTGGGAGCCCCTGAAGCCCAGTAACTCGCTGGGGCCTCGGGAAGGGGGCGGGCCCAGGACCACGAACACCACCCCCTCAGGCCTGCCTGGCTTCGCTCCCAGCGGCTTCGGGGGCGCGCCGCCGTGGAGACTGACTAGAAGCTCCCCGCTTTCGTAAGAGCGTGCGCGCGCCCGAGGACTACGTCATCGGCGTCGGCTCCCGCCGGCCGGGCGGCCGGTGGCTGGTGTAGCAGAGCTGGAGCGGCGGGCGGCAAGATAAAGGGCGAACAGGTGGGGGCACCGCACGCGGACGGAACCCCCCAAACGCCGGGAGGAGGCGCGCGACGCGACCTTTCCTGATCTCCCGGAGAACCCTCCACTCCATTGTCTCCTGGCCCCACCCTCCATTGGACACGCCCTTCGCCTTATCCCCCACCGTTTATTGGCTACAGGTCACGCCCCTCCTCAATTCCTGGTTCCCCATTGGCTCTTCACCTTGTCCTCTCCCGGGGCTTCTTATCCGCACAGGCCACACCCTCTCATTTGTCACCAGACCCCGCCTTTAGTAGTCGAGGGCTCCTCCCCATCCATCCTTCATTCATTATGCACCTAGTGTTGGGTGCTTGGTACAGGGGTTTGAATCAGACCCCGTTCCTGCCTTCGGGGAGTTCAGGGGATGGTGGGAGAACACGGACCTAGGCTCCGACAGTGACAGCTCTGAGTAAAGAAGTCGCCGAAGCAGTGGGACACTAGATGCGGGGAAGGCTTCCTGGAGGAAGTGAGGCCTAAACTGAGCCTTGAAGAATGGTTGAGTTTGCTCCAGAAATATATTGCAAAGGCATTCTTGGCGGAAGGACCTGAGACGTGAAAGAAACAGGCGTATTCTGGTAATTTCGAGGAGGTATGTCGAATGAAAGAAGGGGAGATGGAGGGGACTGGGCCAGGCAGAAGCCTGTAAAGGGGTGAGGAGTCCAAAAAAGTGTACAGTTAGTTAAAGGGAGTGAAACCTGGGACCTGTAGTCTGTTCAAGCAGCTGGTCATTAGGCAGGGTAGAGGGGAGTGGAGAGGGGGAAGATGAGGTCTAGATAGGGAAGCAAAGTGCAGGGAAGGAATAATTCTAGTTCTGAAAGAAGGGCTCTTGGATTCATTTATTTATTGAGCAACTGCTGCGGGCCAGGCACTGTTCTGTGTTCTGGGGACATAGCTGTGAATGATGGAAAGGATAAAACAGATAACTATCAATATACCTATCATTCAAATATAAAGTGTACTGAAGTGATGGTGATGACTGCTAGAGAGAACAATAATTTGGGGAAGGGAAGATAGTGGAGAGGGGAGAGGAGATTTACTATTTTATAGAGGGTGTGTTAGAGAGGCTTTTCTAATAACATGGTATTGATACAGAGATTTGAGGAAAGTGAGAAAGTGACCCATGCCATTATATAGGGGGAGGAACATCCCAGACAGAGGACATATTCTGTTTGATATGCCTGTTAAACATTCAAGTGACGACAGTGCACTGAAGCTGGACATGATGGCATGTGCCTTTGGTTCCAGCTACTTGGAAAGCTGAGGTGGGAAGATCGCTTGAGGCCAGGAATTCAAGACCAGCCTGGGCAAATAGACACTATGTCAAATTGCACCAAAATTGGCAACACTGGTCTAAAGTTTTTATGGAAGAAGTCTGAGCTACTGTATTTAAAACCACGAGAGTGGATGAGAACACCTAGGGAGTGAACATAAATGGAGAAGTTTCCATAGACAAATCCTGGAGCGTTACAGTGTTAAAAGGTCAGGGAGATAGGGATGACCAGCAAGGTAGGAGGAGAACTAAGTTCGAGTGTCTTTGGAAAACCAAGTGGACAGCATGTTTCCAGGATGCAGTGAATTTTTTTTTTTTTTTTTGAGACGGAGTTTCGCTGTTGTTGCCCAGGCTGGAGTGCAGTGGTGCAATCTTGGCTCACTGCAACCTCCGCCTCCCAGGTTCAAGCGATTCTCTTACCTCAGCCTCCCGAGTAGCTAGGATTACAGACATGTGCCACCACGCCCAGCTAATTTTGTATTTTTAGTAGAGACGGGGTTTCTCCATGTTGGTCATGCTGGTCTCAAACTCCCAACCTCAGGTGATCCGCCCACCTCAGCCTCCCAAAGTGCTGGGATTACAGGCGTGAGCCACCCTGCCTGGCCTCCAGGATGCAGTGATTAACTGTATCGGGTGCTGATCAATATGAAGGTCATTGCTGGTCATTGGTGACCTTGATTAGATCAATTTGGATGGAGTGCCGGGAATAAAAGGCTAATTGGAGTGTATTTAAGAGAGAACAGGAAAGAAGGAACTGCAGACTGGGTATAGATGACTACAGGTATGTGCTGCAATAGCAGCAGATGGAGGAAGATGCAGTGGGGCTGTAGCTGGAGGAGTGTGGGTTCTAGTGAGGGTTTTGTTTTGTTTTTTAAGATGGAGAAATAACAGCATGTGTTTATGCTGATGGAAAGACTCCAGTAGAGAGGAAGAGATTGATGATGTAGGAAGTGATGGAAGTGAGTCGCTGAGCAGGCAAGGAAGCTCAGCAGCTGCAGCCTCTCTAGGCAGTCTCTGGGGAGAGACAAGATTGGACTGAGTCCTGGAACAGAGTCAGGGTGAGCGCCCTGACACTGGCTTTGGATGACCACTGGAAAGATTCCTCAGATAGGTGACAAGCCAGGGATTGGCTTGGATTTGCCGAAGCTTCCTTCTGTTCCCCAAAAGCAGATTCTAACTTGGATTTCAACAGATGGTTCAGAGGAGAGAAGGCATTCTGGGGGGTACTGGCGTAAGCATGGGGCCCTCAGACATTGAAACTGACTGACGCCAAATGGGCAGGATGATGTGGGTAAAGCCAGATGGGTGGGCAGGGGTGGCACTGAGAAGATGCCATAGGCAGAAGGCAGCCCCTGAGGCTTTCTCACCTACCTAATCTGCCCAGGCAGCTGAAGCCACACTGTACCACCTCCCAGATTAAGTGAGTGCTGAGTACAGAGGTTAGAATCACGAGTAAGGGGCTCAGTCCTTGCCTTCAGGAGCTCAGGCTGAAAGGATTCCAGTAACCACCATCTAGGTGGGTGTTTAAAACTTGCTTTCGGCTGGGTGCGGTGGCTCACGTGTTTAATTCCAGCACTTTGGGAGGCTGAGGCGGGAGGACTACTTGAGGCCAGGAGTTGGAGGCTGCAATGAGCTACGATCATTGCACTACACTCCACCTTGGGTGACAGAGCAAGACCCCGTCTCAAAGAGCAAAAACAAAAAAGTGCTTTCCCCCGGCCCAGCATACTCCGGTGAGTCTGCTGGAAGCAATGGACGCTACAGCCAATCAGACCCCTGGTAGCAGAGCCTGGGTCCACCAAGGGCCCAGCAGAGGCAATGTGGAGTACAGGGCCTGCTGGTTGTTTGGTCACACCCACTCATGCTGGTCTCCACATGCCCTTCTGTGTCCCCAGAGGTCAACAGTGTCGGGAGTTGGAGTGACCCGGCTGGATGTGACCCCCAAGACAGAATGGTGCTGGACTCCGGGGCTCAGGCGTATGATCAGGCACCCCCCAGCCCGCCTACCAGTCCCCCATCCCTGCGCCATAGGCTGAAGCCCTCAGACCGAGATGGGCCACCACTGTACCCCTGGTCTCAGTCCCTGGCCTTGCCCCTGGCTCTGGCAGTCCCCCCAGCACTGCAGCCCGAGCCTGAGCAGCAGCCCTTCTCACAGATGCACCTGGGCCACCGTGGCCACATGCGTCGCAGTGAGAGCACCTACTCTGTAAATAGTACTGGCCGGCGGGGACGTGGCACCCTGGGACGGCCTCCACCTGGACGGGGACAGAACCCAGGTGGGGGCACCCTGCGGCCTGCAGCCTCCCTGCCTCACATTGCTAAGACTCAAAGGGATGCAGGCCATAGTGCCAGCAAGAGCCCCTGCATGTTGGTGGCCCTGCGGCCAACCAATATGGACCGTGAGCGGGACAAGTTCTTCCAGTCCCATTACACCTACAATCCACAGTTCGAGTACCAGGAGCCCATGCCCACAGCTGTGCTGGAGAAGTACTGCGAGGCCTCTGGACAGTTCATCCATCAGGTCAGTCCAGCCTCCCCACCATACCCTGGCCCTGACCACCCAAGGGGCTTGTCCTGACCAGCCACTGTGGCCCCATGTACAGGCAGTTGGCATCATTGAAGCTGTTCTGGAGAAGTTTGGAACCTATGAACACTTTGAGGCTGCCACCGGGGGGCAGCTGCTCACCAAGTGCCAGATATGGTCCATTGTGCGCAAATACATGCAGAAGGAGGGCTGCGTCGGGGAGGTGAGCTTGCCTGCAGAGCCCTTCCTCTACATGCCCCAAATCAGGGTGTCTTGTGGGTGACCCCAGGTCCAGCTCCACACATAACCCACCCCTGCCCCTGCCCCAGTGAGGTGGGAGCTGGTTCTGAGCAGAGGTGATGAAGCGCGGGTGCCCTGGCCAATTGTCTGGCCCTGCTGCCCTGTGGCATCATTGGGTCCACCTGCACCCTGGCCCCAGGCTGGTGGCCATGGCTCAGAGCACTGCCACCTGCAGGTTGTGGTGCAGCTGAGTGAGGACCTGCTGTCCCAGGCAGTGATGATGGTGGAGAACAGCCGGCCCACATTGGCGATCAACCTGACCGGAGCCCGCCAGTACTGGTTGGAGGGCATGCTGCGGCATGAGATAGGTCAGGGTGTGGGTATCCGGGTGGATGGGTAGGCATGAAAGGGGCCTGGGAGCTGGGAGGGGTGGGAAGGAGGGGCCCCAATAACTCCCCCTTTTGTTTCCACCCCTTCCCTTCTGAGGTCAGGGCTTTCCCTTCCTGAGCAGCTACCTCCGCCCTCTGGCTCACAGAGGTAGGCCAGAACATGCCTGCCCATGCTCTGGGCTTGCCCTCATCTCTTGGTCCTTTCGGATATATTTTTCTCTCTCCACTTCCTCTCTGACTTCTCTCGACAGTGGGGGTAAGGCTGGTGAGGCCCTGACAGGCCAGAAGGAGAAGCCTCAGGGTCCCACCAGGCCACCTGCCACGCAGGCCCTCCAGGGTGGATGGAAGGCCAGATCCTGGGAATGGACTTGGCTTGAGGACACATGGCGCCTGGTTTAGGAGGGGACTGGCCAGGCTGGGCAGGAGGATGCAGGGCACTCACTGCTATTCCTCTCTGTTTGTCCCTCTTCCTCGAGAATCCTATTGCTCTGGGCAAGAGGTGTTTTTTACCGGGTGCATCAGCGTGACTGTTCAAGATGATGTGGGCACCCAGGATGTTGGGCAGGGTGGTATATGTATTCTTGTGCCCAGGAGGGCTGGGGGCAGTGTCAGTTCGGGAGAGTTCGTGCACGTGTGTGGGTGCGTGGGTGTAAGGTGGGGGACGGATGGGTGGGAGAGGATTCATGTATGTGAGCCTCTGTGGATCCTTGGGTGCGAGTCCACCGGAGGAGGAACTTCACGCTGCCTGGGGCTGGGAGAGCTTCTCTGCGAGCCTGAGTTTGGGAGCATGAGGATGGAAGTGTCGCGGCCAGAGCCCCGCCAGGTGGAGAGGGGCCAGGACTGGGCTCACAGGCGGGTCCCTGAACGCCCTACCCAGCGCCGCCTCCCCTCGCCTTCCCCGCAGGCACCCATTACCTGCGGGGCGTGAACAACGCGCGCCAGCCGTGGCACAACGCGGAGGGCCGGCTGCGGTACGGGCTGCGGCCGGCTAACCCCACGGAGGAGGGCCTGGCCAGCCTACACAGCGTGCTGTTCCGCAAGCAGCCGTTCTTGTGGCGCGCTGCGCTGCTCTACTACACCATCCACCGCGCCGCGCGCATGTCTTTCCGTCAGCTCTTCCAGGACCTGGCGCGCTACGTGCAGGACGCCGATGTGCGCTGGGAGTATTGCGTGCGCGCCAAGCGCGGCCAGACCGACACCTCGCTGCCAGGTGGGCGCCAGCGCAGGGGAGGTGCTTAGAGCGGGGTGGGGGCGGGGAGAGGGGCAGGGCCTCGGTCGAGGGGCTCACCGCCTTCCTGCGCTCCCAGGTTGTTTCAGCAAGGACCAGGTGTACCTGGACGGCATCGTGCGCATTCTGCGACATCGCCAGACCATCGATTTCCCGCTGCTGACCTCACTGGGCAAGGTGAGGGGCTGTGGACCTTCAGAGGTTCCGGCCAGCTCCCTGCCTCGCTGTAGAATTCCCTGAGCCTCGGATTGGTGCTAGACCGAGGGCTGGGTGCCAGGCCTCTGGTGGTGGGGGGAGTGTGGGTGGAAGTGAGAACAGGAGATGAAATGACTGGCAGCAAAACCAGGTGCTTAACGGAGGCTGCAGGTGTATGTAAATACTGCATCTCAAAGGAGGTGAGCATTCCAGGCCAAGGGAGCCATCAGGGGAAGGCCAGGGGAAGGAGGCCGCAGAAATGGCCAGGGAGCAACTCCCTGGCACTGGCATTTGTGCCAGGCCGAGGAAAGCAGACTTCATCTGAAGCAACGGGGAGTGGGAGGAGCTTTAAGCAGAGGACTGACACTGATACTTGCTTCAGAAGGCTCCTTCTGGACGTCATATGGGAGGTGGATTGGAGAAAGGACTAGGGAAGGGAGTGCAGGGGCATAGAGGAGGCCTTTCCTGTCACTCCTGCAGAAGGGATGGTGGTCTGGCCTAACCAGGCAGTGGCCATTGGGTTGGAGATGAAGGGACGAGCCGGAGAGCTCTTCAGAGAGGGGAATCCTTTTAACTCCGTGGCTACCATGATGGGAGGGTGAGAGTCCAAGCTCCCTCCCTGGAATCTGACCTGGGTGACTATGAAGAGGGTGGAGCTGGCATAAGCTGGAACTCAGGAGTTGATTGTTGGACATGGGGCCACCCTGAGGGCTATCCAGGGGATGACATTAAGGAGGCAGTTGGATGTCCATGTTTGGAGGTGAGGGGAGAGGCTGGGCTAGAGAGAGAAGTGGGGTTGTAGGGCATCTATGACAAAAAGAAACTATTGAGAGAAAGAGCAAAGACCAAGGATTGAGTCTAGAGGTATAAAACGTTGTAGCTAATTGTGGATCAGGAGGGGAGTCCTGGAGCAAAGGGCAGTGAGCCGTAAGCAGTGGGCTGGAACCCACTACCTAAAAGCCAGGGGCCGCTGCCTATGCCTGATGCCCAGCTTCCTCCTGCAGGTGTCCTATGAGGATGTGGACCACCTGCGGCCCCATGGGGTGCTGGATAATACCCGGGTGCCCCACTTCATGCAGGACTTGGCACGCTACCGGCAGCAGCTGGAGCACATCATGGCCACCAACCGGCTGGATGAGGCAGAGCTGGGTCGCCTGCTACCCGACTGATGCCCGTTGAGGGCTGCAGACAGAGGCCCTGGACAGAAGCTTCAGATAGGCCCCGAGAACATGAAGCTGTTTGCTCCGTGCTTCCACGGCCTGGGTGTTTCTTGGGGGTGTTGGGAGGGCAGGAGCATTCCTTGAGGAGGAGTGGCAACATCAAAGGGTTTGTGTCCCTTGCTAGCCTCCCTGGGGCCTGGGGACCTGCAGCAGCATGTCTGGCAAACTGAGTCCCCCTCCTGCCTCCAGCTCTCTGTTGAGCAGAGGGAAGCCATGGGGGCAGGAAGGGAGCTGAGCATTGATGGGGATGGGGGTGGTTTGGGAATAGAAACTTGTTCTTGCATGAGATGGCTTTGGTTGTCCCAGTACTCCAGTCTCCCTTCCCTCACCTGGCTCCTTGGTGCTCCTTCAGCAATCGTGCTGTCTACCTCTCACTGGGTCCTGGTAGGGGTTGGGATCTCTTCTCCTGGGGTGATTGATGGCCTGAGCCTGGGGTCCTGGTAGTAGAGACCCAGCTGGTCTGGGGTCTGCTTTCTGACATTTTGCATCTGTCACTGGTCATATATTTATTCCATATTTATATGGTCTACTTCCTGTGACTGGGAGCAGCAGCTCCTGAAGGTTTTGTGGGCGGGGGAACAGGACATTCCTTCCTGGAAGGCACCAATTTTCCCAGCCCCACTCCCATTACACACACACACACACACACACACACACACACACACACACACACACACACACACACACACACACACACACAGTGATTCAGGCCTTGAGAGTCAAGCCCAAGAGCTCCCTTGGCCCTGTCGCCACTCCCTCTACTGGCCTGTGCTGTTCTTGTCTTTGCTCACACCCTTACAGCTGGTCTCTGGCAGAGGTTGGCATAGCCTAGGAGCAGCTGCAATTGCGCCTGAGGGACAGGCCCTAGAGTTTGATGGCCCAAGTCCTGAACCCCTCTTGGACCAGGTGAGGTGCAGAGGTGGCTGCTGCTTCCAGTTTCCCTTCAGACTTAGCTGTATGAGCCCCACTCCTATCCTTTGGCCTTAGTTTTGCCATCTGTAAAACTCAGAAACACAGTTGGAAAGTCCTTGTTCATTTAGTCATTGAATATATTATAATATGTATAGAGCGCCTTTTGTGTAAGTTACTGGTCAGAGTCCTCACTGAGCTCCCAGTTCAGAGGGAAGCCAGACAATTAAAACAGTAATGACAATGACGTGTGTGGCCTCTGTCTACCCAAGGTCCCTTTCTGTTCCCCTCTTCTAATCTCACTTCCCAAGGCTGTGAGCTCTAAGCCCTCCCTACGTGGAGAGAAGTCACCCTCCCCTTGCTCCATGTTCAGCCCAGGGACTTGCATGGGGTTGAGCTGGTACCTACACAGGCTGCCAAGTGGCTCATGAGGGGAAATGGGTTGTGTATGTGGGCATGAGGGTCAGGTCCTTGTCCCACTAAGGGGATTAGTCTGGGATCTCCAGGGTGCAGCCTGGACTCCTAAGGGCAGATTAGGGCTGAGGACTGGATGATGCTTGTGGTAGGCTTGGGGCTGCCCAGGTCCCTGGGACTCAGAGGTACCCACCCTCTGTTCCTGGGCAAATAGCCAGAATCGTGGAGAGAGCCCAGGTCCCGGTGGACCCTCCGGAGTTTATTCACTTCCAGCAGTACTGGGCTGGACTGAGCCTTGGTGGCATCCGATTCGGCTCCAGCAGCATCCCAGGTCCTATCCAGGATGGGCGGAGCACGGCCAGTCAGAGTTCTGGCCTTCAGGAATCTAGAGATGACGGGAACAGTGGTCAAAGAGTTGGGGTCCCGCATCCACTTCCCAGGCCATGCCCTCCCGCCAAGCCGGCTCAGGGTTTGGGCGGCCTCACACCTTCCGACTCCTCCCCTTCCTCGAAGTCGGGCTCGGGCCCTGGGTCCGGTTCTGGCTCCAGTTCCGGCTCTGGTTCTGCTTCAGGCTCGGGTTCCAGCTCTGGCTCTGGCTCCAGTTCAGCCTCTTCAGAGGCCTCTGCTTCCAGCTCTGGCTCTGGTTCCTCTGGGGTCCCGGATTGCACCGCCTCGCAGCCCTCCAGGCCCCCGGCCTCGTCGGTGTCTGAAGCTCTGGGCAACCCAGGGCATGTGGTCCCCGAGCCGGGTGCCTCCGGCGTCCAGTGGCCTGGGCATGGAGGGTCATAGCTGCGGTCCCGGTAACCTGGGGCGGAAGTGGGAGTGACTGAGGCTCAATTTATCCCTGTGAGGTTTCACACTCTCCTACTTCTAGGGGAGACGACAACCCCGCCCTCCCCGGGCCTTTGGTCAGCCCCACCCCGTCCCCGCTCTGCCCTAGGCCCCGCCCGGAGCACTCACCCGGACCCACGTGCTGCCAGTCCCAGGCGGGGTCAGGCGCGCCCGCGGTACGCTGGGCACAGCGCAGCAGCTCCTGGCAGGCGGCCTCGCCCTTGCCCTGCACCAGCAGCAGTAGGCGGCGCACCCTGCGCTCGGCATCAGGCAGTGCATCCAATGCCTCGTACTCTGGCCCGGTGAGCACGCCTCGCGCCAACAGCGCGTCCAACAGCAGCCCCGAGTCCGCCTGCAATGTCTCGACCAGGCGTTTCCTTTCGCGGTCTATAGTCTCCGACGGCCGCTCCTGCGCGTTGCCCATTGTCAGGCCTGCATGGAGAAAGGGGAGAGAAGTAATAGAGGGCTGCCCTCCCCCCTGCCCTCGCCGCCTGTGACCTCTCTCTCATTACCCCCAGTGAACACCCGGGCTGGGGTCTAAGTTCACCTTGATTCCAGCCGCCAGTGGTCTCCGCAAGCACAGGACCTGGAGGCCAACACAGGGAACTCAGTGTCCTCCTGCCTCTCCAGACGCTTCTGTCCTGTCTCCTCCTCAGGCTCCTCCTTCTGTCCCCAAACGTCAGCTGTGAATCTCTTCTCCTCCCCTGCCTTTCCCAGGACTCTGTCTACTCTCTGAGTGCCCTCCCCAACCGGGACCTCCTGAGCTAATCAGAGGCGGGTTCAGACCCCGTTTATCCAAACTAAGGTCTTTCTCTCAAATCTGCTTCACCACCTAACCAGGCAGAAAAACCTAGGATTGATGCTGATACTCTACACCCAGCTTGCAGACAAGTCCTTTCCAGTCTGACTGCTGAATATTTCTCTCACTATCCTCACTACTTACTAAGTCCAGCCTTCTGCCTCCTGCTTTGGCCCTGCAGAACCCAGGACTAGAGCTCCCTGCTTCCATACTCTACCCTCCAGTCCCCTCTGCACCCAGAGCACAAAGTGCTGAGAGCCTCCCTGCCTTTCTCCCCTTACCTTGACCCTGAGATCCAACTTTCCATGACAAGCCCTGCCTCTACACCCTCCCACCAACACCACCACCATAATGCAACGCCAGTGTGGTCTCATGGCCCATCCTGGTCCCCTGATTCCTGAGCAGAGATACCAGAATCTTCTTCAGGCCTAGCTCTGACCGAGATGTCTTGACATCACCTGAGACCCACCTGTCTCCCTGCTGAAGCCCTAACTCCCAATGTGACTGTCTCCCTGCTGACCCACCTGGCTCCCTGCTGACCTCGGAATGACCTACAGACATTTGTTGTTTGATCTTGAAGTACCCAGGGCCTAGCTCACACAAGCTACCGACAAATGCTTGCTGAACTTGGACTGATTTTCCTCCATGGACTGCCCTATTTTGAGAGACCTTTTTTTTTTTTTTTTGAGATCAAGTTTTGCTGTTCCCAGGCTGGAGTGCAGTGCACAATCTCGGCTCACTGCAACCTCTGCCTCCTGGGCTCAAGTGATTCTTGTGCCTCAGCCTCCAGAGTAGCTGGGATTACTTGCGCATACCACTATGCCCGGCTAATTTTTGAATTTTTAGTAAAGACAGGGTTTCACCTTATTGGCCAGGCTGGTCTTGAACTCCTGCCTTCAAAAGATCCACCTGCCTTGGCCTCTCAAAGTGCTGGGATTACAGGTGTGAACCACCAAGCCCGACCTTTTTTTTTTTTTTTAATTTTTAAGAGATGGGGTCTTGCTATATATCTTTTGTATTTATTCTTTTATTTTTTTTAGTAGACACGGGGTTTCACTATGTTGGCCAGGCTGGTCTCAAACTCCTGACTTCGTGATCCACCTGCCTTGGGTTCCCAAAGTGCTGGGATTACAGGTGTGAGCCACCTGCCGGGCCTGGTCTTGCTATATTGACCAGGCTGGTCTCGAACTGCTGGCCTCGAGCGATCCTCCCATCTCAGCCTCCCAAAGTGCTGGGATTACTCTTGAGAGACTATCTCTACCAACAGCAGCTATTAGGGAGAATTAATTTGCTTTATCCTTTTTTTTTTTTTTTTTTTTTTTGAGACAGAGTCTCACTCTGTTGCCCAGGCTGGAGTGCAGTGGCACATTCTCTCCTCACTGCAACCTCCGCCTCTTGGGTTCAAGTGATTCTCCTACCTCAACCTCCCAAGTAGCTGAGACTACAGATGCCTGCCACCACGCTCAGCTAATTTTTTGTGTTTTTAGTAGAGACAGTGTTGGTGTTTCACAATGTTGGCTAGGCTGGTCTCGAACACCTGACCTTGTGATCCACCCACTTTGGCCTGCCAAAGTGTTGGGATTACAGACATGAGCCACCGCACTCAGTTGCTTTGTCCATTTATTGCCAACCAAGGATTATGGCCCATTCCTATGAGTGACTTTACCCAGCCAGCAAGACCCCCGGCATTAGGAGGCAAAGACATCAGGTCTTGGACCATGCCCTCAGCCCACCCCCACCCCCATAAAACCTCCCTTCCTCCCCGCCTTGGCTTTGTTCACAAGGCATCCTCCCATCTCTTCTTCCTTTTGCTGTCCCTCCTCCGCCTCTTTCCCTGGCTCTAGGAGGCTGGACCTTCTCTGGGAGAGAGGATTTGGTCCTAGCTGCCATCCTGCCTCCCAGGTCTCTCTCAGTACCCTCTGGTGTCATGCTATACCTCCCCCGTCACACCCTGGCTCCCTCCCATTGAAGCCCTTCCCCCGGGCCACCAAGCTGAGACCAGGACTACCCCCTGCCCTTCCATCTCCCTTTATGTCCCATCTGTGATGAGTATTGCTTCCCTTCTCAGTGAGTCTCCATCAGCTCCTGCCTTGCCACCCCACCATCGTCACCTCATGTCCTGTAACAGTTCCTCTGAGCCCCTCTCACTCCCATTCCACTAGGCCCTATAGCACAGTGATTTTGACAACTCTCTGGGCTAGGATTGCTGTTCCTGTTTTACAGATGAGGAAAGAGACAGGCTCAGAGATTCAGTGGTAAAACTGGAATCTTACTTGCTCCAGCCTGAACTATGAGGAACTTAACTATATTTTCCTGTCTAGCAGAATTCCATCCTAAATACCTATCTACCTCCCCCCGCCAACCCCACTGCCCATCTGAGAGAACCAAAAGTATCTGGTCTGGCTACTCTAGCCTCCTCCCACCACTCTGGACAGCCAGGCCCTTCCCAGCTTCCCCCCACGAGTCAGGGCTGGGAGAACTCACTATGCCTCTGGCACCTCGGAGCCTTTGCTGATGCTGATCGCTAAGACTGGAATCCTTTCCCCCTCCCTCCTCTTCATGAACCTATCCATCCTCCAGGACTCAAATGTTCCCTTGTCTACACCAATGTCTAAGTGTCCCAAGGGCAGGTGGTTCCTTCTTCTGTGTACCCAGTGAACAACATATGTCCTCACCACCGCATTAACTGACATCACTGCACTGTGTACGTGCAGATTATCTGCTTTCTTCAACTGAGGCTTCCTAAGAGTGTCCCTCTAATTGGTGGGCATAGGAAGGGAGAGGGGGACAGCACCTACTTGGGACAGACACAGGGAGGGTGCAGATTGGATTGCCCCCTCCTTCTCTCCAGCCTACGTTGTTTTCATGTTAGCCTCCTCCTCCTATGACCCCAAGTCCTGCCCTTTATCCTGTCTAGGGGTAGTGACTCCAGCTGGTCTGGGCCCTCCCTTTGAGGCTCTCAGAGCTCTCAATACCGAAGTTATTTAGCGGCCAGTCCTTCGAGGGTGACAGGTCCGATGCTTCCCAGAGAGCCACGTGGCGGGGTGTGGAGCTGGGTCCTAGCCCCCAAACCCAACTAGCAGCGCGGGCTCTTTGGCGGGGAAGCCAGGGTCTTGGGTCACTGAAGAGCCTTTGCGCATGTGCGGCCGCACGGATTCCCCGCCCCACGCCTTACCTCCCAGAGCTCACCCAGTCCCAGAGCTTGAGAGTCCTGCGGCAGGGCGGGGTCCACAGACCTCACCCCGAGGGCCGCAGCGGGTGACGGGGCGCTGATTTTGCCCAATCTCGGTTTCCCGTCCCTCCCACAGCCGGGAGTGGGGCTCCAGGTCTGGCCCGTTTTGGGCGGCCCCACTCACGGGTCGAGCCTCGGCGGGGCAGGAGATGACGGTGCAGAAAGGCCCGGGCAGGGTGGGGGTGGGTGCAGCAGCTGCGGCGGGGGCGGGGCGGCCAGGGCTGCTGGGAATAGGGAGGGTGAGGGCTTCTTCCCCGGGCACTGGGAGCCACGCCGCGGAAACCGCGCGCGGGCTGGGGACGTGCACGTAGTCAGCTTTCCCTTCCCACCCGGGGCGCACCAGGAGATGAGGCCGGGAGGGGGCAGTTCGGCCCGCGGCCCCACACGTCCAGTGCCCACTCAGGGCCTGCCAATTTCCAGGTGCTTTCCATCTATCTTGTCATCGACCCCTCTTCTCTGCCTGTCACAGACGAAGTTCACAGAAGGGTACCAACTCACCCAGGATCACAGAACGCATGCATTGCAGAGCTGAGTGCGACTCAGAAGCCCCCGCTTCCCAGAGATTGCAGCGGCGCCGCGCCAGCCCTGGATCCGGGCCTAAGCAAGGGAGCTAGACACCGGATCCCCAAGCACCTCCACCCTCCTGGGGTTCCTCTATTAAAGACCTAGTATCTGGACGCTTCTACAGTGCAAAATCACCCCCCACCCACAACTCCTGTGCTGCCTGGTCGATAGAGAAAAGAGACGCGAAACAGAAAAAAAAAATGGAGTTTATGTGCAGGGTTCGTCGGGGTAGTGGAGAGAGGCCGTTGAATAGTAGGGGCTTCGCTCACTCCCGCCAGGGGGCGCCAGGAAGCCAAGAAGGATGTGCAGCCGCGGACTGGTTCCAAGCCCCTTCAGAGGCGCGGGGTCTCAGGGGGAGGGACTGGCTTCAGAGCCCAAGTAGGAGGCGGTCCGGCTCTCAGGAGTGCTGTAAATGGTTAAAGCCCCAGGCAGGCCCAGGGCTGGGCCTCCCAAGGCTGCCTGGACATCCAGCAGGAGTGGGGCCCCGAGCGTGGGGTCCTTCCCTAGGAGAAGTGGGGCTGTGCTCACCAGGGGAAAGGTTCCCCCTCCTTTCTTCAGGGAAGGAGAGCCCTGCCTGCCTTCTGCTCAGTTAGGATGAAGCATCCATTCTTTTTTTTTTTTTTTTTTTTTGAGACGGAGTCTCGCTCTGCCGCGCAGGCTGGAGTGCAGTGGCCGGATCTCAGCTCACTGCAAGCTCCGTCTCCCGGGTTCACGCCATTCTCCTGCCTCAGCCTCCCGAGTACCTGGGACTACAGGCGCCCGCCACTGCGCCCGGCTAGTTTTTTGTATTTTTTAGTAGAGACGGGGTTTCACCGTGTTAGCCAGGATGGTCTCGATCTCCTGACCTCGTGATCCGCCCGTCTCGGCCTCCCAAAGTGCTGGGATTACAGGCTTGAGCCACCGCGCCCGGCCGAAGCATCCATTCTTAACCTCCCCACTCTCGCCCAATGGTGAGGGCACGGGTGGCTCAATGAACGCGCTCTGCAGGGCAGCCTGAACTCAGGATTTCCCTGCAAATTGCAGATTGCCCCCTCACTCAATCAAGGTAGCTCAGCCCAATCACGGCGTCCTCCCAGGTATGAGTCATCACAACCATTACCTGGGCTTGGAGAATTTAGCCCCTTGACCGCCAGCTCAGGCTCACCCGGCTCTGGAACCAAGGGCTGCATCTGCGTGAGAACCGCAGGGAGCAGCTGGGGAGGGGACCTAGCAGCTGAGGGGAACAGCTGGGAAATCACTGCGGCAATTCTCCTAGAGACATGGCTCTGGCTCACAGAGAACAGCTATGGACCAGAGGGCTTGGCTCAGCCACCCCTGGCCTCTGCCCTCCCGAATCCACTTCTTACCAAGGACAGCTCCATGTCCAAGTCCATCAGGGTCCATTCTCGCCCTTGGAGACTGGGGCCCAGCACCTGAGGAGAGCTCTGGGTCAGTGGTGCCCTCTCCAGGCTCCACAGAGAGCTAGACCCCACCAGGTCTCATGCCCCTGTTTCAGCAGAAGGGGTACTCACATCTAGAGCCCCTGCAGACTCCACACTTTCTTGAGGGGGCTGAAGCAGCATCGGAGGCAGCAGACTCTCTGGGCTCCTGTCCCCGCTCTCCAGGCCCAGAGGCCCCCTGTGCAGAGAGAACTGCTTTTGAGAGAACTGCTTTTGGCCTGCAGTGTACACCCTCCATTAAGTTCCCAAGGAACCCAGATGCATCAAGATTTAAATCCCCCAACATTTAGAAAATGATACGAGAGGACCCCCATCCTTTTTCTACCCCCAACCTCCCCACCCCTGCCATAAAGGGGCACAGAGAAAGTGCCTCTGCTTCCTACCTGGGACCTGGAGTTTGGGTGGTGGAGCTGGGGCTTTGGGACCCCTCCCCTCCCTATGTAAATGTCAATATCAATGCTTCTTTCTTTTCTTTTCTCTCTGTCTCGCTCTTTCTTCTTTCTTTCCTTCTTTCTCTTTCTTTTCTTTTTCTTTTTTTCTTTTTTTTTGAGACAGAGTTTGACTATGTCACACAGGCTGGAGTGCAGTGGCACCATCTGGGCTCACTGCAGCCTTCACCTCCCAAGTTCAAGTGACTCTCCTGCCTCAGCCTCCTGAGTAGCTGGGACTACAGGCAAATGCCACTACACCCAGCTAATTTTTGTATTTTTAGCAGAGGTGGGGGGGGGGGTCTCACCATGTTGGCCAGGCTGGTGTTGAACTCCTGACCTCAAGTGATCTGTCCACCTCAGCCTCCCAAAGTGCCAGGATTACAGGCATGAGCCATAATCATAGCCACCAATGCTTCTTAAACTATTGTGTATTTTACAATCACCCCAGGGAACTCATTTAATATGTAGGTTCCTAAGCCCTTCCACAGATGCTGAGTGCCCTGACTGGGAGGCTCTGCTTTCCACAGGACTCTGATGCTGGGGCCAAGAAATCAGGTGAGTATCATGGAGTCAAATGGCTAGGAAGCTTTGTGGGCTGGTAAGGGCTGTTCTATCACAGGGCTCATGGTCCAGCTGGGGCTCTGCTCACCTGTCAGGTATCTCCCTGGGATCCTCTGGTTCAGGCTGTTGGGCATTCCTGGGCCCCTCGGGGCTGAAGCTCCCTTTCCCTTCCAGGATGGCCTGCACCACAGCCACAGGCAGCGGTGGGGGGGCTGTCACGCAGAAGTCACACTCGTTTGGGGCCAGGGCCAGCCCGGCCTCGCCATCCCCCCCTGGACTGGCCGGCTCTTCTTTGAGCAGTGCCAGGCCCTTCTCCCTGCACCGGAGAAAAGCTTCAACCAGACCCTGGCACTGATTTCTCCCTTTACCCCCACAGCCATCTGGGCTGCCAGGCTCTCCCCCACAGGCCCCCCAGGGGCAGCCCTGTCCCCCTTACCTCCTGCCATCACTGGAGGGAGAAAGCCTGATCCCCTCAGGGGATGGAGAGTCTTCTGGGATGTCAGAGATGATGGGGCCCCTGGCCCTGTGAGGGCTGAGGCCCAAAGTCGTCTCTGGGAGGGGCTGTAAGTAGAAGGCTAGGCCCAGCCCTTGGCCTGTAGGTACAGGGAGAGCCAGAACCCCACCAACACCCACCTGGGCCAGGTGTAAGGGAAAAGGTTTGAGGGAAGAGGCTCAGTCCATGCTGGAGGGCCTGGGTCTGGTTGGGGGGAAGACTGGCTTCCATCTTCTCTTCCTTTTAGGGGATGGGGAGAAGGAACAGGCTCTCCATAAGCCCAGCCATGCCCTTGGGAAGGGGGAAGAAGACAAACCTACCGACTGGATGAAGTAGGGGTCCTGCAGAAGGGCACCAGGTAGAGGGCAGGTGTTGAACTTGGCAGGTGTTGGGCATGAGCTCCCCTCATCCAGCATCAGGGACCTGTGTGGTCGACCAGGGCACAGGCAGGCGTGGGGCAGGGTCAGCCCCCATGCCCCTCGGCCTGCACTTCCCTCCCTCCCTCAGGCCCCAGCAGCCAAGTCAGCAGAGCTGAGGCCTGTTGCCAGGGTGTCAGTCACATGCTGGAGGTGGAAGGGGCTCCCCCCAGAGATGGGGGCCCTTTGCGGGCAGAGAGGGGAGGGAGGGAACCTGGTTTGAGCCCCAGGCCCTCAGCTGTTGGGAAGCCTTGGGGGGAGGGGCAAGGGGCTGCTGGGGCAGGAATTTGGGAATAAGGTCCTGGAATGAGAGGATCTGGGAGTGGGGGTATCAGGTGGCAGAGTTTGGGGGAAGTGGATCCTAGATGGGGTGAGGAAGCCTGTAGTGCAGGGGGAGGAATGAGGATTCCTGATGAAGGAGTTTCTGGAGGAGAAGGGGTCCTTGCAAGGGGTCTTCTGGGGGGGTCTTGGAAGTGGGTGTGGGCCTTCTTGGCTTTCTCACTCACAGCTTTCTTTTGCCTCCTGCATTGCTCGGCCCCGCCTGAAGTGGCCCAAAGAGACACTGGATCAGCTGAAAAGAAAGCAAAGGGTTAATTCATACTTTGGACACCCCTCCCACCCCTGCACTTCCAGGTGAGGGAGGGAGGTTTAACCAGGGGCGCCGGGGGACTGGGCGGTGGAATGGGGTGTGGAGGAGTGGGAGGGAGAAGTGAGGCATGGGGAGAGGAACACCTTGCCAATGGCCCGGTGCTGCTGACCGTGGCTCTGCCGAAGTGTCACCACCTCCCTCCACAAGATCTCGTTCTGCCTGAGGAAGGGGTGGGAGGGTGCTGAGGCATCTGAGGGTTCGCCCAGTCACCACCCCCCACAGAATGGCGAGGCCGGGGACCCAGGAGACCACCCCGATGATTGGCCATCCTAGAGATCGCCCGTAAGCCTGGATGGAAGCGCCAAGGCCGGAGAGAGGAAGGGGCTGCCCAGAACCGCCTGCCGGCCAGTAATGGTCTCATCCCGAACCCTCCACCCCCCGTCCCCTCTTTCCCCACCCGCCCCCGCACTGCCTGAGCTCCCGCAGCCGCGCCTCGGTGCTCTCCTGCACTCCCCGCAAAGCCTGCACCTCGCCCAGTAGTCGACCCAGGTCCTCAGGGCGCCAGCGGCCGTCGTCGCCGCGCAGCGCAGGCACCTGCGGGCGGGAGGCACCGTCGGGACTGGGTCGCAGGAGCAAGGACGGCAGTCCCAGCACCCCTCCTCCGCTTTGCTCATTCCCACAGGCCGCCCCCACCTTGCGCCGCACGCGCTCCAGTAGCTGCTCGCGGCCGCGCACGAAGCTCGGGTGCTGGAACTCGACGTGGTCGCGCTCCGGCCTAAGCAGGCCGCCCTGCTCGATGCTCACCACCTTCCGAAAACCGTCTGGGGAGTGGGGCGTGGGGGCGTGGGTCGCCGCATCCCCGGCACCGAATCCCCCATCCCCGCTCCCTGCCCGGCCGTAGGGACTCACACATGTTGAGTTGGCGCACGAAGCTCGCCATGTTGCTATGCTTGAAATACTGGGGCAGCACTTCCTTGGCGAAGCGGCTCTGGTCGCTTACGAGGAAACTGGTCCCGCTCTACCAAGAACGCCGCCCGCCCACCGTGCGGGCGGAGACCAAGAGGGTGAGCGGTGCCCGCCCACGGCTAGTCCTGCGCTCCGGCGTGCGCACACACACTCACTCTGGGGTCCAGGCCTACCACTTACGGGGACATGGGTCGAGGCCAGGCCAGAATGGGCTCCGAGGCCTGGCCTGGAGCGACCACAGTGAGTCCCTATCCCCAGCCAGACCCTGACTCCATGCTCGGTTCTCAGAAAGGAGAGGCTGACGGGGTTGCAGCCTTGGACAGGCCCCAGCCCCGCAGTGTGCCCTGAACTAGACCAGCCCTTCCCATTTCCTGGCCTCTGTTTTCCCATCTGTCGGATGGGGTAGGGTGGGAACTAAATGGCCTCGAAGGTCCCTCGGGCTCTAGGTCTCCAGAAGGCTGCCTTCTTCGGCCGCAGAGGAAACCCCCGTCTCGCACGCCCCCTCCACGGTGAACTTCTCTGAATGGCTGAATCTGGGGATCCACGGCCAGTCCCACGCGGGGGTTGGGCGGGCATGGGTGTTCACTGGCGTGGAGGGACCCCGGGACCACTGGGGGAATGGAGGGGCCCCGGCCCTCACCGGGCTCCAGCGGATCAGGTGGTCTGTGCCTGGGTCCCCCACCAGCGCCCATAGCTTGCCGAGGAAGGCAGGCACGGGGCTGGGGCCTGGCTCCGTGGGCAGCGCTGCTGGCGCTTCCTGCATGGTGCAGTCTCGGCCCGGCTCAGCGCTCGGGCCCGGCCGCTGCGGGCTCGTCAAAGCCGCGGAAAGTGCTGCGTTTGCCGCCCGCTCCGCCCCACTCCGCCCCAGGGCGCCGGGTCAGGCGGGGGCCACGTGCAAGCCCGCGGGGCGGGGCTGGGACAGCGGCCGAGGCACCAGCAGGCAGAAAAGGCTGGCTGGATGGGATGTGTGGAGTGGAGTGGGGGTGGGGTGGGGTGGGGCGAGTGGGAGACTTGGGTTCGAGTCCCACCCTTCTCAGTCCCTCTATTTCCTTCTCTGTTCTACGGGAGAAATAGCCGGTGCGCGACCTGGTGTGGGCTGGGCAAGTGCTAGAAGGTAATGGCCAGAGGCACAGTGAAGCCCCAGGCAGGGGAAGTAGATAGGAAGGTGGGGCTCCCGCCCAAGCCCTTGGAGGTAGTCATTCCAAGGGTGCGAGTGTCCCGCCCCTGACCTCCCGCAGCTGTGTCAGTCCAGAGGACCCTGAGGAAACCCCACCTCTGCCGGGATGGCTCCTCCGGTCCCCCGTGAGTTCCCTGCCCTTCCCTTTCAGATCCGACCCCGCCTTTAACAGGACTCTCAGAAACACTGCAGGATTTGTTTATTTCACACTCACCCCTGAGGCCCGGCCCGCGCCCGTGCCCTCCCTCTCCCCGCGCCAGGGCCGCAGAGATGCAGAGTCCGCAGAGGGGTGGAGGCAAGAGGGGGGGCAGTGTGTCCAGGACCGAGCGGGTGGGGCGTCTGCAGAGGGTGAGAGCAGCGAGTGGTCTGAGGGCGCCCAGTACTGGTCCCGATGCCATCACAGTTCCCAACTCCGTAAAGACCCGGGCGGGCAACAATCCCGAAAGAAGGCACTAGCAGTCGGGGCGCGCCTGGGCACATCCGTCCCATCTCGGAGCGCTTACGTCTGCGGGGACGGGGGAGAGAAGTCGCCCAATCGCGCCACGAGCGTGGGCCGCCAGGGATGCGGCTCGCGCGTGAGCTTGAGGGTATAGGTGCGCAGGCGCGAACAGTGCGCGCGGAAGGCTTCCAGCACCGAGTGGCTCACCACGCAGAAGCAATGCACCTCGCGCAGGGCCGCGCAGCGCGCCGCCAGCTCCTCCAGCGCGGCGTTCAGCTCGGCTGAGGCGGCTGCGCGCACCTCGAGTGCGCGCAGGGTTGCGGCGTAGTGGTGCGCTGCGAAGCGCACTGGGCCTACGGTGTCGCCTGAGAGGTTGAGGCGCAGAGCAGCCACGGGGACCGCTGGCTGCAGGACGCGCGTCACGCTCTCAAAGGGCAGCGCGGGCTCCAGCTCCAGCTCCACTGCCAGCCCAGGGTGGCGGCGGCGCAACGCTGCCCAGGCTTCGTTGGGCAGCGGGGACGCGCGTGCATCCTCGGGGCACGCGCACCGCAGAGCCAGGAGCGCGAAAGGCGCGCGGTCTGGCGCCGCCAGCGCTTCGAGGATGGCGTGCGACAAACTGGCTAGGTGCAGGCCGAGAGCGCGCAGGCGCGGGCAGGCCTCCAGTAGCTCGAGCACTGAGCCGGGACCCACGCTGCCCACTAGGGTACTGTTGTCCAGAAAAAGGCTGTGGAGCTCGGGACAGCCGCGCGCCGCCTGCAGCACTAGCGCGTCGTCCAGTGTGAAGGGCAAGCGCCGCAGGTCGAGGTGGCGTAGCTTGCGGGCCGCCCCGCACACAGCGTGCACAGCCTCCAGGACGTCGCGGCCCGCGTCGAAGAGCGGCTTCTCTCCGCGGCACTCCAGGCGCAGGCCTCGCAGCCCCAGGGCACGGCCCGCCAGAACCATCAGCAGCTCGATAGCCGCCCGGCGGCTCGCCTCCCTCGATGGCTCAAATTCCAGCTGGAGGTTGTGAACGTGGTCCAGGCAGGTGGACAGATAAAGTGGCAGCATGCCTTCCAGCTCACATTCGCAACTTGAGTTAGAGCCGTGCAGAAAAGGCCTCGGCTGAGTCCCCGCGACCAGGGAAGAACCCTCTATCCACCCCTTAGCTGGGATTCCAGCTGCCATCCCATTTCCTGCCTCCCTCCCCACGTCTCTGTCCAGACCACGACTGTTGCCCCAAAGGAGGGAACTCGCATCCTATCCTTTTAGAAGATTTCAGTGGTGTCTGCCACAGGATGAAACCTGGACATGGAGAGCCAATGATATTTTAGGAACTGGGCTTTCTCAGCTGTCTCTAAGAAGTCTTGGCGTGGTTCGAATTCCGCCCCTGCCATTCCCTAGCTGAGTGACCTGTGGGAAGTGATTAAGGCTGTCTGCCTCAGCTTCCTATCTGGGCAATGGAGGTAATGATAATACCTATTTACCACACAGGTTTTCGTAAAGATTAAATCAGTTAATATATGTAAGGCACTTAAAAACAATGGTTGGTATATATTAGGTAGTCAATACATGTCAGCAATTATTATTATTACTATTATTATTATTTTGAGATAAAGTCTCACTCTGTCGCCAAGCTGTAGTGCAGTGGCGGGATCTTGGCTCACTGCAACCTCCGCCTCCCAGGTTCAAGCGATTCTCGTGCCTCAGCCTCCGAAGTAGCTGGGATTACAGGCGCCCGCCACCACACCCGGCTAGTTTTTGTATTTTAGTAGAGAGGGGATTTCAGCATGTTGGCCAGGGTGGTCTCAAACTCCTGACCTCAGGTGATCCACCCGCCTCGGCCTCCCAAAGTGCTGGGATTACAGGCATAAGCCACCGCACCCTGCCAGCAATTATTTTTTAATATGGGGGAGTCAACCTGAATCTCTAGCCCACGACTCCACAGAGAAGGTGAGTGGGCCATGGGGAGGGGAGTGTCGAGGAGCAGGCTCACCTGATTTTTGTGTCGTGCCACACAGTGCTGCAGGTAGCAGCGGCGGCCCAGGCCCTGCAGACCCTGGCGGCGGCAGCACGGTCTCTCAGGGGCAGGTGGCGGAAGATGAGTGCCAACACCTCCTCTGGCAGTCCCTCTCCAGTCTCGGCCATGGCCCGGATCCGGCTGGGGTGGGAGGATCCGCCACTCCCAATAGCTCCGGCCTGGAGAGAAAGGGACGTCTCTGGGCTTAGGAAGGCGCAAAGTGTTGCGGGAAGACCCATCTTAGGTGTACAAATGCTTGTGGCCTGAGTAACTGAGGGCCTCTCAGACAGCGTGGGGCATCAGATAACTGCTTTGTGAACACTTGTTCACAAAGCAGATTTCACAGCCTCACCTACTAAATCAGGCTCTCCGGAAAGGGTAAGGCCCAGGAATCTGCATTTCAACAAGTCCCCGGTGACTCCACAGGTTCCACGTTGAGAACTCACCCCCCAACCTTTTTTTTTTTTTTTTTTTGAGACAGGGTCTCCCACTTTACCCAGGCTGGAGTGCAGTGGTGGCGCAATCACAACTCACTGCACCCTCTGTATCCCGGGCTCAAGCAATCCTCCCACCTCAGCCTCCCGAGCAGCTGGGACTACAGGGGCACGCCACCACGCCTGGCTAATTTTTGTAATTTTGTTTCAGATACGAGGTCTCGCTTTGTTGCCCAGACTGACCTCGAACTCCTGGGCTCGAGCGATCGGCCCGCCTCGGCCTCCCAAAGTGATGGGATTACGGGGATGAGCCACGGCGCCCGGCCTGAGAAACCCCTTCTTAACCCGGCCGGTTAGTAGAAAGTGACTACAGGGTTAATAAGGCGGGAGCATTAATGTAGACTTTTCCTTGTCAGGGACCATGAGCCAATCAGGAAGCGAGGTGTGGGCGGGGCAAAGCTGGATCCGCCCCGGGAGGGGAGGCTCTTTCCCCGCCTCCTTCCCCGCCTCCGCCTCGCGGGGGAGATGTCCCCGGTGCTTCCTAAGACAGCCCCACAAGATGAAAAAAAACTTGGGGCTCTGGGACCTGACGGTTCTGGTGCCTGAGGGGCTCAAGTTTCAAGTGCCGACCCCTGAGCAGTACTGGCTCCCGCTGGGCACTTTGGGTTTGGCTGGAACTCCGCAGACCCACCCTGGAGAGCAGCCTTTAGAGGGGGATGGGTTATTGGAAAAGTGTGCGTCCTCTTTGAAGTTGCCAATCTTGTTTGTTTGTTTTTTCTTTTTGTTTTGTTTTGTTCTGAGACGGAATCTAGCTGTGTCGCCCAGGCTGGAGTGCAGTGGCGAGATCTCGGCTCACTGCAACCTCCACCTCGCGGGTTCAAGAGATTCTCCTGCCGCGGCCTCGCGAGTAGCTGGGACTACAGGCGCGCGCCACCACGTCCGGCTAATTTTTGTATTTTTAGTAGAGATGGGGCTTCACCATATTGGCCAGGCTGGTCCTGAACTCCTGATCTCAGGTGATCCACCTGCCTCGGCCTCTCAAAGTGCTGGGATTACAGGCGTGAGCCACTGCGCCCGGCCGCCAATCTTGTTTTAAGGTTCCTGAAGGTTTGCGTACACAAGGCTTCACACTACTCGCCAGTTAATGTTCCCATATCTTCCGGGCTAACAGTTTCTCCCGGAATTTGTGCCACGTGTTTCCTGGGGCTTCAGATACGCTCGGCTGGGCTTGTACCTGGGACACATGGGCACCCCGTTTTGAGTGCCCACTGGCAGCAGCGATCTTGAAGCCGGATCTCCAGGGGCACCAGAAAATTCTGGTCTCCAGGGGGCGCTCCCTTGATCTACCGAAATCTGGCAGCTCTCGCTCTTACGAGCCCCCGGCCTCGTAAGAATCGCAAATCCCCAAAGTCCCGGTCTTCCTGCCGTCTAACCTTGGGCGCTGGTGTCTTACCTGCTCAGCGGACCAGATGGGCTTTGCCCGGGACAGGGGACTGGCAGCAGAGGGCAGCGGGCGGGAAGCAGCCACCGGGAGCCCGCGGAGCAGGACGCACGGGCGGACTAGGAGGCTCGGGCTAGGGCACCGCCCCAGCGCCTCCGCGCACACCCGGAAGCGGCGCGAGTAGAGCGGAGCCTGGCGGGCGTGGGAACCCAGGCCCAGCCGAGGCGGCCAGGTTAGTGCAGTTGGTGGGTGGGTGTGTGGGTGGGCTCCCCAGTGCGGGCGGGAGCGGAGGTGGATCTTGGCTCCGAAGCGTGAGCGCGGCGCAGATGTCACCGGCGGCTGCTCCAGCCAGCTGGTGGCGGCGGCCTAGTGGGAGGCGGGGGGCGGTACTGAATTTGGCCCCCGCAGGCTCTTCGTCCCTGCCAGCGCTTTCGAGGGGCAGTAGGGCCCCGCAGGAGAGAGGGTGGGGGAGGAGGGGTGGTTCTGAACACCTCCTTGAGCGGAGACCCCCCTGTCCACCCCAGCCGATCGCACGTGCGAAACCCCAGCTTGAGGGTGGGCTAGTGGGAGCCTGGGAAGCTCCCCTCCAGCGCTCGGGAGCTGCGTAGCTGAGTAGGGGGTGTGGCCGGCGGGTCGCGAGGAGTCGCAGGCTTTCATTTCTGGGCCACGCCCACAGGCTGTCCCTGTCCACCCAGCCAGAGGTGGGGCTGCCCCCGGGACTGTTAAGTGTTCAAGGGGCACCGTGCGTGGCTCGCCCCTGGAAATAGCGGCAGACGTTGTTAGGTCGGTACCCAAGTGCCCCACAGTCTCCGGCCACCAAACGTTCTCAGGACCCAGCCTGGAAGCCTCAGCCCCTCCCAAAAAGGGACGACTACGGGTGGGTGGGGCGCGGGGCTTCCCAAGGAGGGGCTTCTGTGAAAGAACACGTTAGAAGAGCTGCCAATCGGCGGATGCGAAACTAGGGCCCTGGCCTCTTTACCCTGTTAACTCGACCTCCAGCCTGGCTTACCTCCCCCATGGGTCTGGTACTAGTGAGTGTGAGGAAGCATCCCCAGTCTCCAGGTTCCCAGTACTCCCTGCCTCCCCACCCTCCCCTGCAGACCTGATGGGCAGACATTGGTCCCGTTTGGTCCCCACTTCCACCCCTTGGGGTGGGACCACAACCATCGGGTCAGCACTCCCAAGTCAAGGGGCTAGGAAGACGGGAAAGAGGGAACGTTTCCAGGGGAGGTTCTCACTCTCTCCTACTCCCCAGGCCACTTTCCTAGGACTCCCCCTTATCTCACCTCCGTGGCTGGCTCCCTATCATGGACCCACTTGTCACCTGCAGAGTTTCCCACTTTTTCTTGTTTTGCTTTTAAAGAAAACAAATTTATTTTGCTCTTTTAATACAAAGAAAATGTCTCTACTTCACATAAAGCAGAAAATATTGCTAAATACAAAGAAAATAAAAATCACCCACAATCCTTCCCCACCCCTACCTCCCTCCCTCCATCCTGCCCAGAGATAAACAAAATGCAAATTTCCTGTTACTATCCAGACTGTGGTTTGGTGTAAGTACACAGTATTAATGTTTTCTATGCAAAGATTAGGAGGCCAGGTGTGGTGCCTCACACCTGTGATCCCAGCACTTTGGGAGGCTGAAGTGGGCAGCTCGCTTGAGCCCAGGAGTTTGAGACCAGCCTGGGCAACATGGTGAAACTCCATCTCTACTAAAAATACAAAAACTAGCCAGGCTTGGTGGCGCATGCCTAAAGTCCTAGCTACTTGAAAGGCTGAGGTGAGAGGATTGCTTGAGCCGGGAAGGTCAAGGCTGCAGTGAGCCGTGATAGTGCCACTGCACTCCAGCCTGGGTGACAGAGCAAGACCCTGTCTCAAAAACAAGAAAATTTAGAAAACAAAGGTCGAGAGTAGTGGCTTACTCCTGTAATTCCAGCACGTTGCGAGGCCAGGACAGGATAGCTTCCTGTTCCTCATGTAAACAGATGGCAGCTGGGGCCACCCCATCTGTCCTGCCCCATAGCTAACACTCAACACTCCTCCTAGCCCACCATATATAAACCCTGATGACTGGAGAGTGCAGGAGTGTGACTGATGGGGCAGGAGGTAGGGCCTTGATCCCATGATTCTAGGAAAAGGGTAAGGTGGGGAGAAAGAGGGAGGGCAGTTTCTTACTTGCTGTCTCATGGGGTAGTAACTGGGAGACCACTGAGCTGTGGGTCAGTGCAGTGGTTCCCTGGCTGGGAATTTTGCCTCCGCTGGTCCAGGGCTAGGTTTTTGTCAGAAGATGGAGAAAGGAGATACTATGCTAGCACCAAGGGGCCCTGGCTTTTTCTGGACAGGGAAGGAATAGAACAATTTGTGTTGGAAATGACCAGAGCCGAACTCCAAGGGCTTTACAACAAAAAAGGATTATTTAGCTCACATAACTGAAAAGTCCAGGGTGCAGTGGCTTCAGGAACAGCTGGATCCAGGGGCGTAGTATGGTTGGGAGTGCACTGCTCCATCTCTTGACTATTTCTTTCTGTGTCAGCTTCATTCCCAGCCAGACTCTTCCCAAGCAGTATTAAAGGAGAGCTACCTCTTCCTTCCAGTTCAGTCCCAAGGGAAGGGAAAGGAGTGCCTCTTTCCTATTGGCTCAACCAGAGTTGCAGGGTTGATTCTCATGGGTCCAACTTAAGTCCTACACCCTGCTCTGAACTAATCACTGCAGAAATGTGAATGGAATGTGCAGATTAGCCAGGTCTGGTGCACAAGCCCGACCTGAAACTAGGGAGTGGGACACAGGCACATGGATTGAGAAGAGGGAGGAGGGAAGTCCCTAAGGTAAGTCAGGCTTTCAGGAGGGAATCTGGGTAGATGCAAACTACAGGTGTCCTTCGAAGTGAAGACAGGAGGTTTAGTCTTAGGCTGAGGTCCTCCAGAGATGCTGGGCTCAAGTCTACTCAGAAGGCAAGGCCAGGAGCATATGGGTCTTGTTGGCTTTGGGGCATGAGCACCATCCAGCATGAAGATGCCTCTGGTCCATGTTGGTAAGAGACACACACAGGCCTGAGGAGGAGGCAGAGAAGCCCCATGGCAGAATCTGCCTCTGCTCCCCCTCCACTGTGACCCTGGGCTCTTTCGCTGAGAAGGCAGTGGAGGGACAGTCCTCACTGCAAGCCTGGGGTGGGTGGGACTCAGTACAGGGCCAGGAGCTCAAGGGGCTTCCTGTGAGATGGTGAACTCCTGTCCCAAGTATGCCAACCAGTGGTGGGGACAACTGAACCATGTGGGACTTGAGGTTACTGTGGAGACGCTGAACCACGTGGGGCTGGACGGTTGTCTCCAGGGCAGAGGGAGGGGGGATGAACTGGATACCCGACTGTCTGCATCTCCAGGAGGTGAGATGGCAGCTGGGCAAAATGGGCACGAAGAGTGGGTGGGCAGCGCATACCTGTTTGTGGAATCCTCGCTGGACAAGGTGGTCCTGTCGGATGCCTACGCGCACCCCCAGCAGAAGGTGGCAGTGTACAGGGCTCTGCAGGCTGCCTTGGCAGGTGCGTGGGTGGGCGGGCATGTGGAGAGGAAGGGGTGGCCTGGGGCATTTTGTGGGTGGGCCTGGGCTTAGCCACCTTTAAGGAGAAGATTTAGGGTGGGAGGAGCAAGACAGAGGACCCCTGGCTGTGCAGGCTCTCTTCTCTGCTTGTGGCATGACCTTGACGGTAGACGTGTGTCCTCGTCTGTGTATGATTTACCTATTTGTGCACTAACATCTCTTGCTCCATCCCCGCCCCCCTCCACCAGCTGGCTCACTCCTTTCTACTAATTGTGGGTGTCTCTCTCCTCTTTTCCTCTCTTACTCCAGCACTCCTTGCTCAAGACCCCTCCCCAGTACCTACCCTTCCAGGCCCCCCTTTCCCATCTCAGGGCAGAGGCCACAGGAGGCTGAAGCGGGTTGGGGGATCTGTTCGTGGCCTCAGAGCAGCAAGAGCCGCCGCTCTTCTTCCCGAGCAGTGGGAGCCGCGCTTGGTGGAGGCCGAAGACCTGAGACCTCCCGCCCTCCTCTGCCCTGCTGGCCGCCTACCCAGACGGCTTGGTTGCCCAGGGCACACGCCCCCTTTTCTGTGCTTCGAAGTCCCTCTCTTTTGTCAACCCTCATTTGGGACGTGAGAGCTTGGACTAGGTGGCACCCACTCTGTCTTGGGGTGCTCCCTGTGACAGGTCCTGGTCTTCTTTCTGGGTTGTTGCTGTTTGCATCCCAATTTTGCTTCCCAGCTGGGTACTCTGGGGTACCTGCACCCTAAGTCAGGGGATGGGACACGGGGCTTCACCACGGGCTTCACCCCTCCTCTGGCCGTTTGGAGAACGACCGAGCTTGGGGACCGCCAGGCGCCTGACTGCCCGCCTCCGCAGAGAGCGGCGGGAGCCCGGAAGTGCTGCAGATGCTGAAGATCCACCGCAGCGACCCGCAGCTGATCGTGCAGCTGCGATTCTGCGGGCGGCAGCCCTGCGGCCGCTTCCTCCGCGCCTACCGCGAGGGGGCGCTGCGCGCCGCGCTGCAGAGGACCCTGGCGGCCGCACTCGCCCAGCGTTCCGTGGCGCTGCAACTGGAGCTGCGCGCCGGCGCTGAGCGGCTGGACGCTTTGCTGGCGGACGAGGAGCGCTGTTTGAGTTGTATCCTAGCCCAGCAGGTGCGGCCCGGCTGGGGTCAGGATGGTGTAGGGCGGGAATCCACGGCTAAGTCCCCCGTGACGGCATGCTCCCTTCCCCTAGCCCGACCGGCTCCGGGATGAAGAACTGGCCGAGCTGGAGGATGCGCTGCGAAATCTGAAGTGCGGCTCGGGGACCCAGGGTGGCGACGGGGAGGTCACATCGGCCCCCTCGCAGCCCCCGGTGCCCTCTCTGTCGGATGTGAAGCCGCCACCTGCCCAGACTTTTCTGTTCCAGGGTCAGCCTGTAGGTGAGGCGCAGGCGGAGAGGCAGGGTCACCAGGAGGTTGGAGTCTGGGGAGGGGCAGGGGTCGTTGCCGGGTGGGGATGGGTGGGACCGGCGCTGGAGGTCCCCGCCCTCACCCGGCTTCCCACTCCCTCCGCAGTGAACCGGCCGCTGAGCCTGCAGGACCAACAGACGTTCGCGCGCTCCGTGGGCCTCAAATGGCGCAAGGTGGGGCGTTCGCTGCAGCGGGGCTGCCGGGCGCTGCGGGACCCGGCGCTGGATTCGCTGGCTTACGAGTACGAGCGCGAGGGACTGTACGAGCAGGCCTTCCAGCTGCTGCGGCGCTTCGTGCAGGCCGAGGGCCGCCGCGCTACGCTGCAGCGCCTGGTGGAGGCACTTGAGGAGAACGAGCTCACCAGCCTGGCAGAGGACTTGCTGGGCCTGACCGATCCCAATGGCGGCCTGGCCTAGACCAGGGGTGCAGCCAGCTTTTGGAGAACCTGGATGGCCCTAGGTTTCCTTCTGCTGCTATTGCTGAACCCCTGTCCATCCATGGGACCCTGAAACCCCATCTGGCCTATCTGCTGGACCTGCTGGGGCAGAGTTGATTGCCTTCCCCAGGAGCCAGACCAGCACCCACTGAGCCCGCTGGGGGTGCACCATTGGGGATTCTGCCTCAGGTACTTTGATAGAGTGTGGGGCGGGGGGGAGCTGCTTTGGAGATCAACCTCACCTTCTCCCACCCAGAAGCGGAGCTTACAACCAGCCCTTACAGTTTCACTCATGAAGCACCTTGACCTTTGGTGTCCTGGACTTCATCCTGGGTGCTGCAGATACTGCAGTGAAGTAAAACACGAATCAATCCTGACTGCCCCCAGCTCACACTCAGTGTGGGACCCCGAATGTAAAGCAATTATAATAAAGTATAACATGGGTTTTGATGTGAGACATACAAGTAGTAGTGGCTTACACCTGTAATCCCAACAATTTGGGAGGCAGAGGCGGGAGAATTGCTTGAGCTCAGGAGTTTGAGACCAGCCTGGGTAGTCCCAGCCACTTAGGAGGCTGAGGTGGGAGGATCCCTGGAGTGTGGAAGGTTGAGGCTGCAGTGAGATGTGATTGAGCCACTGCACTCCAGCCTGGGTGACAGAGTGAGACCCTGTCCCCGCCCCCCCCCCAAAAAAAAGAATTTGTGGAGGATGGAGGAAGGAGCCTAACCTGGACAGGGGACAGGTGGTAGGCTTCCTGGAGATGAGTGTGAGCAGGCATGGGGTGGGGTATCAAGAGAAGGGCAATGTTCAGGGCACCGACAGCCTTAGGCAAGAGCTTGAGGAAGATGACAGAGAGGGACATTAGAAGGACAGTTAAAAGTGTCTGGATCTGTGGTTTGGTGGATTTGCTGAGACCTGGAGCTGAGGCTGATCACGTGTGTGGGGGGATCTGATAAGCCATTTTACAGGGTGTGGGTTTTTCTTTTTTTTTTTTTTTTTTTTTTTTTGAGACGGAGTCTCGCTCTGTCACCCAGGCTGGAGTGCGGTGGCCGGACCTCTGCTCACTGCAAGCTCCGCCTCCTGGGTTTACGCCATTCTCCTGCCTCAGCCTCCCGAGTAGCTGGGACTACAGGCGCTCGCCACCTCGCCCGGCTAGTTTTTTGTATTTTTTTTTAGTAGAGACGGGGTTTCACCGTGTTAGCCAGGATGGTCTCGATCTCCTGACCTCGTGATCCGCCCGTCTCGGCCTCCCAAAGTGCTGGGATTACAGGCTTGAGCCACCGCGCCCGGCCAGGGTGTGGGTTTTTCAATGAGGCCAGTGAGAAGCCTTTGAAGGGTTTCGGAAGTTAAGACTGGGAGGTTTTTTTGTTTTGTTTTTGTCTTTTTTTTGAGATGGAGCTTCGCTCTTATTGCCCAGGCTGGAGTGTAATGGCACGTTCTTGGCTCACTGCAACCTCCACCTCCCATGTTCAAGCAATTTTCCTGCCTCAGCCTCCAAAGTAGCTGGGATTACACGCGCCCACCACCATGCCCAGCTAATTTTGTATTTTTAGTAGAAATGGGATTTCTCCATGTTGGTCAGGCTGGTCTCAAACTCCTGACCTCAGGTGATCCACCCTCCTTGGTCTCCCAAAGTGCTGGGATTACAGGCGTGAGCCATCGCACCTGGCCAAGACTGGGAGGTTGATGAGGATGGGGGTGGGGGAAATGGTGGCCCCAGGCTGGGGCAGCAGCAGCAGAGATGGGGGAAGGGGATTACCACCAAGAGCTGTGTGGGTGGAAGAGCAACAAGCCTGGTGACACTGAGTGAGGAATGGCTGAGAGAGGACCCCAAGTTTCTGCCTTTGCCAGTTGGATGGTGGGTGGGACTGCCTGCTGGGATGGGGCCCCGGGGGGAAGTGAAGTGCTTGCTCTGTTTGGGACAAGTTGAGCATGATGTTCCTGCAGGGCATCCAGGGAGAGAGTATGAGGGTAGTTGGGTCTGTAGTTCTGAGTTCAGGACAAGGGTCCAATCTAAAGATTGATGAATACACAAGTGGGAGTGGGTGGGGTGGCCCCAGGGGATGTCCTGAAGGACACTAACCAGAATGGGAACAGCCAAAGAGGAAGGAGGAAAACCAGGAGATTTGGAAACCAGGGGATTACCCACCCGCTATAATGGAGTGGGTAATTAGTCAAGACTGAGGAGCGTCTGTTGGACTCAGTTAAAAGGAGCTTACCAGGCAGGGGTCTTTCTGAGTCATGGTGGAGGCAGTCCGAAGCTTTATCATGGGAGGGAATGGGAGGTGAGGCCGTGGAGAAAGCTGGAGCAGAGGACTCCTGATTACTTCGTGACCAGAAAGAGTGAGGCTCAGGGTGGAGAGTTGGCTTTTTTTTTTTTTTTTGGGACAGTCTTACTCTGTCACCAGGTTGGAGTGCAGTGGCACGATCTTGGCTCATTGCAGCCTTCGTCTCCCAGGTTCAGGTGATTTTCCTGCTTCAGCCTCCCAAGTACCTGGGATTACAAGCACGTGCCACCACACCTGGCTAATGTTTATATTTTTAGCAGAGACAGGGTTTCTCCATGTTGGCCAGGAGGCTGGTCTCAAACTCCTGGCCTTAAGTGATCCACCTGCCCTGGCCTCCCAAAGTGTTGGGATTACAGGCGTAAGCCACCATGAATGGCCTTTTTTTTTTTTTGAGACAGTCTCGCTCTTTTGCGCAGGGTGGAGTGCAGTGGTGCGTTCTTGGCTCACTGCAACCTCCACTTCCCAGGTTCAAGCAATTCTCCTGCCTCAGCCCTCTGAGTCACTGGGATTACAGGTGCCCACCACCATGCCTGGCTAATTTTTGTATTTTTAGTACAGAAGAGTAGAGAAGGGGGTTTAGTAGAGAAGGGGGTTTCACCACGTTGGCCAGGCTGGTCTCGACTTCCTGACCTCAAGTGATCCACCTACCTCAGCCTCCCAAAGTGTTGAGGTCACAGGCATAAGCCATCACACCCAGCCAGAGAATTGGCTTTTTAAGGTTGAACGTTGGTGGGAAGAAGCCATCAGGAGCCATCCTTGAACAGAGGATGGGGCTGGGTTCTTAGAGACTGGTGGAGGCTGTCTATTCCAAGCTCCACCACATGGGCTGGGACCAAGAAAGAGAGAACTGGCAGCTGAGCTGGGCAAGGACTTAGCTCTCCATTGCAGAGCACCTCTGCCCACCTGGATCCCAGAGCAATCCCTAAGCCAAGGCCTCTGCCAGGAGTCTTCCCAAGCTGTCCCCATCCCTGCCAGCCCAGTCTGACCTGCAGCAGCACAGGCTGATTATTTCTACCTGCAGTAGGCTATGCTGGAGACCAGGGGACTCAGAACTGCACCTGGCTTGGGCTCGGGTCCATTAGTCCCCGGGGAGACAGGCTGAAGTGCTTGCCTGTGAAATTAAAGCAGACTGGGTTGGCCCCCTGTTCTGTATCCCAGTGGATGGATGAGCGGGGCAAGGACAGATGAAAGAATCCTGGGCGGAATTTCAGAAGACCTGGGGGTAGAGCTTTCTGGCCCTTTGATCCTGGGCAAGTCACTTAACTCCCTGAGGAGCCCCCAGTGTCCCCCATCTGGGCATGAATGAGAGCTGCTGGCAGGGTTGTCCTAAGGATTGGGTGGGCTGCCTTGTTTGTCTCGTGCGTGTGTTTACTGGGGGTGGGAAGCATGACAGTACCAGGAGTAAGAAGGCAGCCATATGTCTCGGGCAGCGTATGCACCCTGCCTCATGAAATCAGGGTTGCTGAGGAGAGGCTTGCAGGACGGGCCCGGGATGGTGGCCAGGTTCATGCGCATTTGGAACCGGCCCGCTCAGGGTCTCCTAGCAGCCCAGGCTCCGCCCCACTCCGGAGAGGCGGGAGTGGGGAGTGGAGAGTTGGGGGAGCTAACCAGAGGAGTTGATGCTTCTTCTCAACCCCGGAAAGGCGAATTTGGCATGTGAGCACCCAGATCAGCCCTTCCCAGAGGGACTGACCGTGAGGAGGCTCCCTCTCAGGGATTAGTCCCCCATTCGGAGGCCGAAGTGCTCCTGGCGCCGGGGCGGAGCTGAGCTCCAGAGGTCCGGGCGCGCACAGCTGGAGGGTCACGTGGCACGGCACCGGTCCCCCTTCCTGCCAACGCTGCATTTGGCTCAGGCCCCGTCCATGGCGGCCCCTGGGACCCTGCGCTGAGCCCCGGAGGCCAGGGCGTCCGGGGCTGCGCCACTTCCGAGGGCCAAGCGTGAGTGTAGGGACCCCAGGGCCCACGTTGAGGGGATGGCAGGGGTGGAAAGGATTCGGCCTCAGCACCAGGGAGGCGGGCGGGGGAGGGGCCGAGACTCCAGTCTCCCTGCCCGGTCCTGGGTCGCGGTCCTGGGCCGAAGCGAGGCTGCCAGGGAGTTGGCTACATGGGTGAACTTCTCGTCCCTTCAGGCTGCCCGTCCCGGCGGTGCGATACTGCCGGAAGGAGGAGAACGACGCGAAGGGCTCAACCGCCGGTCGCTGGAGCCCCCCGGGGCGTGGCCTCCCACCCCCTCATCTGGGGAGGGCGGGGCTCCTTGCCCCCTGCCGCCGACTGCGACCCTTACAGGGGAGGGAGGGCGCAGGCCGCGCGGAGATGAGGAGGCTGCGCCTACGCAGAGACGCTTCGCTCACGCTGCTCCTCTGCGCCTCCCTGGGCCTCCTACTCTATGCGCAGCGCGACGGCGCGACCCCGACGACTAGCGCGCCGAGAGCGCGAGGGAGGGCGGCACCAAGGCCCACTCCCCCGCCCCGCGCGTTCCAGTTACCCGACGCGGGTGCAGCCCCACCGGCCTACGAAGGAGACACACCGGTGCCGCCCACGCCCACGGGACCCTTTGACTTCGCCCGCTATTTGCGCGCCAAGGACCAGCGGCGGTTTCCGCTGCTCATTAACCAACCTCACAAGTGCCGCGGCGACGGAGCACCCGGTGGCCGCCCAGACCTGCTTATTGCTGTCAAGTCAGTGGCAGAGGACTTCGAGCGGCGCCAAGCCGTGCGCCAGACGTGGGGCGCGGAGGGTCGGGTGCAGGGGGCGCTGGTGCGCCGCGTGTTCTTGCTGGGCGTGCCCAGGGGCGCAGGCTCGGGCGGGGCCGACGAAGTTGGGGAGGGCGCACGAACCCACTGGCGCGCCCTGCTGCGGGCCGAGAGCCTTGCCTATGCGGACATCCTGCTCTGGGCCTTCGACGACACCTTTTTTAACCTAACGCTCAAGGAGATCCACTTTCTAGCCTGGGCCTCAGCTTTCTGCCCCGACGTGCGCTTCGTTTTTAAGGGCGACGCCGATGTGTTCGTGAACGTGGGGAATCTCCTGGAGTTCCTGGCGTCGCGGGATCCGGCGCAAGACCTGCTTGCTGGTGACGTAATTGTGCAGGCGCGGCCCATCCGCACGCGGGCTAGCAAGTACTACATTCCTGAGGCCGTGTACGGCCTGCCCGCCTATCCGGCCTACGCGGGCGGCGGTGGCTTTGTGCTTTCCGGGGCCACGCTGCACCGCCTGGCTGGCGCCTGTGCGCAGGTCGAGCTCTTCCCCATCGACGACGTCTTTCTGGGCATGTGTCTGCAGCGCCTGCGGCTCACGCCCGAGCCTCACCCTGCTTTCCGCACCTTTGGCATCCCCCAGCCTTCAGCCGCGCCGCATCTGAGCACCTTCGACCCCTGCTTTTACCGCGAGCTGGTTGTAGTGCATGGGCTCTCGGCCGCTGACATCTGGCTTATGTGGCGCCTGCTGCACGGGCCACATGGGCCAGCCTGTGCGCATCCACAGCCTGTCGCTGCAGGCCCCTTCCAGTGGGACTCCTAGCTCCCAATTACAGCCCCAAGGTCCTAACTCAGACCCAAGATGGAGCCGGTTTCCCAGGCAGATTATTGCCGTGTATGTGGTTCTTCCCCGATCACCAGGTGCCTGTCTCCACAGGATCCCAGGGGATGGGGGTTAAGCTTGGCTCCTGGTGGTCCACCCTGCTGGAACCAGTTGAAACCCGTGTAATGGTGACCCTTTGAGCGAGCCACGGCTGGGTGGTAGATGACCATCTCTTGTCCAACAGGTCCCAGAGCAATGGACATGTCTGGTCCTCCTAGTAGCACAGAGGTGTGTTCAGGTGGGGTGGCAGGGACTCATGGAATTCTACCACACTGCTGGATTTGGAACCTCTAGGCTGACGGGGACGCATGCAGAGGGTCTCAAGGCCAGGCCCCACAGAGAGGTGGAGGGGCTCCGGCCGCCACAGCCTTCATGAACCTGGCAGGCACTCTGCCACAGCTCATCTGAAAACAGACATTGTGCTTCTCACAACCTCTCCTGGGCCCAGGTGTGGCCGAGCACCAGGGATGGAGCCACACATAAGGGACAAATGAGTGCACGGTCCTACCTAGTCTTCCCCCACCTCCTGAACCCACACAACAATGCCAGTCTCCCACTGGAGGCTGTATCCCCTCAGAGGAGCCAAGGAATGTCTTCCCCTGAGACGCCACCACTATTAATTTCCCATATTCTTCACCCCCTTGCTCAAAAAACCAATACCCACACTTAGTACAAACATCCCAGCAACAGCACATGGCAGGCCATTGCTGAGGACACAGGTGCTTTATTGGAGAGGGGATGTGGGCACGGGATAAGGAAGGTTCCCACATTCCAGGAGGATGGGAACAGTCCTGGCTGCCCCTGACAGTGGGGGATATGCAAGGGGCTCTGGCCAGGCCACAGTCCAAATGGGAAGACACCAGTCAGTCACAAAGTCATGGGAGCGCCACACAAACCTGGCTATAAGGCCCAGGAACCATATAGGAGCCTGAGGCAGGTCCCCTGCACATTCATCATTAAACTACACAGGATGAGGCTGTACATGAGTTAATTACAAAAGAGTCATATTTACAAAAATCTGTACACACATTTGAAAAACTCACAAAATTGTCATCTATGTATCACAAGTTGCTAGACCAAAATATTAAAAATGGGATAAAATTATACATTTCTCTTCTCAATTCTTTTCAAAAGGATTAATATTTTTAAAGCACATAGATGCTACTTTCCATTAGCAAGACCCATGAAAGGACTGAGCAGCCCAGCCTTCCTTGAGCCCCCAGAGGCTTTGAGCCATGAAATGGCTCAGCCAGGGGCCAGTGCCCAGGGTTGGGGCAGGGAGCCAGCCCACAGTGCAGAACAGAATGCTGAAACACAACAGAAGTAGGAAGATGTCTTTGGCTAAAACTTTGGCATTAAATAAAAGAGGCAAACAGCATGGAAACATGCAGCCCTGCCAGCCAGGTTGGGGCAGAGCAGGGGCACAGGCAATCTTGAAAGCTGACTCCAACAGGGGTGAGAACCAGGCCTGGGCACGTACCTGGATGGTAGAAAGCTGTGTTTCAACCAGTTTGGTGTGCCCAGGCAGGGAGCACGTGCAAGAAAGGAACAGGGAAGGGCAGGTGGGTCACCCTGGCCACAGCCAGCTCATCAAGTAACTAAAGTGGATGTAGTGCAAATGTTGCAACCAAGTACTATGGACACGCTACCTGCTTGCCTTAAGGGTCATATGGCAATGTGGGGCCAAAGGCAGGACTTTGTCCTTATCCTGGGTGCCTACGTCCTCAGTCACAGAAAGAGCCCCAAGTCTTCCCAACGTGCATGGGACAAGGGTTGACGTGTCCTGCCTCCTTGCTTGTTTGTTGAGAGCTCCTGGGTCCAGGAATCAAGGCTCAAACTTTGTGCTTCTCTTTGCAGTCTGTGTCCCCTGCTGGCACCAGCAGGCCAAGGATGGACAGAGGAATATCTGGGCCACTCAGCCTATGGCAGAGCATGCAGCCTGAGCCCAACCTCAGAACATCACAACAGCCCTTCAACACTGGCCAGGTGTCCAAGAAAACCCACAGGGTGGTACAGAGGCCCACTGAGCAGGATGTGATGCACAGTTCCACGGGACAGAGGGGCATAGGTGGGGATGTCCCTAGGAGAGCTCCGCTGTTCTCAGGTGGCTACCAGGCCTAGGGGGGCCATACAGGGTCACTGAGGCAATGTGGTTGTTCTGCATGACCTGGTGTGAGAAGAGGACAGTGGGTCAAGGGGGAGGGGTAGAGGGATGTAGGCAGATCCTGTGCATGAGGGCTGGAGGTTGTGTGACACACCTGTACCTAAGGGCTAGGCTTCCCAACTCCTCAACCTCCCCTGGTTGCTAAGGGCCCCTCTCTACTTGAGATCTGCCTGTTTCTCAATGGTTATACGCAGCCTTTACCAGGGCCATGTGTCCAGTCCTTCTGGAACTGTTGGTGTCTGCTGGAGATACCGCATCCACAGGGAAAACAAGGGCAGCTCACTGTTCTCCCAAGTCAGTGGGGCCTCCAGAGCCACTCACTCCCCTACAATGCATTCGTTCACATGCCACTGGAGGGCCCCCAACACCCTCAGGTGGGCCCCACTTTCCCTGTGGTTCCCTTCCCTGCTATACTCATGTTTTCAGATAGAAACTTGGGATTCATTACCTCCCATCTTATTGGATACAGACCACTGCTTTGGCCTCTGTGACCCCAGATTTCTCAACATCATTTTTGAACCTTCACTGGTAAATGTGGGGAGGTCAGACATGCAGCAGACAGGGTTGCTGGAGAAGGATGAATCTGCCCACTATGGCAGTTAGGCCCTCCCCAGTTTCACTCCATCATTCACCTGGCTCTGCCATGACCAGCAACCCCCTAGGCAGTTTATTTCTAGGGCTTCCACAGCTTACCTCAAAGATCATTCGCTGAAGACCAAAACAGAATGTGGAACCAAATGGGTTGGTGTTGTTTGGGGAGGAAGACCTGAGGCCAGAGAATTCAGAATTAGAGGGGCAGACAGAGGCCACAGCCTTGAAACAAGGGATCCAGTGTTTTCTGGGGTGTGGGATACTGGCCAGTAGTCTCATGGCTGTGAGTGTATGTCTGTTTCCCACACAGGCCTGCAAGGTCCTAGGGGTAGGGATGGCCTCACTCAACTCAGAATTGTACATACAGAACCCAACAGGGCACAAAAAGTTACTGTGGAACTAGACTAGGGTGGGGAGGAGTCAAGAGGGCTCTCTTGAGTCAGAGAATCTCAGGCAGCATGGCAACCAGGAATGGGGCTGTGGACGTCAGCAGGCAGCAGCTTTGATGGGAAAAAGACAGCCCAGGCCAGCCAGCCAAGCCCTCCTTCCTTATGAATTCATAACTAAAGGTGAGAAGGCCCCCTACCTGGAAGTAGGGTTGAGAGACGGGAGCTACCCATGGGGACAGCCTCTCTAGCACAGGTGAACACAGAGAACAGTTGACTCACTCTTAATGTGGAATGGGGCAGGAATTATGCTTGTGGCAACACCAGAAACTTCTGTAATTTTTTTTTTTTTTTTTGAGACGGAGTCTTGCTCTTTCGCCCAGGCTGGACTGCAGTGGTGCTATTTCGGCTCACTGCAAGCTCCGCCTCCTGGGTTCACGCCATTCTCCTGCCTCAGCTTCCTGAGTAGCTGGGACCACAGGCGCCCGCCACCATGCCCGGCTAATTTTTTGTATTTTCAGTAGAGACGGGGTTTCACCGTGTTAGCCAGGATGGTCTCGATCTCCTGACCTCGTGATCCGCCCGCCTCGGCCTCCCAAAGTGCTGGGATTAGAGGCGTGAGCCAACGCGCCTGGGCAACTTCTGTAATTTTTAAGCAACATCCACTGTGCCAGGCTTCCCTGGACTTTCTGGGCTCTGAGGAGTCAGGTGGGATGGCCAGGGACATCAAACTCCCGCTCACCTGTGCAGAACAACAGGCTTCTCCACAGGGTGGCCCAGGAGCTCCTGGATGTTGTCCCACTGCAAGAGGGACAGAGGGGAGCAGGGGTTAGTAGGGACATGAACGTGCCTGTGACCAATGGCTGGCCTAGAGGACACAGCCCCATGCTGCCTGCAGGTTCATGTCCACCTCATTCTCAGGCTGTGCCAGGTAGGAAGATAGGTGCTCACCTTGCTGTAGGTCGTGCATGTTTCTGTCTGACCGTCTGCGTTTTCTGAAAGGAGAAGACAGCAGGGCAGATTGGTAGCTGGCCCAGCCTACCTGTGGCCCCAGCCCTAGGCAGGATCCAGACCTGGTGTCCCTTTGCACTAGGGTTGGAGTACATGGGGAGGACTAACAGGCTGTTTTGGAGTTCCAGGGTGGAAGAGGATGGAGGGGTGAAGGGAGGTCAGTCAGGTGTGAGCTACACCAACTGGCAGTGGGTGGCAGGCAACAAGGATAGGCTGGGGGCCCCTGGATGATCATCTGTAGATAAGAAACTCCCCCCTCCACAGGCCAGCAATCCCACAGTCAAAGGAAAAGGCCTCAAGGGCCTCTAGGAGACTCAGACCAAGAACACTGCAGCCCCCAGAACAATGAGTGCACCCCAGAGGAACTGAGGCCATGGGCAGAGGCTCTACACGCCCAACTACTGCTTCGATCTTTCTCCCTTCTCATAGTGGAAAACAGACTCTAAAACCCCTCCCTTACCCTGAGAGCTTTCATTACTCACCTTTCTTTATGGCTAGTGGGATCTTGAACTCACAGCGATGATAACTAGAGAGAAGGCAGATGGGTAAAGGCTAGGCCTCCTAGAAGGCCTGGCCACTCCCATATTCCAACCCCATACCCCAGGAGAAACAGAACCAAACACACCTGCCCAAAGACCTGGCTCTGAGCCCCTGACAGTGTTCACTGAGAGAGGCCAGATTTAGGCATGGAAGTCAAACAGAAAATATCTTGGCCCTGGGGTCTGGAGAGTCTATGACCTTGGATAAGACATCAAGCTTTCTGAACCGATTTCCCTATTTATAAAATGGGTTCAAATAGAGAGATATAAGGCACTGGACCCTGTGCCAGGAACACAGCAAGCACTCAGGAAATTCACTTCCCATGAAACAGCAAGAATTCAGATGTAGATAAATTAGTGAACACCCAAAGCCACAAGCTCTTTCCTGGGGTTTTCAGTCCAAAACTCACTTTACAGAGGGGAAGGTACAGACAGGTGTACTCACATGTTGAAATTATAATGCCCAGGGTAATTGGTGTGTAGAACAAACTTCTTCACTTTGTGTGTATTCGCATCAAAGAGGATGTCCTGGAATAGAAAACAAGGGTACTCAAGGAGGGAATGTTACCGAGGCAGGGCAGAGGCCTTTCCAAGGGCATGCCCAACTTGGGACATCCACTCCACTCCACAGTGAGAATGCCTGCAGGCATCACCTTTCTTCCAGACAACAGTCCAGGGGACAGGCCAACCAGCTTTTAGACATTTTCTTTTCTTTTTTTTTTTTAGACAGAGTCTCACTGTATCACCGAGGCTGGAGTGCAGTGGCACCGTGTCAACTCACTGCAACCTCCGTCTCCTGGGTTCAAGCAATTCTCCTGCCTCAGCCTCCCGAGGAGCTGGGATTACAGGTGCTCACCACCACGCCTAGCTAGTTTTTTTTTTTTAATTTTTTATTTTTAGTAGAGACGGGGTTTCACCAGGTTGACCAGGCTAATGAAGACGGGACCCAACCATCTACAGACCTGACAGGCACAGGGGCTGCAGCTACCAGTTCTTAGGAACAAAAACGTAAGGGAGATCCTTCCTGCCAATGGCACCTGATAAAAAAGAATCTAACTGAGAGCAGATTTTGGCTCTAAGGCTACCAAGAAGATTGAGAGTCACCTCTTTTTTTTTTTTTTTTTTTTGAGACGGAGTCTCACCTCTGTCGCCCAGGCTGGAGTGCAGTGGCACGATGTTGGCTCACTGAAACCTCTGCCTCCTGGGTTCAAGCGATTCTCCTGCCTCAGCCTCCCCAGTAGCTGAGAATACAGGCGCACACTACCATGTCCGGCTAGTTTTTGTAATTTTAGTGGAGATGGGGGTTTCACCATATTGGTCAGGCTGGTCTCGAACTCCTGACCTCAGGTGATCCACCCACCTTGGCCTCACAAAGTGCTGGGATTACAGGCGTGAGCCACCATGCTGGCCAAGTCACCTGGTTCTTGGCTCAAGGCCACCTGACTATTCTGAATTCCACGATCCATCAGATCCTTCTAGCTTCCATTACACACTCTGTGGGAGTCAGCAACTCCAGGAACTGAAGTTAGAGCCTGACCTCTTTCCAGGACTTGGACCTGGATTTGATGCCACCCAGTGAATACTTCCCTCCTATCCCCTACCCTTCCCAGCTTCATATCTATCTAACTGCTTGGGCCTGTGACCTCAGGGTCACCTCTGACTCTACCCCCATACCCACAGCCAACTAAGTCCTACTGTGGCCAGTCCCTTCTCTCCATCTTCCCTGTCACCTATTGATGGCGGCAATGGCCCATCTGGAGCGGCCGCTGTGAGGATGCTGACTGCAGCAGGAGAAGTGTGGCCAGGACCTGTTTTCCCATAGAACTGTGCAGAGTCTGTGGGAACTGGGAACAGGTGAGAGCCCTGCCCTCTACTGAGTTGGCAGGGCAGGAGCCCATGCTCCTCAGTGTAACTGCAGCCTCCCAGCTGCAGCTCCAGACCCTGGCATCCCTGCACTCTCAGGGCCCCAGAAGGCCCCTTGCCCTGGCAGGCTTGACAGTGTCTGCTTCTACTCCCTAGCCTCTCCCCACTCCCGGTGCCTGCTCTGGGGAGGAGCAAAGTTGTGGCTCAGCCCAGGTACTGTCGCAACCTGGCTGGGAGTACACACGCTCAGGGGGACACTGACACACACTAGCCCCCTGCTGCCTCGGCATGCACAGCATGGGCACCATGGATGGCATGTTGATGGCGGTAGGAAGCAGAAGGGCTCCTGGGCAGAAAGGGCTGGGTCCCAGGTGAAACCCCACCTTCAAGCCAGGGATGGCCTAAGGCCTGGGGGCCGGGCTGCCAGCTCTGGGTAGAATCTGTGGGTGGAGTGAGAATTTATGGTGCTTTTTGTGGGCCTGCTCATGGACCAATCAGCATGCACTTCCTCCCTTCTGAGCCCATAAAAACCCCAGATTCAGCCAGACTTGGACAGACGTCAAGACTACCAGCTGTGGGAAGGAGCTACCCACTTCAGGTCTCCTTGACTCCTCAGGACAACCTGCCTACAGAAAGAAGCTACCCACTATGGGTATTCTCTCTGCTGAGAGCTGGACACTCATAAGGATGACCTGCCTGTGGAAAGGAGCTGCCCACTATGGGTCTCCTCTGAACTGTTCTGTTGCTCAATAAAGCTCCTCTCCTTTTTGCTTACCCTCCAGCTGTTTGCATACCTCAATCTTCCTGGACGCAGGACAAGAACTTGGGACCCACTGAATGGTGGGACTGAAAGAAGTGTAACATAAATAGGGCTGAAATGCCCTGCCCCGCTTTCCCCATTGCGAGCAACAAGAAGAGCTGCAGCCCTTCAGGAAGCCCAGACCTAGGAGCTCCCCGAGCCAGAGCTGTGACACCCTGTTTGGGGCTCTGTGGTTCCTGGTGTCTCCAAGCTTCCGGGCGTCACTGCGTTCTCCTTGTCCAGACACAGGTGCCAGCAATGGAAGCTGCTTGCAGTACATGTGATCTAGCCTTACCCTTACATGGAGCCGGTGCCTATGCTGGCGCCTGGAGCCACTCGCCCCACCACAGCAGTCAGTGTGCCTGGCTGGGCGCAGTGGCCGGACGCCACATTCACTCGCTCACACCCCTTGCCATTCCATGCCTGGTTTGCCCTTGGCAGGCATGGGATCCAGGGCGGTAGCGTGAGCCAAGCGCAACCTGCCAGGCTGAGTGAGCAGAATGAGCCCAGTGGGACCAAGCAAAAATTGGGGCAAAGGCGCCACCGGCCACAGAAGTTTCCAGCTGGAAAAGCAACACCCTAAAGTTCTCGAGATACTATCATCACTGGCCCTTGAACCAGAGGTCCAGCTGCAACAGCACTGTTCCCTCCTGCCGCCATCCTACTCTCAGGAGTTCATGACCTGACAGCAGCTACACTACTACTCTTGGCTCCTGTGTTTGGTCTTTCCCACTTGGACAGACTCAGTCTCTCCTCACTCCCTCTCTGGAATCTACTCTTTGCTGCCTCAGGACCTCAGACCCTAGAAAACTCAAAGGTTACAAGACCCTGCCCTCTGAGATGTTTCCTGCTGAAACACTGTTTACACAATCATTTCTCATGTCTGCATCTTACCCACCAGCTGGACTGTCTGCACTGGCCAGCTACCAGCTACATCGAGCTCCCTGGGTCCAGAGCACAGGGATACAGCAATGCCTCTGGGGTGTCCTCTAAAAATATACAAGCACACCTCACACGTCTCCAAGCCTTTTCAGTCTCCATTTTGTGACTCAAGAAGAGGGTCCTATGCTTTACAAAAGGGCAGTTCCCCAAACAGCTTAATCTGAATGATTTCCAAGGCCTCCATCTGTGGAACGTATTTCTCTCAGAAAAGAAGTCAATATGTACCAGGGAACCTAGCGCTCCTGAGCAATCCTGGTTGCGGGAAAGGTCTACTTTGGAGTACCAGAGCCTATGCAAAACAACCCTGGGCAAAGCCAGCTGGCACTAGGTTCTCCAATGCCCATGGTTCCAGCTGCATGTGGACACACAAATCTGCAAAAGTGCACTGTCCACCCCAATAGAAATGAAGGGCTTCTCTGAGGAATCACAACTTACCACTCCAAGAGTGAAGTAGTTAAAAAAGTAGTCATTGCACTTCGATGGAACTTGTTTATGAGGGGAAGGAGAATGAATTTTCATCTGTAGGGAAAAAATAACCATAAATTAAAATCCATCCCTCTAATATAGTTCTGGATTAACATAAAGTCTACAAATTGTGTTCCATGAGTAACATTAAGCTGCGGTACAAGCAAGAGTGTGGGGAGTCTCAGCTCCTGGTGCTGACCAGTCTAGGAGGAGAGGGGGCCAGCTGTCATTGATTATGGACTGCCTTGGTCTCCAAGGAAAGGTAGGCACTATGGAGAGGGACAGAGTCAGGGTAATTAGACTACAGGGGTTAGAAAACAGTTTTCAATTTACTTTACCATTAGCTTTAATTAGAACAACTTCTATGGGAAAATAGCAAACAGTTTACTTTGGTGTTGATTTAAAAAAAGAGGGAGAGAGACTGCAACGTAATTCCCCTACCTTGTCTTCTGATTTATAGAAGACTTTGTGTGGAGAGCCAAGCATGCTAAGAACATCTTGGCAGGAATCACCAAAATACACTGAACGTTCAAATACCCGCATCTTGGCATCTGCTAATAGGCCAGGTCCACAACCTGCAAAAAACAAGAGAGAGGTTGTCAGGTTATGGTTAGGACCAGAGACCCTCTCTGGGGGCCCAAGAGAAGCTACTGGCTTCATGCTACATTATTAGGTCTGGCAAGGGGCAAGACTGCATGTAAGCAGAAACATCAGGTCACCAGGGCTTAAGACTGTACAAGAGATCACTATCTATTCAAAATAATGCCAGGGACTTATTCAATCCCCCACATGTGACATGAAGCTCTGAAGACTTCATTCACTTATTCATTCACTAACTATTTTATTGCCTACCATGTGCTAGGACATTGTGCTAGATGTTGAAGAAACAAAAGTGAACAAAAGCAGTGCAGTTTCTGACCAGACATGGTGGTTCACTCCTGTAATCCCAGCACTTTGGGAGGCCAAGGTGGATGGATTGTTTGAGCTCAGAGTTCGACACCAGCCTGGGCAACATGGTGATACCCTGTCTCTACAAAAACATACAATAATTAGCTGGGCATGGTGTTGGGTGTCTGTAGTCCCAGCTACTTGGGAGGCTGAGGTGGGAGGATCACTTGAGCCCGGGATGCAGAGGTTGCAGTGAGCCAAGATCACACCACTGCACTCTAGCCTGGGTGACAGAGACAGTCTCAAAAAAAAAAAAAAAAAAAAGGCAGTGCTGGCCGGGCGCGGTGGCTCACGCCTGTAATCCCAGCACTTTGGGAGGCCGAGACGGGCGGATCACAAGGTCAGGAGATCAAGACCACGGTGAAACCCCGTCTCTACTAAAAATACAAAAAATTAGCCGGGCGCGGTGGCGGGCGCCTGTAGTCCCAGCTACTCAGGAGGCTGAGGCAGGAGAATGGCGTAAACCCAGGAGGCGGAGCTTGCAGTGAGCCGAGATCGCACCACTGCACTCCAGCCTGGGCGACAGAGCGAGACTCCGTCTCAAAAAAACAAAAAACAAAAAACAAAAAACAAACAAACAAACAAAAAAGGCAGTGCTGTTTCTTCCCCATAAGCTCCATCACTGGAGCTTATGTGTGCTGGAGAAGACCTTAATCAGATCATCACACAACTATGGTAAGATGCAAAGATTTATGTTAAGAGGTACTTCTTGGCTGGGTGCGGTGGCTTCTGCCTATAATCCCAGCACTTTGGGAGGTCAAGCGGGGTGGATTACTTGAGCTCAGGCATTCAAGACCAGCCTGGGCAACATGGTGAAACCCCGGCTCTACAAAATATAATACAAAAATTAGCTAGGCGTGGTGGCACATTCCTGCAGTCCTAGCTACTTGGGAGGCTAAGGTGGGAGGATCACTTGAGCACCGGAGGCAGAGACTGCAGTGAGCTAAGATCACACCACTGCATTCCAGCCTGGGTGACAGAGTGAGACACTGTCTTTAAAAAAAAAAAACAAAAGAGGCCGGGCGCGGTGGCTCAAGCCTGTAATCCCAGCACTTTGGGAGGCCGAGACGGGCGGATCACAAGGTCAGGAGATCGAGACCATCCTGGCTAACACGGTGAAACCCCGTCTCTACTAAAAAATACAAAAAACTAGCCGGGCGAGGTGGTGGGTGCCTGTAGTCCCAACTACTCGGGAGGCTGAGGCAGGAGAATGGCGTGAACCCGGGAGGCGGAGCTTGCAGTGAGCTGAGATCCAGCCACTGCGCTCCAGCCTGGGAGACAGAGCGAGACTCCGTCTCAAAAAAAAAAAAAAAAAAAAAAAAAAAAACAAAAGAAAAGAAAAGAAAAAGAAAAAAGATACAAAAGTACTCTCAATGGTAACCCCTAATAGAGACACTGAACCTCTAAGACTGCTCTATCAACAAGTAGAGTGAAGCATGCATTACTTGACTCCCTAATTCTACAAAAACACCTGACAGAGCCCTCCAACCCAGACAAGAGCCATTATCACTCAAAAGGGACAAACGAGCTAAGTAGAGGAATAAAAGACCTTCTGATTTGCCAAAAGTTTATTCGTTGGGAAGAATCTTTAAGCTCTGACTTTTTCTAATACAACATTTCAGAAATGATTACAGTTAATGACACACACACAAACATACAGATGTAGAAGTGGTTGTAGCACAGTAATAGACACACCAACAGTAAACATTTCCCCATTTTGTGGAGGGGGAGACAAGGCGTTTTGCTCCCAGCCCCCAGCAAAAAAAAAAAGGAAGCAAAGAATCTGAGAAGGATTGTAATTCCTGGTGCCATGATAATCACTGACACCATCTTACTCAGCACAAGGCTTTACAGTTGTCAAAGTTCTCTCATGTGTAACAATCCATTTGCTATATACAGAAGGTTTAGAGAACCCAAATCTGAAATAACTAGGTACTGAGTTCAACTAACCCAAGAATCTCTATTCTCAGCAAGTATACACTGAGGGGCAAATAAAGGCTTAGGCAAGCCTGGGTGACCTATAGAACCCACCAAAAGTCCTGTCAAGCTGGACTGTGGGCCCAAAGTATCCAGTGGCCTAACACATTTCTTCAGGTGCCAGATACGTGTGGATGACAGATGGGGGCTGCAGGGAAGGAACCCTTTACAGGTGAGTCTTCTCTTTTGTCTCCCTCTGCTTGAAGTATATCTAGGTAGAATTACCCCCAGTTTCAGGCTACTTTTTAGATTGTGATTCCCCAGAGTGTATCTTTCTACAAATTATTGTGGAGACCCAGATGGCTGAACTGACTCCCTGCATTAAAACCATCACTGCAGCCATATTCCATAAGGAAGGATATGAGAAATGAGTGGGTCAAGAAACTTGTGCTTGCCACAGGAAACTCTCAGTGAAGACGATAACCCTCTGAGGCCCTGACTTAACAAATCGTTTGCCCTGCTGACAGTGTAAGCAGTGAGCAGTGTGACTGCTGGGAACGTGCTGTACAAGGTGGCAGATATAATCGGCTGGGAGTCCACCCTTAACAGGCTCCTCCTGCTGTCATCTGGGATGATTAATGACCCTGGTCCTTGACCACCCTGCTGTTTCAAGCAGTGATCCTCTTGGGCAAAAACATACTAAATCACTTGACCTTGCTGTCACATCTCAATTCTCTCAAAAACCATGGCTCATGCTGGGCGCGGTGGCTCACACCTGTAATCCCAGCACTTTGGGAGGCTGAGGCGGACAGATCACTTGATGTCAGGAGTTTGAAACTAGCCTGGTCAATATGGTGCAACCCCATCTCTACTAAAAATACAGAAACTAGCCTGGCGTGGTGGTACACGTCTGTAATCCCAGATACTTGGGAGGCTGAGGCATGAGAATTGCTTGAACCCAGAAGGTAGAGGTTGCAGTGAGCTGAGATCGTGCCACTGTACTCTAGCCTCAAAAAATAACAACGACAACAACAAAAAACCCCAAAACCACAGCTCAAGTGTGATACTCCTTTAAGTAGCTGTTCTGTGTTGGCTAGAAAAATCACATTTTAAGAAATTCTTAACCTGGAGGTTGTGAACTATCTAATCATTCACAGAAGTGGGCTCAGAGTTTATATACCAGATTCTTAATAATTAAGACCCATTTGGGAGGCTGAGGTGGGAGGACTGCTTAAGGCTAGGAGTTTGAGACCAGCCTGGGCAACACAGGGAGACCACATGTCTACAAAAAAATAGAATTAACTGAGTGTGGTGGTGATGTGTGCCTGTAGTCCCAGTTTCTTTGGAGGCTGAGGCAGGAGGATTCCTTGTACCCAGGAGTTAAAGGCTGCACTTAGCTATGATGGTGCCACCACATTCCAGTTTGGGTGACAGCGGGAGACCATGTCTCAAATAAAGAAAAAAGCAGCAAAAAAACCCCCCAAAAAAACAAAAAAAAAAACCCAATGCCTCAGAGACTGATGCAGGAAAACAAATGCTGGTTGGTTAGGCTATGAGCTCCATGAAGGTTCTCAGCTATCTTTATGGGAACAAACTCCACACTGAAGCTCCCAGTCCCGTTAAGCACAATTCACAACCAAAAGCAGCCGACATTGGCCAGGCATGGGAAAGTCACAAAATGAGGCATGGATCCTGGAGGGACCAGCTACTGAAGGTGACAACTCTTTTTTTCTTTTTTTTGTAAGATGAGGTTTCGCTCTTGTTGCCCAGGCTAGAGTGCAATGGCGCTATCTCGGCTCACTGCAACCTCCGCCTTCCAGGTTCAAGCGATTCTCCCATCTCAGCCTTCTGAGTAGCTGGGATTACAGGCACGCATTACCACGCTTGGCTAATTTTTGTATTTTTAGTAGATGGGGTTTCATCATATTGGTCAGGCTGGTCTTGAACTCCTGACCTCAGGTAATCCGCCTGCCTTGGCCACCCAAAGTGCTGGGATTACAGGCATGAGCCACCACGCTTGGCCAACTCTGTCTTTTCGTTGTTGTTGTTGTTGCTCATGGTTGGCAAAACTCTTGACAAAGTGTGGCCAAACCACAATTCAACAAGTCCCGTCTGCTTGCCTACGTTGAGAACTTAGCATTAAGGGTAGAAAAAGGGAGCCAGGCATGGTGGTGCGTGCCTGTAGCCTACTCAGGAGGTTAAGGCAGGATTGTTTGAGTCCAGGAGTTCAAGGCCACAGTATTCCACTGCAGCACACAGGCCTCGGCAATACAGGGAGAAAAGCTGGGTGTAGCGGCTTGCACCTGTAATCCCAGCACTTTGGAAAGCCAAGGAGGGAGGATTGATTGAGCCCGGGAGTTCAAGACCATTCTGGGTAACACAGAAAGACCCATCTCTACATGCACAAAAATTAACTGGGCATGGTAGCACATACCTATGGTCCTAGCTACTTGGGAGGCTTAGGTGAGATCACTTGAGCCCAGGAGTTTTGAGGCTGCAGTAAGCTATGATCACACCACTGCACTACAGCCTGGATGACAGAATGAGACCATCTCTTTTAAAACAAAACAAAACAAAAGGTAGAAAAAAGGGGAGAGCTGGCCAGGTGCAGTGGCTCATGCCTGTAATCCAGCACTTTGGGAGGCCGAGGCGGGTGGATCATGAGATCAGGAGTTCGAGACCAGACCAACATGGTGAAACCCCGTCTCTACTAAAAATACAAAAATTAGCTGGGTGTGGTAATGCGCGCCTGTAATCCTAGCTACTTGGAAGGCTGAGGCAGGAGAATTGCTTGAATCTGGGAGGCAGAGGTTGCAGTGAGCTGAGATCGCACCACTGCACTCCAGCCTCAGCGACAGAGCAAGACACTGTCTCAAAAAAAAGAAAAAAAAGAAAAAGGGGAGGCCGGGCGCGGTGGCTCAAGCCTGTAATCCCAGCACTTTGGGAGGCCGAGACGGGCGGATCACGAGGTCGGGAGATCGAGACCATCCTGGCTAACACGGTGAAACCCCGTCTCTACTAAAAAAATACAAAAAACTAGCCGGGCGAGGTGGCGGGCGCCTGTAGTCCCAGCTACTCGGGAGGCTGAGGCAGGAGAATGGCGTGAACCCGGGAGGCGGAGCTTGCAGTGAGCTGAGATCCGGCCACTGCACTCCAGCCTGGGCGACAGAGCGAGACTCTGTCTCAAAAAAAAAAAAAAAAAAAGAAAAAGGGGAGAGTAGTAGCACTGCAACCCACAGGATGCATCTTCAGGAAACATTTGGGAACTGCCACGAAGCTATATAAGCACACAGCAGGCCTATGTGCATGCTGAGAAAAGCAGTGCTGTTGCTTATTAAGATTTGCTAATTAAAAACTATGTCCAGTCCCTTGATAAAACTAAACAAAAGCTTTAACCATAAACATCTGCATAATTTGCCTTCTACCAACTATGTGGCAATGGACTGAATGCTTTTGTTCCCCTAAAATTCATATGTTGAAATCCTAACCCCCAAAGTGATGGTATTAGGAGGGGAGGGCTTTGGGAGGTGATTACATTATGGAAGCAGAGACCTCAGGATTGAGATCAGTGCCATTACAAAACAGACTCCACGGAGTTAGCTAGCCCCTTGCACCATATGAGGAAGTCTCTTCTATGAACTAGACTGCAGGTGCATCCAGATACTGAATCTGCCAGTGCTTTGATCTTGGACTTCCCAGCCTCCAGAACTGTAAGAAATACATTTCTGTTGTTTAGCAGCCACTCAGTTTATGGTATTTTGTTACAGCAGCCTGAATGGACTAAGACACATCCTAAATACATGGGATTTTAGACTGTCTCAACATAGGTATAATGGGGAATGTACCAACCTCAAAGCCAGTCACTGACCTGCAGCAAGTAGCCGAAGTCGTAAACCTGCAGGTCCAGTTCCATCTCGAAGAACATCTACACTCTCAGCATACACATTGCCCAGGAAACAGCTCAGAGGCATTATGGGAGCCCTGGGGACAGGCACAGAATGAGCAGAGGCTTGGTTCTTTCTCCTAGGCAGCCCAGGCCTTAGCATGAAACTCATGCTCCTTACACTTACTTGGTATCCTGTAGGCTGTTGCCACTGTAGATATACATTCGTTTTACAGTTGCTCCATGGGGTATCTGGAGAGAAGCCAGGCCATGGGCAAAATTGGGCTGCAAACAAAGGTCAAGAGTTTTACTTAGGGCACTACAGGTCATGGGACTCAGGCTCTGGTCTTCCCTGTCACTCATGGTCTTCAAGAGCTGCTCAGGTCAAAGGGTCAAAGCACATCCTCAAATCTGGCTCTCTGGCTCTGGGTCAGTAAACTCCCCAAAACCATGCAAGTCCACCTTTAATTCTGCTTGGTTTTCCTTTCCTTTTCTTTTTTTTTTTTTTTTTGAGACAGAGTCTCACTCTGTTGCCCAGGCTGGAGTACAGTGGCATGATCTCAGCTCACTGCAACCTCCACCTCCCGAGTTCAAGTGATTCTCCTGCCTCAGCTTCCCGAGTAGCTAGGACTATAAGCATGCACCACCACAACCGGCTAATTTTTTGAGATGGAGTCTTGCTCTGTCACCTAGGCTAGAGTGCAGTGGCACAATCTCGGCTCACTGCAAGCTCCGCCTCCCAGGTTCATGCCATTCTCCTGCCTCAGCCTCCTGAGTAGCTGGGACTACAGACGCCCACTACCATGCCCAGCTAATTTTTTTGTATTTTTAGTAGAGACAGAGTTTCACCATGTTAGCCAGGATGGTCTCGATCTCCTGACCTCATGATCCGCCCACTTCGGCCTCCCAAAGTGCTGGGATTACAGGCGTGAGCCACTGTGCCCGGCCTTTTTTTTTTTTTTTTTTTTTTTTTAAATATTTTTGGTAGAGACAGGGTTTCACCATGTTGGCCAAGCTGGTCTCCAACTCCTGACCTCAAGTGATCCTCCCGCCTTGGCCTCCCAAAGTGCTGAGATTACAAGCGTGAGCCACCACACCCGGTCAGTTTTCCTTTTCTTCATAGGGGAAAATGCAGAAATGCTTCCTTAATTAAAATAAGCATTATGAGGCCGGGCGCGGTGGCTCAAGCCTGTAATCCCAGCACTTTGGGAGGCCGAGACGGGCGGATCACGAGGTCAGGAGATCGAGACCATCCTGGCTAACACAATGAAACCCCGTCTCTACTAAAAATACAAAAAAATTAGCCGGGCGAGGTGGCGGGCGCCTGTAGTCCCAGCTACTTGGGAGGCTGAGGCAGGAGAATGGCGTAAACCCGGGAGGCGGAGCTTGCAGTGAGCCGAGATAGCGCCACTGCACTCCAGCCTGGGCGACAGAGCGAGACTCCGTCTCAAAAAAAAAAAAAAAAAAAAAAAAAAGCATTATGAAAGCTTATCATTTTCACAGCCCTAAGAATGAATGAAATATCTGCAAAAATAAAGGTAATTGAAAATCCAGAGGATGAAATCTCCAGATTCTAGGTAACCAGGAAAACTGCTGATTAGGAGTTTGAAAATAAGGAATGAATGAACTTATCTCTGAAAAGTGAGCCTGACCTCACTCCATGGTGGCAAATATCCTCTTCCTGGGAATGCCAGCCTGAGCATTGTTCTTCCTCTGTCAGTCCCACCCACTCTGCCCCTTCCTTGTCCCGTAAAGAGCTCAAATACATGGAAACCAAAGAAAGTCTGCCTATCTAATACCCACTCCTCTATCCCCATCCCATGACACCGTCTGCTGAGCCATACCACACAGACACTGGGCAACAAACACCAGGGGACAGGAAGGGCTAACCTCATACTTTGGAGCCTCGGTCCATGAGTCTAACTGAAAAGAGAAAGACAGTCCTCTGAAGTTGAGATGGAAGAGCTGCTCAGCGGAGTTGTACACTGTTGGGGGTGGGGGAGAAGAAAATAACATGGTTGACTGGCATCTGAAATGGCTAACATAAACCAGCCTGGCAGGGAGTGATGACTGACAACACCTTCCTTGTGGCTTGTTTCTGAACTGACCTACTGAGTTGAAAACAAGGGGGAGGATCTTTCCTTCACACCCAAGTACCAACCCCACAATCCTATGGGAGCCTGACTCCAGCAAGTGGGGTGGGATGGCACTACTGGGCAGGTTTATTGCTATGAACTGCCACTGATGACCAGAGGAATCAGATGGACTTGGCTTACCTCCAGGATGGGTTGCGCCAAAAGACTGGTCAATCTGTTCAATGGTAGGAGCTATGGCCTGAGAATTAAAATGCACGCCACTGAAAAACAAAAATATTTTTTAATACTAGGCTTCACAAGATGGGCTCACAGATCATGTGAGATGATAGTAGCTGGGAGAGTTATTTTTAAGATGCAGGCAGGTGAGTCTCTAATTATATCAAAATACAAAGTTTAATTAGAGAACTTTTAAATAAGAGAATGAGGTCAGAAGAAGGTCAATTCTCATGAGGCTGATACACACAGTTGATCCTCTGGGGCTTTAAGACACCAGTGACTCTTAAGAAGAGGGTAGAGAAGAGAAGCCACCAGACTCTGAGGTATGAAAGCCCCAGTAAAACTAAAAGACAACCAGAACCTGCAGGGGCCAGTGGTACCACACATTTGCTTGTCTACTCCTCTATCAGCAAAACTGCCTGAGCCTGCCCCAGGAATCAGGTCCTCTTCACACCCTCAAAAAGGGAAAGGGAAGCCAGTTAAGGAGACTTACTGAAAGGAGTATTCTATTGCTTGAACCCAGGAGGCAGAGGCTGCAGTGAGCCGAGATGGCGCCACTGCACTCCAGCCTGGGCGACAGAGAGAGACTCCGTCTCAAAAAAAAAAAAAAAAGAAAGGAGTATTCTAGATTTTTAGATGGGGCATGCTGCCTTGCCATAATGGGGGATCAACAACTTTGGATTGTGCATGTCATTCCCGCTGTAATTCTAAAAAGTACATTAGAGCTCTAAAATGGTGGTCTCTTTGGCATTCTCTTCAGCATAGGATTTGGAGTCAGACCTATCTGGTTTGTACCACCTCTATTACTCATGAAAACATGAAAAGAGGTGATAAGAGAGGCTGTCAGGGGGAGGGCAGCTATGACCGAGGAGATTCTCATATCACCTCTGAGCTGAGGTCTGGCTTTGTTGAGTGGATTAAGTTAGATGACATATACGTGAAGTGTTAAACACATCACGTATTCTTAATGAGGTTTACTTCTCTTCTCCAGGAAACTGAGCAGGCTTGAAGGTTGCCTCAGGAAATCATGGCACCAGGCTATAATTCACATCTGTGACAGATGTGAATCTTTACTAACTTAACGAAGGTAGTATATATGGACTGTCTATACCAAGTGTGACATATACCAGCAGGGGAGAAAACTTACCAATATTTTAACTTTACTTTAGTCAAATCATACACTTCGATCACCTAAAAAAAAGTTTAAGAGTTGTCAATGCTCTGAAGGTGATGAGAGACTAAAAACAATTAAAAATACATTTATAGAATAACTAGTAAAAAAAAAAAATCTATTACTAATAGAAATTTTATGGAAACACTGCATGTTGTCTTTTGTTCTCATTTAAAATTTTTAAAAAAACTTTTTGTAGAGATAGAATCCTAGCAAAACTAAAAGACTATGTTGCCCAGGCTGGTCTCAAACTCCTGGGTTCATATGATTCTCCTGTTTTAGCCTTCCAAAGTGCTGGGATTACAAGCATGAGCCACCACGACAGTCCTTTGTTCTCATTTTGAAACTGAGGAGAAAACACACAGCATAACCTCCTCGCCCTCTCCTAGTGGACTGCTCAACAGATGTCCATGGATGCTCTGGGTCAAGGCTCTTACATGCAATCCACTCCTGGGTCAGGCTGGAGCACACACCACCCTATAGGACAATGATCTCTTCCACAGACATGAAGCTTGTTAAGGCTCTGCTTTGGACACTAAGCTCCCTTCCTCCCATCTCATACTTTGCTGCATTTTAAAACCCAGGTCAGGTTGCTTTTGAAAATAGCTTATTTTCGCTGGGCACAGTGGCTCACGCCTGTAATCCTAGCACTTTGGGAGGCCCAGGTGGGTGGATCACATGAGGTCAGGAGTTCCAGACCAGCCTGACCAACATGGTGAAACCCTGTCTCTACTAAAAATACAAAAATGAGCTGGGTATGGTGGCACACGCCTGTAATCCCAGCTACTCAGGAGGCTGAGGCAGGAGAACTGCTTGAACCCGAGAGTTGGAGCTTGCAGTGAGCCGAGATCACACCACTTGCCCTCCAGCCTGTGCGACAGAGTGAGATGGATGGATGGATGGATGGAAGGATGGCAGGGAGGGAGGGAGGGAGGGAGGGAGGGAGGAAGGAAGGAAGCTTATTTTGAAGTTGATTTTGTTTACAAAACAAAAAGATGGAGGGGGAGGTCTATCCCGTTAGAAAGCAAGCCATAGTATTTGTCACACAAGTGTGACAGTATTCAGTTATGTCCCTGATGAAGAGGATCTGGTTGAAACAAGAAAGCCTCAGGACCTTTGTGAAGCTTGCTCTTTAACGGGTTCAGCCTCAGATGAAATTCAAAGAACTCAGGGCAGGGCAGAGATAAAGGAAAAGGCATCACCTAACACTCCGCCATCAGTGGTGCCAAGTAATAAGCACTATGAAGTCCTCCATGCAATGGTGTCAAGGGTTTGGCAGCCAGCAGCACAAGTAGGGGCTCAGAGCACCATCTACCATCCTCCAGCTGGGAGGTTTGGCTCTCATTGTGGAGACACAAGCAGAGCTGGCTCAATATGTTTGTCCTGCCAATCTGACCCTGATTGTAGAAGAGGCTGTGGGGCATTGTATGCAGGACTATCTGGCACTGCCACAGAAACTGAGACATAATAGATAGTAGGTTCACTTTTGGCCAGAGACCCTATCCGTAACTTTATTTAGAGACCACAACACTGAACCAAATTGGAAACTTCTTGCCTACAATGTAGCTCTTTTGATCCTATATGCTAGAAAGAACTGCTCCCTCTGCTAGGCCATCACAGCACTGGAATGAACCCTTTCCTCCCTACTTGTGTATTCTATTAACTGGTCCACTAAGTTAAGCCCCTTGAGGGACTCATTAATTTGCATAGGGAAGGTGTTCAATTCATGTTAGGCAATTCTGCCTGGTGTGAAGCTTGAAAGCATGAAAAGAAGTGCCAGAAGGGGCTGTGGAAGGAAGGGCAGGGGAACAGCTATGATTCAGAAGATAGCCACTGTTCCCTTCAGAATATCTGGGCATGGGAGTATACCATGCCAAACTGGCATGCCATTTTACTGAGGCTCGTCTAGCAGAGGGCCTCTACCTTCAGCCAGAAGGCTCATAGCAGGCGCAGGCACTCACCTCCCTCACTTCTATCCCTACAGCTGGCCAATCATCCCCCAAAGCTTCCCACCACCCGCCCTGTGCAAGTGAGACTGCACGATATTCCTCCTGTATCACTGGCACCCCACCTGCCAACAGCCATATGGATCCAACACATATAGGTGCTTCGACCCTGCCTGATCAACAGGAAAAGAGTGGACCAGAGCTAATCACAGGGCACGAAGCAGTACTTGTGGCAATGGACCCAGAGTGCTGGCCACCCTGGAGTCCTTCATGTCACCAGGAGCATGAATAAGCAGATTTCATCTCTTGGAGCTTGCTGCACTACAGGGACAAGCCCCTGGGAAGGTTAAAACCCATAATTTTCCACCTCTGGGCTACAGAAGCTCCTGATTTCCCCAGAGGGGATGAGATGTGGCAGCAGCCAAGATAAAAATGGAAAAGACAGGCCGGGCGCGGTGGCTCAAGCCTGTAATCCCAGCACTTTGGGAGGCCGAGATGGGCGGATCACGAGGTCAGGAGATCGAGACCATCCTGGCTAACACGGTGAAACCCCGTCTCTACTAAGAAATACAAAAAATAGCCGGGCGAGGTGGCAGCGCCTGTAGTCCCAGCTACTCGGGAGGCTGAGGCCGGAGAATGGCGTGAACCCGGGAGGCGGAGCTTGCAGTGAGCTGAGATCCGGCCACTGCACTCCAGCCTGGGCTACAGAGCGAGACTCCGTCTCAAAAAAAAAAAAAAAAAAAAAAAAAAAAAAAAAAAAAAAAAAAAAAAATGGAAAAGACAGGTGGCTGTAAAGGTTGTGACTTATAAAGCCTCATTCCACAGGGCTGTCTCTCTTAGGCTTGAGGCAGGGGGTGGGGAGCAACTGTAGGAGGCAGCATCAGAAGAGGCGGATTCTCAAGGTGTTGGATGGAAGGGCAGGAAGACAGGTCAGGTCACGCTGGTGCCAACCAAAAACATCTGGGTGATTACTTGCTCAGTTTCCAGAAGACTCAGGCAGGACCCCAGTCTCTCCTTCATGGGGATCCCACAGAAAGCAGAAGAGGATTGCCGGTTCGATTTTATCTCCTTTCCTATCCAAAGGTACTTCCCATTCCTCACACTTCTGTACATTTCTTCAGCTTTTCTCATTTATTTCCCAGACCCATCAACAGAGCCTAAGTGGTCAGCTACCACATATTGTCAATATTGAGTTAAAAGCCTGGCATCAGGTAGCCTACTTATCCTCTCTGTCCCTCGGTTGTCTTGCTAGTAAACAGTTCCTACTCACAGGTGTGTTAGGATTAAATTAGAAAATGCGTGTGAAACACCCAGCCATGTGCCTAGTATGTATACTAAGCACTCACTAAACATATGACATTGTCTTCACCATGCTGTGATTCTATGGGCTGCTGGCCATCCCTTTTGTTGCCCATTTAGGTTACTTCCAGCTTCTCATTACCATGAAATGCCATTACCTTCCCCCAGTGTTTCTGGGTTACATTTTCTAAAGTGGACTTTTACCAAGTCAAAGGGAAATGACTACTTGTAAAGGCATTTCCATGTTACTAGATTAATTTCCCCCCAATTAGTGATTATGCCATATTGATGATCATCCTCTGCCCTTTCCCAGTGTGGAACTTCTGGCCATGAAGACAGGATAGAATGAGGAATTCTAATTCCACATACTGATTTTCTTTCCACATTCTGTTTTCTCTCCTTAGCAGTTCACTTGTGACATGGATGATGAGAACTGGGAAGTACCCAAGTCTTTTGGAAAGGCTACTCCGTAACCCAAGGACAACAACTCTGGCATGCCACTGCCCAGGGCCCATTCAACCTCATGACTTTGAGGCATGACTCTGGTGTCACATGACTAACCTGTGAGGCCCAGGCATTTATAAACAGAGTATATATAAACAGACTGGGCTGGGTACGGTGGCTCACGCCTGTAATCCCAACACTTTGGGAGGCCAAGGCAGGTGGATCACGAGGTCAAGAGATCGAGACCAGCCTGGCCAACATGGTGAAACCCTGTCTCTACGAAAAACACAAAAAATTAGCCGAGCGTGTTGGCACGCACCTGTAGTCCCAGCTACTCAGGAGGCTGAGGCAGGAGAATTGCTTAAACCTGGGAGGCAGAGGTTGTAGTGAGCCAAGATTGCCCCACTGCATGCCAGCCTGGGCAACAGAGCGAGACTCTGTCTCAAAAAAAAAAAAAAAAAAAAGACTGGGCTGGGCACGGGGGCTCATGCCTGTAATCCCAGCACTTTGGGAGGCTGAGGCGGGCAGATCACAAGGTCAAGAGTTCGAGACCAGCCTGGTCAACATGGTGAAACCCCGTCTCTACTAAAAATACAAAAAATTAGCCAGGTGTGGTGGTGTGCACCTGTAGTCCCAGTTACTCAGAAGGCTGAGGCAGAAGATTGCTTGAACCCAGGAGGTGGAGGTTGCAGTGAGCCAAGATTGAGCCACTGCACTCCAGCCTGGGTGAAAGAGCTAGACCTCATCTCAAACAAAACAAAATAAAACAAAAAAATAGACTGGACTGAAACAGGTATTAGCAAATTGCACTCAAATGCCAATTAAGATAGCCCCACATATTAGTAAGTTGTTTTATTACATTTCCTCCTCAGGGTTAAAGAATCAACTCATTGCTGGTGGTGTTAACCCAAGCCCCAGCATTCTAGGAAGAACAGTTTCCATTTTCTAACCAAGTTACAGTGTTTGACAAAAGAATAAAGTAAAACTATCTTGTTTTCCTGGACATGAAAGCCCCTTCCCCACAGCATGTTTCCCAAATCTTCAACACTCTTTCACCTTCCCCTCTGGAGCCTGGGAAAGCAGCTCTTCCCAGCCTCTTTTTGACCATCCCAACCACTTCCATTTTCCCTCTTTTTAGGGGAACGGGCACAGCTTCAGTTCCCTACATTGTAGTGATCTCTGAACTAAAGAAGTCCACACCTACTTATAAGTTTTTGAAACATCTCACAATAGCACATACTAATCAGCTCCAGAAAGACTGGCCCAGCTGGACATGAAACATTAGTTGTCATTTATAGTTACCTTAAGTCTCTGATTGAAAGCATCAAACAGTAGTTTGATCCCGTCCTGAGTCAGGTTAAGAATGAGGTCATGGCTTAGAGGAGACTACAAAACAAAAATAAAACACATTCTGAGTAACTGATTTATTCACCGAACACCTACTGAAAGCCTTACAATATAAATGCAACACACAGGGAATATCTAAGTGCAGGCAGTCCCTCTCTCCTCCAGCTAATGATGCTTGGAAACCAGAAAAAAACTGCTGCATGAATACATGGTGTTTTTTTACTTCTAGCCTGCAGCTGCTGTTTCTTAATATCGGATGAAAAGAGCCTCTCCCTTCTGGGCTTGAGTAAAAATACCTGGGAAAAGGGACAAAGTTATATGAGTATACAGGTCATTTTCCTTTCAGGATCCAGGGTCCACATATGCGGTATGAAGTTCATTGCCATCGAACCTACAGAGCAGTTGGTGAGGAATACACGTCATGTGAAAAAGCCTAGTCCAGGATCTAAACTCAGTAGATACTGCTTACGCCTATCAGCTGAACCTACATCCATTCACACTCGGGCTGTTCGTACCATCCACAGGCAACACATTTTTATTCTTTGATGGTTTAGATCAAATTCTAGGACAAAGAAATATACTGTGATCTGATTATGAGATGACCCTCTTATCCCTCTTCTCTCTCCCACCAACCTCCCATCCCATTTCATATGTGCTTCTTCCTGAAAAGCCTAAATCTAAGATCTAAAGAGTCACATTTCTGCATTTGCCCCCTCTGAATCCTGGGGGAGGGGAGTAGCAGAACAAAGCAGTGAATAGAACCCTGGTGACCTTAGGTAACTCTCCAAACTTCTCTAAGCTCTGGTTTCTTCATAGGAATACCTTCATCCCTTCCCTCCAGGGTTGCTAGGAGGACAGAGACAGTAGGTCAGAAAACACCTAGCCCAATACCGAGCACACAGCACTCTCCTCTTGTGCCTGCCCCATCTGCGTCTTTCTGGTCCAATTCAATTAATTCAAGGATTCAATGTCTGAAGATTCTCCACAGCCCTGATCGAGGCTGCCCAATAGTAGAAAGAAAAACACCATCTAAAACCCCACCCTTCTTTAACACATAGCTGCTCAAAATATTTAGTTTCTTTCTTTTTTTTTTTTTTTTAGATGGAGTATTGCTCTGTTGCCCAGGCTGGAGTGCAGTGGTACAATCTCACTCACTGCAAGTTCCGCCTCCTGGGTTCACGCCATTCTCCTGCCTCCGCCGCCTGAGTAGCTGAGACTACAGGCGCCCGCCACCACGGCCAGCTAATTTTTTTGTATTTTTAGTAGAGACGGGGTTTCACTGTGTTAGCCAGGATGGTCTCGATCTCATGACCTCGTGATCCACCTGCCTCGGCCTCCCAAAGTGCTGGGATTACAGGTGTGAGCCACTGCGCCCAGCCAAAAGTTTAGTTTCTTTATAGAGCTTCTCAAGTTAGACAAAGTGAATGATGGAGATATGGCTATCAGAGACAAAGACACAGGCTGGAAGGCCACAAGTCACTGCTGGTGTTGGCCTTATTGGAGAAATTCTCTCCTAAGAGTCTTTTGGGATTAGTGCAGGTTGCTTCCTTCCATCCCAATGATCCCCACAAGGCAGCAGGCCCAGGTAGTACCATCATGCTTGACAAAAACTAAAGGAAGAATGTTATAATTTTCTAGTAGGTCTATATGAATGTCTAAACCATTAGGTCTCAAGCAAGATAATGGAACAATGAACTCTGACCTTGGATTACCAGTATCAACCCAGAACACAAAGTTCCATTTTGGAGAGAGCCATTCCATGGAAGTAAGCAGAGTGAAGCAACATTTTAGTCTCTCAGGAATCTTGCTTGGAGGAGGAATGTGCCAGGATCTGGATTTTCCTATACTTTCCCAAGATCTGATCTTTTTTTTTCCCTGGCATTGTTATAATTCAGGACATAACCTAGCAATTTTCAAAAGCAATCAAATTACTCTCAGAGTCAATGTTTTATTAAACTTTATATCTCTAAAACCAAAATACACATGTACTATGTGGCATTTAAGCAGGTTCTTCCAGTAACTTAGCTGTCCTCCATATGAAGCAGTTCAGAAAAAGCATCTGCTACTAGTTAATACCTTATCCCTCTAAGAAAGATGGGATGTACTTGACATTTCATTTCCAAGGTGTGATTTGCATACAGACAAGAAGATATTTCTGAAACGTTTAATGCAGACAAAATGTTTTCTGCATTTGGGAAACAAAGAGACAAATGGGTAAGGAAGGGAAGAAAGTAGGCAGAAGAAGAGAACAGGACCCAAATTAAAGAAGCATCACATTGGTTCAGTGCGGTGGCTCATGCCAGCACTTTGGGAGGCTGCGGCAGGTGGAATGCTTAAGGCCAGGAGTTTGAGACCAGCCTGGCCAACATGGTGAAACCGCATCTCTGCTAAAAATACAAAAATTAGCCAGGCATGGTGGCATATGCCTATAATCGCAGGTACTCAGGAGGCTGAGGCAGGAGAATTGCTTGAGCCTGGGAGGTGGAAGTTGCACTGAGCCGAGATCGTGACACTGCACTCCAGCCTGGGTGACACAGCGAGACTCTGTCTCAAAAACAAACAAACCCAAAGATTATTCTATTATCAAGAAACTATACTGTTTTACAGAAAGATAACTAGATTACTTATTAATATGCCACAACTCTCATGAATTACAAATGAGAAAAGCAGAGATCTAAATCAGGATTCAGACTCAAAACTCCCTTTTTTTTTTTTTTTGAGACAGGGTCTTGCTGTGTCACCTAGGCTGAAGTGCAATGACACAATCATACCTCACTGCTCATAATCCTCCCACCTCAGCCTCCCGAATAGCCAGGATTATAGGCGTGCGCCATCACTCCAGGTTAATTTTTAATTTTTAATTTTTTGTAGAGATGGGGAATTACTATGTTGCCCTGGCTGGTCTCAAACTCTTGGACTCAAGCAATCTTCCTGCCTCGGCCCTCCCAAAGTGTTGGGGTTAGTGGTGTGAGCCACGGTGCCTGGTCAAACCCATATTTGCTAATGTGTTAAAGTTGTTTAGAAGATATTGGGGGAAATCAGCTTAATGCTAGCACTGTTTATACCCAAATATTGGAATAACAAACAATGATGGTGGTGATATAAGAAATAAATTTTGGTGAAAACCCCGTCTCTACTAAAAATACAAAAAATTAGCTGGGTGCGGTGGCGGGCGCCTGTAGTCCCAGCTACTCAGGAGGCTGAGGCAGGAGAATGGCGCCAACCCAGGAGGCGGAGCTTGCAGTGAGCCGAGATCACACCACTGCACTCCAGCCTGGGCAACAGAGTGAAGACTCCGCTTCAAAAAAAAAAAAAAGAAAAGAAAAAAGAAAAAAATTTTGGCTGGTCATGGTGGCTCACACCTGTAATCCCAGCACTTTGGGAGGCCGAGGCGGGCGGATCACAAGGTCAGGAGATTGAGACTACGGTGAAACCCTGTCTCTACTAAAAATACAAAAAATTAGCCGGGCGCGGTTGTGGGCGCCTGTAGTCCCAGCTACTCGGGAGGCTGAGGCAGGAGAATGGTGTGAACCCGGGAGGCGGAGCTTGCAGTGAGCCGAGATCGCGCCACTGCACTCCAGCCTGGGCGACAGAGCGAGACTCCGTCTCAAAAAAAATAAAATAAAATAAAATAAATAAATAAAATTAATGAGAATCCACTTTGGCATTGAGAATTCACACTGGTTCAAGAAACCTTGCGCACTCCTACAAGTCCTCTGTTCTGTCACAGGCACCACATGAATACTCAAGCACTTGCTTGGAGACTAAGCATGTGTTCTCTCAGATCTCTCACCTGAGGGTCTCACTAGGCTGGTAGAGGGGTACAACATGGCAGAATGTAATCTCTGGGTATAGGTAACAGGCTCAATTCGACTCTGCTCCAAGCCAAACTGAGAAGCCTCTCAGAAATTTTGCCCACCTATAATTTATAACATTCTTCATGTCAGAAATAAGCTGTCATCTGTTTGCTTTAGGATCTGAAACTAATTGGAACAAATAGAACTGAAATAATCAAACTAGTATTCAAAGGGTCTCAGAGAAGTCATTGAGGACATCCTTTAGCCTCTGTAGGCTCAAAACTATTCCCTGAGGCTTGTGACACATAGGACACCACAAAGGCTGTTCAACATGGCGGCACATGGTCTGTGTCACAGAACTGCAGATTTCGGAGAGTCCAGTGGTGGGAAGACTACACTTTGAGAGAGATAAAGGGGTGAATTATATCTGTTTCCTTTCAAATCTGGTATGCTGTGCTCGCTAGAGATCTGCACTACAACAATCCTGAACACAAACTAACCAACAAAGCAGAAAAGACAATTTTAAACACGGAAGTGGACGGTAAGCACCCTAAAAGACCAGCGACAGCCTCTGAAGCAACCTACCACTGAAAAGTCCCTGTTTAAGGGCCTGTAGGCAAGTTGAGCACAGGTGAAACACAGGTTCAATTATTACTGCTCTTCCAAACCTAGCTGCACTAGATAATCAAGAGCAAAAGTTTCAGAATCAAAGAAAAGGTACTTGATAACTGGCTGGTGCTAGAGATTCTCCCATTCGAACACAGCTATCCTTGCCAGTCAGCCTTTCCCAAAGCATCAGCTCTGGAAGTGACTCACTGCCGAGGGATGCTATTTCAATAAACAAATCAGCCACCACTCACCTGTTCACTGTAGAGAACCTGGACGTTTTTGATGATGCGACAGTGCTTCTGAAGAATGGCTACTGCCTGAGCCAGAGGCATTCCTGAAATAAAGCAAGAAACCTGTGTGGTTATTTTGGCTATACATTTATTGACATCTACCACTTCACTAGGCACTGGTCCCTATAGTAAAGCCTGGGGATGTTTAGGGGCTACTAAGGTCTACAGATACATGAGTAAATAAGAGTTCAATAAGCAGTAAGAGCTACAATAAAGTTAAGCAGCAAGCACTAAGAGAATACTTGGACTGTGCACAGGTGTCCAACTCTTTGAATGCAAGGACTCTTTTGCTTATCTGTGGTGGTGGATATCACAAAAATCATGCATGGGCCAGGCATAGTGGCTTATGCCTGCAATCTCAGCACTTTGGGAGGCCAAGGCGGGAGGATCACTTGAGGTCGGGCATTCAAGACCAGCCTAGTCAACATGGTGAAACCCCGACCTTTTGGCTTCCCTGGGCCACAATGGAAGTCTTGAGTCACACATAAAAGAGACTAACACTAATGATAGTTAATAAGCTTTAAAAAAATAAAAATGTAAAATGTAAAAAAGGTCCATGCATCTTTTTTTTTTTTTTTTTTAAGATGGAGTTTTGCTCTGTTGCCCAGGTTGAGTGCAGTGGCATGATCTTGGATCACTGCAACCTCCGCCTCCCAGGTTCAAGCATTTCTCCTGCCTCAGCCTCCTGGGTAGCTGGGGCTGGGACTACAAGTGTAGCCACCTCACCCAGCTAACTTTTTTTTTTTTTTTTTTTTTACTTGGGGTCAGGAGTTCGAAACCAGCCTGGCCAACATGGTGAAATGCTGTCTCTACTAAAAATACAAAAATTAGCTGAGCGTGGTGGTACACGCCTATAGGACCAGCTACTCAGAAGGCTGAGGCAGGAGAATCACTTGAACCTGGAAGGCAGAGGTGGCAGTGAACCAAGATCATGCCATTGCACCCCCAGCCTAGGTGACAGATCGAGACTCTGTCTCAAAAAAAAAAAAAAATTGTGACAGGGGCTGGGTGCAGTGGCTCACGCGAACCTGTAATCCCAGCACTTTGGGAGGCCAAGGTGGGTGGATCGCTTAAGCTCAGCAGTTCGAGACCAGCCTGGGCAACAGGATGAAACGCTGTCTCTACAAAAAATCAAAAAAATTAGCCAGGCAGCCGGGCACAGTGGCTCACGCCTGTAATCCCAGCACTTTGGGAGGCCGAGGCGGGCAGATCACAAGGTCAGGAGATCCAGACCATCTTGGCTAATACGGCGAAACCCTGTCTCTACTGAAAAAAACAAACAAACAGAAAAAAAACAAAAACAAAAAATTAGCCGGGCGTGGTGGTGGGTGCCTGTAGTCCTGTAGCTACTTGGGAGGCTGAGACAGCAGAATGGCATGAACCTGGGAGGCAGAGCTTGCAGTGAGCCGAGATTGCACCACTGCACTCCAGCCTGGGTTAGAGTGAGACTCTACCTCAAAAAAAGAAAAAAAAATTAGCCAGGCATGATGGTGTGCCCCTGTAGTCCCAGCTACTCAAGAGGCTGAGGTGAAAGGATGTCTTGAGCTTGGGAGGTGGAGGCTGTACTCTGGCCTGGGTGACAGATCCAGATGCTGCCTCAGGAGGAAAAAAAAAAAAAGCGACAGGGTGAGGCATTCCTGAATATCTAACTCTTAACACTTGGTTCTTTAACTCATGGCCCATTATAAGCAGATTTACATATGCCTCCAGTTTAAGTAATCCAAATTCCAATGACATCTCCAACATTCTAAGGACTCACCGAGACCATCAAAAAGTTTGTTTCCAGGCTGGGTGCGGTGGCTCACGCCTGTAATCCCAGCACTTTGGGAGGCTGAGGCGGGCGGATCACGAGGTCAGGAGTTTGAGATCAGCCTGGCCAGCTTGGTGAAACCCCGTTTCTACTAAAAATACAAAAAAAAAAAAAAAAAAAAAAAATTCAGCTGGGCATGGTGGTGCGTGCCTGTAGTCCCAGCTACTCGGGAAGCTGAATCAGGAGAATTGCTTAAATCTGGCAGGCAGAGGTTGCAGTGAGCTGAGATCCCACCACTGCACTCCAACCTTGGTGACAGAGTGAGACTCCATCTCAAAAAAAAAAAAAAAAAATTGTTTCCAGAGTCCATTATAATTTAAACAAGTAGAAACACACATAGAGACAGGTCCTGGACAATCAAAAAACAAAGACTAATAGTTAAATGAATTTGAAAACAGTGTGTCTGCTGTTCACCACTCTCTGGATGCCTTGTACCCTGCTCAGAGCTAACCACCCAGTGACTGGTTTTGTTTTGTTTTGTTTTGAGACAGAATCTCACTCTGTCACCCAGGCTGGAGTGCAGTGGTACAATCTTAGCTCACTGAAACCTCTGTCTCCTAGGCTTAAGACATCCTCCCACCTCAGTCTCCCAAGTAGCTGGGACTACAGGCATGTGCCACCACAACTGGCTAATTTTCAAATTTTTGGTAGGGAAGAGGTCTCACTGTGTTGTCCAGACTGGTCTTGAACTCCTGGGCTCATGTAATCCTCCCACCTCCGCTTTCTAAAGTGCTAGAATTACAGGTGTGAGCCACCACACCTGGCCAATCCAGTGACTGTTGAATAAATATTTACTGAGTGGGACTGATGGATTGTAGGATGGGTGACAAGAGAAAGGAAGGAAAAGGGACCATGGCTTCATCCGATGGCAGCCAGTTCACATTTAAATCAGTTGGCCTCCAGGTCAAAGAGATGAGATGTGCAAAAAAGAGCTTACAAATGAAAAATTAATTAGAAGGTAAAAAGCTCATGGCTCATCTCATTTAAACAAACAATCTGATTCTGCCCTCATCTGAGAGGCCATTCTTCATTTGAAGAAAGTTGAAGGCAATCATCGCAAGGCTGACTTATAATCTTTAAAAAAGTAGGGCCGGGCGCGGTGGCTCAAGCCTGTAATCCCAGCACTTTGGGAGGCCGAGACGGGCGGATCACGAGGTCAGGAGATCGAGACCATCCTGGCTAACACGGTGAAACCCCGTCTCTACTAAAAAATACAAAAAACTAGCCAGGCGTGGTGGCGGGCGCCTGTAGTCCCAGCTACTCGGGAGGCTGAGGCAGGAGAATGGCGTAAACCTGGGAGGCGGAGCTTGCAGTGAGCTTAGATCCAGCCACTGCACTCCAGCCTGGGCGACAGAGCGAGACTCCGTCTCGAAAAAAAAAAAAAAAAAAAAAAAAAAAAAAAAATCTTTAAAAAGTACTTTTCAGCCTTTCATAGCATAAAACCTGGCACATAGTAGGGACTCAATAAATATTTGAGAATATGAACAAGCTGGATGCATCCCTCACCTTTGCCATTCCTAAATGGAGGAACATCTATGCTGTCAATCCCAGGAGGAATGGACAAACATCCATGTGCAGAAGACAGACAAGCTCAGTCAGTTAGATGTCAAGAAAGAGGAAGGCTGCATGGTTTCTCTGATCCACATGGCCAGTCTCTTTCTTTTTCTTTTTTCCAAAGAGACGGGGTCTTGCTATGCCACCAAGGCTGGTCTCAAACTCCTGAGCTCAAGCTATCCTCCCGTCTCGGCCTCTCAAAATGCTGGGATTATAGACCTGAGCCACCGCTCCCAGCCCATGCCAGTTTCTTGAGGGAGGATTCCACTTACCACATCAAAGGATGTCTCAGCATCTTAGGATCCTGAGTCACCCAAGAAGAAACTCACCCAGAGCAGATGAAGCAGCCATGATGACTGGTCATCACACAGCTACTGGTAAAGGAGGGCTACGAAAGATCTCTAAAGGGAACTAACTATATGAATGGCAAAGAAACAGGAGCACTATCCCAGCTCTAACAGAATGGTCAGCCTTCTAAACCGCACAAATCTTTGTCTCACAGATCTCATCACTTGCCTGCTTATAACCTCTCAATGGAAGGGCTTCCCATTGCAGGCAGATAAAACCCAAACAACATGTCATCACCAAAGGCCCTGAATATTCTGGATCTTAGCCATCTACATCTTCTTTTCACCGTTCACCCTTTGTTACTTGCATACATCAAGCTCTTTCTCACCTCAGGCCTTTGAATTAGCTCTTGTTGCTGCTGGAATCTGGAATGTTCTACCCAAAGCTGGCTCTTGTTTGCACTTTAGGTCTTGGTCACACCTCACTTCCCTAACCGCCTTATTCAATGAAGTCTCTCATACCATTTATTTGTTAGTCTCCCTTATATCCTCACAGAGGTAGGACCTTGTCTGTCTTGTTCACCTCAATACCTCCCAGCACCCAATCACTGTGCCAGGCACAACTGTCGGTGGTCATGCACATCTGTGAAACAAAGCAATTAGGTGAACACTTAGGTCCTATACCATGAATCCTGTTCACCACCCTCTTTCTCTGGAACTCCTATTGTCTCTCCACCAATACTACTCTCCTCTAACTTTTCCAAGTCTCTCCAATGGGCTATGTTTCTTCTGCTCATCCCTGGTTCAACTAACCACCCAGTTTCTGACTCATATCTCCATCTATTTTCTATATACATCTAAAGGCAAATAAACGTCAACAGATTAAAAGTGATCTTTTCATCTTCTCTGTATTCTAGGTCTCAATCTGTATGTCCAACATCTAACAGAGTTTCTCAAGTCAAAAACCTCTAGATTTCTCCTCCTTCCCCACCTTGCCAAATCCAGTTCTTCCTAAACCAATGCCCACAATACACTTCACTAATACATATCCTCTTTTCCACAGATTTGCACAGATTCCAGCACAAAGTATCCTTGATAGTATCCCAGGCAGCTAAAACCAAACATAATTGGGACTATGGGAAATCCATTTTCTTCTTCTACCAGTACATCATGCTCTAATTATAATACCAAATTGCTTATAGTTCCCTGCACACATCATTTATCTTTTCTCCTGTGTTTTTCTTTTCCTCTTTCACTTGACTAGAAGATTTCCAGCTCCTGTTGGTTGGCAGGAAGCCTTCTCTGAACTCCTACGTCAGGTTAAGTCCCTTCTTCCCCTCCACAGTACCCTATACATCTTCTACTTGATTATAATAAAACGAACTATTTCTACAATCCTTCTCTATCACTAGACTAAGTTCTTCAGGGAATAAGATCATTTTTTAAAAATTTTTTATTTATTTTTTATTTAAATAGAGACAGGGTCTCACTATGTTACCCAGGCTGGTCTCAAACTCTTGGCTCAAGTGATTCCCCCACCTCAGCCTCCTAAAGTGCTGGGATTACAAGCATGAATCACTGTGCACTGTTTATTACTTAATTTTCAATGTTTGTAAGCAATTCACAGAGGTAGATGATGCCTTCAACACACTGAGCCTTCAGTTTCTGTGGAACAAGGTAATCTCGGAGAAGGTATTTTCTCCACTGACCCTTTAAATCTACCTTTTTTAGTCCCTTTCAAGACTAATTTCAAAAACAAATTCAGAGACTTGCCTCTGCATCAATACATTCTGCAACTCTCATCGAAAACATTTCAGGGCCCAGCACAAACGCTCACGCCTATAATCCCAGCACTTTGGGAGGCCGAGGCGGGAGGATCACTTGAGGTCAGGAGTTCGAGACCAGCCTGGTAAACACTGTGAAACTCCATCTCTACTAAAAGTAAAAAATTAGCTAGTGGCACACATCTATAATTGCAAGAGGCAGAGGCTGCAGTGAGCCGAGATCGCGCCACTGCACTCCGCCTGGGCGACAGAGTAAGACTTTGTCTCAAAAAAAAAAAAAAAAAAAAGAAAAAAAAAAACCATTTCAAATCTGCACTGCCTTTACTCCACCGCTGGTCAAACCATCAGTGACATTCACATTCACAGAGATTCTGCTTGGCCCAGGTTTTCCTGTCCCTGTGTTGCTGGCATTTCCCTAATCATCCAACATTATACCACCAGGAAGGCAGCCAAGGAGCTGCCAGGATGCAGCTTCCCATTGTGATGCCAGGCAGATAATTGCATCTGCAATTGCACAGATTCCAATAAGAAACCTGGTGACAAAGTTGAGTCCACTCTCAGAAGGACAGAGCCGTGGGAAGCAGGAAATGCCTGTTTGCCAACTTTTATTTATCATCTCTCTCTCTGAACCTGTCCCTCACCTGGCAAAAAGAGATAACAACACCTATCTTACAAGCTTGTGGTGGCAAGAGGTAAGTTCTTCCTGGTTCACTAGCCTAGGCATGTAATTCTAAAACAGATTCCCTTCTGAGACCAATCCCTACCTAACAGCCCCAAATGTAGTTTGGATGTGTTCAGGGGTAGGGAGGAGATTGAAAGAGGTGGAAAATGACTTTCCTGATTGAAAGGGGTGGAAAATGACTGATAAAGTTAAATGACCACCATCTCTCAAGCAGACACCATGTAAAAATGAATTTTAAGACCCACGGGAATCATGAAGGCTCTGGGTCAGTCTATGAGCTTTCCCCTAAAATTCAATTCTGGACCTAATATACAGAAATGCCCTTCTCACTGTTTTTGGTTGCTATTTAGACAGTTTGAAAGAACTATGTAAATCCTTGATTCCTGGGAAACTACCAGAGCTAGGTGTCAGGGTTAGGGTGTCAAAACAACAGCTCCGAGAGAAGCCTTGCTCTCTCACTCAGTTTTCTGGAAATCCTGATCTCAATTAATATCCTAGTTAACTTTTTTTTTTTTTTTTTTTTTTTTTTTTGGTCTCTTTGAGACAGGGTCTCCCTCTGTCACCCAGGATCATGCCCAGTGGTGTGATCATGACCCATGGCAGCCTTGACCTCCCAGCCTCAAGTGATCCTTCCATCTCAGCCTCCCGAGTAGTTGAGACTACAGGCCTGACTAACCTAATTTTTTTTTTTTTTTTTTTGTAGAAACGAGGTCTCACCATGTTGCCTAGGCTGGTCTTGAACTCCTGGCTTCAAGCCATCCTCCTGTCTCAGCTTCCCAAAGTGTTGGGATTACAGCCATGAGTTACTGCACCCAGTCCCTAGCCACTACTTTTGACCAAGGGACTCTGAATGCTTGTACCACCAAGAGATCCACAACCTAGTCACACTATCAAGCACAGTTTGAAGCTATGGCTGTGGTTTTTACCCAGCCCTGGGAGGATCTTGCTTGGGTAGAAGCTGTCAAGGAGAGGGGAGGAAAGGAGTTAACTAAAAGCCAAACAGCATTAGCATGGTATCACTAGCCTCCCAACTAAGCTGTTAGTGCTTCACAAAAGAATGAAGCATTTTGTACCAGCTAATATTTTGGAAAGAACTCTGCAGGAGTGGTGTAAGTTATGAAAGAATTTGACCAAGACCCCTAAATTAAACCGGCTTTTATGGTTGGGCACGGTGGCTGACACCTGTAATCCTAGCACTTTGGGAGGCCAAGGCAGATCACTTGAGGTCAGGAGTTCAAGACCAGCCTAGCCAACATGGTGAAACCTGGTCTCCACTAAAAATACAAAAATTAGCCAGGCATGGTGGCAGATACCTGTAATCCCAGCTACTAGTCAGGAGGCTGAGGCAGGAGAATTGCTTGAACCTGGGAGGCAGAGGTTGCATTGAGCTGATATTGTGCCACTGCACTCCAACCTGGGCAACAGAGTGAGACTGTCTTAAAACAGAACACCAACAACAAAAACTGGCTCTTACAACACACAGGATGTATGTAGCCACTAAGTATCAGCAGGGCCCTACCAGCAATCTGTACCACCTGGTTTCTCCAATACACTGTCTCCACAGAATTGAGTCTTCCAGAGTCAAGGATAATATATAATCCAATGAAGCAGCTGATTTAGTCCAGTAGCTCACATTAGAGTGATTAAAGTTCAGGCCTGCATAAACAAACAGCACCAACACCTACCCCCACCCCCTTTTCTTAGTGCTGGAACATCAAAGTAAACACACAGGGGTTACTGAATACAAACATCCTTGTACACATAAAAGCAGTGATATTGGGAATGGAGAGGGTGAAGGGAGAAAGCTGGGCCAGCAAACCCCAAACGACCAAACTGCATCTTTTAGAAACTAAATGTTACGTCCCCCTAACTCCTATTTCATCCAACCTTCACCTGTCACAACTGAGGTCTGGGTTTAGGATTACAGCATCCGATACAGACTACATTTCAAAAGAGAGGGAAGCGGGGCCGGGTGCAGTGGTACACGCCTGTAATCCCAGCATTTTGGGAGGCCGAGGTGGCCGGATCACGAGGTCAGGAATTCGAAACCAGCCAGCCTGGTCAACATGGTGAAACCTCGTCTCTACTAAAAATACAAAAATTAGCCGGGTGTGGCGGCGCGTGCCTGTAATCCTAGCTACTGGGGAGGCTGAGGCAGGAGAATCGCTTGAACCCACGAGGCGTTAAGTTGCAGTGAGGCAACATCGCGCCACTGCACTCCAGCCTGGGCGACAGAGCCAGATTTCGTCTCAAAAAAAAAAAAAAAAAAAAAAAGAGGGAAGCAAGTCAGCTGTTCCTTTAACACACACAAACTCAACTCCCTTGACCAGAGCCCCAACATGGGTTCCAAACCTAGGTTTCCCATCCAAAAAAGGGGAAGGAAGCCACAGCCCAGAAAAGCAGTGAGAGACAGACCACAGGCCACAGTGGTGATCAGAGGGATCAGCCACTTCTCAGCCATTATTTAGTCTGTAAAATGGAAATGGGAATAACAATAGTACCTATCCTTAGGCGCCGGCGAAGGGTACTAGAGAGAATTACGTTCAAAAAGAGCAGGGCCGGGCATTAGGCATTTGGGGAGAGCCAGCTATTATTGTCTTTACTACTACTGTCCCACCGTCCCAGAAGAGACCCTGCTGAGACCCGAGATGAGCAACTGACAGGCAAATCGGGCCACTTGGAGCTGGTGTCTAGTGCCTGGAGCTCGGACAGCCGAGAGGACGAAAGAGGTGAGGAGCTGCGGGCGCAGGGGCGTGAGAGACTGAGAACAGAGGTGGGAAGAGCCCAGAAGAAAACAAGGATCAGCGAATGGGGTCCTGACAGAGGACCCCAAACTCACCCAGCGTGAATTCCCATTGCTCGTTCCCCAGAGAGCGTTCGGGCACCACCTCCAAGTCCAGCATTGGTTCGGCTCGCCTGGCCCGGGCGGCCTCCGTGCAGCAGCGCAGACTGGACCCGAGCTGAGGAGACAAAGCAGCGGCTGGCAGGCCGCCCCCGCCGGCCCGCCGCAGCCCCACTTTCCACCTCCTCCCCCGCGGCAGGGGCGGCGGCACCAGCGCAACACCACACCTCACCTCACTTCACTTCACCTGCAGCACAAGCTACGGTGGGGGCTACGGCGGCGGCGGGAGCGACTGCAGTAAAAGTGGCGTGCCGGGCCGTAAAGCGCGGGGAGGGCCGGCGAAGGCGGGAGTGCCAGCGCGGGGGAGGAGCCTGAGGCGGAGCCGCGCACGCGCAAACTCCGGGTTCCACCGCGGTTGCTGAGGAGGCTGAGCCGGGCAGGGCTGTAACGTCGGCAACCATCGGGGCTCTAGGAGCGCGGAGTCCGGTACTTCGTGAGCCCCTATATCCGTGCACCACAGCACACACACGTCACATATCTACACAAAGAACGGTTCACCACACAACACACACGTCACACAGCTGCACAACACCCGTCTGCAGTCCACACACACATCCGACTCACATTGGTCGCAGAAGGCAAGTACAGAGGGCACGCTGAGGCCCAGCTGGAGGGAGGACGCGGAGTCCCTAAGCCTTACGGCCCCCACCGTCTCCGCTGGGGCTGGAGGTGACGCTGGCCGCAGCAGCTTTTAGTTGTTCAGGAATGACGTCCCCACCCAGTCGCCCCTGGGGCAGGAGTCGAACCGAGTGAGGACTGTGGGCGTTAAGGGTTGGAATTGGTTAGGGGAGAGGACTCGGTAGAAGGGGAAGGGGCCGGGCCAGGCCTCCCTGCTGACCACATCCAAATGTGCGCAGTCCCCCGGGACCAGGATCCGAAGCCGCCCGCAGCAGCGTGGACCAAAGCTGTGGGGTCTTGACCAACCCCTATGGCACTTTCTGTGCCACAGTTTTCCTAATCTGCAAGGGAAAGGAAGGTTCCTCTAGCACGTTCAGCCTGAGGTTTTGGCCCGTGCCCCAGGACACCCTGAAACTAAAGGACAACCGAGGCCTCTGCTGATGCCAAGCCTTCACGGAGGCAGTTTCTGGGTTCTCACAACCAACCTGAGACGCAAGATTATACCGACTTTATGCAGGCGAATACATGAGGCCCAGAGAGGGTTAAAGACCCAAGGCTCCTTGGTTCTAGGCGGCAGAACCCAAGTCCTTTCCATTACATTGCCCCGGAAGGTTTTCAGCAGGGGAGAGTGGCATACTAAATTCTCAAACTGGCTTGATACTAGTTTATCTTGGGAGGCTCTATCAAAATTTGAAATCGCTGTTTGATAAACTACATAGAGAAGGTTGTCCACTGCAGCACTGTATGCCAAAACAACAGAACTGGGTCACTGAGATGTCCAGTAGGAAAGTGGATAAATAAACCCTGAGATATATAATTAGACATGTTTTTAAAGGTGAATGCTGAGAACAGTGCTCACAGCTGTAATCCCAGCACTTTGGGAGAATGAGGTGGGAGGATCGGTTGAGCCCAGGAGTTGAGACCACCTGGGTAACATAGCAAGACCCAGTCTGTATTAAAAAAAAAAAAAATTAGCTGGTGTGGTGGCAGTAGGTTGGGCCTGTAGTCCTAGCTACTCAGGAGGCTGAGAGGTGGGAGCATAGCTTGAGGATAGCTGCAGTGAGCTGTGATTATTGAGCCCTGGGGCTTCAGCCTGGATGACAGAGCGAGATCCTGTCTCTAAATAAATAAATAAATAATAAAAAGTGAAGTAGGTCTCTATGTTGATGTGGAAGGAATTCCAAGAGAAAAAAGTCAGATGCGGAAGTATGCATACTATGACCCCCCCCCCCCGCCGCTTTTTTTCTGTAAAAACAAAAATAAACATTTGCTGTACCAAAAAGGAAGAACATTTCTGGAAAAATAAAACATTGTCAATCATACCTAATAGAGTGGCAGAGGACAGGAATCAGGGGGTCATTATTCCTTACCATGACAAGCATTAAAGATATGTTTAGAAAAAGCCTAGTTGAGGCCGGGCGCAGTGGCTCACACTTGTAATCCCAGCACTTTGGGAGGCCAAGGCGGGCGGATCACGAGGTCAGGAGATCAAGACTATCCTGTCTAACACGGTGAAACCCCGTCTCTACTAAAAACACAAAAACGAAATTAGCCGGGCGTGGTGGCGGCACCTGTAGTCCCAGCTACTCGGGAGGCTGAGGCAGGAGAATGGCGTGAACCCGGGAGGCGGAGCTTGCAATGAGCCGAGATCTCACCACTGTAGTCCATCCTGGGCAACAGAGCCAGACTCCATCTCAAAAAAAAAGAAAAAAAAAAGAAAGAAAAAGAAAAAGCCTAGTTGCGCAGCTAGGCTAGATAGCTTGGGAAGGAAATCTGGGGAAAAAAGATTGGTGAGGAGCAATCTTAGTCAATTAAAAGTGTCTGGCTGGGCGTGGTGGCTCACGCCTGTAATCCCAGCACTTTGGGAGGCCGAGGCAGACAGATCACCTGAGGTCAGGAGTTTGAGACTACCCTGGCCAACATGGTGAAAACCCGTCTCTACTAAAAATAGAAAAAGTAGCTACGTGTGGTGGTGCATGCCTGTAGTCCCAGCTACTTGGGAGGCTGAGGCATGAGAATCACTTGAATCCGGGAGGTAGAGGTTGCAGTGAGCCAATTATCACCCCACTGCACGCCAGCCTGGGCAACAGAGCAAGACTCTCAAAACTTGGAGGGGACTTATTTCTGGAGGAGAAAGATGGGTGGGGCCTAAATTGGGGTGGGATAAGCCCAGTGGGATTGTGGGATAAGCCCAGTGGGGTTGTGGGAGAGGCAAGACAAAGAAGAAACCACATCATTCTGGATAACAAAGTGAAAATGATTTCTAATTTGGGTAATCCCCAAAACAGGAAGAACAAAGTTGTCAGGGAGAGCCTTAAGAAATTCCCTGTTGGGATACTAGGCAGATTTCTGTGAACAATGTCAGTCAACAACAAAAGTTTATCTAGCCAGGTATGGTAACTCATGCCTATAATCTCAGCACTTTGGGAGGCTGAAGTGGGAGGATTGCTTGAGGCCAGGAGCTTGAGACCAGCCTGTACAATATAGCAAGACCCCATTGACACACACAGACACAAGCCAGGTGTGGAGGCACATGCATGTAGTCCCAGCTACTTAGGAGGCTAAGGTGGGAAGATCACTTGAGCCTGGGAGTTTTGTTTTTTTTTTTCTTTTGAGACGGAGTCTTGCACTCTCACCCAGGCTGGAGTGCAGTGGCGCGATCTCGGCTCACTGCAAGCTCCGCCTCCTGGGTTCACACCATTCTCCTGCCTCAGCCTCCCGAGTAGCTGGGACTACAGGTGCCCACCACCACGCCCGGCTAATTTTTTGTATTTTTAGTAGAGACGGGGTTTCATCGTGTTACCCAGGATGGTCTCGATCTCCTGACCTTGTGATCCACCCCCCTTGGCCTCCCAAAGTGCTGGGATTACAGGCATGAGCCACCGTGCCCGGCCAAGCCTGGGAGTTTGAGGCTGCAGTGAGCTATGTTCGTGCCACTGCACTCCAGTCTGGGCAACACAATGAGATCCTATCTCTAAAAAAATAAAAAACAAAAGTTTATCTTTGCTCATTTAATGTTGATTCACCCAGGTTTTTATCCAAGGTGGGAGTAACAGCTTTGGGATGGTGATATTAGGAGGCCTTGGCCCAGAGCCGAATACACAGAGTAGAAGCAGAAGGTGCCTCGGAGGAGCAGGCCAACTCAGGAGAATGTCAGCAACAGCCATTCCCCCAAACTGAGGGTGGGGATGTTCAGAAATATGGAATTGGCTAATGAAGAGCATATTCAGGGAGGACAAGTAGTCATGGTAGCAGTCAAAGCCAGACATGTAAGGACAGCTTCAGGTCAGAGTTAAGCTCAGTTCTGCCACTTAATAGCTTTGTGCCTTGACAAGTTAATTAGCCTCTCCATGCCTGAGTTTCTTCTGTAAAATCTGTAACAATCTCACAGATTTGTTAGGAGGTCTGTACTTGTGTGTCTGGCTTACAGGTAAATGCTTTGTATACAATTAAAATTTTAAAAAATCCAATAGTAACAGAATTGATGGAATCCGCTGGCAGGATTTCCAGATTGGATGTGGGAGATGAGAGAGACTGGGAATCAAGAATAACGACATAGTTTTGCCAGCTTGGGTAGCTGGAAGGATGGTGATTGGTGGAACTGACATTGGTGTTTGGAAGGATGTCAGTCCTTCTGGTAAAACTGTCACATGTGATAACTTGGAAGGGAATAAATGTAACAAGCTTGAAACCTTACGTGAAGAACTTGGAAAACAATCTTAGTACCATGGTTGTTATTAACTGCATTTGCCAAGTTATTTTTTTCTCTTTTTTGGAGAGTCTCACTCTGTCACCCAGGCTGGAGTGCAGTGGCGTGATCTCGGCTCACTGCAACCTCCGCCTCCCAGGTTCAAGTGATTCTCCTGCCTCAGACTCCCCAGTAGCTAGGATTACAGGCACCTGCCACCACACCCAGCTAATTTTTGTATTTTTAGTAGAGATGAGGTTTCACCATGTTGGCCAGGCTGGTCTTGAACGCCTGTCCTCAGGTGATCCACCCACCTCAGCCTCCCAAAGTGCTAGGATTACAGGTGTGAGCCACCGCACCCAGCCAGATTTTTTAAAGCCAGTTTGAAAGCAGGAATGACAGGTAATGTGTACAGCAAATGAGGGATGGAGCTAAAAGTCATGCAAAATGGTGGAGCAGGGAACCCATCCTAATAGGCCTTACAAATACCACTCCCCTCTCTCAGGACAGAGGTCCCTCAAATGGTCTCCAGTGTCATTTCATAATTGTTACTGACCAGTGACTTCATTCTTCCCCTTTCTGAAGGCAAGTGCTTCCTGCAATTTTTCTGTTCTTGTCCCACCACTGTGTACTGGGTGTGTAGATCCTGGTCTCCACACACAATTTTAGCTCAATGCCTGACTAGTAGGCACTTTTAGGTTTTCTCCCATGATAAGTATATGTTCTTGAAGGAAGGAGAATAAAATTATTGAAAGAGTGGCCTGTTGTTGTCATTAGAGTGATTCACAAATACTGGACAAAAAGTAGGGTTGCAGTTCCCTGCACAACTGAAGTTGGGTGTGGCTATGAATTGCTTGGTCCATTGAAAACAGAAGTCACGTGTATCAATTTCAGGCGAGTTTTCAAAGCCAATGCCTGTTTCATTACCTGTTTTCTTTCTTGGTTCTGTCACAATGGCTGGTGATCTTCCAGTTCTGCTTTGTTAGCCTAGGTCAACCCCTGATGAGTATTTAGCATATAAGACATAAATCTTTAAGCCAATAATTTTTTTGGGTGTTTTAAAGCAACACACCAGGCTGGGCATGGTGGCTCACGCCTGTAATCCCTACATTTTGGGAGGCCAATGCGGGTGGATCACCTGAGGTTAGGAGTTCAAGACCAGCCTGGTCAATACGATGAAACCCCATCTCTACTAAAAATACAAAAAATTAGCCGGGTGTGGTGGTGGGCACCTGTCATCCCAGCTACTTGGGAGGCTGAGGCACGACAGTTGCTTGAACCCAGGAGGTGGAGGTTGCAGTGAGCTGAGATTGCGCCACTGCACTCCTGCCTGGGCAACAGAATGAGACTCTGTCTCAAAACAAACAAACAAACAAACAAAAAAACACAAAGCAACATAACCAGTCTATCCTGACTGATAAGAGAAATTGGGAAAACTGTCAATTATGCCTCCTGTACTGTTTTTAGCTTTGAAATGTCTCCATGCCCACAAAGCTACCCTTAATCTTCCTACTATGTTACCATATCATATGATCAGTGGGACGACGTTTCTGATTCCAGTCTTATTATTCTCCCCAAACAAAACTTGAGTTTTCTCAAGCACCGATTCCATCAAGGTCATAAGCCCTCAATGGCTTCCTATTCACCCTTGGGAATGGTCCAAATGTTTTGTTTTGTTTTTTTTTTCAGGTAGAGTCTCGCCGTCTCTCAGGCTGGAGTGCGGTGGCACAATCTCGGCTCACTGCAAGCTCCGCCTCCCAGGTTCATGCCATTCTCCTGCCTCAGCCTCCAGAGCAGCTGGGACTACAGGGGCCCGCCACTACACCCGGCTAATTTTTTTTGGTGTTTTTAGTAGAGATGGGGTTTCACCGTGTTAGCCAGGATGGTCTCGATCTCCTGACCTCGTGATCCGCCTGCCTCGGCCTCCCAAAGTGCTGGGATTACAGGCGTGAGCCACAGCGCCGGGCCCCACATGTTTTAAAACACAGTTGGAAAGGCCAGTCCAGCACTGCTGGTGACTCTTACCCTGCCCTCTGCTGGGTGGAATCTGTCCTTCTGGATTCATCTCACTGCTGCAGCCACCTTTTTTCTGTTCGTCATACTCAGCTGCTTTTAGCTTCTCAAAACTTGCCAAGCTATTGGCTAGCTACCTGCAATACCTTCTCTAGCTAGTGTAAGGTCTGCCATCCTTCAGATCTTAGCTCAAACATCTCTTTTTATTTTTTGAGACAGAGTCTCGCTCTTTCGCCCAGGCTGGAGTGCAGTGGTGCGATCTCGGCTCACTGCAAGCTTTGCCTCCTAGGTTCATGCCATTCTCCTGCCTCAGCCTCTGGAGTAACTGGGATTACAGGCACCCGCCACCACGCCCGGCTAATTTTTTGTATTTTTTAGTAGAGACGGGGTTTCACCGTGTCAGCCAGGATGGTCTCGATCTCCTGACCTTGTGATCCGCACGCCTCAGCCTCCCAAAGTGCTGGAATTACAGGTGTGAACCACCGCACCCACCCTCAAACGTCTCTTTAGGGAAGCTTTTATTCACCACCCAGACTAGATGCACTATAAGAGCCAGTACTTCTGATGTAACTTAAACGGTGTTACTGCCTTTGGTCAGCTGTTGAGCTAGACTGTACGTTGTGAGCAGGGAACATGTTTACTTTGGACACTGGATATTCCCCCCCCCAAACGATAACCATACTTTTAGTCTAAAAAAGAGCCTAAACATTTTCCATTTTTATAGGTAAGATCTTGCTCTGATGGCCCAGGATGGAGTCCAGTAGCTCACTGAAACCTCAAAATCCTTGGCGCCAAACGATCCTCCCACTCCAGCCAGAGGTGTGCACCACCATGCCTGGCTAATTAAAAAAATATTTTTGTGCAGATGAAGGTCTCGCTATGTTGCCCAGGCTGGTCTTGAGCTCCTGGTCTCAAGGAATCCTCCTGCCTCAGCCCCCAAAGTGCTGGGATTAAAGATATGAGCTACCGTGCCTGGCCTTTTATTTTTGTCTACTCACATTTTCGAAATCTGAATGAAGCCAATAACGACCTTAATTCTAAGTTGCTTAAATTTTCTAACCAAAAGCTGAGAGTTGACTAAAACAGTGACTTATGTTTTAGAATATTCTATATTTAAACAAACTAAACTGCCATTTCCATCCATGATTTCACCCTGTGACTATCATTTTTTAGCTATGGAACATTTTTGAAATGCCATATATGAATATATGATGGTGATGCAAGAAAACGGATTGATGCTATCTAGGGGGAATTATGCATTCAAATCTGTAAGACTGAAATCTTACCTTCAAAGAATGTTTAGGAGATTAAAACACCAAACATATCTTATACTCAGTTACATATATTTGGTAGTATTGTGTCCGGAATTGGTGGGTTCTTGGTCTCGCTGACTTCAAGAATGAAGCCACGGACCCTGGTGGTGAGTGTTACAGTTCTTAAAGATGGTGTATCCGGAGTTTGTTCCTTCAGATGTTCAGATGTGTCCGCAGTTTCTTCCTTCTGGTAGGTTTGTGGTCTCGCTGACTTCAGGAGTTGAAGCTGCAGACCTTCAAGGTGAGTGTTATGGCTCTTAAAGGCAGCGCATCTGGAGTTGTTCATTCTTCCTGGTGGGTTTATGGTCTGGCTAACTTCAGGAGTGAAGCTGCAGACTTTCCCGGTGTTACAGCTCATAAAGGCAGCATAAACCCAAAGAGTGAACAGATGCAAAACTTACTGTAAAGAGCAAAGAACAAATCCTCTACCATGTGGAAGGAGACCTGAGCAGGTTGCGACGGGCTAGGGGGCGAAGCCTGCTTTTAGTCCCTTATCTGACCACCGCCCACACCCTGCTGATTGGTCCATTTTAGAGAGAGCTGATTGGTCCATTTTGACAGAGTGCTGATTAGTGCGTTTACAATCCCTGAGCTAGACACAGAGTGCTGATTGGTAAGTTTACAATCTTTTAGCTAGACCGACAGCTAGACAGAAAAGTTCTCAAGTCCCCACTAGGTTCGCTAGATACCGAGTACTGATTGGTAATTTACAAACCTTGAACTAGACAGAGTGCTGATTTTTGCATTTATGATCCCTTAGCTAGACATAAAAGTTCTCCAAGTCCCCACTAGACTCGGGCTCAGCTGACTTCACCTAGCAGACTGCCCGCCAGTCCCAAGCCAGGCCTGCACTCCTCAGCCCTTGGGCGGTTGATGGGACCGGGCGCCACGGAGCAGGGGGCGGCGCCCATCGGAGACACTGGGGCGCGCGGGAGCCCGCCGCGGAGGGGAGGGCTCGGACATGACGGGCTGCGGGTCACGAGCCCTGCCCTGCGGGGAGGCGGCCGAAGCCCAGCGAGAATTCGAGCACGGTGCATGTGGGGGCCGGCAGTGCTGGGGGACCCGGCACAACCTCTGCAGCTGCTGACCCGGGTGCTAAGTCCCTCACTGCCCTGGGCCGGCGACGCCGGCTGGCACCTCCGAGTGCGGGGCCCGCCGAGCCCGCGCCCGCCAGAACTCACGCTGACCCGTGAGCGCCGCGCGCAGCCCCGGTTCCCGCCCGCGCCTCTCCCTCCACACCTCCCCGCAAGCAGAGGGAGCAGGCTCCAGCCTCGGCCAGCCCGGAGGCTTCCACAGTGCCGTGGCGGGCTGAAGGGCTCCTCAAGCGCGGCCAGAGTGGACGCTGAGGCCGAGGAGGCGCTGAGAGTGAGCTGCTAGCACATTGTCACCCCTCAATATCACTGCGGTGGTTTAGAAAGATGTCCAAAAACGCTTTGCCATCCCCGCCTTCAACAGATGAAGCTTAATATTCCTCCCACTGAGTGTGGGCCAGATCCAGCAACTAGATTCTAACATACAATATGGCAGCCCAAGATTCAGTTATAAGACTGTGCTTTTGGCTGGGCATGGTGGCTCAAGCCTGTAATCTCAGCACTTTGGGATGCCAAGGTGGGCATATCACTTGAGGTCAGTAGTTTGAGACCAGCCTGGCCAACATGGTGAAACCCCGTCTCTGCAAAATACGAAAATTAGCCGGGCATGTTGATGGGCACCTGTAATCCCAGCTACTCGGGAGGCTGAGGCAGGAGAATCGCTTGAACCCGGGAGGCAGAGGTTGCAGTGAACTGAGATCGCGCCACTGCACTCCCGTCTGGGCAACAGAGCAAGACTCCATCTCAAAAATCGCTTTCAACTTTGGTGTGTACTCTCTTGGATCACTTGCCTTGGGGGAAACCAGCTACCCTGCTGTGCACTGTCCTATGGAAAGACCCAAGTGGGCATGAAATGGAAGAAGGTCTCTGTCCAACACCTAGCAAGGAACATCTGCCTTTCATCTAGCAGGCTGCAAAGAACCGAGGCCAATTACCACATTAGTGGATTTGAAAGGGGACCTTTCATCCAGCCAATCCTTGAGATGACTGTAGCCCAGGATGACTCTAACCTTGTGAGGAACTCTGAACCAGAACCATTGATCTTAGCTACTTCCAGATTTGTGACTCACCTGTGGGATAATACGTATTCACAGTTTTAAGCTGCTAAGTTCTGGGGTAATGTCTTATGGATAATACAATGGCTTATAGCTTGAAAAGCTCCCTATTGCCAAATGAGGCATAAATCAAGGAAGATATTTTTCACCAAGCAGCCCCAAGATAGCATATTCAATTATGTTTTTAGAAGTGATATACTAAAACCACGCTGTTACTGCTCAATTTTTTGAAATTAAGGGCATGAATCCTCTTTGGAATTTCCCTTGATAGCGTCAATTCAGAATTTAAAGGCATTTTTGTCATTTGCAGTAAGTCTGGTGGTTAATGAGTAAATCTGTTTATTACGGGTCAATCTTAAGGTATACTTCCAAAGAAAAGGGCTTTTCTGTTGTAGGAAAATGCCATGAGTCTTAAGAATGTTTGATATAACACCAGCACAATCAAAATGGCTGTATATTTCCAAAACAACTAGCTTGAAAGATGGAACTAATTTGGATGTGTAATTTAAAATGCTTCCTCCCAACTATCACTATTATGGTCATATCTCACAGGATGGGTAAATCATGCCAGATTTTTTGAAAACCAAATAGACACTGGGGGATTTGTATACCTTGTGACATCTATATTTAAAGTAGTCTTCTTTGGAATCAACAGAAATTACCACTAGATGCCACTGTTGTTGCTTTCTTAGAAATCACTGGGTTAGGTCAGTAAAGAGCCAAGACCCTGTTTTTACTACACAGAAGTTTATTGTGAAAGTAAATTAAACAAACACACAGTATGGCTAATGGAGGCAAAAGCAATCTGGTAGCTTAAGGCAAGTTTTAATGGAGATGAATTTAGAAAAGATGATGCAATGATGTAATTTTGTTTAAATACAGATTATGAAAAAATATCAAACTGCATCAATAACTTAATAGAAGTAGTTTTCAAAGCCTGTACTACTGGAGAAAAAGGGCTCATGATCTTAATGCCAGCATTAAGACAGACAGAAGCAGCACGGTGCTAAATGACAGGAAAATCCAGTATTTACAGAAGGACGGTAATAGGAACATTTAATAGCATTTGATCTTATTTACTGGTGGACTGAAAGCCCTTAGCTAGACAACAGAGGAAAATGTACCATCATCATGTTATTTAAAAAAATTTAACTGCAGAAATAAAAAACCAAGGAGCTCTGTAATAAAGTAACATAAAACACCACTGTAAGGATCACTTAAAAAGCAATTCCCTCAGGGCAAATTAGGGCACTGAGTGTGTAAACATGTGAGCTGTACACCACCAAAACCAACCAAATTCATTCATAGTACTTATAGTTATGCAAGATCAGCATGGCCTTTAATGATGCATTATTGTTTATAACAATTTAAACACACTTCTTACCATGCATGACTTCAAATATATAACAAATATTTTTATTCTGATACAGGATATCTGTTTATGAAATAAGACCTATATACAATGAAAGTAACACCTCCCTCATCAATCAAGTACAGTTATATGCTTTTTAAATGCAATGACCTTATTCAGACTTCAGTTCATTTTCTGAATTGACTGTGTCAGTTTTTCACCCTTAAAATAATGCCATTTTATGATAAAATACATTTTTCAAAAATTCAGAAATGTAGTAACATTTAATAAATGTGACCATGAAAAATATTTGTAAAGAGGTGCCAAATGACTTAGCACTTTTTTCCAGTCTGTATCTAAAAAAAAAAGTTGCACTCAGTTTGACAGTAAGCCTATTTAAAAAATATTCTTACATTAATTTATCTTGAAAGGTTCTATTAATAGTCCTTTTGCAAAATACCATATATATAACTGTGAATGTTTTTTCCAGAATTAATGGAAGAAAATGTATCCTCTGCACAGATGAACATTTTCTCTCTAAAACTAATCTTTCATCATCACCCAGCATGTTTTTACAAAAGCATGCAATATAAAATACACATAAAAGCAGCTATCTTAAACATGATTTTAATATAGTATTACCTTTGTAGCTGATTCATCACTGTCTCCAGTTTAATATGCTGTTACATACATGAAGAAGCTCCAGTATCCCTTTTCTGATTGACTTTTTAAAAAAATCCCTGAATAAAACAGAAGCCAGCCTGTGACTTCTTTAGGCATTTCAGTAGAAGATCATCTATAGAGAATATCTCCAACCAAACTCATGATTACAGAACAGAAGCTAAAACAATCTGGGGCAGAGTACAGAGTTAATACCAATTTAAAACTTCTATGTTTAAAAATAAAGAGCCTGTAATCCCAGTACTCTGGGACGCTGACGCAGGAGGATCGCTTGATGCCAGGAGTTCGAGACCTGGGCAACACTGTGAGACCCTGTCTCTATTAAAAAAAGAAAGAAAGAAAGAAAGAAAGAAAGAGTGCTGATTACTAGCATTTAAAAGGATACTGCAACTTTAATAACTGTAAACTTTGTCAGAAGGCTGTGGCAGACAGCTCTATGCTACTAGGTTTTTAGCCTGTAAATAATGCAAACATCAGCAGTTTTAAAATGCTATAGACTATAAAAACACAAAAGGAAATGGGGCAAACAAAACAAAAAACAAGAATGCTTATCTAAAATGAAGCTGTATAACCAAAACATCTAGAAGTACAAAAAAAAAAATTAGAAAAAATGATTAGAGAAAACCCTCTGATATAATTTTAGTTTCTTGAACTGTTTTTAAATGACATGAACTTTTAAATTAAAGTGGAAGTAAAGGAGCTTTACAAGTAGATAGTTTTAACTCCCTAAAATAATGCCAACAAGGTAAGCTTGCATAGAAAAAAAACTTCAAATTATTACTGGCTACATGCTTAAAAAATCAGAAATGCAGGTATAATCATAGTGCAAAACCATGGCAGTTTGTGATGTCTATTACTGCCTAAGGTTGAGAAACAGACCGCAGTACCTCCAGTTATCACAGTTTCTGGTCTTTTAATCAATTATTTCTGCCAACTAGAAGCAATGTCTATGTAAAGATGGGTGGCACACATCTGCTGTGCTATTAATTAACGAAGTTTGAGGTCATCACCACCACCTAAATTGGAACCAGGACTAGGGTCTTGTTGTCTTCTTGCCTGCAATGACAAAAATCATAATTTGGGGTCAAAAAGTGTTTCGACAATAAAAATGCTAGATATATAAAATACAAGACAGTAGCACATAGAAAAACTTCATAACTAAAAAGTTTTCAACCAATATATTCACATGTAACAGGCAAAAAACAAAACAAAACAAAAAAACAATTAAAATAGTCAGACATATTTTACTAAAGTTTCCTTAACAATCAAGAATAAAAATCATTTTTATTCAAAAGACAATCACCATAAATATGTACTGCATATAAAAGAAGAATGAATCTAGCACTGGGCTCAGTGGCTCATGCCTGTAATCCCAGGACTTTGGGAGGCTGAGGTGGGCAGATCATTTGAGGTCAGGAGTTTGAGACCAGCCTGGCCAAAATGGTGAAACCCTGTCTCTATGAAAAATACAAAAAAATTAGCCGGACATGGTGGCAGGCACCTGTAATCCCAGCTGCTTGGGAGGTTGAGGCACGAGAATCCCTTGAACCTGGGAGGTGGAGGTTGCCGTGAGCTGAGATCACACCACTGCACTCCAGCCTGGATGACACGAGTGAGGTTCCATCTCAAAAAAACAAAAAACAAAAAACAAAAAAAACCAACAACAAATCTATATTTGCAGTTTTGGAAAAGAGTATTTAACACATTAGCCAAGTGCCTTAGAAGCAAACTCTTCCTTTTAGTAACAGCTGACATTTATTGAGTATCAGCTGTCTGCAGGCACTGTTCTAAGTACTTTCCATGAATTAAATAATTTTTTAGAGAGATGAGGTCTTGCTATGTTGCCTGGGCTGGACTACAGTGGCTATTCACAGGTAAGAACATAGCAAATTACAGCCTCAAACTCCTGGGCTCAACCAATCTTCCTGTCTCACTCAGCCTCCCAAGTAACTAGAACTATAGGCACATGCCATAGGATGTGGCTAGAACTAATTTAATCCCTCCCAACAACCTATGACATAAGTGCTATTATTTATCTCTATTTACAAATAAAAAAACTAAGTCACAGAGAAATATATGTTACACTAACTATATGACTGAAAACTGTAGCACTTTATTATGGATAAGGTATTGTCTCGTATGTTAAAAATAGAAATATAAAATTAGAGTCCTTGGTGTACTTATATTCCCAGATTTTTTTTTTTTTGAGACGGAGTTTTACTCTTGTTGCCTGGGCTGGAGTGCAATGGCGCAATCTCCACTCACTGCAACCTCGCCTCCCCGGTTCCAGCGATTCTCCTGCCTCAGCCTCCTCAGTAGCTGTGATTAAAGGCATGCGCCACCACGCCCGGCTAATTTTGTAGTTTACTATTAGTAGAGACGGGGTTTCTCCATGTTGGTCAGGCTGGTCTTGAACTTCCGACCTCAGGTGATCTGCCTGCCTTGGCCTCCCAAAGTGCTGGGATTACAGGTGTGAGCCACCGCGCCTGGCCCCAGATGTATTTTTTGTTTGTTTGTTGTTTTTTTGAGACAGGGTCTCACTCTATTGCCCAGGCTGGAGTGCAATGGCACAATCTCTGCTGACTGCAACTTCTGCCTCCCGGGCTCAAGCAATCCTCCCACCTCAGCCTCCTGAGTAGCTGGGACCACAGGCACACGCCACCACACCTGGCTAAATTTTGTATTCTTTGTAGAGACAGGGTTTCACCATGTAGACGGGGCTGGTCTTGAACTTCTGGGCTCAAGCCATCTGCCTGTCTTGGCCTCCCAAAATGCTGGAATTACAGGTGTGAGTCACCATGTACCACCCAGATTTTTTTTTTTTTTTTTGAGACGGAGTCTCGCTCTGTCGCCCAGGCTGGAATGCAGTGGTGCCATCTTGGTTCACTGCAAGCTCCACCTCCTGGGTTCACGCCATTCTCCTGCCTCAGCTGCCCAAGTAGCTGGGACTACAGGCGCCTACCACCACACCCGGCTAATTTTTTATATTTTTAGTAGAGACGGGGTTTCACCATGTTAGCCAGGATGGTCTCGATCTCCTGACCTCGTGATCCTCCCACCTCGGCCTCCCAAAGTGCTGGGATTACAGGTGTGAGCCACCGTGCCTGGCCCAGATATATTGTTATAACAATATTTAACAATTAAGAAGCTTCACTAGGTCTATGAAATAAAAATTAGAAAAAAAAAAAACCACTCCCTGTTGATCACACACCTCTGTTTTATAAAAAAAGAGGCTTGACAATTATAAACACCGAGATTTCAAGATTCACTTTAAACATTCCTATTTAAACCACTTAGGTAAATTACTTAATAGGGAGACTATATATATATATATAGTTTCCTTCTCAAATTCTAATATGTGGTTATTCTGTAAGTTTTCTTTACTGCCTCCAAATGTTGGCCAAGCACAAACATCTGTTTGTATCCAGAATCTGTACTAAGTACTTTCCATGAAAGTGGAAATATTATTATTATTATTATTTTGAGACAGAGTCTTCTCTGTTCCCCAGGCTGGAGTGCAGTAGTGCAATCTCAGCTCACTGCAACCTCCGCCTCCCAGGTTCAAGTCATTCTCCTGCCCAGCCTCCAGAGTAGCTGGGATTATAGGCGTGCACCACTACACCTGGCTAATTTTAAAAATATTTTTAGTAGAGATGGGGTTTTGCCATGTTGGCCAGGCTGGTCTCGAACTCCTGGGCTCAAGTGATCCACCCACATCAGTCTCCCCAAAGTGCTAGGATTACAGGCATGAGCCACCATGCCCGGCTGAACTAATTTTTTTTAAGAGATGACGTCGGCTGGGCACAGTGGCTCATGCCTGTAATCCCAGCACTTTGGGAGGTCAAGGTGGGCAGATCACCTGAGCTCAGGAGTTCGAGACCAGCCTGGCCAACATGGCAAAACCCCATCTCTATTAAAATACAAAAATTAGCTGGGTGTGGTCGTGGGCACCTGTAACCCCAGATACTCGGGAGGTTGAGGCAGGAGAATCTCTTGAACCTGGGAGGCGGAGGTTGTGGTGAGCCGAGATTGCGCCGTTACACTGCAGCCTGGTCAACAGAGTTGAAACTCTGTCTCAAAAAAAACCAAAAAAACAGAAACAAACAAACAAACGAAAGACAAAAAACAAAAAAAGAGATGAGGTCTTGCAGTGCTGCCCAGACCGGAGTGCAGAGGCTATTCACAGGCACAAACACAGCACCCTACAGCCTCCAACTCCTGGGCTCAAGTCCTCCTGCCTCACCTTCCCAAGTAGCAAGAGTTTTCCTATGTTAGATAACGGCAACTCCATTTTACCAGTTGTTTGAGCAAAAAGCTTTCCTCTGTCGCCAGGCTGGAGTGCAGTGGCACAATCTTGGCACACCGTAACCTCCGCCTCCTGGGTTTAAGCAATTCCTCTGCCTCAGCCTCCTAAGTAGCTGGAACTACAGGCATGCACCACCACGCCTGGCTAATTTTTTGTATTTTAGTAGAGATGGGGTTTCACTATGTTTGCCATGATGGTGGTCAGCCCTCCTCAGCCTCCCAAAGTGCTGGGATTATAGGCGTGAGTCACCGCGCCCAGCCTTTTTTTTTTGAGACAGAATTTCACGCTTGTTGCCCAGGCTGGAGTGCAATGGCCTGATCTCAACTCACTGTATGTAACCTCAGCCTCCCAGGTTCAAGCAATTCTCATGCCTCAGCCTCCTGAGAAGCTGGCATGTGCTACCATGCCCAACTAATTTTTTTTTTTTTAAGGAGAAACAGGGTTTCACCATTTTGGCCACGCTGATTTTGAACTCCTGACCTCAGGTGATCCGCCTGCCTCGGCTTCTCAAAGTACTGGAATTTACAGGCGTGAGCCACCAAACCCGGCCTCTTTCTTAAAATTTTGATATATTTCTCTAGCATGTTTTAACTGCTTTTGTAAGCAGAATGGACAATGACTAAATTTTAGCACATTCTTTTCAATTAAATAGGTTATAGTGCATAATCACAGACTGAAAGAGTTGCGGAATACATATGCATGAGAAAAGCAATTTATGTTCCATACACAATCAATGCTAAACGTAGTGTAAGGACAGATCAATTCTGCAAAATCAGAGATGGTGATATAAGCATCTGCTTTCAGTCAATGAAGGTTAGAAAGGGGCTGAGCAATGAAGAAACACTGAGAAAAAATCAATCCTAATTATATATGTACAAATCACTACTAACCTACCAACAATACTTTGTGAAAAGAGTATTTCAGCTTTTGTGTCTTGGGGCAAAAGTAATTTTCGAATTATTTTAATAATAACAGGATTACTCCAAATATATGACAAAGAACAGTCATCAGCAGCTGGAGCTTTCCCTACTCGTCACAGCTGCACAGAAATAGCCATGGATTTGTTTAAAATATTACATTTTTGATAAAAGCACAGAGAACAGGAGTAAAGAAAAGTTGTTTTGCTATTATTTTTGGGTTTCGTTTCTATTTACATTGTGAAGGCACTGAGGAAGATGTAAGGAAAGACACTGTGATGAAGAGTCAAGAGTAGGAACAAAAAGGAGGGGCCCGGGGGCATGGTGCCTCATGCTAGTAAATCCCAGCACTCTGGAGGCTGAGGTGGGAGGATTGCTTGAGCCCTGGAGTTTAAGACCAGCTTGGGCAACATAGTGAGATCCCCATCTCTTAAAAAAAAAAAAAAAAAAAAGAGGGAAGAAGTCTAACAGTACAAATGAGAGAAGAGGGAAGAATGAGATATCTGGGAGGACATTTAATGCTAGAAGGGAAGATGTATTGACTGTCATATGAAGGAAACAAATACAGACACAGATTTAGATTCAGTAAAATAGCTTCCATAGGACTAGAACTTAACAGCTGAATAAGCAGCTGCCTTAAGAAGCAGGACTTCTTACTGTGGCAGTTTTCTAATGAAGGCTGGATGTTTTTGAAGGATTTCCTCTATGGGTAAATAAACTACACTACATGATGGCAAGGAAACTCTGAACTCCATCATCCTAAAAGCATAAAGTTTGTAATTTCTAGTTTCCTTCTCCTTAGTCATAGGCCCTTGATTCTAACCTTTTAATAACAGTTATTTCAGAATTGGAGTTTTAATATAAAGCACACATCCATGAGTCTGATTTCAGAACACAAATCTGTTCTTAGTATTTATGAAGAATTAATCTCAACATTTTGTGCTACAGATCTCTTACTACCAGTTGCTCTCCTGTTTTCTCTCAGTATATCATCTCCCAGGAACAAGGCAAATAGAGTTGCTAGGAGGTAGTCATGAGATGACTCCAAATGAGATGAAAGAACAGACACTAGCAGCTTGAGTTTTCCCTACTGGCCAGAGCTATGCAGAAACAGCCACGAGGAGGGGGTATCCAGAATGAAGAAAATTTCTTGGTTGATCTCCATTCTTTTAATATTGAAATCTCAAAAAAAAAAAAAAAATTGCTGAAAACTCTTCATGGGAAAATCCCCTAACAACAACAACTACATTTTATTGAGTGTGTACTATGTCCAGATACTGCAGTATTCACTTTATGTTTGATACCTGGCTAAAAGAACGGCTGGGCGTGGTGGCTCATGCCTACAGTTCACAGCACTTTCGGAGTCTGAGGTGGAACAATTACTTGATCCCAGAAGTTCAAGACCAGCCTGAGTGACACAGTGAGATCCTGCCCCTACAAATAATTTTCAAAAGTTAGCTGGGCATGGTAGCACATGGCTGGAATTCCAGATACTTGGAAGGCTGAGGCATGAATTGCTTGAGCCCAGGATATTACGGCTGCAGTGAGCTGTAAGACTGCAACACTCGGCTCACGCCTGTAATCCCCACACTTTGGGAGGCCGAGGCGGGCAGATCACCTGAGGTGAGGAGTTCGAGATCAGCCTGGCCAACATGGTGAAACCCCATCTCTACTAAAAATACAACAATTACTCAGGCATGGTGGTGTGCACCTGTAATCCCAGCTACTTGGGAGGCTGAGGCAGGAGAATCACCTGAACCCAGGAGGCAGAGGTTTCAGTGAGCTGAGATCCGGCCACTGCACTCCAGCCTGGGAAGCTGAGTGAGACTTTATCTCAAAATAAACAAACAAATAAATAAATGAAATTCAGGGGGAAGGAAGGGAGAAAAACAAAATTCTGAACATAGAATTATAGAGTTTTAGAGTGGCAAAGTACTTGAGAGATCTAATTCAACTCTCACTGTGCAGATGACAGCCTAAGATTAAGGTTAAGTGATTTCCCCTAAGTAACATGGTTGGAGGCAGAGTTAGAACACAGAATGAGACCTATGGAAAAGATGAGCCTTTAACTTACAATTGGCATTAATGTCAGCCTCCTTAGTCACTGCTAGTTCTCCCTATTGCTAAGTCTGGAGGAGACGCACAGCACAATTTTTTTTTTTTTTTTTTTTTTGGAGACGGAGTCTCGCTCTGTCGCCCAGGCTGGAGTGCAGTGGCGCGATCTCGGCTCACTGCAAGCGACGCCTCCTGGGTTCACGCCTTTCTCCTGACTCAGCCTCCCGAGTAGCTAGGACTACAGGCGCCTGCCACCATACCCGGCTAATTTTTTGTATTTTTAGTAGAGATGGGGTTTTATTTACCATGTTAGCCAAGATGGTCTCGATCTCCTGACCTCATGATCCGCCCACCTCGGCCTCCCAAAGTGCTGCGATTACAGGCGTGAGCCACCGCGCCTGGCCTCAAAGCACAAATTTTAAGTCCCAACATGAGAGAAAGGAACGCACTTTCCCCAAACTCATTAAAAAGGTTAAAAAGCAGCCATAAAAAAGAATGAGTTCATGTCCTTTGCAGGGACATGGATGAAGCTGGAAGCCATCATTCTCAGCAAATTAACACAGGAACAGAAAACCAAATACTGCATGCTCACACTCATAAGTGGGAGTTGAACAATTAGAACACATGGACACAGGGAGGGGAACACCACACACAGGGGCCTATCGAGGGGTCGGGGGGAAGGGGAAGGAGAGCATCAGGAAAAATACCTAATGCATGCAGGGTTTAAAACCTAGATGATCGGGAGGCTGAGGCAGGGGAATCGCCTGAACCCGGGAAGTGGAGGTTGTGGTGAGCCGAGATGGTGCCATTGCACTCTGGCCTGGGCAACAAAAGTGAAACTCTCTCTCAAAACAACAACAACAACAACAACAACAACAAAAACCTAGATGATGGGTTGATAGGTGCAGCAAACCACCATGGCACAGGTATACCTATGTAACAAACCTGCACATTCTGCACATGTATCCCAGGAAAATTTTAAATATAAAGTAACATTTTAAAATGAAATAGTGGGAATTTACATTTCTGGGCTGGACCACGATGGCTCTATCACTTTAGCTATGTGACCTTAGGCAAGTTTCTTATCCTCTCTTAACTTCGGTTCCTCAAAATGAAGATGTAACTTACAAGAGCATTTAAAAAGCAAATATAAAGACAAAATTATAATGTATTTACTGCCTGGCATATAGGATGCACTCACGATGCTGTTATTATAATAAAGTTGCTCATCACTTCACATTTACATTTATGAACTTTTCAAATAACTACTCAAATGTTGAAAAATCCATATCCTGCAGATAAAGTTTTAGAAACTAAAACAAGGCTAAAACAAAATAAATCTTAATAAAGTCTATAGCTCCTCTGATAGAAAACCAAGACTCTCTTCCTCTGGTAGTGGGGGAAGTCAGATTTCGTATCCTTTTCCTCGTTCATTAATCCTCTTCCGATTCTCATTCTCAGTCTGAGTTCATACTCCCAGTTCATTCTCATCTATTGCCATTACCCAAAACACAATCCCAGGAAGGCCTAGTACAGACATGTTCTCATGTTGATTTGTCCATACACAAGAAAGAATAGAGTTAAATAATTTGAAAACTGAAGTCTTTGCAAATTTAAAATAAATAGAGGCTGAGATTTTTTTCTTGGACCACACAGAATTGAAGGCCCCAAAACTATGCAAAATACAAATACAAAAACCACATAAAACTTTTTGCCTGTTTTTATTTCCAAATAGTTTCCACATAAAATTCTCCTATGATTTGAATTGTATTAAAATTGCTTATAGTAGGATAAACAATAATTTACCCATTCTCTGACATTAAAGACAACCATTTATTTGCTGCCACTTTATAATCTAACCAAATGTAGGCATTTTTAAGATAATAGAGAAGATATCTTTAAGCACCCTGTCACCTTGGAGCTGAGTTAAAAGCCAAGAGTGCTATATCACAGTTTTAGGTCAAGAGGCCAATAAAGTTGAAGGCAGTCTCTAGAAACAGAGACTAGTGTACAAGTTGCTATCTTTCCAACTTAACTATGATCAGAGCGTGAAATCTGTCCTTTATTAACCTCAATCTTCCTTCACAAAAGACATCTGAATTAGTTATAGACATATATACCCCAAAAAGAAAGGCCATGGGAAACATGTCGACATTTTCAGATCAAGGAAGGATTCTCAGAAAAGGCACTAGGATGCTTCTATATGGCAACAGATGCCAATGGACAACATTTCACAAAAGTAACGTCTGTGATTATTTTTTCTTTTTAAAAGCCTTCTTTTTATACAAGTACAGATTAGCGCCCAAATTGTTAAGTATGTAATGATGAATTTTCACAAAGCGAACACACCCACCTAACTAGTATCCAGGTCAAGAACTAACATTACCAGAATGTGGGAAGTTCTTTTCATACCCACTTCTAGTCACTACTCAACCCCCAGAGTAACTGGTAGCCTCCAACAGAGCCAAGAAAAGTCCAAAATCCTTTACTGGTTGTTTCAAAAACCAAACCAACCAATCCACCAAACAAAAAACACCATAATCTAAAATAGCTTGGCAAAATAGTATCTTTGACTTTCGAAATCTAAAGTTAGGACGTGACTACTTTTACTGCTTTCCTGCCACTCCAGATATGTTGTGATCCAAGTGCACAGAAAGGAGGGGTAAAGAAACTGGCTTCCACTGAGTCCCCATTCTAAGCCTCAGATACTGAGCTCTGCAACAACCTGGGAGGGAGGTTTTAGTGATGAGGCTCAATGAGAATAAGCAACCTTCTCAAAGCTATGTGGCAACAAGTAGTGGAGCCGGGATGCAAAACCTTGTGCTCATTCCACTACATCCAGAGTCCTCGTTATGTTCTGCCACCCACTGGGTTCCATAAAAACACCCCCAGGGACACCGGAGGGACACCAGAACAATCCCTACCCTGGCTTTGCCCAGAGCAGTGCCTTTAAAAAAAATTATTTTATACAGTGGGGCTCTGTATACAATTTCAAATGAAGGAAGGGTTTCACATAAAAACAGCCTATATGCCAGAGAATATAGATAGCAAGATCTAGAATCTTCTGTTTTCATTATTCTGTGTAATACTAAAAGCAAATTCTGTTTTTTTTTTCTAAATAGGTAATTAATGATACAAAATTCATAAGGTATAGAAGATATACAGTGAAAAATAATAATTTGCTTATTTTGTCCCCCAGATATCTGGTTCTCCCCCATAGTTTCTAGTTCCAGTTTCTTACATATCCTACTAGAGAATGACTATGCACATTCAAACAAAAATCACCCACGGAGTAAGAAAAATACCCAGAGAGTAAGATATTATACACAGTATTCTGTACCTTGTGTATATCATTTTAATGTATATCAGTGATTTAAGAGTATTTGGTAAAGGTTACTAACATAAACAATGCTTCTGCATTTCACTATAGTTTCTCATTTCAAATTAATGATAATCTGCCATTACCTCTGAAAGGTAACGAAAATATTGTACGGCCGGGCGCGGTGGCTCAAGCCTGTAATCCCAGCACTTTGGGAGGCCGAGACGGGCGGATCACAAGGTCAGGAGATCGAGACCATCCTGGCTAATATGGTGAAACCCCGTCTCTACTAAAAATACAAAAAAACTAGCCGGGCGAGGTGGCGGGCGCCTGTAGTCCCAGCTACTCTGGAGGCTGAGGCAGGAGAATGGCATGAACCCGGGAGGCGGAGCTTGCAGTGAGCTGAGACCTGGCCACTGCACTCCAGCCTGGGCGACAGAGCGAGACTCCGTCTCAAAAAAAAAAAAAAAAAAAAAAAAAAAGAAAATATTGTACTACTGAAATAGGCGTTTCCAGAAAAATGAGAAGAAGAAAACACTAAATCCTATCATGAAGGATTGAAAACTTTCTAAATTTTACACATGGTGAAACGGAAGCATGCTCAAGGAATTTTAGAATTAGTTTCAGGTTAAAAGACACTGGTGAAAATTAAAACCCCTTGGGCCACCAACCACTTGGAGTTCTACTTCCCCCTCTTAGTAATCTTAACCTTACACATAGATTAAATACTCAGGAGCACCACTGTTACAAGTTTAGAATGGCAGGGCTGGAGGCCTCAGAGGTTATCCAAACAGTGGAGGACATCCCTAAGCCTCTGTGCTGCCAGGATCTCAAGCTTCCACAGGCCGTTTACTGAGTTGCTGCCACCCACGAGTTACCACTGTTCTCTGGCCCTCCTCTCCAGCCAGGCATCAGGACCACCCACTAGAACCATTATTATTCTTTTCTGCCTCAGCCTTTTCTATTCCAGGCAAAACGGTTCTTAATCCCTCCTGGCAGATTTTATTTTTTGGCTTAAGCATCTTTATGGGTGGTGTGGAAATTAATTTGCCAGCACTAAGCTGTATTTGTGCAGGCCTCCTGGTTAGGAAACTGGTTTAAATACTCACTTTTTCTTCCATTAACCAAATATTTGAGGGAGAGCAAGTCAATTAATTTTTTGGAGATTCTCAGTTTCATCAACTGTAATAATGTTAGATTAGATGACGTTTGAATCTCTAAAGATACCTGAATTACAGAGGGGAAATAACATTTTTCTCCGATATTCTCTTTTTAGGGAAAAAAAGGTAAACTGCAAGAAAATAAGCTGACATTAGGAATTTTTTATGGATGGAAAAAAAAGAGAAGCAAAATACATACACACAAAGTGCCAAAAGACACACAAACCCCAAATTCCACTATGTGATTGCCAGTGCATGCGCTGGAATCAGATTCCAGCCCAATTTTCTAGATGACAGTTCTCTACAAGAACTGATGTTTTAAATTACTGCCATAAGGGACTACAGGATCTTAAATCATTGATGAAAATATAACTGTTTTCTCTATGCTCTAGGTCATAATGCAGGGAAAGTGCTCTGAAACACTTCAGAGAACTAAAAGGATGTTCTTGTTAGCCGAATAATTCAATTAACTGGAACCAGCATTATGGTGGAGCTTTTAGTGCTAAAGAAGTACTTTAGAGCTATTATTTACTGTAGGCATACACATACCAACCATCATACTAAGTGCTTTACAAGCATTTTCCCATTTAATACTCAATTTCTGTGAGAAAATTAGGGCTCGAGGCAAGTGATAGAGCAGGAATCTCAACTAGGCCTGACTACAAAGCCCATGCTCTCAATTACTGACCAAAAAACAAGTAGAAACAATCTATCTGAGCAAGAAATTATGTGACATTTCTATCAACAGACTATATTTCTGTTCATATATACATATAAACTCACATACCAAAATATACTTCCAACATTTTAAATTAGAAAAATCAAATTAACCATGTATTTATTTTATTTTTTTTTTTTGTGGGGTCGGGGAGACAGGGTCTTGACCTGTTGCCCAGGCTGGAGTGCAGTGTCACAGTCATAGTTCACTATAGCCTTGACCTCCTGGGCTCAAGCGATCTCCCACCTAGCCTCCCAAGTAGCTGGGAACACAGGCACACGCTACCATGCCCAGCTAGTTTTTAAATTTTTTATAAAGACAAAGTCTTGCTATGTTGCCCAGGCTGGTCTTGAACTCCTGGGCTCAAGCAATCCTCCCTCAGCCTCCCAAGGTGCTGAGATTAAAGGTGTGAGCCACTGCAATTTAGAAGAGACAATTCTTAGTCAATTAATCTAGAGTTTTACGTAAAGCAAAATATATACAAAAGCTTTCAATAGTTGTTCCATTAATTGTCAAATAGTTAATCTCCAAATATAATACAGCTGAAGAGCACTTTTTAGAAAATGATTCCTATATTCATTTAAGGCCATGTTAGCTTGCTCCAGAAATACTGACCAATCACACTCTCTGACTTGGCAGGCTCTCTTACTCCTCCATGCCTTTGCATACACTGTTTGTCCTGCCCAGAATGCTTTCCCCAACTTGTCCAGCTGGCAAAACACATTCTTCCTTCAAATCCCTCTAAATGTACTATCCTGTGAATCTCCCAAGCAGAGGCAGACTTAAGCTTCCTCTACACTGCCGCTGTCCCCTTTTTGAACCTCCATTATGTACGGTGGTTGCAAAAGTACACTGCAATGATCTGTTTATCCATCATTTTCCCTCAAGACTGAGAGTTGATCAAAGACAGAAACAATGCATTTTAATCTATATATTTCTCAGTCCCTAATGCAGAATACAGCCCAACACACTTGGGGTTTATTACTTTACTTAACTAGTTAATATAAACCAACAGATTATATTTAGAATCTTTCCCGACACCATCAATATGTATTATCTACTTGAACTATCCTAGCAGGCTCTCCTATAATTCTAGTTTTCAGACAGTCAGGATAGGGGCTGTTTTTTGAAGATACAATGAACAACTAAGCAGTGTACAAAGCATTGTGGTAGGTAATGTGGAAGACACAAAAATCAGGGGCTCCATCTCATGGGATTGCCATAAAGTGGAGGGCACTAATGTTTATAATTGTTTCAACATGTTATAGTAGAAATAAAAAGTGCTACAGAGTGGAAGGGCTTTATGATTATGATTAAGAAGACTGAGAAAGGTCTGACATTTAACGACAACATTCAGGTTGGGCCTTGACGGACAGAAAAGAACATTCTACATCAGGGAACAAATGGCATGAGCAAAAAGGTTCAGAATTATAAAAAATGTATATTATACATTTTAAAGCTTCTAAATTTTACAGATATAGAATGAAAGGGCATGGTGTGGAAGTCTTGTATTCACATATGAAAATCACAAGAATTATAACAGCATCAAAGAAAACAAATATATCACATATATCCCTCCATTTTCTTCCCTCAGCTAACAAGTATTCTTGGGGACATCCTCAGCTGCTATCAGCCCATTAGATTAACTAACTCACTGACAAAGAGATCTAGCAATCACTAAAAGATACTAAATTTTAGGCTGTGTGCAGTGGTTCACACCAGTAATCCCAGCACTTTGGGAGATCAAGGAGGGAGAACCGCTTGAGCCCAGGAGGTTGAGGCTACAGTGAGTCGTGTTCGCACCACTGCACTCCAGCCTGGGCAACAGAGTGAGACCCTATCTCCCCCCCCCCCAAAAAAAAAGATCCTAAATTTTATTTCAAGGCTGGGCATGGCAGCTCACTCCTGTAATTCCAGCACTTTGGGAGGCTGAGGCAGGTAGATCACCTGAGGTCAGGAGTTTGAGACCAGCCTGGCCAACATGGTGAAACCTCGTCTCTACTAAAAATACAAAAATTAGCCAGGTGTGGTGGTGGGAACCTGTAATCCCAGCTACTCAGGAGACTGAGGCAGGATCATCGCTTGAACCCGGGAGGCAGAGGTTGCAGTGAGCCGACATTGTGCCACTGCACTCCAGCCTGGGCGACAGAGTGAGACTCCATCACACATACACACACACACACACAATTTATTTCATACACTAAACACTAAATAGGCTTGATTTTTAAATGTATTCTTAGTAAATATATTTTAACACACAACCAGAAATTTTATGTAGTACTTTAAATAATATTAACAATAATAATAGCACGACACCTAGTCAGTGGCACATACTCAAAGTGGTTTCACATGTATCTACTCATTTAAAATCCTCACAATGACCATATGACAGGCAGGATTATTACACCTATTCTGTAAATGAGGAACCTCAGTCATAGAAAAGTGAAGTAAGCTGTCCAAGCTGACAAAGTAAATGACAGAGCCAGATTCAGACTTCTGTCTGGCTGTAGAGTCTGGGCTCTTAGCCACTGTCTGTCCACACACACACACACCTTAATTTAAATAATAGTGTACATATAATTTTGTGCTTGGAAAAAACCCACAAATTTTCTTCATTATGTAACATTGACTTTAAAACTTTAAAAAAGTGGTAAAATATATGTATCATAAAACTTACCATCTTAGCCATTTTTAAAGCATACATTCAGTAGTGTTAAGTACATTCACACTGTTGTGCAACCAACTAGAACTCTCTTCATCTTGCAAAACTGAAACTTTATATCCTTTAAATAACTAACTCCCATTTCCCCTGGCAACCACTATTCTACTATCTGTAGATTCCAAAAGTATGTAGGACATGAATTTAACAATCTTAGGTACATAATATTGATTTTTAACACCTGAAATGGTTCTATTTAGTTGATGTACTGTAATTATATTTTAATGTGTTTTGATTACCAAAGATGAATGTGTGCTTTTTCTATTTCTTCTTGTATGAAATGTTCATGTTGATACAAAGTTTATAAACTTGAAGCATAATATACAGTAACATCTGACATTCTTCTTCAAACACATTAGTTCTTATCTTGATTATTTTTGCTAGAATATACTTTTTTTTTTTTTTTTTTTTTGAGACAGAGTCTCGCTCTGTCGCCCAGGCTGGAGTGCAGTGGCCGGATCTCAGCTCACTGCAAGCTCCGCCTCCTGGGTTTACACCTATTCTCCTGCCTCAGCCTTCCGAGTAGCTGGGACTATAGGCGCCCGCCACCTCGCCCGGCTAGTTTTTTGTATTTTTTAGTAGAGACGGAGTTTCACCGTGTTAGCCATGATGGTCTCGATCTCCTGACCTCGTGATCCACCGTCTCGGCCTCCCAAAGTGCTGGGATTACAGGCTTGAGCCACCGCGCCCAGCCTTTTTTTTTTTTTTTTTTTTGAGGTAGGGTTCTGCTCTGTCATCCAGGCTGGAGTACAGTGGCATGATCATAGCTCCTGCAGCCTTAAGCTCCTAGGCTCAAGCTACCCTCTTGCCTCAGCCTCCTGAGTAGCTAGGACGACAGGCATGTGCCACTATGCTGGCTAATTTTTTATATTTTGCAAAGATGGGAGCTTGCTATTTTGCCCAAGATGGTCTCAAATTCCCAGCCTCAAGCAATCCTCCCGCCTCAGCCTCCCAAAGTGCTGGGATTAAAAGTGTGAGCCATGGCACCTGGCCCTAGAATATACTTTTTAAAGAAAATCTGTATTTCTGAACAATTTGTATATACTTTGAATATTAATTTTTGTAATTGAGGTCTGCTTAAAGCAGGGTACAATTTTGTGTAAAAAAGGTTAAAATTCCATTGTCAATTAAAAGACACATCAAAATTCAGAAACCAACATGGTAGATTTAAAAAAGCAGGGGACAAAAGATCAAATTTTAAAACTGGGCAAGACTAAACTTCAATGGGTACTAAAACTAAAGAAATACAAGAAATTAACTATAGGCCGGGCGCGGTGGCTCAAGCGTGTAATCCCAGCACTTTGGGAGGTCGAGACGGGTGGATCACGAGGTCAGGAGATAGAGACCATCCTGGCTAACCCGGTGAAACCCCGTCTCTACTAAAAAATACAAAAAACTAGCCAGGGGAGGTGGCGGGCGCCTGTAGTCCCAGCTACTCGGAAGGCTGAGGCAGGAGAATAGGTGTAAACCCGGGAGGCGGAGCTTGCAGTGAGCTGAGATCCGGCCACTGCACTCCAGCCTAGGTGACAGAGCAAGACTCCGTCTCAAAATAAACAAACAAACAAACAAACAAACAAAATAACTATAAAAATTGAAATAGGCCAGCCGCGGTGGCTCATGCCTGTAATCGCAGCACTTTGGGAGGCCGAGGTGGGCAGATCATGAGGTCAGGAGATCGAGACCATCTTGGCTAACACGATGAAACCCCATCTCTACTAAAAATACAAAAAATTAGCCGGGCATGGTGGCAGGTGCCTGTAGTCCCACCTACTCCAGAGGCTGAGGCAGGAGAATGGCATGAACCCAGGAGGCAGAGCTTGCAGTGAGCTGAGATCTCGCCACTGCACTCCAGTCTGGGCGACAGAGGGAGACTCCATCTCAAAAAAAAAAAAAAAAAATTGAAATAATGGGCTGGACGCAGTGGTTCACGCCTGTAATCCCAGCACTTTGGGAGGCCCAGGCAGGTGGATCATGAGGTCAGGAGTCTGAGACCAGCCTGACCAACATGGTGAAACCCTGCCTCTACTAAAAATACACAAATTAGCTGGGCGTGGTGGTGTGCACCTGTAATCCCAGCTATTCAGGATGCTCAGGCAGGAGAATCACTTGAACCTGGGAGCGGCTGCAGTGAGCCGAGATCACGCCACTATACTCCAGCCTGGGCAACAAAGGAAGATTCCATCTCAAAAAAAAAAAAAAAAAAAAAAATCGAAATAATGATTACTTTTGAGCAGAAATCATGAGAAAGTCATGATTAGATGTATATATGGAAGGGGCTGCTAGGGTAGCTGTCAAAGTTTTATTTATGTTTTATTTATTTATTTTCTAGAGGCAGGATCTCACTCTGTCATCCAGGCTGGAATACAGGGGCACAATTACTGCTCACTGTAACCTCAAACTCCATGGCTCAAGTGATTCTCCTACCTTGGCCTACCAAGTGACTAAAGCTACAGGCATGTGCCACCACACCCAGGTAATTTTCTTACTTTTTATAGAGACAGAGTTGCTCAGGCTCGAAGTTTTATTTTCTGACCAAACTGCAGTTGTAAGGATGTTAGCCTTACAATAATTCATTCAGCTATAGATTTATTATTATTATTTTTAATAATTTGTCCTAAGTAAACCAGCAAAGGAAGCTACAGATTTGTTAATGTTGATTTCTGTTTCCGTATTTTCCAATTGAAAGGTTAAAAGAAAGTTTGTTAATTCCGTTCTTTGTAATAGTTTGAAAATATTAAATTTTCCTTTAAAAATCACACAAATGACCGACAATTATAGCTACAAAATCAAGATAAATATTCATAGGAAAATGGAAAGTAATATTACTCCAAAGAGTTTTAATAATGTTCTAAAAATATGCAGTCTATGTTAACATAAGCCAGTTTTTACAAATAATTTGAAAAACAAGAAAAAAAAATAGGTGAGATTTTGGGTAAATGAATTAAGAGAAAATATACCTTATTATAGTAAATGATTTTTATGAAGATCAATGAATGAGGAATTGATGTACAACCTTAAAATTAGAATAAATTTCTTTACAGCAATTACATTTAATAAATACAAAGTCAGAGAATACAACTTTTTAAAAAGAAAAGACAAAATTAAACCATTAAAAAGCATTATGCACAAACATCACAAACACAGCCTGAGAGTTTGGGGGAAAGTACTAACCAGTTACTGCCAGCAGCTGTGAAACTCTCACCTCCATTTCCTCCCGATGAGACCTGTCTCTATCTTCAAATTCGCGTGTCCTTCTCCGAGCCTCTTCAAAGGCCTGTTGTGCTAATGCATCCTCCTGCTGTCAGAATACATGAAATACCTATTTTAATTTTGATTTATAAAAAAAATACAAGATCTGGGGTGTTTTTTTTTTTTCCTGAAACAGCGGCTGGGCACAATGGCTCACGCCTGTAATCCCAGCACTTTGGGAGGCCAAGGCGGGCAGATCACTTGAGGTCAGGAGTTTGAGACCAGCCTGACCAACATGGTGAAACCCCATCTCTACTAAAAATACAGTAATTAACTGGATGTTGTGGCGCATGCTTGTAAACCCAGCTACTTGGGAGGCTGAGGCAGGAGAATAGCTTAAAACCCGGGAGGCGGAGGTTGCAGTGTGCCAATATTGCGCCACCGCACTCCAGCCTAGGCAACAAGAGCGAAACCCTGTCTCAAAAAAAAGGAAAAGAAAATAAAAACAAACAAACAAAAAACAGCGTACCACTCTGTTACTCAGGCTGGAGTACAAGTGCAGTGGTGGAATCACGGCTCACCACAACCTGAAAATCCAAGGCTTAACCCCATTACACCAATTCTCCTGCCTCAGCCTCCCAAGCAGCTGGGAATACAGGCACGCACCACTGCGCCTGGTTAATTTTTTTTTTTAGTTTTTGTAGATACTGGGTCTTGCTATGTTGACCAGGCTGGTGTCAAACTCCTGGCCTCAAGAGATCCTCGTCTCGGCCTCCCTAAGTGCTGGGATTACAAGTGCAAGCCACCTTGTCCAGCCTTTTTAATTCTGACAGAAACAAACAGCAGAGTATTTCTGAAACATCAACAGCATTAAAAAAAAAAATGTCAGAGGTACTTTTAAAAGAAAAATTCAGTATTTCATATTTTATACTACACCTTGGAAACGAAGTCATGTTAATCATATTCTAACAATTGAAAATGCTCTTCCGTTTTCTTTACTTACTTAATCCTACTCATCAAAATAAAATCCTGATCAATCAACATTTAAGGCAGAGAAGAACAAGAAAAAAATGTGGTAAATACTTCTATCATTTGGGGAAAAGAAAGGCTCTATGAACTAAAGCCAGAAATATAAATGAAGATGAACAGCACTGACTACACAAATGTTGGAAACTTCTGGACAACAAAAAGCAAATAAAAATCTCAAGGGAAATTATTAAGGAAAATATATTTGTTAACATATAACGAATCTGTCTTTTCCCAGTTAGTGGCTAAAGATCTGCACATGAAAGAAACCCATATACCTCAGGACTCATTGTGTCTAAAAAGGTAACCAACTTAAACTTTCTCCTCTACTCTTTTTTGGTCTCTGTTGGTGGCACCATTTTTTTTTTTTCTGCTAGAAACCTGAGCCATCATCTGACTCTTCTTCACTCTCTCCTTATCTCTACAGTCAACCAACCACTGAGTCCTACCCACTTGATGTCCTACATATTTTGGAATCTTCAGTCTCCTCTTCATTCCTATAAAAAGCTTCCTAGTTCAGGCCCCTAAAAATCTCACTTAGACCATTGCAAAACTCTCCTCAACAGTCTCTCCTTGCTTCCATTTGGTCACCCCTCAACCCAATCTACCACACAGCCATCGGAGTATGCCTTTAAAGCACAATCTGACCACAATGCCCCCAACTTAAAAGAGCTCCCGTACTGTGTACAGCCTAGGATGCCTGGCCTTTGCCGTCACACACTTCTGAAAACTAGATTTTTCTTTTCTGAGACAGAGTCTCACTCTGTTGCCCGGGCTGGAGTGCAGCGGTGTGTTCTCTGCTCACTGCAACCACGCAAGTTCAAGCAATTCTCCTGCCTCAGCCTCCTGAGTAGCTGGGACTACAGGTGCGCGCCACCATGGCCAGCTGGTCTTGAACTCCTGACCTCAAGTGATTTGCCTGTCTTTGCCTCCCAAAATCCTGGGCTTACAGGCGTGAGCCACTGCGCCTGGTCAGAATACTAGGATTTTTGATGGTACACTTGAAGAAACTAAAAGATCCAAAACAATACCAGAAAAGTCATCAATACTACTCACTTTCCTAGATTCACTGCAGCAAGGGGTGGCCACGTAACTCAGTTGTAGCCAATGACACAGAAACATAAGTCACCTAATGGGGCTTCCAAGAAAGTTTGAGACATTTCACCATTCTACCTTCTTAGGAACTGATGCAGTGTTCAGAGATGCAGCAGCCATCTTGCAAACATAATAATGAAGACATAGTCACACAGTGAGCATGCTACAGCAGCAAGACTAAGAGACCTTATATCATGTCAGGGTCCAAAAAAAAAAAAAGGCCTTGGGCCACTGGTAACGTAATTAAGTGCTATACCAGGCCTGGACTGTGTACTGCTGGATATCTTGTTCTGTGTGATAAATCCTTTATTTGTCACTGTCAGTGGGGTTTTCTAATACTCCAAATTTTCAGTGACAATGTCTATAACGTAAACAGAATGGAAAGATGTAATTCAAACATTTGACTGAACATCATGACATGGACCTACTATATTCTCATGACATACTATATAAGCCAGAGGTATCCACAAAATAATGCTGTTCCCAATTTCCCAGGGCTTTCTATACACTTAGGTATCAACTGGGACACATGTGCTCATGACAGGAAAAAACTGTGGGCCTGGCGTGGTGGCTCACACCTGTAAGCTCAAGCACTTTGGGAGGCCAAGGCCGGTGGATCACCTGAGGTTGGGAGTTCAAGAAACCAGCCTGGCCAACATGGTGAACCCTGTCTCTACTAAAAAACAAATACAAAAAATTACCCAGGCATGGTGGCAGGCCCCTGTAATCCCAGCTACTCAGGAGGCTGAGGCAGAAGAATCACTTGAACCCAGGAGGCGGAGGCTGCAGTGAGCTGAGATCACAGCATTGCACTCCAGCCTGGGCAACTCCATTTCAAAAAAAGAATAAAAAGTATTATTATTAATATTTGCAGCAAAATAAGCCAGGAGATATTTGGTAGCCCTCACTTTCTTGTTTCATCTTCTGTTTTGATCTTTTCTTTCCTCTTTTTTTTAGAGAAGGGGTCTCGCTCTTAAGCTCAGGCTGGAGTGCAGTGGCATGATCACAGCTCATCGCAGCCTCAACCTCCCAGGCTCAAGTGATCCTCCTGCCTCAGGCTCCCAAGTAGCAGGAACTATAGGTGTGTGCCACCAGAGCTAATTTTTAAAATTTTTTATATAGAGATGGGGTCTCGCTGTGTTGCCCAGGCTGGTCTTGAACTCCTGGTATCAAGTGATTCTCCTGCCTCCACCTCCCAAAGTGCTCGGATCACAGGCATAAGCCACCGTGACCAGCTTGTCTTGGTATTTTCTAATGACAAGTGAGATGTATGTGCAGTGAACAGAATTCACACTTTAACAAACGGTAAAATGGAAAGACAATCAGCAATTACCAGTATTATCCTGATCCTTTCCTGCTGCAATCTAACACCTCCCTTTCAAGGACAGCATAAAGGGCATCTGCTAATAAAAACCACGTGCTCACCAACAAAGTAGGCTCAAACGGCTAGGAACAACTAACTCCATTCAGGTTTGGGTGGGATAAGGTTTTCAATTCTCCTGTCCCCACCAGCCACTTGTTATACTACTAGTCTGTTATTCCAAAGTCTATACCACAATCTGCATAATGTAGCCAGGTGGGGTCATCATAAAACATGGTTGGGTGTAAATGAAATCCACGTGGAAAATAAAGGCTTAGCAGTTCTGTCATAGAGCATACACAAAATATTCTGACCACTCTTGTACTAATTCTCTCTTCACTGTATTTAAATTGTGTCTTTATTTATTGTCTAAATCTACAACTATATATATTTTACAGTTTGGTAACACTTACCTTTCTGCAGCAGAGGTTAAAAACTAGAAGTTCATGCTTAATTAAAAAATTAAGAATCAAATTTGTTTCCAAGAAAGTTGACGATGAACATCTCATTTGCACAAAATATCGACCTTTACTATTCTCTTTGGGGACCAGAATGATATCACTGATCACATGAAAACCAAAAGAAATAAATCTGCTGAAGAAGCATCAGTATTTACATAAAAGACAATCAGTATGTGCAGCTGCAAATGGTACATTTAATGTATCAATCTGTAGAGCCTAACTTTTCACTTAAATGACTCTTCCAAATTAATTTCAGCCACATTTTTTTGCATATGTAAAAAGTAAAGCTGTTTATTTGTTGCTTCATGAACAGAAAAACCTTGCAAACAAAAAGACACTAATTTTACAGCAGTGTCATCAGGTACTTCAAATAGAAAACTCATCAATTCCAATAACGGTTCAATTTTTCTAATCCAATCATGGAATCAAATAAAACTTTGCAGGGTCATTATACTGAAGGTGAAATATCATTTTGTGATTGCCAAAACAAAGTCATTTAAAAAGTACCACAATGAAGATAAAATTATTGGCTTACATTGATAATACAAATGGTGGAACACACTGTATAAAAAATAACATTCTCATTGAATTAGAAATTTACTAGGAACTAGTAGTGGTACACATGTAATTTATAACTGCATCCAAAGAAATGAAACATTCTATCATTTAGAAGTTATAGTTTATATAGGCCAGGCATGGTGGCTCACACCTGTAATCCCAGCACTTTGGGAGGCTGAGGCAGGTGAATCATGAGGTCAGGAGATCAAGACCATCCTGGCTAACACGGTGAAACCCCGTCTCTACCAAAAATACAAAAAATTAGCTGGGCGTGGTGGCGGGCGCCTATAGTCCCAGCTACTGGGGAGGCTGAGGCAGGAGAATGGCGTGAACCCGGGAGGTGGAGCTTGCAGTGAGCCGAGATCATGCCACTGCACTCCAGCCTGGGCGACAGAGCAAGACTCCGTCTCAAAAAAAAAAAAAAAAAAAAGTTATAGTTTATATAACTTAACAAATATCTTTATATATCCATAGTTAAAGTAACTGAACTGTAGAATTGTGACAAAGCTAACGATGAATTAAAAAAATAATCTCATGACAGTACACACTGGATTTTAAAAAAACTTGAGTCTCTGAAGAACTATGCTAAACAACCTAGTTCCTATTTTGGTAAATGAGTCTTTGTAGTAACATTTTATTTAAAATTAGTTGGAAATCTCTGATTACTCAATGGTGAAGTACCAAAATTTTCATGTTTTTCAAGTTTTTAGAGAATTATATTAAAAAACCAAGTGTGGCAGATCATCTGAGGTCAGGAGTTCGAGACCAGTGTGGCCAACACGGTGAAACCCTGTCTCTACTAAAAATACAAAAGTTAGCTGGGCATGATGGAGGGTGCCTGTAATCTCAGTTATTCGGGAGGCTGAGGCAGGAGAATGGCTTGAACCCAGAAGCCGGAGGTTGCAGTGAGCTGAGATTGTGCCACTGCACTCCAGTCTAGGAAATGGAAAAAGACTCCATCTCAAAAACAAACAAAAAACAACCAAGTGTGTAAAGAACACATTCAAACTTAAAGACACTAAAAGATGAAAATACAATTTAAATTTGAATCTTTATAACTGTACTCAGAAATATCTTCATCTATAGAAAAACCTTTGAAATATTTATTTCAGTATTTTATACATACAAAAAAGTACATGTATCTTAAGGCTATGCTGTCCAATATGACAGCCACATACCACAGATAACTACTGCACACCTGAAATATGAATAGTCTATTGGGTACAGTGGCACACACCTGTAGTACCAGGCTGAGGTGGGATGATCAGTTGAGCCCAGGAGTTTGTGGTATAGCGAGACCTTGTCTCAAAAAAGAAACAAAGATTAATCTGAGTTGAGAAGCGAAGTAAGCAGACTATACCCCCTGAATTTCAAATACTCAATACTAAAATAATATATCTCAATAAATTTTTATATTGGTTATATGTTCAAATAATACTTTTGGGTATACTGGGTTAAATAAAATGTAAAAATCACACTTGTTTCTTTTTCTAACTTTTAAAATGGGCTTCTAGAAAATTTTACTCCAGAACTTTGGGAGGCCGAGACGGGCGGATCACGAGGTCAGGAGATCGAGACCATCCTGGCGAACACGGTGAAACCCCGTCTCTACTAAAAAAAATACAAAAAACTAGCCGGGCGAGGTGGCGGGCGCCTGTAGTCCCAGCTACACAGGAGGCTGAGGCAGGAGAATGGCGTAAACCCGGGAGGCGGAGCTTGCAGTGAGCTGAGATCCGGCCACTGCGCTCCAGCCCCGGCGACAGAGCAAGACTCCGTCTCAAAAAAAAAAAAAAAAAAAAAAAAGAAAATTTTACTTTATTTTTTCCTAGAAAAATTTAAATTACAGTATATGGCTTATATATTAATTCTACAGGACTGCACTGTCCTAAACCTAGCTTGATGAATTTTCACAAATTGAACTCACCCACATAACTAGAACCATATGAAGACACAAAACAGTATCAGCACCCTGGAAGTCTCCTGCTCCATTCCAGTAATTAGCCCCCTCCACCCAAGAGGGCACCATAACCCTTACTTCTTTTTTTTTTTTTTTTTTGAGACGGAGTCTCGCTCTGTCGCCCAGGCTGGAATGCACTGGCCGGATCTCAGCTCACTGCAAGCTCCGCCTCCCGGGTTTACGCCATTCTCCTGCCTCAGCCTCCCGAGTAGCTGGGACTACAGGCGCCCGCCACCTCGCCCGGCTAGTTTTTTGTATTTTTAGTAGAGACGGGGTTTCACCGGGTCAGCCAGGATGGTCTCGATTTCCTGACCTCGTGATCCGCCCGTCTCGGCCTCCCAAAGTGCTGGGATTACAGGCTTGAGCCACCGCGCCCGGCCTCATAACCCTTACTTCTAAAGCATGTGTTAACGATGAATAGACCTTGGGCATTTCAGTTTCTGTGCTGCTCTACCCTGTTTCCCTCTTGTTCCTAGAGGTGACCACTATCCATAATTTTGTGAATACTACTTATGGCTTTCCTATTATTTATTACCAAGAGGCGTTTTGCTTAATTTTGCCTCTTGTTTACTTTCTATAGAAATAAATAAATGGAGGGTTAAAAAGCATATATTGGTTTTACCCAACTTTGTACTTTTACATAAATCTATTCATATAACATGTGCTATTTTTAAAATTATTTATTTTTTTGAGACAGTCTGTCGCCCAGACTGAAGTGCAATGGCGCAATCATGGCTCACTGCAGCCTTGACCACCCAGGCTCAAGCGACCCACCTACCTTAACCTCCCAAGTAACTAGGACTACAAATGTGTGCCGCCATGCATGGCTAATTTAAAAAAAAAATTTTTTTTTTTTTTTTTTTAGATGGAGTCTAGCTCTGTCACCCAGGCTGGAGTGCAGTGGCACAATCTCAGCTCACTGCAACCTCTGCCTGCCGGGTTCAAGCGATTCTCCTGCCTCAGCCTCCCAAGTAGCTTGGACTACAGAAACCCACCACCATACCCAGCTAATTTTTTAGCTGAGACAGGGTTTCACCATACTGGCCAAGCTGGTCTCGAACTCCTGACCTTGTGATCTGCCTGCCTCAGCCTCCCAAAGTGCTGAGATTACAGGCATGAGCCACTGTGCCCAGTCAATTTTTAAAATTTTTTGAGATTTTAAAATTTTAGGCTCTTGAACTCCTGGCCTGAAACAACCCTCCTGCCTTGGCCTCCCAAAGTGCTGGGATTACAAGAGTTAAGGCACAATAACTGGCCTGTTCTGTACCCTCAATATTTTTGAGGAACTCACACATATTGGTGTTAGTTGTAGCTTTTCATTCTCATTGTATTTGTGTGACCACGCACTTTACAAATTTCACTGTTAATGGCCATTTGCGCAGTTTACAATTTCTAGCTATTATTAATAATACTGTTACAAATGTCCTAGTACATATTTTGTGATGAATATGCATATTCACTCCTGTTGCCGTCATGCCTTGGAGTAGAACTGCTAGATCACGGTTTATATTATATACATACATATGCATATATATATGTGTGTGTGTGTGCATGCACAGCTTGCGTATTTACAGCCAGTTTTCCAAATGTTGTGCCAATCTTACACAACCAACACACCAACTGCTGCTCTACATTCTTGTCAATGTTTGATACTGTCTTTTTCATTTTAACCATTCTGATGACTGTGTGGTAGTACTGTAGTTTTGATAATTATTTTTCTGATGACCCAATAAAGTTGAATCCTTTTCATTTGTATAGCCTGTTTGTGAACTGCCTGTTAAATGTCTTTTGCCAATTTCTTTTAGGTTGTACTGTGTTTTCTTTCAATGAAAATACTTTCTCACTGAAATGTAAGAGTTCTTTATGCACACACACACACATACACACACATTTTTTTTGAGATGGAGTTTCGCTCTGTTGCCCAGGCTGGAGTACAGTGACGTGATCTCGGCTCACTGAAACCTCTGCCTCCCAGGTTCAAGCAATTCTCCTGCCTCAGACTCCTGAGTAGCTGGGATTACAGGTATGTGCCACCACACCTGGCTAATTTTTTTGTTTTTTTGTAGAGATGGGGTTTTGCCATAATGGCCAGGCTGGTCTCGAACTCCTGGACTCAAGTGATCTGCCTGCCTTGGCCTCCCAAAGTGTTGGGATTACAGGCGTGAGCCACTGCGCCTGGCCTCTACATATTTTATGTAAGTCCTTTGCCAGAAAACATTTTCCACCACTGTTCAGGTTGCCTTTACATTCTCTTAATACTGTCTTTTGATAAACAGTTCTTGGTTTTGCCATAATTCATTATTTATCCATTTACTTACAGTTTAGCATGTTTTGTGTCCTGTTCAAGTTTTTGCCTACTCCAAGGTCACAAAATGATCTTCTCATTTTCCTTTAAAAAGCTTTACTGTTTTGGCTGAGCGCAGTGGCTCATGTCTATAATCCCAGCACTTTTGGGAGGCCAAGGTGGGTGCATCATGAGGTCAAGAGATCCGAGACGATCCTGGCCAACATGGTGAAACCCCGTCTCTACTAAAAATACACAAATTAGCAGGGCATGATGGTGCGCACCTGTAGTCCCAGCTACTCGAGAGGCTGAGGCAGGAGAATCGCTTGAACCCGGGAGGCAGAGGTTACAATGAGCCGAGATCATGCCACTGCACTCCAGCCTGGTGAGAGCTAGACTCCATCTCAAAATAAAAAAAAAGCTTTACTGTTTCACATTTTATAAACTGCTATCCATCTGAAATTGATTTCTGTGAACGGTATAAGGGGCTCTGAAATATTTTCCCCTCACAGAAATGTTTTATTGTCCCAGCGCCATTTACTGAAGAGACCTACTCCCCGTCCCCCTGCCCTTGTCTGCACTGCAGTATTACCTTTGTCTTTGTTTATTGCTGGTATATAGAAATGTAACTGATGGTGTACTGACCTTGTATTACATCTAATACCCTGTGAAATTCATGTGTTAGTTTTCTTTTTTTTTTTGAGATGGAGTCTCGCTTTGTCGCCCAGGCTAGAGTGCAGTGGTGCCATCTGGGCTCACTGCAAGCTCCGCCTCCCAGGTTCACGCCATTCTCCTGCCTCAGCCTCTGAGTAGCTGGGACTACAGGCGTGCACCACCACGCCCGGCTAATTTTTTGTATTTTTAGTAGAGACGGGGTTTCACCGTGTTAGCCAGGATGGTCTCGATCTCCTGACTTCGTGATCCGCCCGCCTCGGCCTCCCAAAGTGCTGGGATTACAGGCGTGAGCCACCGCATCCAGCTAGTTTTCTCAATAGTTTGTAAATTATCTTAGATTTTCTAAGTACATGCATTTTCTGCAAATAACAGTTTGGTGTTTTGTTTTGTTCTGTTTTGTTTTTAAGATGGAGTCTTGCTCTGTCGCCCAGGCTTGGAGTGCAGTGGCAGGATCTCAGCTCACTGCAAGCTCCGCCTCCTGGGTTCACGCCATTCTCCTGCCTCAGCCTCCGAGTAGCTGGGACTACAGGCATGCACCACCATGCCCAGCTAATTTTTTGTATTTTTAGTAGAGGCGGGGTTTCACCATGTTAGCCAGGATGGTCTCAATCTCCTGACCTCGTGATCCGCCCGCCTCGGCCTCCCAAAGTGCTGGGATTACAGGTGTGAGCCACCGTGCCCGGCTAGTTTTCTTAATAGTTTGTAAATTATCTTAGATTTTCTAAGTACATGCATTTTCTACAAATAACAGTTTGGTGTTTTGTTTTGTTCTGTTTTGTTTTTAAGACGGAGTCTCGCTCTGTCGTCCAGGCTTGGAGTGCAATGGCAGGATCTCAGCTCACTGCAAGCTCCGCCTCCTGGGTTCACGCCATTCTCCTGCCTCAGCCTCCCAAGTAACTGGGACCACAGGTGTCCTCCATCATGCCCGGCTAATTTTTGTAGTTTTGGTTGAGAAAAGTTTCACCATGTTGGCCAGACTGGTCTCGAACTCCTTACCTCGGGTGATTTGACTGCCTCAGCTTTCCAAAGTGCTGGGATTACAGGCATGAACCATTGCGCCCGGCCTCATGTTTTTTGAGATGGAGTCTCACTCTGCTACCCAGGCTGGAGTGCAGTAGCACGATCTTGGCTCACTGCAACCTCCACCTCCTGGGTTTAAGTAATTCTCCCACTTCAGCCTCCTGAGTAGCTGGAACCACAGACACGCGCCGCTATGGCATATTTTTGAATTTTCAGTAGAGACGTGGTTTCACCAAGTTGGCCAGGCTGGTCTCGAACTCCTGACCTCAAGTGATCCACCTGTCTCAGCCTCTCAAGAGTGCAGGGATTACAGGTGTGACCCACCACACCTGGTCACATGTCTTCTGTTTCTTTTTGGGAAAAGAATCTTGGATGGAATTCCTATTTTTAACTGAAAATGATTTGATTCTGAAGTAACAGAACTTGGCAAAAATTTCAGAAGAATCATAAATAGAGACAGAATAATAAATAGAGACAGCTTCAACAGGTTTTTTTCTTATATCAAACTTGTCAAAGAAAGGTACTCTGGACAAAAGCAGAGACAATACCTGTGGAAATATTTCAGCTGAAATATATATACAATTTATCTTTCAAAAATGGAATTGACTCTCTTCCATTTAGCTTAGTTTACCAGATACTTCAGCATTTGTTAGAGAGTATTTTGTCAATTTTTTACATGTTTACAGACACTCAATTGAAGATGTCAACAGTTCCAAATTTACTAATTATAACATGCAATTCTGAAGCATATTGCAGGCACTTTTATGAAGAAAATAAAAGAGGCTAGATGCAGTGGCTCATGCCTATAATACCAGTGCTTTGGGAGGCTGAGGCAGGAGGATCATTTGAAGCCAGCAATTCAAGACCAGCCTGGCCAACATGGTAAGACCTTGTCTTTGCAAAAAATAAAAAAAACTTAGCCAAGCATGACAGGAGCTTGAAGCTGTAGTGAGCTGTCATTATACCACTGCACTCCGGCCTGAGCAACAGAGCAAGATTCTGTCACTAAAAAAAAAAAAAAGAAAAGAAAAAAGGGGCCGGACATGGTGGCTCACACCTGTAATCCCAGCATTTTGGGAGGCCGAGGTGGGTGGATCACCTGACATCAAGACCAGCCTTCAAGCCTGTAATCCCAGCACTTTGGGAGGCCGAGACGGGCGGATCACGAGGTCAGGAGATCGAGAGACGATCCCGGCTAACACGGTGAAACCCCGTCTCTACTAAAAAATACAAAAAAATAGCCGGGCGAGGTGGCAGGCGCCTGTAGTCCCAGCTACTCGGGAGGCTGAGGCAGGAGAATGGTGTAAACCCGGGAGGCGGAGCTTGCAGTGAGCTGAGATCCGGCCACTGCACTCCAGCCTGGGTGACAGAGCAAGACTCCGTCTCAAAAAAAAAAAAAAAAAAAAAAAAAAAAAAAAAAAAAAAAAAGACCAGCCTGATCAACATGGAGAAACCCATCTCTACCAAAAATACAAAATTAGCTGGGCATGGTGGCACATGTCTGTAATCCCAGCTACTCAGGAGGCTGAGGCAGGAGAATCACTTGAACCCAGGAGGCGGAGGTTGCGGTGAGCCCAGATTGTGCCATTGCACTCCAGCCTGGGCGACAAAGCAAGACTCTGTCTGAAAAAAAGGAAAAAGAAAAAAGAGAAGAAAAACAAGACCATATTGAAAAATCTATATATTCTTCAGAAAAATACTGGATACAGATATGAGACTAATAAAGTGCAAAAGTATCAAGACTAAGTATTCTGCTTATTAATCTTAATGTTCAGAAGATTAACATAAAGATGTAACTTTTATTTTGCGTTAATGTGTACATATTTTATTTAAAAACATTTTTGAAAGTGTTTTTTGAATGAAACAATTTTTCTAGGGCTAGCAATATAATAAAATCAATTTGTGGGTCAATAAATTTGTGGGTCAAAATGTTACATAATTTCAGTTATTTTAAACAAGACCTTCTTTTAGAAGTAATTCGGTGACAATAAGTAATATGGTCACTCTCATCCTATATCAAATTATATTAATTATGAATGATAAAATATTAACCATCAACTTAAGTAACTTTTCAAAAAACTGTTTTCTGGTTAATTTAGAAGAGTAATTTCTGCCTGTGTGATCAGCAGAGAGAAACAAAGCTGTGTTGGGACATGGAAGTGAGGCTGCCACCAGGCTCACTTGCTAGAGATCGGGCCTATTCCAGCCCAATGAAAGAGGGCTGAAATCCATGCTTTGTGATTTTACACTCTTACTACACAAGACAGACATCTGCAGAAGAGTGGAAACCCTAAGTATAAAATGCTGAAGTACAAGCAGTAACAAACAAGAGTCTTTGTTTAGGAACTGTACTGTATGCCAGATACTGTGCTAGGCATGGCCCTTTACATATGCTATCCCATTCAACAGCCCACAATTTTGTGGGCAGTATTATCCCATCTTAGGAAGGAGAAATCTGAGGCCTGGAGAGATTTAATAACTTGCCAGCATCACAAAGCTGGTGTTTTAGTCATCTCAGGATGCCATACTAAAATACCATAAATGGTGTGGATTAAACAACAGAAATTTATTTTCTCACATTTCTGGAGACCAGCAGTCCCAGATCAAGGTGCCAGCCAATTTGGTTCCCCATGAGGAACCTCCTTCTGGCTTGCAGACATCCATCTTCTCACTGTGTCCTCATATGGCAGAGAGAGAGCGAGCTCCTCCTGTCTGTTCTCATAAGGACACTAACCCTACTGGATCAGAGCCCCACTCTTATGCCTTTATCTAACCTTAATTACCTCCATAAATGCCCTATCTTCAAGTACAGTAACAACAGAATAGGGCTTCAACATATCAATTTGGGGATGGGATACATAAACATTCAGTCCATAAGAGCTAGTAAGTGATGGGGCCAGGATTCACATTATACGACTATGAACTTCTGCCCCTAGTATCTACATTTCATTCCCTCTTTACTTATATTATCTTGCAGATGACCTGGGGACAAGGAGAGCTACAGGGAAGTACTGATTGCTACCTAAATAGTTGGAGTCACCTGCTTTCAATTTTTTTATTATACACTGTATAACTCCTATTATCATAAGAATTATGTAACTCCGTTGTGATAGCAGTAAACTATCATAATAGATGGCACTTAATTTGTAATGATATAGTTCAATTTGGGGACTATGGAAATAAGGCTTGGAAAACTCCAAGTATAAAAAAATGTTAAAAATTTTAACCTATCATCTTAATAAAATACTTTAGTTTTTGTTGTTTGTTTTTGAGACAGGGTCTTGCTCTGTCACCCAGGCTGGAGTGCAGTGGTGCAACTCGGTTCATTGCAATCTCTGCCTCCTGGGTTCAAGCAACCATCCCACCTCAGCTTCCTGAGTAGCTGGGACTACAGGTGCACACCACCACAGTTGGCTAATTTTTTTCTTTTTTTGGTAGAGACAGGGTTTTGCCACATTGCCCAGGTTGGTCTCAAACTCCTGGGACCAAGCAATGCTCCTGCCTCTGCCTTCCCAAGTGTTGGAATTACAGTGTGAGCCACTGCACCTTGTCAAAATAATTCAGTTTTAAAAGTCAATCCAATCTGAATTTTCCTTATATAAATAAAGTCTGCTTTATCACTTCTTAATAGAAAATAGTCTTCTAGATTGCTGGTTATTATTTTTCTGCAAGAACTGGGAACTGATTAGCATTGTGGAAATCAAGGTAGAGCACAGATTCTTTATTTTTATGTTAGAGATGAAGGTCTCATTATGTTGCCTAGGCTGGGCTGGAACTCCTGGGATCAAGGGATCCTCCCGCCTCAGTCTCCCAAGTAGCTAGGACTACAGACATGTGCCACTGGGATGACCCGGGCCAGACCAAGGATTCTTTCTTAAGAATTTTCACTTTGAATCTTAAACTTTTCACTAGGAAGTTTTCGTTTTTTGATCCCCTTTAAAGAAAATTCTTACATTTCCATAAATAAAGAACTATATGGAAAGAGACAACAAAGAAACAACAAAGAGTTTCTTTATATTCCTGTTACTATTTTAACTTTGTTAAGAAGGTTAATATCAGGGAAACAATTAAAAGACATTAATATCTGCTAATAATCAGGTGCTTTTACATTTTCGTTGTTTTTAAAGAGACAATGACTCACTCTGTCACCCAGGCTTGAGTGCAGTGGTGCGATCATAGCTCACTGCAGCCTCAAACTCCTGGGCTCAAGTGATCCTCCCACCTCAGTCTCCCAAAGTGCTGGGATTACAGGTGTGAGCCACAGCACCCGATCTGCTTTTACATTTTCTTTCAGTGTTTTTAATATGTCACCCCACAACTTTCTGGCCTCCGTGATTTCAAAAGAAGTCAGCTGTTAATCTTTTTTTTTTTTTTTTTTTTTTTTTGAGATGGAGTCTCGCTCTGTCGCCCAGGCTGGAGTGCAGTGGCCTGATCTCAGCTCACTGCAAGCTCCGTCTCCCGGGTTCACGCCATTCTCCTGCCTCAGCCTCCCGAGTAGCTGGGACTACAGGCGCCCGCCACCTCGCCTGGCTAGTTTTTTGTAGTTTTAGTAGAGACGGGGTTTCACTGTGTTCACCAGGATGGTCTCGATCTCCTGACCTCGTGATCCACCCGTCTCGGCCTCCCAAAGTGCTGGGATTACAGGCTTGAGCCACCGCGCCCAGCCCAGCTGTTAATCTTACTGTGGTTCCTTTACATGTGAAGAATCCTCTTTCTTGCTGCTTTCATGATTCCTTGTCTTTCAACAGTTTATAATGTGACTAGGTATGGATTTCTGTTTATCCTACTTTGTCCACTGAGCTTCTTGGACAATGTAGATTAACATTTTTCATCAAATGTGAGAGTTTTTGGCTATTATTTCTTAAAATGTATCTTCAATCTCTTTCTTTCCTTTCCCAAACTTTCATTACATTTATGTTAATATGTGTACTGATGTCCCACAGGTCCCCAAAACTCTGTTCATTTTTTTTGTTCATATGTCAGCTCTTATCTGCCATTTAGTCTGTGAACTTTTTGTTACTACTATACTTTCCAACTCCAGAATTTCTTTCTTTCTTTCTTTTTTTTTTTTTTTTGAGATGAAGTCTTGCTCTGTTGCCCAGGCTGGAGCAGAGTGATGCGATCTTGGCTCGCTGCAACCTCTGCCTCCTGGGTTCAAGCTATTCTCCTAACTCAGCCTCCTGAGCAGTTCTGATGGCAGGCATATGCCACAACACCCAGCTTTTTTTTTTTTTTTTGAGATGGAGTTTCACTCTTGTTGCCCAGGCTGGAGTACAATGGTACAAACTCAGCTCACTGCAACCTCCACCTCCCGGGTTCAAGTGATTCTCGAGCCTCAGCCTCCTGAGTAGCTGGGATTACAGGCATGCGCCACCACGCCTGGCTAATTTTGTATTTTTAGTAGAGACAGGTTTCACCACGTTAGCCAGGCTGGTCTTTAATTCCTGACCTCAGGTGATCTGCCCGCCTTGGCCTCTCAAAAAGCGCTGGGATTATAGGAGTGAGCCACCGCACCCAGCCTCAACTCCAGAATTTCTATTTGATACTTCTTAATAATTTAGATCTGGGCCGGGCGCGGTGGCTCACACCTGTAATCCCAGCACTTTGGGAGGCCGAGGCGGGCGGATCACAAGGTCAGGAGATCGAGACCACGGTGAAACCCCGTCTCTACTAAAAATACAAAAATTAGCCGGGCGCAGTGGCGGGCGCCTGTAGTCCCAGCTACTCAGGAGGCTGAGGCAGGAGAATGGCGTAAACCCAGGAGGCGGAGCTTTCAGTGAGCCGAGATCGCGCCACTGCACTCCAGCCTGGGCGACAGAGCGAGACTCCGTCTCAAAAAACAAAACAAAACAAAATAATTTAGATCTGTTTATTGATATACTCTACTTGATGAGCCACTGCCATCATAATTTCCTTTAATATTAAAAGGAAAGAATTTTCCTTTAGTTCTTTGAGCATATTTACAATAACTACTTTGAAGTCTTTCTCACTAAGAACCAACATTTGCGCCCCCTCAAAGACAGTTTATATTGCTTGCTTTTTCCCCTTTGTATAAGTCGCATTTTCATATTTGCATGTCTCATAACTTTTTGTTGAAACCTAGACAATTTAGATAATATACTGTAGCAACTCTGATTTCTGATCCTTGCTTTCAGCTTGTTGTTGGCACTTGTTTGTTTACTGACTTGCCTGGACTAATTCTGAGGAGTCTGTTTTCCTCAGCAGTGTATAGCCTCTGATGTCACTGCTCAGTTTTTCTTTTTTTTTCTTTTCAGAGAAAGGATCTCACTCTGTTGCCCAGACTGCAGTGCATTGGCATGATCATAGTTCACTACTGCAGCCTTGAACTCCTGGACCCAAGCGATCCCTCCACCTCAGCGTCCTAAGTAGCTAGGACTACAGACACATACCACCAAACCTGGTTAATTTTTAAAACTGTGGAGATGGGGTCTCACCATGTTGCCCAGGCTGGTCTTTAACTCTTGGGCTCATGTGATCCTGCCATCTTGGCCTCCCCAAATGCTGGGATTATCAGCGGGAGTCACTGTGCACAGCTGTCTTTTTAAGTCTTGCTTTCTGGGGGGTTGTCCCTGGATCAGCATAGTTCAGCTGTCAGCCAATGATTGGTCAGAGGTTTTACACAAACACCTTGAGCCAGCAGACTTCCACCTTTTGTCACTGGACTTGTGTGTGGCTTGGGGAAATGCTTTCAAAGTTCAGGGAGTTTGTCAGTCTATTTTGTGTTCACCCAGGGAAAAGTAGCATGCAAGGGCCTTCTGTGTTCTCTTCAGAGCAGATGTAGCCTTGTACGTGCATACAGCTTTCTGGATGACATGAGTGTAATCTTACTAGGGTCTACTTTACCTATCTCTTTCCCTGAATCTCCCTGATAAATTTCTGGCTGGTCTGCCATTTCGTTGCTTTCTGCAACATTAGCTTTGCCAGATTGTTTGCAAATGAGACCTCTATCATTTTAAACAATATGCCTGGGCATGGATTTTTTTTTCCCAAGCCCTACTTTTAATAAAGTCAGCTCTCTTTGGCAGGACAACAGATCTATCAGTGCTCATGGCTTACCCTGCCTGCCCAGGAAGAACTTGAGGGACCACACAGCTGGGGAATGGGAGCAGCTCCTGACTAAAATGCCACAGTCACTGATCTTACTGAGATTCAATAGCTTCCATGAGGCCTTAAATGGGTGTGGTTTGTTGTTGTTGTTTTTGAGACAGACTTTTGTTCTGTTGCCCAGCCTGGAGTGCACTGGCACCATCTTGGCTCACCGCAATCTCTGCCTCCTGGGTTCGAGCGATTCTTGTGCCTCAATCTCCCAAGCAGCTGGGATTACAGGTGTGCACCACACCTGGATAATTTTTATATTTTTAGTAGAGACAGGGTTTCACCATGTTGGCCAGGCTGGTCTTGAAATCCTGACCTCAAGTCTCAGGTGATCTGTCTGCCTTGGCCTCCCAAAGTACTGGGATTATAGGTGTGAGCCACCACGTCCAGCTCTTTTTTTTTTTTTTTTTTTTAAACAATTTTTGTCAAGTTGTATCATTGCTTTCTGGGGAGAGGACTTGTTGAGCTCCTCACTCAAGCATTCCAAAAGCGCGGCTCCTACATTTTATTTTGAACTGCTTTTTCTTTTTTCCCTATTCATAATATTCTAGAGATCAAGAACAAATATTTTAAAGAACTACTTACTGGACTTTGGAGCCCCCCACTGAGCAGATACGAATAACCCATGAAATTTAGAACTGCTAAAGAAAAAAGTTTCCCAAAATCAGGATCAGAATTTGAGTCTCAACATTTTCAGGATTCCTCAATATTGCTTCAACATAATACTTTCTATACTTAAAGATTGGGTAAAATAGGTCCCCAGACAAAGGCAAGATTAGGGACTACAAATAAAGGGACCATGCTCAATAAAGCCTGACGTCACCCTACCTGGGCTCGCTCCTCATCAAACTCCAGACAGCCCATACCATCCAGTCTCTGGAGATCAATCCAGCCTTTCCAGATAACACAGACTCCATTCAGAATCATGGGAGCCTTCAAATACACCTAAGACACAGAAAAGGACGAAAATCATTGAAAAGCATCAGACACATGAAAATAAAAAGATTAAACTTACTTATATAAACTCTGTAGAAAAGATGAATAAAATTACGATTGATTGATTGACTGAGATGGAGTTTCGCTGTGCTCCCCAGGCTGGAATGCAGTGGCACGATCTCAATTCACTGCAACCTCTGCCTCCCAGGTTCAAGCAATTCTCCTGCCTCAGACTCCCCCCAAGTAGCTGGGATTACAGGTGCTCAAGCACCATGCGTGGCTAATTTTTTTTTTTTTTTGGTATTTTTAGTAGAGATGGGGTTTCACCATGTTGCCCAGGCTGGTCTCGAACTCCTGAGCTAGGCAATCCGCCCGCCTTGGCCTCCGAAAGTGCTAGGATTACAGGCATGAGCTACCACGCCTGGCCAGACACTTTGATTTTTGAATGTTGGGTAGAAAGATGGGAAACAATTGGAAGCCACCACCCGCTGAAGAGAGCATGCACTGCTTCCCTCAACGTGGGTTCCTGGAGCCATGCAGGATCAGGCTCTTGATATTCCCTTCAGTTTTATAAGCTATCTCATAGATTCCTGATAATTAATCTTTTTTTCTTTTTATTTTTTTGTCTTGTTAGCCAGAGTTGATTTCTACTGCGTTTAACCAAAGAACTTGAACTGGTATAATATTTACTATTATATCACGTTAAGTAGTATGTGGTTATCTTTAGGTGTCTATAAATAATTCGGAACAAAACACTGCTATCCTTTATATGGGATTATGAAATTTAATTCAAGTTATTTCACAGTCTTTTACTTATTTTTACTTTTCCCAATATGCAATAGTAAGCTGAATCAGTCTTTTAAATACAGTAGAAAAGTTATAAAGTCACAGGGTTTGACTACATGTAGTATGAATCATTGATCTCGAAACTGGTAAGTTAACCCAAAATCTACTTCTTTCAATTCCCTGTTGAAATTCTTAAATACTATAACAAAATCAACTAAGACAATAAGGCTAGGCACCAGTGGCTAATGCCTGTTATCCCAGTACTTTGTGAGGCCAAGGTGTGAGGATCACTTGAGGCCAGGAGTTCAAGACCTGCCTGGGCAACATAGAGAGACCTCACCTCTAAAAAGTTAAAAAATAAAAATAACAAAATGAATAAACTTAACCAAGCATCTTGAATTCTTAATGGAAATGTGTTTATTCCTTACACATAATACCTTTAGATAAGAAAATTAGCCAGACTTCCTATTGTTTCACATCCAACAAGTATATATGCTTATACATTAGAGAAATATCAAAAATGAGTATCCTAGGATATGGTAACATCTCAAGTCACTGACAAATATGTTCACTATACTTTATACACTGAGGTTTAAAAAAGTACCAACAAATTTTAAAAAGATCTTCAAAATTGCTGAAACCAAAAGTATCTCCCATCTGGTGAACCTTCAGCTTTATGATAAAACTCCTACATCCTGGCTAGGTGCAGTGGCTCACACCTGTAATCCCAATACTTCGGGAGGCCAAGGCGGGCGAATCACCTGAAGTCAGGAGTTTGAGACCAGCCTGGCCAACACGGCAAAACCCCATCTCTACTGAAAATACAAAAATTAGCCAGGCATGGTTGCAACCACAGCTATAATCCCAGCTACTCAGGAGGCTGAGGCAAGAGAACCACTTGAATTCGGGAGGCGGAGAGTGCAGTGAGCTGAGATAGTGCCACTGCACTCCAGTCTGGGTGACAGTGGAGACAAAAAAAAAAAAGAGAGAGGAAAAAAAAAAGAAAGAAAACTTCTGTTTCACATTTTAACTTTTCTTCTGGAAAAACAAAAAACAAACACACACAAAAAAACAGTTTCTTCACCATTCTTTTTCAAGTAAATAACTCTAGATTAAAAATTGCTTTAGGTATACATCATACCCAAATTTAGATCATTTTGATCACCAAATTAATTCTCATATTGGCTCAAAATACAATTGTTCCCAAAAGTATCCACCCAGAAAGGATGGTGCTAATTCTATTATCCTGAGGTGAATATTTTATTGTGATAAACAATATAAGAGAAATTTATTACAGGTTCTACAATCTTTCCACTCCTAATACTACACCATTCTAATAGTTACTTTTAAAAACATAATTTTAGAGCCGTGTGCGGTGGCTCATGCTTGTAATCCCAACACTTTGGGAGGCCAAGGCAGGTGGATCACAAGGTCAGGAGTTCGAGACCAGCCTGGCCAACAAAGTGAAACCCTGTCTCTACTAAAAACACAAAAATTAGCTGGGTATGGTGGCAGGCACCTGTAAACCCAGGTACTTGGGAGGCTGAGGCAGGAGAATCACTTGAACCCAGGAGGCAGAGATTGCAGTAAGCTGAGATGGTGCGACTACACTCCAGCCTGGGTGAAAAAGCTAGACTCTGTCTCAAAAACAAACAAACAAATAAACAAAACACATAATTTTAGGTGTTCTCTACCTCGTTTAACATGAGTTTCTGAATAAACCAGCATAGGTTAATATTTACTGCATTGGTTAATATTTACTGCATTGAACAAGATATTTTTAATGCAGAGGAAGCAGGAATTCTTCAGTGAGTTTTCAAAACTGCAGATTATCAAATATGTCTTTATTAACGAGGCTTTTCATTTACCTGCACCAAATGTATTTTCTTTGGGAAATCCAGTGCTTTGTGAGCTAAAATCTGACATTATTTATTACCTGTTTAATTACATAAAAATTTGTAAAATAGTTTCTCATTTTGAGGAAAAGCTGCAAGCATCTTTTTAAAAAACTCATTTCAGTAGTCTCTTCAGTCTCTTGGATTCTTTTTCTTTTAGAGATGTCTAATAAGAATAACTGACTGCCAATAATTATAAACACAATAAAAAATTACCTCTGAGATACCTTTGAAATAGTACTTATAGAATTTATGCCCTCTGGCAGGGCGCAGGGGCTTATGCCAGTAATCCTAGCCCTTTAGGAGGCCGAGGCAGGAGGTCAGGAGGTCAGGAGTTCAAGATCAGCCTGGCCAACATGGAGAAACCCCGTCTCTACTAAAAACAAAAAAATCAGCTGGGCATGGTGTGCGTGCCTGTAGTCTCAGCTACTAGGGAGGCTGATACAGGAGAAGCGCTTGAACCTGGGAGGCAGAGGTTGCGGTGAACTGAGGTCGCACCACTGCACTCTAGCCTGGGAGACAGAGTAAGACTCTGTCTCAAAAAAATAAATAAATAAATAAAAATTTATGCTTTCCTGGTACATATTTGTGTCATTCCCCTTCACTACTGAACCCAATCATTTCTGCTAAGGGCTGCAATGAACCACACTGAACCAATTTCTACTTATACTGGAAAATAACCAAAATACAAAAGGTTCCATTTCTCCTCCTATTTGGACCAAGGGAAATAGTCTTCAGTTACTACTGAAACCGTTTAACCACACATTTCCTTCTGTTCTGATAAGTGCTCATTCCCTTCCACACTGTGCATTTAAAACTCCACCAATGTGCACCAAATCAAACAAGTGACTATGCCGACCTCTGCTCAACCCCTCACAAAACCTAAAAACAATACCCCTTATTTCATCTCAGTGAAACGTGATTTACCACCTCTCATGAAGATTTCCATCCAGAAATCTTCATTAATCTTAAATCCTGTTAGAAGGCTATTTAGAAGGCTAACGGTGGACAGGGTAGCATGCACTGGGGACTGTCATTTCACCTATTAGCACACCTCATTATAAATTCTAACCATGAAGACATCTTTTCTAATAGCAAAGTCAACTTTACACCACTTTAATTGGATTTTATATTAGTCATCAATGATTTACATTCTTTAGAATTGAAGATTCCACAATCTCTTAGCTTATTCTTTTTTAAAAAATTATTATTATTTTTGAGACAGTCTCACTCTGTCTCCCAGGCCAAAGTGCAATGGCATGATCTTGGCTCACTGCAACCTCCACCTCCCAGGTTCAAGCGACTCTCCCTGCTCAGCCTCCCAAGTGGTTGGGATTACGGGCGCACGCCACCACGCCCCACTTAACTTTTCTATTTTTAGTAGAGACAGGGTTTTGCCATGTTGGCTGGGCTGGTCTCGAACTCCTGACCCAGCCAGCTTATTCATATTAATGTCCATAGTCAAAAACATTTTCCTGGCTGGGCGTGGTGGCTCACACCTGTAATCCCAGCACTTTGGGAGGCTGAGGCAGGGCAGATCACCTGAGGTCAGGAGTTCGAAACCAGCCTGGCCAACATGGCAAAACCCCGTCTCTACTAAAAATACAAAAAATTAGCCAGGTGTGGTGGTGGGCACCTGTAATCCCAGCCACTCAGGAGGCTGAGGCAGGAGAATCGCTTGAACCCGGGAGACAGAGGTTGCAGTGAGCCAAGAAAAAAAAAATTTCCTTATAAATTACTAAACTTTTTTAAAGCCCATTTATTATTTATTTATAAATGTTCCTTCACGACAAAGAAAACCAATGATCTATTTTGGGAAAATTCTAAATGGTTTCAGAAAATGAGTAAAATTCTTTGTTTTATGAGATGGAGTTTTGCTTTTAACGCCCAGGCTGGAGTGCAGTGGTGCAATCTTGGCTCACTGCAACCTCCACCTCCCGGGTTCAAGGGATTCTCCTGCCTCAGCCTCCTAAGTATCTGGGATTACAGGCGCCCACCACCACGCACTGCTAATTTGTGTATTTTCAGTAGAGATGGGATTTCATCATATTTGCCAGGCTAGTCTTGAACTCCTCACCTGAGGTGATCCGACTGCCTCAGCCTCCCAAAGAGTTGGGATTACAAGTGTGAGTCACTGCGCCCAGCCAGAAAATGACGACAATTTTTAATCAAGACTAATGTCTGCAATTATAATTAAAAATAATATTTAGATGATCCTAGTGATTTATTTAGATGTTCTTATTCAAATAAATACAGTTTTATGTGTACATCTTCAAAGTAAATGTTTGGTGCTTTCATGTATTCATGAATACCAAACTTCAAAGTATAAAGAAAATAAAATTCTGTCTCTTAACAGTTTGGCATTTTATAATGTAATTCAATAATGTCATTTAATACACAGTGAAATGCTTCTGTCAAAAAAAAATAATGTCAGGCCGGGCGCGGTGGCTCAAGCCTGTAATCCCAGCACTTTGGGAGGCCGAGACGGGCGAATCATGAGGTCAGGAGATCGAGACCATCCTGGCTAACACAGTGAAACCCCATCTCTACTAAAAATACAAAAAAAAACTAGCCAGGCGAGGTGGCGGGCGCCTGTAGTCCCAGCTACTCGGGAGGCTGAGGCAGGAGAATGGCGGGAACCCGGGAGGCGGAGCTTGCAATGAGCCGAGATCGCGCCACTGCACTCCAGCCTGGGCGACAGAGCGAGACTCCGCCTCAAAAAAAAAAAAAAAAAAAAAAGTCATTTAAGCACAAAGACAGTTTTTCACTGAAAATGATTCCTTATTTCAAACTTTAAGAAGAAAAGTTATTAGAATATGAATTAGGGATTAAACCTATTGTCCTAGAACAATGAAATATTTTATACAAAATGAATTTAAAATGGGTAAACAGATGCAGCTAACCATACATGAGAAAAACAAGAAAACAGTTTATCTTTCCAAAAGTAAAATATCACAAATATGTTTGAGACTTCACAGAAGGTTAAAAAGTGACTATAGTCTCATATCTTGTGTTCTTCTGGAAAAGGTGAAAGCTAGTTTAACACAATTTTTAATCATCTCAAACTCTAAATATAAGTATGTGTGATGTTATATTCAATCTAAATTACACATATCACCTAATTTTCACATTCTGTAGCTTTAAATTTCCCACCACTAATGCAGTAGAGCTTCAGCAAAATATGTTTGTACCATCAACTGTGGTATCACCTATACAATGGAATATTACTTGGTCATAAAAAGGAATGAAATGTTCATACACACAACAACACAGAACGAACCTTGAAAACACAATACTAAGTGAATGAAGCTAGAAAAAGGCTACATATTATTTGAAATGTCCAGAAAGCTGGCCGGAGTGGTGGCTCATGCCTGTAATCCCAGCACTGTGGGAGGCCAAGGTGGGCGGATCATCTGAGGTTGGGAGTTCGAGATCAGCCTGACCAACATGGAGAAACCCCGTATCTACTAAAAAAACAAAATCAGCTGGGCGTGGTGGCGCATGCCTGTAACCCCAGCTACTCGGAAGGCTGAGGCAGGAGAATTGTTTGAATTCGGGAGGTGGAGGTTGCGGTGAGCCAAGATCGCGCCACTGCACTCAAGCCTGGGCAACAAGAATGAAACTCCGTCTCAAAAAACAAACAAACAAAAACAAACAAACAAACAAAACCCCAGAAACATCCAGAAAGCTGAATCTAGAGCGACAGATAGTAGGTAAGTAGTTGCCAGCGGCACAGGGGAGTGGCAAATGAGGAGTAATTGCTACTATATATGGGATTTCTTTACGGTGTGATGAAAATGTTTTGAAATTAAATAGTAATGATGGTTGCAGAACTCTCAACGTATTAAAAACCAATGAAATGTACACTCTAAAAGAGTGAATTTTATGGTATGTGAATTATATCCCAATGAGCTGTCATTTTTAAAAGTTTGCTGCTAGGCATGGTGGCTCACACCTGTAATCTTAGCACACTTTGGGAGGCCACAGTGGGAGGACTGTTTGAGCTCAGGAGTTCAAGACCAGCCAGGGCAACATAGTGAGCCCTCATCTCTACAAAAAATTAGCCAGGTGTGGTGTTACACACCTGCAGTCCCCGAAACTCTCTGCAGGCTGAGGGTGGAGGATCACCTAAGCCCAGGAGGTTGAGGCTGCAGTGAGCCATGATCGTGCCACTGCACTCCAGATTGGGCAACAGAGCAAAATCCTGTCAAAAAAAAAAAAAGAAAGAAAGAAAGAAAAGAAAAATGAAAAGTTTGCAACAATTTTTATCTGCCACATGTAAGTGACATCTATGAGATATCCAAATCAAGATTTTGAGGAGGCAGTTACATATGGGATTCCAGCATTCTCAGAATAGATCTGGGCTGTTATGAATCTGGCAGCCATCAACAATAGCATGGTATTTAAATCCAGAGGAAAGGAAGAGACCCTGGAGTAAGCAGGGGAAAAGCAGGGGACCCAGGAAGAATCTGGAGGAAGTCCAACTTTTAGATGGTTGGGTAGAAGAAAAAACCCCAGCAGAGCAGGCTATGAACAGCCAGTGAAGAAACCTGTAAGGAGCGCAGGTTAAAGGTTGTTACAGGTCCCCATTTAAAATTTCCCCTTTGTTGGCTGCATTAGATGGAGTTCAGAAAACCTACAGCGGTTTGGGCTTACAGAGATGTTTCAAGAAGACCAGAAACTTCTCTGTGCAAAAATGTGTTTGAGCCCATGTGCATTTTTCTAATGAAGTCCACTGCTTTCATTAGATGCTCCAAAGGGGTGTGCAAGGCAAAAAGGATTCAATTATGATAGAAAAACTCCATTTTTTCCTTTCCCTCATAGACACAAAGATCTTTCTAATATAGAGCCTGAGATGGTAAATGTTCATTTAGTAAATGAACCAAACTTAAGTAGCTCAGTATTACTAATCCTGTGTTTTGAAATGTAAGTATCAAAGGAATAACCTAAGTCAACTTCTCATGTATTAACCTGTACAAACAGTTCTTTGAGGGTCTGGAAGGTACTTATTCTATGAATATCTAAATTTGGAATAAGCAGTGGCATCCTTACCTGTCTTTTCCTCTACAATACTATGTAACTTACAGAAAAGATCATGGTTTCTAGGTAGCCGAGATATGAGAGAGAAATTGAAGGTACAAAGGGATGGCAAAGTTCCCTTTTTTGAGTGATTCTAAAGAAGAGAATTTCAAGGCAATTAAAACAGAGTAACTATAGATTTGCAAACAAGACCCCCATGCATGTCAGTACTGAGTCATAAAATCAATACACACAGAAACCAGGTGTCAAAGCTACTGACAAAAGCAAGAAGCTGAAACTTCACTGTCAAAAAATTCCTTTTAACTAGAAAGGATATCTCACTTCTCTGTAATAAGTTGTTAGAGCTTAAACATTTGTGGCTCTAGTCTATAAACTGATGTCTTTTTTTTTTTTTTTTTTTTTTTGAGACGGAGTCTTGCTCTGTCGCCCAAGCTGGAGTGCAGTGGCGCCATCCTGGCTCACTGCAAGCTCCGCCTCCTGGGTTCAGGCCATTCTCCTGCCCCAGCCTCCCGAGTAGCTGGGACTACAGGCGCCCGCCACCTCGCCCAGCTCATTTTTTGTATTTTTAGTAGAGACAGGGTTTCACCGTGGTCTCGATCTCCTGACCTTGTGATTCGCCTGCCTCGGCCTCCCAAAGTGCTGGGATTACAGGTGTGAGCCACCGCGCCCGGCCTAAACTGATGTCTTAAGAAAACATAATGGCCGGGCGCGGTGGCTCAAGCCTGTAATCCCAGCACTTTGGGAGGCCGAGGCGGGCGGATCACAAGGTCAGGAGATCGAGACCACAGTGAAACCCCGTCTCTACTAAAAATACAAAAAATTAGCCGGGTGCGGTGGCGGGCGCCTGTAGTCCCAGCTACTCAGGAGGCTGAGGCAGGAGAATGGCGGGAACCCGGGAGGCGGAGCTTGCAGTGAGCCGAGATCGCGCCACTGCACTCCAGCCTGGGCAACAGCGTGAGACTCCGTCTCAAAAAAAAAAAAAAAAAAAGAAAACATAAGAGGGTGTGATCATTCATTACTCCTTAGGTTCTCAGTAAATATTTAAATACTGATTAATAGAAGAACAGAAAACAGCTAGAATTTAGAATTTTTTTCTTGTAAGTTTCCAATAATAATTTCCATTTGAAATTATCCCCCTATTCAACAAATGTTTATTACATAGGTTGGGCGTGGTTCACGCCTGTGATCCTAGCACTTTGGGAGGCTGAGGCAGGTGGATCACTTGTCAGGAGTTCAAGACCCAACCTGGCCACATGGTGAAATCCCATCAACACTAAAAATACAAAAATTAGTTGGACATGTTGGCATGCACCTGTAATCCCAGCTACTCAGGAGGCTGAGGCAGGAGAATCACTTGAACCCAGGAGACAGAGGTTGCAGTGAGTCAAGATGGTGCCATTGCACTCCAGCCTGGGCAACAGAGCAAGACTCCATCTCAAAAAAAAAAAAAAAATTTTTTGAGTAACTAGTGTGACGTCATATTCATGAATGGAAAGACTACAAATGACAATTTATCCCAAAGTAATCTTAAACGAAATTCCAATGAAATATCTGAAATATCAAAATAATGTATTTTAGAATTTGGGAAGTCTACAGTTCATATAAAAGAATCAGGCCATCCATGAAAAATTAGAGAAAGAATAATTTTTTGTTCTTTCGGATATTAAAACATAACACAATCAGTAAATATATAGGAGTGCTGTGGCAGTCAGCTATAACTTAATGGAACAACCAAAAAATTCAAAAATGAAACCAAGTATATAAACACTTAATACATGAAAAAGGCATCACTTAAAATCAATAGTAAAAGGATATTTAACCAGTGGAGTTGAAAAAACTGGCTAACCATGTGGAAAAGAACAGTTTAGAACAAAACTAACATAACTAACCAAAAATTGTGGAAAAAAGTTCACTAACAAATATATTAAATCAGAATAAATATTTTAAAACAAATATTAAAATAAATTGAAAAACATTTTAATAACATGTATCAGGAGGGAAAACAGGTTATATTACATTGTCAGGGGGAGGGTAAACTGGCTAATGATTTTGGGAAGGCAATTTGGGGGAATAAGTGTGCATCTTCCTTTGACCCAGCAATGCCATGTCTGTGAATGTAGCCTAAAACTTAATTAAAGATGTACAAAAAATATTCTATTACAAGAATGTTCATTCTCAAGGGATTTTTGTAAATGCCAAATGATCAGAAATAGCCTAGACGCCCAACGATAATGAGCTGAATAAATCAACTTCCGAATTGAACAATGACCTTTAAAAAGCCTACTACAGGCCGGGCGCGGTGGCTCAAGCCTGTAATCCCAGCACTTTGGGAGGCCGAGACGGGCAGATCACAAGGTCAGGAGATCGAGACCATCCTGGCTAACACAGTGAAACCCCGTCTCCACTAAAAATACACAAAAATCTAGCCGGGAGAGGTGGCGGGCGCCTGTAGTCCCAGCTACTCGGGAGGCTGAGGCAGGAGAATGGCGTAAACCTCGGAGGCGGAGCTTGCAGTGAGCTGAGATCCGACCACAGCACCCCAGCCTGGGCGACAGAGCGAGACTCCGTCTCAAAAAAAAAAAAAAAAAAAATTAAAAAGCCTGCTAGAGGCTAGGCGCGGGGGCTCACACCTGTAATCCCTGCACTTTGGGAGGCCGAGGCGGGTGGATCACCTGAGGTCAGAAGTTTGAAACCAGCCTGGCCAACATGGTGAAACTCCGTCTCTACTAAAAATACAAAAATTAGCCAGGCATGGTGACAGGCACCTGTAATCCCACCAACTTGGGACGCTGAGGAAGGAGAATCGCTTGAATCCAGGAAGCAAAGGTTGCAGTGACCCAAGATTGCGCCACTGCACCCTAGCCTGGGTGAAAGAGTGACACTCCATCTCAAAAATAAAAAGCCTGCTAGAGGCCGGGCATGGTGGCTCACGCCTGTAATCCCTGCACTTTGGGAGGCCAAGGCGGGCGGATCACGAGGTCAAGAGATCGAGACCATCCTGGCCAACACGGTGAAACCCCGTCTCTACTAAAAATACAAAAATTAGCTGGGTGTGGTGGCACGCACCTGTAGTCCCAGCTACTCAGGAGGCTGAGGCAGGAGAGTTGCTTGAACCTGGGAGGCCAAGGTTGGAGTGAGCTGAGATCATGCCACTGCACTCCAACCTGGTGACAGAGCAAGACTCTGTCCAAAAAAAAAAAAAAAAAAAAGGTCTGCTAGAATCCAGGCAGGTCTGCTGATCGTTGACCACCAAAAACAAGCATCCCTCACCACCAAAAACAAGCATGTTACATGGGATGTTTATACTATGCTGTTAATGGGAAAAGACACAATACAATACTAGGTAAAGAAAATGATTAAGCCTATGTGCGCGTGCACACACACACAGACTTGCCATTGTTATACTCTATCAAGTCTATATAAACACTGAATTAGTGAACACTAAACCACTGTTCCTAAGGGAAATGCAGAGGTAGGTTCCTTCTAGCCTAACATCTTCCTCAACTGATCAATACATAATCTTGTTTTATGTATGCTTCTGTTCAGACACTGTCTTCAATATATATTGCTGATTCACTAACACTGAACTCACGGCTGACAGCACTGTAACTCATGACTGAAGGGAACTTAGCTAACATACACATTTTCTCCATAAGGCACATTACGGCCTTCTTGCATTTAAGGAATACTAGAGAGCACTTTAACATTATGCTTGTGGGCCATTTTAAACAGTGAAATCACCAACAAAAAGCACAAAATGAAAAATCTGAATAGACCTCGAAAAAGACATGTATTTACAGTATAAAAGCTGAGACAAGAAGGCAGCGCACCACTTTTGTTCTACCTCAACTGGGAACGTGCTCTGAATGTAACTCATTTTTTTGCCACTCTGTACAAGTTTGCGCTTGGCCACCAACGATCCTTGTTCTTTGTGGATTCTGTATCTGCAAATTCATCCACTACAATTTCTTTGTAAACTCAAACTCAATACTCACAGCGCTTTCACAGTGATTCACAAATATGCCCACGTGTATTGTGTTGTGTTGTGTGGTATTTCACTCTGTCACCCCAGCTGGAATGCCGTGGTGCAATCATGGCTTACTGCAACCTCAACTTGCTGCCTCTCAAGTAGTTGGGACTACAGGTGCGTGCTACCATACCCAGCTAATTTTTACATTTTTTGTAGAGATGGTGGTCTCGCTATGTTGTCCAGGCTGGTCTTGAACTACTGGACTCAAGCAATCCTCCCGCCTTGGCCTCCCAAAGTACAGAAATTATAGGCGTGAGCCACTATGCCTAGCCATATATGTTTTGTTTTGTTTTTTTTTTGAGACAGAGTCTTGCTCTGTCGTCCAGGCTGGAGTGCAGTGGCACAATATTGGCTCACTGGAACCTCTGCCTCTCCAGTTCAAGCAATTCTCCTGGCTCATCCTCCTGAGCAGCTGGGACTACAGGCACCCACCACCATACCTGGCTAATTTTTGTATTTTTGGTAGAGATAGAATTTCACCATGTTGGCCAGGCTGGTCTCGAACTCCTGACCTCAGGTGATCCACCTGCCTTGGCCTCTCAAAGTGCTGGGATTACAGGCGTGAGTGAGCCATTCATTTTTAAAAGAAAGAAAATAATATCCACTATGCTTACCTCAAGACAGCATGGGAAGAGTGAAAACAAAATGTGCTTTGGAATTTAAAAAAAATGTGAGTTTAAATTCTAGCTCTATTAAATGTGTCTGGGGCAAAGATGTCTTACATATAAAAAAATCGGGTTAAATAATACTCCTTCATAGGTGACAATAAAAATCAGACAGCTCAATGTACATAAAACTTGTGAAACATAGAGAACATTACAGCAACACTGACAGTAATTTCTTTCCAAAGGAGAGTCACTGTTTTTTCCCTGACAATGAAGAGTTGTTCCTACCCACAGACCAATGAATCAGCCAACAGTAATACTGGGATGGCCATAGGCACCCAAGAAAACAAGATATTCCACTGAAGAAGTATGTACTCTGTCGTTTGCTATAATCATTTCTGTAGTCTATTCAACAGATTCCTTTAGAAGATACTTGGTTCTGACTCATCCTCCTTTAGCCACATGCACCTCCCTGTTCATAAATGCACAGTCAGCTGCTCAACTGCCAGATAATCTCTACAGTCACTCAATCTTGTTTGCCTCTGAATCATAACTGGGTTGCAGGTATGGGTAAAAATGGCTTCTTCTATAGTGATTTAATGTAATTTACCAATCTTCTTATAGTTCAAAAGATAAATCATAAAATGAAAAACTAAAGAAACTGGAGGCCGGGTGCGGTGGCTCACGCCTGTAATCCCAGCACTTTGGGAGGCCAAGGCAGACGGATCACAAGGTCAGGAGATGGAGACCATCCTGGCTAACACAGTGAAACCCTGTCTCTACTAAAAAAAAAAAAAAATACAAAAAAATCAGCCGGGCATGGTGGTGGGTGCCTGTAGTCCCAGCTACTTGGGAGGCTGAGGCAGGAGAATGGCATGAACCCGGGAGGCGGAGCTTGCAGTGAGCCGAGATGCGCCACTGCACATCCAGCCTGGGCGACAGAGCGAGACTCCGTCTCAAAAAAAAAAAAACAAAAAAAAAATTAGATTTAATTTTAATAGATTTAATAAACTGTGTGTATATACACATATAAATATTCAATAAATGGATACTAAGACTTTTGTCAAGAATAAATTAGACCTTCCGAAAAGTCCTAAAAATGTATTAACATGCCACCAATATGCTCTCCACATAATTATTTTAATTTGGTTTCACTGTATTTTTCTTTTCTTAAATGAAAAGCTGAGCCAAGATAAATTCTGACTTTCACACTTCAGTTGCAGCCCCCGTTTCCTCTGAAGCGATGTAAAGTGGTAAATATCTACCAGCTAGATTCTCAGATAAAATGCACCCAATAAACAAGAAGGGGATACTAACAAAAAAGGAACATTTGTAGCACACACAAAAAAAGAGCTCAGGCCGGGCGCGGTGGCTCACGCCTGTAATCCCAGCACTTTGGGAGGCCGAGGCGGGCGGATCACAAGGTCAGGAGATCGAGACCACAGTGAAACCCCGTCTCTACTAAAAATACAAAAAATTAGCCGGGCGCGGTTGTGGGCGCCTGTAGTCCCAGCTACTCGGGAGGCTGAGGCAGGAGAATGGTGTGAACCCGGGAGGCGGAGCTTGCAGTGAGTCGAGATCGCGCCACTGCACTCCAGCCTGGGCAACAGAGCGAGACTCTGTCTCACAAAAAAAAAAGAAAGCTCTATTTGAAATATAAATATGATAGTAGGAATTAAGACCCAATAAAATACTTTGAAGATAAAGTAGAGGAAATCTTCTGGAAGGTAAACCAAAAAGACAAAAGAGAAAATAAGAAAATAAGATAACAGTATCATTCCTGTGGGTCTAACATCCAAATAGTAGATGTTCCAGAAAAGAATAGAAAAAATATAAGAAAGGAAGTCATCAAATAATATAAGAAAATTTCCTTATGAAGGACACAGCTGCCATACTGTAAAGGGCTGGCAAGTACCCTGCACAAGGAATGACTGTGGACTGACACTAGGTTACATCATAGATAAATACCAAAACATGGAGACAGGAGATTTTACAAACTTCCAAAGATGAGGGAAATTGGTCACAAACAGATCAGGAAACAGAATGACTTCAGAGATTTTCAACTGCAACATTTAAACCAAGACAATGAAACAAGGCCTTCTTAATGAAAATAATCTCTAACTTCAAACTCTAGAACAAGACAAACTTACAATAAAGTATGGTAGAATAAAGACACTTCAAACATGCAAGGACTCTGTTATCCACAAAAAGACTGTAAACCAAGAAACAGGAAGACAGAAAAATTGAAAAAGAAACAAAAACAAAAACAAAAAAAAACAAAAAAAGAAGCCCCTCACAGCAGAAGATGAACACAGAAGCCAGTATGAAAGCAGTGCACTGGATATAGAGGATAATCAGTCTAGATTCAAGAGACGGACATTCTAAGGATGGTCATCACCAAGATCCTGAGGGCAAAATGCTCACATATAAGCCTTCCCCACTGCTGGGACCAGCTAAGGACACTTATTTGAGCTGACAGAGGTGATGTGCTTTGACTTACTCCTGTGAAAAGAAAGTAGGTCTGGAATGAGACATCAATTTTGACACAAGAATTTAAAAAAAAAAAAAAAAAAAGGATAAAAGAAGGTAAAGGTCATGGTGAGCCTAGAAGCAGAAAATACCAGAGCAGCTAATTCCCTCTGACTATATTCCTCCAGATCTCTGGCACACTGTAAGCAAAGGTTTTACAGTGTGCCAGACGCCCTAACTCCAGTGTGAGCCCTAGGTTTCCCATAATCCACTCACGACTCTGCTCACAAGCTTCCCCAGGGAGGCTCTAAAAATTCACAGGGAAGCTGAATCCAGACTTGACCCTAAGATTCTGTTCAGCTCATCTTCTAGGAGCTGCATTTGAAAGTGACATTAGAAGGCCAGGAGCGGTGGCTCACGCCTGTAATCCCAACACTTTGGTAGGCTGAGGAGGGTGGATCACGAGGTCAGGAGATTGAGACCATCCTGGCTAACATGGTGAAACCCCGTTTCTACTAAAAACACAAAAAATTAGCTGGGTGTCGTGGTGGTGGGTGCCTGTAGTCCCAGCTACTCAGGAGGCTGAGGCAGGAGAATGGCGTGAACCCAGGAGGCGGAACTTGCAGTGAGCCAAGATTGTGCTACTGCACTCCAGCCTAGGTGACAGAGCAAGACTCCTCTCACGAAAAAAAAAAAAAAAAAAAAGGAAAGCGACATTAGAGTCCTTTGTTTACACCGCCCTGAAGTGTGTGCTTCCTATTTTCATGTTTTTAAAAACGAAACAATGCATTATTCAGAGATATATGCATAGGAAATAAAATGACAAAGTAAGGGAATAAATACATTAATCAGGATAATGATTATTTTGTGGGGGCAGACGGGTTGAGGAAAAGAACTCTAAAGTTTTCTTTTCCTTTTTTTTTTTTTTTTTTGAGATAGCATCGTGCTCTGTGGTATGAAAACAGCTCACTGCAGCCTTGATTTCCAGGACTCAAGGGATCCTCCTGCCTCAGCCTCCCAAGTAGCTGGGACTACAGGCCTGTGTCACCACACCTGGCTAATTATTTTATTTTTTTGTAGAGATGGGGTCTCACTTTGTTGCCCAGGCTGGTCTGTAACTTCTCGGCTCAAGTAATCCTCCCTCCTTAGCCTCCGAAAGTGCTGCAATTATAGGTGTGAGCCACCATACCTGGCCAACTGTGGAGGCAGTGCTATTCAATAGAAATATATAATGTGAATCACAAATGCAAGTCACATTTATAACTATAAATTGTCTAGCAGGTTTTTTTTTTTTTTTTTTAAGAGACAGGGTCAGCTGGGCACGGTGGCTCAAGCCTGTAATCCCAGCACTTTGGGAGGCCGAGATGGGCGGATCACGAGGTCAGGAGATCGAGACCATCCTGGCTAACACGGTGAAACCCCCTCTCTACTAAAAAATACAAAAAACTAGCCGGGCAAGGTGGCGGGCGCCTGTAGTCCCAGCTACTCGGGAGGCTGAGGCAGGAGAATGGCGTGAACCCGGGAGGCGGAGCTTGCAGTGAGCTGAGATCCGGCCACTGCACTCCAACCTGGGCGACAAAGCGAGACTCCGTCTCAAAAAAAAAAAAAAAAAAAGAGACAGGGTCTCCCTCCTTCACCCAGATTGGACTGCAGTGGCACCACCACAGGTCATTACAGCCTTGAACTCCTGGGCTCAAGCAAACCTCCCACTTTAGTCTCACCAGGAGCTAGGACTATAGGCACACCCCACTATGTCCAGTCACTTAAAAAATGTTTTTATTTTGTAAGGATGAGGTCTCACTATGCTGACCTGGCTGGTCTCAGACTCCTGGCTTCATGCAGTCTTCACACCTTGGCCTCCCAAAGTGCTAGGATTACAGGCATGAGCAACTGCACCCAGCCTAGTAGGCATTTTTTAAAAAGTAAAAAGAGGTGAAATAAATTTTAATGTTACTTAATTCAAAACATCTAAAATTTTCAACATGGTATCAAGTAAGCAATATCTTGGGTCAGGCACAGTGGCTCACACCTGCAATCCCAGCACTTTGGGAGGCTAAGGCAGGTGGATCGCTTGAGCTCACAAGTTCGAGACCAGCCTGGGCAACATGGGAGGATGGCTTGAGCCTGGGAGGCAGAGGTTGCAGAGAGCTGAGATCGTGTCACAGAACTCCAGCTTGGGTGATACAGCCAGAACTCATCTCAAAATACATTATCTATTCCTATTGCTATATGTGGGTGTATATATATTCCTATTGCTATATATATTTCTATTACTATATAAATATATATATACACACACACATATATATGCCTGTAGCTATTGCTATAGGAATATATATATACACACACACACACACATATATATATATATGCCTGTAATCCCAGCTACTCAGGAGGCTGAGGCAGGAGAATAGCTTAAAACCCAGGAGGTGGAGGTTGCAGTGAGCCAAGATCATGCCACTGCACTCCAGTCTGGGCAACAGAGCAAGACTCTATCTCAAAAAAAAAAAAAAAAAAATCACCAAAATCATATAATACATTTAACGTAGAAATAAGGCTCGCAGTTTAAACATTTTACCTATATATGTTGGTCATTTAGACATTTCTCATGTTTTACATAAAAGTGGCAGGTTATGCTATTCATGACACTTAGAAAACTAATTCAGTAAGTTGACAGAAACAGGTACAAAAACACACTGTGAAACAAACCCAGAAAAAATAGTAAGTATAAAACTGGATCCACATATATATATATATATAAAACAATATATTACATTATTTTGGATATATATTTTGGATCCATATATATAGCAATACATTGTATTATTTTTGTTTTTCATACTGAGTTTCAAAATCTGGTTTGTGCTTTTCCACACACCTCACATGTGAATTCACACTAGCCACATTACAAGTGTTCAATAGTCACATGTGGATTGTATAATAGCTACCACACTGAACATCAGTCCTAATATACATATGTTCCTTTTATTATTATTCCTAAAATGTACATGTTTTTATCTATTCTTTGTAAGACACATCTAACAAATGAAAAATGATTTAGCAGAATTCCTAAAAGGAAAAATGTATCAAGTACAGTAGTCCCCACTTAGCCACAGTTTTGTTCTTCATGGTTTCAGTTACTCCCACGGTTACTAATCACGGTCCAAAAATATTATATGAAAAATTCCAGAAATAAACAATTTGTAAGTTTTAAATTGCACTCCTCTCCAGAGAGATGAATCATCTCTTTGCCCAGCACATCCACGCTATATAAGGAATGTGTCTATTAGTTACTTAGTAGCCATCCTGCTGCAGTATGGCAGTGCTTATGTTCAAATAACCTTCATTTTACATTTATTACAGCATATTGTTATTAGTGTTCCACTTTGTTTTTTTAAACTTTTAATTTTTTTGGAGACAGGGTTTTGCTCTATTGCTCAGGCTAGTGTCATCACTCAATCATAATTCACTGCAGCCTCAAACTCCCAGGTTCATGCAATTCTCGCACCTCAGCCTCCCAAATAGCTAGGACTACAGGTGCATGCCACCATACCCGGCTAATTTTTAAACTTTTTTGTATGGACAGGGTTTCATATTGCCCAGGCTGGTCTCAAACTCCTGGACTCAAGCAATCCTACTGCCTTGGTCTCCCAAAACACTGGGATTATAGTTGTGAGCAGCCTTGCCTGGCCATATTCTACTTTATTATTAGTTATGGTTGTTAATCTCTTACTGTGCCTAATTTATACATTAAACTTTATCATAGGTATATATCTGTATAGGAAAAAATAGCACATATATAGGATTTGGTACTATCAAATCCTGTACTCAGGAATCCCCGAGAGTCTTAGAACATATTACATATATATATAAAAAAATAAGTCTTAGAACATAATGCTATACGTATATAGATATAATATATATCTTATATATTAGATATGATATATAAACATATATAAGACAATCATACATAATACAGATTACATTATATAATATATACAAATTGTATGTAATTTATATATTATAAATTATAAATATATACATTATATATTAAATATATAATTACATATTACATATTAAATATATTTTTATATATAGATATATAAAAATTATAATCTAATATGTATAATTTATATACATATATCAGTAGAGTAACTTGGTGGGCCAAAATAACTTTAAATAAGGCTTCGGAAAGTGGTATGTGGAGTTAGCATCAACTTCCCTAATGATTACTTATTAGCAGTAGTGTAGCATACAAAGAACAGACTTGGTGGTAAAAAAAAGAAGTAGGTCGGGGTCCTGGCTCTACCAGGAAACAGATAACATGACTTCTGAAGGTTTACTTAGCCTCTCTGGCCTCAGTTTCCTCAGCTGTAAAATCAAGCTATCACCAGATATGTTCTAAAATTAAACACTTCTATATAGTGCAGTATTAAGATAATTAGTGATAATGTAAACTATTATCACTACCACAGTGTCTGGTGGTGGCGATCACCATAAAAACTGCTTTGCAGTTTTCAAAAAGCATTTAAAATGGTTCATGGGAGGCCAAAGTGGGAGGATCATTTGAACCCAGCCAGGAGTTCGAGACCACCCTAAGCAACATAGTGAGACCCCTTCTCTACAAAAAGTAAAACAAAACAAAACAAACAGCTGGTGCAGTGGCATGTGCCTACAGTCCCAGTGAGGTGGAAGAATTGCTTGAGCCTGGGAGGTTGAAGCTGCAGTGAGCCATGGTTGTGCTACTGCATTCCAGCTTGGGCAACAGAGCGAGACTGTCTCAAAAATAGCATGGGGCAAGGCACGGTGGCTCACGCCTGTAATCCCAGCACTTTGGGAGGCCAAAGTGGGCAGATCACCTGAGGTCAGGAGTTCCAGACCAGCCTGGCCAACATGGCGAAACCATCTCTATTAAAAGTACAAAAATCAGCTGGGCGTGGTGGCGGGCTCCTGTAATCCCATCTACTCAGGAGGCTGAGGCAGGAGAATAGCTTGAACCTGGGAGGCAGAGGTTGCAGTGTGCCGAGATCGCACCACTGCACTCCAGCCCAGCAGACAAGAGACTCCGTCTCTAAAATATTCACAAATTAGGTAATGGTGATGGTTGTGACTATATTAAAAACCACTCAGTGGCCGGGTGTGGTGGCTTACACTTGTAATCCCAGCACTTCAGGAGGCCGAGGTGGGCAGATCACCTGAGGTCAGGAGTTCGAGACTAGCCTGACCAACATGGAGAAACCCCGTCTCTACTAAGAATACAAAACATTAGCCAAGCATGGTGGCACATGCCTGTAATTCCAGTTACTCGGGAGGCTGACGTAGGGAACTGCATGAACCCGGGAGGTGGAGGTCGCCGTGAGCTGAGATCGCGCCACTGCACTCCAGTCTAGACAACAAGAGCGAAACTCCATCTCAAAAAAAAAAAAAAAAAAAAAAAAAAGGCTGGGTGCGGTGGCTCACACCTGTAATCCCGGCACTTTGAGAGGCTGAGACGGGCAGATCACAAGGTCAGGAGATCGAGACCATCCTATCCTGGCTAACATGGTGAAAACCCATCTCTACTAAAAAAATACAAAAAAATTAGTCAGGCGTGGTGGCAGGCGCCTGTAGTCCCAGCTACTCGAGAGGCTGAGGCGGGAGAATGGCGTGAACCCGGGACGTGGAGCTTGCAGTGAGCCAAGATCATGCCACTGCACTCCAGCCTGGGCAACAGAGCGAGACTCTGTCTCAAAAAAACAAACAAACAAAAAACACCATTCAGTTGTGCAATTGGTGAATTTAAGATGCTGACTTTCGTTTCAATTTTTAACTTTATGTAATATCTTAATATTTTATAAATAGCTTTTTAAAAAGTGAGTATAGTCTCATTGAGAAGAAGTGTTAGGAAGAACCAAAAACCTTGATTCTCCCCCCTGGTCAACTGCCCGAATTTTCTTTTTTTCTTCATATCCAATGTTTTCATACAGAATATTCAGGATGAATATTTTAACCTTGGCCAATACGCTTAAGGAAAATAAGAAATCTTTTAGGGTTTTTTTTTGTTGTTGTTATTTGTTTGGAGACTGGGCCTCGCTCTGCCACAGGATGGAGTGCCATGGTGCAATCTCTGCTCACTGCAACCTCTGCCTCCCAGGCCCAAGCAACTCTCCTGCCCCAGCCTCCCGAGTAACTGGAACCAGAGGCATGCGACACCACGCCTGACCAATTTCTGCATTTTTATTTTTATTATTATTTTTTGAGATGGAATTTTGTTCATTTCCCAGGCTGAGTGCAGTGGCGCAATCTCGGCTCACTCTGCCTCCCAGGTTCAAGCGATTCTCCTGCCTTAGCCTCCAGAGCAGCTGGGACCCACAGGCACCTGCCACCATGCCCAGCCAATTTTGGCATTCTTAGTAGAGACTTCACCATGCTGGCCATGCTAGTCTTGAACTCCTAACCCTAGGCGATTCACCTGCCCTGGCCTCCCAAAGCACTGGGACCACAGGCACGAGCCACGGCACCTGGCTCAGTAAAAAATGGCCCAGAAATGTTCTGGATAGCAAAGGGATTGAAACTCAGGACTAAAAAGCTGGTGTGAATAAACAATATCCCAAAAAAACAATTGAGAGGGTTCTCCCAAAGTGCTCATTACTTAGAACAATGTTCTGCAAATGGGGCCACACAATTATTAGAAAATATGATTGTTGTTATACAGAACAAACTTTGAACATCTATGATATGGGCAGAAGATTTGTTTATTTGAAAACATCTAAATTCTTCTAATGTAAATGTCGAAGTCACCAGTTTCTATGCCATCTTTTTGTTTTAATCTGAAGGTTAACCTGCCTTTACATCTGAAGTTTTAAAACACAAAAAGGCTCAGTACTGGCTGCATACATGGGTAAAAAGTTTTTCATCCCCAAAAACAACCTGCCAACCATTCCCAGACTCAGCCCTTTCCTTCTTAGGTACACTCTGCATTAGAGTACTGAAAGCACAGCAATACTGCCAAGGGGCAAGTTTTATTTTTTTAAATACAGTTTCTACACACAGCATTAAAGTACATTTCAAATGCTATTTATTTATTTAATTAATTTATTTTTTTTGAGACAGAGTCTTGCTGTGTCTCCCAGGCTGGAGTGCAGTGGCTCAATCTCTGCTCACTGTAACCTCCACCCCCCGGGTTCAAGCGATTCTCCTGCCTCAGTCTCCCAAGTAGCTGGGACTACAGGCGCCCACCAACACTCTCAGCTAATTTTTTTTTTTTTTGGTATTTTTAGTAGAGACAGGGTTTCACTATGTTGGCCAGGCTGTTCTTGAACTCCTGATCTTGTGATCTGCCTGCACTGGTCTCCCAAAGTGCTGGGATTACAGGCGTGAGCTACTGCGCCCGGCCCTTCAAATGTTATTTAAAATTCTTAGTTCCTAAATACACATCAATTTGAGCAGGCCCACCTTAAACTGAAAAGCTTATAATAGATAATACTTTCCAACTGTTTACATTGTATACTTTCATAAAAATAGGTAAAAATTAAAGTCTACCATATCACTATTATACTTTAGCTTGTCTGTAGCTTCCAATCCTCTGTAGAAAACTATCAAAGAATAATATTGAAGAAACAAAGTCTCTGCACCTGAAGGTAAACAACATTTTTATGCTGTTAAAAAGAAATTACAAACGTTTTCTTCCCTGTAAGATGAGGATCACGAAAGTATCAGTGCATGTATGTCTTCATCAATTAGAACACTATCTGCAAGGGGGCATGAGGGAACTTTTTGAAGCAATGGAAATATTCTATATCTTAACTTTGGTGGTGGTTATACTGCTGAATACACAGTTGTCACGGACTTGTACAGTTAAAATAGGTGAACTGTACTGTATGTAAAGTATACCTCAGTAATGCTGATTGAAAAATTACAAGTGAAAATGGGAAACAGTAAAACCAGGGCATAGCAGTGCTACAAAATTAACATCTTCAGTCAACATTTCAATAGTGTATCCTGGTAGTATTTGAATTAACCATTAAAAAAAAATGATGAGTACACGCCTGTAATCCCAGCACTTTGAGAGGCCAAGGCGAGTGGATTACTTGAGTCCAGAAGTTTGAGATCAGCTTGGGCAACACGGTGAGACCCCGTATCTACAAAAAAAATTACCTGGGCATGGTGGCGCATGCCTGTGGTTCCAGCTACTTGGGAGGCTGAGGTGGGAGGATCGCTTGAGCCCAGGAGGCAGAGGTTGCAATAAGCCAAGATCACACCACTGCACTCCAGCCTGGGTGACAGAGAGAGATCCAGTTTCAAAAAAAAAAAGAAAAAGGCCAGGCACAGTGGCTCATGCCTGTAATCCCAGCACTTTGGGAGGCCACGGTGGGCAGATCACCTGAGGTCAGGAGTTTGAGACCAGTCTGGCCAAAATGGTGAAACCCCATCTCCAATAAAAACACAAATATTAGCCAGGCGTGGTGGCAGGTGCCTGTAATCCCAGCTACTCGGAGGCTGAGGCTGGAGAATCCCTTGAACCCAGGAGGTGGAGGCTGCAGTGAGCCAAGATTACACCACTGCATTCCAGCCTAGGTGACAGAGCAAGACACCATCTCAAAAAAAAAAAAAAAAAAAAGGTCGGGCACAGTGGCTCACGCCTGTAATCCCAGCACTTTGGGAGGCTGAGGAGGGCGGATCACGAGGTCAGGAGATCGAGACCATACTGGCTAACACAGTGAAACGCCATCTCTACTAAAAATACAAAAAATTAGCCGGGCACAGTGGCGGGCGCCTATAGTCCTAGCTACTCGGGAGGCTGAGGCAGGAGAATGGTGTGAACCCGGGAGGCAGAGTTTACAGTGAGCTGAGATCGCGCTACTGCACTCCAGCCTGGGCGATAGAGCGAGACTCCGTCTCAAAAAAAAGGTAGAAAGTAGAAGCAAGAAGGGGAAGAGTGAAAGATGCTCTTCTCAGACACATTATTTCTGCCTTCTCTCACTTGGACTATGTAATTCAGGAAAGGTCATGAATGAGAATTTCACCTTTACACTAAAATGGAAATAATGCAATCCAAAAGAAGGGAAAAAGGGACTACACAATCTTCAAGTGCTTCAGAGGTGCATTTACCATATATTCAGATTCATGTACTCTTTAACTGGAAGGTACTATGACATACTAATTTTAAAACATTCTAATTTTTTTTTTTTTCAGACAGAATCTTGCTCTGTTGCCCAGGCTGGAGTACAGTGGTGCAATCTTGGCCCACTGCAACCTCTGCCTCCCGGGTTCAAGCAATTCTCCTGCCTCAGCCTCCCAAGTAGCTGGGATTACAGGCACATGCCACCATACCTGGCTAATTTTTTGTATTTTTAGTAGAGGTGGGATTTCATCACACTGACCAGGCTGGTCTTGAACTTCTGACCTCAGGTGATCCACCTGCCTCAGCCTCCCAAAGTGCTGGGATTACAGGCATGAGCCACCACACCCAGCCAAAACATTTTACTTTTTTCAGAAAGTCGACTTGCTCTCTTAGATTGAAAAATAACGAAAAGAAAAACTTTTCTTTAAAAATACAAACGTTTTTCTAGATACAAAGGTGTCTTTTATATATATATAAGCTCGCAGCTACCAGTTCTAAATTGTATGATTCAGTTATTATTAGAGTATTACAGTATACCTAAAACATTTTTTAAAACCAGATTTCAATACACTAAACTGTCAATAACAAAGTGCTGTCAATTCATATTTTAGTTGAACTGAAATACTTAAAATCCAGATGTGACAAGGTATTTGTAAAGTTGCCTCAATCTCTCTCAAAGAAAATCACACTCCAAAGCTTTACCACAGAGATCTTTTATTTGGAATGTCTGGGCTATCTACAGAGAAGGAACTTCTTGAGTTTAAATAGGGATTTCTCAAAGCTAACATCAAGAAGTCCTGTAAACTGTGCCAAATTGTGGATGGTATATAAACAAACACAATATTTATTTTGGGACAAAGATCCTGCAGGCAAGTGCGTAAAAGGTTCCAGAAGAAGCAGAGTCATAGACTTTTATTAGAAAAGGCCATTTAAAATAAAATTCTGTCCTTACTCATTAAATCCAATGTTGTTAGATTTTGCTTTATTTTATGCTCATAAAAATAAATTAAAAGACTTTTAAGTATAAAAGTCCACAAAGAAAAAATATATAACTTATCAAAATTTTTCAAAGTAGCTACTCTAATGATATATACTTTATAAATACTTCTGGATGTCTGATATTAATGTATTTGACTATCAATTAAAATCACAAGCTATAAACAGGAATATAAACCATAAAAAAGTGTAACCTCTCTTTTTCTGAGGTCAATGTGGTAAAAACTAGATAGCATATTCAATTTCTACACAAAAAAAATGAACAGTACCACTGTAAAGTTCATTTTTTTCCTTTTATGAAATGATTTTCATACCCCTTATCTTTAAAGTCATAAACTGGGATCGCAAAGTCAGTACATACAATCATTATTTCAAAATACCAATGAAGCTTTATGAGATACAGAATACATGTAAAAACCATTAATCTGACCACTCAAGACTAACAATTTATGGTCAACCATAATCACTTGCATTTATTTGAAATAAAAGTAAATGGAAATAAGTCCTAAGAGGAAAGAAAAAAGGAATTGGAGTTGTTTGGTCTATACAATTTTAAGAATGATTTAACTTCTGATTAGTTGCTTTTCCCTTGTCTTTTGACAGCTAAATTAATGTAAAGAAGGATTAAGAACATTTTGGCTGCCAGTGTTTGTAACACATCAGGATGGAACACTTGGGAAAGATGTAGTGTTCCAACATTTTTCAACTACCTGACATGAAGTTTACCTAAGGCACGCTATAGCACAAACACTCTATCAATCAGTTAGCTATAATCTCACCCTACAGAACCATTAAATAGTCTAACTGTGGATAGGGGTTTACAATTTAAAAGGCATTTTCACATATTCCGGTACTACATTTAATTCTCACGAGGCACATGAATAGGGCAGACATTCTGATCCTCATTTACATGTTAAGGAAAATAGTTATGGTTGTCTTGACTCAAATCTAGAGCTCTTTCTACTATATTGTATTAGTTTAAACCGTTT